>NC_143556.1:106671250-108087500 GCF_054136105.1 Typopeltis vanoorti | reverse complement strand
TTTTTGTAATTCTTTTAATATGAGGATTACACAAAAGTGAAAGTACTTAATTTTTATTTCTCTGTACAATACTTAAATGCACCTGATGGAGACACATGGAGCCTCTGTTAGTTGAATTTAGGTGCATTTACCAATATTGCGCCTGAACTTATTAGTCACAATTAGAAATTTTCACAATAAATCAGTTTTTATTAAAACTAAATCACTTTAGTCAGAAAGCCAAAATTATTCGATATTGGTACTTAGTATCAACGACATGAAACAGTTGCGGATTACTACTGGATATCGTATCAGTGATTAATGAATGTTAGTGTTTTGATAACAACTGTCAGAAATTTGACAGCTGTTACCAAAAATAAGTACACATGAAAACATAATAAATATTATGACATTAGAAAAGTAAATAGAATTGATGCTAGAAATCAGTGGAGATAGTGCTCCACATATCATATGTGTGCTTAATTGTCGTTGGGTTAAATATTGTCCATTCTAGCTTGTTTTTTTTTTTCCTATGAATTTTGGATCTTCTATAAAAAAGGACTATAGCTGGCTAGATTTCTGTTACACTGAATTGGACACCGTATCATATCTGAGGTTACTTTAAATTTCGAATATAAAAGTTCAACTCAATATACAGTATTTTTGTTACTTCCAGATCAAGTTATAATTATTTTCACTTGTTGTATAAAAGGTCAAACCTGATTGTTTGTTTATTTTTTATTTATTTTATTATTTTATTTATGTATTTATTTATTTATTTTTTTGGTTACATATTTTTGGGCCTTGAAATATTCTTTTATATGCTTCATTTGACTTTCAATATAACTTATATTGAAATGAACAGAAAATTTAACATACTGTACACTTGGCTTCTTGATAGGTAAATGAGGTTGCTTGTGTGCCCATAGTATTAGAGAAATAATTTTCAGTGAGAGGGAATCGTACTTTATGTTAGTTCAACACATCACCCATTTTGTCTGTGATATTTTTGATGAACAGTACATTTACCGCAACTCTGTCGAATGTATTTTCTTGGCTGTTCGGGAAGCGTTTGGTGTGTTTTGCATGAGGCCGCCACTGTAAGCAGACTGTAGCTATTTCACACGGATCTCTCTTGAGTAAGAGCAATTTCGTCTTCCTTTTTCGTTGTGATTAGTTGCTATGGCCTATTCACGCTTTAATCTTTAAGGGTTTTTATGATGCCTTGTTTCTACGCATGATGATAATGCGAAGTGGAGTATAGATGACAAATAGGATTGATTTTTTTCTGTATTCTTCAGACGTTATTCTGTAAATAACGTCTGAAAGTGATACATCCAGATGTATCACTTTCAGAAACTGATACATCCAGAAAGGAATGGAAGTGACCTGCTTTATATATTAGGACTTAATAAAGACATATTTTAGGCTTTAATCTGTTAATTAAGCAGTGAAATCATAAAGGTTTTTTTTTTTTCATTTCTTTCTGGCCAGATGAAGAAAATATCATCCCAATGGCTTAACCATATTTATGGATTTGCATAGTATCTTTCGACGGGCATATTTTCAAAGAACTCCATGCATATATTTGCTAGATGTAACGAAATCTAAATATTCTTTCTGCACATAATACAGACATAAGTTGCTGTTGTTTATGTTGCTTCTCGATGTGCCCTTAAGGGTGTCATCAGGATGCATTTTTCGACGAAATTGTATACATTTTTGATGTATTTTCTGAATGAGACGTTTAAACTTTGGATAAATATCTCCCAAGTTTATAAGTCGAGAAATGTCTAGCTTCTACGCATTAGAACTTTGAATACGAGGGTCCATTTTCAATTTGAGAGGAAAATTTTGATAAAAACATATTAAAAATCTGTTATTATCAAAATATAATGAAACGTACAGTACACTTATAATTAGTATACACATAATCTCTGTTAGCTTTTATTATTATTATCATCATCATCATAACGCTGATTACGGACATAGACTATATTGGTCTGTTTTTTCCGTCTCATTATCCATCTAATATCCTTTTTCCGAGGTCAACTCGGCCTTCTCTTTCCAGTCGGTTCATATTTTAGTATTTGTTTAGGATGTCGGGTGTTGGCTATTCGGTTTACATCTTCTATCCATTTTTGTTTATAATTGTTTAGTTTTTCTTCTATTGATTTTGTTTTTAGTTCTTTTAAATCTTTGATCTTTGTTCCTTTTGTTCCTTTTTTGGTCTAATAATGTGTATTTTGCCGTTCTCATGAATCTCGTTTCCTTCTTTTTATTCTTTGTTTATCTTGTTTGTTTATTGCCCAAATTTCACTGCATATAATAATGTGGGCACTGCTAAAGTATTGTATATTTTCAAGCGTGTTTTTGACATTCTAATAGTTTTTCACTGTATATTTTCAATTTTTTCATTAAGTATTCTACTATATATTTTTTTAGTATGTATTCAATAAACTAAAGCCTCTGTAATTAGAAGGTTTTGTTTTATTCCCCTTTTTAAATATATTTATTACTATAATTGCATTCCATTCTATTGGTATTGGTCCATTTGCATATATTTTATTATTATTATTATTATTATTATTATTATTATTATTATTATTATTACGTGACAACTCCAAGGAGTGCAAGGACTCTA
Source organism: Typopeltis vanoorti (assembly GCF_054136105.1). NCBI lineage: Eukaryota > Metazoa > Arthropoda > Arachnida > Uropygi > Thelyphonidae > Typopeltis > Typopeltis vanoorti. Next base: position 108,084,877 of record NC_143556.1, on the reverse strand, counting down.
GGAGGGCACTCTACTCCACTCTGCTACAAACATCTCAGCATCTCATTACTATTTAATTCTTCCACTAAACCCACTACTATCACCGCCATCTACCGTCCATTCTTATTATATTAAAAATGTGTATGCACCATAATTGTGTAATGAAATATGAATATATCTTAAACGACTACTTCAAAATAATTGATGCAATTAGAAAACGTTTATGAATGACAAGATTTCCTTTAATAATAATATTAATAAAGTAATATGCTAGTACAATTCGAAATACTTTATTTGTTTATATAGAATTAGCTGTTAGTCAATAAACCAGAATTTCGAATCCCTGGTATAGGCGTGAGAGTTGATTGCATTCAAATCGCTAATGTGGATTTATTAACATGTATAGATTTTTTTTTACTTTCAACTGTAAGATAAAAAAATATTTATATACAGGAACTACTGTAACAAAGAGGAGATTATTATCAAAAATTATAGTTAAAAGTCACGGTTTCTTTGTACACATTTTCTAAAAAAAAAAGAAAAAAGAAAGAAAGAAAGAAAGAAAAATATTTCGAATCGAACAAACACTTATTTCATAAAATGGTATTCATAAAATTTGATATTAAACTGAAAAAAAAGCAAAACTATTTTAATGGACTCTTCCGCTTTATCTGACTGGGCTAAAATGATATTAATTAAATAATATTTATTATATTAAAGAAGGATTATTAATTTGATATTCCTCTGTGCATTTTTCGAAGATAAAGATGACATAGTACTTGGAACAGAACTTGATCAGTGGTGAGATGGTATGTAATTAGAAGGTGTCACTGAGCGAAGAATACTTATCAGCAGCCAAAAAAAGACGAAAAGAATTAATTAAACAAACTGTGAATTTTAAAGAAAATAAAGATCAAAAGGGGAAAAAAATTCTATTTTATACACACCAACCATCAACATAACCGTTTCGTTAAAGCCGTCAGAGGGCAGTATAAACTGTGAGCATGTCCCGGGTTTAATTAGATGATGTATAATATAATACATCTCATTTAGTTAATATTCTTTTTCTTTTATTTATTAATTTTATTAATATTTAAGTTGGATAAGGACTGATCTTTGCATTTATAGTTTGACTTTTGAATCTACGCTTCAAAAATGGAGAAGCAAACATTTGAAAACATTATTGAAAACAGAGGAAAGATGAGAAAAAGAGAATCCTTCCAGAACCATCAGACATTAAATATTTCTTAATAAAAGTATTAAAAATATACGAATCTCAATCTATCTGCTGGTGGTCATTTTTGATTGAGTGCAAAAGGAAGCATAAAACATATGGAGAGAAAATTAAAAGATGACATGAAAAAATATAGTTAAAATGATATTCAATTCAAGGCTTGTATTCAATAAATATATATTTAGTTTTTTTTTTTTTTTTTTTTTTTATGGATATCTCGTTTTTGTATTACAGAAATTTGAAGTATTGTTGTTTAAAATTAAATATACAAAGAAATAGTATTTTTTCTCAACAACGAATTATTTTCATTTATAAACCCGGAAATGGTAAATTGCGGCTCTGAGCAGCTGATAAATCCACGCAAACGTGCTTTTTAAATTATGTAACAATGCTATCTAAAATGTCCTTGAAATAAACTCTTACGTATTCAGTTGAAATATGTTTTTAATGGCTGCTCACTGAATGAAGAATTCCTGTTTCGGTTTATCAGTATTGAGAAGTGCGTTATGTATGTACAGTATACACACATAAATAAATACAACGAATAAATTAATCCGAACGCTCATATTTTAATGAAACAATTTTAAATTCGCACGAAAATAAGTACAAAAATTAAATTCCAGCTTTACCTAATTATGTGCTCCTCTGTTCCTAATAAGTTCAGTAATTCGCTTAGGCATGGATTCTACCAACGTAGAACAAATTTTTCTTATTTCTGCACCTCGAAACCATGCTTTTATAATGGATTGTACTAAGTTATCCTTTGTAGCTCAATTTAATTTTCCAAGTCTCTGTTTCACTATGGCGCACAAATTTTCTATTGGGTTAGTGTCAGCGGAGTTATGGCCACTGAAGCAATTGGATGTTATGATTTTTGAGGAAAACACTTTATTTTTTTTTTAATCTTTGAAGTGTAGAATGGAGCGAGATCCTGTTGAAAGATGAGTTCTTTGTCTTTCTGGGTCTGTGGGACCACTCTTTTCTCCACTATTTTTTATATATTGGCCGCTTTTCATCATACTGTCAATAGGTGGACTGGAGCGGTATTCTTAGCCAATAATTTGCGAGCATAGGGTACGCGCTCGCCTTGGATAAAGAAATGGTTCTAATCTGAGAATGACCTTCTTTCATTTCTCAACAGTCCAATCTTTGTACACTGGATCCACTGGAGCCTCTTTTTCTACATAGCCTTTGTCAACAGTTATTTCTTTTTCGGTCTGTGGGCAGTCCTCCCTGCTTCCAACAATGTTCGATAGGGCGTTATGTCATATACAAATTAATTCCACTAGCATCCAAGTTATTATTACATTGGATTTTATTACAATTTGTTATTATTACATTGGATTTTATTACAATTTATTTTTATTACATTGGATTTTGTCTCTAAGACTACAGTAGACAATCTTGAATTCATTTTCCTTTTCCTAAACAGTAAATGATTTTGTGTAATTGTAGTTTACCTTTTTTCGCCCACATTTTCCTTTTCTTTCAGGCGAAAAGGTACCTGTCTCCACAAAGCTCTTTAACATCACGTTAACAGTACCCAAACCGACACCACACTCATTAGCAATTTGTCTTTGAGCTATGGATGTGTGCTGAGAAAGAGTACATATTTTTGAACGTTTTCTTGGAGAAGTATCCTTTTTTTTTTTTTTGTATAGCTACACAAAATGAATAAAGAGCCTCCGTAGCTCAGTTGTTATAGTCGGAGCCCTTTCTTCGGAAAGACCTGGGTTCAATTCCCGTCAGTTACGTGAGGAACCTTTATCTTTCGACGAAAGGTGCGTTAACCCGTCTCATACGGAGGTAAGGTTTTTTCACGCAGACACTCGTGTTTTTCATCCCCCAGCAGGCAAACCGCCCCGTGAACACACACACTCATCTACAGACATAGGACACACCAGGAGGCATAGGATGAACCACGTTATCCTCGAGACGGTTGCAGTTGCAAGAATAAAAAAAACCTCGACACCGTAAAAGGTAGAAAAGGAGGATTAAGTAAGTAAGAAAGAAAGAAGGAAAATGAATAAAACACTACGAATGTCAACTTGTGTATACTATTAAAAACGCACAACACTATTAAGAGACAATTAAAACACGCAACACTCGAAAAATAGCGAACTAAAACCTAAACTATAATTTTTATGAACTGAAAAACAAAACCAAAAACTTGAGGAAAGTTCGGATTAATTTTGCAAAAGTGTTCGCATGCCTTTTGGACTTTCTTCTTACTCTACATCGATGGATATCTTTTTCAATATGAATCAATAACACGAATTGCTAAATAATCGTTCTAAGATAAAATTGCTCGCCTATCATAAAAACTGGTGATGAATAAACAAATGTTTATTATTTTAACTAGTATTCGAAAATGTGTGTGTATTGCAGCAAGTTCGCTTGAACCTAACCCCCAGACTAAATAAATAACTTAAACAAACCTCTTTAAAAATAAATAAATAAGTCAACAATCACTCCAAGCAAATTTACTCTCAATTTTAACTTCAGAAAATATCTGCAAGTTAAAATTGAGCGCATAAATTTCACAAAATTTTCGACTCTTTATTTTTTTTTCTCCCTAATTTGAGAAAAAAAAAATCTCTAGAAATCAATTTCAGGGTAAAAATGATAGCGCCATGATTTCTGTGCTTTCAAGTGGTAACCCACCCATTAGATTTTTGTGGATGGATTTCTGTAGGCTACTGATAATCTTCAAAGTGCTGAATAACACCTGGAATTGCCATTGCCTAACCTCAAGTAAAAGACCGAAATGCACGAATAATATTAAAAATATATATACAGCCTAAAATAAATAAATAAATCATTTGTATTACATTTATTACATTGTATTTTGTATTTCAAATTGTGTACTTTTAAAATCATACTTTAACGCAAGAAGGTAGTGTAATGATTGACGTTATTACCTATCACATGGTTGATGATATAATTTATTCGCTGTGTGAATAACTAAATTCATTTTACTTGCAATTTTGTGACCATTTGCATTTGTAGTAGTTGTTGTTCTTATTGTATATCATGAATTTCTGCAGTCAGATTGTTTTATTCATGAAATTCGAGATTAAAAGTTTAGTCTACCAGTAAATCGTTCTTTATTTAATTAGTACATATCCTGTATGTAATGAGGTATATGTTTAATGCAAGAAATAAATCTGATCTTTTATATTCTTGCACACAATTTCCCGGACAATTTAAGTTTGTTATATCTCCTCGGGCGATTTACTTACGTATTTTCTACTTGTTCCGAATTTCGTCTTGCTTTTGTATGACAACGTTTATAGACACTTATAATGTCTCAGTGAAAACTTTTTTCCTATGCTTGTCTCTTTATTATTATTATCATTAATAATTATGAATAATTAATAATTATATATTTATTAATTATCATTAATAAATATATAATTATTATCATCAAAATTATTGATGTTTTCAAGAAAACTCGAGCAATTCGTATAACTAGAATTTGATGCTAAGTGGTCAAGGTAATCCACTCTACTTTTGTCACACATTCTGAGGGAAAGGTCAAATACCAAGGCAGCATAATATATTTTGAAAAGTCTACATAAGAAATAATACACGAGAGATGATTTTCTTCGCTTGCTGTCTTGGTGTGACACCTTTATTTTACTGGAGGGCCATGAATGTCATGCAAAAAGCTAAGCTACAATCTTCAAAGTTTGATCTATACTTTCAGAAATTTTACAGAATTTTCATTCACTTTCATTCGACGATTGTACTAACACATTTAGATTTCAAACAGTACTTCACAAAACATCCAGATGAAAATTGTCCATTCGGTTCATTATTACACATTTTATAACAATAATTTGCATAGTTTTCAAATGAAATACATTTAGACATTCCCTTTCTATATAAAGGTCAATACAATTATTTTAGAATTAACTAATTATTATGCTTCCCGAAATATGAAATTTCAGTAAGATGCTGTTTTAAGCATCTAACTGAAATTTCAAATTTCAGTTAGATGCTTAATGTATTAGTACTGCATTAGTATCTTTATTAGATGCTTAAATATTTCAAATATCAAATTTCATATTTGATAGATTATCTAAGCTCTTAAATTAGAGATGTGCAATATTAACCAGTCACAGATCAATTCTATCAATTTTAAACTATATTAATCAATATGTGTTTTCGAATATATATTAATATGGAGATCTTTCATGAAAATATTTGAAAGGAAAGATTATCATAATAAAGTAAAAGCGGAACAAACGAAAATCAAATAACTCCAGAACAAAGAACTCAATCAAAACTAAATGACGAAATCAAAATATATGAATTTGAAATTCGGAATATCAAGGCTATTAATATAATCCAATGAAATATTTAATTACAAGTATGGAAATGTAAAACACTTGTATTATTTATGCCAAGGCAGCAGCATCAATGACGGTGTGCAGAAAAGACCAGGTCATCGATACTGCTGCCCTGTCGTGAGTTTTTTGTTGTTGCGGTTGTTTCTAGTCTTTACGAATTATACATTTAGCCTTAATGTATTACTGGAATATATTCATATTCTTGTTATTCCATGTTGAAAATTTTTACATTACAATATATTTCCTCTCCTTTTTTTGTTTTTTAATTTCCTGCGTTATTTCGTTTTTCTGTACAGATTTCGGCTCAATCACAAGTTCTGTATTAAAACAATAATAAATTAAAAGCAAATCAGATATTCTACAAAATTATTATAATTCCTCTCATAGATGTTCAGATATCGCTCCCTACGTTCCCTACTTATGCACACAGCTTGGAAAGAAGTCAACTAATATTCACACGGGCAAGTTGCATTGCGCAAGTTATGAATCACTTATTTACAGCAGTTATAAATTGGAGGAATAAATGCTCGCAAGTCAGTTGCACTGACTTGGAAGCATCTATTCCTGTGAGAACGGACTGACGGAGTTTGAAAGAGAGGTTGTGATAAGATACCATGTTGGAGGTCTATCTCTTCGACAAATTGGTGATACAGTGACACCATACTGAGATGGAAGCGCAAGGAACCAAATACAAGTACTAATGGACGCCCCACCACACTTACCGAAAATGACAGTAGGATGCTACGAACGATGATATGTAATAACCACAATTCTTAGGCTGACATGTTGAATGTGTAGTTCCCAGCATTGACTGCAACACGAATCTGTACAAAATATTCAGAACCGATGCTCACAACATGAGTTTCTATGATAGGACTGCGAAACCCACATTACCCGAACCAACAGGCAGCGTCGTCTTCAGTGGTGCAGAGAGCTTGTTATAGTGGGAAGTGGTAAATTGGAAGTCTATGTCATGGAATGACGAATCACGCTATACCCTCTAACGAGGAGATGGACGGGTGTGGCGGACACTTAGTGAATGTCTCTTACCAGAGTGTGTAAGAGAACCCAACTATGAAATTTGGAATAAATTGGAGGAATATGATTTTTTTTTTTTTTTTTTTTTATGTTGCGCCCATACACGAGAGTTTGGTAGATCAACCTATAATACAATAGTATTGTGTATGGGTTGGGAAATAAGATACTTGTTCACATTAGATTTGAATGGCTGTATATTGTATTCCGTAGGGAACACATCGAGGGGAAGTCTGTTCCATAGTATAGCGGTTGCAGGGACAAAGGGGGAGGAGAAGAAATTTGTTCTGTGGATTTCAAGGTGCACCGTGTAGAGATGTTGAGCAGCAGCTGCACGTGTTGCAATGAGCTTAGAACTAAATGGGGGAATTATTGATGCTATTTCGGATGAGCATTTTCCATGGAAAATGCTCTTCAATGCTGAAGTGCAGAGACCAATTGCCTGTGTGAAAGTGGGGGGAGTGAGTTGGTAAGAGATGGGTCATTAATAAGTCTGATTGTTCTCCTCTGTATTGAGTCAAGCATTTTGAGGGAGCTTGTGGGAGCTCCACCCCATATGTAGGAGCAGTATTCGATAGTTGGACGGATTTGTGATTTGTATAAGGTAGCTGTTCAGAGGTAAAGTAACGTCTTGAGCGAAAGAGAAATCATAGATTTTTTTTAGAAGCTGAGGATGCAATGGTTGTTATGTGTTTATGCCAGGAGAGGATTGATGTCAGAATAATTCCAAGAAGAGAAATCTCAGATTGTCTGGAAATATGGGTATTGTCAAAAATAATACTGAGAGAAACTGGTTCTTTTTTATGAGAAATGAGATAGTACTGGGTTTTATTTGCATTAAAATTGACTAAGTTATCTGAACCCCATTGGAGGATGGCTTGGAGGTCTGAATTCAGGGCAGTGGTGGTTGCTGTTCTGTAGGTTGAGGTGAGTTGTATGGAGTAAGGTTTATCAAAGGAAAGGGAGGAGTGCAATGTGCTGTCGTCTGCAAAACTGTGTATTGGGTTGGAGGTAAGCTGAAGTAGATCATTGATATATAGTAGGGAGAGGGTTGATGAAAGGACAGAACCTTGAGGAATCCCAGCATTAGTTGAGTGGTAAGAGGATAAGGAGCCATCAACCACCACACACAGTGAGCGTCCAAACAGAAAGCTGGCAATCCAATTACAGAGGTCTTGAGAGAGACCAAACGATGGCAGTTTGCTTAGTAAGCCCTTGTGCTAGATCAGGTCAAACGCCTTGTAAATATCAAATCCAGCCGCTTGTGATATAATATGATGCTCCCAAGTCAGTACAACCATGTCTGGGTAAAATGGCTGTGAGGTGGTGGTGGTGCGATGGTATGCTCCTGTTTTTTCTGATTTGGCCTCGGACCTCTGTTTATTGTCCAACGAACATTAAACTCCAGTATCTAAACATGCTTGACAATGCAGTGCTTCCGACTTTGTCATGCTTCTACGGAACTGACAATTGTTTCTTTTAGCAAGACAATGCACCGTGTCATAAGGTTATGCTTTTCCTGCATGGTTTGTGGATATGAACATTAGCACACTTGACTGGACAGTAGCTCCATAGGATTGCTGTAGTCATCGCAGCGAAAGCAGGCCCTACAATTTGGGCGCCATGATTGTTTGTGATTCACTGTGGTGTCCGTTCACTTCTTTCCATCAGTATATTCAAACCTTTTTTTTTAATATACTTCTTTCCAATCAGTATATTCAAAAACAAACTTTGAAATTAAATAGCATTAAAAGATTTTAGTTTAAAATCTGTTAATTTTAGATTTAAAATTATTAGATTTTAATATTATTTTTGAAGATTGGATAATATTTATTAGCAGGCATAATTTATCTAGTATTGATATCTGATAAGTATATTCAATGGTTTTTCTCTGTTATTAAAGAGATCTACTTTTAAGAAGTGCAGCATCATTAAGTTATTCTAAATATCATATTGTAGGGTATGAAGCATGTGATCATTAAATAGTATTTGTATCTATCGCAATATATATTTTTGTTTTTAATTTACAACAAGTATAACAGTTCACTGCTACTTATAACATTGTCAAAAGTAACACTGCACAAAACCACATAAAATTTTTCTCCAGAATACATGCGTTGCTTCTGACATCTTAAAAGAGAGGGATTAGGTCGGTAACCATTTTCTCTCGGATCATTCCACTTCCTGTCATATAAGCGTCCACATTTTTGCTGCATGCCTTTTGTAAGTATATTTCCATGTGCATTGTTAATCTTAATTCGTCTCTATTCTTCTGATAATTCTGCCACTTTCTGTCTAAATCAGTCAGAACACGAGAGGCCACTAACCATCCGACATTCATTGTTCATCTCTAAATTCTGAGAACTAACGTTGCTTCCCTTTGCTGCTACTTTTCTCGGAAGACATTTGTAAGATGACGCCTTCTGTTCGAAAAAAAAAAAAAACTGGATTCGAATCTCCTCAAGGACAATGAACTTTCGGAGGTCTTTCAACCGAGACTGACTTAGTCTGTCTCAAATTGAATTAGTAGTGAATCTGCAAGATAATAATACTGAGAAATCACGTTGTGATGAAATGTGTCTTATTTCTTACACACACACACACACACACACACACACACACACACACACACACACACACACACACACTACTGTGTGTTCAGTAAGAGAGTTAAGTGCCATATTTTAGTATTTTTGATGTGATTGTAAGAATAACAACTGGAAACCTCCCCCCCCCCTTTGTCTTTTACATCAAATTTATATACATATATTGAGAAACGCGTATGATTCTAAAAAAAGAGTTTTTTTACATATTATTTCACTTATATTTAAGATCCTCCGTAGCTCAGTCAGTATAACGAAGCCCTTTGGCCGGAAAGACCTGGGTTAGATTCCCGTTTATGACGTGAGGAACCTTCATCTGGTCTCTTTCGACTAAAAGGTGAGTTAACCGGTCTCATATGGAGGTAGAGGGTTTTTTACCCGAAAACTCGGGGGTTTTCGTCCCACCGAATAGGCAAACCGGCCCTTGAACACACATACACACACACACACACACACACGGATTTACGTGTCATAAAATACATACTTAATCCCACACTAGGCGGGCTCAACTAGTTCTAAGAGACGAGTGAAGAACGTAGGGAACCCCATACGAATAAATAAAGTTATATTTAAAAACGCATTTTGGCAAATAAAAAACAAAACGTATGAACTAGCAGAAGTTCGCTTATCCCCCAGTAGATGGCAGTCCTACCAATGATAGTAATATTCTAAGGATAAGCTTGGTACAACACACACACACACACACACACACACACGTGTGTGTGTGTGTGTGTGTGTGATTTCTGGTTATAAATATAGCGAAAATAAGTACATATCTTTGTCTGATGATAAATAACTTCGTTAGGTCACTTGAGTTTGTTCTTTTAGATGGTGGCCATGACAAAATAAGCTATCATTAGCTAATCTCATAAACTTCAACTAAACATTAACCAAGCAAAAGTAAACTGCCTGTTAGCAAATTCCTTTTTTGTGCATTCTATTCTCAACTTTTCATCGATCCCTTAAACTGTTAGCAGTAAATCGATATTTTGATGTTTGCTGAGTTCTATAGTTGACCGATAGAGAGGAGCGTCTGGAAAAAATAATAATAATTTTACATCTCTAATATAAAGTATAAAAAATGTAGATTTGCTAGAATAGCTTTTATCTAGAGATTTAATGATTTTTGTTGTGAATGGTACGTCAAATGAGAAAGAAGAATAGCAGGACCTTCTTTGTTTATTTACAATGTGCGATTCATATAAGAACTTGACGGCTGTTGACCTAGATAACATATAGAGCTTTTCTTATCACTTACCTAATATACATTTTGTCACATGTGAAAGAAGAATAGTACACGAGTCCCATTTTGTCAATAGGGATGGAATTCTCAACAGAAATCGCTTATTGCTTAGGAGTTTAAAAATGTATATGCTACAAAATTTGTTGATATTCTAGATGTTCGGTGATTTCTGTAATGAAAAATACGGGAAATAATAAAAAGAGAACAACAATAGAGCCGACCATCCCTCGCTTATCGACAAATGCGGAATCCATAACGAAAATATTTTCTTAGTTAAAACCGAATTCCAGATTCCCTACAAGACTGTAGTAATATTTACGTTGTAGAAATGGATATTCTAAAGTTTTTTAATGATTTCTGTAATGCATATTTCGTAAAATGAGAAAGAAAATCCTTTTTATTTATACAATATGGATAAATGTTTTGGATCCATACTTCAAATCGATCATGGGTTAATAAGTTTCAAATTAGCATTGAAAGTTCTCGAATGGAACAGCATTATTTACTATTCGGGAAGGGGGGGAACGCAAAGGTAAAATCCAACCTACAAATGCATCTTTTTTTAAGAAACAGATATGTAAAATTGAGCTGTCAAAATTTATACCTGAGCAGTTTTTGCGATGTGTTTAAGGCGCCATTTTGAAAGTTAAATCACGAACAGACAGGATTCCATGTTAGCGATATCGCAGCATTCATAATTATGACGTATACTATAGAAAAATAAACATTTTTATTAGCTAAGATGTTTCTAGTTATCACAGAAAGCTGTAGATTTTAGTGTCACAGTAATAAATGTTGTAACATTTTATTTTTTTTATAATGCATGGTTTATGGCGTGAATAAGAGGAACAACAGAAGGAATAACAGATTATTCCTTCTTCAGCGACATGTTTCGGGATGCTATCGATGACTGTAAAAATGTATGGATGAAGAACTATTTAGTAGGCTGTAAATATTTACGGCCTATATATATATTCCACTGATTTTGTTGATATTTTCGTGATGTAAGACTTTTAAAATGAGAAACACGACGACCCCAAATTTCATAGTTTTACGACAAGAGCAACGTCTATACATAAATGTTAATTATTAAGCACTAATATCCACTAACACCCCAAGTTTCTATATAACTATAGAAACTTGGGGTGTTAGTGGATATTCTATCCTATCCTTCTCATCCGGCCTAGGAGGGGACTCAACCCTTCCGAGGACGGGTTGAGTCCCCTCCTAGGACGGACTCCTAGTTGAGTCCCCTCCTAATAAGGTTTTACTGGCGTATTAATGCAGCCGGTTCACCACTCCTCTGCTGCATCCCCCCTAAAGGCGATATTCATGAACTGTAATCCGCGTGTGTGTTCACTGGGCCGATTTTCCTGCTTGCGGGATGAAAAACCCCAGCTAAACTGGTGGAGAGGGCTCTCCGCGCCAAAGATCGGCTAACTTAGCTATGGCTGAGGATGATCCTTGAGCTCCCGACATCGTCGACGGGAATCGAACCCAGGATACTCCTTCCCCGGGCATATGATTGCGAAGCCCATAGCCACTAGACTAACCGCTCGGACGTTATAGAGAGTTGAAATTCAAAGGACATATTGCTAAGGTGTCCAAGATAGCTCATAAGATTACTTGGTTATTGAAGCACACACTAACATGCAGAGATAAAGAAGTTATTATTCCTCTTTATGAGGCGTTGATACGTCCACATCTGGATTTCTGTGCTCAGATCTGCTCGCCTGGACTCCTATGAGAGGAGGAAGTGGTAGAAAAGATTCAGAGGTGAGTGACCAAGTTGGTGAGTGATGTAAGGAATGCTCCCTACATTGATGGATTGAAAATATATGGATTGCAGAGGTTGATTTATAAGGGTAAAAGAGTATATATGAATCGAAAGTGTCGCTCCTTCCCTCACTGACTGAAGATTGGCCTCTGATATAATCTCTGATAATCTATCAGAGATTATAGATTATCAGAGATTATATATATAGAGTGGAAGACGTAGGCATGTCTAAAATTTATATACGAATGCTTACGACTTCCGCTTTAAAAGACTTTAAAAGACCAGTTCAAACCTTTCACTGGATAAGTGGAATATTCTAAGCCTTTTCCAGACAGGAAAATTAAATTGGTTTCAGTCACAAGAGTGGTTCGTTTCCCCTGAAACACCTATTTTCCTTCCGCAATACAAACAAGGTTAATCTTCGAATTCAGTTAAATTGGCGGTTACGAAAACCTCAGTAATAGCAGATAGCAACGAACTTCTTAAACCGTGTCTGTGAAATAAAAGTAAACACATGTTAAGTGTTCCCATGCTAACTTTTACATATATTCTCTTACTAGGTGGCCTCATTTGGTGTCGCTGCCTGGTGTTTCTGATAGCCAAAGAAATTATTTCACGTCTCAGTCGTTCAGGTAGAAATATAGCATAATGTATGTGGCGATTTCCTCGATAAACTGCAAATACACGCGACATGCTGTTTTCGTAATTCACTTATATGACACGCGCGTACACACATCACGGCGTTCTGACCTTGACAGCCATTACTACTGTTGAATTACTGAGGTCATGAAAGTAGCAGCAAGTGATCTTCGTTAGCTCGCGCCACTAGATCTCGTGCGCTAAAAAGAATAAGCAAAGCATTTCGCATGGTCACGCAGGAGGGCTGGAAGTGCGTTTGAGAAACCAAATCTTCTTTTAGCGGGTATATATAAGCTTCTTAAGAGCTTCTCTCAAGAGCCACAACGTGCGCGAACACCAGCATAGCCTTGATAATATCCTCGTAAAGAAATTACAACAGGTAAGATTAATTTATTATTCAAATAAGGAAGCAATGTAAAAATATCTTTGCCTTATTGTACTAAAATAAATAACACTGTATTCATGTCATACATATTGCATATTATTTCTAATTATATTAGTGAAAGTAGTTAATTAAAATTATTAAGAAATGAAAAGTTTTAATGTATAGACAACATAGAAATGAGAAGAATGGTGTATAGACGGCTACTGAAAATATTGCCAACATTTTAACACTGTTTGATGTCATTATGGGCAATTATTAATTGAAAATGTAAAGCATTTTTACATTTTCAATTTCAATTTTTATACTGCAATTCCAAAGTTGCTTAGATTGAAAGATAGTTGGAAAACTATAGGCCATTTTCTAAACCCATAAAGTTGTCACGCGCAAAAAAAAAAAAAAAAAGTGTAAATAATGTTTTCCTAAGTTGTATAAAATGATTATGGATTTTATTATCTCTCCTTGAAAAAAAAATATGACAAATTATGTTTCATAAATCATTTCATGAAATAACTTATTGAACTAATAATAATAATTATTATTATTAAGGTGCTTTCTTGCTCAAAATATCAACATATATGCGATTGTGTTGTACAAATATCAATATACGAACTGAGAATGATATTTTGTTTAAAGTAGAATTTTTTAACAAATTTAATAATGATGCAATCGTACAGTGTGTTGCAGAGGATTAATTTTTTAATATTTTTTTATTAATTTTATATATTTTTTGGTATTTTTATTTATGATCTGAAAAGCCTGCCCTAGACACTAACTATGGAACTTTTTCAAGCCAATTCAGGTCTCCTATATACAGAGCGTTGGTCTCACATCGGGCGATGAAATTCACCTAGATCTTCCACCTAAAATAATAACACATAAGATGCATTGCAATAAGAACACAGTAGATTATTCTTGAAGTGCTGACTTGAAGTGCTGACTGCAGTTAGCTTTTATGGAAAGACAGAGAGAGAGAGAGAGAGAGAGAGAGAGAACAGTATAGAATTGAAGTATGCTGCTTTTGTTGTTGTCTGATACACCACTCAGGATGTACTTATGTTAAACAATCAACTTTATTAAAAGCGTTTAAAAGAAATAAGGATTGATGAGTGTTGTTGTTTGTTAACTAGACAGGATGTATCTCTCTCTCTCTCTCTCTCTCTCTCTCTCTCTCTCTCTCAGCCCCCCCCCTTAAACTTTTTGTGGGGGAGTAATTTTACACTAATTATAATTATAATTAGAAATATATAATATAATAATTATTATTTTATATATTTCATGTTTAATGGTTCTTAAACTGTGCGGATGATTGTTCAGTTAACTGGAAATGAGATGCTTTCTCATATTTGAATCCTGTTATTTGCAGCATAACATTCTTAACTTGCATGCATAACTATTACATAGCAATAAGCGTCGCTGTATTTACAGATACGTATTGGGTACCACTGTATCAACGTTGTTTAATAATGATAATAATCCCATCCAGAAGCCTAACTAGGGTGGGACGGAGGGAGCGGTCCACCCCAGGCGGCACTTTGAACCTTTTTGAATTTTTGCAGTTAATTCTAAAATACAGTCTCGAGAACTCATTTCCAAATATTGTAATACTACTGCGAATTTTCCTCACAATTGCTGTAAGTGTTGCTAGTTGCGAGAAGAGTTTTTCTAAATACAATTGATTAAGAATTACCTACATTACTATGGAATAGACTTCGCCAATGTCATCGACGATTTTGCTAACAGAAAAGCAAGAAAAATAACATTTTAGAATGTTTAAATTAAAGTTTTACTTCAAAAAGTAAATACATCGTTTTGACTTTTTGTACTATTTTTGGTTTGTATTGAGAGGGGCCGCAAACTCAGGGACCGCCCCAGGCGGCAAAAGCTCTAGCTATACCACTGATCCCATCCCATTCAAGTGCCGTCTGCTATTCAGGAGGTTGACTACCATGATGTGACTTATGATTAACTACGGGCGTAACGGCGTATAGTGAGGACCCTATCTCTTCCACATATGGTGAGGACTTTATCTCTTCCACGTATTCATTGCTGTAGATCCATGTGAATTCGTGAGGCTGGTTTGCGTGCTGTGAGGGATGAAAAACGCGAGTTTCCTGGTGAAAAATCCCTCTACCTATAAAGATGAGTTAGCTGTATGAGACCAGCTAACTCACCTTTAGTCGAAAGAGACCAGGTAAAGATTCCTTAGTCATAGACTGGAATCGAACCCAGGTTTTTACGACCGAAGGGTCGTCTCTACCGGCTGAGCTATGATGATGATGATAATAATTTTTTCTTTTTTTTCAAAAATCAAAATCAAAATTTTTATCGTTCATACATACATGCTATTTAAAGTGCATACATGTACACATATGTCTATACAAGTACACACATGAACATAAATTACATGCATAATACTACATAATGATTTTTTTTGACAATGACATGGTTTATTACCATACAGAGTACTTATGTATATACATTAGCACGAATCTGCACACATTTCACTATACAATGCAGTAATGCAACTCACAGTTCAATAGTAATAATAATAATGGGATGGTTTTATATTAATATACATAATTTTTCTGCATTTTGTCTTTTGTGTTTTTCTTTTAATATTTTTTATGGATTCTGTATTTAATACAGTTATTTTACTTCTCTACGAAAATTCAGTATATAAGTTACTAAGTACATTCTTTTTGATATACCTTGTTTGAGTGGCATTTCTGTTTTTTTTTCTCGAAGCTTCTGCAGAGCTTATTTGAGGAAGAAAATAGATGGCGGTGGTTTCGTGGTTTTGTTTCAGCACCCGTCGCAAGCCAGTTTAAATTTAACTGTTTATATGTGTGTGCTTGGAAACTTGTATATGAAGATATGCTTTTTTCCTTGTTAACGTGTAGACGCAAGTACACGCGCCCACGGACTACCACTGCTTGAGCACGGTTTAACTTTTTTTGAAAGGAGGAGATGGATTTGGATGTGGCATGTTTGTGTTCTTGTAATGGTTTGAGAGGGATTCTTTACGTGAGTGTGTGTGTACGTGTATTCGTGCGTGCGTGTGTAATTTCCCTCTAATTTTCAGTCTCGCTATAATATCTATATAGTGCCTGTTTCAGCTCTCTTTGTCCCTAGGTTTTTTGCCATGGTCGTTAAATGGCAGTTTGTTGACCATGGCACTTATGCAGAAGCTTCGGATAGCTTTTCCGTAGTGATTGTTGTACTTATATGTTATGTAGTTTGTTGACTGTGGTCTTGTTATGTGATATGTAGCTGTGGTTACTCTGTAGGTTGGACTAAAGTAATGTTTTAGCATGACTGTGCAGTGGCATAAGTATTTCATCTTAAATAATTTGTGTTCTGTCCTTTCTGCTTGTATAAGTGTGGGGTATTCTCTTTGTTTCAGAATATCAGTTGTTATTATTATTATTATGTGACACCTCCAGGGAGGCCAAAGACTCATCGAGGGAAAGTGTACCAACAGCATCGAACGATTGAATCCCATCCAACCACTAACCGCGCTGCAACTTGCTTAACTTTTTGCGTGGGCCATTAGTAACAGAGGCTCTACCAATCGACCAACCTTTGCTGGCAGTTTTATCATTTTATTTTGTAACAATTTTAATATATAAGTTTGTAATCTGCGCAGAATGCGTATGATGTAATTGAGTATCTTAAAATATTTTCGCCTAATGCTTTACAGATTTGTATTTTTATGTGTTTTGAAGCAATGTGTTTTAATCGATATAGTTTGCATGCTATTATCCTGAGATTTTTGTGTAGGTAATTTGTATGGCTATTCAAACTTTGATCAGCATCGAAATGAAGTCTGAGATAATGTATTGTTTTTGCTTGTGTGATGGTTGTGGTTTTACGATCGGCTCTTTGTGTATAGGAAGATGGATCTCGGATAGTGAGATATTTAATTTCTATGCGTAGGGTCTGGGAGTTTTTGAATATCGTTAGCTTTGTTTGCTAATGATATGGCGTTTTCAATTAGTGATCAGATTGCTGTCGAGTTGCATATTTGTGAAAGCTATGCTTGCATTATTGTGAATGGATATTATGGCTTGTCGTCTGCGTATTTGAAGATTTTACTTTTTGGGAAAGATGGCTAATATCGTGTGTGTGTGTGTGTGTGTGTGTGTGTGTGTGTGTGTGTGTGTGTGTGTGTGTGTGTGTGTGTGTGTGTGTGTGTGTGTGTGTGTGTGTGTGTGTGTGTGTGTGTGTGTGTGTGTGTTAAACAGAGTGGAAGATATAAGATTTCTTTGTGGTAATCCACAGGTTACCGGTAGCTCTTTGCTGTGCGCTAATCCTATAGGTGTGATGTGCTTTCTATTTCTCATGTATGCTTTGAACCACTGGAGTAGACGACCTCCGATTCCGATATGTGTTAGTTTGTTCAACAAGGTTTTGTGTGTTAGTGTGTCAAATGCTTTTGTTAGGTCAATAAAAACGACTATTACTATTCTGTTTTTATCTAATGTAGCGTTTATATTAGGTCTGTGAAATCTTCTAGGAGTGTTGCTGTTCCTTTATTTGTTTGAAAGCCATATTGTGTTTTTGGGATGACTTGGAATTTTTCAATGTATGTGGAGAGTTTGCAATATACAATGCACTCCATTATTTGGTTGATTACAGAAAATGTGGCAATGTGTCTGTAATTACTTATAATGTTTCTTTATCCATGCATATGTATGGGAGTGATTAATGCAGCATCAGCAGCAACAACAACAACAACAACAATAATAATGATGATAATAATAATAATAAGAAGAAGAAGACGAGAATTCTTCTTATTATTATGATAATAATAATAAGAAGAATTTTTAACACAGTTTACTATCTTTCAAAGAAATTACATAAGTGTAGAGTACACTTTGTTACATGCTTTTAAAATTATTATGATTAAGACAATGTAATATTATAATTAATGTTAAAATTAATAGTAATCCTAACAAAAACAGTTTGCAGTTACAGTTTTACATTAAAACAGTTAAACAGCTATTTTTGCTTTTTGTGATTTACATTTTAATTTCACAATTCATTTTTGTTCACAGTTCACATTAGCAATTATTTTTATTAACATGCAATAGATTCATTTCATTTCACTTTTCACAATAATAATTAAAATAAAAAAAGATCGAAAGCAGCAATGAACAATGAGACTTTACAACAGTTCTTTACTAACCATGCGTGCAATTCGTTACATCACTTACACTTTCACTTATCATTACCTCTGAAAGAATGGCATATATTTCATAATATTTAGGAAACAGTGCTATAATTTCTTACGTTACACTTTTCACTCTTAATATCTTTATAAATGCATAATGTGGAATTCATGTAACAGAATAATAACAATCACAGTAATCGTTTGCAAATATACTTCATATATATAATAAATTCAAGGTGAACCGGCCTACCAGTCCGGAACTCGGGGGGGGGGCGTAGGCGCCGGGGGAGCCCTCCTAGTATATACTAGGGGGCTTCTCCCTGGCGCCTACGGCGCCCAACCTCCCGAGTTTCGGGGGGGGGGTAGTGGTAAGCCGGTTCTCCTTGAATATATATATATATATATACTCAGGGTAGCCCCTTAGTTTCACAACGATTCAAAAAACGTGACATAAAAAGGCTAATCATTTTATATATATAGGGTAGATATAGATATATATATATATATATATATATATTATTCCTCGGATAAATTACATACATTACATGAACACAATTGTGCATAACAGATATTTGCACGCACATAATGTTTTTTAAATAATAATAATAATAATAATAATAATAATAATTGTTTAAAAGGTATATTATTATAATATTAACAGTGATTATTATTACAGATGTTTTTTGCATTTTTACACTCTATATATACAATAATAATGGATATAATTACTCTATATAATAATAAATTTTTTTTATAATAACAATTTTTTTCTATTATCATCAGAAAGAGTATTTACATATGTATAGTTAAAACATATTACATTTTCTGATCTGTACAAAATTCTGTACGCAGTTAAAAGTAACTTATTTCTTTTTAATATTTCTGTCTTTAAATATAAATGCACTTATTTTTTTTCATATCGGTATCATCATTTATTATTATACACAATATTGACATATACATTACAATAATTTGTAGTCTATGATTATGAGGATTAGTTGAATGAGGCGGACTATTCCCCCCCCCCCACTACTTCGAAGCTAGGGTAGCTTTTATGAAGCGAGTAGGAGAATAATAATATTTTTTTTAAAACTGTAATAACATTTTATTTATCATCATACAGAGTATTTACATATATACAATAAAGTATACTATTACATTTTCTGTTCAGTACAAATGTAGAGTACAGTGATTTTTTTAAATATAAATGTACATAAATTTTCTTTTCAATATCAATATCATAGTTTATTATTATACAGCCTATTTACATATACACAATTTATTTTTAACTATCGGTATCTTCATTATTGTTATACACTTACTGACTGTTTTGTTACATAATCTGCATTCTTTGATTATAAGGATTACGTGTAGGTGAGTGAGGAGTATTAATCTCACCTACTTCGAAGCTTGGGTTAGCTTTTATGAAGAGAGTGGGATTTACTTCACTATTTATGTTGTTGTAACTTTTTATGGATGAGATGTAGGCATTGGATTGGATTTGTGATGTGTATATTAGTGTTAATGGTATATTAACTTTGTTGGTATATTTTCCAGAGTTCGTGTTTTAATGTTCTGTAGTTATCTATGTATTTTAAATTTCTTTTTAAGTTGCTGAGTTGCGTTGGTATCTGATGTAATCTCACAGAAGAAGCGTGTGAGTTGTTGAAGGGTGTAGGAATGTACAGAGTTGTTGAAGGTCGTGTTATACAATGTGTCTCTGTTGTTTCGATAGGTGATGTTGAAGTAATTTCTTGTTAATATCATGTAGTGCTTCAGGTTTTTAATGCTCAGGATTCTGTGTGTCGCCATGTGTTGGTCGGATATTGGTTATTGCGTGTAAGGTGTCCAAATCACTGTTGACACAATTTTCCTGTGTAATGTTTCTAATTTTATTAGGTGGCTGTTTGATGTGTTTGCATAGACTGTTATACCTTATCTGAGTAGGAATTCGCAGATACCGTGATGTAGGAGTTTTTTATGTTGGACGGAATAATGTCTTTTACTTGGAAGAGTTTTGCTGCTATAATCCGGAGTTTGGTGTGTAGGTATTCTATGTTTTGTCCATTTAAGGTGGCAATCAATATAGAGACTAAGGTATAGAAGACTAAGGTATAGAGACTAAGGTAAAATACGTGTGTTATAGGTTTGATATCTGGACACAGGTAATTTTGTTGTTAATGCAGCGGTATGTGTGACAGTGTATCGATAGTGGTACGGGGCGCATGATTCTTGGGTTTTGTATTATCAACATCTGTGTTTTGATGCCGTTGATTAGAATTGCGTTTTGGCAGAAGTATGTTGTGATTTCATTTAGGTCTTGTTGTCCTTTGGAGAGAGCCGTGTTGATGTCTGTGTGGATTTTAGTAGTGCTGTGTCATCTGCGTACTGAAATATTTGACTTCTTATTGCTATGTTATGAACATCGTTAAGGTATATGTTGAATAGAGGGGTGATAATATGGCGCCTTGAGGAATACCGTGTTTTATTTGTATACCTATACCCCGACAATAATAATAATAATATTATTATTATTTCCTACCGATTAATTTTAATATTAACAACATTAAACTTGCGAGAAACTATGGCATCCAATGCTAGGATTACTAGTGAGATAGTACTAGTACAGCACATTCAAAGGTCAGCACCCTCTGACCCACTGCTCACCAACAGCTCAGGTTGACCAACTAATCCGGGATCATATTGTTTTTAACTATATTAAGTATTTTACATAAATATAAAAAAATAAATAATGCATAGCCAGATACTAGTTCTTAATAGATAATAAAACTAAAGCATATATCAAATTTATATAGATATTTTCAAAAGTTCGATCGTCAGCCATCCAAATCATTAACACTTGTTGTCTCCTTCTGAAGACGTTTAATTATTTTCTTCAGTTACAGGAATCTTAAATTACACTCTCTGTATGTACAATAACTGAACACAGCCTATTTTTCATGAAAATGGCGCATTCCAACTTTCGTAGCAATACGCTGTGTAAACACAGATTCAATAGTTGGCACCTGCCAGAATTGTTTCTGTTGACTTAAAGTTACATGAGAACACATTCCAAAACGAACATCAGAGCTAGCTATAATGAAACTGTTTGCACAGTAATTCTTACTTCGTGACCATCAGTTAATTCGACTGTTCTAATCTCCTCCTCCTTCTCCTCGAAACAAACCTCCTACAACATGTTGAGCTCTTTTAAACCAGTATAAACCCTGAGTTGAATTTTAAGGAATTAGAAGCTACTACAAATGCTGTTCACATTTAAAAAAGTTTTAAATTTAACAAAAATGCTTAGATACTCACGAGTTATGGAATGGGGTGACTCTTTAACATAAACGCAAGACAATCTTTTGATGAAATAATGTTTCCTTTGTTATAGCATACTAAGCGAAAAAATAAGTATATCAATCTACTTTTTTATTGCGTCAATAAATATTAACGAAATAATAAAAGTGGCAGTAGAATACAATGAAAGGAAAGAAAGATTAAATAGATAATCTTAAAGATTAAGAAACTGTGTTATATTGATGTAGGCCATACGGAATGAACCAACAAATTGGGATGCGACAGAGATGGTACAGAATTGAAAAAAAATAATAATAAATTCTTCCCCTAAATAAGGAATCATCATCTGCATTTCGTGTCAAGTATGTGGCTGTAAAGAAGACGCTGTTAGAGCTTCAGCTATTGATAGGTACTCTCCAAACTGTGTCAAAGTTGCCGAGAAACAGCATCAGTGAAATTTGTCTCCGAATATAAAATACTTAGAATGAAACCCATTAGACTGATTCATATCAATATTTACCTGCAATATGATTTCCGTGTTAGTGCCTTGTATTCTCTATTGCTTTTAGAGTATCGAAATCACCATGTTTGTGTCGCTGTCCACTGTTCGATAAAAAAAAAAAAAAAAAAAAAGAAAGAAAAGAAAAAGAGGCTGTTTTGTAAACTGGCGAATACGGGATTGGAACATAATCTATTGACTTGGATCAGGGTATGGTTAACAGACAGATATCAAAAAGTGTATACAGTGGGTGTGAATCTGCCAGATTTAAGGTAACCAGTGGTGTACCTCAGGGTTCAGTCCTTGGGCCATTATTGTTCAATCTATACATTAATAACTTCAAGCAGAGTCTATCATCAGATTTGCAATTGTTTGCTGATAATGCGAAGATAAGCGGGGTAATCAGGGATGCTAATGATATTCAGCAATTACAAAATGATTTGAATAGACTGGAAATCTGGGCAAACGAAAATGGCTGTCAGTTTAATGTTAGTAAGTGTAAAGTTATGCACTTTGGCGTGATTAGAGATCCAGCGGCATATTATATTAGCGGGATTATGCTACAAGAAACTGAAGAGGCAAGGGATATTGGTGTATTGGCGGATAAGAATTTAAAGTTCAAAGATCACATAGCAAAAGTTGCAAATACAACTCAGAGGATAATTGGTATGTTGAAGCGAACCTTGACATGTAAGGATAAGGAAGTAATTTTGCCTCTTCATAAGGCTTTGATAAAACCCACTTGGATTATTGTGCGCAGATTTGGTCTCCAGAGTTCCAAGGGGATAAAGAAGCTGTGGAAAGGGGGTGGAAAGAAGAGTTACAAAGATTATATCTGGATTATGGGATTTAGATTATGAGGACAGATTGCGAGTATGTGAATTACAGACTCTGCTTTACAGGAGAAAGAGGGGTGACAGGTCTATAAACTTTTGAATGGGTGTTGTAGCATTTCAACTGATGAAATTTTTCGTTATATGGAAGGCGGGGAGAGAACATGGGGGCATCCATGGAAGTTAAGGTTGTTCTCAGTCAAGAAAGCGTTAAGAGCTAGGTTTTTCTCCCAGAGAGCAGTGAGTGAGTGGAATAATTTTGCCCTTAAGGGTACTGAGCACATCTAGTGCGAATGAATTCAAGGGTAGGTATGATAGCTGGGTTGGGTAATTTACAGCCTCCCTCGATGAGTCCGTGACTCCCTGGAGGTCTTAGATGATAATAATAATAATAATAATAATAATAATAATAATAATAAAGAGGGAAATTTAAAATCAATATAAAATAAAATCAGCTGACATTTGGTACTGATAATTTAATTAAATAATCAATAATTATTTGAACTCAAATACGAGTAATTGGATTTTGATTCTTAAAATCGACAGATATCGGTGTGTAAGTGACTGCAATTAACTAGTCATAAATCAATAATGTAACTTCAAGCTGGCACACAAGCATTGTTTTCATAATATCCTGCATGATGACATGTATTCTAATGTTTTTTGATTTTATTAATGTTCTAATGATGATGAAAGGGAAAAATCATACAGTTAATGCCTTTATTTATTCCTCTAGTTTTTGAAACAAGTGTACGACATATCGCATACAGAATGTTTGTGTTACAAGACGTTTCCTTAAATTTGCCAGCATTCTACTCGAAAGAATGTGGTTTATTTTGCCTTTGTGTGTGTGTGTGTGTGTGTGTGAAATTCTTATAGCTTCGCATTTTGAAAGCTTCTTTAATTTTTTTTTTATTGGGTATGCAGAATTTTTACATAAAATATATAAAACTTGCTTATTTTAATGGTGTAATAACTATTTCATCCATTATTCGTTCCTTGGCAAAGAAAACGTACTGATCAATATCAACAGGTTGTTACGTAATCCTGCAAAAGTTGATAACCTCAGTATTATCATACTTCAGTGGATTCTTCTTATGTAGAGGTCATTGAATAAATGACCTTGTTATTTGATATATCCAGAGTTTTCCCCTGAAGGCTCGCTTATATCAACAGACCTAGACCTAGATTCATCAGCTATCTTGTTCATAACCTTTACTCAAAATATTTTACATCATTGACCTTTAGTAAGCTGGTCAATCCTCTGTTGCAATTTTAAAAAAATGGCAAAAGAAAACACGGCAGATATTAAGATTTTAATGCTGAAAATCAAAAATAATATGGTGTGATGAAAATAAACATAAGTGCAATGACTTCAGTCTTCTTTGAGGCAGCAAAACATGTAAGGTTTCGTTCTAGCCGTAATGTAAAGAAAGAATCGCCCATATTCTTTCATTTATGGCTATTGAAGAATCAAATAGGGTGCATTTTCGAGCAACAGTAAAAGTATTAAGAAATTAAATGTATGTATTAAACTTGATAATGGTGTTGATTATTTCGTTCTTTATAGAATAATCAAAAGGTAATTTATTGTTTAAATCACTGCCATCTTTTAAAACTAACTCTATTTGTAATCTGCTTTCTGTTGGTGTATGTGCTCTGGTGTTATATAGAATACAATTTCCTCTTTATCGTATTAAATTGCAGAACATGCTATGATCTCTAAAGTTTAAAAAGATCAAGGTTGGAATAATTTAAGAGTTCATTGTCCCAATACACGTTACATAGTAGTATTTGTGATGACGATTGAATAATTTTCTTCCCTTTTCCATGAATTTCATCGTTACTTTTCTCCTTGACCTCTCCGAGATCTATTCAATCATAAATACAGTATTTTAGTTTACAGCATCAACAGAAATTTCAGTTTATGACGAGAATTCAATTCACTCTATTCCGTTAATAAGCATTTTAATCTCTATACGAAACCCTTCTCCAGCTTAGGCATAGTAAAATCTCATACTTATTCTCTTTCTTGATATAAGGATAATTATGAAATAAATAAATATAACATGCTTAATGCAAAAGGTATTCTACATTTTGGATCATTCATTCTCAACACGTTTTCATGAAAATGTGTTGAGTTTAATTAAAGAAATGTTCATTTCTATTAAAATGATACAACCTCTATCAATCAGAATGAGATAGCGAAAATTCTTCAAATTGTTTCATTTGCAGATATCATCGTTCATGATGAAATTGAATAATATTTATAAATATAAATATCGCTCAATTTTTGCATTAACATCCTAGAGAAAGGTGATAAGACTCAACACCGCCATGTGTGTGTGTGTTTAAAATTATCAGAGAATAAAAGAGAGAAATTCCAAAATAATAATAGGATAGTGTGTGTGTGTGTGTGTGTGTGTGTGTGTGTGTGTGTGTGTGTGTGTGTGTGTGTGTGTGTGTGTGTGTGTGTGTGTGTGTGTGTGTGTGTGTGTGTGTGTGTGTGTGTGTGTGTGTGTGTCTCTTTGTCAAGGTGAAGGTAAATCTGTCAGCGCATTATTTAATAATAGGATCAAAATTATTATAGAATTTTGTGAAATATTGTTATGGAAAATTGCTCAAAAATATTTTATAAAAGCAGTTAAAAATACGTGCATATTTATGCAAGTAATTAATTTGAATCTATAACTTTATGTCCATAAGACATATAAACGCCATTGGAAGGTTTTTTTTTTTTTTTTTTTTTTTTTTTTTTTTTTTTTTTTACTCCGGTGAGTACACGCGCCTTTCTATATTATTTTTGCACGTTATTTTATTATATAATGTTGTTGTATTATTGTTGCATGCAAGCATGTATTTACCAATTATGCATTTAACATTATTAATACAGAAAATAATGTTTAAGAAATGTGGCCAAATTTTTTTTAGGCATTTGTTTTATTCATAAACCTTATGGCAAAATGGTCGGTAGCCATTTTTACTCGAACCTCTCATTGGAGTTTGTCGTAGTCTTTCATTCCAGTGATCTACAACATGCAGATTAAGTATAAATGTATGTAGATGATACCAGTCACGTAGTAGGGAGAACAGAAGAAACAAGCGATTTCTTCAGGCGCCAATCAATGACTGACTTCCTTATTAGTAAGATAATTTAGGTAGTTTAATCTATTTATTGAGGGAGATGGGTTTTTTTTCTTAGACCCCATGTATTCCTGCTAAGCCTTTCGATAGTCTATGTCTAAAATAGACTAAACTTGTCAAAACTATTGATTGTTTAACAAAAAATCTGATTTTATGATAAACAGATTAATATATGTTTTCTCACTTTGTAATAAATATTCTTCTTTTCCTTCTTTTTTTTTTCTTTGATGAAAAAAAGGAAAAGGAAAAGAGAAATATTTATCTTCCCTAAGACAGCGAAACGACGAGAGAAATAAGCTTTCAGCTTGTAGTTTTCCTATACTTTCTAAAAGACGTCAGATGTCCTTGTCTCGTGGTCGCGTGAATTCTACGAAAATGTTTACCTGTTTTGCAGAGTGGAAAACCTGATTTTGATTGGATAAAAATACATATAAAGGAATTAAAAGAAAGTACAAGTACATTGTTTATAAAGCAAAATATATCAGGCTACCGATTTGCTGTTCTGAAATTTGAACTCTGCCGATATTTTGCAATTTTTACAGATATAATATTGTTCGCAAAATAAAACAAACAATAAAAAATGCGTAAATAACCTCACTGCATTTTAATGATTCAATCATTAAAACGTAGTTTAGCATTTAGCTAAACTAGATTCTAGTTTAGATATTTAGTTTAGATTAAATATTCTAGTTACTAGAATATCTTCTCTATTTTTAATATTTCAGCAAAGTCAAGTGAAAATCTCAATTTACAGCCTAGCACATAACAAAATATTTTCATATTACCATCATAAAAGTTTTAAAATAAGATAAGCATTCAATTATGTTCCGTACTACTGCTTGATTTATTGATTCTTCAACTAGCATATTTCATGCACTATTCAAAGGAACTCCAGTCTTCGAAAATAAGCCAATAAAAATGAACTCTCAAATTTTTATTCTTAAATTTACAAAATCTCAAAATTCTAATAGCGATGCAATTAGAAATTGGACTTTGAGAGTCCAATTTCTAATTGCATCGCTATTTCTTACAGCCATGAAATTGGCAATGGTATTATACTTTTGTGATTAAAATAAATGGCAGTATAACTATTATAATTTACTATTCTAAATATGGGGATTTTAAGAAGAACGAACACCTCTGTTTTCTTTTTGCTTACTTCTGAAATAAATTCTCATCTTATTTAAGAGAACCGTAAAATATATCAGTGCAAGTACTGGATAAATATTCCATATGTATCAACTCTCGTGACAACTGCTAGACACTCTTAGGGTGAACGGTCTTTCAGTATGCTCGCAAATAAGAGTGGTGATAATGATCTACGGTTTCTAGAACAGAATGGATACAGTTTCGTAAAAAATGCAATGTGCGATTTCGAAGATGATTTCTCTCTCGTGGCACTCGAGCACCATATTATATAATGGCTGGCACCTCTGTAGTTGAGCTGGTATAGACAAGCCTTTTTGTTAGAATGATCCGAGTTCGAATCCCGTGGAAATATCATGTCGTTATGAGAACTCTTCAATGAATGGTGAGTCAGCCGGTCTCATAGGACGATAGAGATTTTTTTTTTCTCCTGGAAATTCGGGATTTTCATCTCTCAAAAAAGACAAACCGACCTGCGAACACACAGATTCAAAGACATAAATATTTGCCCTCAAGAGATGCAGCAGAGGAGTAGCGTAGGAGCTGTATTAATTCGCCGTGACACCTAATCAGGAGACTCAACCTTCCCAAGGGACGGATGGGTTGAAGAAGACATGACGGCCTCATTCATGATTTGCTTCTCTGACACTCCATAATTAATACCATAATATTCGTGTTGTATTTAAAGATAGGAAATTTCTAAAAATATAAAAAAATACAATGAAGTTATAGGAGAATTTCTGTTGTCAATCACTATTGTTTAAAGCCGCTTAATATAATACGAAAGCATTTCGGAAGTTCTGAACACCGTACTCCTGTTTTTAAGCCGATTGTTTATTTAACAAAATGCATTTACAGGCCTTCATCTTCCCATATGCTGGCCAAAATTTGGGTAAGTTTATATTCCTATCAGCAAGCCTTTAATTTTTATTAACAGCTTTGTTTTTTAAGCCATACCACTTCAGCAGAAACTTCCTCCTTGGTAATAAAGCGTTTCCTACGGAGCCCTTCTTTCAACTAAGGGAAGAGATCATGTAAGGATTGTATAGGAGAGTGAGGAAACAGTTGCCATCCATACGACCAGACAGTACATGCAAAGTTCGGCTTCGCTTTGCTACACATGAGATTTCCGATTTCTAATAAGGCTTTTCTTTTTCCTCCGTTTTGAAGCCTTATTTCGTTGAACACGAACACTAGAAACAAACTTCAGGATTTAGCTTTCTATAAAACACTCTTACGATGCAATTCATATAACACATTCTTCAGAATGTGTATATATGCATTGCATACAACATTGCTATTTACATTCTGATATTATATTTCCACTTTTGCTACTTACATCCTTCAGAATGTAATTTTTTCATTTGGAATTGCAGATGATCGAATATCAAAAGCTGTGGAGTATTAAGTATGCATCATAACGGCAAAGACAATTCCCAATGAAATTTTATGTATTTTTATGCTTGAGATAGAAAATCAGATAAAAAATCAGCTAACGTCTTTTATTCCCATATAGGGAGTAGACAAAGCCGTTTCAGCCCTATCTAACTTTTGGAGATTGAGCGGCGACAGTTCAATCTCCACGGGTAGCCAATCAGATATAGCTACCCCGAGGCTATCACTAATTTCACATGACATCCGATGAAGAGAGGCGTCTGACAAGTGCCGCCATCTCGTGTTCCCTATTCCCAACACTATGTTTGCTGTCTGAAAATAGTGTGGTTTTTACAGTCGATTTTCTTGAGTTCACGGGACGAACAACCTGAGTTTCAGGGAGAAAAAAACAGCTTTCCCATGCCAGAGATCGATTAACTCGGGAACCGTTCGAAAAAAAGCGTTAGTAAAAGTTCTTCTACTCAGCGACTAGGAAAAAAAATCAGATATGAAATATAAATATAAAAATTATGTGTTTTATTGAAAAGTGAAATTACTTTCAGTCAATAACCTGACCTTCCTTTACAATCTTGTACTAATAGGAAAATAGGGCTTGTTCTTCTACCTTTAACTGAGGAATGAACTGTGTCAAACAAACCAGAACTACTTGAATTTGGTTATTCTAATGCTCTAGGAAAAGTACAGCTTGTTGTATGCAAAACAATATAAATACAAGATATCCCATCTCAATGGTTCATTATACATTTTTCTGCCTCGCTGCTAGTTGATAATTAATGGATTTCTAACGTGATTCATGGTGTAAACTCAATCTCATCACTTATCGATCCTGCACGCTGTACAGTAACTCGATCCAATTACAATACATCATATGGTGACAGAATATTTTAGAAGGCGTTGTATTACAAGAGAATATAAATTTCGAATCCAAAGAATATCGTTTTTTTTTTTTTTTTTTTTTTGTAATATTGAATGAGAATGGCATTACTTCGCATGTTTGTATTAGACACCAGATATGGAAGATGTGTGAAACAAATTAATTGTTTCTTATTGAATAGCTAAAATTCGTGAACCAAATCACGTTAAACTGACAGGAGTTCGCACGTATTGCACGCAATGTTATATGTCCTGTCGAAAATATTTCAGGACAGTAACCATAAATGCTTCTACGTGTTTTTATAACTTTGTAATCAACGTATGAGTATAAAGCCTCTGTTATTTTCGACAGTCTTGACTACAATGGTCAAGGTTAAATATTGATATAAGCCTTTGCTGCCAAATGTTCAAAAGGATGTGGAATAGTGAGGATTAAATGTTACTGAATATTCCGTCTCATAGTTCCTTATGCTCTACTCCAGCAAAATTAATATACGAATATACATATATTTTACCATGTATGCATATTATTATTATTAAGAGAGACCTCCAGAGAGTAATGGACTCATCGAGGGAGGCCATATATTATACACCAGGAGTGTTCAACCTGTCGATCGCGGAGCGATTTTTGGTCGATCTCTTGTGTATTCCTCCTTATTTACAAATTTAATTAAAACTGAAAACATAATATTTTATCATTATTTTTTATTATTTTTAATTCGCTTTAAGTGTATTGCTATTGTTTATTTATGTTTCGTTAAAATTGTCAAATCAGTAATTTTCTTATAAATCCGGGTAAATTAATTAATTTGGATCAGTGGAAGTCAAACAGCTAGCCGAATGAATACGATTATAAGCAAAGTGTAAAAACTCGATTGTAGCTTAAATATTAAATATTCCAAAGCACATTACATCGATTTTTTACTTAGGTTAAGTCCCATGTGAATATTGTAAAAAAATAAACTTTGTTTGTCTCGGTATAGTTTGTATTAGATGTTTTTGTAAATAACTCTTTTGAAGCTAACGGTATATACCGATTTAATAAGAATATGTTAGAGTGTTAAAAACAAAGGCAATGTTTTTGTCGCCGAAGCTGTACATGGTGGCATTAGAAACATTGTTATTGAAACATGTATGTACAGGCTCTAAGTGTGAACATCTCCGAAGTCAGTCAGAAAGAGTTCAAACAACTTTCCGATGGCCGGCAACTTACAATCGAAACAAAGCGGAGGAGAACCAAAGGCGTGCCGAGCTTGAAACTTAAGATGAAAGACTCATACCGATTCTTTGGGGGTTGCCAAACTTCATGCGAAGTCTCAGAGGAGGCCTAATAAAAAGGGACTGAAGCAAGCAGAAGGGGTCCCGGTTCCAGAATTGCTGTCAGAGAGGAGGCTTCTCGGTGCAGAGTCGCCATCAGAGAGGCTGCCCGGATCCGCGTTGCTTCAGAGAGGAGTTTTCCGCTTCCAGAAAGGAGCTTCTCGGTTCGAGACGTCGCTAGAGAGACTACGTCTAGGCCGCAGACAAGGTTTCAAATTGCCGAAAGGAAGAATTCCAATTGCCGGAGAAAAGTTTCCAGGCCAGGTTGGGAAGGACTAGGAGAGAAGACTTTTTTTGGCATTTGATGAATTTGTGAAACAACACAAACTTCCGCTTTTAAAACTGGTGTCTATTACTACTGCTGGTGCTCCTGCAATGATAGGTAATAAATCAGGCTTCATTTCATTATGTAAAAACGATGACAAATATCCTGATTTTTTAACGTACCACTCTATTATTCACCAACAAGTACTGTATAGTAAAAGATTAAACACAGATGTTTTGGATATTACATTTAAAATTGTAAATTCTGTTCGAGGAAAAGCCCTGCAACGACGGTTATTTAAATTACAGGCAAATGATGATAGGGAACTTCTGTTTTACAATAATGTTTGCTGGCTCAGCAGAAGTCAATTTTTAGAAAGATTTCTTGTATTAATTAACGATATAAAAATTTTTCTTGATGTAAAAGGAGATATTTATCCGCAATTGAGTGATGAAAGATGGTTGCTACACTTATCATTTTTAGTAGATTTCTGTACGAAATTAAGCAATTTAAATTTAGAGTTACAAAGTAGAGATAAAAACTTAATTGACATGTTAAGTTCAATAAAAACTTTCCAACAATACTTACTTTTATTAAAGAAAAATATAAAAAAGTAGAAAGAAAAATTAAAAAAGAAAAATATAAAAGTTAGATAGGGCTAAAAACGGCCTCGCTCGCCTACTCCCTGTATATACGGGAATGAAAAGGCGTTATTTTTTTTTCTTTTTTTTTTTTTAATAAATGACCGCGAATTTAGACATCTCCTATATTTATTAAAATTTTTTGAACAAAATCAAGAAATGCTTCGCTATGATTTAAAAGAATTTATTCGTGAAATAGAATTAGTTGAGGAAGAAATAAATTCAAGATTTAAAGATTTTAATAAAACTGAAATGATTGTATCTCTTATCAATAATCCATTTCAAGAAAACTTGAACATCAGAAATTTCGAATAAAATTAGTGGGCTGTTTGATATAAACCAAGCTGAAGTAGAACTTGAGATAATAAACATTCAGAATAGTTTACATTTAAAATTAATAAACAATGCAGTCATTTGGAAGTATGCACATGGAAAATTCCCAGTACTGATATTCCACAAAAAATTCTGTCGTTTTCCGGATCGAGTATACTTGTCAGAATCCACTTTTTCAAATATGACCGTCATAAAAAATCAATTAAGAAACCAAATTACAAATGATCATTTGGGTCATTGTCTGCGATTGGCTTTTTATTCATATCAACTTGACTATGAAAATATTGCGAGGTCCAAACAATGCCACATTTCACATTAACTTTTTTTTTAATCAACCAGCATTTCCTGTAACTTGTGAGTTTGTAATCAATCTGTTGTTTTTTCTAACTTTTGTTTTCCAAAATAGAGAAATAAATATTTTATTCCAATATATATATTTTTTTTGTTGTTGTTGTATAAAAATATTTGTTGTATTATAATAATTAAAAGTGATAAATAAAATTTTAAATGCACAAATAAAGTTTTTAGTTGTGTATTTTTTTTAGTTGTATATTTGTGCGTAATCAGATATCAGGTTGGGGGAACGTGATCTATATAAGAGAGTAGATCGCCGAATAACTTATATATAAGACAGTAGATCGCCGAATAACTTTTTATAGAAAAGTAGCTCGCGTAGTAAAAAAAGGTTGAACACCACTACTATACACACACCAGCTGTAATACTTGTTCTTGAATTCATTCACACTGCCGATATACACAACATCAAATGGCAATCCATTCCACTCACGCACCACCCTATGAGAGAAAAATCTAGCCCTAACCCCCTTCTTAGCGGCTTTCATGCTCAGCTTCCAAGGATGCCCTCTCGTCCTTTCCCCACCCTCCATAAATTGAAAATTACATCAATTGAAATCCTGTATGACCCTTTCAGAAGTTTGTAAATCTCAATCATATCACTCCTCTTTCTCCTGTTTGCTAGTGTTTACAGTAGGGGTTTTCGACGCATGGCCCGCGGAACTCTTTGCCGTGGCCCGCCGCCGTTTAGAAAAAAAAACTACTTCACATTAAAACGCGATTAAATAAAAAATAATTTCGATGAAGCCCGCGGGCCAATAAGCTATATTTAGAATTTAGTATTTAGAATTGTAAGATGCTTTCCAGGTTCACAAGGAATGCTGTGTATAATTTACATAAATTTCTATAAAAATAAATATTAAATAGACATGATTCTTCAGCCAAGCGGTACTTAAGTACCAGTACTAATGTCGCAGGTAGATGGCTGAAGCAGTAGTTCGTTCGAGTGTGCTGTCTAGTGCCGTCCAGATACATCTCGAAGGTTCTCGATACTTCTTTATTTTCATATAAATACAAGAGGATCTCATCCACAGTCAGTCAGTCGTGAACAGTGTGATATTCGTGTATAAGAGCACGCACATTCGTCGTGTCAGCCATAGCCTATTGTGGTTTTATATTGCCAGACTTTTTTCATTAGTGTGAGACATATTCAGTGGGTAATAACCGTTACAGCCATTTTGGATCATTTTTTGGGTTCATTTTCCATCACTATGGCATCTACGAGTGAAAAGCGTAAATCAAGTGATTCTTGTCGGAATTTTAATGAAAAGTGGACCAATTTGTACTTTTTTTTTGTGCCGACCAACGATAAGCCAGTGTGTTTAATTTGTCGTGAGTCAATGTCAGTATCAAAAGAATACAATATAAAACGACACTATGAGACAAAGCATGCGTCCAATTTCGATCAGCTTCAAGGGCAGCTTCGTGTAGACAAAGTGAACCGTCTCCAAATTGGTTTAAAATGCCAGCAGGGTACGTTTAAAAGGCAGAGGAAGAGAGCGAAGCGTGCTCAAAGTAAGATATGTAATAGCTGAAAAAATTGCTAAAAAAATCAAAAGTCTTCTTGGACGGCGAGTTTGTGAAAAAGTGTCTCATCGCTGCTGGGAAATTCTGTACCCAAATAATAAGGAAGTGTTTAAAAAACCGAGTTTGGGGTAACTGTAGTACGACGTGTCGAAGAACTTGCCAATGACATTGAAGGAACTTTAAAATAACGGTCGTCCGAATTTAAGCCATATTCACTTGCTTTAGATGAGAGCACAGATGTGAAGGATAGGCACAACTGGCTATCTTTGTCCGTGGCATTGATCAACAATTCAATGTGACAGAAGAACTGCTAGCCCTCGAGCGTACGACGAAAGGCACTGATATTCTTAAAGCCGCCAAGAAAACGCTCCAGCGTTTCGACCTCAGCTTAATCAACCTCGAGGGTGTGGTAACTGATGGTGCCCCTGCTATGGTGGGAAAGAAAGAAGGGTTTGTTCCTCTATGGAAAGAACCGGAACTAGAAGGAAAAGATTTCGTCCATTACCACTGTTTAATCCACCAAGAGAATTTGTGCGCAAAAACTATTGGATTTGAGAATGTCATGAACGTTATTGTGACTTTCGTCAACATTATTAGGGCATTGAATCATCGTCAATTCCAAGAGTTTTTGACCCAAGAGTATGAAGCAGATCACGGCGATGTGGTTTATTATGATGATGTGCGTTGGTTGAACAGAGGGAAGGTTCTTAAAAGAGTCTTTGACTTAAGGAGCGAAATACAGCAGTTCATACAAACCAAGGGGAATCCTATTGTGGAATTTAACGATCCGAAGTGGATGACAGACTTTGCCTTTGTGACTGACATCTCATTGCATATGAATGACCTAGTTACGCGGTTACAATGCAAAGATAAACTGGTGCACACTCTGATCACATCAAAGCTTTTGTGGCCAAGCTCAAACTTTGGGAGGCACAACTTGCAAAAAAAGACATCTCATTTTCAGCTTCTCGCTGAGTCCAACTGTTCGTCTCTTGATGAATACGCTACAAAATTAGCCGTGTTGTGAAGTGAGTTCGAAGAGAGAGTTAATGATTTTCGTAACCAACAGTCTTCTTTAGATTTATTGTCAATGCCATTCGTCAATGCTGCCTAAATGCCGGGCTCAGTACAAACGGAGCTGCTTGAATTCCAAAAAAACTCTTGTTTGAGAGAAAAATTATTCAATGTGCCCTTGCTTACATTTTACAAAGACTACATTTCTGAGGACGCATTCTCTAATCTTCGCCGGCATGCTTTGAAGATGTGCACTTTGTTAGGAATACTTATGTGAGCAGTTCTTCTCCAGAATGAAGCATGTGAAGTCCAAGATAGGAACTCAGATTACAGACCAACATCTCGAGAATACTTTGCGCACAGCGACTTCCAACATTGAAGCCAACATCGACAAGCTGGTCAGGTCAAGGAAAAGCATTGCCAAGTTTCCCATTGACATTGTAAAATTGAATGTTTTCTTAATTGAATTATCTTTTTTCAAGTATTGTATTTACTTATCATGAACCCTACCTACGCTCTTAAAGCCGAGTTTGTTTATTTGTATATGATTTTATGTAAAGTATCAAATGCACAGCGGTCCTTGTGAATCTGGAAAGCATCTTACAATTCTAAATACCGCAGTACAGCTTAGTGGCCAGCGGGCTTCATTGAAATTTTTAATGCGGCCCGCACTATCTGAAAGGTTGAAGACCCCTGATCTACAGTCTACAAATTCTCAAACTGTCTCATAATCAGTATTTCGCAATCCTGATATAATTTTTAAAACACTCTCCTTTGTACTCTCTCTCTCTCTCTCTCCAATATATCAGAATCACAACGAAAACCAGAGACCAGACCTGGCCACAATAATCCACGTAAGGTCTTATAAAGGCTTTGGGATTACCATCCACGAAATGTTGTGAACTTTAGTGCATAACATTAACAACATTAGTATATACTAATGTTCTTAATGCACTATAAGTTTACAACAAAATCTTTATCCCTAGTATGGTTTCTTATTCGCAAATAATAAGAGCTTATAGAATACAAAACACAATCGAAACTTGCGTGCATTTACTAGTTTGATTTAGTTTTTAGTTTGTGAATTAAAGATAATGTAAATCCTAATATTTACTTGCAACATTTACTTTTCTAATTAGTCATCAAATTAATAACCGATTTTCTGTTTCAAAAATAATAAATATGATATTCAGTACTCAAAATTACATCCTTTATATTTAGAACGAAATCAACAATTATAATTTCTGTTTCGAAATTCGCAATACTTATGTAATATCTGTTTTCATATATAAAGTGACTGAAAGTGGTGAAAGAAATAGCCAGTATAATTTCAGTTACAACCTAAGATTATGCTATCGTACATAAAACATTCAAACAGTACGTTTCTTCTTTATATATTATATGAAGCCCGGTCTATTAAAAGGTAATATAATGCAATGTATATGCAATATATATTTCTTTTTCTTGACTATATTGTTTGTTTGTTTGTCTACGAATCACTAAGCAATTTATGTTCATTAGCCTGCCTTTTTTATAATGAATGGTTGCTTGATTAGTTTGCGTTTGTCCTGTTTGTGTTCTCAAAGAACCGAACTATCTACTGATAGACTGTGATGGTTGAAGAGGGCTTTTTTTGTGTCTTTCGTTACGTATTATTTAGCAGTTTAGCGTATACCTAAGATCAAAACAGATTACTTATTGTAGTCCAATTAATAAAATTCTACCGGCCACTATCCGAGAACAAGTCGCCTTTTATCTATTTATGATAAATAGGTGACTTGTTTTGTGTTTATCAGTTATATCTAAGCAGTGTTTTAATATAAAATTGTTATGCAGTGCCTAACTAAAACGACAACGAAGGTTAACTAATTTTATAATGAGACTTGGTGATCTGCCATTTATCCGATATCTGCTAATCCTATCTCAGACTGAAGGGGCATTAATACAAAGTGGATGAGAGTACAAGCTTATTAATTCAATAGTGCTCAGCTTGATCGTATCCAGAGTAATTTCGCAGAAATTGCTATCTCTTGTGATTATTTTATTCACTCGAGTATAGTTTTTTTTTTTACGTTTATTACTGAAGAGAGTTCTTGTTCAAGTAATAAATCAACCGATAGCATTCTTGCTGACCTAAAAATAAACTGCTATGGATGTTCTATGTTTGCGTAACCTTAAACCGATCAGCTGCTATTCCATCCCCGATTCGCGTAAACCAAATCGCTGAGATAAATGTTGAATATTTAGGAAAACTGCATGAGACTAGCCGTTGGACTTTGCTCAGTCATTCAAGGTCCAAATGAGAACACGAATGTTGCGCTCTCTCTATGTGTTTGTTTTCTCTTTCATTTTGGGTTGTGATGACCACTGAAGTAGCCACGTGTTGCAAGAATTGAATGGTCCCCTTGAACTTAAATCACACTGTTAAAACTGCGTTTCGGGTAAGTATATTTAAAATGTGGTTACTTGAAAATATTTAAGTATAGTCATTGTTAGTGCAATATATTTTATATTCCTACTGTCTCGTTAAACTTGAAAAAGAAATGGGGATGGTTTATCAGGAAAAAAATAATTTTTCAATAATGGGAATGTATAATACTGGTAAACGAGATGCTTTTCAAAGAATCATGAAATGATTTACTGTTATAGGACGGAAAATGACAGTTATTATCTTTCCTAATAGTTATTAAATGTTTTTATGGATGAAATTTATTTAAACCATACAGATTTAATTTCTGTTCAATTCATTCTCACTGATATGTTTTTCTATTGTAAGTACGTCGATGGTTTACTGGTCATAAGTACATTCTGGTATCAGTGGTTGACTTGAAAAATTAAAGTTATGCGATCCGATTTAGCTCTGCCTTAATTTTCTAAATGAAATAATGCGGATACAGACAAATTAATTACAGTTTAAAGTTTTTTGTTTTTTTCTTCTTCTTCAGTAGTCACATATGAAACTTGGAACCGAAAGAAATCTGTAAAAAAAAAAAAAAAAACGCTTTTGAGATCTGGTGTTACAGGACACTGTTGAGGATCTTGCACTGGAGGTTAGACAAATGAATGACACCTAAAAAGATTTGAGGATCTGTAGAACTTTAAAATGCATTAAGGATTTTTCAAAACAGTAATAGAAGATACAGCTCCAGGAAAAGGGGAATAGACCATTAATGAGATAGCTGGATGATGCATTAGGAGTGGTAGTTCTTCAGACAAAGCTGAATCATTAAGAAACACCCGTAACAGGATCATCTGCAATAATTAGTTTTACTTAGGGACTAACCCTCCTTCTTGAATACTTTCTACCATTAAAAAGTTCAAGATAATTAAGACATTAAAATTAAATGTTTAAAAAAAATAATATATTAAATTTTTTCTTTTCCCTTTTAAATTATCGTTTATTTAAATAAAACTAATTTTTTCGTGCGATGTAAGTAGCTGCTTCTGCTTATGCCATCAAAGGCTAACATAGACGCAAGGACAACAGACTACCTTTATATTTATGTCATCATTTTGTTTATAATTTTTGAAAGGAAACATGAACATATCTGTAATTTTATGAGACGTCTTAAAGAAACACCAAAATTGACTGCTTATCTTTCAGAAAATAAACCATATAATTAATAGCAAAGTAATCTTAGATAAACTCGGTTTTCTAGCTCATAAGCATTCACTGAAATGATATATATGAAACTAGGACACCACGTATTAAATATTAGGTGATCATGCTTTTTATCTGATGCTCTTCGTATTTTAAAAACCCAATTTAAAAGCTCTCGAGAACAAGAGAACACACAATAAAATGAGTAAAGCAATAACAATTTTATTAGCATTTGTTTTCTCAACATTGTTCTGTATTTAATAACCGACACAGTAATTTTATTTTATTTTAATCATGCTAAATTCTGGTCGACCTTTATAAATTTTGAAAATTTTCTCCATTTCTGCGTTTAATTGATTTTTTTACAATCATGAGAATTACAAAGTCAACTTTTTTCGCAATGTAGCTGCAAAAAAAATGACTCTGAAATTCTTATAAAAAAGATCCAAATTTATGAGTGTGTGCTGAAAAGTTGTGATAATCACCATGAAGGAATTGAAGTAAAACACTTACATTTCATTTTACATATTCCCCACAAAATGTTATACGTGTTAAAACGTTGTTGCATCATTTGTAGTCCTCCGAGGAAAAAAAGTCTTTCCCTTGTTGCACAAACCATTCCTAGACTATAGATATGACTTCATCATCTGTGGTAAATTTTGTTACTTTCAAGTACTTCTTTAAATTTAGAAATAGGAAATAGTGAGATGGAACATGGTCTGGCGGATCAGGTCTGGCTAACCTTCCCTGCTTACGTTTGGGTTCGGAACTTCTTTGGCAGTGGAGAACCTTTGTGTCGCATACTATTAACTGGTGTTTGGTCCCTAGATCATAGCGATGAAGTCATGTCTCATCAACTGACACAATACGGGCCAAACAATTTGCACCTGATTTCTCAAAATGATCCAAAATTCCTTGAGATGACAGCACACGTTCTCTATTTTGGTCAGCATTCAAACACATGGTGACCCACTTCATTGAGAGTTTCTCCATGTTCAGATGTTGGCGGATAATGATCCCGACTTGTTCCCTGGGCATCCCAAGAGCCATTTCAATATTTTGGCGTCTATCATCAAGGAGCATGGCATGCACTGCATCGATGTTTTCAGGTGTGATCGCTGTGGAAGTTCTTTCTGACCTCAGGACATCTGCTGTCTCAGGATGCCCAGTGTTAAACTTCGCCATCCCTCTGGCAACTGTTGAATATGCCGGCACAGTCCTCTAAAGTTTCACGCAAAGATTAGTGAATCTCAGTTGTGGACTTTTCTTGAAGCACGAAAAATCTGATGACGGCCAGCATTTCGGTGTCTTCGAATTTCTTGAAACCTCTGACATGTCTTTTTATATATCCTAAAAGAAAAGAATAAATTATTACAATTTGATGAAACATGGAGATTAAAGGGTTTCAAGATATGTTCTTTCTTGTTGTTATATCAGTTGCTATAATATCATTTTTATTCTAGGTGTTGATCAGAACTTTTCCGTTCCCCCCCCCCTACTCATCTTGGTTGGCTAATAGTAAATAATTTGGCTTCTCAACCAACATGATGTAGGTTTGTATCCAACAGTGGGCATGAACTTCTGCCAAAATCTTTAGATAGTAGGCGATTTAATTGAGCAGTGTGACATCACCACCGATATGGTAAAATCTATATTATCAGCTATATCATTTTTCACTAATCATTCCCCGAAAACAATAATTATTTTAATATAATTAGTTTTAATTTATACATCCGTTTTTAAAGTGGGTTGGCTAGGCTTTAACCTAGTTGAAGAATCGGATACTTTTAAGCTTTTTAGTATAGAATTTAAAAATGCATATACTGCATACAGAAAACGTATTCCAATTCAGAATAATTTTGCAGTCAGCTCGGCTGCGAATAAAACCTCGATAAGTCTTCTTCTTTTACAATATATAAACCATTCTCATGATTCGTTCATTCATTGAAATACATGAAGAGTTCTGAATTTCATATAGGAGTTGTATAATGATTTAACTCCATTTATCACAGTACCTCTAATAAGTGGCTCCTAAACTCAACGGTTCATTAATATTTAAAGTGTAATTTCGAACACAATAACCACCCCTTTAAATACATTTCCACAATGATCTATTTTCCAGATTATCCAATATTTTCCATGTTCAGCATTAATTTCATAATGTGATGAAGAGTTTGTACCTCTAACTGGATTACTCTTTATTTACTAAATAAAATTTTATTATTTTTTTTAAATATATACGACCGTATTTCATTAGTGTGGGATACAATCATTCGGGGATTTTTCGTGCCAGAAACCCAAACTTAAGAAAATCTACCTTATAACTCATACCATTTCAGGCATTAATATATAATGTTAGAGTTAGGGACTGCGAGATGACAGAAGTTGTTTGCCATATGCTCTTCCCTAGATACCATTTAACATCGCTGTTAGTCTTAGGCCATCTATCTGTGATTGGCTGCGGAAGGAGATTGGATATCTTCTAGTTCCATAAACATTCATTAGGTCTAGAACAAATTCGTTTACTCCCTGTGTGCGCAATAAAATGCGTTAGGCAGATTTTCACGAGTAAGCTAGATTTTTCTCCCGGAAACTCGGGTTTTTCGTTGAACTCACACTATTTTCAGACAGTAAGCATAGTGTTAGGATTAGGGACCACAAGAAGGTAGAACTTGCAGTCGCCTCTCTTCATCGGACGCCATGTATAATTAGTAATGATCTTGGGCCAGCTATCTTTGATTGAGTCCCGATGGAGACTGAAGTGTCCCCTCGGTCTCCAAAAGTTAGATAGGACTCGAACGGCCTCGCCTACTTGCTATATGGGAATATAGATTTTTTTTTTATATTCCACTGCGGCTATTACTTAAAATAGAAACATATCGAGAGAAAATTAAAATATAAATGTGGGAAATATATATAATTTGCGCACATTAAAACACTACAGATTCTACAACCGCTAATATGCGCAAATGATGTTATAAACACATGAACATTTTTGTATATAAATCTAAAACATACACCCTCTGTCCCAAAAGAAACCGAACTTTTGATAGAAAATAAAACACAGGTCAATTATAATTATTGAAATTATTTATTTCAATCAATATACTCTCCCTCAGTTTTCATACAGCGTTTATCACGGTCAATTAATTCGTTAAATGAGTTTTTTATATCGGTTTTTGGGAGACTGTTGAGGATCGTGGTTACTGCCGCTTGAACATTTTCAATGGTGTTGTATCGCTTTCCTTTCGTCGGCAAATGAAGTCGGGGGAATTGAAACAAGTCACAGGGTACTAAATCAGGTGAACGGCGAGTGATCCAACACAAAAACTTGGCTTTTGCTCAAAACCTGTATCACAATATGCACCATATTTTTGTGGTGACCAGCTGCCTGCATCATGATATTCATGCCGTACGCGACGAATTCTATCAATCGCTTCAAAACTTCGAGATAACACTCACCATTGACCGTTTGGCTAGGCGGAACAAATTCTTTGTGGATAATGCTTTTGGAATCGTAAAAACAAAACAGTATTGTCTTTACTTTTGACTTCTCAAAGCGACTTTTTTTTCGGATGCCCCTCTTCTGCTGGTCTCCACTTAGCACTCTGGCGCTTTGTTTCGGGCTCATTACTCAAAACGCCACGTATCGTCACCAGTAACGATCGTTTCAAGGACGTATCCTTACGAGCGATTTTTATGAGGTCATTGCAGTGGTCAATTCGATACATTTTTTGGTCGTCGGTCAGCTTGTGGGGAACAAATCGCGTATTCAATTTACGAAGGCCCAAACTCTCGGTCAAAATGTTGTGCACAGTTGATTTTGGAATCCCAAATTCATCTTCAATCAATCTCACGGACGATTTCGGGATGATGAAATCACACACTTTTTGACTGTTAACTTCGCTCAGTCCAGTTTTTGGACTGCCCGGCTTTTCGTCGTCCTCAAGCGTCTTACGACCACTTTGAAATCGCTTAAACCACTCGTAAACTTCGAGTACGGGATAAGCATTCATCACCGTATACTTTTTGAAGCATTTGATGCGTAAAACTTTAACACAAGTTTAACACAAAAGTCAATCGCAGCTCTCTGTTTGAAACTCATCTTCCGACCGTTCGTCAAAACACACCGTCACTCTTGGAACTATAACTCAGCTTCTAATGAAACAAATGTCATAAACAGTTGACACAACACTAATGAAGGTTGCTGCTTTCGACAACAAAAAGCGCTACTAGTTTATTCTATTTTCTAAACGTTCGGTTTCTTTTTGGACAGAGGGTATAT
The DNA here is from genome assembly GCF_054136105.1 of Typopeltis vanoorti. Taxonomy (NCBI): domain Eukaryota; kingdom Metazoa; phylum Arthropoda; class Arachnida; order Uropygi; family Thelyphonidae; genus Typopeltis; species Typopeltis vanoorti. The sequence continues at coordinate 108,041,927 of NC_143556.1, read as the reverse complement.
ATATACAACCTGACTAACCGAATCTTAATTACTGTGTTTCAACAATGATACCAACATTTAGGTATTTGTAATTGTCTTAATTAAGGTCTCTATACCTTAGCAAATGCGCTTTTCAAAAATGTAAGATTCTTTTCACTGGGGTTCTTACAAAGATTCACTTGTATGTCAAACCAGTGATCTCTCTTTAAGAACCAAGACACTTTCCTCAGTGTTTATTTATTCAAAACGTAATTTGCAAATTCGACAGTCCCTCTCTCTCTCTCTCTCTCTCTCTCTCTCTCTCTCTCTCTCTCTCTCTCTCTCTCTCTCTCTCTCTCTCTCTCTCTCGAGCGCGCGCTCGCGCGATTGGAACTTTGGAATCAGTCTAGAGTATCCCTAAGCTGATAAAACCACCTAGACTAGAACCACGTTTTTAAATTTTTATTACATTCTTTCCTCCTTATCATCTCGTACCTTTCATATTCTTTTTTCATTTTCTCTATTTCTTTCTAATATTTTGATTACGCTTTGGAGCAAGAATCTTATCCTCCTCTCATGGACTGGTGTTACTCTGTTGAAAGAGTTTCGAATTCCACTTCCCGTTAGTACACCTTATTAAACATCTGGAAAGTTCATACCTCAGGTTTCTTCTTATTACGAAGGTACTTCCTTTGAAAACTTGGGCTTTTCTTGTCACAAAACAGCAGTTAGGCAGTAGTACAAACGAACTTAGTAACTTTCGTTCGTAATTTCTACGAAACCAAAGACTAATAATATTTTTGTTGTTATTGCAAGAGCCGGTTAGAAACCAAGGATAGTTTTTTCGGTTTAATTTTCTGAGCTAGCAGTTTTCACTTTGAAATCGCCATCGTTCTTCTTAAAATCATTCACAAAACCTACCGTGCAGCTCAAATGGAAAAGGAAAAAAAAAACCCTGAAAACTCTGCTTAGAACAAGCGAAACAAAGAGCATTTTCTTGTACTACTTGTTTAATGAAGTTTAACTTAACATTCTATTTTTAGTTCGGAAGAATTTACAGTATTTTCTTTTGGTATAAACAAGTGCAGTTAATATATGTCAAAATTAAATGACTTGACTGAATTCTCCCGCATATAGCTTTAGACAGAATAGCAAAAGTATAAGTTCATAATAGTTGGATGCATTTAATACATTTGCACTATTTATAATATGTTGTGTTATGTGTGTGATATGTGTACGAGGATACCCTTGCGCGCGCGCGCACACACGCACACGCACGCACACACATGCACACTACAGTACGTCTTTGGCTAATGATATTCCTCATAATACATAATAATAAATTATAGTTTAAAAATTATCCACTTAATATTTTTATTATAGTAGCCTATAGATCTTAATATAAAACTCAATTCTAGTAGCAAGGCTTATACGTTGGTCATACATAACTGGTAATTAGCTTATATACTTTTATTAATATTATTATATTAATATACTTTATATGCGTTGTTAATTCCGTAAGCTAATTACCAGTTATGTATGACCAACGTATAAGCCTTGCTACTAGAATTACGATCATCCACGGAGATTCCATCGCACGAAAGGCCCGTCAATACGGCAAAATGAGGTTGAAGATATCGAGACAACTAAATCGTCTGACGTTCCTAAATCGCTGCCGGGATAACAAGGTAATCCCTAATTGTGTTAAATTGAAGCACCGTTTTACTTCACAGAAAGCTCTGCGTATTTATAATCGCACTAGCTTCGCCCTATTAAGAGAACAAATTACCACGACGCGTGTTCTCCTTGCCGACGAAAACAAAACCTTACGGGCGCTAGAGGAAGAGCTTTCAGACACTCTCAGCCATGATCTTTGGACGATTCTTTATGACTTCTCATGCGCTTCGGCAAGAAAAGAATTCGAAAAAATACGTAGTCGGCACTTGAAAAAATACGAAAATCTGATAAAGAATTCTACTTCCTTACCACAGCCACCACTCAACACTGTAGTCAGCCTCTCGTCGGTAGTTTTAAAGCCTGAAGCACTCATCGCACTGTCACGTGGCCACAATTTCGCCCTAGCTCCTAAAAGAATACCTGCTGAGGAAATCATGATCCAAATAGAACGTGGGATTCGCAATTCACAATCTGCCTAACCATATCGCCAACAACGTCAGACTGGATGTAGCCGGTGTTCTCACTAAATCAAAACCTCCAAAAATCAACTTATCCAAAGACGAATATGCAGCCCTACTAGAAATGAAAAAACAAAACAAAAATACACACCTCCCTATTGAATATAATCCTACCAACTCTCAGATTAGAACTCTCCACAGACTCCTTAAGAAAGTCACTTCTTGGCCTGTGGAAGTCACTAACAAACTTAATAAATTAGCCAAACATTTAGCCAAAACGCTCACACACTATACTGGCAACACGCCATCACACATAAAAAAAAAACTCAGCCCACTTTAAAGCCAGTATAGAAAACCTTTCACTCCAACACACTTACATAATGGTCAGTTTCGATGTCTCCTCCCTATTCACTAATGTCCCACTCAAAGAAACCCTAGAACTCATCCAAGCCAAGTTTCCTCCCGATATCTCAGCCCTATTTCAGTTCACAAATAGCCTGAGTTCAGAACTCAGGCTATTTCGTTTGGCAAGGAAAATTCTACAAGCAGATAGAGGGGACATCCATGGGTTCACCACTTTCCCCACCCTTGGCCAATTTCTTTATGGAGACCTTTGAAGAGAAAGCCTTAAACTCCGCCCCACAAAAACCCACTATTTGGCTTCGTTAGGTGGATGATGTGTTTTTGTGGTTGTTTAACACACTTAAACAACCAACATCCCAGAGTCCAGTTCACCTTAGAAAATGAGGAAAACAACACCCTCCCCTTCAGTTTTAATCACTCGCCAGCTTGATGGATCATTGGTTTTTCTCTGTTTACAGAAAACCCACCCACACTGGCAGATACATTCACCAGCAATTCCCCCCCACACAATAATATGGGGTTATAAAAACACTATATAACAGGACAAAATTAATCTGCTCAGATGACAAGGCCCTAACCATTGAAATAAACCACATCCTCAACACTTTCTTAGCCAATGGCTATAACCCCCAAAAAATCCAAAAAATGCTAAAACCAGTAAACCACAATCTCCCCCCCTTCCCCTCCGTAATAAAGATTACACCAAATCTATCACCATCCCCCTACATCCAGGGCACCTCTGAGAAAATAACCAATATCTTCAAAAAATATGACCTTACTCCTTGTTACAGACCATATAAAAAGTTGACATCCCTTATCTGCTCTACCAAAGACCAACCACTTCCTCTAGACCCTACCTGGTGTATACCAGGTCCCTTGCAGCTGCAAATTGTCCTACTTTGGCCAAACAAGCAGGACAGCAAATATCAGGATTTCAGAACACAAAGACTACATCCGGTTTCACCAGTACAGCCACTCTGGGGTAGCAGACCATGCCTTAGATACCTACCATATAATTCGTTGGAAGAAAACCAAAATAATACCCCACAGCAAGTTTAAGTACGAAAGATTATTCAAGGAATCATCAGCAGCTCTAAAAAACGTTCCAAACCTCAACAAATTTGGGTGCATGAAACTACCCCAATGGGAGACTTACATTATGAGAACTTCAGCCCAACGGCCAAGACAACCAAATTAGCCAGTCAGAGGGCACCATTAGGACTTTAGGAACAATATTAGCTTCTTGCTTTCTTTCTCATTTGCTTTTGTTAGTGCCTGCGTGCACATACCATATCTTTATGTTCCTGAAGATGGCAACGTGACGTTGCCGAAATATTGAAGTTATTCATTAAAGTTGCCTTTAATTAATATACTTTATGTGCGTTGTTAATTCCGTAAGCTAATTACTAGTTAAATATAATATAAATAATATAATATATATAATTTAAACTGAGTATAAAATTAAATATAAATTTTATACTCAGTTTAAAATCATACAAAACTCACTTTTGTTCGCAATAACTTTCAAGGCAATCAGTTCAATGGAAGCGCAGTATGTCTGTTAATCAAATATTTTCGGTTGTTAGTTTGTCTTTTTATTACAAGGATTTCCGAAGTTCCTGAAATAAAATATATATGATATGATTCTCTAATAGGTGGAATACTGAAATACAATGCTTTTTTTTTTATCTTTCACGTCTCAAGTAATTTTAAGCTCTAAAAGGTTTGTAACAAAGTACGCATGTGATGTGGACCTGCTATCATATTAATCTATAAAGATCTATTCTAGTGAATAAATATTCACTGCTATTTGAAAATGTATTTGTTACTGTGAAAGACCGATATCTGGCAAATATCGATATTCTCCGGTGAATGTCAGCATTCACATAGTCGCTTGGTGTATGTACGAAATATTTGCTAAATATAATTATTTCACACTTACACCGGCAAATGTCGCCATTCAGCATGCACTGGTGGTGAATGTTGAATAAAAATATTTTTATTACGTTAAGACAAAAATGCAACTTTTTAGTATATGATATATGTCAAAATAGGAGTAACAGCGCATGTAAATAAACTGTTGAACCTAAAATGAACAATACATTCTAAATCATAAAAGAAAATAATACCAATAATAAACTTACACATAAATTATGTGATTAACGTTATACAGTCTTATTTATTACAACAACTTAAACTGTTATGACACTTTGAATTGCACAAGAGTCCCTTGCTTTTACAACTGCATTTAGTCGTGGAGCACTTATTTCGTTTCGACCCCCACCAGAGCTTATCTGTGCTTGTCGAGATATACCGGCGATGGTTCGAATGTATAATAATATATTCGGTCTTTCACTGACGTATTTGGTATGTGTCGACATTCACCGGAGAATATTGACATTCTTTAATTTCGGTCTTTCACGGGAACATATTCACTTTTTTGAAGGGAAAAAAAAAAAGCTAATTGATTTTCTTACTAGAAATATTTTACAGCTCTGCCAGGAAATCTTTGCATGAAATCATCTAAAGGCTCAGTTAGCTACTGATTTAGGAATCATTAGCTAACTGAGCCTTTATCTGTTTCGACTTTTGAAAAGGTATTATTATTATTATTTTTTTTAGTTTCTTTCTTCATAAAAGGCCAAACAAACAACGGCAAACAGTAATCCCATATATAGAGAAGATTAACTGTATTATTGATTGGTTGAAAAACCTATAAACATATTAATATCCTAGATAGTAGAAAGCTGAGAAAAAATAATTAACTCGTGTTAAAATTTGGCGACTTGCAGATTATACCGTTCATAAAATTTGTAAGAAGGGATAATGTTCGAAAACACAGCAGTAGAAGATTCAAAACGATTACTGGAGGAGAGCGAAAGAGTTCTATAAATCATCATCACCATAACGCTAATTATGGATATAGTCTGTTCCGGTCTCAGTATCCATCCAATATCCTTTTTTTGAGGTCTACCCTGCTTTCTCTTTTCCAGTTGGCTTATATTTTATTATTTTTTTAGGATGCCGGGTGTTTTCTATTTGGTTTACATGTTCAAACTAAAAAATAAGAACTGAAAACAAATTCTATTGAATTTGTAAATTCTATTGAATTTGTTTTTAGTTCTTTTAAAATGTTTTCGTTCCTTTTTTTTTGTCTAATAATGTATATGTTGCAGTTCTTCTCATAAATCTCATTTCACTTGTTTTTATTCTTTGTTTATTGCCCACATTTCACTGCCATATAATAATGTGGGTACTGTTAAAGTATTGTATATTTTCACGCGTGTTTCTTTATGTACTATATTTGGATTTCTATTTATCAGGCCTATAATCTGTAAAATTTTGAAGTTTTTAATTTTATGTCTTTCCTTCATATGATATTGTACATCCAAGATAACTGAAAGTATTTATCTGTTCTATTATTTTATTATTAATAACTATTTTACGTCGAACTGGAATTTGTCCATAAAAAGCCATTATTTTAGTTTTATCTATGAAAATTTTCATTCCAAACTGTATGAATTTGCAATTTAATTGTGAAATGGTGGTGAATAGGTAATGCAAGATGAAGCTAGAGGAAATATCAACACGGATGAACATGCAAGAAAATGCAAGTAGCAAAAACGTAACGTCTTTATAAAAGAGGATTAAGTAAATTAGTGAAGTTTGAGTCATTAATAGATCGAAATGCTCTTTTCTGCGCTGAATGAAATATTTTTAGAGAATATTAGAAACAAATGTATGATTCAGTGATTGGATGCGATTTGTATGGAATCAATAACTGTTATGAGATAAAGTAATGCTTTCAGCGAAAGATAACACCTAATTCCTTATATGTATGCCGAGAAGGAGATATTTGTAATATATTTTAAGCCATGGAAGGGAGTGTTATCATAAAACATATTTGTTCCATATTTGGTGCAGTGAAGTTACTGCATTAAAAATAATGTACTTCATACACTTGTATATCGTACACGAAAAAAAAAAAGCATTTGCTTTAAAAATAAAATTTGTTATGTATTTTTATAACGAATGCTATGACACACACAGAGAGAGAGAGAGAGAGAGAGAGACGACAGCTTTCCCTAGATAGCCGAAGTCCGATTCCTTCTTGTTCAGAGAAGATAAGGACTGAAACGTTACAGTAAACAAAAACAACAGGGATGGATAAAATGCACAGATTAAATAGTCAAATTTCAACCTAGAAATACAAACAATGCGATAAAGAACATCTGTTTAATTCGATGTGTTTTAAAGAAATTATACTGATTCATTGTTAGAGCGACATTCGCTGGACGCGCACACCTAAATATTCCTTGCATATTTGGTGTTTTCTCGTAAACTAATACACATATTCTAAAAGGTATATTATCTTCAGCATATTTGACTTCTTTAGAATCATATGCTTATTATACAAATATAAATAACTGGTATATCTTCTTACGAGATAATCATGCGGTTATATTCTGTGTAAAATTTCATTTTGTAGAGTGCATAAAAGCAATGAAAATTCTCTCTCTCTCTCTCTCTCTCTCTCTTTCGAAATAAATCTTTAAAATATTATGAAGTACACCTCGTAAGGAATTACAGTACTTCACATGTAAAGAATTCTTGGTTTCGCCTCATAGATAGTAGTGACACTGTCATTAATAAAGAAACACTGGTATGATCTTGAATGTAGGCGTGGGTAATTTGCTGCGTTAGGTGTAGTTTACTTACAGCCACTGCAATTCTTCCGTACATCCGCAATCACTTGTTACGGTATTTTAACTTCCTAATCTGCTGTATTTCTTGAGGTTCCTTTGTATTACTAGCGTAACTGATGGCCTTGATAAACTAGTTCCCCGTGGGCTTGCCCTATTTCGCAGTGTATCTCTAGGGAGCGAAAACACTCTCCCGATTCTGCGGTTTATCTTATTTGCTTCTCAAGAGTACAAGCTGACAATCATCTTCTTATTTCAGAATTTTCATCTGAAAAGTGCAACCTTTATGTAATTACAATTGAAATGGATATTATTCCTCCAAGATGTGAGATCTATATGGTCTGTGCACTATAAGGGTGGTTCGACAGTTCGAGAATTGTTGAACTAGTCATATCGATGTCCGTCGTCACTTAAAATCAGGTATGTCGAAATTCTAGAGAAATTATTATTACTTTCTACCTTAAATTCAACCACTTAAAAGAGTAAAAAGCCTAATCCTACTGTTCTAGACAATTTGATGAGCATCTCACAATCTCCTATTCAACAGATTCATCATTTGTACCTTTTCCTTTCTTAATACTTATTTTGTAAAATTTCAAAGGCTTAAAATGTCTGTGTTAACTTTAAAAAACGTACTATTTATACAATTTTAATTAAATGTCTCAATTTCGCTTCAAAGCTTAACGTTTACTAAAGTGTAGGAAAAATCTGTGGATTCATTGCCATTTCGTCGGCAACGTATATAAGATTTAATTTGGGACCAGCTGACATAAAGGGAAATTGAATGGCTTATATAATATAAATGATTTATGATTTCAGACTCACTTAACAGAATTTAGAATTACAATTGGGTGCTTATATGTATTTATGTATGTGCGTTCGCTATCTGTTTCATAAAGGGGCACATTCACATTTAGACTTGTGATTAATGATTATACAATGGAATCTGTGTGGTGTGTGTGTGTATGTGTGTGCTCATTCAATGTAAATCGAAAAAATACTCCTTGCAATAATATTTTAATTTATCTGAGTTATAGATTTAGAATATTGAATATTTTAGCCTTTGGTAAAAAAAACAATGTCACTACTTAGTGACTTAAAATACGATTCCAGTTACTATTGGTAGGGAAAAAATTTGAACTTCCTACAGAAGGTCCAATTTTGTGAAGTATGTTTTAAATAAATAACCGATTTCGTTTTGTTTTTGTAGTTGAATATTTATACATCATTTATATTTACACATTTATTATTTAGAAATTAATAATTGGAAAATTTACACATCAATAATTTGCAAATATCAATGACAAAAATTATTCACTAGTTAAAACTGATAATCACAATTTTAACTAGTGAATAATTTAGTAATTTGTTTCTACCCATAAGTTCATGAAGTCACCCATAATGTTATTGAATAAATTTTAAACAACTGAAATGTGTGTAAATTACTTACACATTTATATCTACTTTTATTCTTAACACCGTGGCTCATGAATGACCCTGAGTGAAAATACATCCAAGATGTCTAATCTATACTTCATTATAAATCCAGTCCAGTTTTCCACACTCAAACATTTCCAATTTCGAATGTTAAAGGGTGAGAAAAAATTACTTTCCAAAAAAAAAAAACGTGTTAATGAAACTGTTCAAATCTTTCTCTTGTTATCCTTACTGTAATTTAGTCACTGTTTCAAGTAATAGATGAGATGAAAAACAAAATGGTTTCCTCCATTATAATGGAGAAAACCATTATAAATGGTTTTCTTTAGTCTTAAATAGTCACTAAATATTGACTATTTAAGACTAAATGCAGTAGTAGCCGTCAGCACGAAAATAAATAACGAAATGTAACATATTTGTCCTAATAATAATAATAATAATAATTAAACTTCTTATGTGATAAATATCTCTTCAGTCTCTTGAGATAGTTCTAACAGCAATGTCAGTCACCCAGATTTTTTATTCTGCGATTGACCTGTTCTTTCAGTATTTATGAATCTTCTACTAATGCCATTTACTAATCACTTGTTCGTTGTTATAATACCAATGACCTGCCTAAACAATGCTTTTCAATTTTTGTGCGTCAGTTTTTTTCCGTTTACAGAGTGTCTCCAGCACGCGTAGATACTTTTCATTTTTACTGCCAAAAAATGAAAGAAAATAAAAGGAAAAAATAGAGAAAGAAAGAAACGAACTATCGTCTTCGAATATTTCAAAAGAATAATGTATTAGTAGCTAATTTACAAATTAAATAATCCACTGGAAGCTATTTTCTATTGCTTAATTGAATAACAACTCTCTTCCAGTGGGGGGGGGGTCTGGGTCTGCATCATGCATTAAGATATAGAGTAAGGAAGGCTTTAGTTTAAAAAATTAAGTAACGCATGATGAGGATATTAAAGATCCATCATCTTTTTATAGTCAAATAAAACGAAACTTTAAAAGTTACGAAAATTTTACCAGAGAGTTTACGAAAACTTTTAACAAAGAGTTTATGCTCTACTTAAAAGTGCAAACCTCAGGTTGAAGGTTAAAATCTCATAACTTTCTGAGCATTTCGAGTTAAAAGAATTTCGAGTTTCATTTTATTTGGCTATTAAAAGATAACAGATATTTAACATCATCATTGTGTACTGTAACATGCATTAAGGAACATAAAAAATTAATAATGCGTAAAGTAAATTTTGCGTTTTCGTGGCATAGTCGGAACGGCATATAGCATATGTTTGGAAATACTTCCGTTCCATGCAATTGAAACTGGATTAAGGAAATCTGAGTTACTTGATCATAACAGACCATTCGACCTGATACGCAAATAGAAGATTAAAGCAGGATAAAATGGAAATATGTTCCGTTTATAGAGTGATCATCATCTTTGGGATGGAAGAATAATAACTATGATAAATAAATTTTCAAGAACTTTATTAGAATTAGTGAATTTTAGTACTATAGTGCCAGACAGTTTTGAAAGAAATTTGTTTATTAATGCTGATATAATTGCCTGCAAATTATTTGATAAATGAAATAAATCGTAAGAAATTAGTAGAAAGAAAAAAAAAATTCAAAAACGATCTGAAATGACTACATGCTTGAAGTAGGGAAACAGAGGCAAAATATAAAAACACAAAAATCTAGTATTCTTGTTACTTGTTAATGTAATGATTCCTATCACGCGATGTTTAAAGAGACAACAACATAGATGTTTGTTGGTTTACTGGCAGAACGCACCACTCATGAGTAACCGTCCATATATTTGGCAGAGATTTAACTAGTGGCTTGAATACTTCGAGTCTCTAAGCAGATCTCGTACCACAATTTCAGATTCATTGAGCGATCCAAAATAATTCATTTCTAAGACAGCCCTTAAATGACTGCGGTGATTATCTTATATATAAGAAAAAACATTTTCTTTCTTTTTTTACTAAAAAACTAGGACATGCATGTTCTTTACTGTTTTACGGTTTGTTTGAAGAACTTAAAATATAACATGTTTACAGAATTTTTTCACATTTGTGGGTGGGGGAAGTTTTAATGGGTGATTTTCAATGGAGATTGTTTATTTTGTAGCCCAGAATGGTATATAATGTAAAATGTACTAGCAAAATCATATTGTCATAAATCCTGAAAAAAAAAAAAAAAAACGATTTTCATGGGTCATAACGGATCATTATATCTAACGTTCCCCCACTAGTAACTTAAGGCCTGTCAAGGCTATTTACTCATCATAACCTAAATATTTCGTTTGTAATTTGTCATTTTAAGCATTGCGAAAGCTTGCTGTAACACAAGATATCTTATTCGTCTTTCGCCGATGTGGAGTTTTCACTTCTGGTAGACTGAAGTGAATGAACACGTTTTTGCAACGACTTCCACAGGAAGGAAAGACATCTGAAAGGGAAGCGAGAAAGATCTTGCAGCATACTTCAAATAGAGCATTTAAATTATTATTAAGAAAGTTGGTTTTTCTAGTCGTAGCCATTGAGAGATTTATCCAACCCTACGCAAATGCAAATAAAAAAAATGCACGAAATCGTTAAACCAAATATTATGTAAACGTGAAAAAATGGAAGCTATGAAATATCACGTTTTTATTTCAATTCAGGTGTTTTATTTAAGATTTTTATTAACAACTGTATGGAGTATAATAACCGCTGGAACGATACAGCAAAAAAAAAAAAAAAAACTCGAATGCGATTTTCCTGTTCAATTTCTAAGAATATTCAATTTGAATTCCAAAGAAAAGTATTTGGAATTGAAATTGAATTTGGAAATTGGAACTTAAATTCTAAGAAAATTTCAATTGCAAAAAAAAAAATGATAAATAAGAATAGTAAACAAAATATTTTGCTAACAATTCCGCATTTTGCTTAGCATTTTGGTTACCAATCTTGTTCTTGTCTGGCACAAACAATTTTGGTGCTCGTTAGGATGTCACTTCTTGAAGCACTTAATTTATTTCCAGTTATTGCAAATTATGACCTTTGTGATATTTTTAAGTAAGATAATTCAACTTTTAGAAAGTTCATTATTCGAACTTCATTCTTTCCGATATTATAGCATAATTTATTCATGCTATGGGTCTCAAGGGTGGGGAACCTTAAGTCACTCGAAAAAAAATTCTAAGAAATTCTAAACAGCAAACTACTGTGATTTTTAATTTAAATATATTTAAATAATAGTTGATGAGTGGAATTTATTGACAAATGAGATGGTGAGTGCGCAATATTGCCTCATCTTAAATTGGTAATTTAAGATGAGGTATGATAAACATTATCTCTGTTACAATGCAACTTACTATTGCCTCCCTTTTATTTGAACGTTTCAAATAAAACTAACGCGTGTTTGTTTTTAAGAATAATGTAATCGCTCAAATAATAATAATAATAATAATAATAATAGCAAATACAGAAATACAATCTTTCCGGAAAATAAAAGCGCAGGAGGCGGACGGAAACAATGACCACCTCACTTAAATGGTTATGTTTACAACACAACCGCACGCCAATACGGTTCTGTGCGACATCATCACAATTTTTACCAGCAGCGTTGCCAGCGTATGAGAACTTGAAGAATTCTTGGCAAGTAATGCACAGCTGCCTTAAGTTTGTTTTTTTCAACTGCTTAGTAAAAAAAGATCAGAGATAATCAGGGTATGCCGAGTGTCAAGGAAATCTTTTTATGTCATAGGTTTGCAGTGCCTACGCCAGGTAATTCTCAACTTTAAAATTAGTTTTTTTTTTAGAAAATATTTGTGAATATGTGAATACTTAATTCGTATCACTCTTTTCCATAACGTTTCGGGTTTTTTTTTTTTGGGGGGGGGGGATGTTATTGAGCTAAAGGCTCTGGTCAATGGGTAACGGCAATAGCGGCGCCTCAGTTAAAACTTCATTGGCTATAGCATTGCCATCTGTTACCCTGGGATGGCATCTCCATATAGCCCCAGGTACTCATTGCAAAAGGCCGCTGTATATTTATATAATGTACTATAGCATATTCCTCCTTCACTACAACATAATTTATCATCTGTCATCTACAAATCGTCATCTACTACCATCGTATTTTCGTATGTATGTATGTATATGTAGCTAATTCCCATAAACCAGCGACTAGAAACCCTATAATACAAAAAAATGCAGATAAGAATTTATTAACTTTGAAACAGATCACATCATATGTGCGATATTAGTGACATATTTAAAAAAAGAAAACGAAACAATAAAAACCTCTTCCCGACACTTGTAAAACATTGCATCGCACAGAATCAACAGCAAACAACATTATCAGCCGATGGAGCTGTGAGAGTACTTGAGGGTAGGGAAATATTAGTATCCCGACTTAGATATGATTAACCTGAAGTTTGGAGAAACTTCAGGGATTCGGATTAATAGGAGAATACTAATTAAAACGTTGCACAGTCTCTCACTTCACGAAAGGAAATTGCACGCATAAATGAAAAGAAAGAGAAACATCGACCACGTCAGTCAACCATGGCAATGCCCAGAAAAAAACGACGTAATTAGAAGAAGAAAAACCAAGGTAGCTCCTGACGAAATCGGCTCACTTACCTTAAGATGGAATGACTTTCAGGTTCCTCTTGTACTACTATAGGAAGTGAACCTAAATCTTTTCAACAAACTAATTTACAAACCTAAATAAGATAGGAAGACTGCAAGGCGATAGTATTTATTTTCACTCGCCCATTATTTACGAAGATTTTGTGGAATTTTATATGAAACAAACATATCACACGAGCCTGACTCGAGATGATTTTATGTTTAATATTTTGCACAGTGTTATATAACAATATAAACAAATAATAATAAAAAATATTTGTGTAATATAATCAGTTTTGTCGGTTTGCAAGCAAAGTTCAAATTTAAAATAACAATATGTCCTGGGGAAAAAAAACGCTTTCCAGTTCGATGGTGAAAACTTGAAATTGTACTTGAAAATATTTCATGCGAAACATTGCACAATATGGGCATTATAAACAGCTGGTGTGATTTCATCACACTGCTAGTATACTACCTCTAGCTCAAACCAGGCCAGGTGTGTGTTCTTTAGTACATGAGTTCTGCAACATCCATAGTACACTTACACAGGCAAAATTCTAACTACAGATAACAGATACAGCACTTGCATCATCTCCATTATCCAACTGTCTCAGATTTAAATCTGATAGCAAATGGACTCCGAGTAGCTTCATAACCAATAGGATTATATATAGTATATTTGCACCAATTGAGTGTAATTGATTGAGCATCAATAATCAATCACCATCAAGCACCAAACAGAATCAATCAGTACATGAGGGTAATACTGGAAACATCTTTAATTTATTTCAAGAAATATAGTACATCTATTTTGCATTGTATTTTGCTTATTTGTGGAAATTTAAATAAATTTCGGTTAAAAATATGAATTTCCAAATTATAGTTTGGAAATTTAACTACAAAAAAAAATGGTGATAATTCTGCAATTAGCCATAATTTTTCTAAAAAGTACTTTACTGATATTTATATTTAAATATCTCATTTAATATAATATCGAACCCCTTTTTCTTATAAAAATTAAAAGTACAGACTATTTTTAATTATATTTCGCTATCATAATTCTCTCAATGTAGATTACATTCTCCAATCTATCAGAATTTTTGTTGAAAATTCTGCTCTGGCGAACATATATCAGTTTTGGCTATTAATGGGTTATCCCTGGGAAGTAGAGGTATCTTTGATCTGTGAATGAAACGGATTCGCGCTCCACTTAATTTGAAGGGAATAACATGGTAAATATGATACATAAATCGTACAATCCAGACATTCTTCAAGAGAAACTGAAATAAGAAAATATCAAATGTCTCGGAATCTCTCATAGGACAGAGGAACTCGGTCAAAGCAAGTTATAGATATATAATACGGCTTTTGTTATTCCGTGCAAATGAACTAAAAAGTAATGAAAACTAAAGCGCGTCTTGTCTGCATATAATCCTCCTTTAAATAGTATTCAATTCCCAACTTGGAAAGAATTCCTTAAGTTTTCTTTAAAAAAAATTGCGGAAAGTCAAAATCGACATGGTATTAAAATGAGCAAACGAAACAATTCCTGTCACGCTATCGTAATTCTAAAAGGCGAACTTCCTTCCATAGTCATTATACTGCTGTACTTCTATTGCTATTGGCAATTTTTAATCGCGTGCTCACTATACGTTTACTACACCGCACACACCTGTCACAGTTACTGAGCGTAGAGTCAACTGTTCAGTTTCCATTGTATGTGAAGGTTACACTCTCTGAACCTACAGACATATCAAACAGAGTTTGCTGTATACAAAATAAGGGGATCGTTTATTAACCTCTGTCCGAGTGCCACAGTGCTATGTCCACATTTTATACCTTTAGCATTTAAAACACATAATACAGCCAATGGAAGAAACTGAAGTAAGTGGATAATTAATTATTTTTTTTTGGTTGTTGGTTGATGTTGTTTAGCGAAAGAAAGAATTTAAATTAATATTTTTGTAAACAACCACACATTTAAAATTTCGTTTTTCCAATGCTGTGTTTTAAATGCTCTTTGAGACAACCATCACTTCCAGTAAATAATTCCGTAGCGATGGCCGTTTATTTGAAGAGATCTGCGTTTGATTTTCTTAGTAGTTAAAGCCTTCATTCGTATTTTTCACTTGCGGTGAGTCATTCGGTCTAACATTGAAGTAGTAAGAATATTACTCGAAACCATGGATTTATATCTCTACAAATAGACCAAGTACACCAAACTTAGACATAAATTCGCTCTTAATAATTTGTCCCCAATCACTTTACTTTTATATAAATTACGTATATATTTGATGCAACAGATTTACTCAGCTATATGAGATTGAGATGGTTAAATAAATTTAATGACTAGAAGAAAGATACTAAAATAAAAAAAAACTTATTATGTATATATATATTATATATAAATAATATATATATATATATATATATTATTGGCATATGCATTGTGTTCTCCTGTCCATACTTGGTTTCGGGATTTAAAAAGAATAAATAAAAATAAAATAATAAATAAAAATAAAATAATAAATAAAAAATCAAAAACGAGTTCCCTTGAGCAAAAAACTGTGTATTGCAAGCATGTGAATTGAATTTCCAGACTGTTGTAAATTGATTATGTTATAATGTCCATTTGAGTGTCTTGCAAATGATATTTAATGCGTAACTTGGATAGATGTTTGTGTAAGTCTTCAGGTAGTAGACAGTATTCGTCGCCCGTTGTAAGACCACAACCCTACTAATTACAGGCTTGAAAATATATCGTGTTTTATCTCCAGGGAAGGGCTTCCTGATTATGTATTCCTTATCCCTTCAGAGGAACTAATATAATATAGGTTTACAACTTTGTTACAAGGACATAAAAGTACAGAAGATGTTTAGACTCCTGAATAAATCCACAAGCACGTGTCATCAGGATATTAAACTGAATAATTACAGTAACAATTTGAAATGAAAATCTGCAATATAAAGACAAACCTATGAAAATAGGCAAGAGCATGGTAAACATTAACTACATTCTGAATGAAGAATCTATAGAAAATGTAAAATATTTCAGTTATGTAGGTACAATTTTAATGAAGCTGAAAAATGAAATAAGAAAATATATAATTAGAGAGAACTAGAAAAGCTGCTATGGTAGGAATCAAATAATTTTATATGGAATAAGAGAGAAAATAGCCAAAATATTCATCCAGAAGTATATAAGACAGCATTCTAACTGATTTTAACTTATGGATCTGAAGTTTAGCTTAGAAACAGTTGATCGAAGACCCAGGTCACACACACACACACACACATGAAAATTCGGAGAAAACTGGAAAAGAGAACCAATGGATACATATCAGGAATCTGATGGCGATAAAATCTCACTGAGCAAGAAAATTAACGTTGGATTTTATTTCCATCAACAACTTAGAATGTAATTCTAAACAGTATACTCAAAATAATATTTTATTCACATTTGTATCTGCAGAATAGTTTAGATGAATTTATCCCTTCATAACATGATATATGTTTATGAAAGAATAAAACTGCTAAAGACTAGCTAAATGGACTTGGCGGGTCAATGCATTTCAGGAAAATTTAAGATGGTATTTCTATTCGTTTGTGGTTACACTACTTCTTAAAAAAAAGAAAGAAAAAAAAGCACGGCTACTAGATTTTATTTTCTTATCTGGTATCCTTCTCCTGTACAAGTGCAATTCTCTCTCTCTCTCTCTCTCTCTCTCTCACGTCTCTGCTATAATACTTGACTTCTCTATTATGTATAATTCAGATGAATCCCTTCTTGTGCAATCACTCTTTTAATTTGAAATGCTAGCTCTAATTTTATGTTATAGAATATTTCGTTATCTATATTTTGACTTCATTTCAAACTCTCCATTAAATAGGTCCCGAAGAAAAATAAATACATTGCTTAAGACCTGGGTAAACAAAAATAATATGTATAAATCATTTTATTGGAAACGAAACACACATAGGTGGTTGTTTGGATTAAGACGCATCTACAAGGCCAATGAAACCTTTATATATTATATCTATCAGTAAAGCCTATATAAGGAACTAAAAAAATCAACAGTATCTTTTAAAATCTTCATAATATTTGTCTAATGATTAAAGTGGAAACAGACAAATAATAAAGACACTTACATGACTGGCAGAATAACTTCTTGCACCTAAAGACTGTTGTATTGCCTCAATTTGCCGTCCTGTTTGGCCAAGTTGTATTATTATTATTGTCCACTCTCCATTCAATGGGCTGTGTGTTCGAATTCCAATATGGGAATGGATGTTTTGTCAATCTCTTTAGATTATAGATGAAGTTCACTGTATTGTGTGTAATGAGACAACTAAGTGGCTTGACTTCGACCTGAAGTAGGCTTGAATATTTTTCATATTTGATCTCATAAACAGAATGTCCAGATGATCTAAACCTTGGCTGACCCCCATAATAACACTGATTTAGTATAGGTTAACAGCCTTTCGTATGTTCGATTTGCCTTAACAACCATTGATCGTTATTATAGTATACAGCGTTATTGTGTAAGTGGTTTAACTGATCATATCTTTATAACTTTATCATGTTCTGCGACTTTTAAAAGAATAGTAATGTAAAAGACCTTACATTTGGTTTTGGTTTTAACTCTTTAAAAACTGCTTCAGAAACCTTTGAAATATTGAATCATCATTCGGAGATGAAGCAGTGAGAGGGACAGACCTTCAACTCATTTGGTAACTTCAAAAATATTAAGTACTTGGAGATTATTCTCTTTGACTCTGAAGAAGTTGTACATCAGTAATTAGGTAAAGCTGTTACTACCAGATTAAAGAAGAGTATTTCCCGAAAACTATCAGAAAAGTGGAGTGAATTGTCTCATTACATCAATGCCTTGACACATTCCAGTTTATTCAACAGCGTTTGACCAAAAAATAATGTCGATGGTGGATGTGTTCCCTTACTCTTCCAAGGCTTGATTTCCTCTGTCACAGTATTGATTTTTCACGCTGAATCTTCAGACCAAAGATTAAGATATCAGGACATTTCAGAAATCCCGATGAAAGACAAAAGTAAATGAGATATCTTAGAAAAGCTATCAGAGAGATTTCTAATAGCGAAACAAAAGGAGTCTTCCTTAATTTAGTCCGATAAATAATTTTTCAGTAAGTTGTGGAGCTTTTTAATAGTACTTTATATAAAAATTGCGTTTGTGCATTCAACTTTCAGTAAATGTAATTTTGGACATAAATGAAAGTCAAATATTAAGTAAACAATCTCAAAATATCTTGGATATCGAGTAGCAGATTTCATTTGTAGCAGATGTTTCAACTAGAGCGCACAAGTTGATTTCCACTTCCGCTCTACGTTCGATATTTTCGGCAGGTAAAGAAATGAAGACCCATTGAACAGAAACAGAACCACTAATATCAAATTCTTGGGGGGAAATTGGACATAAATGAAAGTCAAATAATTAATATACAAAAAATAATAAGAAATATTAAGTAACTCTTTCAAAATATCTTGGCTATCGAGTAATATTATCAGTATCAACAGCTTCAGTTCATGCATTTGTAGCAGATGTTCTAACTAGACTGCACAGGTTGATTTACACTTCCGCTCTACGTTCGATGTTTTAGCAGGTAAATAAATGAAGAGCCATTCAACAGAGCCGTTAATATCACATTCTCGGGAGGGGGGGGGGGGGGGGGATTACAAACAATCCAGATCGAAGCATTTTCGAAAATTAAAATGTTCCAAAATAATATCAATTCAATAATAATAATATTTAATCTACATTAGCAATACTTTTTCCTATTCGAAACAGGTAATATATTTTATCGTTACAGTTTATATTACTTTGATGCTAAAATCAAACTATCCAAATGGTGAAGTGGTAACCATAACGATGGTCATTGGAATGGATATCTACTTGATGACGATTTTATTAATCATCCTGAAAAATTAATCAAGTAAATAATTATTATATTTTCTACTTCGGTCATTTAAAATAATAGAATGGAACTAAATTAAATGTAAATAATGATCTGGTTTCTTTTATTTTGTTTATTCTTAAATATTGCACATTTTGAAGATTGTCTTTAAATAGACAGTTTCCATTATTTTGATGGTATTTATTTCTTACTAAGCAAACTCTTATTATTTAAAAACGGACAAAAAAATCGTTTTCTTGTAGGAAAGTTTTCGTAGACTTGTTTTAATGGAAACTTTCCACTTGATTCCGTGAAGAACACCAGAAAGTATTGGCAACCTGATCTCTGTACTGCAAATATAAACAGAGATTACGAAATACACAAGTGGGGAATTATATTATCGATAAAATGTTGAAATGAATACGATATGATTGAAATACTTAATGATACTGAATTAAACTAATGAAAACATTATTTTCATTCATGTTATCAATGCAACCCACGAAAAACGATGTAAATATAGAGGTCATTATTATCGTGGATTAGTTGAGATCTGTGTTTGGAAATCGAATGTTGTTTTCAGCCATCTCAATTCTCTTAATATTAAACAACGTAACAGTGACCTATACAGCGATAAAGAATATACAATGTATCGTTTTCTTCTTCTTTTTAGTTAGGTATATATATATATATATATATATTTAAATTATTATTATTCATATTTCAGACTTTTTGAGCAGGAGAGTCACAGGAATTATGTGGGATGCCTTCAGTCTAATATAGCAGCACTAGGTTACAGCTACTCTGGAAATGTAGTTAGAATAATAAGAATAATGATCTTAACGCAAATGTAATCAGTAGTTAAAAATTCACCCCTCCCATCTTCACCACTTTTGTGGCCCTCTTCACTACAATTTCGTCATTCTATGCTTCCTGACTGTATATTTTAGCTATGTTAGTATAAAGCAATACTAAACAGTGTAACATATTTTAGCTATGTTAGTATAAAGCAATACTAAACAGTGTAACATATTTAACGTACTAGCAATACCGAGCACACAACAAACCAGTTTGTTGTGTGCTCGGTAATACTAGTAGTTGTAGCAGGGAATTATGCAGAGTACTCGAAAAGTCCTGATAATGACATTTCTCGTGATGTAATTTGTCTTCTTTGTGATTATATTACATGGTTTACATCGTTCCCCGAGAATGAAGCTGATTACTATGGTATTCTTGGGATTTTGGCAAAATCCACTATAATGTATGAATACTCATTAAATCAGATCTTATTTGTAAACATATAATAATTCACCTTCACTCCAATTTAAAACTTTTAGCCAAGTAAAACGTTCCTTTTTCTCTGCATATCCTTCATATTCACTTATTTTTTCCAAGTAATTTTATTCCTTTCTCTGTTATGAAACTGGCACAATCATCTAAAATACAAAAGGGACTGAAACATGTCAAAAACTCTCCCTTTTCTTTCAGCTAGAAATGCTCTAACCGAATTAGAGAGAAAACATAAATTACTATAATCAATTGGTAAGATTCTAAATGAGTACAACATTGAATATAAGGAGGGTAACTGTTTATCTGCACATCGATGAGGATTTTTTTTTCCTGAATGCACTCATTCCCGTAATTTATTAATCGTATCTGGTACATTCTGATTACAGACCAAACGCACAGTTCTGCGGTGCATTTTTTTTAATTTACTTAAATTGATCAAATGATCCAACTGAGTTTGAATCTCATCAATAACGCGACCAAAGTTTTCTATGCCCTGTTCAACTGAACCTGATTTAACAGATTCTAGGTAAGGTCGTAGGGATCTTGCCTCGAAAATTCGAGCTAAACTTCCCAAAACATATACACAGAAGAGAGCGAAAATACACTCGCCGTGAAACCCGTATCTGTTTCAGCATTTATTCGAATACAACTCGACCCAACAAGACTTTTATGTAAGTTTATGTAAGATAAAGATAATTCTCGGTCTTTGTTTTTATTTTTATAGGTTTATCTTTAAGGTTTCACTCTATCATAACTACCTCTAAACTCAGATGTTTATAATAAATAAGTCTAAATCAACATAACGCACAAAGCATGTCTGTTGTTACTTATGCTATTCAAAATATCTAAATAGCCAGTTGCATACAAATTATGTACTGTAAAAAAAAAAAAAAACTCTACTTTGTAAACAGATATGATTGCCGTTTTGATAAATTAAAATCAAGACAAAACTCCATTCATCTCTCTCTCTCTCTCTCTCTCTCTCTCTCTCTCTCTCTCTCTCTCTCTCTCTCTCTCTCTCTCTCTCTCTCTCTCAGACAGAGCGTGGACGATGACCTGTAGAAATCTCTTTCTCAGCAGCTTGAGAAATCTCCAAGTTCATCAAAAATAAAAAATAAAAAAAACATCCCATTGAGACAGCAGTGATGGAAATCAAAAGCGCTGACATTGCATAAATGATAAGAGAGAAAACTAAAAATCCATTTCATTTGTACAAACAATATATAAATCAAAACTGTTTGGGAATTAGATGTTTTTTATTAATTTATTAGTTTTATTTATTCATCATGGAAATTACTGAATACACGACTAAATGCATGAAAAACGTATATTCCAGCTACGAATATAATACCTGCTTTACATAATGATTATGATAGTTTATCGTATCATTAAGGAGATGGAGGAACATATTCTCTCATTCTTGCTTCATCATTTACCTTCGAAATCATATATCAAGAACATACAACTG
The DNA here is from genome assembly GCF_054136105.1 of Typopeltis vanoorti. Lineage (NCBI taxonomy): Eukaryota > Metazoa > Arthropoda > Arachnida > Uropygi > Thelyphonidae > Typopeltis > Typopeltis vanoorti. The sequence continues at coordinate 108,020,029 of NC_143556.1, read as the reverse complement.
TACAGCGTCAATAACTTCACATATAGACAATCTATAGTAATCCTAAAAATTAAATGCGTAATGTATGCATGTATTTACTTCTAATGTATATATTCACTTTCCTGTCATAGAGTGGAAATGACAATCATATTTATAAGGAATTTTATCTAAACATACACATACACACGCCCGCATAAGACAGAGGGAGAGAGAGATAGAGATGATGATGATGATGATAAATTCATATACTAGCTTTAGTTATTCAAATTCAAATCAACACCAATGCCAACTTTTCCATAAGACTTTCTTCCTCCTTCTATGAAAAATCATTTAAGTTAGTAATTACGATTCTTTTAAGGTTGTGGGAAATAACTGAAAGATAAAATGGAAAGCTAGCAGCACTCAATTTTTTCCTTATTCAGAATATTATAATACAATAGTAATCTTGTTTTGACAGAATTGAAAAGAAATGCTAATTAAGATCGGCTGATATTATATAATCAAACAAACCGATTAGAATAAAGATAGCACAGAATACCATATATGTTGCAATGTTTTACTTGGCAAATGTACGCTCGTGTAAACGTTGCGATATAATATACCTGACAGAATAAAAAAATCTTGAATTACTAAGGATATGAGGTTTCTATTCTTACAGAACAGAAGTGGGGATATATGATGCAATGTTCCATCTCACCTATGAGAAAATCTGATGCCCTGTACCATATATTGTTCTCCTTAACAAAATATGTTATGCCACAATTTAAATGTACACAAATCCATAGGCTTGCTACGGAACTGAACAGAACGTTCATCATTGCAATAATGCAATATGCATCATTGCGAAATTACAGAAAAACCTCTATTTCTCTGATCATTTTTGATACGTAAAAAATTCATGTTCTGCAGGATACGTTTTTAAAAACCACTACAATATCATCAAAACACTTTTTGTAGCGGGTAAAATGAACTGTATAAATTTCCATGATTCGATTAGCAGTGAAGACGCACTTTTGATTGAAAAGATACGCAAAGAAAATTTATAACGACCTGTCGAGTTAGCTGATGCTACCTTATTTGGTGGCGAAGATTGCACGAAACGTAGGTTTTTCATCTTAATATTAAATAGCCAACCTACCCTTTCCGTAATAATTTTATGTGAATCTCCTCCAAGAAAGTTTGTAAAACTAGAGTAAATTAGTATTCGTATTATGGGTGCACTAAAATTACAAAATCGCGAATCCGTGTTCTGCTAGAGATGAAACAGAGAACAATAAGCAGGCAGATTCGAATCCCGTATCGCGTTGGTGAAAGAATAGGTACGCCGTCTACTCGATCCAGCAGGCTGTTAAATAATATATAAATAAATAAAAGAAATAAATGAAAATGAAAAATAAAAAAAGTTATTTTTCATTTTCAAATAATAAATGTTTTTTTTTTTTTCATTTAATTAATTTTTGTTCAAAATAACATGTTTTCGATCCAGAGGTAAATGTACCATTCTGGAAATACACTTAGAATACTTCTTTAAGAATGACTTTTATAAAGATTGCTTTTAAATTGGATGTTAAGTCAAAAATGAATTTTTCATTTTTATCATTAATAACAACTGTTATTACTTTCCAGAGAACTTGATTATTTCCAGCTGCTTGTCAGATTAAGATGATACAGTTTAAGTCCTTTGTAACCAGCAAAACCTGTTCAGTCACTGTGTTAGCCCTACTCTGCATCCTGCCCACTGCATTTACGATATGTAGTTACAATGTAAGTCGAATTTCAGTTTATTTAATTCAAAGGTTAAAACGGAATATATTAATTGCTTGTAACAGCTCCGAACTCATAGAATTCATTATAAGCTTATTTAATATTTTTGAATAAATGATGATTTTTATTTGTTCCCTTTTCTCCTTAAATACTTAAAAATTTAACTTAAAATTTTGAAATTACTTAAGCAGTATTTAAAATTAACTAAGCGATTACTTAAGCAGTATTTAAAATTAACTAAGCGATTACTTAAGCAATAATTAAAAAATAAATTTTTAAGAAAAAAATGTAAATTATAGAAATTATATGAGAAACCTTATGATTTTTCTCATATTATACTTTCAGTAGAAAATACGATATAATACAGTTATGGGTTCATACATTTCAGTCACAAATTTTCACTGCTGTCAAAAATCCCTAAGTATTGTAGCAGTATCGAACGTTACGGGGTACCAATGAAAACCATAAAGTACAGATGTAATGAGCTATTTCTAGCTCATTACATCTGTACAAAGCAGACAATAACAGGATATGAATTCTACTTGAGCGTGACTAATAATTTCTATATGAATATATTTTGTTGGAATAAACACGCTCTCCCTCACAATTTTTGCTTGGATAGTTTTACAATTAGCATATCACCGGGTAATGAGAGCTGTGTGTGTGTGTGTGTGTGTGTGTGTGTGTGTGTGTGTGTGTGTGTGTGTGTGTGTGTGTGTGTGTGTGTGTGTGTGTGTGTGTGTGTGTGTGTGTGTGTGTGTGTGTGTGTGTGTGTGTGTGTGTGTGTGTGTATTTGCGGATTCTTCGACACTCAATACATCGGCTAACAAATACATTTTCGCAAGATGGCTCATTATTCACTGCACTGAGTTTTCACGAACTTCATCAAAATATTATATAAAAATGCTTACTTTTCAATGTTATAGGATTACACATGTTTGCGTAAGATGTCCCTTAATTTCTATGGCTTTCAGTCATGAATCGACATTTAGTCTCCTGACACCATTGCTGTTTAGATTATACGGTACCGAACAATTGGTGGTATGTTTAAGTACCACGTCAGCAGTTTCAATTTTCGTAAAGTGGCAACAGTTAAAAAAATAAGAAATCAAAACAATATTCAAAACGATTTTTTTCTGTTTACAGAAAGATGCAATGCTGAGTCTGTTTGCTCTATATTTGTTAATAATTTACCACGCACTCGAGTACTTCTCTGTTGCTGTTATATTTATATTTCAAAAACGCTTAAAGTGCACATAACGGATGCAAAATATAACACTGAAGTTCAATAAATGAATAATGTGGCTTAACTCCATTTGATTCACACTGTGTCTCGTGTCCTCTTTGTAGAAGATGAATGTTGCTGTGGAATAGCCTTTGACATTAACAGAATATTCTCAGCAAAAACCTAACAATGAAAAATGTAATAATAAATAGAAACACCATTGGTCTTTTCCGGTTTCATCTGCACGTTTCCTTCCGACTATATGATGGCCATTTCCGCTATTCTGACTATCTTTGTCAATATCATCCTTTATCAGTTTGTAAAATCATTCCAGCTGAATGATATTGGATTCAATTGTGCTATTCGGTCCGATCTTATGCTAGATATTTCTGACCATCTAAACAAATTTAAAAAGCAGGAAAAATAGTTTTGTTCTAATTTTTGAAATGGCCTAATTAACTGAATAATATGTAGTATGTATACAATTAAAAATCGTTTTCAGCATTAAAAAGTAATAAAACAATGAGAAATGCGTTTGTGGAATTTTCCCTGTAAATTAAGATACGATCTGGAAGGATTTGTGTTTTAAAATTTCAAATTGCAAAGTATTGGGAAAAATTCTTTTCTAATAAGAAAATTTTAGTGTAATGTTCTAATAAAGATTTGGGTATTGCTTCAACAGTGATTTCTCTAGAATAATTTTTAACTTTGGTGAATACTATTTGATCTTAAGTGTAAATATGTGTAGAAAAGTTTTAATTTTCACACTTTTAAAGGTCATTCGTTTATTCTAAACTTCGTACTGTGAAGTTTACACTTGTTTCAAATATATGAAATAGTTTCCTACAAGTAAATTTCTACACAAAGGATGATTCATCTTCATCCAGTGTGAAATCTTAATGCTTTCTTAATGGTAGTCTGAAGTAACATAAAACATATCGCACTTTGCACCAAGGTTTTTGGTTTGTCTAACCCCAGGTTAGATAAATAACATTAAAACAAAAGTAATCTCGTGACAATAAAAACCTAAGTATTTGTGCTTTCTTAAAACACCACAATTCTACACATGGAGATAGTATATTCGCCTTTTAATAGTGCTTATAAAACGACTTTCACTGCCTACACGGAACAGTTTCGAACAGTTGGATGTCATCAGGTACAAAGACACATCAAATAGACAGAAATTCTCATAGCTAGCACCACAGATGTTGTATTTTTTTCCGCTCTTTACCATTTTCGTATGATCGTTGTTTTTTTTAAGCTGTTCGATTTTTTTTAATCGAACAGCTTTGCCTGTGCGGTATAAAATAATAATTTTCATTGCCAATTCATTCGTAAAGATTAAGTAATATGAAACTGTATTTATCAATATCACAGTTTAGATTTCTTCTTAATGAAGGTTAGTTTATTTAGGGATCCCTTACTCTTACGAATGAAGATATCAAAAATAAATTAATTATTAGTATGATTCTCTCCTATCAGGAAGGATATTATTCGGTAGATAAAATGTGACGCCAATAAGTGTGTCAGGGTAAGCCATATCCAGTTTATGTAATGCTATCACGAAACTGTTATTTGCATACTTAACTTATCATATCCGAATCTAAATTTGATGATAATAGTACGAGAAACCTTTCGTTATCAGCAACGAACTATCGGCATATTTCGCTTGCTTTGCTTTTCTCTAAACGTACGAGTATAAAGGAACGTGTGTCTTGTACTCTCCTTAATGGTGGTGAAGCGTATGAGATCTGAACCTCTGACCAGAAGATTATTTGAAATTGTGCCTGAAACAAGTAAGGTTATGAGGCCAGTGCATGTTGTCTTGTTAACAGTATCTCCTTTTGCCAAATGTCTTACTTCCCTAAGTGCTCGCGAGGAAAATACCACGATTGTATGAAACCTACTAACTCACTAACTACTTCAAAAGCCCTTGTAAAAGTTCCTAGAGTTATGAAATGAAATGAAATAACGCTGTACCAACCATACTCCTCGCAATTGGGCTACGGAGATGCAGGAGTGACTAAAAAAAATCCAGCAAGTGCAACTATTCTCCATTTCTTATAGAAACAGCAGACTTTTCCTGTACGTTCATCAGCGTCTAAAGCAGTATCCTAAAGAACATGTAAAACCATGCACTTTATAACTTAGCTCACTCAGAGATTACTAATCGCTTTAGGTAAGCAATAAAAGGAAAGGATCTCTCTCTCTCTCTCTCTCTCTCTCTCTCTCTCTCTCTCTCTCTCTCTCTCTCTCTCTCCATAATACATACCAAGAACAACTAGTAACGAAGGGCACTGCTCCATTGAATAACTACATTAATATAATTTCAAGCACAAACTTGTATTTACTTGGTTATAATTAAAATAATAATAATAAATAAGTGATTCGTTTCATGACATAATTTATCATCTTGTTCATTAACAGACTTCGGATGAACCAAGAACATATGGGATTATCAACTCCTGAAAAAAATGCTCACTCTCTCTCTCTCACATGAATGTAAGCAAGTATTAGCATTTTCTCTTACCTCGGTATCAGATGTAGATGCTGCAACCCTTTCGAGTGGTGTATTTTGCCTTTTTTTTCTCTATTTTATTTTTTCCCTGTTGTTTAGGGATAAACAAATAAATAATTTTTTTCCACACTTGGGCAGTTTTAATGTAGTCGCCCCCCCCCCACTGTTCTTTGGCCTCATGACAAACATTTTCTTTGGTGAATTTTTTAACAATACGGCTATCGCTCTTCTTTTATCGAAGTTTCAGAGGTTAAGCCTCTGATTAAAGTACTTTTAGGTATTTGCACTTTTGGAGTTTACTGAGCAAAGCCGATATCCTTTGGCTGGATTGGCCTGGCTTCGAATCTCGATACAGGAAAACCCCTCCAGAAAAGACATATTAGGAACCGACAATTTCCAGACGTAATACTCTAACTCCACAGACTTCGGTGCTTCGGCTCTAATTGCAAATCGTTCCTCTCCGTCCTAGGCATAATTACTCTAAGAAGACTAAGAAACTTGTTTCCTCATGATTGAAGCTTTTCACATATAATTACATCAGTGGACAAACATACGCTCTGTCTATATGAATATAAAACTGAATGAGCACAAAAAATCTCATATTTTTCGTCAACAAGCCGCCACTGCGGACATTTGAGTCTCCTATGGACGTATGTAAAATGATTCCATGAAGCTAATGTATAATACTGCTATTAGCAGTCGCTGAGATAGTTTAAACTCAGTAATCGCTGTTAATTGGATGAAAATAACCTCTACTACAATGAATTAGCAATAGGAATGAGTTTATTCATTATTAAGATACATCGAATGAGATGATCTTGATGATGTTGTAATTTAAATAAACAAAGAGACAACTGTAGCATGTTCAGCATTTCGTTCCTACTTTCAGGACTTTTAGCACTGAAACTATACATGTCGTATTTCTTCCCATTAGGATGCATTTAGTTAATATCAATTATATATATATAAGAAATTTTATTTCATTAAAATAAAATGATTACTGCTTTTCCCAACAGTCATGCCCAACCGGAAAGCCAGATATGTTGAATGTGCACATCATCTGCCATACACATGACGATGTAGGCTGGCTATTGACCGTCGACCAGTACTACGACAAATGTAAGTATTGCTAATTATACTGATTATAAATTAAGTATTTCCATGTATTGCAAGTTAAATACATACACTCCAAGTATATTTTAGAAAACATACAGCTGAATATTTTATAATAAAAAAGAAATCCGGTTATTTCTTAGTTATGATTTTTTACTTTTTTCTTTATTCATCACTTAAGTTACCCGATCATTGTTAGTCATCGTATAAGGCAGAATGGATTTCCCACCAAGAATTCTAAGAGTCCATAAAGATACCAATTAATTCTAATAATATTGAAAATCTACGTTTCATAAGAATAATATATTAGATATAAGCCATCTTTGACAGTGATGATGAAAAAATTAGTTTGTTTAAGACTATAATCATTCCAGTAATGTGAATTTCATTAACATTCGGTAAAGAAATTACCACGTGTGTATAATAATGCAACTAATTTTGCAAAAAAAAAAAAAAAGGAAAGAAAGAAAACCGCAGATATTGAAGTTAAATTAGTTATTACTAAACACTATGGCTGAATCCTGGACGAAAATACTGAACAGCAATTTTATTTTTTACCAAATTCTGGTTTCGAGATTATGGTAAATATTATTTCAGACTCGAGATTATGCGAAGATATTTGGCTTCGGGATCATTTCATTTCTCTTTACTGTAGAGCTGAACCAGTGATAAAGTTCAATATGACGAATAACGTTTAACAGTCAGTAATTCCCTAAGAAACAAAATTAAGTAAAATGGATGATAAAAGAGAAAACACTGATGGAAATATTTACAAAAATATTGACGACTGTGTATGTTAATATTTAAGCTCGTGAGAGGTTACCGATATGCGGTTGGAAAGAACTAATCGAATCCCATGTACGAAGCAAAGAATGAAACCTCACATGGAGTTTTTGTCCATGAGTTAGTCGGTCTCACACGAAAGTAAAAGTTTTCCTCCTGAAATACTAATATGTTCTATCCCCCTAAAAAAGGAAACAGGTATAAGAACACAAGCCACTAACAGATATAGTATAAATCCTCTTTAGTTTGGTCTGGCCGTAATTACAATCAAACCATACCAAACTCAACAAATTTTGGAAATGATTTCGTAGTAAAAAATAAATGATTTGTTCCTTTTTCGTCGAAGTTTCTATGAAGCTGGATCCGTACAGGAGAGACCATTAGTAAGTTTTGTTCTAGTTACTCTAGTTGGTGACGAAAACCTGTTCTTCGATCAATATCAGAGTTAGTCGATCTTTTGAGCTGGTATGTAGGATTTTTCTCATTGAGATATTTTGGTTTTTAATCATATAAGTCAGAAAAATCGACCGTAGAACACACATGTCAGTCAATACATACATACAAATAAATGATACTGATTAGGATTTTAGGGAACATTCCCTCTTATCTACTCAATCTCAGCGACGGTGACAGATATTTGTTACCTACAAATTCCCATTTTTCTTCTAAATCTTTCCATTGTAAGGACATTCTAATCTACTGAGTGAAAATCTTGCACTGGGTTTGCTTTGTTATATGTATGAAACAGTAATTAATTTCCAATTTTGATAAGTGGAAGCATTTTGCAGTTAGAGTTTTCAATATAACAAATAAATTTCTTTCAGATTAACTAGTATAATCAATACATTTCGAAATATATAGTTTACTTTTTAAATGAATATAATTTTCACGTTTATGAATAAAAAAAATATGAACAGGTAGGGCGATACGACTAATATCAGAAGAAAATCAACATAAAAGAATTTCAACAGATATTTAGGATATTCTAAAACAACATGACTTTGTAAATATCATACTGCAGTTCTTTTCAAGTTTTCTCTCGTGAAAGTTGAAAGAATTCACAACTTTTTTCTCCTCTTCAAAGCAAGCATACACACCCATGCATAAGACACTCATCACCCGGACTAATGTAAAAAAAATTATACGAGAAACAAAATGGTAACGCGTAACGAAAAGATATAAATTAGTATAATAAATTTGATGAGGAGAGAAGAATTACTGGCTACTAATTTTAAATGGAACGCAAATAATCAACCATTCACTTTGGAAGGGAAAAAACTAAACGAATTCAAACATTAACGAATTTTTTTTTTTTTTTTTTTCAATTTTGAAATTTCATATTGGGAGATTATAGTTCGCCCACCGATTTGAGGTCCCTCGACACTTCTGCGCATCTCAGAAAAAGAAGAATCCATTCCGATAATAGGGTAATCAGTCCGTATAGTGGGATGAGTTGTTTATTATTACCGGTCGGAAAATTAACTTCTCTTTTATGATTATTGTAGTTAACTATGTTGCTTGTATAACAGTTGGAAAATTTTACCTATAAAGCACGTGATTTCGCGTGTTGGCGACCAATTCGGACGTCCTTCATTTTTTTCTCCCCTTCAGCATGAATCGACTATTCCTGGAAAGACGCGAAGCAGGGACCTGGAAACGGTGGGCGAACTATACCGCCTACCATTAGCCGAGGCAATAGGTGAAACAGCTCGACAAATACAGGCTGTAAATCCAGCTGCACCACGCTGCTTATTAGTGGCACGAAATAATTTCAAACACGGAAGTGTTTGAAATTATTTCATTTATGCTCCGGATTATCTGCTCCTTAGCTCATTCATTATCTTAATATATAGGTTTGCAATCTTTCTTAGAAACATTCACATAAAAAAATGATTTTTTTCCCTTTTCTTAAACACACTGTAATAATAATAAACACACTGCAGATCCCACCCATTAACACTTTCATTGCCAAGCTGAAAATTGGAATTTCGTGTGGTGGCCAAATTTTTTTTATTTTTTTATTTAGTTATCAATGTCCACGCGATAACGCGTGATCGGCCGTTTGGTGAGAGCTCGCATCGCGTGATTGGCAATGAACATGTTAAAACTGGATGTCATTTTATTAGCTATAAAAAATGCTTGTCACTTTCCTTGAAACTATTTTTTCAGGATCTAGACACTATTTTATGTATGTTTAAGAAATCTCCTTGATGCTAATTTATTATTAATTATACCTTATTATTTTACCTAGGATTTCCAAATTCCCGATATTTTTAATAAATTTTAATCTTCGGGAATTTACACTTCCCGAGAATTCTCTTAATAATTATTTTTAATAACCTTGATTTCACACTGCACATAAACAGACATGCAGAAGGAACCAGGATGAGAGTGATGTCGGGTGAAAGTGGACAAGATTATTTTTTTTAATAATCGAATAACATTATTTTTAAAAAATCACGATTTTTTTACGAGATTATAAAAAATGTCTCGAAATTCTAGGGAAATATTTCTCCTGTTCTCGATAATCGGGAATTTTTTAAGTATGAATTTTTACCGAGAATTCTCGGGAAGAAACCCTAATCCACTTGATTTGCTAAAGCATACTAAATCAACTAAGTTGGTTTGTTAAATCAATATAGTTTCTAATATTTATATATAAACTATGTTTTCCATAGAACATTATATAACGTTTCTATAGAAAATGGGAAAAAACATCGATTTAAATAAAAATTAATTATATATATATATATATATATATATATATATAAATGTGAAAATACACAAAAAAAAACGAATTCTAAACTGAATTGCCGGATGTCATTAATTTTTTGTTTTAATGTTTAGCACTGAAAACCTCATTTTAGAAAAATGAAAACTGGAGAATATCTCAACATAATTCATGCATAAATTTATTAAACTACAATGCAATATTTGTGAGTGAACATTTTAAATGTCATATTCTTGGCTCGTATATTCCAATAGATGTTCGTGACATCATACGATCTGTTGTGTCACAGCTTTTAATGAATGAGACGAGGAAGTTCATTTATGTGGAATCAGCCTTCTTCTGGCGATGGTGGGAAGAACAGCCAGACTTACTCAAGGAACATGTGAAAAGGTTGGTAAGCGAAGGTGAGTATCTTTTATATCTGTGTCTCTAAATTTTGCTGATTCATCCACGACCAGAATAGAAAATTCGAGCTCCATAAAAAATCAAATTAAACGCTAAATGTATTTGCTTAATTAAGAAAAGATGTCATAGACTAAATAAACCATTCAAGCATACTTAAATAGTGTATTTAGTCTATTTAGTTAATAGCGCACTTAAGGTTTCTTTGTGGAGTATCTGACTGACACTTCGAGCATTTCCTTAACGAATATTTGCAAACACCTTGACGGTTCTCTAATGAATTTAGTACTGCAAATCATTTATTTGTCCTTTAAATTATATTCCTCGTAAGAAAGTTGCCTGTTTTACGAGTGTATTTGAAATATCTTTACGAATATATTTTTACAGATATCAGAAGTGAGAGGAGATGTTCCCTGTATCAATGGCAGTTATTGGAAATTGGTTCTAGATTACCATCTCGCTCGCATAATAAATGCAATAAATGTTTTTTGTCATTTATCATGTAATATGTTGGCTTTAGCTTTTTGGAGTTCTTAATACCAAGTTTTTAAATATTTCCATTATAAAATTCACATCATTTTAGTTCTAAAATTAACACGCTTAATATTCAAATAACTTTTTCAGTTGGTTATTTTATGTTTCCTTTTTTGTAAGGAGTTGCAAGAAGATGGACAAACTTCAGCTGACTGCTTAAAATTCGATTAATCATTTGAATAATTTTAATACAAATTCAATTACCATTGCCTGCGATGGCATCCTATGCTTATCCTTCATTTTTATTATACATTACAAGTAAACATTTTTTCAATAATGTCTACAACACACTCTTTTATGTAGATCTCCATTTCATTGTCCAATAAAAGAAAGCACAATTGACTTCATTTGTGAACGTCAATTTCATATCTTTACCAGAAAGGATTTCCCTTCTTGGTACAATGAGTCTGGTGTTGATGAATTTCTGTACGACTCCAGAAGCGAGAAAGCGAATTTCTTCATTGCTTTTATATAATATGCATATCGCCGTCGTAAATGAATATTTAATATTTACATTTATTGCACAGGCGGCAGAAAGGTAAGTAATGCTCCATTTTATGAAAAACGTATGACTGTAAGCAAAAAGATCACTCTTTCGTTTGACTTTCTTGGGTGCATTGAAAATCTCTGAATGACAGTAGTAAAAATGGCGTAGTACGAGGATACGATGTCAGGGCAAAGAACCTAACATATAAAACAGTTCTGCCGAAAACATAGCACCAACCGACTTTTATTTTGAAAATGAAGCCAACATTGAAATATGGTTCAAATATTACTAGGCAAAATACATGTACATTACAGACTCATAAATCGTTCTGAACGTAGCCGGAAGTGCATTGACAATTTTGTGTGTGTGCACGCGTGCGTGCGTGCGTGTGTGTGTGTGTGTGTGTGTGTGCGTGCGTGCGTGTGTGTGTGTGTGTGTGTGTGTGTGTGTGTGTTGTGTGTGTGTGTGTGTGTGTGTGTGTGTGTGTGTGTGTGTGTGTGTGTGTGTGTGTGTGTGTGTGTGTGTGTGTGTGTGTGTGTGTGTGTGTGTGTGTGTGTGTGTTGCCTCATACCCACAAAAGGCTAGTAAACTTATAGTACATTAGTGCCGTAGGTGAAGTAGGGTTTTTTAAAATTTTATTTATTTACATAATCCGGAAACCTCTTCTATAAAGGGAACATGGAACTTTTCAAGTCACTAAGACTCTAACAAGCGATCGGTGGTCTCACAAGGGGCAAAAATTCATCTTCCACCTTTCAAAAACATCCATGGCCAGGCGGGATTTATACTCTCAGCCTGTTGATTGAAGATGGAATACGTTATAAAAGATGACATGTAATGAATGAATGCCCTGAATACAATCAGAAAAATAATATGCTGAAAGAATCGTTCATGAAACTGTTTCTTCCGTCATGCAAACGAACCAACTTATCTTTGTAAAAATTTTCCTCTCAGAACTGAACAGAATACTATCTATAACTCAATGACACTACTTTTAAAGCTTTTTAACAGCAGGCTACTCTCAGATAGACCAAAACAAAAGAACAAGCCTGTGATTCTAAAAGGGTAACACTAGCACTCGGCATATTCTCAGGGCCCAAGGCCCTGTGGATACCGACTTGCTCACATGAGAAAATACGCCTTGAAAGCAGATGCAGATCTCCCATAGGAAAATTCTTTTGAAGTTCTGATGACGTCTTTTGTAATCTTATCTGTTTTTCGCAAAAAAAGCTGCTTGCCGCACTTCTTTCTAAGATGTTACCTAACGTAAAGAATAAAATTTTCCCCATAGAGAATGTGATTAATCACATTCTCTATGGGGAAAATTTAAGAAGCAAGCGTGTGAAGCAATATAAATAAATCAAGGTGAGGATGAAAGATAGTGATTATTTACTTTAGCAACTTCGTTTATTTATTTATTTAGGAATTTTATTTCTTTATACTCGGTTTATTGTACGTTACCTGAGAATTATATTTAGTTATTTGATACTAAAACCCTTCTAAACACTCTGCAGCAAGCAGTGAATGTGTGCTGTAAGTTGATATTTTATTTTTTGTGCACGAGACAAATTAATAGTTATGCACACTCTCCAAATTTTACACGAGGGATAGAATACTAATTATTCTATTCTACGCCTTCTATTCTACTAATTATTCTATTCTACACCTTCTATTCTACACCTTCTATTCTACTAATTATTCTATTCTACACCTTTCCCTTGCTTTACTGCTCTCGGGAGAGCAGTAAAGCGGGGGAAAGGTGTAGTAAAGGAGAAGTTAACACTAGCATTACTAACAAAATATTGGTACTGCTGTAAACTTTATTCCACTGATATAAGAGTTGTTTAATCGCATACTTTAGTATTTATTTTATTTTATTTTAATATTTAGTATTTATTTAATAGATCGGCTAGAATTCATCGGAGGCGGATGGAGTATGAACGACGAAGCCGCAACCCATTACCTTGGAATCATTGATCAAATGACACTGGGACTTAGGTGGTTAAATAAGACATTTGGTAGGTGTTCGGCCCCGAAAATAGGTTGGCAGATTGACCCATTTGGTCACTCAAGAGAACAGGCTTCGCTATTTGCGCAGGTAATTATTACCATTACTGAAATAATTAATTCTTCATAAAGGACTCGATTCACGTTTCTAATCTTGTTTAAGAAAAATATATTGAAACATATTTGCACCATAACTACAGCGAATGAGGATTTAACGGAACTTATAAAAGGAAGTTTGAGTAACCAGGTTCCTTCCTCCTGTGAAAATACGTTTCGAGAAAGGATGATGACACTGATGATGATAATAAATGTCCTCTAAGAAATAAAAGCACCGCTTATTATTATCTTTGTGTGTGTGTGTGTGTGTATATATATATATATGTTGTCCGGTCATCGATGATATGTATATTCCTGTCTTATTAATTTCTTTCTTTGAGAAAATAAATGCAGTACACGAATTACTTCATTATTTTATGAAATGCAATAATTTAAAATTACTGTCTAGGCACAGCTCTTACTTCAGTAAACGTCCATTTCTATGTGTTATGAAAAATTATGTAATTTTTTAATGCAAAATCGTGAAATAAAGTCATGTGACCTTTGCTCACGAATTAGCGTTAGAAGTAACCAAGAGAAACTCCAAGTTAAATCTGTTTTTTTTTTTTTTTTCTCTCTTCGCCATGTTTAAACTAAGGATTTAAATAATCTTAAAGTGAATTTTATTAAATAATTCCAAAAACCGTTGGTATGTTTTTCTTCTATTATGATAACAGGGCCGTCCTACAAAGGAGGGAAGAGCAACAACCGGTAGTAATTTCGCATCAAACGTATTGCAGATAAACCTGAAGGTTATACATCCTTATTATGGTTCGCCTATCTGAGAAAGCAGTTTTCTTGATGCGCCACTTACTCTGAGTAACCCGATTAAGTTAATTTGACGTCACTGCATGTGTCACGCTATGGATTTCCGGTTCTTTATTGTGTTTTTCAAGTTCTGCCGAAACGAATTACGATTTACGGACACGAGTGCAGTGACACTCCACTAGTCACATGATCAAGTACTATGATCCCTAAACGGCGTTCTGGCTGCAACATATTTTTACGGTATTTTATTACACCAAATTTCTGTGCAGCACTAGAAGGAAACATGCTCGCCTTTTTTATGGACAATAAATATATAAGGCGAGAGCTAGAACTGCTCTTAACAGGCTATGGAATGCGTTCTTCCAATTTCAGCAACAACATGCGAACAAGCCTAGATGTGATTTTATATTATAATGGTATCAGTTAAATAACGATGTTTCACAATATTATATTCGTATTGAGCATAGTGAAAATTTTAAACCATTATCCGCATTGATCGTACTCTACTCTTCGTATATGCCTAGGGATCCCAGATACATTGGAAAAAAATACGGGACACTTATGACTGAGGGTGAAAGTTTAGTATGCGCATCCATCGCATATGGCAGTCATACAAAATGATTCTCACTTTCCAAGTATGTGCGTGGTAAGGTTTACTATGCACACACTATACTATGTATAATGAAGTCGTTGGCGTCTTAGTTCGCTCTTTGCGCCTCCGTACTTACGCGTTGGTAGGTGTTGTTAACAAGATCATGATTGAAGAATGTTCTCATTAAGGCAAAGGTCATACTTCCCCCCCCCCCCTCATACATAAATGATTGCAATTTCCACTAGAGATTGTCACGTAAAGAAATCATAAACGATGAACGGTTGAAGTCGTTGTACTTACGCATTGGTAGGTATTGCTAACAAAGTAATGATTGAAGAATGTTCTCATTAAGGCAAAGGGCATAATTCTCCCCACTTCATACATAAATGATGTGCAATTTCCACTAGAGATTGTCACGTAAAGTAATCATAAACGGTTTCTATTGAAATCTCTGATCGCTAGTACAAGATGTCCGTTACTCGATCTATTGATGTGACGAAGCCACTAAAAACTACTAGATGTAACATAATAATCTTTGAGGATAGCTTTGGAATTGGAGATTTAAGTTTGGTGGTCAAAAGTCCGGAAACTCCCAGGAGCCCGGATATTAGTAGCATGTTCTAATTTGCAATACCATGAATGTTCTCAGTACAGTTCTGTGTTTTTTATAAAACATTGCATATCGAATTTATGAGTTCTTTGTAAATATTCTAGCTGAATGTTATAAAATTATTTGTAAGTTAACTGTTGATCCGAAAAAGAAAAAAAAAGTTTTATCCCAAACAAAACGGTTCTCAGCGAAATATTATAATTTGTCATTTAAAAATCCTTATAATCAATATATCGGAAGTGAGGACTGCTTTTGATTGGTCAAATAATTGTACAGTGACCATAAATTTCTATTCTTTGTAAATATTATTAAATACTAGTACCGTATGGGATTAAGCTCAGCAACGAATGCATCAGTGAATCAGTGTTATGAATAAGTCAATGTTATAAATTAGTCAGTGTTGACGAACCAAAACCACTGGATACTGTTCGATGGGAAATCATAAGGTTTACGAAGACCTGAAATACAAATCCAAGAACTTGTTTAATCTATAGCGTTGCAACTTAAAGAACTGTTAGATGAGTCCGATAACATGGATAATTATTCTAAAAATAAAATTCACTTCGTTGCATTGCGACATTTATTAAAGAGGTTAGATGTCTTGTGCACTTTTTCCTCTTTGTAAATTTTGTGATTAGATTAGATCAATCTGATCTAATCTAACCGCAAAATCACAAAACAACCAACTTCCACGTTACAGGAACTTTTCCAAATTAATAATCGAACCATCTAAGATCAATTATTCTTCTATGATACACTTAATAGTTATGCACTATTATCAACAAATGGTGAAGCAATTTTTGGAAGATTTTGTTGAACAAAAAAGGAAAACTTACTACTTTATAATTAATCTTTTTTTAAATGAATAATCAGTAATATATTATTTAATATTGTTTTAAATACATATGTTCTAACTATCTTATAATATATCTAAGTATCTTAAATTACGGGGCCTACCCTACCAGAGAGAACTCCTAATCGGGTCCTGGATTGGCAACAACAAGAAATGACGAAGGCAGCGGGATGAATTTCGAAATTCTCCGATTGTGAGATTGTGACAATTGGTCCACCAAGTGGAACAACTGTCCCGAAAAGAACTAGGATTCATTCCAGAATCAAGTCCCTTACACGGCACTGCTACGTATTATAAAAGCTGAATCTTATGTGTTAATGAGTATTATGGATCGTTTATAAGGGATAACTGAAATCAGTTTTGAAGGGAAAGTAGAAAAATGTGTACGGAGGTAGGCCGAAGGAGAATTTAACATGCCCAGACACGGACATTATTTCTTCCCCACTTAGATATTGGTATGGTTTTACTCTCTATTTGGGTACAGTTATGATTTCCTACCACGTTCGACTTGGTTATCGCTCCTAATGATCTAATACCTACAAAAGTTTTCTTACGCGCATCGCATATATGCCAAGCTGCAGATATCAATGCTTTCAAGTTCTCAAAAATAGATCTCTAGGTTCTGCTAATTAAGGATGTGCAGACACCTTCCTGGAAGTTGTGCTATTAATTAGAATACCGTAAAATTAACTAAACTTATCTCGGCTATAAATCTTTTAAAAAGCTCTGTTCTCTCTTTATTTGTAGATATTCTTTGTGAACTACCTGGGAATAGAAACATTCAATTTTAGCATGCGTGAGTTCATCAAATATCTAGTAGGCAACTTTTTAAATCTATTTTTAATATATTTGCACTCTCCTTCACCCTCCACAAATAAAAGGCAATGCTTCAGCCAAGATGCATTTACGGATACGGCGATCATTAAAAACCGTCTACAAACTTTGTTGATCAACTCACGTAAAACTATTACAAACCTTTTTTAAAAATTGCTAATTTATAATAAATTCCGTGTGTTCTGTTTACTTTCTAAAGATGGGGTTCGATGGGCTATTCTTAGGACGCATTCATTACCAAGATAAAGCATGGAGGGAGCAGATGAAAACTATGGAGTTCCTATGGAAAGCCAGCAGTAGTCTTGGTAAGAAAACCTTCAGTTATGTTTTTCCCAAGTCCAGTCAGTTATTAAATACTTTATTTTTATTTTCTTTTGTCCAAATGATTGAATTTTAATGAAGATCCATAATAAAGGGCATCTTGGCAATAATAAAAGGATTCAAAACAGTGTTCTCAGGTTAATAGAACCCGCAAACAAATATCGTTAATAAAATAAATAAATATAGGTTCTGTGAAATTTGAGATAGCTCAATACCAAGGCAACTTATGTGAAATATAGCAGATGTTTATTAAATCATCACTGTTCGTTCTTTCTTCTGGAAACCTCAGTTTCTTAAATTGTAAATTATGAAATTTTAGTACTTTCATCAATAGTTGTACTATTATGTTTCAGCCCCTTTTTGAGTAAAGTTTTCAAATGTGTATTTAAAAACATGTGATTAACAGTGAATTATATTTATATAATTACGCTCGTAATTAACGAAAAATTTGATAATTTGCGATGGATAAATAAATATTTCATTAAAAGAGATGGATTTTAAGAAAGTCTATGAACAAATAAATAAGACAAGAGTTATCTTAAAAATCAAAATACCGTGAAAGTAAATGCTGACGATCCTCATCCGAAAGTTTCTTTTATCACCTAAACAACAAGCTTCCATTCCTCAATTTAACTTTCTCAATGCCATACGTATAATACGAATACTTTTAACAACTCCTCTCAACAACGGGTGCGTGATCAACAAGGAAATCTTCGTACGCTTCCCAAACAAACACAGTCCGTTCAGAAAGTATCCGGATTTGAAGAATATTTTAATATGAACTGTGTCCTGGTTGACATAGCTGTACAGCACTTATCCATTCGGACTTTGGTGAGTTAAATTGTAATGTCAGTATTGCTGTTGAAACAATAAAGAAACGTGTTTGGTTTCGAGAGAAGTCTTGCGTCTGAACGTTTATTGAATTTAGTTTTAAAATTAACTAGATTGAAACAAGAAATGGATGGATATTTTTTCCTCTGTGTTTTTTTGAAGGAAGAAAGCATATTACTGTTGCAGAAGGGACTTGATTTGAGGGAGACTAAACTCCATTTCCTTAAGGTTCTTATTCTTTGTGGATACTTCAATCTATACTTTGGAAAAAATCTCCTTATTTATACAGAGAATCGAGAAAACTGTTCTGACTTATATGCCTTCACTACCACCTCTGCAATGATTTATTATCTTCAGAAAATCTTGTCAAAAGTAAGCAGGCGTTGCCATATTGCGAGCATTACACACGACAGACAAAAAGAACCCCGTTATCTCTGCTTTTATCGCGATTCACAACCCTTTCTTTTGTTTACAGACTCAATCCTATATGAATTAAAATAAGGTCTCAAAATGTGTGAACAGTCTTCAGAACTGTGGGAAGATCGATGTTTAGATAATTCAGTAAGGTAACAAACTTTTGTTCTCTATATTTGTGATCAGCACAGGTCCATGAAAGTCAATGAAGATTACAATTCTTCTATTTGTAGTTACTTCTATTACCTTTCCTGAACCTGCTGTACTGAATCTCTAAACATAGAGTACTTTATCCTACTGAGTAATTTGAACATCAGTCTTCATCCACGTATTCTTAATATCCTTTGTTATTGCTGTTTTTGTTATATTAAATCAGGGATTATAAATATTTATCCTACAAGAAACTCAGGTTTTTATCCCACGTACAGACAAATCTGCTTTTCGAACACGCGCACTTTACAGACAAAAAATCCTGTTGTTTGTTCTCCACTACTACTTAATTAGAAGAATTAAGTAGTAGTGGAGAGAGTGAGATGTATTTAGCGAAATAGAGTAGAGTAGAGTAGAGTGCCCGCCCGAGATGAGTCCTTGGACACCCTGGAGGTATCACGTAATAATAATAATAATAATAATAATAATAATAATAATAATAATAATAATAATACATCAAACAAGACGAGGAATGAAACAAAACAGATACGTTATTTTACGAACATATCCGATTAGTAGAATATAAGGAGCAGGCACGAATGCAACCTTAGCGATAAATGAGCACAAAGAAGAAATGACAACTAACTTTTTCTAACCTTTGCTAATATAATCAGTATATTTTAATGATTTAATCAGCATTTTTACTATTGCTTTCAAAATGTATTTAATACTAATTATTCGTTGCAGGCAAAAAAGGAGACATATTTACAGGTATACTTCCCAATATTTATTGGCCACCTGCTGGGTTTTGTTTTGACATTAATTGTGGAGGAGAAGAAATCACAGTAAGATAATATTTTATACTTGGATGATTTATATAATATATAGAAATGAATACAAAAAACAAAACAAAATTAATTTTTTTGTGTATGTAATGTGACTGCAGAATATCGGGAGAGTTCATGTCGAACTATACTAAGAATGCATGCATAATATAGTCGTCATACATTGAAAGAAAAGTGGCTTCATGAAGTATACAATTCCCTGAATTAGTAGTTTAAATGAGTGGCATTATTTAATTGCGTTAACGAGAAAGAATTGCTTGATCAGATTTGTCATTTCTGCCCCTCTGTATTGAAAGAATCCAAAGAACTAATGATCTCATTTTGATTAGTTCTTAAGTATATTGATTAGTCCTTTACTTAGTATTTAAGACTATGAAGGAAAAATGCTACACATGTAATTTTTGTTAAAATCGTACAGTGACAATTCTCCCTTCATATAACAACAAAATCCTTCTCTATTTTTTCCTTTTTTTTTTTACTGTTCCTTTTTGGCATGAAAGACACGCGGCACTAATTTTGATCTCTCTCTCTCTCTCTCTCTCTCTCTGGATATTAGACGCACCCATTGTCCGTTATCCCACATCTCGTTTTACACACTTTTATCCTTTTACGTCCTGTTTTGTTTATAATATTTCGCTTGGAGATAGAAGGAGAAAAGTGCAGTTTACGCAACGAGCTGTTGTCATCTATAAAAGCACATCAAATTCAATCTCATTTATATTGCTGAAGTGATTCAAAAATCCTTTTAGTTACGCCGATCACATTTTTAGCCGCGAGAATGTCGATCTTTTGTTATAGTGTTACTCTATCAAGGAGGACAGTTATCTTATATCCTTTAATCCATTTGATCCTGCTGCTGTGTTATGCAGGTTGAATATAGGAATATGTAAAACTTGCATGTGACATTTCCGTTAACTTAAATGTCCTCAACGTGCTATAGAAATGTTTTAAAAAATGCAATTTAACATATTTAATATGTCCTAGAAATGCATGATCGCATATGCAGTCAGTCATATATAGAAGTTAATTTTTAAATATATTAGTATTTTATTTTATTGCTGTTGCTCTTGAATATACAGTGATGGGCTTGTATTGGCAGTTTAGCGATTGATGTCAAACGATATATCAAATGATATCTTTGTCGATTGCATTCATATGCGAGCATTCCTGAAATATATTTTAATTAGTAAACAGGACCGATTCTTTAATAAACGATCCATTAGTAATGATAGTATAGATTTGTAATGTTGAATGAAGCGGAATTCTTATTATAAATTTTTCCATTGAATTCTTTGCCTCTGAAAGAACTTTTTTTATTTTCTTACAGGATTTGAATATAGACAGAAAGGCTCGAAGATTTGTTTCTTTGGCATACGATGAGGTAAGACGTTAATTACTAGAATAGTACAGTAATTCTAGTAACTGGGCTATTTGTAGGAAATAAATTATTTCATGAAGAGTATCTGTTATTTCTTGTAGCTGAATTTTGTTTCTTCAAAGTTTCGATCATTTATGGTGACTTGTTATTACATGAAAATCAGAATCAGAATGAAGCGGTAATTTAGGAGAAATTAATAATTTTGTAATTGCTAAACGTAGTGGAGTTAATATTAAAGTATATAGTATGCAAAAAAAATTTATGAAATTAATAATTCTAGTATACAAGGATATTTTTTCATTGACATTGACTACCGTTAGTCAAGTTTTAGACCACTGCAAATATTCATGTTTTTTTTCTTTTTTTTAATATCGTGACATTACTGAAGCCTGAATCATGTTCAAAGGAAGAGTTTATAAATTACTACGTCTTACTCTATAATTACTTCATATTTTTATTGCAGGCTGATCATTATGCAACTAATCATATCGTAATGACCATGGGAATGGACTTTTATTATACGGAGGCAGGAAGGTGGTTCCGGAACCTTGACAAACTCATGCGGTACGTTAATGCTTGGGTAAGAATTCCCTTTTTCATTTTTCTTCTATCCTTATACTTCGCTAAAGATATCAGATATTCGTTATAATTATGAGGCATTTTGATGAAAATTTCACTGAAGCAAAGAAATAAAAAAGACCTATTTCATTTTAGTCATGAAAACAAGCACACTCAAAACAAACTCGATTTTCTAGGAAATTAGGAGTACTTTTCATAGCATCACCATTTCGGTAACTGATGTATGAAGAGGAAAAATGCTTATCACTAAATTTTTATTTCAACAGATATGACAGAAGTTCACAAGCGTGATAATTCTGCATCATTTCAGTAATCACGAAAATATCTATAATTCGCTTCAAGTTCGTTTTAAGTCTGTCGAAGGCAAGAAATTTTCTAAAATATAGGAATTTGAAGAGCATTTCTATTTTATTATAAATTGTAACTTAAAAATTTAAGCCACCTGAGTAACCCTGAGCTAATAACGATACAAATTAATGGTAATATCTTAACTTCAGTACTCTAACGCATAACCATTTTATATTTCGATACGCTTTTTCAGCAAATTATAATAGGATTCCACTTATTAGGCCAGAGATAACGAAAGAGATAATTTCTTTCGTTATCTCGGACCATTAGCAGTTAGTATTTTGATCATCCAATTAAAGCTGTTCTTGCTGCATAAGTAATCATTTAAAACCAAGAACTGTGTCAAATTATATTAAGCATTAAATGTAACTTCCGCAATTCTGATGTTTCACAATGATGGATTTTCTTGTTGAATGGTCTGACTGATTACTTTCATTATTCAAATATAATGTGTTAGAAACGAATTACTTCTTTCGTTAGTCGTTTAGAAAGAAACGGTGATAAAACTTGTATGAAGGACCCAGAATGGTTCTGGGTCCCTCATACAGACAAAAGAGCTGTGTTATTAAGTCTTTCAGAGAACACAAATGGTACAGACAAAATATATTCTCAGATTTTAATTGAAGCATCACTGAATCACGGGATTTCTCGAAACAGATAAAAAATGCATCCAGAATATAGCAGTCATAATATGTACATATAAAAAAACATGCGAACTCATATCTTAAACAGAGCACCTGGAAGGCTTCCATCTTGGTAAAGTGATATCTAAATAGCGACATAAATAGAAATTTTAGTAACGTTTCTTACTACGTACATAAATAAATCTACTTATATAACACATTTCGTGTCATTTATAGCTTGCATTAAAATACATGCATTCATTGTCTTATGACTATGAATGAAACAGTTCTCAATGAAGGTGTGAGTATTGTCATCTAATTAACGTCGAACGATAACAAATACAATATAACGAAGACCATACTTGTAGGCAATGCACAGAATGTTGTAATTTCACAAAAAGGATGCATTTGACTAGTCACCTACTCTAGATGAGGTGCAAAAAAAAGAACTTTCGGATTGTATAATACGTGAAAGCAGTCAAATTAGTTCAGTGTATTACAAAATCCATAAACTACATATATTAGCACAAACAACTCTTACTTTTGAAGTTTAGAATGTAAACATGCAGGAAGAAGAAAACGAGGACAGTTATTTTGCTTCATTTAAAACAGACCATCTTACTTGGCGATAATCAATATAATACATTAAGTAAAAATTATATTAATAAAACTAGTGATAATTTGGTCCGGAGAAACTGGACAAGTTTTATCTACCCTGGTTTATATGACTAATACAATATGCATCTTGACTTCCAGTTTTTTATATTAAAATAATGTTAGAAAAAATTATAGCTTTCATAACGAAGATGAAATAATTTTCTAAAATAATTTATGAATTGTGACTTTATTCGATCCTTTGCACATTACTTGAATAGATTTATTCTCTTCAGGGTTAAACTCTTAAGAAAAGATATTGCGTTAGATATACACTCATGACCAGTTGAATTAGAGATACCTGCCTAGTAGCAGGTAGCATCCCTTTCGTGTTGATGACGGCGGCGATGCGGCGTGGCATGGACTCCACAAGGCACCGGAAGCGTTGGGGAGCCAAACTGATCCATGACCGCTGCACAGCCTCCCACAATGCACGGATATTGGTCGCAGGAGGGTCCAGGGCGCGTATATCTCCCTCTCGACAGCATCCCAGATATGTTCATCCACCTACTCGGCCACAATTCGAGAGCGGTGGGGTGCATTGTCTTGCTGTAAGTACAGGTCTCCTGCAGGGTGCTGTAGGCGCAGAAATGGGTGTGCACATGACCTGACAACAGGTCCCTGTATCGTTCGCCGGTGAGCGACGATGGTAGATGTACCAGGGGAGCCATTTCATCCCACGTTAACAGTCCCCATACGAGGATACCACCACCACCGGCCTGAACTGTACTCTGCTGGCACGAGGGATCGATCGCTTGTGCTTGGCGACGCACTCGTACCCTGCCATCGGCGTGTACCTCGACTCATCAGTCCATTCGACCTTTTTCCATTCGTCGAGGGTCCAATGGCGGTGTTCCTGCGCCCATGCTAATCGTTGCGCCTTGTGACGTGCGGTGAGCAGAGGTACCCTAGTCGGGCAGTGGCCCCATAGGGAGGAGATGGTGTGGCTGCTCACACGTCGTTGTTGTCCAGCATTGAATTGGCGAGTGATCTGTGGCTCGTCTATCCGCTGTTACCATCCGAGCTAGCCGACGGCGTCCCCTGTCATCGACACGTTGTACACCACGGCAGTTTTCCCTGGCGTCTGTGGTTTTACCCGATTCCATGTACACACGGTACACTCTTGACACAGTTGCCCGTGAAAAGCCCGCCTGCACGACTTCGGAGATGGGGTTCCCCATACGTCTGGCTCCGACTATCCGGCCGCGATCGAATTCGCTGAGATCTCGAGTCTTCCCCATTCTGTGCTCGACTATTACTCAGACGGTCAGTACAAGGTCTAACGACATCCCCGTCACGCGCCACGTGGCACTATTCCATTTGCCGGGGCGACCACAGCACCATTTCGCCAACACGGCAGTATCTCTAATTCAACTGCTCATTAGTGTATATATCCTTAAATTATGATATAATGAATCATCAACACTACATTTAATGCCTGCTTTGTATTTTACTTATTTCAGTAGTGTCTGTTATTAAATGATATTCCACGCTTCATTTCATTTGGGCGTTTTTTACTTATATGCAGCAAGAAAATGGATCCAAAGTGAACGTTTTCTATTCAACACCTACATGTTACCTTAATGCCCTGCACAAAGTTAATAAGACTTGGACAACAATAAACGGCGATTTCTTTCCGTACGCTAGTGAAACTCATGCGTATTGGACAGGATACTTTACAAGCAGACCAGCCCTAAAGGACTATGAGAGGCAAGCCAGTAACTTCTTACAGGTAATTTGCTTTTATCTTAAAATAAATTCTTTTAAAATTCATTTTGAGAATTGATTTTAGTGGCAAATTCCTCAAATTCTAAAATTAGTTGAACTAAATTCTGAGTGTGAAGATACACAATTAAAATTATGCAAATACGTATATATTCGCATGTATGCAAAATGTAGAAGTATATATGCATATACACTCATAAGCCAAAACATGATCATTTCCCAACCAGGCTGTACGGACTTCACTGGATTCTTTCATTCCGATTGAACAAACTTTCATTGCTAATTCGTACCAGAAGATCGTTTCGAAACAGGTATGTTACCTGATGGATCTGGATTCTTCCAGCGAAACAACGCTCCATATCACAAGCATTGCACATTGCTCTGTGAGCTCCCTTGCCGGCCTAATTCTCCTGATTTCAATCCCATCGAATATTTGTTGGATCATGTGGAACGCAGCAACCGCGAATGATGTCAGTGTCTAGCATTGTCGCTAACCACTGGAACGTTATTTTCAAGGCTAAGACGGGTAGAAGCGGTTATTTCCTCAGCCAAGGCATGCCCAACACGTTACTAAATTGGTTGTCATAATGTTTTGGCTAAATGAGTGTACGTATACATTTTCCAATTGTTTGACTGAGTAGATAATAAACCTGCTCTACAACATCATGCTGCAGGTTCAGTTCAGATGAATTTCATCGCCATTTCGATAAAATACTAATTTTATCTAATTATTTTCCTGTACAAATCTGTATGAAACTCATAAACAAGGTTTTTAAACTTTCGAATAAGTGTCTGTTTGGATCTGATAAATGCTTTCACTGACGGATTCTGTACAGATAAGACTGGCGTTATTACATAACTCTGGGTTTAAAGTTTCTTTGATAACGTTACCTAAATCACTAATCGAAATATTAACTTTGACCAAGTCAAGTTTAGCAAAACGCAAAACTGAAGATTTTAGAAACAATCATATAAATCACGTGCATATCCAGAGAAAGTTAGTGGTTTCTTTAATACTGGCAAAATTAGAAATAAGACGAGAATCTTGGCTTTGGTACTCTTCTCTTTAAGTCTGTTAGCCTCAAATTAAGACATAAATTTGATTGGTCAATTTCTGGAAATGATATTAATTAGTTAAAATGAAGAGCCAATAGGTTTCACTTCGGCGATATAACAATTATTTAAATTAAGGTGATATTAAATCACACATTATTTCAAAGCCGAATAAGAAACTGAAAGATAGGAATCAAAGAGTTTCATGCCGAATATAGCAAACTATAAAAGTTTCGAAGAATTGTAGTGTAAGCTAAAGCACATAGTTCAACACTAGGGCAACTGGTTGCAAAGGTGGAGAAAGTTCTGATCACTATTCTTAGTGATTATTGTTATATGTGAAGTGAAGCCTATTGACTCTTTATTTTAAATAATTTTTGGGTGCACCATTTTGACAACTCGCATAGCAAAGTATAAAAGTTCTCTTCGCTATAATCTCAGTATTACCTGGTCTACCTACTCACTGATGAGACCTCAATAAAGGTCGAAACCGGTCTGGGTAGTGACCTTTTACCATAATGCATAACATCATACATCTCCTAGGAGATGTGTTTTACATTATGGGGAATACTAAGAATAGTGATCAGATCTTTCAACACTAGGGCACCTCGTTGCAACGAGGTGCCCTAGTGTTGAACTATGTGCTTTAGCTTACGCTACAATTCGCCGAAACTTTTATAGTTTGCTATATTCGGCATGAAACTCATTGATTCCTATCTTTGATTTCTTATTCGGCTTTGAAATAATGTGGTATTTAATATTCCCTTAACTTAAATAATTAGATATTAATTAGTTTCGTTAGTTCTCTCTCTCTCTCTCTCTCTCTCTCTCTCTCTCTCTCTCTCTCTCTCTCTCTCTCTCTCTCTCTCTCTCTCTCCTCTCCCTCTCTCTCTCCTCTCTCTCTCTCTCTCTCTCTCTCTCTCTCTCTCTCTCTCTCCCTCTCCCTCTCTCTCTCTCTCTCTCTCTCTCTCTCTCTCTCTCTCTCTTCTCTCTCTCTCTCTCTCTCTCTCTCCCTTTACAGTAGGCAAAATAAACTAATTTTATAATTCCATATTACGAAAGATTATTTTCTCTCCGGCAACGTGTATGTAAATGGTTAAAATCTCCAGAAATTAATAAACATCCTTATTCTTTCCCACAACTTTCATTCTCTACGCCGAATAAATATCAAGGGCAGACGGTGCAAGACATTTTATTGAGTAGTTTGAATTACCTCTCACTAACTTCTATGCTCCTGTATAAAGCAAGTTACACTGATCCTTCGGAGTAAAGAAACTTGGTAACAATCACCTTGAATTTAAATAAAACATCAAATTAAAACAGCAAAATTATATTTTTTCCAAAATTATGTAGAAATATTACTGAAAGCAATATTTAAGATGTTTTCATACATTTATAATAATACAAATATGCAAATTTTGGTAGACAGTTATCGGTATATAATTCTTTTTTTTTATTATTTTTATAACTGTTGTTAACTTATTAGAAGAGAACTAAATGTCATTTATTTTAATTAATGTAAAAATAAAAATTCTAAATTATGCTATTCAGTAATGTGCAATTTTTCTGTTTTGTCCTCTTACAGACCTGCCATCAGCTGATTGCTTTATCTCAAATAGAAAATGTTAACACAAGACGGTTGGGTACGTGTACGCAAAATGTTGTAAGAATTTAGACTTTTCATCTCTTTCTATTTCTAATTTACATATCCGCTGCATATTAGGCATGTTTATTATAATTTAATTATTATCATCAGTGCGGCTTCAGCGCGCTAAGCTGTAATCGGTTCATGTTTTATGTCACATGATGCTGACAGTAGAAACACATTACACTGCCACCTGGTATACGAAGCTGAACCTATTACCAGAAAAATATGGAAGTATGACGTCACATTCGTCTTAGTGAAACAAATGAAAATTTCATATAATTATTTTATATACAGGCAGATAAGAAAGCAGTAACTTTAATTGGATGAAACAATGCCTTTAATAATTAAAATATCTTAATAAATGAAATAATGTCATATTCGTGCCCATATTTACAGTAAGCTATGAATGCGTTTCATATTTGAAACAAATAACTGTTTCTTTCGAAGAAGATTTTATACGTATATGCATATATACGTATAAAATAGTTTTTATACGTATTTTATACGTATATACTGTATATATATACGTATAAAATACGTATATATACAGTATACACCAAAAAAAACCTTCAGGGGTATTATTATTTTTTTTTTAATCATTTCGTATCATTTTCTATCTTCTTCAACTTTGTAATGATATTTGCATATCTCAGGCTTCCAGTTCTATTATCAAGGACTTAGAAAAAAATTGATATCTATATATCCATGTATATCAAATTGTCTCTACATTGCGAGATAATTTTTGTGCTACTTAATGCACAGAAATGTTCAGTTCATGAGTCGATTCGTGTTTATTAACAATTACGAAAATCTTGTAATTATAAATGACACATGTTGTTATATAGTAAAGCAATGGAGCGGTGAAACGTTAGTAACCTCACTCATTCCACTTAAATGTATTTCTCCCAGAAGGAAACGATTTGTATGGCCAAGAACATACGAAATGTATATGAATCACATGTAATGTACATGATTAACTCTAAAAAAACTAAATAAATATTTACAATTTTTCGAAAATGTTAATCTCCTATTTAATCATAATAATCATCTTAACCTTGAGTTCTACAGATTATTGCTAATACGTAAAGCGC
This sequence comes from Typopeltis vanoorti, assembly GCF_054136105.1. Classification (NCBI taxonomy): domain Eukaryota; kingdom Metazoa; phylum Arthropoda; class Arachnida; order Uropygi; family Thelyphonidae; genus Typopeltis; species Typopeltis vanoorti. The sequence continues at coordinate 107,991,073 of NC_143556.1, read as the reverse complement.
TGAAGAAATTAGGCCAATAAAAAGAAGTTTGCTTTATGAACGTTTACGCTCTTATCTATTAGAGAAACATAAATATGTATTATGGATGTCCAACGATGCTATAATATACAACTCCGGTACTTTAAAATGATTTATCATCCGGGTTGTTGGATGAGAAAAGATGTTTCTAAACCAAACAAAGTGTGAATTCTGATCCTACAACGACATGGATGTTTTTGAAAGTCATTAGGTGCGAGATGATTTTCTAAGTATCGTTTCTTGTAGTTGACACTCCTACTACTAGTAAAACTACATAGAAACCGAATAAAAAAACCCTTGGACAAGTAGATATTTTCTAAAGCAATCTTAAGTTGAACACTGTTATAATCATACCTTATAAAAGAACGAGCAAGCAAGTGAATAATGGATAATAAAATTGAGCAAGTCATGGGAAAATGCGCCTATAGATTCTTTAGAAAGGGCTGTTTTAGAGTACATTAAGGCTACATATGCTATGTAATAAACCCTGAAACCTCGGGATATTGTAGGGCGTACACTAACCAGCTGGAGAGATATTTTTCGAAATTTATTCGCTTTAGGTAGATTTATGCTTACTGTCTCGATAGGATCCTACCACGCGATCACAGCATGAATGTTTGTGGAAATCTTCATGTGGCAGACGATTTCCATATTTTCTATGCAGAGGATCCTTCAGCATAGATGAAGAATGAACGGGTAAATGTTTCATTCGTGCTCTGTTGATGTTCTGTGTTAAACTGAATTATGACTTTTAAAATAGATCAGTATAACTAACGATTTTTCATTTTTTTTTAGAACGAGCATTGGGAATACTTCAACACCATGACGGTGTATCGTAAGTATCATGTCTTTTTTCAGATAAATCTAAATAGTAAATATATTTTATGGGTGTATAATGTTTAATAATATTACAAAACTTTTACTTGTGTAAAATTGTTTAGCGCCTATTCTCTTGTAGGCCAGATAAAATCGAATTATTTCATCATTCGATTATTTTATTTCCAAACTTATTTTTATTTCACAAAACTTATTAAAAAGTTGAAACTAACATAAATTTTCGATTTTTTTTATTAACTAATGAGTTTTACACTAATCCTTTCTTTCTCACGATAAACTAAAAGCAAATTTGAATCAACCAGGTGTAATTATAGAAATTTATTAAAAATGTATACCTAATAAAATAATTAGGATTATTAATAATTAAATATTTTTATTTTACTTCATTTATTGCATGAATTTAAAATAAAATAAATGATTCCACTGACTGTCAAAGCAACATAAAAGCCTGTCATCAACTTATCCTGATGGGAAAAATCGCAAGAAAATTAAATCCAATTTTAAGCTTTCATTAAATATTTCCAGAGGTAATGGGAAACGAATAATACCTCGCATTTGTGATATTATACAGGGCCGGATTTACAAGTTAAGCAAGCAATACTTTATGCCTCACATTACAAAAAAGCGCCTTCTCAGTATAATTATTTACTTATCCTCGTCGTGTCTCATGACACATAAGGCCGAGATCCATTTCTTCCAGAAACCTCCTGAGCCAGCATTTCGGCTCTAAAAAATGAAGCAAAGGTTTCTAATTCAGTGGCCCGTATGTGTATAAGTCATCGTTTGTTATACGTAGGGGCCAAAACTATTTAATTTAGCTTCCTGTTTTTGGCCGGCTTCCATGTCTCTGATCCATATAATAATACATCCTTAGCATTGTGTTGAAACTCTTTATTTGGGTTTTATTGTGGCATTTTGAATATTTCCATATATTATTTAATTTTCTGAAAACAATATAACTTTCTGTCAGCCTCTGCATTATATCCTTGTCAGTTCCACCTTTAGTATCTACATTTGCTCCCAAGTATGTAAAATTCTTAACTTCTATAGCATGCTGATTATTTTGATATTTTTGTGGCATTTGCCGTTTGTTTTAAGTACTTTTGTTTTAGTTATATTTATTTTGAAACCAACCAGTTCAGGTCTTCCGCCTCAATATGGATAACTTAAAATTTGCTCAGTAGATGGAACTTCTTAAAAGTTATAGCTTAGGCGGTTCAACAACTTTAAATCCTGCTCTGCTTTGTGACAAAACGTTAGCTTGAATCTACTTCTTAAAATCGTCTAGTACAAACTATTACAAATCAGATGAAAACTGAGAAGGATTCCTTTGCTAGTTAAGACCTCGAAAAATTATTTTATTTTATTTATTTATTGATAACCTTGACCAAATTACTGCATACATTTTTCAGCCATCCAAGCCACGGTAAAATTTCATCTCATTACCAATCGGTGACGTAACAACGAGACTTTTTTTTTTCAACTCGACCACCAACACATGCATTATGAACTTTATTTGTGTCATCTCCCTAACCGTGACTCTACACTAAACAAGGCTTGTCTGTTCATTGATCAAAGTTATGATTGAAGAAGTTTGGTGTTATTTTTTCGAATGAGTAAAATGTTTTAATATATTTGAAAATGTTTACTGAAGATTACTTTCATTGTACTGCGATCGTTAACCTCAATGGCTGGTGACATGAGATTGTGGGCAGTGACTCCTGTGCTAAGCCTGCCGTTCAGGTACAGTGCATCTCTTAAATGTCCTCTTGATCTTAATTCCACTGGATGAGTTGTACTCTCTGTTCCAAATTTAGTTATTATAGCATAATATATACCACATTAGTTTTCAGAGATGCATCCAGTATCGCAGAGAGATGGTATCGTTAAATCATTTTTGTTGATAAAATAGTAATCCAGTCTAACCGGGGGATTTGAAATGAAACAATATGTGCAGTACTTGGTAAGACAATTCATTTCCGGTTTTTTCTCGGTCACGCGATTCAAAATTGTAATGGTACAATGAGTTATTGTGTCCATTATTTGCTGCGAAAAAGCCTTTTGTTTCTCTGGTTCTAACATAGTCATAACATCCTAAAAGAAAATTGCCAGTCATTTTTCCTCAAACACATCCTAATTGGAAATTTCGCTCTGTTTAGCTGCAATCAAAGTGTCCTCTATGTTTTCTGTAATATAGGCCGATGATGTTCCGTTTATATGAAACGTCTACTTATGAGGAACTGGAACAGAATTAGTGATGTCAGAAGCATATTTTCTGTCTTATAAATAATTTTCTTCGCAAAACATCGAACGTCTCTAAATGCATATGCGTTTTCATAAAAGTAACACAATTACTGAAAATAATAGTAATACTTAAACGTAATGAGCTTTTTTAACAAAAACATGCCAATAATTATGTCATTATCATACTGGACGAATGAATTGAAGTACTTTTATTTTTATCAGAGGAACGGAGAAACAGCACGTGGCAGATGACTACGCAAAGCAGGTAGCAATAGGTGTAACACTTTGTCAGGTAAAACACAAATCCATTCTATCAAAGATTAATGCTGTATTTACTTATCATTATTCACAGTAAAGTTTTTGAAGTAACACTTAATTTTATCCCAAAACATAGTTACATAAACGTATTCTATAATTTTGCAGGATGCTGTCAACAGAGCCTTAAAAAAGTTTCTTACAGTAGAAGGAACAAGATCACCAGAATACATTTTCTGCGATTCACTGAATGTTAGTATGTGTGAAGTTTCAGAATTTGAACTAAGCGTAAGTAAATACGTTCCTACTTTTAATATAACTTTACTCATATTAAATCTCTATGTACAGTAAAATAGCTTCGTTATTGTCGATTAAAATGGGTGTTATATTATACTTTCATGTTTCCATGATTACTGAACGCTTTGCGTGAGCATAGTAATGTATGCGTCAGTTGTCTTCAGACGTTATCACCAGTAAATGATCTTTATAAATTGGTTTGTTTGTTAGTGAAAGTTTGCTAATAGCAAATAAATTATTTGATCAGTTACACTGCAAAGTTAGTGGATGTTTATAAGTATCAGTGTCCAAAGATATTTAAATAATTCAAACTAGTATAGAAAGTTTGTTACCATTATTATTAATTCGTGACACTCCATGGAGTCCCAAGTATTCATCGCGTGATGGCAGTCCATATATAGACACTAAACTGACAATAATAGCATTATTGTCCTTTTATTGCAGTTCTATGGCCTATTTTGCCTAAAAGCAGAATATAAAATCCGAATTTCCACAGAAAAATCCTCCTAGTTAGCCAATCTGATAATTCCGTATCATATTGGCTAAGTCAGTTTCAGTCTATATAAGGATTCCTGTTCTCTTGACGAGAACAGAACTATCTTTTCCAACTGAATCTGTTCCCGCCGTTCTTCCAAGCACGCTATTGAAACGTTATGTTTAATATGAGATAGTTTGTTTTCCCATGCATTTTCTTCTTAAGCTATTTCATTCTGAGTTTAATAAAAAGCAAAAAAAAAAAACATCAATTAATAAATAAACGAACATAAGCCTCAGGTTTGTATTTTTCATCATGTCTCATCAATTGTATTTCTGCACACTGATGAAATGAAAGAGAACATTTATATTTCTTGAACGAAACTGTGTTATCTGGTCGATTTGGCTCATTCGGAGAGTTATAAACCGCTTTTCTTCTGAGAAAAAAGCCATCTACTTGGTCTGGAATCGGCCAAAGCTTACATGTGACTCTTTTGCTAACGTAATGTCATGTAAGTCATTATTTTTCTTATTATTATTATTATTAGTAGTAGTAGTAGTAGTAGTAGTAGTACACATATGACACCGCGCTACTAGAAGTCCACACAGACTTCAACACGGTTCTCTCCAAAGCACAACAAAATTAGATCTAAGACCTAAATGAAATCACAACACACTTCTACCAAAACTCAGTTGTAATCACCGGCACCAAGACAAAGATGTTAATAATACATAATCCGAGAATCATGTGCCCCGTCCCACTATCGCTACACTGTCCACATACCGCTGCATTAACAATAAAAATACCTGCCAATATCCCGAAATCAAGCCGTAACACGCAAAATATCTTGGCCTTTACATGCATTGCCATCTTAAATGGACAAAGCATATAAAATACCTACATACTAAGCTCCGCATCATCGCAGCAAAACTCTTCCAAATAAAAGACATTATTCCATCGAACATGAGAAAACTCCTATATCACGGTATTTGCGAATCCCTACTCAGATACGGAATAACAGTCTATGTAAACAAATCAAACAGCCACTAACAAAATTAGAAACATTACATAGGAAAATTGTATCAACAGTAATTTGGAGACTTTATATAAAACAGCCAATATCCGAACCGCTTATGGCGATGCACAGAATCCTCAGCATTAAAAATCTGAAACACTACATAATGTTACTAAGAAATTACTTCAACATCACCTATCGTAACAACAGAGACACACATCGCATAACACGATCCACAACAGCTCTTTACATCTCTAGACCCTTCAACAACTCATACGGTTCTTTTGTGAGATCACATCAGATACCCACGCTACTCAACAACCTACTAAGAAATTTAAAACACGGAAAACTACAGAACATTAAAATTCGAACTCTGGAATATACCATACCAACACAGTTAATATAGCATTAGCGCTTATAAACACGTTACAAATCACCAGCATCCAACGCCTACATTATTATTATTATTATTATTATTATTATTATTATTATTATTATTATTATTATTATTATTATTATTATTATTATTATTATTACGTGACACCTCCAAGGACTCATCGCTGGCGAGCACTCTACTCCACTATACAGACACCTCACAGTCTCCAGAAATCCTCCAAGTACACTCAATGCCATCTGCCGCTCAGCACCAACAACAACAATATTTTCAGTCTGTAAATTGTGTGTTCTCCTGGTCAATTTGCCTGGATATGGGATGAAAAACCCGAGTTTCCAGCAAAAAAAAAAAAAAAAAAACTCCAACTTCCGTATGAGAGCAACTACCTACCCCAATTTCAACTGAAGATGAAAAGAAAAAACACCTTCCACATATTTACGAGACTCGAAGTCAGGTCTTTTCTAGTCGCTTCCTTTGTGTTTTATGTTTCGCCCAATGTCAGTTAATCGTTTCCCATCTCCCTGCTAATGCTTTTTGTGCTACTAGTTTATGTTCCCATCAATTCTTTACGTTTTTATAATACAGAGAGAAGACTTTTTTTTTGTCTCCGTTCGAGAAAAGCATCTGTTGGATACAGTCCGTAATCCTGTCTGAACCTGAGACCTTCCTATTTTCTTTTATATCCCCTTTAATTCATTATTTTTTTTTTTAATCCATTCTTAAATTTTGATCTTCGCATAAAGCTCTTCCTGTAGTGCCTCAGCAGTACTACGCTTTAATTATGTACACAAGAGTAAAATGCATTAAACTTTTAAATGTGGCCCCATATAGTTGAGTAATCGCGACACTGTTTGATTGTAATCTTCATTATTAGAATTAATTTCTTTCATTGAATTTAACTTTCAACTTCCCTTTCCATTTTTACTATTCTGGCACAAAAATCTGCAGAAGTTGCATTTGGATTACTCAGCCTTACTTTTATTTTTTTATTTTATTTTTTTTAAACGCAATCTTTTATTGTTTATCCGGAATACTTTTTACTAGCTTCAGTTTCCCACGGGATATTTCGGCTTGCAGATCTTATTGCATTTGCTTGCAATTTTGTGCTCTTATTTCCCATACTATGTATGTTCTTTTTAATTTTATTTTTAACAGTTTTTCCCAATTATAAAATTGTTCCTTCCTACTCTAGTAACACTGGAAAACTTCAAAAAGGATAGAAAAAATTGTTAGGGCATAATTCCTTGTTTGAATACACATACTGAAAGTCATCGAAGTTTATTTATAATCTCTTACAAATCTGTGATCTTGTGTATTTATATGTTAATATACTTTATTTTTGATTAAGGTTGAAACGGTATAAAATATACACTTGTCTGTCCTGAAATCAGATTTTGAAATCTGAACGGATTTTCCTGGAAATTTTTATAAGTAATTTGTTACACAGACACCTTCGTAGCTTGATTCTCGTCATGACGAAAGGGATCTTCATAAAATCTTTTTCCAGTTGAAGATGACTTACCCGATCTCATTTGACGGTAGCAGGATTGTTTTGTTTTTTAAAAAAAAAACAGAAACTGTTTTTTTTTTATCCCGCATCTGGTACACACGCAGTATGCAATGTACTATTAGTGGCGTTGTTGTGTAGATGGGGATTTAAATAATATAGAGGATGGGTTGTGTGAGATTAAGTGCTTGCCCGCGATGAACCCTTGGATTCCTTGGAGGTATCACGTAATAATAATAATAATAATAATAATAATAATAATAATAATAATAATATATAAGCTAAAATAATTGAAATAAATTTTCTTGCTTATGAGTCTATCTAAATTAACTTTGTAGAGAGGATATTCTGCACCTGTTGGACATTCCAGATTGTATTTCCATCTGTCAAAACACACACACAAAAAAAATTCTTATTTGGGATTTTCCGATCTGAATGTATGGTCTGGAAATCCTGGTTAGTCACATTTGTCCAGGGAAAAAAAAAACACTGCAATACAAATAAAAGGGGAAAAAATACTTAGTTTTATTTTATTTTATGCTATCACTCTCAATAATATTTTATGTGATTAGCACTCACGAAAGGGTGTACGTTTATAGTATATTAATAACGTGAGTGGGCTAAGGATGTTTTCGTATTTTTATTCATTTTATATATTTTTTTGTATTTTGTATTTTTATTGATTTTGTACTTAGTTTTGAAATCCTGCTCTAGAGACTAAACTTTGAAGTTATCATGTTACTTCAGGCTTACTATGGACGGGGGTGGAAGTGGGGGGGGGGGTCTCAAGCCGGGCGATGAAATTCTCCCACCTGAAAATAATTACACGCCCACGAAAAGCTCCGGACCCGCAGCCGGAAAGCGGACTAACTACTCGGCCAACCAGGTCGACAACTTGTATAGCGTACTTCCGTACTGGTTGTCATCTCTGATTGTGTTGGTGCTTTATTTTGTCCGTGTAGTATATTTCTGTGAGTTTTTATTAAATATGTATTTTAAATTTTCAGTTAGTTATAACAATAAAAAAGAAACTGTAAATGTTAACAATGAAATACAAAAAGAATGCCAATTCTTGAGAAAAGTTTATGACCAAGCAAATAGGATTAAGTGTTTAAAATGTTTTGTCTAAATTGTCACAATGCCATGGCGGCATTTTAGCATAAAAGAATATTTGAAATATCCCAGGCATAAAGCTAAATTAACACCAAGCGCTGTCAAACTAGTTCTAGGTACTGAACTGCATTTAGCACTTAGTTGAGAACTCTGTAACCTCAGCATATTAAACTTTATTCTTTGTGCTTCCCTCATAATTAAGTAAAACTTAATATTTTATTAACTTATGTATAAGATACATAAGATATATATATAAGATATATGTGTATACTAACTTATGTATAAGTATGTAATTTGTAATAAGTTAATATTTTATTAAATATTTCAGCCAGGCAATATTTTATAGGCATGGCATTAGAAGTTTGTTTCATTGCAATGTACCATGTGTAAATTGCAGTGCAACATACTTAAAAATAAGTTTCTAAAAAGTTTGAAAACCGCCTCCTCATACCCTTATTACTTTGCAGTACTTCTCTAATTTTGAACTAAATCCTCATATTCCAATTCTGCCAGGAAGCGATGCCATAAATTTCCTGATATCCCCTGGTTTAGTTACCAGCATAACCTCATTCCTTTAAAGCCTTTCAACACTTTATGCTTTATTTTTTGATTCTTATGACCCATTTCATATAAACTGCTGGACAATTAACTTTAAATCATGATTAATTTAAGATTAATTAATTATCATTATCAGTAGTAGTAGTAGTAGTTTAAAATATTATTTTAAATTATTATTATTACTGGGAGCCTGTGTAGCTCAATGGAGGTGGTGTTTGCACTCTATCGCGCTTGACGGCACCAAGGAAGACTTGGGTACAAAGGTTCTGAAGGAACATTTTCTAAGCCTTTTTTCGACAAGTTCCAGATTTAGTCGATCTCTGGCAAGGACAAGCGGGTTTTTTCTCCCGGAAACTCGGACCTGTATTATGGACCACGACATGGCGGCACTTGTTAGCCGTCTCTTCACTGCGTGCCGATTAACTTAGTGATAGCCTTAGGCCAGCTATCTCTGATTGGCTACCAGTGGAGACTAAATTGTCCACTTAGTCTCCAAAATTTAGACAGGGCTAAAATGGCCTCCCTACTCCCTTATATGGGAATAAAAAGGCGTTCGCTGATTTTGATTTTTTTTAGTTATTATTTTTAAGTATAAAATTGATAATAATAAAAATAGTTATAATCGAAAACTAAAGCGACTCCTAAATGTTTTTAATATTTTACTTAATTTCATTAAAGTTAACCAGTTGTTAATAAATCGCTACAGGAAAAGAGGAGAAGAACACAAAAAATATAAATAATAATTATAAAATCGAAATAAAATATAATAAAAATAAAACTGAAACTAAACAAACCATTGCCTCTGGATGCGGGCCTTCAGTTTGCTGCCAAACTAAATAATAATAATAATAATAATAATAAACAGTTCAGTTAATAATAATAAAAAATTCTAATGACTTTTATAAATAAAATATTTATAAAAGTCGTTAGAATTTCTTTATCCTAGAAAACCAGAAAGAGGTGCTGAGTTTGTGCTATTTTGAAAGGGCGTTGTTCTTGTGGTTTAGTATTATGCTAATGTAACTAAAAACCACAAAACCAAACTGATCCACAAATTAAAATTTGTTTTTGTAATGGAAATTAAACATGAAAATCTCCGATTCAAAATGTTTCATCGAATGCACAAGGTTTTCGTTTACAGATTCGTTCACTATTCATAGGATTTTTTTTTTTTTTTGAAATTTTGATAATGAACATCATAATAATATGGAACTGATGGTGATTGTACAAAATTTCTCAATGATATAATGTGACAAGTTTGCTTTCCTCTAACGTTAGTAAATTGGACCGAATTGGGAGAGGGCGTTGTGTAGGCATACAAACGGTTGCATGGTGGATTCGCTGCCCCCTAGTATCTAATACCACCAATAGACAGCATCCCATAATACTAAATGCTATTTACAGGCCACCAAACTTAAGCATGATAAACTTTTTGCACGAATTCAATTGCTGGCTTTCACGCCAAGAAATATGCTCAGCAAAATACCTAATGATAATCGGCGACATAAATATAAATATTGCAAACGAAAACCAGAACAACACTGTACAATACCTAGACACACTATCCATGTATAACCTAATATCAACAATGAAACCATGTACTAGAGAAGAAATATTCGGAAATACTATCACTGCTTCCTGCCTAGATCATATAAACATCCGAGCACCACCAAACAGTTACACTACATCAGTCATAAAGTGCAAAGAAGCAGATCATTACTTCACAGCTGTAAACCTGCACACTAAAACAATAGCCATGCAATGTCCCACAGATGAAAAGCAACACAAAACAATAATATACGAAGAAATAGTCAACCACGAAATAAGAAAAACCGATTGGGAACACATGGCACCAGATCCAGCGGATATCTTATACAACAACATTAAACTCACATTGGAGGAAATATACAAGAAATCTGCAAAGAAAGTCAGAATTCGTTCAAGAACAATCCAAAATCCATGGATAACACAAAACTTAATCCTAGAAATACACAGAAAGGACGCTCTATGAAAAGAATTAAAGCGATATCCAAATAACACAGCTTTAAAAACTGAATATAAGATAACAAGGAATCGCCTTGCAACACAAATAAGAAATGCAAAAAGAAACTACTACAGAGATAAATTAACCTCTGCACAAAACAACATGAAATAAACCTGGCATCTGATCAACGAGATGCTAGATTGTACTCCCACCACAACCGCCTCTGAAACCATAAAACACAGCTTCATAAAAGACTCAAAACCTATCCAACAACTAGCAAATGACTTTAACCAAAACTTTGCAGACTCCATCCAAGAACTGCACAGAAATATCCCTCCAGTCACAAAACGTGATCCTCCACTTGGACCACAATCAAAACAGATTATGGTTCCCAACGATAAAAGAAGAACTTCTCTCTGTAATACATCAAATCAAACCAAACAAAGGCCCAGAAATTGATGGTATAAGACCTAAGGATATCAAGCAACATCCAACTAGCTTAGACCCTATCCTATTAAAATTAATAAATAAAATATTTAAAACACGACATATACCCAGTAAGCTAAAGAACCCCATAATCACACCCATATACAAACATGGAAAAAGAAATTTAATCAGCAATTACAGACCCATAGCAACATTAACAATTAACAATCAAATTATGCAGCGGATCATACTGAAGAAACTCACAGGATACACCGAGATCTTTCATATTATCCCCAAAACACAATACAGTTTTCAGAAAAAATAAGGGAACAACATCTCGCTTGGAAGACTTTACAGACGTAATTAATACCGCCTTAGACAAAAACAAAATTGCCATGATAATCTTTATTGATCTAACTAAAGCCTTTGATACACTCACACATCGAATCTTGTTAGAAAAACTGAGGCATGTTGGGATATATGGGTCTCTGCACAGGTGGTTTACAAACTACCTTCAAAATAAAAGCATATCACACTTATCGGCTCAAACCGAAGTAGAGAGTTACCAGTAACCTGTGGAGTGCCCCAACTCCATTCAACATTTACACGCACGATATTAATCAGCTACCTCTCAAAGGTAAGATCTTCCAATACGCAGACGATACAGCTATAATATCCATCCATAATAACGCAAGCACAGCTCAAACAAATATGCAACATGACATAAACCTGCTCATAGACGCTCACGAAAAACTCCATACACCTAAATTCAGATAAGACAAAATTAAAGATATTCAGAAATCCACTGACTCGACCAGTTGATAACAAATATATAACCATCGAACATCTACTCTCCAACATAAAAAACACACAGAATAGTAAACTACAATCACTCAGGTTGAAACAATACGATACCTTGGAATTTACTTTGATGCAGATATGAACTGGAATACCCACATAAACCATCTACACAAAAAAAAAAAAAACTCCGAACAATAAGTGGCAAACTCTACAGGTTAAAAGATATACTTCCCACACGCCAAAAAACACTGATATACAAAGCAATATGCCAAAATATATTAAGATACGCTATAACAACATATGCTTTCTGTGCACCCTACAAACAGCAAACTAAATAGATTAATGTCGTTACAGCACAAAAATATAAAACTGATCTTTTGGGAACAAAAAGATAATAACTACTTTATATACACTGCAATGTCAGAACACAAAATACTGACAGCAAAACAATTATGTCACTATGCAGCTTTACTAATACATTATTTCGATGCCAACTACAGGATAGTCAGAAATACACACCGTATAACAAGACCTTAGACAACTAATTATATCATATATAAATACAATAATCACTACGGAAAGGCCACGCGAAATTTCTACATCCCAGACATGATAAACAAATTACCTTTTGAATACAGAAACCTTACAAACTACAATAGCCTGAAAAGAGCTCTAAGGACATACTATTAACAAGAAACACACACCCAAAATACCATACAAACTTAATGAAACACAATATATTCCTTCAAGCTTCCAGTTCACCAATGCATCAAGACATTCCAAGTTATCGTGTGTGTGTGTGTGTGTGTGTGTGTGTGTGTGTGTGTGTGTGTGTGTGTGTGTGTGTGTGTGTGTGTGTGTGTGTGTGTGTGTGTGTGTGTGTGTGTGTGTGTGTGTGTGTGTGTGTGTGTGTGTGTGTGTGTGTGTGTGTGTGTGTGTGTGTGTGTGTGTGTGTGTGTGTGTGTGTGGCGTGCGCGAATTACACAATCAACGGCTGCAGGGGAAATCAAACCTATTAAACATAGGTTTAATTTCGTAATTTCCCAACACAGCCCAATAAATAATAACTAACTGGTATCATCCTCAGAAAAGCTTACAAATAAGCTTCGAGGATGAAAGGTGAGAAATTACATCATACCAAGATTTTTAAAAAAAAAATCCAAAGCTAAATATAACATTTAAGTGCTGTAGTTACAGCACTTATAAATATACTTTATAAAAAAATAATAAAAATTGTAAATATATATATAACTCATGGTTAAATGAATAAATGCCGTATTATTATTATTATTATTATTATTATTATTATTATTATTATTATTATTATTATTATTATTATACGGGGGGAAAAAGAAATTAAAGAAAGAAAAAATCTGTACGAATTTCATTGTTAAAAAAAAAAAAAAAAACAGAATTAAACCTTTTGGTATATGTTATAAATATGCAATGACTATTAATCGTAATTTTAATGAAAAAAATGATTTAATTTTTTAAAAGATAAATATGTAATGAAGTATATATCATATGTAATCAAATGCATGTAACGTATGTATCATTACATGCATTTGATTACGTTTTTTGAACTGCATTAAAAAAATGCAGTTCGAAAAAAATTATTCAAACTTGTTTGATACTCGAGAAAAAAATATGGTGAAAAAAAGTTCAGTTAAAAATTGTTATATTCTAATATGTATTGCATTCATTTGTTTTTAATCTAATTACAAAATCCTTATTAACAAATGTGATTCAAGTTTCTTGTGGAACTGGGGATAACCTTTCCGTCTACGTGAGACTACAAAACCATAGTTTTATTTTAAAACTCCTTATGAAGATTTGACATTTGAACTGAGGGTTTTTCGTAAGTCATCACTGCTCACCTAGCATCTCTTTGTAAAGGGCCAGTAGCTTTTCAAAGCAAACTGGCTTCGTATGAATCTAATGAAAGCTATGATATCAAATTAATCTTAGCGAAAAAAAATCGAAGAGTTTCCGAGAGAAAAAATCCTGAATGCTTATATTATAAAGGTTTCCTCAAGAAGGAATTTTAATCTTAGTCTTTATAACCAAAGAACATGGTCGCAAAGATGACGAGCTACGTAGGTTCCTGAAAAAAAAAAAAAAAAAAAAACTTCTTAATTAAAAAAAAAAACACGCTACTAGTTTGTTGCACCAAAAATGAAAGCAAACCAGAAAATCCTAAAAACCATTTTCTTAGTAAATTAGAGTGCATTGCTACTCACCAGTGCAATATTTGAACTTAAAAAATAAGTCTCCAAATACTCTTAAAACAGAAGGGGTTTGCATCCCAATCTAGAAACTCCATCAACGATTTAGAAAAACCTGGGTCCGAACCCGTCTAACATGAAGAACAGGGCCGCCCCTAGGAATTTTGTCGCCCCGTACGGTAGCACGTTTTGCTACCCCTTCTCCCTTATTTCTCGTATAGTTTATGCCAACTTTGCCGCCCAAAAAAACTTGTCGCCCCGTGCAAATGCACGTCTTGCACCGTCGGTAGAGCCGGCCCTGTGAAGATCATTTAGGGAAGTTTCCCTACCAGAAAATCATTTTTTCCTTACGTAAAATAGACAGAATCGGGCAGAAGAACAAGTGTCATTAACTAGTCTCATACTCGTAGTTGCTTCGGCTGTCATTAAGAAAATGAAAAAATTAGTAAGTAGTAACTTATCAGTGTGCTCTAGATAAGGCATTGTGTGCTTTGTAAATTCCAGTCCCGAAACTTCATGCCTCCAGTCAGCAGGATAACGATATCACACCAGAAAAAAAAAAAAACTTATCTATTATAAAAAAGACTTTCCCAAACATCGATGTGATTCGATCCTAGAGCTGAAAAACGTAGAGAATAAAATGGAAATTTTCCTGGTGAAAGACGACTATAGTTGCGCTCAGAAACTCTGCTATACGTCCATTGTGACTGTTCGCTAACATAAAGAAAGAATCACTTTCTAAAGCAGTATAGTAAAAGAAAGAGTGGGAATAACTCATCCATACAGTAACATATTTTGGTTTCTAAAAGTGAAAGTTGGTACTGTTCTTTGGTCTCGAAGGGATCTCTTATTCGAAGAAAATTTAAGGAAGATAGTCTATTGAAATTAGGTACTCGTGTATAATGATTTATATTCCGCAGCCTTCAGTATCAAACTCTCCATGTCAAACGGAAAAAAATGGGAGAAAAATTCTCTCCATGACATGGTTAGTAGGTATTTTACCGTTCTTTTAAAAGGATCTGGATTCGAATTTCCTTTAGGAGCCCCCACTCAAAAAAAAAAAAAAGCGTATCCCATTAAGCAGACAAACAGATACAGTCCATACCTTACGCACTGGCGATAACAGCAAACTACAGATAGAATTAATCTCTCTTTTATTATCAAAATTACGTTTCTGAGAAACAAATTTATTTGGTTATAATTTCTGATTTCACCTAATATACATAAAATGTGGACTAAGAATTCTACATTAATTACTTAAATCAGGCAATAATTTTCCGTATAGGAAAAATCTTACTTAATGTATTATTTATAAAAAGTAGTAACATCTGGAAAGTATCTATCCTTGTCTTTTTACCGTTATGGAATAAATCTCTCGGGAAGTGCTGAACTAATATAAACTAATGTTTATATTTGTTAGTTCTGGACAGTCATCTATAATCCTCTGGCCCAAAACATCTCTACTTATGTCCGTATTCCTGTGTCAGGAGAGGGCTACCATGTTACTGATGGAATAGGAAGAACTGTCAATATTCAGGTAAATATACTTTTTTTAATAAATATACATTGTGTAATACAGTAAAATTCATTACTTTATCAGTGTATGCATAATTAATCTGTAGAAGAATATATCAATTACTCGTTATATTGACCACCTCGATAAATATCTTTTTTTTTTTAATTCGATGTGTTCTTAGACACCGTGTTTTCACTCCCATTCCTCACTACGGTGAAATGTCTGCTTCACATTCGACATATATTTACCATTGAGAATGTAGTCTTCTAAGATGGAAATGATACGGTACGCATAATAATGCGCACCTTATCATTTCCATCTTAGAAGATTACATTCTCAATAGCAAAGATATGTCGAATATGAAGCAAATGCAGATGAACATCCAACAAAATAATAGATATCAGTACAACATATTCTTTTACATATTCTAAACCATGCTTCACCATCTAAAAATACAAGTAAAAGGTTATGAAAGGGCTTCCCATGCTATTCATTATTTTGTGCAAACATCGGCAATTATTCATTAGTAGAAAGAATATCAATAATTTCCTTCAAGTTACATATTCTAAACCATGCTTCACACCATCTAAAAATACAAGTAAATCAAGGTTATGAAAGGGCTTACCATTCTATTCATTATTTTGTGCAAACATCGGCAATTATTCATTAGTAGAAAGAATATCAATAATTTCCTTCAAGTTGTATGAATTTTTCGTGACTAATGCAATTCATTCAATTCATTGTCTATGATTTTTATGACTTACACAAATCCAAATAAAAAAAAGGAGTCACAGGAATGGGAAATGCTTCATGTAGAATTAAAACATGTTACGATTGTGATATTAGATATCCGCTTCTTCTTTCTCTTCTCTCGTTCACCCTGGACTAATACGCGTGTATCAAGCTCTTCGAATCTGAACTTCTACCAAGATTTCCTTGAAGACTTGATTCTTCTACTTCTATAATGACAGCAACAAAATATTTCCCGAAGATGAATTAATAATTAGTGACCTTTCCACTGAAGAGCCTACCGGCTGTCAACATTAGCCTAATCAGCCATCAATACCATGATCTACACAATCTAAGTCGTCTTGCCAGAATACTGGATCTTCATACTGTACTCAGCCAGATTATATATGTTTCGGCTGACTGCATATGAAGAACAGCTGACTTACTATATATAGTGTATTCATAAATATACATTAAGAATGGCTGGAAAGTGATATACATGTTTCTAACCTGCGGACCTCACTCTCAATACCAACCCATATCGATGCAACATTTGGGTGCGCGGCCATCAGATTGATATATTCGGAAATTCTCCTACTTCTTGAAAAAAAAAAAAAAAGTTGTGTGTGTACACGCGCGCGATTTGATTCAAACAATTTCCCCTCAGTTGCATGCAGAGGTTTCAAAAAAGAAAGAAAACACCTACCTCTACGTCAAGAGATATAAGCCTAAAATTTCACGACGTGGACAGAATTAAGTATTTAATTATTAAACTGTATACTAGTTTTCCCACAGACAAATAAGGATATCTTGAAAACTTTGAATTCGATGAATGGACATTATTCAATGAATGATAACAAATATCCATAAATATTTACATTGCATATATAGTAAGTACAATTACCTTAGCAGTATATTTAACTATTACTTCTCTAGCTAGTAGATCAAACCACATGTGGAAATTTGATCACACTGCATTCAAAATGTAATATTTACATTTCTTTCTTTCTGTAGATCATTCCAATACCTTCTAGTATATTCAACCTGCCTGGGAGACCAAGTATTGCAATGCAAGAAATTGTAATTCCCATTTCATTACCTCCTTTGGGAATTGCTACTTTACATTGCAGTGTATATAACGGTAGGTTGTTTTAAACTGTTAAGCGCTTTTGCATTTTAAGAAATGCACTAATTGCATACAATTATTGAATATCTTTATATTAAAATAATTCAAAATTAGTGTGCAGACTAAATGTACTTTGGCATCTACATATTATATCTTGAAATAAAATATCATTTTATCTAAACTTTATTATTTCTATTAAAACTCACCTAAATTTACAGAAGAATTTAATCGTTGTAAATCTTCCAGAGAATTTGTATTAAAAACTTTTAAAAAATTCCTAATATAAAATTTTATTAGTATATAAAATCAGCTTTGAATATTTTAATTTTAATATATTTTAAATATTTTAAATAATGAAAATGTGAATATTTTATGCACATAAAAATAATAATAATTAATAATTAAATAATAGTAAATTTTTTTCACTTTCAGTCAATCAATTTTATTGTTCCTACATACATTCATACTGTTTAAAAGGTATACGTGTATTCAAGTACATACATGGACGCAGATTATATACATAATACTGCATAATAATAATTATTATTTTCATCATCATGAGTATGGACTAATTGTACACATTCATTTTACATTCATTTTTAATGTATATAATAGTTTTTAACTAGCGAAAATTTGGTCAGTATTTGCATATGCATTAATACGATTGTGCATACAATTATATATATATATATATATATATATACATACATAAATATTTATATTGCATATATAGTAAGTACAATTACCTTAGCAGTATGTTTAACTTTTGTTTTGTTCACATCTTTTGAATCCAATGCTTGGCTTACATGAAGATGTTTTAGGGTGAATTAAAGTATATAAGTAGAATAGTAATTATTTTTATAATGTATACTCTTTAGTTTATATACTTAAAACTATTATTAATTATTGTTAACATGTGTACAGCGTACTGATATATCTACAATTAAGGTACTATAATTATTCCACTTCTGATACATTTGCTGCACACAAAGCTGAGAGCATTCATTTCTTTAAATAAACGTCATTATAATAATAGTAATAAGTACAACATTTTTGCAGTATATTTATTATTTTATTCACATCTTTCGAAATTGATCTTTGCATATACGATGGGAGTCTGGAAAGTTCCGATAAACACCTAGAATAAAAATTAATTAATTTTATGCCTTCTTATATATCCTAAAAGATATTTTTCAGAAAATAAAAAAAAAAACATTTTTATATGAAAAAAAATTGATGAAAAAATTATGAAAAAACATCTTTGTTGTATTTGTTGATTAGAACTTTTCAGACTCCCTCTTATGTTTTAAGTGCCATTTTAGTACTAATCGTATTTGTATGTGGTGTGGCTACTTTAATATCAGGCACTGTCACTATTATTGTCGCATATTGAGTATAGGACCACAAAGCTCTTTAGGGCAGCATATGAAGTTAGGTTCTTTATATTGCGAAAGCTTATTCAGTAAGTCTGGTATGTAAAACTGACGAGTTGATTTTCCATATGCTTATTATAATTACTTGTAATGTATGTTATATGCTGAGATCCGATTTAACGGAGATAATATGTCTTGTAAGGAGTGCACATGTGTGTGTGTGTGTGTGTGTGTGTGTGTGTGTGTGTGTGTGTGTGTGTGTGTGTGTGTGTGTGTGTGTGTGTGTGTGTGTGTGTGTGTGTGTGTGTGTGTGTGTGTGTGTGTGTGTGTGTGTGTGTGTGTGTTCCATAGCATACTGTAATCAAAGTACAGGCGCATAAGTATTTGATCATGTTTGTAACATCCTGGATTGTAGGGCAAGGATATGTTTTAGTTTTCTTTGCACAGTGTGGGATGTGGCATTTCAGGGATATTTGTGAGAGATCTAAAGCCATCCGAGAGTTGGCGTCTTCTGTTCCGCCAATCATTCCGATAAATTTACTTTTTTTTCTTTTTTGGGTTCTCAAAATATGAAACCTGGTCTCCTCCCGAAAAATTAAAAAAAAAACATCCGGGACACTTAAGAATAGATTGCATCTTCCTCAGAATTATGTTAAAATATGAAACAAATGCAGCGGTTCGATCTATCATGGATAAGGCGCAAGGACTGGAAAAAAAACTTTAATAACTGAGCGGTATTTTGAATATATATATATATATATATATATATATATGAACATACGTTCTCCATTCAGAGCTGTCCCTGGCCATATCTTTCAGAATTTCCAGGCACATTCTAGTTGCTTCTTTAACATCATCCACCCATCTAATTCTTGGTCTTCCTCTTCTGTGCTTCCATCAACTTCAGCAAATATCATCCTCTTCTCCACACTGCCATTTCTCGCATAATATGCCCAAAGTATGATTTGTAATGGGGCTGAACTATATATATTCAAGATACCAAGCAATTTTATAAGCTAGGTTTTAATCCTTTTCCGAATTAAGCAAACAGACAAGTAAGTCAAGTTTGCGCCTGCACGTAGTGCAAGTCTGAAGCAACTCGTGGTAAAGGTGGAGTAAGTTCCGATCACTTTCATTAGTATTTTCCCCTAATGCAAAGCACATCCCCTTGCGGAGATGTATGATGCTATGCATTAAAGGCAAGGACCACTACCCAGACCAGTTTCGACCTTTATTGAGGTCTCGTCAGTGAGAGCCAAACCTAAAAATGCGAAGGTTTGAAGTAATGTAGAGCTTATAAATTTTACCTAAACAAGTTGCCACAAGGTGCTTTGACCTTATTAAATAAAATCTCAGGATGAGAGTAAGATGTAGAAAGTTTTTCACCTTGGGTATAAAGTATATTCAAGATACCAAGCAATTTTATAAGCTAGGTTTTAATCCTTTTCTACATCTCGCATAGAACATTATATTCTACATAAACAAACTTGATTGTCGTGAATTTCTCCAACAGAAAGAATTGTTCTAACTCTATTAACAATCAGAATTAATTAGCAGATCTTCATAATTATGTAACATAAATATACTTCATGCTCATTATTATTATCATATTGATAAAGCATACATACGTGAAAAGTAGTTTTCATTATTTATACTAAATGAAAACACGTAATCAAACTGAAAAATAACAAAATTATATGCATATCTGATTCCAAACCAAAAAGCGTGCTATCAACAGCACATCGCATAAAAATTCAGAAAACTAAATTGAGATGCAGAAACATGAAAGCATTCAGAACACTCAAGTGTCACAAATAATTTTTTTATGGTTTTTGACATCTATATTCTAAAAGTATAAAGTATGTTTTTCTGGATACTTGGCTACATGAATGATAAAAAATGGATAAATGATTACTGCGAACTCTTTTTTGCTTTCTGAGAGAGAAGCTCTCATATTGGACCACGCAAAGGTATCGATTCTTCTTTCTCAGAGAAAGAAACAGATTGTTCACAACGATATTTTGGTGCTCCTGTAATATAAGAGAATTCCTGGTCTGGAAATGCCTCATGAAGAAGGAATTGAAAATGGTTTTGCACAGTATCACAGATCTTTAGAAAATCGCAGTCAGTCTGAAATGCAAAGAATTCAACATATTTAATATGCTCGAAACTATTTCTCATTTTAATTTTAGTGATTGTGTTAAAATTCGATAGAAAGAAAACAAAGAAAGTTAAATTTATGAATAATTAAAAAAATCTACTATAAAAAGACTACTTTGCATTTGGGAATAAATAGTTATTCTTGAAACTTAGATAAACAACTATTCATTTTACTGAATAATTGTTTATCCAAGTTGAGTGGGAGATTGATATCATCATCATCCGCTGTGAGACTACCACCCCTAAGGCTTGAGAATGTTTCACTTTCGGTCTCTACAGTTTCTGGATGACAAATAAATAAATATAATAAATATATAAAATATATCATTAGCCCATCAACGGAGCTCAGTGTACTTTTAATTTTGGATTTTACAGGTGTAGAGTAGTAATAGTAGTGTAGTGATAGTGGTAGTATCAGTAGTAGTTAAAGGCATTAAAAAAAACATTATATCGGCATTATTACAACGTTCCGGATTTCTTATATCAACTTTAAGATAATGTGGGTCCCTTTTAGGAACCATATTAAAATAAATAAATCAGCTAACGCCTTTTATTCCCTTATAGACCATAGGCGAGGCCTTATACCCTATCTAGCTTTTGGAGACTGAGTGGGCAGTTCAATCTCCACCAGTAGCCAATCAGAGTTAGCTGGCCAATGTCAATCACTAATTATAGCAGCCACCGATGAAGAGACGGCAAACAAGTGACCAGTGCTACCATCTCTTGGTACCTGACCCTAACACAATGTGTTACTGTCTGAAATAATGTGGGTGCTACGGTCGATTTTCTTGAGTTTACGGGACGAAAAAGCCGAGTTTCCAGGTGGAAAAAAAACCCGCTTGCCCGTGCCAGAGATCGACTAACTCGGGAACGGTCGAAGATAGGCTTGGAAAAAGTTCCTCCAGTCGGCGACTAAACTTGAACCTAAGTTCTAACTTCGAGCGACCAAGCACAGTGCGGCGCAAGTTCCACTTCCACTGAGCTACACAGGTCTCTTTATCAAGCACAAATCATAAACCGAATGTCTAACATATAAGTTAGACTATCTTTTGCTACGTCATTTGAATAAGTCATAAAACGTTTTGTGCAGCGGTTCGTTGCTGCAGCATAAAACTCTCATACCTTATATAGACTGCTTCGAAAGAAGTTAACGGATACCCCCATGAGCAAGGTGCATCGTGTAACGAATCACGTGTTTCTATCCGGTATAAATTGGAGGAATATCATGCTCACAAGTCAGTGCAACAGCCTGAGTAAAATACCTCCGAGAAGGGAACTGACGGAGTTTGAAAGAGTCGTTGTTGCCATAGGATGCTATGTTGCCCGCCTATCTGTTAGGCAAACTCTTGATAAATGGGTCCATTCCAGGTCAATAGTCAGTGTTACCATACTGAAATAGAAGTGCAGGGAGTCAACTGCAAATGCTGTGGTTATATATATACCTGCCACACTCACCGAACGTGATCGTAGAAGGATAATATGTAAACACTGCCATTCGTCGGGCGACACGCTGAATGCGGAGTTCTGGGCATCGAGTGGAACACGAATCTCCACAAAAATATTCAGAACCGAGGCTCACAACATGGGTTTCTATGGTGAGACTGCAATATGCAAGCCTCACATTACCAGTCTTGAATAAAGTAAAAATGCAGTAGAAGTTGATTGATTCTGCAAAACTTGCAACTTGAGTAGAACTGAAAATTCTTTTTCAAAGTTTTATGACATTTGTGCGAGTTGTTCCTATTCTGCAACTGTAATAATGTAATAATGCAGCATAATTCTAGAGGAAAACAAAAAAGTTTCATAAACTTTTTTGCCTATACTTACAGGGTTACAATAACGGGCATTCCAAAAAATTCTTTTGAAATCTTCAATGAAAGCATTCAAATCGTTATAAATACGCTGACGAAGTTTTTGAGCAATCAAATCAAAGTACATTAGATACTTCATAACATTATAATAATCTGGATACTAAGAACAAAATTACAAATAATAATTATTATTATTTAAATATGATAATGACAAAGTTTCTTATCACACAAAGTATTTATATATATGAATACTTTGCAGTATATATTTATATATATAAATACAAGTTTGCAGGCGCAAACTTGACTTACTTGTCTGTTTGTTTACTTGGGAAAAGGATTAAAATCTAGCTTATAAAATTGCTTGGTAACATAGTATATACCCAAGGCAAAAAAACTTTCTACATCTTACTCTCATCCTGAGATTTTATTTAATAAGGTCAAAGCACCTTGTGGCAACTTGTTTAGGTAAAATTTATAAGCTCTGCATTACTTCAACCTTGGCATTTTTAGGTTTGGCTCCCACTGACGAGACCTCAATAAAGGTCGAAACCGGTCTAGGTAGTGGCCCTTGCCTTTAATGCATAGCATCATACATTTCCGCAAGGAGATGTGCTTTTCATTAGGTGAAAATACTAATGAAAGTGATCGGAGCTTACTCCACCTTTACCACGAGTTGCTTCAGACTTGCACTACGTGCAGGCGCAAACTTGACTTACTTGTCTGTTTGGTTACTTGGGAAAAGGATTAAAATCTAGCTTATAAAATTGCTTGGTGTCTTGAATATACTATATACCCAAGGTAAAACACTTTCTATATATATACAGTATTCTTTTACTTCTAATATCATTTTCTTTGTTCTAGAATACGCACCCGTATCTGATGAAGAAAGTGAAGTAATAAGTGCTACTGTAAGTGACAGCATGATTGGCAATGAGGTGAGTATGCGGATTTTTCATTACATGACAATACTTTCTCTAAAATATTACGTTTTTTTCTTAATTTCTTCTGTTTTCATATTAAAGCAAAAGTTACAATTGTGAAAGTGACCAGTTCAGATACAATCACTTCAGAAGTTTATAATAATTAGAGAATTAGAATAAGCATAAAAATGAAATTGTTTATTCGAGGTTCTCACAATGTGGTTTCTATTGAAAGAAAAAAAATGCAGCGGTTCTTCTCATGTAGTCTTTTATTTTGAAAACTATGCAGGGTATTGTGTCACTTAAATGCATGAGGAAATTATAAAGTTTCATTTTTTCCCTAAAAGTATCTCATCATTATTTTATCTCCTTTTTTGCTCATAATTTATCATTCCTACATTTTTCTCTGTATTTTCTATATGTTTTCATGATTTATTTTGTAATTTCATATTGTCATCGAGTTTTTATATCTTTGTAGATGGCCTCACATCATACTTACTGACTGGATCAATCAGCATTCTTCAGATTTTATTACTAAGTCTCTAAAATTTGGTTCTAGTTTCCAGCTCTTTGCCTTTTCTCCAATAATCAGTGTATATTTGAATTAACAGTTATATCTGAGAATTGTTGAATGGATATTTTCAAAATTTCCCAAACATTTTTTTTTTTTGCGTTAAAATAGCCTTTATCTAATGAGCAATTTATAAAGGTATTTCATTGTTGTGAACATCATGCAGAACTTGAATGTTCTGCATGATGAACTTGAAAGTGAAAAGGAGGAGGAGGAACTGTTAGTAAATGAGCTGGTGGTATATGAGGAACTGAATGGACTTGATATAAACAGGTCTGTAGAATTTCATGCTATTTCACCACGTGTTTTGAGGGAATGTTCCGGAGTTAAAACAGCTTTTAAACATCTTTTACGTGTCTTATTTGTAAGATTTATAAATCGCAGAAAAATTCCTTCGCTGTGTAACATACACGCCAGATTGTGTGTGTGTGTGTGTGTGTGTGTGTGTGTGTGTGTGTGTGTGTGTGTGTGTGTGTGTGTGTGTGTGTGTGTGTGTGTGTGTGTGTGTGTGTGTGTGTGTGTGTGTGTGTGTGTGTGTGTGTGTGTGTGTGTGTGTGTGTGTGTGTGTGTGTGTGTGTGTGTGTGTGTGTGTGTGTGTGTGTGTGTGTGTGTGTGTGTGTGTGAAGAAGTAAAAGAATCGCTCCTTGAGTGTTTGCTTGAGTTTTCTCAAGCAATTGCTTCAGAAACTCATCTGCTATGACGGTATTTAATTATGCTATGCTAGTCTTCTGAATATCATAAAATAATATGAAGTCCGGCTTCCTTTAAACTTCAACTTGGGAAAACAGAAAAAAAGTCGGCATTTTTGGTTGGGCACAGCAACCTGCTCGTGATCCAGAAACGCATGCACGCTGATTGCTGCTTAAATAGGTATTTTATGAAACAGCCGCCAGTCACACTGTTTCGAATCAACCCACACTCGCTATATTGTCACTAGCGAACATTTCAGTACCATATTTCAGTAATAGTAACTGGCAGTAGCAGTTCTTCCTTCTGGAACGACGTCCTTATGGATTATCTCTTTGTGACCTAAAAATGCGATCAATATGGCTCTGGCAGTCAATTCCCGGAAACCTGTCTTGTTCTGGATGAAGATAGTGATCACCATTTTGCACTTTGTCTTACTGGACGCATCAACTCTCTTTTCTAGTAAAAATGCTGTTTACGAACATTATCAACAGTTTGAGCAAACTCTTTGTAAATGGTCAGTCATCTGAGTTATTCCTCCTCACTCACACATTGTTGAAAACAAAATACTTAAAGCAAATGTTTCTTTCCTTCCAACGTTTATAATAAATATGGATCTCGTGTCTTCTTTCTCTTTATCAACATTTGACTCACTTGCATTTTCAGTGCAAATTAGCGATATCAGTTTATTACATGATTTTCTTCCTTTCAGTACTTAACATTAATAATCAATGGACAAACCGGACTTCTGAAAGGAGTACAATTGAAAAACGATGTAATAATTCCCCTACATCAGTCTTTTTATTGGTACGAAGCACAGCCTGGATATAGAATGGAGAAAGCATCTGGCGCTTATTCGTTCAATCCGTACTTCGATTTAGCCTATCCTCTGGCAGATAATGTTACTTACAGAACTGTAAAGGTGAGAATGTTTTAAAATATTCTGCTTAAGTTAAGAAGATTGTAACATGAAACAATATGTTTATACTACTATCTGTCTTTTAAACATGACTGTATTCTTCTTTGTGTAATTTGAATAAAGACTAGCATGTGATGTATAATGTATCACCAACACTGTTTAGCCGTGGGGAAAATTAAACTTGATAAAAAGTGATTCCTTAAATTTTAATATTTTTTTCTTTTGTGATATACAAATATCACAAGAAAAAAAAAGTAACACTATCGTTGGATATAGAATGGAGAAAGCATCTGGCGCTTATTCGTTCAATCCGTACTTCGATTTAGCCTATCCTCTGGCAGATAATGTTACTTACAGAACTGTAAAGGTGAGAATGTTTTAAAATATTCTGCTTAAGTTAAGAAGATTGTAACATGAAACAATATGTTTATACTACTATCTGTCTTTTAAACATGACTGTATTCTTCTTTGTGTAATTTGAATAAAGAATAGCATGTGATGTATAATGTATCACCAACACTGTTTAGCCGTGGGGAAAATTAAACTTGATAAAAAGTGATTCCTTAAATTTTAATATTTGTTTTCTTTTGTGATATACAAATATCACAAGAAAAAAAAAGTAACACTATCGTTGATGATGAATGAATAGCACAAAATAAAAATACTGAGTTATATTTTCTGTAATGATTAGTAAAATAACGATCGTCAGGAGAATGCAAACAAAACAAAGGAAACTTGTCATTATGACTAAAAATAGGCACACGGAGTGTAGGATAAGAATCGTGGAATTTAAATAATGTACAAAAATGCCATGATCACATATTAGAACATTTATTATTGTTTTTGTTGATGATAATGGTGATGACTATCTGATTTTTATGATGTTATTTCATTTCTAGGGTAATTTGGTGGAAGAAGTGCATCAGTATTTTACGCCTTGGTTGAGTCAGGTCATTAGAGTTTACAAAGGACAAACACACATCGAATTCGACTGGGTTGTTGGACCAATTCCTTCCAAGTATGTGAAGTCATTTCATGCGAATTAAAGTCAATTGCATAAAATTTACCGCGAATTTGATTCCTTTAATCATAGTTATCTTTTTCACAGAGACTTGGATACAACTGTTGCCTTTTCAGCGAGTTGATGAAGAAGAGTGCCTTCTTTCTCGTTCTTGAGTGCAGGGTGTTTAGTACCAACGCTAAGGAGTTCACAGTTCACGCGTCGTTAAGTTATACATGATATTTTCGACAGACCAAAAAAGCAACAATATCCTTATTACAAGTATATCCAATTTCATAGATTATTGCATCAGAAGGATAATATCTCTCAACAATTATCGAAAAGAGCATGCAGATGTGTCGAGGATGCAAATCAAAATAGATATAAGTTTACCTTTTTTTCTCCATTCTGATATACAGTTATCTACTTCTTCTCCAATCAGATGACCCATATACAACACATTACGGAATAAAGGTACGGGAGTTGACACTACATGACTGTACTTGTACGAAATACTGCAAGTAGCAAGTTAATCGACTTCTAACAAAAGTTAACACAGCATCCCATATTTGCCATCTATTACTTGGTGCGATTTCAGCATTGAAGAGATTAACTGTGATTGACACTAGTAAAAGATAAATTGCGATAGTGAAAAAACCTTAAGAAACAGTCGGGCAGGCTACCACATAAGCGCACAAAAGAAGAGATGATTGAATTCAGACGTCTATTACTTATTCGCAAAAATATGAAACAAACTAAGTTATCTGTCCTGTAGAGTTTTACTCTTGAAATTCGCTCGTATCTGAGCATCCTTTCCCTTTAAAAATCCCTGTGTATAATAATCCACTAGTGTCTGTCCAGAACATCAACAAAGACACATTTCCAGTTGAAATTCACATTTGAATCTTAGTGTGTGTGTGTGTGTGTGGAATCCCTTTGTAGTACATTTCGTTAGGGATGACTTCTTTTGGTTGGTAGGATCGCGATTCATTTCCCACCAAGGAACATTTAAGGGCTTTTCAGTACACAAACTAGTCATACAAAGTCCAAAGCCTAGAGAGACATAATGAACTTGGGTGATAGATCAAAATGTCAAATTGATTGACGACAGGAACATTCCTAGACCTGCCCTACGAATGTTAATGGATATAGTTCTAGAGAACTAGGGAGGTGAACTGCTGCAACCAGAAGCGAATGTTCATATTTATCTGGATTTTTTTCTTATTCAGCAGACACGTTATTCTAAATGTCATCAGAGATTCCCCCTAAATGCGTAAGATTGCGTCGCCTCTGTCAATTGTTTGAAAAAAAAAAAAAAACTAGTTACAATGTTTTCATGCTAATATGTGTTGAGTTGCATATACTTGAGAATCACCATCAGGCGGACATTTTTTGTTCAACTATTTCATGATTCATGAGTTGCATTTAAAATATTCTAATGATATATTTAGAAATCTTTACAACAATATTGCTGTTCATAACATACTAATAATAAGAAACTAAATCAACTTACACTACCACAATATCAGGTCTTTTTCTCCTGGATAAGACACTGGTTTACTCAGTGCCAAGAAAACGGCCTAATAATAATAATAATAATAATAATAATAATAATAATAATAATAATAATAATGAATTAACAATATAAAATATGATAAAAAGGCGCAAGTAATGTTTCAAATTTGTAGTAGAGAGTTTTTTTTCTTTTTTTCTAACTTTTATATTGGATTCATCAAATTTATATTCAATCTTAAATGCAATGTTTCACTTTTCATTTATTTTTCCTTTTCAGTGATTACATTGGTAAAGAAATCATCACACGCTTCGACAGCGATCTCTTCAGCAATGAAACGTTTTATACTGATTCTAATGCCCGAGAAACGATAAAGCGAATGTAAGTCATATGGATTTCATAAGTTTAGCTTAATATCCAATTAAAGTTAAAAGACATTTAGAATTTATTGAAATTAGCAAGGTTTCGAAAATATTAATAGGATCTTGAATCGAGAAAAACGATCGATGAAATATTCATTGGTTATAGTCATTGATAAAATGGAAATTTGCCAAAATTTTAAATTTGGTACTTCCGTCATTCATAGATTTTTTTTAACAAGGAAAGTCACAAGTTGGATTCCTCGTGTCTTCCTTGAAGGAAATGTTTTTCTCATTTTCACCAAGCTCGTGCGCACACTCATGCACGCATTCTTTATTCATGTACACTTTAAAAGTGAAAATCTGTTAGTTAAGATAGTTTCCGTTGCTTATCTGAAAATTTAGTACCTCATTGAGAAATTCGAATTAATTCCGCTAAAAAAGAAGAGGCATATATCCCGTTTCTTTTTTCAGCTTCCATTATTTACTTTCATTTTGCTTTCTAGAGAGTAAAGGAAACCTAATTTAATAGCAGAAGGTTTTTTAAGTAATAATAAAATAATCCTGACAAATTTTGACTGAAATATTCTGATCGCTTATTTCTCCAGAATACCTAGTTCTGCTTTATTTCTTACTCTTCAAGCTGTCATTTTTGAATTCCATATTTCGCTGAAATATTTGGTTGCGAAATTATTTGGGTATGTTTTTCTTTAGAACTTGTTTTTAGTGAGATGACTGAGTAATTTTGAAATCTGCTTTCAAAATTACTTGAAATATATCAATTGCAGGTGCAGATTAATAAATTATAATCAAGTTCCAGAAAGCACTGATGATCATCATCATTAGACGTTGGAATTTTATAATATAGAAAGAAATGCTTGACCAATAGATTTCGTTGTGAAAATAGAAAATGCATACGAAACTGTAGAATTTCGTCAGATTTTGGATTTAGTACAGAATAATGATACTATTTTAACAAGTCAGCCAGCATCATTCCTTCGCATAGCAGTTAATGGATGATGAATATATTATCATCATTATCATCAAATTCTATATGTTAAGTTTACAACATTATTACTAATGTGTTGACAATTTTCCTCCAGATATCTGTTCAGACTCCAGTATTATCAGATCTTATATATCTCTCATCTAGCGCACTTCTAACAGCAACAAAACACCTACATCTTCCTGTGGAACTTATCCCTGTCATCCTATTCTGGCATCAACAACTTGTTTTTCTAACGTTAACTCTCTTTCTGTTAAAGCGGTCATACCACCTCAGATTAGCTCTGCTCACACATTCCTGAATGCTTCCACATATCTTCATTTTAATGCGATTCTGCTACTGATACCATCTGCTTATTCATAGGTTTTCTTAAAACTGTCATATCCATGGTGTCTAGTTTTGATCAAGTATCATATTTCTAACTCAATATTTATATCCGTAAGTTAAAATTAGGTTAGACACCGTCTTGTACACGGCTACTTTGGTAATCCATGTTAATGCCTATTTTCAAAAACTTTGTGTTTTTTCTGCTACTGATCAGATTCCTTACAGCAGTTATTCAACTTATTAAACAATCCTAAAGATATAAAAAGTGAAACGTTGAATTTAACATCTCTAGTCATGAAATTACATTGTTTTAATCCTTATTTTACATCAAAAATATCCTTGTACTTCCTTTAATTTGAACTGCTGTTTTGCAAATTAAATACAGACTGTATATTGTACTGCACAATATTCCATTTACACGATATAATCGTGTAAATGGAATATGAATGGTCTCTTGGCACCTAATCATATGCCTTCTCTAGATCGAAAAAATTTACGTATCGACTTTTGTTATATTCTCATGATTTTTCAACTGTTAAATGGTACCGTGAAAATCTAATCCTTACACCCTCTGTTTTGGCCTGAAAATTCGGCTTGTTCTTATCCGTTTCTTTTCCACATATTTTCTTTCCATTTCGCAAGTATGCTTGCATAAATCTTAAAATGGAATGCTCAGCAGGGAAATTCTTCTGCAATTCTCACATTCAGTTTCAAGAGCTCTATTCCAGTCATCTGGAATCCAACCTTCTGACATGGCTTCTGAATCATGCAGTACAGCCTCTGTAAAACTTTCCTGTGTCAGGAAAGGTTGGTCTATTGGTAGAGCCTCTGCTACTAATGGCTCACGCAAAAAGTTAAGCAAGTTTGAGCGCTGTTAATAGTTGGAAGGAGTTCAATGCTGTTGACATACTCTCCCTCGCTGAGTCTTTGGACTCCCTGGAGGTGTCACATAATAATAATAATAATAATAATAATAATAATAATAATATTTAAGCATTTCATTATCATCATTATATGCCTGACATGTACCATCGAAGAGAGTACAGGATTCTATGATAGCACTATATGTAAAGGTTGCACATTGTTACTAACTTCCCATCCATAATTTTTCTCCAAACATTCTGTCACTTCTCGGCACTCGAATACTGTCAGATCTTACATTTTCTTCATCTTCAACTTCGCGTTCAGTGGTGAATACTATAGCCGATTCTTCCTTTCCTTGAATATAATATCAAGTAGGCATTATTCGATAGAGCTTCACTTTCTTTGGTCTTTTCCAATTTCGGTAACATCAGTTATATCGAAGTGGTATTTCTCTAACTGTTCTGCCAGAATCACCACTAATTTGATGTTTGCTTATGAATACCGCACTGAAAATATCAAGCTGGGGAACAATTTAAGATAGTTCTTTGAAATTCACAATAACAAATAGTGGTCCTCTTTGTCTAAATGCGTGCACTATAAAATCAATTGATTTTAGTTCTGCCTTTAAAACAGCAAAAATAGAAATACCACGGAAGTATTTAGCCCAATCCGAAGAGAATCCTTTGTAATTCCTTGCTTTTTTTTCTTTTTTCTTTTTTTGTGAAACGGTCAAATGATTTTTATCATACTATGGTCTTACTCTAAATTAATTTAGCTGTTATACCATATGCAATAAGGTTCTTTAATCTAATCATGAAACAGAGATTTGTAATCAGAAGAAAACGTTCAACTTTTTTTTATTTTAAAGAACTATTCCAAAATAACTAGAGTACTAAACATTTCAAAGTAAGCAGAACTATATTCGTGTAGGATATTAGAATGAATAATTTCATGAATCCAATCATATTTTATGGCCAAATGTACGAAGAAACCTTTTAAAAGGTTCAAACATTTATCAGAGAGCCTTATGAGAAAAGTAGCTTTGGAATCGGAAACTACGCTGAGTTTTAAAAAATAAAAAAAAAACTTCGTAAATATGCACAAATATGTATACAGAAACAGTTTTATTCATTTTAATACCAATTTCATAGATTATCTCCGCAACACACTAATTTTCTTTTGGTCTTTCAGCCGAAATTTCCAGCCATCATTTAAACTGAATGTAACTGAGCGGATCGCATGTAATTACTATCCTATCAATTCCTGGATTTACATTAAGGTAAGCAGAATTTTGTTCAACTTATTTGTGATTAATGATAGAAGAAGAAATATACAATGTTTTTTTCTTCTTTAATTCCAGAAGTTTTTCAAATCCTGAATTTATATATAAACTATTTTATGTCCTTCTCTCCATTTTCAGGATGAATTCAGAAATCTTCAAATGGTTGTTCTGCCCGACAGATCACAAGGAGGAAGCAGCATTCTTGATGGATCCATAGAGTTAATGGTAAGAAATAATGTTTTAGCAGCAGCTTGATAAATGGTGTGTGTTTTAACTTATTCCAATGTGGTCGCTAACTGACTTTCCACCGTTACTCTAGCTTCATCACCTACTTGAAACGAAATTAATATGAATTTAGTAGACCAAAATTGGTCCAGAGTGCCTCTTGCCCAGTTATACAAAATGGGTGCACTCAACGAAAACTGATCCAGTACACCTCATGCCCAGTTAACCAAAACCAGTAAACCAGTGCGAATCATGCGCACTAGATCATATCGGTCCACTATGCATTGCGCACTAAAGGAAAATCGGTTCATTGCGCAACATGCGCAGAAGACCAAATTCGCTTCACTTCGCACCACGCACAGAAGATAAAAACAGGTCCACTGTGCATCATGCTTACCCGAAATCGGTCCACTTGCCATAATGTGTCCTCTAGTGCAGTACTTCCCAAACTGTGAGCCGCGGCCCCCTTGGGGGCCTTAGGTTTTGTTGAGGGGGCCCGTGAAATAATGAAAACAAATTTAAAATGTTTTAAGACTAAGTAGATTTTTTTTATTTTAAAAGAAACATATTTAACTTTTATTATTTATTATTTCTTTTTTGTTATTTTTTATATTTTAATGGAAAAATTGGTTTACAAACTTTGCTTCCTGCGTATTTAGTAAATATTTCTTATTCATATGTTTCATTTCAAAGCAGTGGTTAATTGTATTTACTTCGAATGCTCTCCAGGGAAGCTCCAAATCTTCCTGTCCCTTTCATCATGCGTTTGTAATCAGGGACTGTTGATATTGACTTTATATACATATCAAAACTCGTTTTATATTATTACTGTCATCCGAGCTAGTTTTCTGTTACCAAGAAAAGTTTCGCATATACTTCACACATGAAAAAAAGTTTAAACAAGTTGATGTGGGGAGATAGTAACTCCCTTGAAGTGGTAAACAATATGCCCTTCCTAAGAGCCACTATACTGCAGAGGCAATAAAAACAAGTAAGTAGTTTTATTATACCAGTGAATAAGGTATGAGCAGTCTGTGTAATATATTTCTCAAACAAATAGTGCAATTAGAGACAAATGGGATAAAAACACACTAATTAATGAATCACATGTCCCCTCATACAGAAACTATGCTGTATAGACTGAAACAAAACTATATGTTGCATGGGAAAACACAGTACTAACTAAAAACTATTGTTATTAATTAGATGTGTGTGAGTTCGATTTCCCAAGGCAGCAATAAAATTCAACCGAACGTGTTAAAAATCGTAAAAGTGTTAAAACTAAGTAATATATATATATATATATATATATATATATAATGAATGTTATGGCAGGTTCACATATGGAATTCGGTTGAAGAGAGTTAGCATTTCAACTCAATTGAGCTATGCTTTTATCTTTTGGTTGCGCGATCTTTTGTTATTACATACGCACGTTTTAATAACCTGCCTTTGCTGTCTGTTTCGCGTTAGGCTTAATTACCTTAAAGGGAGAAAGGTCACAAAAGAGAAAAATGTTCCTGGTCCGAGGATTCCCTTATTCGGGTAATATTCACTAATTTCATGTTATCAGTCTGTGGTGTGCCAGTATCGGTAAGTGGTGATATTATTTGATCTATTCTACGTTAAAAAATTTAACCCTGAGATGGAGAAGTGGCTGATAAAAAATAAAAAAAATTCCCGCGAACAATCAGAAGAAGCAGAAACAGACTCAAAAAAAAAAAAAAAGGACAGTATTTCATATTTTACCAGAACAGCCCGCATCGTCTTCAGAACCGAACAGTAAGAGGCAAAAAATGTAATATTTGCATTTGATTTTTGCAATATTCGCTGTGTATGTTTTGTATTGAATATAAATACAATAAATATTATAATAATATATCTCTATTACGATTTTTTTTCGAGGGGGGCCCTGAAATCAAATATTTTAATTTTTGCAAAGGGGGCCCTGACATCCAGAAGTTTGGGAAGCACTGCTCTAGTGTATTAAATAAATCTGTAGTCCCAAGTGGTTTTTTTAAACTCATATTTTAGGGGGGGGCGGTTTCATTTTTATTTCATTATTTTTTAACCTATTAACACGCGAATGAATATGTAAAGGGATAATAATTTAACGAAACAGATCTAGGTTTCTTTATTTAAGTTTCTTATTGTTCATACTGATTATGTGTTACGATAAGAAAGACAATATCTGTATAATAAATTAATTTAATTTAAGAATAATATCCTTTGGCCTTAGTTAAAAAAATAACTCAACCCAACACTCTTCCATATTTTCAGTAAACCAGTAGAGATCGCATCGTTCAACTAATTTTAACCAAACTTGGAACGTATTTGTTGCTTACTTTTCGAAAGTAGCTATAGAAATTCAGCGAATTGGATGAAAATGAACGAGGGAAGTTAAGTGAGGGGAGTGTCCTTTATAGATTATTTGTTAGTTGTCTCGTCATCGGATTTCGACAGAATATCGACACATTTGGCAAATATGAAGTGGAGGAAAAGGGTCACATGGGAAGTCCCTCCTGAGGTAGGCATAGTTTTTTAAGACCCTTTACTTATACAGTGGCCAATATGTTTGAAAATGAGGACACATGAAGACTTGTTAATGAAGCTACAATATAAACAAACTGTTTAAAGTATATAGCGAATATGGCGAAAATGAATAGTATATATAGCTATAGGCTGTCACATGCAAGCTTAGCTTTTTAGGTATTTTTTTTTTGACCTTCTACTACAAGTAGAACCAATTTCACACCGTACAACACCCATATAATGACTTCTACTTGATTACAAAAAAAATCTTAAATACATTATTTTTAATACGCAAGAAATTTAAAACACCACAATTATAATAATCTACGAGTGTAGAATTATCCGTTCATTTTTTTTTTTTCATTCTAGAGATTACAGTGTGACCAACGCTTAAAAATAAGTATTATTATTCATCTCCCCATTCACAAATCCTCAAATATCCGCTTTCTGCAGAAAAATGTTGCTTGACTAACTCCATCCAAATTAACTTTTATTAACACAGGTTAAATTTTATAAACAAAACGGGCTAATTAAAAACTAAAAGATCTCAGCGTGACTTGCATCTTTACCACTACTGTCAACACTAATAAATACTGGTATTATCGTTTGTCCATAGAATCAGGCTGTTAAAATAAGCGTACAAGGATTCTTTATCAGATATGTTTCTCATCTGATCCCGTACGCAATCCCTCTCGGCTCTTCCATATATCACTCTTTGATACCTGTCGAACAGCCACTCTCCAATCTATGACACAAGCCAGTTTTATACCCCTAACCCTTTCAGTTTGTATAATAACATCCTGTGTGGAATTCTATCAAACGTCTTAGCAAAATCCCAAATATAACCATTCATCTCATCCAACTCTGCTAACATGCAGAATGCATGTTAGAATGCATGTTATTATTGCAGAACTCGAGTACATTGGTAAACCAGGATCTACCTTTAACAAAAGGATGGAGTCCTCAGTATTACATACCCACTTCTGGATGCTCGTTTTTACTAGGTTCTTCTACTTCAATAACTCCTCTAGAGATATAGATTCTTGATAACTCGCTATATCATTTCCACCCATTCTTTTTTGAATTGTCTTGACCTCTTTATATTGATTAGAAATGTGTTGTATTGAGACTCAAATTAAACAACCATACTAGAAGCACAGCATGGCAAAGAATTCTCTCATGTTTCCTTCGAATAGCTTCTTTTCATAGTCTGATTTTATTTTCGTCACCATGGCTGTCATTCTCCACTGTTTTTAATACCACTCATATGCGTAGTCATCACATTTTCTCATGATATAAGTTCCATAACATTGTCATTTTATGTAGCTCATGCTTTAAAATTTTATCCATTCATTTAACTCCCCTCAAATTAATTCTCTTCGACTCCGGGAATGCAGCCAGTTATAGCTTCCTTCAAATACCCTTTCCATTCCCATTCACTGCTGATTTCTCTACTATAGAGTTTCTCAGAATATGGCACAAGTGTAACCTGCATTCGCAGTTTATTATAATAATTTTCGAATAAAAGCCAAAAGACTATTTTTCTGGCAACCTTAATAATAATAAAGGGGATACAAATCCTTTGATGTTTATCTGCCAGTAAGCGAAACTCTAAGAACTAGGACTAAGATCTATGAGTTTCATACCGAAAAACTCTCGGCAAATCCAAGTGTAAGTAACCACTTTGTAGTACAACACCAAGGCAACTCGTATCAAAGGTGGAGCAAGCTCCCTCACTATCCTTGATATTTTCTCACAATGTAAAAACACAGCCCCTAGGGGATGTAATACTGTAATTACATTATGAGGAGAGGTCACTACCCAGACCGGTTTCAACCTTTTTTTTAAAGGTGTATTTAAGTAAAGACCTCTCTAAAAATTAGGACGATCCCTGGACCACTCAATAGTGGCCGAAAGACCGTCCAACTGAGCGTTGTTCCACTCAGTGACAGACTCACTCCGTCACCGAGAAGAACGTCTCAGCGTTGGCTCTACCCAGTGGCAGGCTCACCCCACCACCAGCAGAGCCATAATCTCAGCGGTGGCCCTACTCAGAGACAGGCGAAAACCTATCCCAAGCAGAGCCTCTCATATATACCTATACCTATATATCTATCTAGCATCCACCTCTCATCAGTGAGTAGATAGACCTGGAAGATAACAAGGTTTAAGTGAAAAGAACTTACATACCTTCACTATACGAATGTCATAAAGGTGTGCCTGTATATTATAACATAGAATAAAAGCCAAAAGGCTATTTTTCTGGCAACCTTAATAATAATAAAGGGGATACAAATCTTTTGATGTTTATCTGCCAGTAAGCGAAACTCTAAGAACTAGGACTAAGATCTATGAGTTTCGCTTACTGGCAGATAAACATCAAAGGATTTGTATCCCCAAAATGAATTGTCCCAACTCATTTTGCATCCTCTTAAATTACTCCTGTCTCCTCAATTTCAATGACATGAAGAATAAATCTTATGTACGACCAGGTGCTGAAGCTCCCTTCCTTATTCCACTAGCACCTGATTCATTCTAAAAGCCTTTTGGAGCAAGTCCTCCAATTGTCTCCCAATTTATCCAATTCAATATAACTGAAGATGTTGCTTTCAATTGCAAATTATCAGAAGAAATATCCTAATTAGACATTGAAAATAAACCTAATGTCTCATATTCTCCTACTTAAAATGATGATTCAGGGTAGTTTTGGTGGTGTAGCCAGCATGTGTAACAAACTGCAGTAATGTTTCGACAAGTACTTCCAGGAATTGGGAGAGGAGGACTAACTCGTGAGCGATAAAATTCGGACCTTGTAGTTGGGGTCGCTTTTCATGTGACTGATTACTTGATCCAGTGACAGCTGACATACTAGATGTAAATATCTTCATGAAACTAGAATCTTGATGTGAAGGATCAGTAAAAGGCGAAGCAGAAGGCTCTTTAAATTTTTAAATCATTCTATTGCACCTTGTGCAACAGAATCATTAGAATATTCTATTCATTAGAATAGAATATTCTATTTTCAATTTTAAATGATCCTATTGCACCTTGAGTAAGACAATGGATATGGATGTGTCAGATAGTACAGAACTGATACTTCACTGAAACCTAAATAGTGAAAGAAAGCCAGTTTGGGTCTGGCTTTCTTTCATTTGTGGGCATTACCTTCACTAATATTAGTGAGGAATAATGTCTTCTTGTTTCACGGTACTCAACAGGCCTTAAAGCGACCGCGACCATCAACGCTGCCTTGGATTTCCTAACCATTCTTGCAGGATTGGTGGTTAACTCAATGTCTATAATATATGTTGTATGTAAATTGCTAGTGTTCTCCTAGAACACTCGCAATTTGCTTGAATGCTGGATGAAAAACCCGTTTCTAAGAGAAAACCCTTCCACTTCCATATAAGACCGACTAATTTACCTGCATTTGAAAACCTCTGCTGAGAAAGTCTTTTTGCGTCCTATTCGGGATTCGAACCAAAATCGAAATTAAGCATATTGATTGCAGGTGCTATTTCTTTCAAAACGAACGTTGAATTGAAAAAAAAAAAGGGAAAAAAAAGAAAAAAACCTTATTGTCTGTTGACCAACTAGTGCTGCCATCTATATTCAAAAGTTCAAATCTTGAGATTTTAAGCTGTAATTTAAGAGATGTATTTATTGTCTTTTTTCAATTCTTGTGACTTTTCCTTATAAGAAATTTGTAAATTACTATGCATTTAAAATATTCATATACTCTAAATTTATTTCAAATGTAATTTCCAAGCTTCCCAAAAGGGGCAAGTATTTTATCATGAAAACATTCACAATTAAAATTAAAAATGCTTTCTATTGTTTATTCTTCAATTTTCAGTGGTTTTATTAAATCTCGAGGAAAGCTTAATACTACGTACTTTCCAACTTCTGCTTCAAACTACTTGAAAAATATAAAATAAAAATTCCCTTTCTTCAGTTGAAGAGAACATTTGTGAAGAAATAACTCTATATTACTATTATGATTAATTACAACAGATGTGATAAAAATTAGCAATAATCTTTGTTTTATTATACCAGACACGCCGTGATTTTTTAAGATTAAATTTACTAATGTTGTACATTTTATGTAGGTTCATCGCCGACTTTTGTTTGATGACGGGTTTGGTGTCAGCGAACCACTAAACGAACTAGGAATTGATGGACGAGGACTTGTGATCAGAGGAAAGCATCTCCTTCTTCTGGGTCCTACGGATATTCTCAAGCATCGTTACAGAGAATTAGCGAAACAAATGTTCTATAAACCTCTAATGACTTTTTTGATTGAAAACGTCACCTCACAGAATTATGAAGGAGAAACTGCTGAATCTCCGAGAGCTAGTTGGCTAAAAGATCCTAATGTAAGTATATCACATGCTATAAACTTTAGTAATTTAGATGGCGCTTATTAATATTTTTTCTGTAATGCATATTAGGGCATGGCTGAATTTATGCGTAAGCTAGATAGGCTGAAGCTCAGAGCCTCACATGGTTACAAAGGCCTACAAAAAGCTATTTAAACCTACACTGAATCTTAATACTCTTAAAATTTGGTTGTATCGTTGAGTGCAGTCTTCTCATAAGCCAAAATGAGAATTAATTTGATTATCTTCATCAAAATTAATTTTGAACTATTCTCTCGGTTTACACTTAAAATGCACATAATTCTAATGTAATTCATTCATCCCACCACCATCATAAGAGGGAACTAACCACACTTTCCAGTCCAAAATAGGCCATCGCAGTAGACTACACTAATGCAAACTGAACTAGAAATTTCTATAATTATTCATAATGAGTTATGTTGGTTCCTTGTAAATGTATAACCAAACCGTATGCATGATGTGATTTGATAAATCCTAATTACATTTTTTTTTCTCTCTTATAGTATTCAGCATTATTTTCTAGTCTCCCTCCGAATGTCCATCTATTGACACTGAAGAAACTTAGTGCAACTGAATTATTAATAAGA
This sequence comes from Typopeltis vanoorti, assembly GCF_054136105.1. Lineage (NCBI taxonomy): Eukaryota > Metazoa > Arthropoda > Arachnida > Uropygi > Thelyphonidae > Typopeltis > Typopeltis vanoorti. The sequence goes on along the minus strand of NC_143556.1, from coordinate 107,951,017 downwards.
CTGGAACACATTTATGAAGTAAACGAAGACCCCTTAATGTCTCGACCTGTGAATGTCTCCTTATCCGTAAGTATTTTTGATTGTAGCAACATATGAGAACGTTGTGCATTTAAAAAGATATAAATATAAAATTCTATATATATATATAAATCTATTAAATAAAAATCTATTAAAATTAAAATTTAAAAAACTGATATATCAAATAGGCGTTTGGCTTTTCATCTCAAACTGATATATCATCAATATGAAAACACATATTTTGTTGTTCGCTTAAGATAATTACAAGTTTATTCAAATATTTGCAGCTGAATGCATATTTCATTGCTCTTCGTTATCTCTTGTTGGTCTTTCCTAATAATCTGCCTCAAGTAAAATGTGAGCATGCCAACCATATACTGCATACAGGCCCGGCTGGTGGCGTATGCGAAGTGTGCAATATACACAGGCGCCGCAGAAGAAAAGGCGCCTAAAAGATGTCCAAATATATGAGATTAGAGTTTAAAACAAACAACGAATGGTACAGAATCGTACATATAATTATGAAAGTACGTCGTCTTCCGTTCGAGCCCCCTTCAGATCTTCCCGGAAACGAACAAAAAAGTCTGAAATTGTATCCTGGACCCGATTATATCACTGTAATTTTTGATTAAAATTTACGAAAATATACCTAAAATAGTTCTTCTTTATTTTTTGATGTATCATAAATCAACTTATGATGAATTGTTGAGTTCCGTGTAAGGGCTGTATCCTAATTTTAATCGGATCGGATGCATGTGGTCCGGCTTTAAAAGTCGCCTTACTTCTGATAACTCATTCTTCTCGACATCCGAGCCTGTTATATTAGCGGGCTGTTAGGGCGGTGTCAGCGACACAAAATAATCGGCGAACTCTCGAGTCCAATGAGAAACATTCTTGTAAAATTCTCATTTATTTTCGTTGAATCTTCCTGAGAGAAGTAGGCTAGTATTCTGTAACATTTCCAACAAGTTATATTGAACAATTGTTGGTATAAAAGAAATATTGTTTTGTATAAAAGCCATAAAGGTAGGATATTTCACTTGCTTTAGAAGAAATGTACCTATGTCACTAGAGGTTAAAAAATATTTGTAGAAATATGGGGTGAAGTGGAATTCCTGGGTTTTTTGAAAATTTCAAATATGAGTTAAAGATCCAACCCTTAGGGTTGATGTTTTCATTAGAAGAATTTAAAAATTTTAAAAATTATGAATTAATTGAAAATATAGGATAAATTTGTGAGAACTTCCCAGAGTCCCTTTTAGTAAAGAATATTTGAATAAATCTCTTAACTTTATATTACTATTTTATATTATTTTGAAGATTTATATAACTTGAAAAAACGTGTATAAGCAGGACTAATCCTTAGGTAACATTATACTGTAAAGCGGTTTTTATTTGTTTTTCATTTCCTGTTCGTTTTATTCCCACTTGATTCAAAAAAACTTTTTTGGAAAGGCGCCGAACATTAATCGCACACACAAGAAAAATACTAAGCGCCGGTCCTGATTACATACATGGTCAGTTTTGCTATATGAGCGATATGAATATATCTACTCTCTCTATATAAAAAGATAAGCCGAAATTTGAAACGTTTTTATGTCACGTTTTTTGTCTGCGGTTTACAAGCCAGGAACTCGGGGGGTTAGGCGCCGGGGGGGGGCAGAGCCCCCACCTAGTGTAGCGCAGTTAACTTATCTTCGCAGGAGTGGATTTTTGATGTAGAAATTAAAAATATTAAGATGGTTTATGTTGATACAAGCAATGTATGTTCATATACTTTTACTATGAAACTTCATTAAGAAATAAACTTAATTAGTGATGCCGAAACAAAAACTAAAGAGACAATTTTCTTTACAGAGAATTTTTAAACCCTTCAGGATAGTTGACGTCAAAGAAACCACTTTATCAGCGAACCAATATCTCGATGAAGTCTCCCGCTTCGAATGGAATACGGTGGAACAGCCGATTAGTGAGATGATGTTAAATGACGAAGCACCAGCAGTTATAAATGAAAATGGTAAGTTTTGAAATCAATGCAATAACATCAGTTACACAATTCGGTTTACTCTTATCCCCTAATTAAAAGGAGACCTAGAGGGTTTTTGAGTCTTCACTCATTAGTTACAACTTATTTTCTTGTTTTCTTATTCATTAACTTCAGTTATTGCATCCATTCGCTTATCGAATTCGTCGATGGCAGAAATAAAATTTGTGTAAATATCGCCACTCCAACAACATACATAATTTAATATGAAATACATTTATTTTATATTTTATTGGATCTATTTCATGCTGTTTTATGTCTGTACTTTATGTACGTTTTTTCGTTCATAACTAGTTGATGTTCCTTGGTTCTTAGTTGATTCAGATAATTTAAAGCAGTTCTGTTCGTGTATCTGTTATTGTGCACGGTGCGTGATTTCACATACTGTTTTTGCATAAAGTAGTTCAATCGTATAATATAAATATTTCATAAAAGTCTCTTGCTCTTTTATAAGGGCACAATGAAGAAGTCATTGAAGAAGAAGATGAAGAAGAAGAAGAAAATGCCGAGTCCCATAATCACACAGCAGATGAACAGCCTTTAATAGAAGGGAATGAGGACAACGAAGAAGAACAGGAACTGGTAGATCAACATCTTGAAGTAGAACCTGGAAGCCACACTCAAGAAGAAAAGCCACTTCAAATACTGTTAAATCCAATGGAAATCAAAACTTTCATAGTGACAATAGAATATTCTCAAGTGCATTAAAACTAGAAAATTAATCTATTCAACTTTTGGATCTCATAAATTATATTTCCTCTAACTGGAACGGTAGCTTAATGAGATCAACACTTATTTCAGTATTTGTGAACTGCCCTAAAAACAGTTGAAATTCATACGGCTTCCTCAAAGTGCCTTTTTCATTATCGAGAGACAATTCTTAACAAGATGAGTTCAGATATACACTTCTCACTCGCAGTGCTTTCAAATTAGAGCAGTGACGTTGTTATTGGTAATCGCTCACGATTGCAAATCTGCGGTAAATATTTCTTCCGTATTTCAATTATTTATTATCATAATGCAAATTAAAACGAAATGAAATTCTAATTACTTATGATATTCTATTCACAATACCAAACATATCTCTCTATCTATCTATCTATCTATCTATCTATCTGCACACTATATTGCATCATATTGTTTTCTTATTTTGCGCTACCTTTTCATAAAGTATCAAATGCCAAAATACTGATTCAGATGAATAATATAACTAATTTCAACTACCTTTCGTATCTTTTAATATATATCAAACCGTCTTGAAAGCAACCCCCTGGTTCTTGAGAAAAAAACATAATAAGGCGAATTCCAGTGAGCACCCGAAACAAATAATTGCTTTTAAAATGAGTTTCACTTGTTTTATCCAACACAGTTATGAAATTCTGATGTAACTTGTGTTGTCTTGCCATAGTTCGATATGAGTTTATTGTAATTAAAATATTTTGTACATATGAAATATTTGTTTACAACGAAAAGAAACAAACTTTCTCATTCTTCTGTATCAGAAAACTATTGTTTCTTAGCTTATATAGCCAATTAAGAATATATATATTTTTATTTGCTGTTTGTCATACATCAGAGATCGGCAACCCTCAACCAGCATACGATAGACAGAAATACTCGAGGGCAGTCTTAATAAGAATTACAAAAGTACAAAATTTAAATATTTTCTCGTATGATGCATTGTAGTTGAAATTTTATAATTAAAGATGTCGTCTTGTGTTTCTGTCACGTGCTGGCTTGTACTTCAGCAGTTAATATTAAAATAATTAACTGCAAAGGTGCAAATAAACCCTTTCAGCTAGCTATAGTATCCTAGAAGAAAGAAAATAATACTAGTCGCACACAGTAGGATCAAAAATATTAAAACCAAAAATGCTATCATTCGACATAAAAATATTGCCGATCCTTGATTTCGATAGTTTGCTTAGATGTACAGATAGAAAAATATTTTTATTTATACATATAATTATTGTGTTTAGCCTTTAAATAGTGCCGATAGATGGCAGCACAAATATTGTGTAATATATTGAACACAATCTAGTCCAGACATGAAAAAAATATATAGATATATCTGTATTTAATGACAATAAAATACGAAGAAAAGAAAAGAAAAAACTGGTGTGATCTTATTTAATTTGTGTGATAGATTTATTTACTTGTTAAATACAGAACAGCTGTTGATAAGCAGATCCTGCCCAAGGCAGGGGAGGAATGGCGTTTGCCGCAGGCGGAAAAGTCAAAGGGCAGAAAACTTACAAAGACAAAACTTATAAAATTTTTTTTTTTAAAATTAATTAAATTGGATATATCATATATTTAAAAATATTAAATTTATATATACATATTTATAAAGATAATTATATAAGCTCCAAATAATTATTTTTATTTTGATAATCCCTGGGACAGAAACATTTAGATCCAATTTCATTGAGAAAATTTGATTCTCTTATAAATAGAATATTTTATTTAAGAAAAAATTAATCGGAAATTTTTATTTAGTAATTTAATATTTTAATATAAAAAATGGATATATTAATAATATAAATATGAAACTTTTTGAGAAAATTAAAAATATTTTTTAAACTATATTGTAGTCGTATAAGATGTTATTATCTATAATTATAAATCGTTCACATATCCGCAATATTTTCTTACATTCCAGTTCGCTACCCTGTATTAATGTGTATTATATTATTAGCTTGCTGAATGAATTTTGTTACCTCGTATTTATGAAGGTAAGTTCGTAGTTAAATATGTGATTTATCTTAGTAATGATTTTTTAAATAAATTATTCATTTCATTTTCTTTCTAGCTATAGCCGTGTTTTTTTTTAAGTTTTTTTATTTTATTTTACGAACTCCTGCATATATTTGAAATTGTCCCATTGACTATTATCCGGAGTTTTACGTTAATATTAAACAAGGTAATTTTTAATTTTATTTTGCTAATTTATTTGTTTTCTTAATGCAATAAAATCAGATACAAAATGATTGTATAAAGGGACGAGACTTAGCAAATGACGATTCGATTCTAATTTTTTTACGTTGTTTTGGGCCCATACTTTATGAAAAAAAAAACTTTCTTTATTATTACAGAAACAGACAAAAATGGCAGACCAGAGAAAAAAAAATTAAAATCCTCTCTGGTCATCAATACAGAAAAAGGCGAGCAGATCGAGAACTTATTCGAGCTCAACAAGAAAAATCAATTGCGGAAATTTTTAAAATTATCAGAAACAAGAGTCAGTTAAAGTTTGAAAAAATTAAATCTACGTTCCTGTAGAGTCCCCCACTGACAATGAGTCTGAAAATTCGGATTTGCGGTTAGATGATAATCAGGCTCTTGGGAAACCTCCAATAGCTTCGACTTCAAATGTCCCAACACTAAATTACGAGCTTTTTGACGATCCAGCTTTATGGCCAAACTTATCCAATTCAACAATTGATATATTAGTAAAACGAGGTCCTCCTGTTGAATCAAAAGAGACTTTTTTCCAAGCGATGAACACAATAGAAGTTTTTATATATCGTATTATAATAGGATTTTGAATAACGGAGAAACCATTAAAAGATCTTGGTTAATTTATTCAAGTTCAAAAATGTAGCATTTTGTTTCTGCTGCAAATTATTTTCTAATATTCGAACTATGAACTTAATTTCGAAAAATTCCAAGAACATTTTAATAATTGTGAAAAATGGATTGATTTGGAAAAGCGTTTAAAAATGAAACTACAATTGATCAACATCAGCTGAAATTACTCAAAAAAGAAGAAGAACACTGGATGCATGTTTTAAAACGCATAATATCAGTTATTAAATTTCTTGCAAAAGAAAACAGCATTCAGAGGAAGTTCAGATACTCTATATACAAATAATAATGAAAACTTTTGGAAACTGATTGAATTATTCGCCTAATTTGACAGCGTATAATTACGAAAACATGTAGAACGCATTAAAAACAAAAATTCATGTTCATTATTTAGGGAAGTGTATACAAAACGTAATCATTAATATATTGAGCAATGAAATTTAAAAAAATGTATCTAAGATAATGAATGCTAAGTATTTTTCAATAATTGTTGATTGCACCACTGATATTTCACTGTAGGAGCAAATGTCCTTAATTGTAATATATGTTTCTATAAAAGAAAAAAAAATGAAGAAACCCAAGATAGTATACAAATAGAGTAAAGATTTCTAGATTTTATTAAAATTAATAATACAACAGGAAGTGGTATGGCTGAAGTAATTTTAAAATTATTAGAAGAAAAAAACTTTAATATTCAAAATATCCGTGGTCAGGGATATGACAACGGGTCAAATATGAAGGGGAAGAATGCAGGGGTACAAGCACTTTTAAGGAACAAAAATCCTAGAGCATTTTTTGTTCCGTGTTGCACGCATTCCTTGAACTTGGTATTGTGTGATGCAGCAAGCTGTAATGTAGATACGGTTTTATTTTTTGACATTATTCAGTCAATCTATAATTTCTTTACTTCATCGAGTCATCGATGAGAAGTTCAAAACCACATCCAAAATTTTACTTTAAAACCTTTATGCACGACGAGATGGGAAAGTCGCGTTGAAGCTGTAAAAGCAATACGAAATCAAGTAAAAGAAATACATGAAGTTTTCATTTTCATCACAGAAGATGACAGCTCAATTGGGCAACAAGACAATAAAACAAAATTGGAAGCTAGTTCGTTATCAAAAAAAATTTATTCTTTCAAGTTTATATTTGGCACATTTGTTTAGCATGACATTCTAAGTGAAGTCAATGCATCTGGCAAACAATTGCAAAATATCTCTTGCAATATTATGGAAGCCTTGAAATCATTAGATAGCACGAAAAAAATTCTTGACGTCATATAGAAGCGAAAATAAATTTTTGAAGGTTAAACATCAAGCCAACTTTGCTCTAAATATTGGGTTAAATATTTAGTTCTTATGAGGACTTATGAACAGCGTAGTGCTGTTCATAAGTCCTCCCCTCACTCCTCTGTATATCAAAATCCTTAAGGTGTTTTTATTTCTAATAAATGAAAACCCTATTTATATTTAAAATTAAATATTTGAAATTGGATTTACAGTGGCAACGATTTCAAAGTGACATACGACGATTTAATGATAACTGCCTTTGCCCATAAAAATTGAAAAAATAAATAAATTTTGAAAATTCCCCCTATAGATGTCGCTGAGAGGCTTCATTGATGGGGTTTCAGATTTATGTATCGCCGTTTAGAAAAGTAACGATATTTCATGCCTGAAATAAAATACTGTTAATACAGTGTTTCATTGCAACAGCAATGGGACATTATAGTGAATATTACCTGCGCTACAGTTTTCTGTGAAAAATTATTTAAAAAAAAACATTCCCGGTTTTTATCCCGCATAGAAACATTTGGCATAGAAACAAACCTACCAGAGAGTCTTTGGAAGCGTGGAGATGTACAAAGACAATAATAATAATAATAATAATAATAATAATAATAATGATAATAATGATTTTTTAATAATATTTTTATTATGTCTCAGATAAATTACATACATAGATACAGTAACAATTATATATACACGATTAACAATTATATAACAGATACTTGCAATTGCAGGCGTAGACTTCTGCGGCTAATTGGTTCAAAAGATATATTTCGGTGATTACACCACATTTTTTTATTATTCAGTTATATAAAACACTGAAATAATAGTTCCCGACAAGTTTCGTAAATCGTAGGATTTACATCTTCAGGGGGTAAATAGTATAACTTAAAGTTTAAACAAGAGAATTAATAAATACAAATCATAACCGTCTGGATATTCATAAAACTCAAATGACAGAATGCAGATATATAACGTTATTGACGTTGAACAATACTGGGCGATGTCAAGTATTGTTCAACGTCTAAAGATATCGTTCAGTATCTAAAGATACTTGCAAGTTAATAATTTTCTTCCTCGAAGCTTAGCAGAGCTTATCTGAGGAAGATAATAGATGATAGACGGTGGTGGTTTCATGGTTATGTTTCTATACTGATCGCAAGCCAGGTGTTGATTTTACTGTTTGTTGGTACGTGCTTAGAAGACTTCAACTCCTATTACAGTTTAACTTTTTTTCTTTCTTTCTTTTTTTTTTTTTTTTTGCAAATAGGGTTGGATTTAGACATGGTGTGTTTGTTTCTTTGTGTTCTTGTAGTGATGGTTTATGAGAGGGGGGGTTGTCATAGGTTTGTGGGGGGGAGAGAAAGAGGAATTGCTCTAATTTTCATTCTCACTATAATATTTATATAGTGCCTGTTTCAGCTCTCTGTATGTTCCAAGGTTTTTGTTGTCGAACGGCAGTTTGTTTATCATGTCAGGCACGTAGAAGTTTCGGGTGGCTTTGCCGTGGTGATTGTTGTACTTATATGTTATGTAGTTTGTTGACTGTGGTCTTGTTATTTGATATGTTGTTCTGGTTACTCTATAGGTTGGGCTGTAATAATGTTTTAACATGACTGTGTAGTGGCATAAGTGTTTCACCTTTAATATTTTGTGTTTTGTCCGTGCTTCCTGAATAAGAGTGGGTTGTTCCCAGAATATCAGTTTTATCATTTTATCTTGCAACCATTGTAGCATGTTAAGTCTGTAGTCTGCACATAATGGGTATGATGTGATTCCATATCTTAAAATGTTTTCACATAATGCTTTATAGATTAGTATTTTTATATGGGCTGGGGCAATGTCTTTTAATCTGTATAGTTTGCTTGCTATTATCCTAAGCTTGGTATGTAGGTAGTTTGTATGGCTATTCCAACTTTGATCAGCATCTAAGTGAAGTCCGAGATAGCGTGTTGTTTTCACCTGTGTGATGGTTGTGATTTTAGGTTCTGCGCTTTGTGTATAGGAGGATGAATGTCGGATAGTGAGATATTTAGTTTCTATAGGCAGGGATTAGGGGTTTTTGAATATCATTAGCTTTGTTTTTCTAGGGTTTATATATATGCCGTTTTCGGATAACCAGTTAGTTATTTGATTGATGTCGTGTTGCATATTTGTGTAAGTGATATTTGCGTTGTTGTGAATGGATACTATGGCCGTGTCGTCTGCGTACTGAAAGATTTTACTTTTTAGGGGAAGGTGGCTTATGTCGTGTGTGTACATGTTAAATAGAATGGGAGATAGGACAGCTCTTTTCGGTACTCCACAGGTTACATGTACCTCTTTGCTGTACGCTGATCCTATACGTGTGGTGTGCTTTCTGTTTTTCATGTATGCTTTAAACCACTGGAGTAGACGACCTCCAATTCCGATATGAGTTAGTTTCGTTAACAAGGTTTTGCGTGTTAGTGCTTTTGTTAGGTCAATGAATACCACTAATGTTATTCTGTTTTTATCCAATGCAGCGTTTATTAGGTCTATGAAATCTTCTAGGAGTGTTGCTGTTCCTTTATATTTTTGAAAGCCATATTATGTTGGGTATGATTTGAAATGTTTCAATGTATGTGGAGAGTTTGTGATGCACGATGCGCTCCATGATTTGGTTGATTACAGACAGCGTGGCGATGGGTCTGTAATTACTTATAATGTTTCTTTTTTCCATGTTTGTGTATGGGTGTGATTAATGCAGTCTTCAGTGTTTCAGGTATGTGTCCCGTTTCGAAGATTTTATTTAAAAGTTTTGTATAACTGGAACTAAGTTGGTTGAGTGTTTCTTGATGTCTTTTGGTCTGATTCCGTCTATCCCCGGTCCTTTGTTAGGATTCATTTGTTGAATTGCCAGTGATAGTTCTTCTTTCGTTACTGTGGGAAACCACATCGACTAGTTTGCTCGTGGACCTAGTAGAGAATGTTCGTTTGTGTGAGGAAAGGTTGTTTCTTGTAGTTTTTGGACAGAGTTCACGAAGTGCTGATTAAAGTTGTTTGCTAACTGTTTGACGGATTTGGAGTCGTAGGCAAAGCTGTGTTTTATTGTTTCTGAGGCAATGGCTCTGTGTATATTATTATTATTATTATTCCTGATACCTCCAAGGAGTCCGAAGACTCATCGCGGGAGGACATCTTCAACTGTCTCTACACCTTACCTCTACTACGAATCAACGCCATCTACCGCCCACCTCCAACACCACCACAACTAGTAATTTTTGTCTGTAAATTGCGTGTGTTCTGAAGGGCCGATTTGTATGTATGCGGGATGAAAAACCCGAGTTTCCGGGAGAAAATTGTCCAGCATTTCATTAATCAGGTTTCCTTTATGTCATTGTGAGCTGTTGTTAATTTGTTGCTGTAGTAGTTTATTTTTGCCGTTCTAATCTGTGTTGTTGGGAGATTCCGTTTTCTTTTGTATTCAGCTTTTAAAGCAGAATAATAATAATAATCTGTGAATTACAAAATATAATATTTTGTGGGTTTGTTAAACATGAGTTTTATATGGCAGCCCTTTTTAATATATATTGCATCATAATTTTTGAGAAACGAGAAGATAATTTTTGTGCATTGTATAATAAAAATTTTCTGCAACTTAGTTTCATTGGGCCCCAGAATGAAAACAATAATAGAAATAACAGAGCATATTGGGTATTATAGCTGCTCTCTCTCTCTAGAAGAGCATAAAAAACAAAATTACATATGATATAAAATACATTACAGTAGCTAAAAAGACATAATTGGCTGTGCAATTTTAAATGGTTTGGATCACATATTTGGAACCGAAATGTACAATAAGAGAAAGGTGTTGAGAATGAAGTTCAATTATGTGAACTTGAATACATACATTGAATAGTCAAAAATCAAACGTATTCCATCACCCAATAAGTCTTGCTATTTCTATTACTGTAATATTCTCATTACAGCCAAGAACGTTAGGAAGATAAGGAGAGAGCATAAGACTTCATGGCATCATCCTTAAATCTTAAAATCTCAACAATTGTGTTATTATACCATAAAACATATTCCGAGATAATGAAAAAATGCACTTTTATTGTGACACGGAAAAATATAAAATAGAAGACTTGTGGATTTACTGGGTGCAAAACCCACACTTCTTTTATGGTTTTATACATATAATCATCTAAGTACGTTTTTATTTAAATTTTCAAATATTAATATTTTAAATTTGTTTGTCATTATAACTTTCGAGTTTCATACTTATAAATCACCATCAAATTTGTAAAAAAAATAATAAAGTGTCATTTTTCTACTTTGTATTAAAATTAAGTTTGTAATAATATTTGAGTTTTTAATTATATTAAATTTTTCTCCATTCAACTCGTCTTGCAAACAAGTAAATCGCAAAATGCATCCCATTTATCTCATTTCCGCTGAAGATATGAATCCCCTATGTTTATGTAGAGACTGTCCAGACTTCCACCCTGCATCGAAACATCACGTCTTAAGTGCTTCCACTTAACTTTACTAAGAAACGCCTGCCACAGAACGCTTTAATTCCTTATCTCTATTTAATGCGCCCACTTCCAATCCTGCTAGTAATGAATCTGTCAATGTTTCTTCCACTTTGCAACATTTATCTCCAATTTTGTTAATTTTTCCACTACCATGGTTACAATTCGCTTGGCAAGAATTTATGGACAGCCCCAAAAATGGATCTTCACTTTTACCTAAGTCATAAATCATATTTTGTCCTCTGCTCTACCCTTTCCTCTCAGATTCATTCCACGATATTTTTAATCTGTTCTGTCCACTCTTCCTCATTTATCAGAAAACTTTATAACAGAATTTCCTTTCATATTCCTTGTTCTGTTCATCTAACACCACAGAGAATAGATGAAGATCAGAAGAGAACCTTGATCTAACTCAACCTTCACTTGGAGATTTCCTATTTCCTCTTTTTTTTCTTTTTTTTTCTTCTTTTTTTAAGCTCCTTTGTATGCAACTTGTATAAATGTAAAAATATGATTCTTAGAATGTTCTTTTTCTTTCAAAATTGCAGCATTTGTGTTCACTCTATCACGTGTTTTGTGGATGTTTTTATTTTATTTTTTTTTTTTCTAAATGAGGAAAATCAAACGAGGGCGTCTTCATTAACATAGGTAATATAAAACTCGCATCCATACTGAACTTTTCTGGAATTCATCAATCGTGAAAAATTTTACTTTTTTTTTTTTTTTTCATTCCCACATACGAAAGGTTATATAACCTATAGTAGATTGATACCATGAGTGAAGAAGCAAGGTGGGGGAACATAATTGGCAGGAGATAGGCTATTAGAATTGTCACCTACATAAAGAACGCCTAGTCTCCATGTCATAACGCGATAACGTTATGACATGGAGCTTGTATACTACTCCAATCGATCTACCTCCAAGAAAGATATGATGTTGTACTTGGCAGGAGGTTATGCGCTAAGTGATCGGAAACATTTTGATGCATTACCTGCTTGGTCTCGTGTTTGGAGGGGTGGCCTTCGAAACGGCTTTAACGTTCGGTGGAGGATCGGAATCTCTACAATGTGCTTAGTATACCCTTGAAAGGTATCACTAATACCATGTTTGGAGAGAGAGAGAGAGAGAACTTCTACTCCAGAGACCAAGCATAACACCGACGATTCCAAGTTTTCAATAAAGCATGGAAATGTTTTATTGAAAACTTGAAAATGAAAATTGAAAATTTCAATAAAGGACAATAATAATATTTTATGTCAATCCACGTCCTCTCACAGAAGAATGTTTATTACCCTGGTTGGGCTAAGACTAGATAATCCAAGAAGTCTACTTTACATACAAAACATAGTTTCTCCTACTTTATTTCCTCCAATAAGGAAATGATGGTGTCAAATTTAGCGATGAAAATAATTTCATATGCTCTGCTTTTAGATCTTAACCTTAAGACAATCTTTTCGAAACTATTTAAAATATTAAACTGTATAATTATAAGTAAAATATATTATATTATTTCCAAGCGCAAGAAAGTAAATTACATTGGTGGACTGTGCAGAACAAGTATACAGAAAGTTACTTCCGTCTCAAAAAAGTATGAAACCAAACTGTAATCATAGTTATACCGAAACAATAAAACCATTCCATTGAAAAGTAAGAATTGTGCCCATCTGTTTTCTTGGTCCAAATTATGGTAAATTCTTAAAAAGAGAATAATCATGGTCTTCAACATTCTGAAGCAATAAAAAAATTTTACAAATAAAATATTGAAATTTCGATTAGTTATAGCTCAGTCGGCAACTTCTCTAAGAAACAATGCATCTGTGCCACACCTACTGCAATCGAAGGCCATTTGAAGTTCGCAAAAACTGTGCCGGAGGTCACACATGCGCAAGAACACTTTAGACAAAGTCAAGGTGCTTGCTTTGAACTACCATACAGAACGAGGGAGGAACACGAAATAACTTCCCTACCGTTCAGAAAAGAATAGTGTGGAAGTACAGTTGATCCATTTCTGATTACCATTCTGCATCACAGGTTCGCATATGTGAAGAAGCAGGAGAGAAGCTTGCGGTTCTGTTGCACCTCTGTAAATCCATTAAAATGCTCGAATACCGTTATTCGAGTATTTAATTTAAGTTTAAAATTTAAATTTTAAACTTAAATTAAATATCGAAATATCCCTATGTTAATAATCTTCCCCTCCCTTCCTGATACGTTGCTCATCTCCCAAAACTAATAATTAAAAAATTTAATAATAATTAAATAATGGAAATGGCTGAAATGTAGCTAAACTATGTAACTCGAATGTAGTTATGAATTTAAGCAGACTTTAATCTTGAAAAGCGGCTCCTTGGTGCAGTCCTTGAATGACATCTTGAACACACGTAATATTCATAAAAGTTTGTCAGCTGACGGTGGATTAGTATCTCTCTCATTCCGGATTAGTAGAGTTTTTCTCTCCAGCAAATTAAACAAACCTGACAAAAAAAAAAAAAAATATGCGCAGTTACAGACAGCGATTATGAAACTAGAATCAACCTTCTTATCACTACCACAGTAAGAATTAATGAAGCCGAGTAAGAAAACAAACACCCCTATTATGACTGATGTGATAATGATCAGTTCCAATCCGAACAGTCGCAGCAAGAGAGGACTTTTCAACTGAAGGTGAATTAGGTGTGATATGACGATAGCAGCATTTCCCCCCACCTCAGGATCTGCTTTTCTCATCCCGCAAAATATTAAACTCGTCTAAACCATGTCATCCATGCCATGCCTGTTTACTGATATTTAAGTCACTGAGTATTTATTTTAAAATAATAGTAATTTATCAAAATTAAATTACAATTGGACTTTGAATAAAAACAAATTAGTTAATTAAACCAATAAATAACTTCATTAAATAAATTATTTTTAATTATTTAATTAAAAGTTATCTTAATTGAATAATTTAATAAATTATATAAATGTCTAATATTAAGAATATAATCAATTAAGAAAATGGAGCTTGAAAACAAGTTTTGTATCCTGGTGCTCTCTTCTTATTGGTTTTCTGGGCTAGCCTTGTTTACATCGTTAGTCTTCAGTTTAGAAAGGTCCTCGACTCTGCAACATCCACATCTGTTGAAAGTAATGGTTCGCTAAAATACTGAACACTCTCCTTCACGTTTGCAAGAGTTCCTCTCACTTTTGTATTCATGACAAGCAATAGATCATTAGCCTAGCAAAGCAGTTATTGTATTCGTCCTTATGAATTTGATATTGGCATATTTGATGGATAACTTTTACCCCAGTTACGGAACTTGGAGCTGTAACGGAGTGAACCATCCAAAACGAAGAAGCAGGTGGGCCAATAAAACTGCTAATATCTCGACCAAACCGTGCGTAACTCTACTCATTACTGCTTTCTACTCATCTGTTGACTTTTCGGCACGCGCGCGCCTTTGCCACATGGCCAATACGTCGTTACGCATCCTAAATTCAGCTGGCGCTTCAAACTTTGCCTCCACGTGACTGAGGTTTTACTGCGCGTGTCTGAGTTGTATTCCGTAAAGCATGACGCGGCATGAAATTGTCTACTTAACATAACGCTACTAGCAGAGAGTTTAGAAACAGAACTTGAAACCGGAATATTAATTTTCTAAATACCTGAAAGCAGAAGCCTTTCATATGCTGTGAATATGAAAATGGATATTTCTTAGTATTCTTTTTCTTTTCCATAACACTTTTGCAAGGTCTTAGAATAAATGTTTGATAATAATAACAAAGTCATAGGGTATCTTGATTTATGAAGCAATCACGCTTTCTCCGGTTGTATAAAGGGATCTCATTCAAGAAAGATCTACTGATGTAGATTTAGGTTGCTTAAGCATGGTGTAATTTGGAGGATTTTTGCTTGTTTGTTTAGCTAGGGTAAGTCATGAACCCTATTTGAAAACCGAGATTCGCTTTTAGAGAAGATATTGCAAACATCGAAATAAATAGGGATCACAAAGTTCATTTATTCTGCCTCAGGGTGATCAGATATATGGGTGGTCATGGTTTGTCGAATTTTCTAATTCTGTGCTGTTTGAAAAAGGTGGTCTTATCTATCCGGTTTGAGTTTATATCTAAAGGATAGAAAGATAGTGTATCAACAGTCTAGTTTTAGAGAGTTTAATATAAAAATACTTTGATATGATAATATAATATTGTGATATGAATCTACTCAAGGGCTTTTGAATATTTCAGTACAGTACCAAACACGAAAAGAATTATTTGAAAACAAACCAATACCAAGCTAGTGTATGAAATGATTCAATAAGATATACAAATAAATTGAACTATTAATATAAAATAAATTAATATTTTGAGGCAAATTCTACTAATCGCACTTAATTCAGCAATATACAGATGATTTCATCAATGAAATGTCCATAGAGTTACTCAGTCATTCAAACTGCAGTCGATTTTCAAGTCTGAAACTTTTTGAAGATCAAAGCAGTACGAAACATTAAACCAATAAACGTATAAATTGAAGATGATAAAAACATTTTTGTTACCAATGTCAGTTTCCGATTTATATCTCTAATTATAGCTCATTTATATTTAGAAACATAACAAAAATCTAAAATTCTACATCAGTGCTTTGCATTTTTAATTTTCAAGAAAATCGTACTCAACATATGTTAATCAACCTATTACTGAAAAACTAGTTACTAAAAAACTGTTCTGGGAGTAATACGTCATAAAATGCAAACATAAATTTTGAGTGACAAAAGTGGACAACAGGATTCTAAAAAAAAAAAAATAATAATAATAAAAAGTATACGATCTGGAATCTCCACGCCAAATTTCAAACAGAAAATTAGATAAATTAGCTTAATTTTAATTACATAAATTACGTATGTAAATAATTACGAAATCACTATTGTAAGATCATTCAGAATCTGTGTTTTATAGCTGTCTCGGGTCATGTCTGGGCATATTTATTTTTATTTAGTTCGTGTGTATTCTACCCACATATTTGAGCACTAAAAGTATCATGTAATCGTTTATACTTCCATTCATATTAATTAACTTAACAGTAATCATTTTAATCTACCGAAATTATCTGCTTCTGCAACCAACCTTTCCAGGGTCATTTCACGTATTCTTTACCATAAACAAGGGTGGAAATGATCTCATAGAACATAAAGGATATTTTGTGGCGGCTCAGCCCTGGACAAATCCACGCAACTCAGAGATATGAAGTACAGACGCCTCGTGGTCTTAATTACTATATTATATCAGGATTTTCCAAAGAGCTCACTCTATAGTATATGAAAACAACGTGCCAGACAGACAAGTCTATTTAGTTTTCTAGAGCGCATGTATGACAGTGTCGTTTTCTCATTTATGTGTACAGCGTTCAGCCAAGAATTTTTCAAATATACCTCACGGACAACACGACTCACAGGCATCGAACAGAAACCATTAACACTTCTGATAGTGGTAGTAAAGTACAGCAATATAAACAGACTGAAGATATCAAAATGAAATGCAAAGCATTTCGATAGAGCGATTACTCATTATAAAAGTAACTAAATCGATGTTTCGTTGGTTTGTTTGTTTTGGCGTGTAATAAACATAAAGGTTTGTATCATTTGCGTCGCTTTGATAGTTTTGCGGCTAAAATGATCTGATTTAAATGAAAATTGCGACGATTCAGTAAAGTTGAGTAAATATTCCAAATGCAAAATTTTATTAAAAGCCATCCCGTTGAGTTCTTGGACATGTAAAGATGGACAGATGAACTAACGGGTAATATAATATTAAGCTAATGGTTATTGTTGCGAAATGCACCTAAAAATAGAAATTCCTTATATTTCTTCCACTTCTTTTCTTCCTTCGCTTTATATTATGTTCTCTAGTAAATTTTGATCCACCCAGAGGGAAAATATTCTTTTAATTGGTTTCATGGTTTAAATTAAAGCGTTAAATAAATGACAACAAACCATCGAATTTCGCGAATTCTCTTGGTATCCATTAAAAATCTGAGTGAACCAGCCTTGCTGGCCAAAAATCGAACGTTGGCTGAATGCAACGTAGAATGATTGAATTAAACGACTTTTTTAAATGAAAAATGAAGCATAAATGTTTTACTTATTATAATCCCCGTCAGACGTTTATTCAACTTTTAGTGTATTAATGCAGTAGATGAGCAGAACGTTGAGCAAAGAGAAAAAAATATATATATATTCGTTTGAACTAAATGAACGAAGAGAAAGAAACGTTTGTGACTTTACAGTTGAAATGTGGAGGCGAGCAACCGCTGCACATGTTTTAACAAATTTAGATGATCATAGGAATATTACTGATCTCAAATCTGATGATAAGGGCCTCAGAAATATTTGTAAAAAATGCAAACAGCAGAAACTGAACATCTTTGTGAAAGATAATGTAGTGAATTACAGTGAGATGGGCCGTTATTCATCCCAATTATTCTCGTTTATACTACAATCAAGCACTTTTAAGTGCCTTCTAACTGTTGGACGGATTTGGTATTTGTACAGAGTTAAGTACTGTTCAGGGACAAAATAACATTCACTTAGACGAAAGAGAAAAAAACAACAACTAAATTTTGGATGCTAATGAAGCAAATTTGTGACATGTTTATGCTAAGAAACAAAAGAAGTTAAGAATTTTCTGAAGAAAATTAAATTATCTTCTGTTATATTACCGGCTATGCCATTGATAACATACATTGGATTGAAAAATGAATCTTGATTATTACAGTCTACACTCGCTTTTTTTAAATAATGAACGAATGTATACCGTGTCCTCCGCCTTTTTTTTTCAGTTTATTTTTCATTATATATATATATATATATATATATATATGTAAAAAGTTTTTACCTTGGGTATAATATATGTTAAAGATACCAAGCTATTTTAAACCATTTTTAACTCCATTTTTACTCCATTTCCCAAGTAAGCAAACAGACAAATAAGTCAAGTTTGCGCCTGCACGTAATGCAAGTCTAAGTGACTCATAAAGTAGCACAAGTCTAGGCAACTCGTGGTAAAGTTGGAATAAACTCTAATCACTATTCTTAATATTTACCCTTAATTCAAAGCCCATCTCCTTGAGGAGATGTATGATGCTATGCATTAAAGGCAAAGGGCCACTACCCAGACCGGTTTCGACCTTTATTGAGGTCTCATCAGTTGGAGCCAGGCTAAGAAATGCTAAGTTTTAAGTAATACAGAGCTTATAAATATTTTACCAAAACAAGTTACCAAAAGGTGCTTTGACCTTATTAAATAAAAACCTCAGGATGAAAGATAGATGTAGAAAGGCCAGGTTTAATATAGCTTGGTATCTTAACATATATTATACCCAAGGTAAAAACCTTTTTACATCTATCTCTCATCCTGAGATTTTTATTTAATAAGGTCAAAGCACCTTTTGGTAACTTGTTTTGGTAAAATACTTATAAGCTCTGTATTACTTAAAACTTAGCATTTCTTAGCCTGGCTCCAACTGATGAGACCTCAATAAAGGTCGAAACCGGTCTGGGTAGTGGCCCCTTGCCTTTAATGCATAGCATCATACAACTCCTTAAGAAGATGGGCTTTGCATTAAGGGTAAATATTAAGAATAGCGGTCACTTAGACTTGCATTTCGTGCAGGCGCAAACTTGACTTATTTGTCTGTTTGCTTACTTGGGAAATGGAGTAAAAACCAGGTTTAAAATAACTTGGTATCTTTAACATATATATATTAGGATAACCAAGTTATTTTATAAACTTGGTTATTTTAACTCCTAATCCCAAGTATATTTTATAAACTTGGTTATTTTAACTCCTAATCCCAAGTATATTTTATAAACTTGGTTATTTTAACTCCTAATCCCAAGTATGCAAACAATTAAGTTTGCGCCTGAAACAAAGTCCAAGTCTAATGATGGTACAACACCAAGTCAACTCATTGCAAAGGTGAGTAAAGCTCTCACTATTCTTAGTATTTTCCCATAATGTAAAGCACATCTCACTAGAAGATGTATACTGCAATGCATTATGGGTGTGGTCACTACCCAAACCGGTTTTAACCTTTTTTGAGGTCTCCTCAGTGAGCAGCTAGACCTAAATACCAAGTCCTTATAAGGACCAAGGTTGACTGACAATTGACATTTATATCTTTAGGGGTGAAGCAAGATGCTTTTCATATTCCCCGCTATCTGTTGTGGTTACAGTGAAGGTAAAATTTATGAGCAGATTGCTCGCCCTGAATGGGCATGGAGATTATGCATCACTAAAGGAGGCTAATATAGCTTTTGGTCTTCTATATTTGAATATGTCCTTTGGATCGTATGCTGCAGCTTGCTGAACCAAATCGTGGGGATGTGTGGACGCCTTTAGGAAAAAACTTGGTTGCTAAGGATTGTAGAAAAGAGAAAATATAGGGAATATTTGTGTCTCTGTGGAGTTGATTGTTTCTAACATACCACGGGGCGTTCAGAATCATTCTCAAGCACTTATTCTGCACTCGCTGTATTTTGATAATGTTAGCATTAGAGGTGTGGCTCCAGGCCGGAGAGGCATAGGTGATTATAGGACGAATCGTCATCTGGTATAGTTGCAATTTGATTCTGTTGCTGAGCTTGCTATTTCTATTAATTAGCGGATAGATCTGAGCTATGGCTTTAGATGCCTTTGTGCATACAGATTTGATGTGTTGGTTGAAAGATAACTTTTTGTCGAGAATTACACCCAGGTAATTTGTTTCTGTCTTCCAGGGAATTTTAGTATTGAATAGTAACACATCTCCTGCAGGAGACATTGGCCTTTTTGAGAAAAGAACGGCTGAGCTTTTCTGGGGGTTGACTTCCAATCTCCACTTAGAGAACCAACCATCCAGCTTTAGAAGGTTTCTTGAAGCTTTCTGGTAATGAAATGGGGTCTGAGAGATCTGGTTAGTATTGCCATATCGTCCGCATTCAGGGCCAAAATGGAAGTCATCGGATTGTGCGGGATGTCTGACATGTATATAGAGAACAGCAATGGAGCCAGTAGAGATCCCTGCGGCACTCCAGCAAAGATGTGGCGCTGGGAGGATGTAGAACCGTTGATTTTTACTTGCATTGATCTATTCTGAAGATATGAATGGATTAAGTGAACCATTTTTAGTGAGGTACCGGCTGAGATAAGTTTGTGCAGGAGTCCAAAATGCCAGATTTTGTCAAATGCTTTGGATAAGTCTAGGAAAACAGCGCCTGTGCACTGGTGCCAGTTGTAGCTGGTGGTGATGTATTCCACAATTCTGTGGATTTGCTGGGTAGTAATATGGTGTTGCCTAAAACCAAACTGTTCTTTAGGGAGGATGTTTAGGTCATTTATTGAGGTTTGGAGTCGTGAGAGGATGACATTCTCTGCAACCTTACCCAGATTTGAGATGACTGATTGGACGATAATTTTGCGGTAGGTGTGGGTCTTTGCCTGGCTTATGTATAGGAATTACGTCAGCCAGTTTCTAGGTGGAAGGAAAATAGTGAAATCTTAAAATTGCATTTATTATACTGGTCAGGTGCACTACTGCTTTTCGGGGCAGAAGTTTAATCACCCGATTAGTAATGCCGTCTGGCCCAGAAGCTTTTTTGTTCTTTAATTTTTTAATAATGTCATATAACTCAGCAGGTGATGTTGGTGCAATATGGTCAGTGCTGGAGATAGGAAGTTTGAGTGAGTGTCTGACCTTGCTGTGAATCTTATATATGTGGTCAAAGTCAAAGTTTCCATACGAAGGCCTGCATTGCTCCTCTAAGTTGTGTGCTATAACTTCTGCTTTGTCTACATCTGTGTGAGCAAGGCCCTGCTCAGAGAATATTGGGGGAAGGGATCTGTCTTTGTTTTTGATATTTTTCAGTAGTCTCCAGATGGAGTGATCAGTAGGAGAAATAGAGGATAACTTTTCATCGCATACTTGGTCTCTATGGGCTCTGAGTGCATCTCTTACTGCCCCATTTAATCTGTTTAGATTTATTTTATCTTGTGGTGCACACGTGTTACGGTATCTTTTCCTAGCTCTGTTTTTGTCTCTGATCAAGTTCATGATGTCTTCAGGCAAACGATCGGGCTTGCGGGCAGATTTGTAAGGACCAAGGTTATAGTAATACGGAGCCTTATCAACTTTACCTATAGAAGTTGCAACAAGGTGTTTTTATTATTAATAAAAATCTCTGGAGGAGATATAGATGAAATTAATTTTTTAACTTGAGTATATTGTATATTAGGATAATCACATTATTTTATAAACTTGGTTATTTTAACTCCTAATCCCAAATATATATATATATATATATATATGTTTATTCAAGTTTTCCGTAACTGAATGACGATTCTGTCCATACATATCCAACAAATGTTCTATGAACCCGGTAATGATTTGTTTTCTACAGAAAATTGCCGTGTGTTTTTCCCATGCCTACAAAACGTCAGCAACCTGTAAATGGTCTGGGAGAATATTCTAAACATTTTTCTATTTCATGCACTTTGATACAGGAATGTCAAATAGTGTTACACAACTGTGTTTGTATTTTTTATTTTTTTTTTTAACGTGAGTTTTGTCGGGGAACACTCACGAGACATGGGAATTCTGACTGCATTTTTGTCTTCCCGTTTCAACAATTGGCTTATAACAAAAAGCCAACGCGGTGGCAACAACATGGTCACGCAACATTTAGCAAAATGATTTTTTAAAAACGTAATAGTTGCTAACTTACTGGAAGAAATTATCGTTAGGATTTCTCACGATTTTTAGATGGAAATTTAAGTAAAGAATTCTGTATAATATTGTATCAACAACTCTATGGGAACTGATTGTGCGATTCAGTTTTGCGGCTCACTGACTTTGTAACCTTTTCCACGCCACTGGCTAATAATTCATTCACTGCGTTGTATTCACGACGCTGTGTTTACCCTTGCGTTCTCTCATAGGGTCGTTCATCATTACGTCATAAAGGAAGACTTTAATTACATAATAGTTCAAGATAGCCCACAAACAATAAGAACAATATCGTGCTGTTCGAATATTCCTTCTATTATCGACAATGATACAGTTTACAGTATTTGGATATACTAACATAAAGGGAATTGAAATCTTAAACTATAAGTTCGTAGTTAGCTGAGTGATTCAATAAATAAATATTGTAAAACGTGATTTAAAACATCCATAATGATATGCCATTTTTCGAATGAGTATAAAAATATGCTTTTAAATACTGTGTATATATATATATATATATATATATATATATATATATATATATATATATATATATATATCAATATATATATATATATTGATGAGTTTGTATTTAAAATACACATCGACGAATACGGAAATAATCCAAGACAGTCAATACAACGTGCATTTTAATTGCATTGTTATACAGTGACGTCATTTATTATCATAGATTAATACATTCTATTGAAATTGGAATCCGCACAAGAATGTGTCAGGCTATCTTTATTCTCGTTTCAATTAGACCATTTACAGGAGGGATAAAATTAGCAAAACGCGTCCAAATTATAAAAATTAATCGCTCTGCTTGGTTGAATGGTATTTTAGCATATTTGGTGTTTAGGATTTGTTCTAAATTTCTCGTGTGATTGAAATTTTGGTTTCAATCGGACTATGTTTTGTCAAAACAACATTGTCGAAGATATATAAGCCAAAAACTCAAATTAGAACCTAAAAAACAAGGCTTCATTCGTATTGTCTGTTTGGTTATAACCTTAAAAGAAGATTATAAAAAAAATAAACGATACTGATTATTAGCAGATCGTGCCTTTTAAGGTTGAAAATCAAAATGAACAAATGAAACTAAGAAAATTTGAGCAAAATTTAAAATAATAATTATGAAAGAAAATAATTATTCCTCATGCTTTGTTTTTGTCTGGAGCAAAACTTAAAGGATTGATGGTAAAACTAGTTTTTTAAAAAATTAAAATATTCACAATAAAAATCTTAAAGCATGATTCATATTTTATATGCAAACAATGATAGGATCTTACAAAAAATGTAATAATTTAACTACGACTGTTTAATTCTATTATGTATAGCTATAATTCTATAATATTTTATTATATTATAATCTTATAATACAATATTTATATATTATATATAAACATGGTGATTTAAATAGGATAATCGAATAGTTATGTGATTAAAAAATGCGCTTTTCTTCCATCAGTGCACGTCGAACATGTCAGTTATTCAGTCTAGTTTAAAGATCGGAGTGTAGTAAGTAAAGATCAAACGTTTCCATCTAAAAAGCAGGTGTGTTTTTTTTCAAAGATAATTTTTTCTTGTCACTGTCATTACTTCCTTTCCAACAATGATGAAAAAAATGCTGAACCTTAGGCAGTGGCGCTAATGGACCTAAGATTGCCACTTCTGGAAGAGACGGGGGTGGTGGGTTAGGAGAAATGACTTATGAATAGATTTCCACTCACCTTCGCTATTATTTTTAAAATTCGCTTCTTTTTCAATTTTTTTTATTGTTGCAAATGTTCTGCTTCTTTAATAGTTCCCTTGCGTGAGCGTTGCAGCTGACCACTTAAAAGAAGCCCATATGAGTTGGGACCAAAGAAAATAAAAAGACATAAAAACAGGCGAACTTATTTTCTTAATGATGTGGCACATGTTCAGATCTAATTATTGAAAGCTAGTTCATCAACTGGCATCAATACTAGTTTATGTGCATTCCCGGATGTACTTTGGACTACAAATATAGCAGCAATTACAATGCGAAATATCATTAGTTCCCATTGTAATGCTTTGATGAAAAAGACAACGCAAAAAAATAAAAATTAAAAATGTTCATTTATGTGAATAAGAAACACACAGAGTTACTACTCAAGATACATGAAGACTGTGTGTCTAGCACACAGTCTTCATGTATAGATCATCTTGATCATAACTTAAATTGATCATCTTGCTCGATGATCAAGTTATGTTTCTAATGTATTAAGATATCGAATATCATATAATAAGATTCTTAAATAAGGAGGTTTAATAAAAACACCAAAAAAAGGAATTTTAATAATAATGAGATGTCAGTATTTCACTTTAGGAAGATTACGAACAATCGCGGGTGGTCCTCATGTGCCTGTCAACGAAATTTATAATTAATCCACCCTTTTTCAAGACTAATATCAGACTTCCGCAGGACAGTGACGTTTTTTAAATGTCAGACTCTCCATCCGTCACACAGTGACGGATGGAGAGTCTGACATTTAAAAAACAAAGTTTGACTTCGGAAAAGTATGAGACCACTGAGAGAGAGAGAAAGGATGAATAACAAAACAGAAATTTAGGGTACGTAATTTAGAAAAGCAACTTTAACAAGGATGTGTGTTGTAGCAGAGGAAATGGATATTAGCACTAAGAATTCTTATTTGTGTCAACAGAGAATGGGCTCTGAGATCCCAGGGATTCAGAATTTTGACTTCTAAAATTGAAAATTTTCATTGTTATTTATTATTATTATTATAGCGAATATTTTATAATATAGTAATAATAAATTATAACGAGTAAAGAATATTCATAATAGTTTACGATAGTATTGACGATTATCTGCATTACGTTAAGATGACAACAGGGAAATAGCCGAAAATATTCACCATATTGTAACGCGTTCACAACTACTACACCTTGTGTCGAACTGAAAAAAAAAAAAAAAAAAAACGTTGGCCAGGACTTTCAGAAATATGAACATATCGCTTCCATGACAATGAAAATATGAGATGAGTCATAAATATAATATCATAGTATTATTTTCCTAATGTAGTGTAGAAACTCACCTATGAGTTAAAAATAAAAGAATATAGAAATCGCTCTGTGAATTTTGTTATCCACTTCGAATATTGCGAGTGTTTAAAGGAAGTGCAGTATTTACATGTTTAAGCATTTAAACTTGCGTGAATTTGGTTTTAAATACGCAGCGATTAATAACCATATTGATGGAGTTCACCAGGCTGGTGTATCTTTTGCGAAGATGGAGAACCTCATAAATAGCGAATAAGTAAATAAGCACTGCATGTCACAAGTCACAAATTATTTCTATTTTTTGTAGCTAGAATAACTTCTAGAATGATGATGAGATTCCAAGCATTCAATGTAACAATTTTCAGTCTGGAAGAGGATGCTGGACCGGAACCTTAGTCAAGTTTTTATTTGCTCCTCCTCCTCACGTAATATTGATTATAGTTATCAAATGATAACTATAAGCCGAATGATTTATATGTAAATCACTCAGTTCACACTCAAAATAAAGCGAATCAAGCATCCAAGACTTAAAATTTCATCAGCGCAGATGCCAATCCTAGACTACATTTTTGTTCTGTTCTGAATTCCAGAATTGTTGTTGTTGTTGTTGTTTAAATTTTAATTGGTAATTTGTGAAATTTGACGACGTAGGGTGCATTTGTTAAAATTTGTTTTTACGAATGCACCCTGTATTAATATTAATTAACTGAATGATAAAACAGAACCAAATGTTAGTCTGTAACACAATTATGTTACCAACTAATATTTTAAGTGTTTACGCAAAAAACAAGTTGCAAGGATCCGTAACGTGTTACTATGCAAAGCAAAATGGAAAGATTTCAACAAAACAATTTCTTCGTTTTCCTACTGTTCAAAAATCTTTAGGATTTGCTTAACTATCCCCTCTGTTCGTTTCGTTAATAACTTGATTTAAGCTATTTCGCGGACTATTACACATTTAAATGAAAAACCTGTTTTCCTGATATTCTTTTTGTTAATCGTTGTTGATTTCTTTCGTTTTCAAGGAAGGGAAAATATAAACGAAATGGCGCAATAAACAAGAGTCTAAACAGGTGCTGTTTAGTGAAATATCACTCGTTTTCGCTGTTGCGTGAAAAGGTGCCGAGGAGGGTGTTTTGCCTCGCTAACATATACTTAGGCGTTTCGATTTTTCTTCCACTTTTTTTTTGCTCGAGAGTCGCTCTCTTGCATAAAAACTCGCTGGATGTATGCCAAGACGAATCGTCGACATAACGCGAGTCGTCATCCACGCGGCACGCACGTGTCTCTGTTCTCTTTCATTACCGTGGTCAACAACCGTGGAACGAAACCATCCTAGAGACATCACAGAATGGGCAACGTGGTCCAAGAAAGTGTCCAGATATTCGGGGGTGATGACCACGTGACCTGCGTGTTAGAGATGCATGCACGTACGGCAAACACTCGAGCAAAAAGAATAGCAGGTGACGTCACTGAAGCGCAAAGGACCACGTCGA
Organism: Typopeltis vanoorti; assembly: GCF_054136105.1. Taxonomy (NCBI): domain Eukaryota; kingdom Metazoa; phylum Arthropoda; class Arachnida; order Uropygi; family Thelyphonidae; genus Typopeltis; species Typopeltis vanoorti. Next base: position 107,924,294 of record NC_143556.1, on the reverse strand, counting down.
GAAGCCTCGCTGTCACCGGCGTACAGGTGTCCGTAAAAGGCTGCAGCGCAATAAACAACGCAAAACGATAACTAAGGAACGCGACGGCGCGTGCAAACATTTTTACGTAATAACCAACGCCACGATATCTGCATGCATTCTACACGCATCGTCGATGAAGAGAGAGAAAGAATTCCCGCCAAATAATCTGGCGGGAATTCTCGTCGCGCAACTGTGGACACACGTGGGCCTTTCTTCGACTATTTTGATATCTTCATTCAACATATGATTACGTAACGGGACTAGAAACATTTAAATTAAAAATGCGTTATCATTTTTTGCATTGCGATATATATCAATGGTTCTCAGCCTTCTCTAATCCAGCATCCCTATCAATAAGTTATTAGATAAACCTATCGCAACACCTATAAAGAATCATCACTGTATGGACGTTTTTCTTTTTCTAAAATCAGCAACGTCCCCATGCCATTTTTTCCATTAAATAATTTTATCAAACTGTAAATTCGAGAGACTTCCAGGAAGTCATGGATTGATCGAGAGAGGTTACATATCATTCACGCCACATGTCACACACGTTTTATTGAAACTCATTTTCACTTGCACTTACTCCCTAAAGAGGTAAGCCATTCCGATCACGCGCACCGTTACATGAAAGAAAACTTTAGCTATCAACCCTTTCTTGACCACATTCATTGTCAGCTTCCAAGGAGATCCTCTATAAAATGAAAAATTCCACTTTCCGCTATGCTATAATGACTCTTTCGGAAGTTTGTCAATCTCTCTCATATCATCGCTCTTTCTCCTGTATGTCAATGTCAGTCAGCTGTTTATACATTTTCAATCTGTCCTCATAATCTACAATTCCACAATCCCAGTATCATCTTTAATATACCCCCCCCTCAATGTACATACATTGCCTCGAAAACTAGAACAGACCAGCATTGCTATTATCTCCAAGGTTACATCGGTAATCTTTGGCATATGACCCTGAAACTTTCGTTTCATATCAATAAAAATTCCAAGACTCCTATCCTGATCAGATTCTTACAGAACATCCCACCATTGTGATGTTCCATTGGCGATCTCATTACACTCAAGTGCATAACTTTGCCTTTGCTAACATTGAACTGACAACCATTTTCACACGTCTACAGTTCCAGCTTATTCAAATCATTATGCAAATACTGCATATCAGCAGCACTCCAGATTAGTCTCTTTATCTTTGTATCATCAGTAAACAGTGTATGTCTCCGTGAAATCCCTTCTGATGCCATTATTGTACAGAATGAATGACATAGACCAAGAATGATCCCAGTAGGTATACTACTGATTATCTTAATTCTTGTATACTTCCTCCTACACCACATTTTGATGCCTTTCAGTCAACCAAAGTAATACTTTATATCCAATCCAACATCTTCTAACTTACATAACTATCTTCTATTCTCTCAAAAGCTTTAGCAAAGTCCAAAAGTATCGTGGTGTATCAATTCTCCTTGTCTAACTAGGTGCTAGCATTATAAAAAATGGGCAACCTGCTCAAAGATGACTTTTTTCTTAGTAAGCCCATGTTGTTTATTGCAAAGTTTAGATTATCTGTAAACCTTATATCTCAATGCAAAGTATCAGGGACTTTTCCGATATTTTCACTGCTGTCCAGAGATACATCAGTCTTTATACTACCCTCGTGTAACGGGATAATCACACATTCTTTCCATTCCTGTGGAATTTTTCCTATAACTAGATTACGGGCACAATCGATTCTTCTGAACACTCCCTTAGCATCATGCTGAAATACTCTCAACATATATAGCGGAATTTGCACTTAGTTTGCAGCAGCTAAGTTCTTCATACACCTAAGTGCATACACGTCATTCTGTTTAGATGCAGCATCGAATTCCATATCGCTTACTACAGAATAGCACTTAGCATAGTTAGCACTCATTAGCTGAACTCCGCACATCTACCACTTGTATGCCATCCGTATTCTTCTTTTACTTGCAGCAAAATGAAAGAAATCTTTTGTATTTTCCTTCACTTGTAGAGAAAGTTTCTTTTTATATTCAAACCTAGCTTTCCATAGAGTCTGAAGCTTCTGTACGTCAGTCCGTATAGACCATATCCTTCGACTGGAGAAAAACCTCGATTCGAATCCAATATACGTTTTTTTCTCTAAAAGTGAGTCATCTAGTCTCATGTGAAGGTTGCAGGGTTTTCCTCCAGGAAACTCAAGTATTTCATCCCTCAGAACAGGCAAACCGAACAAAAGAGCACACGCAGTTTGCAGACACAATATATTGGTTTCATAGTTTTAGTTGTTTTGGCCATTAATAAAACAACCAATTAACAGCATAATTGGTTAACTTTAAAAAAAAAAGGTAACCAATATAATAACCTGAGCAAGACATCCATATACTGTACATAGTCACTTCCCGATAAACACAGCATGGTTGTGTAAACAACCGGCTGTGACAATTGTGTCCTTAATCGAACACCACCGTTAATTAATAGTCCATAGTTCTCTTCAAATCCAAGATAATAGTTAAAGTGAATAAGCACACACAATTACAGCTTCTGGCAATTAAGTGAATAATTTTTAAATCCAGTCTTTATGTTGTTTTCGTTTTTTTTTTTTTTTTTTTTATCCGAGAGAGAGAGACTGGGATTCATGGCGTAGCTGTTATATGTAATGTAATGCATTAAAAACTACAGTTATAAAAGAGAAGACAGATGAGGAAATGCGATAATAATTAATTCCCCAGATATGAAACATACAACTAGAAAATACCTCCAAGAGGAACTGCCATTAGCTCAATTAGTCATGCAGTAAGAGTATGTGACATTGAAAATGTTTTATATTTGGAACCCTGCAAAGCAGTACGCATTACATAAAACTTCGAAGACAATTACTAGGAAAAACCACCTTTGATTGCTGCTCCCAAAACACCCGAAGCCATTATAAGCATAAAAACCAAGGACCTTACTCAGAGGAAGTGAAGTTTCAAGGAATATGAAAATACAGCATCAAATGATTTAATAACGGCACTTCCTTTCTATTTCTTTTTTATTCTATTTTAACTGGATAAAGAAAAAAGATACAAGAGTTCCAGACTTCCTTATACCTCCGCAATTTATCTTTTCTCGGATGTTATTATATCCTTGGAAAGGCTTTCAAGTGTTCTCTGTTTGCACACATCTAATGATAATAATTAGATATATTATTAACAGGGTGGTTTAAAACTGAAAAGTACTTTCATTCTGAAATAAAAATCGCCACAAGGAAAGAAACTTAACTTTATTAAGTCTGAATATATGCCAAAGTAAATGTTAAATATCATAAGAATAAAAAAAAATAGAAAATGCCTAGTACTTATAATGATTTCGGTTGACACTATGTGGGTTGCGTGAATCTACTGTATGTATGTGTGCACTACATATAGACTGCGCCAGGAAAAATCTGGTTTTAATGGCGACGTTAACGCTGAAAAATCTCGTTATTACAGCAATGTTGAATCTAGAAAAATCTGTTTATAACAGAGGGGTTGAATCTGATAAAGAGCACAGTCAATGTATAACAAAGTTTAGGATTCCGAGAAGGAAATCTTACAAAAACTCCGTTGGCTTTTTATTTATTTATTTATTTAGGATTTAGGATTTTTCATGTCGAGAGAAAAAGCTTTCCATTTTATAAACTTTGAGCACAACCAAACAGCATATTCTGTGCTCAGGAATAGACAATAAAGTAAGTTACATAATGTGCAAAAAATTTAAGTAATTGTAACTAAATGCATAACTTATGATGAACTACAAAGGTACATATGTAGATTACTAAAAACTATGCATATTTTGTGAAGTCGCTGTTTATTGCCTGATTCATTTAGCGCTTTTCATTCAACAGCCTCCTCATGGTTACGATGGTAGATGGATCTGTTGTTAATCGGATTAGTACAATGTGAGTATAAGATTTTATTCCGGCTTGACTTTATATTCATGCATTTGTCTGCTTTAAGGGAGGAAAAGCCTCGGCATCTGATTGGCCGATTATCGGTCGAAAGTTTTATCAAGATTTTTCTTGTTCTGTAACGAAAATGAGCCTGTTATTTCCATCCAACGGGCATGTGTTCGTACGGAAAATATGCCCGTTGGATTTAAAAGATGTTCTGTGATGATGTGATTCATAAACGAACAATGTATCAGCAAAAAAAAATCCAGTGCCATTGAAGTAGGAAAGGGTTTTTTTTTTTTTTTTTTCAGTTTCCTCATCTCATCATCAAAGGCTGTCCAATCTTTGTTTGGAGATGACAAATGTCCATGCGAGTCTCACAACGAATGCTAACGTTGATTGGTATGCGCCAATAAGAACACAGAACCTGGACTATGGAGCAATGAAAATCGCACGTCTATACACAATTCCCACATGCTCATCCTGTCTAGGAAACTTTTTATTTTTTTTTTCTAGGCCTTTTTTTTTTTAGCCGGTTTTTAAATCAGCCGAACTTTGAGAAAGAAAGTAGTATTTTTTTTATCCCCTTTTAAAACCACAACTAATCTATAACAATAATTTCAGACAGTAATGCTACTTAAGATATGGAACACACGAGATAAGTTGTCTGCACTCACTGTCGTTTTCCGTAAATCTGAATGCTGAATTCAGCCACTAAGATGACAAAGAATGGAGACAGGTCTGCCTACCGATTTCCAGAAGTAACGGTTAAAAGAGTGCCATCTACTCCCTTCGGGGAATAAAATGATAAAATAAAAAAAATAGACTATTTATTTTAAACACGTCGAATTCAGACTTCTTTTATTCTGTATGTTTTAATGCATTAAGAAATAAATGACCTAGAAATGAGTTAATTTAATTTTATTATTAGATTTTAGAAGTGTTTTATACAGATAAAAGAAGTCTGAATTCGACGTGTTTAAAATAAATAGTCTATTTTTTTTTATTTTATCATTTTATCCCCCGAAGGGAGTATAAAATCATGACGTAATTTATTTCTTAATGGATTAAGAAATAAATTACAAGAAATTAGTTAATTTAATTTTATTATTAGATTTTAGAAGAATGGCAAAATATCTGTCAAAAAGTCTTTCGAGTGGTTTTTAAAATGTTTCTCCATTTTAATGCCATTTTAAAGTCGAAGTATGTGATTCGACTTGTGATTTACGTAGAAAATAACAGGCACAGAACGATATATATAAAAAAAAAATCTTACGAAGGTCAAAGTACGTTTGTGTCATTTCAAGTAACGTTGTGTTTCTGAACCACTTACTAAGATTCTTTACACAATAAAGTTGTGCTTCTCTCTTTTCATTTTTTTATACAAGTCGATAAAATCTAAAAAATCAATGCAGAAAAATAAATAAATAAAAATTGATGCGAGAGTGACAGCCACTTGATAAGCTGAGCCGAACTTGCCTTGAAGCGAGGTATTTCTATACCTAAGTTTTCAAAGCGTCATCTTGTTATAAAAACCCAACTTGTATTTATTTAACAAGAGTCTACATTTCCGCAGTGTGAAAAAAGAATATGACAGCTCGAATTGCAGTGGTGTATCGGAATGACAATCATGCGAAGAAAAAGACGATAAGTTAGCTTCCGGGATAGTTATTTCGTCTTATATTTTGGACAGTGGCGACCGGTGAAAATTTTAAGTGGGGGTGTTGCATATACAAAAAAAAAAAAAAAATCTAATCAGTAACGAATTTATTAATAAATAAATTTACATATTAAACATTGCTTTATTAAAAATATTTCATCCTCACCACGAACAAACACCAAATAAAAGTTTCGTATCAATAGCAATGACAAGCGCAAATGAATATCGGCGTTAGATCGCAGTGCATTTGTTTCGTGTAAAGATAATTGAAAAACTATAATTCTTTTCATATTTTCAACGGTGACACTCATCATAATTCAGCCTTGTATCTATAATAAATAAATAATTATATGTTATTTTAACGAAATAAAATAAGATTTACAAAAAATAGTTCACCACGCACACACAACGATAATGAACGTTTCATATCTCACAGAAATAAGGCGCGTAAGCATACTAAAGATACACTGCCGTTTGGGAAGTGTGAGAATGACCTAACGTGCAATGACAAGAGCAAACGAATATCGGCGTTAGATAGCAGTGCATTTGTTTCGTAATCTTAAGTGTTAATTGAATAATTCCAATTATTAACAATTCAATCAATGTCGAAATATAAGCTGTAACCTTTAACATTTTGTATTGCATTTATATAATGTTGTAAGCATTGTTATTATTTATAAACACAAATAATTTTTTTTTTCATTTTTTCCTTGGGGTATTGCAGTGTCGCAGTGCTTATGTACGGGCTGCCACTGATTTTGGATAAAAAGAATTCTGTATGAATGCCTATAAATACGTAGAAAAAATGAGATTTCTTTCTTCTTATTATTATTAGGCGTACGTTCGCACAAACTAGAATCAATTGCTTCATTTCAGTGTCTAAGTGAAAAGCAATACTTTTGTTTCAACTTCAAGTGGCGTTTCCAAGGTGATTTGGAAACTTCGCAAGTAAAACGCATCTCTGTTTACATCTTAAATATTCGCGAAAGTTTTTATATATTTCAGCTTGAATGATTTGATTTAAGAACTATAGTTGATTCAGAAATGATTAATTGATTTGATTGTATTTAATTATACAGCTAAATCAATTTCTGTAATAAACATAACTTTAAAAAAGGCAAAAAAAAGGCTACCATAGTGCAGTCGCAAGGATGTCACGACTTTGGACCTTCTGGTGGAATGACCTGGTTTCGAATGTGGTTTATAGGGATTTTCCAACTGGAATTGAGTAATTTGGTTGCATACAGAAGTATGATAGTGTTTCTTCATATAAACCCGAATTTATAATGCTGTAAAAAACGACAAACTAAGACAAACTAGAATTCTGAACACATCTCTTCGGAATTAACCAATATAATAGACTGAGATTAACCTAAGTTGCTTTGACCGCAATTCTAATCATACTTCACCCAACTAAAGCCGTATTGTTTCTGTTAACACCGAATTTGTTTCTGGATGGTTACTTGAATTTACAGAGCGAAAATTAGGAGTTATCGTGGGGGAAAAGCACTGTTACGTTCGTATTAGATAGGTTACTCACTTCCATCTTAACAGTAACGATAAAAGTCATTCGCTTCCTAGATGACATTCGAATATCGGTTCATGATATTGTATTATATTTGTTATAATATAACTAAAATAATATTCAACACCATGTAATTATTACTTGTAAATGAAAAGAAAAAGCTCATAAAAACTACCTAATGATATGAAGGAAGCATTTATAGGAAAATTCCCGAGGCCGCCGGACTCCTTATCATTTTTGAAATAATGACTGAATCATTCAGAAACAAATATCATGATTTAAAACTTTAAAAAATATTAAAAACCCCTCCTTTATATTTATTTTTTATTTGGTTTTTGTTATTTTGTTTATTATTTGTTTTTTATCATTTCGTGCATGTCATCTTTTCCATCTTTTCCTCAAGACATTTAATGAATATTCCAGATGGTTTTCAAGCTTAGTTTAACAGAAAGGTTCTAGTTTATTTCGTCTTGTCATACACGAATCACTGTAATCAAACGTTACCATTATATGTTCAGAAAAGCTAAGATCTATAAAGAAGTATTTAATTTCACTTTGTTTGAGAATCGAGTTTATTTAGCTAAGGCTTTCAAATTTTATATTATTATCTTCTGAACATTCTTAATGATTAAGAACGCCTACCTACAGGTAATAGTTACTCATATAATGGCACATTCAGTCAAGAAAATAAGATAATTTTTATGTATATACATTTGGAAGACTTGAATAATCTTTTGAAATCAACAATGATGCTGTCCTCTATGACACTATAATGATTTCTAATATAATCTGTAAGAAATCATTTTTATACAACTTTAACAAGGTAGACCTTTGATTTAAGACTTAATTAATTATCTACAGATGTGCCCTTTACACTTTTCCCACAGAACTAACCATTTATGTCAAGAAGGGGAGCAATAATGATGATCTTCGGCGCTTACCTATAAATTAGCGTTGTGTAATTTTATACCACACTGGATGTTGGGGGTTTATCAGTTATTAACTCTTCAAATTTCAGACATCAGACAATAAAAGGCGACAAGCCACAGCTGGATACCGACACTCTTTATAACCGCTTTGGTGAAGGTTGGTCATAAACAAATTATTTAACGAAGAAATTCAAGGGCAAGATTGTTATGAAGAAATGGCGGATGTAAAAGTCTTGTTTGTACATTATATTCGTCCTCTAGAAACATTTAAAACACATATTTTGATTTTAGCTTATTAGCGTATTTACTTGATTAGTTTCAATGAAAGAAGAAACATAAAGAGTTTCTTATTTAAACTTTGTTGAAAATAATTTCCCCGTGAAGTGTTTACCTATAGGGAGCTAAATACTTTGGGATGAGGTAAGCTTTCTCTAACCTGCAAACGATGGGTCCTCATTCTTACAACCGTCTTCTGTGCATCCTTTGACTGGGAAAGTCTTGGGCTTGATTCTCGTCGTGACACGATGAATATTCAGACTTTTTATTTATTTATTAAAGGTGAGATAGCTGGGCTCACACACCAGCTGGTAGGGATTTGCCTTTTGGAAACCTTTGAAGACAGTATATATGGTATGGACGGAGATGGATCGCATAGTGTTGTGGACTCAAGAGATGAATCCCCTAGACTCCTTGGAAGGGTTGCATAATTTATCATTAATATTAATGATAAATTGATGCGAGTTTTAGAGGGCACTTCTGACAAAGGAAAGAAGTCTATGCATATGTAGAAACGTGAAGAATCATTACTGAGGTACATAACCAAATATTTCAATCTGAAACTTACAAATCATCTTCAGCGTTATGGACAATTTCAAAAAAAAAAAAAAATGTAAAACAAGACACGAGTCGCGTGCTAGAGTACTCGTAGATATAAGGTTGACATGTTATGCTATTTAATGACAGAAACTTTATACAACCGTCTGAACTGTCAGTTGATCTTTAAGTTGCAGATCGAGATATTTGTTTTTATATCTTAATAATAAACTTTCTTGTCTTGCGTGTTCATGTATATATTTAGTAATTTGATACTAATGCAAATTAAAACGTTTATAAATGCAATTAAACTGCATTAATAAATGTTGAGGCTTTAATTGCATTAAAACCTCAACTACTGAACACAAAAAATAAAGTATCAGCATCTCACACACACACATTATAGGTAAACGTGACATCTGATATTAAGTGTAACCTAACTTAACTGAGTAGATCATTTTTTAACTTTAATGTTTACCATACCAAGACATGCATCGTGCATCCTAAATGATGAAAAACAAAAGCACCTCTGAAAATAATTTTATTTTAATATGTTAGACTTGTTCAACATTAGTGTGCAGTTTCACACAATAAAAAAAAACACTTGGATATTTCACAAAATGTTACTGTATTTCAATTTAATGAGGTAGGTAGAATTGCCGAAGAGTTCCCATTATTATCAATTATTTTCTATGAATTTTTAAGCTATTCTTAATGCCTTTTTTCTATGGAAAAGTTTAGTTAGCCCTTACACTACCATAGCCTTCCAAGCATACTTGGATTTCTTAACAGTTATTTCAGGATATGGTGATTGTGTGTGTATTCTCTTTGCCTGTTTGCCAGTTAGGAGGGATGAAAGAAAACCGAGTTTCCAGGAGAAAAGAACCCTACCACCTTCGTATGAGACCGGAGCTAAAAAAAAGCCTTGATATCCTAGACAGGATTCGAATCCACCTTTTTGCAACCGACTCAGTTATGCAGTCTCTCTTATCAACTATATAGTTTTCTAGTTTTCATTAATTAGACAGTAATTTAAAATATACGACATACACATCACAATTTGAAACTCGTGTTCAATTCAACATTACGTTAAAATGTCGTCTGCAATAAAAACTCCCTACTGGTTAACAATGTTATAAAGCAAACTAAATTGGTGACTAACGCGGAAAAGTCTCTGAGATTTTTTTCTCAGTATAAGCTTGTTCATCTGGGTAACTAACTACATAAGAATATTTCGTTCCTTAAGATATCAAAAAATCTACAAATTCTTTCCGGCTATATGTATGAAACGATATTTTAGGATAATTAGCTGTTTCATACTTGTTAATGCTTCCTAGTACATCATAAGAAACAAATCTCCCAAAGCAAAAGAATTATTAAAATATACAATTTGAAATTGATTCTATAACCCATTTTATTCATTTATTTACATTTCTAATAATCTGATGTGCTGAACTTGACTCCAGGAATTCAGTAAATTGAAGTAACGATCGCAAACTAAATAGATTAATAATTTGAAGTTACTAATACGAAAAACGTCAGTTTGAGTTAACAATCTGATGTTGCTCATATGTTAATCAATATGATGTTAATTCACACGTTTCTTCAATTTAATCTTCAATCGTGTTATGATATTAATTCACATGTTTCTTCAATCGAAACTTATTACTTGATCCCACGGTATCAAATAGATCTTAAGGATTTCTTTGATTGATTTCTTCTTTGATTTCTCGCTGCATCATTTTAGTAAGAACTTTAACCAAAAGAGTGTATTCAGCCAAATGCATTCTCGTTTAATTTTCTCCAAATCCGTTCATATTTGTCTTCTCTCTTTCTTCCTTGACAACTACTAGTAAAGTTTTACAAAATTCAGCTGTAATGTAATACCTTTACGTCCTATTAGAATTTTCTCAACTGTAAGCTTCAATTTATATCAAACTCCGTTCTGTGAAACTCAATCTAGGAATTCTGGTATCTTCAAAGGATTAGTTCTTATTCCTGGTTTGATGTCATGGTCCAAGTAGGCATAATGCTTTCTTCTGGTGAGGAGAAGATACTATAAAATACAGCTATTATTGTTAACAAAAAGAAAATGTTATTAATAATATGAACTATTAAAAATTGCAGTTATTAAAAATATATATTGTATAAAATTGGCGAAATGCCCAAAAACAGAAATTCGATAAAGTTGCTACGGATGTACAAATAAAAGAGAAATACTCTAATTAAAAATTGACTCTGTCTCTCAAATTATGATATTTTTATATGATTCTCAACGCTCTATTTATTTCTATTATTTCTTTATTTATTACTTTTTGTTATAAACTTGATTCTGTTAAGTACGTGTTCTGTCAACTACACCAGCTAACGTTTATGGGTCATCTTAATTTAGTATGATCTCGGGAAAGCAGGTAATAAATATTCCTGAAATATACCGGATCCACATGCCTTATATGGTAGAAAGAATTTCATCCGATGACCTGATAAAGAGAAGAGATAATGCATACTTAAGACAACTAGATATTATCAAATGAAGGGGAAATATGTAATAGAGACAAGAACAGAATCTTGAATACCTGGTACAACATTCTGAATTAACTCCATATACAGTGAGTTTCTTAAATTTAACTGTTTTCTTTTAAATGCGTGCTGTGTGCTGGAAGCATGCTAATCTGAAGATAAAGAGGTGGGCGCAGATATACCGGTTGACCTTCGTGGCTTCAAAAAAGTATAAGAAGGTTGGGCTGTCTGCTACAGCAACCTGCTACAGTAAGCATATAGCGATGAGGCTAAAAGAGAGTTTCTACATGCAATTATTCCCCCCCCCCCTTCCGTCTGATATCTGGCGGACATAGGTGGTGTCTGAGAGAATTACAGGTTTCTCTCCAAATTCTTCTTCTACTCTTCAAAACCAGGCGTGTCCTTACTGTCTCCTGGGTAACAAGTGATTGATTTCTTCGGCCAGGAACTCTACTTGGTAGGCATATATTTTATGGGAAGGGAAAAGAGTAGGTGTTTTCGTTTTATCGCAATATTCTTCATGCGAAAAAATTATTAATAGTGGGGGCGGCTTTATTCCTTTAGGGAAAGTTATGGATAATTTTGTGGCTTATCAGTTTATTAAATTACCTTAATAAGGTGTTAAAACATGCCATACAGCCACGAGGTATGATTATTATAAAGGACTGCTACTTAACCTTTTCATGGATGGTTGAATAAAGCGGAAAGGGGGAATAAGCAGACTTGTAGTATAAGGCAGTTATTGCAGTGAACGTCACTTTTTTTTTTCACATGTTCATTTTCTCTGTTGAGGAAGTTCATTCAAGAGAATGGGTGTGCTAGAGTTTTTTATTTAAATTATGCACTCACAGTTTTCGAAACGGCTTTAAATTTTTGTGAACATTACATAAACATTGGTTTAAATTTCTTTCTGATTGATCGACTTGATTGGCTACTTTTGTTTCTACGTAACTATTAATATCCCTGGGGGTTTGGCAAATGCGTCTATTTTTATCGCAAAAAGAATGGAGGTTAACTTGAGAGAAACAAGAACTAGTTGATAAAAATTGCGTATTGGAAAAAAAATGTTAAAAAACTATTCATTGATTCACATCTCATTCCTTCTTTCCAAATAGTAAGATAGAATTACCTAGCTTCTCGAAAAATATATTATAATGTCCACGCATATTTTATTTGTATTTATTTGTGCTACCGAGATGTAAAAACTTAAAAATGACGATATAAATAATAGAAACTCATTTGTGCAGTCGAACTACGGACCCCATCCAGTGACTAAAATAAATAAATAACATACGATATTCAATCGCCAAAGACACTTCAACTGAAACACTTCTATGTTCCAGCGCCACTTATATTGTAAAAGTCTAAGAATAGAACAAAAAAGGACCTCTTCCTTTTGTGATAAAATCTTATTACATTAGATATTTATCTTTCTTTCTCGTCTAACCTTCAGAGCAGCTGAAGTAAATTTCCAGTGAACGTTTTAACAGTCTCTGTAATCTATGAAATCTAATTTAATTTGGACTCACCTTGAAAAGAGACTCCCACATCTAAAGCTTTGACCCTTCCGATTTCTAAGTCTTATCTGTACATTCATCACCCGGCATCCAGATAAAGTAAGTGTGACACTTGATTTGATAGAGCAGGGAAATGCGATACAATAGCGGCGCGTGTATTACGTAACCTTAAGATAATAGTTTGAGTCATCCGAAAGAAGAAATTCGAGCCATTTTCGCAGTCCTTAAGAAATTTTATACCTCCAATATTTCAGTTTTGAAACTTAATGCTGTTCTCCCATTCAGAATTTGCCTGTGAACAAAATATCTGATCAACGTCTTTCTTAAAGCGCCAATCCACTTATTAAGTGCCTCAGGGTAATCACAACTTTTATAATGCTTTTATAAAGTTATATTTCGCAGTCTTTAAACGAAGTATAACATAATTCACACTTTCTTTTATAAAGCGTTATGCTCGATAATGTTGCATACATATGCAATACATATCTGATTACTGGAAAAAAAAGTATCCATCTATAAATCCAGTACTGAGTTCTTTGTACTAATACATAACTTTGAGATTTTCTTACAGTTTAGCTAACAGACTGTTTGCTTTTAGTACAGAAAACCAAATTGTCTGTGATGTTCTGTACTAAGACAAAGTACAATATAGTGTGGACAACAATCCACACGGTAATTGCAATTAGATTATCATAATTATTTTTCTCTTATTTTGCCTTCTGTAATGATATAGCGTGAATCTAGTACTGTCCGTCTACATTAATATCAAACCCTAAACATGCAGTTAGCAGAACTATCGATTAGAAGCATAAACAAAGTTAATTTACTAGGAAATCATTACTCTTAGTGGAGTTATGCTGAAACGAATAAACCATGGAACTTTTTTTTTGAGCGGTATCATAAGAGACGGACTAAACAAACCTATTACTGAGAAACAAACGGTACTAAAAATAGGTCAGTAGTCCCTTGTTAAATGAGTTTTTATGTTTGTTTTGGACCGATCTGAAATCATTATCTTCATAGAGGTTTAACCGAAGACGAAGGATCCGCTACGTAGTGTGCAGACAGAAGCAAGCAGCAGGTGCTACCTGACCTCTCCGTGCATCATTCGAAGTAATTGTTTGTTCCACAGGTGGCCACGGTAGAAAGCGGTTGTTTGAACCGAAGTAAGAAATGCAGCAGATAAGATGAGACGAGGGTAGCGATGACTTTTTGAAGAGAGAAGTGAATTACTTCTAACTTAGTTTTTTTTTTTTTCTTTTTCTGTCTTCTTTTTTTTTCGGAAATCAGATCTAATTCATATAAAACATATGTCCTTCCATAGTATCATCTACATTTATCATTTGACATTATTTGATAATAGCACATGTCAAATTTCTATTTACACATTTTAGATTGTTTCTCGTCCAAATCGATAAATTACATTTAAGATTGGTAGTGTTTCCCATTAATGTCGTGTAGCAAAAAGCTCGCCTTCAGTAAATGCACGAAGTGATATCAAAACAATTCAGCACTAAGTGCCACATGATACTGATGCAGTTAATACAAAACGTCTTAGAAAGGCGTAGGTGGAGTGTAATCTGTTGAGTCAGGAGCCATTGTTAACGCTAAGCATGTGTTAATGAGAAGTAACACTTTGTAAAGTGTGAGTGTATCATGCACTTGGCGAGTACCTCGCCATCAAAAAATAGCAAACTTCAAAGAAGGAGTTACGCATTTTGAAGATTCTGGTTCAAAGTGAGAAAAGCTATCACAAAAGCCTTCAAGGCGATAGAAACTTCAATTTACAAGTGTCTCGTATATGAGTCTTATTAAGTGCAGTTAGCTAAAAAAAAGACAAATGTAAAATTCACCAGCGTTGATAAATTCACCAGCGTTGATACTGGCGCATCTTCTTAGTCTTAAATTTTCACATTGTTTAGAAACTGTTGCCTGATTTAATATTTATATAAAAATTGAGGGAAGGGGCTACTGCTATTTACAGATCACTAGCAGAGTTAGTGAATGATTGTTTGGATTAATCAAGTATGCAATATTTGGAAATAAGCTGATTATAGCACGTGCCTTCACCCATATACCTATGATTAAGCCTAAGCAGGTACTAGTGAAATGTTCACCTGGCCTGATGTCGCCTTGTTTTTTGTATCTGTTTCTTTTCTCCGCCTACTTACGAACCTCTGGGAACAAAGTGGAAAATTCAGTTTGCCAGAGGCAAAGTACAACCGCTAACCCTGCTTTTGCTTCCATATGTTTTTTTATGTTTTTATAAGTGTATATTTTTCGTTTTTCTTTCCCTTAGTATAGTGTTTTCGAAGAGTGCCCTCGACTTAATCCCACCGTGAAAAAATATCACGTGGTTTGTCAGTTTTTTTTCCCGTATACATCGACAGGTGTACAGTTATCTAGCTGACAAACACACACATAAACAACCGTAAGCAAAAAAGATCACCATGCAGAGATTTCGGTTATGCTTCAGTGGATCATCATGCTATTTTAATAAAGATAATTAGTAGCAAAGCATTAAATCGGGATCCATAATAGTACATATTAATATTACGTAATATTAATATATCAATGATATTATTACAAGTCAGAATTTCAAACTATTTAATTTGCTCTAAAATAATTTAAAGTGCTTACTGAATATATGCTAACTGTTGTTTGTAGATTACTTGGAAATCCTAGAAATAATATAATAATAAACAATTAGTAGTGTTTCATATATGGATTAGAACACACACGTAATTAACAGATGTATTACAAGAAAATGCATGAAATGATTTTAAACCAAAGCATATATATTAGGCATACTTTTATTTGTGTAAATTACTTCAGAATCGTAATAAACCAAATGCTTCTGGGGTCAATGACGATTCTGATGTGAACCAATGCTCTAGAAACCAGTCACTCTCGTCCTCCAAAAAAAAAAAAAAAAAGTTGTGGTGGTTTCACATCAATTGATGAAAATCATTTGCCACCTAGTGTTGTGGACTCTTCAAAGAAAAACAGCATGGATTATTAAATGTGTACTCATGCGCAAAATAACTTAAAGCAATTAAGCAAAAATCAATCAGGCCTTTTTCGTATGTCTACATTATAAAATATAGTAGAAATAAAGAATATATAAGTGAAAGAAGGAACAGTTACTCAATGCATTAATATAAAGTCAGAGAACACAATCAAACCAAAATCCAAAATTGCCTTTAATTTTATAATTTAATAAAATTATAGAAAAACAGTTAAACCTTGTTTTTCCCACTAAGAGAGTTGCAGTTAGTCTATAATGGAAGTAAAAACAGATTTTTACTTCCATTATATTTTTTTCCTCAGAAGCAAACAAACTATCCTTAGAACGAATGCAATAGATCAACAAAAAGAAATTGCACATTGAGTTCTCATGATCCGAAGCTCAACAAACTGCATGCACAACTCTGTCTAGACTCGGTAATAGTTTTTTACACCCCGCACAAGCCAAATGAATACAAACAGCATCATTAACCCATGCCCCTTCAAATTACACGTGTAATAATTGACAACAGAAATGGTTATTTTATAGCTGCTAAGTAAGAAACAATCTCTCAGCAATTACGTGTATTCGGCAAGAGCTACTGTGAAAACTATTTCGTGCCGAAGTACTCTGCGTTTATGCTACCTAGTATGTGACGATAAGCTCAGGAGAAAAGCGTGGCTCTTGGCGTGAAGGTAAGAAAGGTTACCGATGGTTATCGCATGTTGATAAATGGGAGCCCACCTCTTGAAGATGTTGACGTCTGCATACACGATAACGACAAGTTAAGCTACTCGGAACAAGTTCTATTGGACTTTTTTTTTTCCTTTTTACCCTAAAGAATAGTTGAAATGGGGTGTAATTTACTTGGTGAAAACAACACATTTAAACATCATGATTGTGGGTAAAATAACTATTTAAAAGAAAAACATAAACTAAATAAAGACCAGTTTGGATTTACTAGATGCTACATTATTCTAGTTTGTATTAATCGGAAAGTTTTTAATTTATATTTACGAGTATAAAAATTCGACGAAGGATAATTATAGTATATTGAAATGATCTCCATCTTCTTTATACGTGTCTAATTTATTTATTATGTCTAATGAATATTCTTAAATTCCTGTAAAATAGACATAAAAAACATAATCCTTATTTCAAATTATTTATTATAAAACTCTAGTTCATGTAATTAAAATCAAGGACACTGAGTACTGCTCCCATTTCCCTGTTTGGTTTTTTGGTTTTTTAACTTATAAGTGTATGATTTAAAACTTCTATGCTTCACATAAAAAAAAAGAAAAAAGAAAATCGAAAACCAACCCCAAAATCAAGGATATTCGAGATACATGCTATTTAGTGGTCAGTTGGATATGCATCAAGGTAGTCAGCTGACAGCTCCCAGCAGGTGCAACCAGTTATGAGTCTGCTTTCTTCCGGTTAAAATCAGACGTCATTATATGTGACACAAGTAAGATGAAGGAATTCTTCCTCATTGGATAGTAGTGTTTTTGATTTTTTTTCCCCCCTCAGTGTCTAGTAGGTCAATATCTATAATAACTGGCAGCTTGAAGAAAAACAAGTTTCTGTTGTAGGTGGGATTCTGTGTTCAGGAACACAGCTTCATATATATAAAAAGTATAAAAAGAGAGAGAGAGAGAGAGAGTGTGTGTGTGTGTGTGTGTGTGTGTGTGTGTGTGTGTGTGTGTGTGTGTGTGTGTGTGTGTGTGTGTGTGTGTGTGTGTGTGTGTGTGTTTCTGAGCACACACCTTGTAATCATTTTCCTCCCTGGCATTTCTTTAGTTTTTCCAATTTCCAAGGCCATAATAATAATTAAATGAATGAACTTCATCAACGATTGTAATCCACTGAATTTCATATACCAACTCAAGAAATGTAAGAAGATATATATATATATATATATATATATATATATATAAGATCCTAAAACTATGGTTTATTAGTTCTTAAATGGCTATCTGCAAAATTTCATAATCTGCATATTTTAGGCAATTGAAAAATGTTTGAATTCATTCTCCGATTCATTTACTTCAATTCATTCGCTGCAGTAAAAAGTAATGACTGAAATGAATCATAAATACATAGCATGTTTCTTTGTAAATTTTCAATTTACATATTTAAAATTTAACCTAAATGATATGCCACTCCACCCCAACCCTACACACATACGCACACTCACACACATATTTAAAATAAAGCATTACTTTTGGCTCTATGTAAAGTTCATAAAATAATATTGCGTGTGTGTGTGTGTATGTGTATATATATATAAGTAAATAAAAGCTGAGAGAACAATCCACTTAAAACTGTTTCCCATCACCTTCGCTTGTACCCACCCAGATCCACAAGAAGGGGGTCGCCCAGTAGGGTATCGCCTATAACGCCGGTCGTAAAACCACCTAATGAAGTACACTACCATTTGTGTCTACTGAAATGTGTAGCAGACACAAATGGTGTTCACCGTTCCATAATAAATTAGATTTTCCTATAATTTATTCACTGATTAATGGTTTGCAGTGATTTCTTAGAAACTCAGATACGATCCAACTGTTGGATATTTATCTGGTTGATATTAGGTTTGATATTAGTTACTGTTTGCGAATGTAGGATTTATTTTTTCTGGGAGGGGGGGGGGTGTAACTTATACTGTATTTATATTTATTTATTTATTGACATGAGAAAATAATAGGACATATTTTGGATCCTATTTACTTGCACCGCTATTTACTTGAGTGTTATTATATCAGTCGAAATAAGAGGATAAACTTTCTACTTAAATTATCAAACCAAAAACATATTCTAAAAATAGTAAAATACAAAGGAAGGTCATATTTTCAGTTTATTTTGATCTGATTTTATTACTTACAGTAATTGTGTTCATGTATATATTGCTGTCAGATTTTAATATACATATAAGGATTTGTTATGTGAGTCCAACTCAGGAAAGTTAATAAATCACTTGCACATTAGCACTATAAGCGGGTGGTTTAAAAGTTAAACAATTCTGAAAGCCTTACTCGATATACGATATAGATGAATATGAGATTTTCGAGTCGATTTAGGCCTCCGATAAGCAGGATAGGGTCTCACATCAGCAGACGAAAATAATTTAATACCTAATAACATTCATGGATATATATGACTGCAATGGAACTAGAACTCATAGCGTGTTGGTTGGAAAGCAGATGCTATGTTCACTCGGCCGACAAAGTCTTTGCATGGCCGCGATTTATGCAAATATTGAAGTAGTTTTAATAATTAATAATTAAAGTTCCCAGTTACAGAATATCGCTCTCTAAACTAATATTGTCTAAACTCAATTAGGCATTTCTGACGTAAGAAAATAGTGCCGCGGTAATGCAGCCGGTGACAAAACTCATTGGTTGGAGAGGCATGAATTTGAATATCCCCTTTCATGCACTGTGAGTGTTTTTTCTATTGGAAGTGAGTTAGGCAATCTGGTATTCAATGTTTCCCTATAAGCTACCCGAATGTGCAGCTCATAGTGGGGTCGTATGTGGGGCCGGCGCACAAGATTATGTTCTAATTGTTAAAGGCGACACACTAACGAAATACATTCAAAAGACGACAAAAACTGAGATATATATATATATATATATATATATCTTTCTCCCAACCCCTTATAAACACAGATTCCAACACCATCACCATCAGTAAATTGAAGCCGGTTCTAAACAATTCATATCAAAGTTAAAGTATCCGTACAACTGCATTTAATTGGGTTTTTTCCCTATTAGTTCCACTACTGAATATTTTTTATATCAAATCGCGCAAGAAAGGTTACAGAAATCTATAATATTTAGTGCTATGTGTGTACAGAGGAAGATTGAGTAGAGGAGGAGGCGGCGCTTCTGTAGGTTTCAAGCCGGTTAGTAAATGAATGTTGACCAAGAGCTCTTCGTGTTCTTGTAGTCTTGGAGAAAAGTGGAGAAGTGATGGTATCAGTACTGCAAGACATTCTGAGTGAAAATAACTACGAAAAAGGCATTAAGACAAAAGCGAATGGAGTAAATCTGTGAGAGAAGGACGGATCATTTAATCGGATTGCTCTTTTCTGGATCAAGCATACTTAGGTTTTTGCTGCACTAGCAGAAATGTGTGAAATCTGCTGGTGCAGAAATGTTCACACATTTCTACGTTACTAGTATGCCAAGGCTGGGGGGGGGGATTGGGATTTTTACAGTGTCAACAGTGAGAAGTAATATGTTCAGCTGAAGAGCACACTTGCTTTTTCCCTTTTTTTTTTGTGTGTGTGTGTGTATGTGGGTTGAAGGTGTAGCAGATACAGGAATTCATTGCAGATGTACATCAGATTATAGCGATATTATTTTGCTTAATCAATTATTTATGAATGGATTCATGTATTCAGTCATGACAGAACGTGTCTTTGAATAAAAAAAGAATAACTGCGACACTCGGAAACAGTGAAAACGCCAATGCACTCATTTCAGACAAGAGAAGGAAGATTATACGTCAAATGATAAAATCAAATGCAGATTAATTTGTACTTCAGTGTCAACAATAAAAATCTCAGATCACAACTTTCAGTGAGATATCTTATATTCATGCTCTTTGACTTCACTAATCCATCAGCATCATCAGGTAAGAGGTATCACAATGAACAAGTACGCTACTGTAAGATGCTTCGTGATAAATTGAAGTCAGTGATTCTGATTAACGCTGCTGGCTGTCAGATCAGGAAGCACTGTGTTGTTGTATGAGAAAGCTTACCACCACCACCACTACGCTGTGCTGCAAATCAAAATATGAAAAATAATCCACACAGATTTTAGATTAATTCTAGTGCTTTGAGAGATCATTATTCGAGATTTTGGGAGGCAAAGGAGTTAGGTCTTATTAGTTCGCTCAGTCGGAAAGAAAATTCTGCAAACATGCAAAAGATTATGCGTTCCTGGATTGAGTACATTTAGTTCTATACTTTATTTAAAATTAAAAACTTGGCATTCCTTTCCTTTTCTGATAATGTTAATTTAAAAAAATATTTTTTTTTACTATGGATACTTTCTGAATGGCCATCGTATAGCAGACAGTATTTTAAGTATTGTTGTGCTCAACATGTCTTTAAAAAAAATCCAAATTGGAATACTATTGTTTCGTTTTTCGCTGTCCTACACTATGCAGCAAGATATTCCTTCCTCCACACTTGTACAAATAGCTCCGACCATGTAGCTTAGAATTCCCAGTCTGTCCTGTTTACACAGTACCGTATGCTATTCGTAGAAGAGTACACAGAAGCAACCGTGGCTATAATGATAAAAAGGAGAGAGACGTCTCTCTCTTTTTTGTATGTGCAAAAAAAAATAAATAAATAAATAAAAATAAAAAATAGTATTATTATTATATAAGTTCACGGACAATGAAGTGTAAATATTATGCATGCTATATTTCCAATTGTCCAATGAAAGATAAACGCTGAACTGTCTACTTCTCTGGGAAAATTCATCTGAAATATTAATATTTTTCCATTCCATGTCTTGAAATCAGGTAAATCAATCATTAGATTCTATTCCTATTCAGATGTGCTTCAAATGAATTGTTTCGATGTTTGTTTTCTTAAGAATTTAAAAATATGCTCTAAAATACTGCGTTGCTAATATCAGCTTTAGTGTCTTTATGACATGACTTTTCCATGTATACCCTTACTCCCCTCAACATTAAACGCCACCTCAGATACTGTAATAACAAAACCTGCTTCGCAAGTAGAAAATCTTTCAAAAACGTGGTGGATAAACACAGTACATGGCTTTACTGTATTCGTTATAATTATATGAATGTTATTATTCTCTTGGAACTGCCTTTTGATTCAGTGCGTGAGCAGCCTGTTAGATTGTGACATTGTCTTGTTAATTAATCAACTATTATGTCATTTACCGTTTTCATGTGTCGCATATCCTAGCTTATATTACGATTACAATAATAAAATGTCGATTTATATCCGATTATTTCTTCATATGGAATATGCCAAGGAACAGACTACTTCTGCATTAAGAAGGTAATTCGAAAATTTTGTTATGAAAAATATATGATATTTGCAATGAAATAACTTTAATTGTTTAATATCGTAAGTCTGCCAAAACTCACCAAACGTCGTCTACCCTTTTTTAAAAAGTTGTTAAAAAGATGATAATTAAAATATCGAGCAAAAGTTTGGTTATAAACATGTTAGTGTACTAAAAACAAAAGTAAAGGTATTTTAACGCACTACACGAATAAATATTTCAAAGAGAAGTAATCGATCTTTTCTAAATTTTGTTTTAATTGCTGAAAAGATTTCCCTGTAAGAGTTATCGTTTTCACCGACAAAACTTTTTTTTAACTATTGAAATATTTTAACTGTTCAATATTCAACAAGAGGAGTCAGCACCTCGTTAAAATATTTAGGAATTCTGTTACATCATGGTATGTAGTATTCATTTCCTAAATCAATAGTTCTCGATGTTTTACGTACAGTAGTACCCTTTAGCCCGCCAGTTAAAGCAAAAAGTATTCCTACTGTTGTTCTAGAAATAGGCAGAGGAAACAACTAACACTGGAAATTTTGTCTCTTCTGACCGCTTTTCCTGTTTTCCTGAATGAAAAACCTGAGTCTCTAGGAAGAAAAATAAATAAATAAATAAACCTGCCACAGTTGAAAACGAACCTTAAAAAATTCTTCACTTCCTGAACGAGATTTGAACCCAGAAGTATTGTCGAGTCTTACTGAGCTACGATATGCTTAGATACAAAGCTGCATTTCTTCATCCAAATTCTTTGAAATGTCACCAAAGTAATTGATTATTTATTCTTGGAATTCTGCTCTGGACTTGTTAAGATGATATAGCTGTATAGAGTTTATGCTTTAGGTGTTCCATTAGTAAATAGCCAAACTATATTTTGATTATTACTGCTCATTACTTCGCAGTGAATTTACTCTGTATCATATATTTCAGCTATATTAAATTTGTATAGCGAGGAAAGAAACTGAGAGTTACAAATGTTAACCATTTTTCTAGCCTATATTCCTCATCTTGCGATAAAGGAGATAGAGAGAAAACACCCTGGGATAATTACCAGTAGGTTGGGACGAATTCTTTAGAAAAATTTTCGTGCAGAACTGAAAATCGTGTTTGAACTAAACTGTCAAAGTGAAACCGTATAAATGAAAAATTAGTTTTCCTAATAAACGTTGTAGATTACTTCCTCATCTATCAACATTTATGTTATATAGTTAACTAGCACGCAGCAAGTTAGCGGGGAGGGATTTGAACTCCTGGTCTATCGGTTGTGAAATGATGTCACTCACCACCCGTGATGCAGTCTTTAATAAGAAAAAAGAAAGAAATAGTGCCAGGATGCTCAAATCTAAACACCTTCTGCGATTATGTTTTGAGAGCTGTTGGCATACAACCAGCATAACTTTCGCATTCTGTTTTCAGTCTGTATATTGTTTGGCATTTCTTTATCCATCACCAAACTCCTTAGATATTCGCTCATCAAAGTAACAGTTCTGTGCGGATATTTAAATAATTGTCATATAGCAGTAATCAAAACAGATAAATATGAAACGCACCCAGTCAATGTAAGATTGGTTTAATTTAAATAACAATTAGACACACTCGAATCGAAAAAAACGTACACCGTAAATTCGACTTAGTAATAACCAGACTCGAATAACTTCGATACGACCGGCCTGGTTGGCCGAGGGATTCGCGTATCCGCTCTCCGACCAATAGTCTTCGGGTAGCTGGTTCGAATCCTTCCGTGGCCATGGATGTTTGTGAGTTTTAGTCATAGATGCTTGCCAGGTGGCACACCTAGAGGGGGGGGGGAGGCAAAGGGCCTTGGTACCCTCCGAAGAAAAAGGAAAAAAACACTACAACATTTTTCAAAAATATTTTTCTAATTAAAATTCTTTTTTTTTTTATTTATGTTGTGTCGTGTCTTCTATTTCCAAACTACTTATGAATTAGCGGTCACATAAGGTGGGAATACCCTATACTTCTGGAATCACGGCCGCTATGAACACAAGGCGAACGAAGTAGTGCTCGGGTGGACAGAGCACTACTTCGCACTTTTTTTTTTTTGTATTTTTTTACATACAGTTTATTAAAAAATAAAATTTTTCTCATTGGAGTTATATTTTTCATGGTAATAAGTTTGGGGTAATCTGCGCTCTTGCACCAATTTTCCTGAGCAAACTCTTTAACAGTTGATGATCAGCGGGAGTATTCCATGCTGGGCAAAGGCCTGATACACGGGATCTCCTCTGGCCCGAGCCGGGCCAGAGGAGATCCCGTGTATCCCGTGTATCATGTATTGGCGATCATTGCAGATGCTCAGTCATAGGTAGTATGCGATACTTAATGTGTATTCTTAAATCGTTGAACTCCCCCCCCCACCCAAGATTAAATCCCGAGTGCGCCACTGCGCTTACCCAAGATGGACTGAGTCACCTTGAGAGAAGTGGATTCAACCACCCCACATTTCGGAGAGGCTTTTGCCCAGCATGGAATACTCCGGCTGATCATCAAATGTTAAAGAGTTTGCTCAGGAAAATTGGTGCAAGAGCTCAGATTACCCCAAACTTATTACCATGAAAAATATAACTCTAATGAGCAAAATTTATTTTTTAATAAACTGTATGTAAAAAAATAAAAAAAACTCTTCTCTACTTGGCTTCATTATTCCCTTGATCTGGTTTGAATTACAGCCGAAACAATTAAGACTATCAGAGCAGCGCGTTAGGTCAGTTTATTTTGTTAATGTGAATCCCACAAACGAAATGTTTCAAACTTTTAATACATTAGTAATAGTAATGCCGTCTATGGAACAAGGGTAATCTGTGAATCCTGCTCTAGACACTAAATTGGAGACTTTTCAAGCCGCTTCACGCCTCCAGTAAGGAGGTGTTGATCTCTCCCTGGACGATGATATTCATCTAAAGGCATTCATCAACATCAGTGCCCAACTGTGGTTCGAATGTACAATCTGTATGTTGAAGAACATATAATATCCGCTCAGTCAATCAGGTGTGTGTGTGTGTGTGTGTGTGTGTGCTGCGGCTAGTTTGTCTGTTTTGAGTGAATTAAGACACCTCAGTTTCCGAAACGGAAACCCTTTCGCTCACATGTGACGGTGATGTTAACACTTTTACAAAGAATACAAAGTACAATCGGATATATGCGCTTTCTTTCTCTGTGTGTGCGAATGTGCGCGCGCCTGCATATCATGCAATGTGAAATAGCAAGGCAGTTTGGTACACGCCTCAAAAATAATTATATTAATTATACTTATAAATTTGTTATTATTATAATCATGCCACTGTATGAGCACACAATATTTATTGAACAATGTCAGGCAGTAAAATAATTTTAATTGGAATATTTAGAGGGAATATTTGAAATTATCAACTGTGATTAATTATAGAAATGATCTGGATATAATTTTATTTTTCAAATCTCATTTTTGCTGTAAAAACATTTAACCAATTTGAATGACTAGCTACCATCGCGTATTTTAAGGCTGCTATTATTACTACTATTGTAGTAATAATAATAACCCGCTAGAGAGAACAACCAATTATTAATACAATTTATATTTCTTCAAATGAATAACGCGTTCTCCGAAAGGAATGTGAACAACCCCTGCATACAGCAACGGAGACCTCATGCAGCTCAACAAAAGCAAACCTCGTCTGGCTACTATGTAAAGTTACAGCCATAATTCCTTGACCGCTGCGGGAAATCGTTTACTTTTAGCAATAGGTAGGTTGAACATCATTGCCGGACATATTTAACATTCTCGGCAATAAGTACTTTGACACCCGCTGTTTACCCATGAAACCGTTACATAGCTGTGGGAACACGTAGCACGCTGAGATAAACGAAATGTATTACACCAGCTCTTCCAACGCACAATCGCTTGAAATTTAGAGGACTTGATTCAACATAAAACAGCGCTTGAAAATCAGGAATTTCAAGGAACACTTTGAAAACCAGATTGGTCCATTTTGTTCAAAAGAATGCGAACATTTGTCTATTAGTTGGTTAATTAACTATTCTGTCATGTAATTCCTCCAAAGAATGTTATTGTTATCTATGCGTAAATTGTCACTGAACATACTGTCATAACATAACGGTTCTTTCCACACTGCAATTGGACACAGTTGCTGTTTCGACAGAAATGCTTCTTTAAGTTTTATTCTTTACTAAAAGGTCAAAGGTCTTCTTGCGATGCACTGATATGACCGGTTGAATTTTCGCTACATTTCTTTGGTGATCTCGCTAACTATATTGAAAATTCTTATTGTAATGCTTCAAAGAACATTTTGTTAAATATTTTAATACTTCCTTTATAATTTTAATATTATATATTTTAAATTTTAAAATTACATATTATAATTGTAAATCTGTTTTAAATGCAAGTTTAAATATATTTAAACTTGCATTCTCTCCGCAAAAAAATCATAGCTTCTTTATCATACTGATCAGAGCATGTCTTATGCAAAGACCATCTGTTAATATCTAACAGTCGTTTCGAACTTGCTTAACAGCGTTTTCTCACACCAAATGTAATTCGTCAAGTCCGTAATAGCCTCTCGTACAACAAATGGTAGCTCTCTCTCAGTTCAATCTTAGCGAAGCGTGATAAACTGCTCCTCCTTGGGAGACGCAGTGCCCACTTCTACACACCCACTTGGTCGCAACTCGTAGAGTTGTTGCGAAACGGGTCAGTATATGCTCGCAATAAAGCAAACGTTTCTACTCCGTCCAGAGGGCGTCTGTAGAGCACCCTCCTCTCTCTTAGTTCCTTGGGGAACTGCACACGTTAAGGGCCATACCAGTAATGAAATCGCCAAGGGAAGAAAAAAAAAGAAAAAAATTGCGTGGAAATAGCTTATATGTAACAAGTGTTGGTACTTGTAACCAAGTCGTTCGCCGAGTGCACTATCCCATGAGTCACTGCTTTCATCTACCCCGCTTTGTTTGTCGAAAGGATATTAGGATCACGCATGTTCACTCTTGTATTCCACGTGCACTGCTAGGATTTTCTTGTTCTGCGCGTCCGTGTCTTTTGTTACGAACCCATCTATTCTACTTCGACGGTGGCGCACGTAAAGCGAGTTTTGCCCGAACAAGACAAACATTCTCACGTGTTGGTAAAGTGGCCTTTTAATTGGCTTTAGGTCAAAGACAAACCAGAAAACGCACTGCTTAATCAGACGGTAGCGTTACAATTATACGCGTCTGAGGGGAGGAGTGTAGGAACATATTGACTGGAAGTCGTGTTTAGGATACGAACGTAGAGGACGATCTCTTTGTTTCTGGTAGCCAGGACAAGGATGGATGACGACATGCTTGGCTACAAATAAGTTTTTTCCTCACCGCATTACGTATATTTAATATTCATTCAAGAAAATTCTACGATAAGCAATTATATATATATATAAATTAAATTTTATATGAAAATTCTATTTATCATTCCCAAAATTTATTTGGGAATGATAAAGAGAATCGAAGGAAAAAAAAAAAAAGAAAAATAATAATAATAATCCTAAATTATGCCATATGACCGATAATTTAAACCAGTTTAAAATGGAAGCGGAATGCAAGTTACTTAAAATAACTTTTTTATTCCTTAGAGTACCAATAGATATACGGATTAATTTGGAGGAGGAGTAAAATAATAATAAAAAAAATTAAGGGGAATTCAAGTGGGAAATTCCCGAATGTTGATAGAAGTAAGCCATCGATCCGAGACCAGTTCAAAATAAGGTAGGCGTGTTTGTTTCTCGTATGGAAACATTAAATTTAAAGAAATGACAAGCGTCTAGTTGCAGATCAGAGAAAGAAAAAATAATTCCAAATACAGGTAATTCTGTGTCTGCATTTCCGGTAGACTTCGGTCGACTATTTTAAATGCAGTGAAGAAAAAAAAATACCTGCACCTTTTTGAGAAGAAGGGAAAAAAGAAGAAGAAAAAACAGACCACCCTTTCTGCTAAACATACACAAAGTAAAGAAAAAGATGACACGAGTGACTTATTTCACAAACGTCCACATTGAACAGCACACTAGGAATAAAACTGCATAAATATATCTCACGAGAATTCTAATTTTCCGTTTAAAAAAAAAATCTCAACGGCTTTCTTGCATCAACGATTTAAAATAATTCTCAGGGTGGAATATTCCCACTGTTCAAAATGTACTCTAAAAAAATTCCCCTCTCTCTAAGTGAAATCGGCACTATTTCACATACAAGAGAAAGAATATAGTAGAATACCTCTTTCATTCTAACTAACCTATTAGCCTGCTACGTTTATTTCGTTTTCCTATTTCCCAAATCCTTTACAGCTCTGCCA
Source organism: Typopeltis vanoorti (assembly GCF_054136105.1). Taxonomy (NCBI): domain Eukaryota; kingdom Metazoa; phylum Arthropoda; class Arachnida; order Uropygi; family Thelyphonidae; genus Typopeltis; species Typopeltis vanoorti. Next base: position 107,895,978 of record NC_143556.1, on the reverse strand, counting down.
CCTGCTCCAGTAACCATGCTAACAAAAGTGCTGGCATGGATAATTACACAGAGGGCTACTTCACGAGGACTAAAGCGATTTAATACTGCAGAGAATCAATCTGATACTCTGTTTATTCGTATGAGAAACCGGAAAAGGGACAAATTATATGACATTATAGGAAAAAGTGACAAACGTTTCCAACAAGCAAGAGTTCCCACGCTAGGTCAGCAAAACAAGCACTGTTATGTACCTGTGTTCACGGGTATGTGAAACAAATAACGATATGCAATCGAGGTTAACGAGAGCTGTCGGAATAAGCAATAAAAACATTTGAGTGTTAAAATTTCAGAATTGAAATTCAATATACATTTAATGAGATGGGACTTCTGTCTTAGTAAACTAAATAATTGTAATCAAAATGATCTTTCGTTGTGCCAAGTGTACTACATTGATGGATTGTTTTAGTGACATATGAATAAACAAAATTTAAAAACAGTTATCGAAGCTAAATAACGTTGTGAATGGTTAGATTCAACAATTAAATCCAGATCCGTTTGTAGTAATCGTCACAAAAGATCCATATTTGGTCTCTGCGTAAAAATATAAATACAGATTACGTAAAAATATAAATAGAAATACAAAAATTAAATAACCTTCATAAAAATAGAAAAACAAATTCTTTAACCCATCTACGGTACTTATGTACTATAGGTTTACAACCTTTCGTCGTGAAGACATAAAATGGACTATTTTAATGGCATAAGTAGGCAAAACAATTATATCTGATGTGAACCAACTGAAAATTGGCTCTACTTTGTGATAATGAATACAAGTATGCGATGGCAAAGCGCATTTTTATTAGTCTTCCATTTCATTATTTAACGGATTTTTTTTACTGCACACGTGACTTGCGCAATTCTGCAACTAAATCCGAAATTATTTTAAAATTGAGCTGACTCGGCTAATTTGATATCAAAATCCTAATCATCGAATTTTTGGGATTCTTTTCAGTTATACGATAATAATAATTATTATTATATTGAATTGTTGTTGTATAATTTAAAAAAAATGTTTGAGTACAACCAAAACTGAATTAGTGGATAATTTTTAGAACACGTACTAAATAACAAAAATTTAATTAATTTTCATCCAACTGAAGCAACTTATTGCTTTGTATAAATTCGCAATATTCTAATCGGTTAGTGAAAATAGTTCGATGCAAAGAAATTAAAGATTCCAAAGACTGCTGAATTTCATTAAAATCTTTTCATCGAACTTTCGCATTTTCAGACCGAGTGATGGAAACATAAATCGCAATGCATTGAAAGATTGCCTCTGAAACTCGACTCTTTATAATTACTTTCGCCGGTATGCATCAATGCGATTTATGCCGAGGTACATAACGACAAATCTATACGTGTTTTTTTTTTTTTTTTTTTTCCGTTCTATAACAATCGGGCTCTGTTCCAGTGATCAAACAAAAGACGCTGAAGTTTCCGATACGTTCTTCTCTCAGCCTCATATAATTTAGCAAAACAATTTCTCCAAGTGAAATACCTCGTAATCAGCTCTTATTTTCTGGCTACGGTGGTCACTCTTCTAATCAACACTTGTTCTGATGAAGTTAAAGATTAAAGGTCTTCATTCTAAAAAGGAACGCCTTCTTCCCTCATTTTATTTTTTTAAATAGTTTATCAGAAACTGAAGCTTCATTCTCTGCCTAGAATTAATCCTACAACAACTAAACTAAACAACCACCAACAATTTTAAATCTTCTTTCCAGTGGAGCATACTCAGAAAACCTCCCTCTAGTGCAAATGACAGTCTTTTATCATTTGATCTTGCAACGGCCAATGGACGGAAATTCCTACAATTATCTCTCTCTCTCTCTCTTGCTCGATTACTCTTTCTTACTGCACTATATGTCTCCCGCGGAAGAATCAAAAGAATCCTGAATTAGGAACTAGCTACCATCTTACAGGATGAATTCTAATTCTGCTATCAACTATGTATAAAAGCATTAGCTTTTCGATAGGTTCCAAAAAACTTGATGTTTTTTTTTTAACTTTTATTACGAATTCTGTAAAAACCCCACAACCTTAGGATAATGTGTCTCATATTTGAGACGTAGAAATCTCCCAAAAAATTCTTTGATGCTGCCTCACAACAGATTAATTTTGACTAATCAATGTTCCCTCTTACAGATTCGCTACGATTGCTATCCCTGGAAACCTGTTTCTGTATCATGTCTTTTCTACAGATATTTTCACTATTCCACTTAACTCCTCATTATCATCAGTGACTCTAAGCACTTACCCGCCCAGGACCTTACAAGTATCCTTAGTTTTCGTAACCATAACTCCAGGATAAGGTGGTTAGCAACATGCCTATAAGTGTTCTTTGTCTGCAAATTGCGTGTGTTCTACTGCCCGGTGTTTCAATTTGTAGGACGAAAGACCCGAGTTTCGGGTAGAAAAATGACCTCCCCCCGTATGAAACCGGCTAACTCACCTTCAGTTGAAAAACCCTGATAATGATTCTTCGTATCCTAGACGGAATTCGAACCCATGTCTTTCCAACCAAAGAGCTCCGTCTATATCGACTGAGCTACAAAGGCTCTATTCTACTTAATTAGTATCCATAATTTCTTAGCTTCAGCTAACTTTTATGATAATTCCACCAGCAACAGTTGCTCAACATTCATTCACATTCCAGTGAAATCCGCGGAACTCTTCTTTTCATCGTCTTCATTTCGCTTGTTTCTCTAACCCTCTGGAGAAGACTTCGCCAGCGAAAAACCATCAATATGTTCTCTCTCTCTCAATCCAGTAGTGCGCTATGGTTTTTCAACCTTGAGGTCTCATTTTTGCAATATTTCTTCACTTTTTCGACCGAAACTAGCGATGTTTTCTTTCAAAAATTTTGCGACTGAATAAGATTTATGAGGTATTCATGAATATTGTGGCTGTTAATCGATAAACGTGAACAATTGTTCTAATTGGCGTGATAGCTCACCATTAATGGGAGAAAATTCTTCGTCTTCGTGAATCTTTCATTCTGCTACATATTATTATTTTATTATTTTTTTAAATCTCTTAGGCCTATTCTGTTATCACTAGCTTCAAATGAAGGTCAGCTTGATAGCTTTATATGAAAAGGTTTATTTTCCCAGCAACTCGGGATTTTTTTCCCACCAAACAGGCAAACTGGCCAGAAGAACACACGCATAACAGACATAATATACTGGTCTCACAGCCGAATTTTGCATCGCCGAAAGGAAGCCTTTTCGCTTTTTTTTTTTTTAGTAAATACTTTACGCACCGACCGAGAGGTCGCTTACGGAAAATACACCTCTCCGACGCATCAAGTTCCCTAGTACTGAGAGTTTTTTGCTCTCTTAGGTTTCTGCCTGGTCTCTGACAAAAACCAACGAGTTTAAAACAGCTGTCAGACTAGTGAAACCTTATCAAAATGAACCAATAGGAGGCGAATATACGGGAGCTTTGAGCGTTCGTCTCTTCCTATAAGGTTCGGCTAAGGCAACTCGTAGTATGGCGGCGGTGTATTCCCTCAAGCTCTCTGGTCAATTTTCGCACGAAATTTTTATAGTTTCTGTATTCGGCTTTGAAATGATGTTGGATTTAATATCCACTTAATTTATATAATTTTGCATCGCCGAAATGAAATCTTTTGGCTTTTTATTTTAGTAGAATTGTTATTTTTCTTACCTTTCTTTTCTCTCAGTGTTCCCCATTCATAAATGCTGTTTTATGAATGACCCGAAACCTTCATATTTAACACATCTGCTACAACAAAATAAATAAATAAATAAACTTACAATGTCAGAATACTGTGGAGGGAAGAGTAAGAAATTAGATTTTTTTTTCTATTTTCAGCATGAATTTCACTTCGGTGAAAAATCTGCTTTAGCGAAGTGTTTCAGTTCGTTCGCATGGTTAAAAGACAATACGTATGCAGCCAAACAAAATATTTCCACTGCCAGATATATATTGTGGGTTAAGTGTTACACCGGCATCGTTAACTGCCGTTCGATTCTTTCGGTCCAATTGCTTGGGTGCGCTCTTCGCTCCATGACGTAGTCATAAAATCAGAACCCCGGGATTGCTGGACAAAGGCGATCAGACATGACACCACACTCGGGCTGCCTTTCAACCAACCTGCAGTTCTTTAATCAATGCCGCCCAATACCTCTCTCTCGCTCTCTCCACGAGCGGACTAGTTCAGTGCCCGAAGCATCGCACTTCCCCGTGTTCTCCTACTCAAATAAAAAAATAGAAAAAACTTGAGAAATGTGTGTGTGTGTGTGTGTGTGTGTGTGTGTGGGAACATGATTTGTGTGTTATATTGGTGAGTTATAATTCAGTTTTAAAAATCTTTTCTTTTTTTTTTTTTTTTTTTTTTGAATCGGCTACTTTATTACGTTATTTTCCTGAAACCATCACAATTTTGAGCTCAACAGTATTAGGAATCATGTAAAACTAAGATGGTGTAATAATAATAAAAAATGCAATCCAACATAACTGAAAACCAATAATTTGGTATTCGGGTTTTCTTTCCCTTTTTAGGTAGACTGACACCTAATAGATTTTATCTGTCTGTAATAACATGCCTGTATAGATACTCGCCGCTTGAAATGGTATTTTGAGTAAAACCATTTTTAATGCAAAACGATTTCAAACCAATTAAAATATATATATTGCACATATAATAATACCACGGTAGCCAAACTGCGGCTCGCGAGCCGCATGTGGCGCTTCTTAAGTTTTATTATATTTTATTTTTATTTTATATTTTATTTTATAAGCTCAACTAACAAATAAAAAATATTGATAATTTTTTATTAACATTCTTGATACAATTGAGTCACTGGACCCTAATAATTCAAAACTTTTAAAGTTAATTTCCGACATTCCTACCTCACGACATACAATTGAACGTCGAATTTCAGAAATAGTTCGATTTATTATCAAAATTAGAAAACGATATAAAGGGTTGTGTAGCATTTAGTTTGTCACTTGACGAATCAACTGACATTACAGACCAACCACAATTAGCAATTTTTATTCGTTTCGTTCTTGAGGACGGAGTGACACGAGAAGAATTATTAGATTTAATAGCATTAAAAGATAGTACTCGCGGCATTGATATTAAGGAAGCTTTTGATGTTGCCCTTAAAAAATATTCCAAAAAGTAAATTAGTAAGTGTGGCATGTGGCTCTTAACCTTTGGGATGTGGCTCTTAACAATTTCTGGTAGATAACTACGGCTCTTGCTGCAAAAACTCTGACTACCCCTGTAATAATAAATAAACTGTTTTCAATGCATAAACATAAAATGTTGCTCAGAGTAGTACTATCTGCGTCACACATACCAAGCTTTGTCTTGAGCTAATGGATCAGATCAACATTAACAGCAAGCAGTTACTTTCAATCAGTACCTTCGACAGGGCGTAGCATAGAGGCAGCCTGCCTTACGGCGATGCTTAATAAGGGCGTTCGTTCAGCCATATTGCGGTAAGCGCCGTCGCTACGCTAACAATTGCTGTTAGAAAGTGCGGAAAGCAGTTTTTCCAAGCTTAAACTGATTAAAAATTATTTGCGAACAGCAGTGACCCAAGAAAGATTGGTTGTTCTAGCAACCAATATCAATAGAGGCGGACGTAGCTTATAATTTAAATTTAGAAGAGCTTATGAATAGTTTTATTGTGCGATATCCCCGTAGAGCAAGCATTTAATTAATATTATTATGTAATTGTTTTGAATTAATGTTTCTCTTGTAATAAAAACAAATATAGCGATTGGAGATTTTCTTATATTTTTGTTTTATAATCCATCAGGGGCGATATTTAATTGTTTGCTTCAGGGTGAAATCTAATATGGTGACAGACCTGCTTTCAATGTTACTTAAAATGTTTCTGTTTAATTAACAAGTATATCTGGGGTGAGAGGTACTTGTTTTCATAATTTATTTTTCTTTTGAATTAAATAAAAATAAATAAAACCTTAAAAACTTTTTAAGGTTTTATTTATATATTATAAATATAAATATAATCATCTGATATATATATATATATATATATATATATATATATATATATATATATATATATATATATATATATATATATATATATATAATCAGACATTTTTTGCATTCACCATCGCGTCATTATAACTTATAAAGGCGTATTTTTTTGCCTTCACCTGATAAAAATGATGAAAGCAAATTAGGAAACGATTTATGATTGATGTCACTGACATTACATAACAATTCAAAAGCAGAACTTTTATAGAGATAAAGGATTTTTAAGTAACAGTTTAAGAAAATGCCGTGTGATTATTTTAATTATTGCACTGCCATGTGTTGCAATTTAGATAAAAATTAACTAAACACAACAGAGTACGTTTTTTCTCCTTCTGTTTCCCTTTCTTTCTTTATAAGCACCCCTCCTCTATCCCCCCCCCTTTCTGTTTTAAAGTTTTTCCGAATAAGTAAGCTAAGGTAGACTGCATTAATGAAACTTCCCCGGAGAGTCAAGAGATGAACGCGTGGCTAGCGGAAGGTAGACAGTAAAGTATTGCCCCAAGTGGTGTCTGCGGATTGGTGCTCACCAGCCCGATCGGCACGATAATGGCTAAGTGGAAAGCCGCGCACCCCTCATATCCACTCCCCCATGGTCAGCGGCATATAAAGCACACACAACGTGCACCCCACATCATGAAACGATACTCGCTCAACGGCAGCAGGGAAGATCCCCGGGACAATCTACGAAACCACCTACCTGTAGAGTGACCTTAGTTTTTTTCTTGTGCACTTGATTACTCTAGTCCAGCATCCCACTTGCCATGGTGAACAGCGCACCCTCTCGTCCTACAGTAATCACCTAAGTCGCGGCATCTGTTTTAATTTATCACCTGCGTGCAGTAACATCGGCCTTCTTACTACCTTTGCCTAGCAACACCTGCGGACAGTCATGGATACGGCAAACTCGCCACACTCATATCCTGTGGAGCAATTCTGTTCGTCTTACCTGCCTTTAGTGTTAGCCACGGAAGAACAGTTATTCGATGTAGTCAGGGGCATGACCTACAATCCGACAGCGACGTTTTCAGATTGCAGTCCTACTCCCAGTCCGTGTTGCAGTCCGAATGCGCCAGTTTCAAGTCCCGATCCCAGTCGCAGTGAAGAACATTCTGCCGAGTTCGCCACCCTTTCTGACGTCGCTTTGACTAAGTCAGTGCCTTCCTTCGTTACGCAGAAAAGTCCGTTGAAGTACGACTCTTCAGGTATGTACGAGACTGAACTCTCCCTGAGTCCGTCGGCAACCACTTTTTCCGAGTTCGGTTACCGTGACGAGAGTGACAACGAAACTGTTTTTTCGTCGGACAACAATTGCAGCCCCACGGGTAAGCGAAAAGCCGACCGACCACCTTCGCCGGCGGTGCTGCGGAAGCGACGATTAGCCGCCAACGCTCGCGAGCGACGGCGTATGCATAGTCTAAACGTGGCCTTCGATCGACTTCGAGAAGTTGTGCCTTCTCTTGGGGACGACAGGAAGCTGTCAAAGTACGAAACTCTGCAGATGGCTCAGAGCTACATTACGGCCCTCAGCGAACTGTTAATAGAAGACTGATGTGTGGGTTTTCCTTTGTGTCTACCTCAGTTGGTGTTGTCGTGGACTTTGAAGATACCCTCTGATGCCTGCAGGACAGACTGTTGTATCTTAATGTTCAGACAAGGTGCCAAATATCGTGCTCAATAATCTCTAGTTCAGATGTTAAGACAGATGTTTAAGACGTTGGCAAAAATCTGTATAGTTATCAGCGAGAGAAAGAAGGGAGAAGAGTTGCCAATGACATTGATCATTTCTCAACTAATTTTCTTAGCACACAGACTCACATATGCTGTTTCTTTCATTGTTAAATCTGGACAGTACATTTAAATTTAGATTTTTTTTAATCAACTTAGCCCTCTGAAATCAGTAGCAAAATAATACATGAACAAATGGAACCTGTCAGATTTCAGCCTCGTTATAGTCAATCACTCTGATTTAGAATGGAATCTTACTGTCTTAAAAAATGTAATAACAAAATTCTTGATCTTTGTGCCCAGTGAAAACTGATATACTATAAGTAATACGACTCTCTGTTTTCTTAAACTTCTCTTAATTTTGTATATCTTGGAACTTATAAGTTATTATAGATAAGTTAAGAGCATCAGTTTGTCATAATTATTTTTATAGATTTATTTGTGTGAAATTTCACGATAAATGTTAGAATGAATGAATCCTTTGTGTAAATATGTACATTCATAGAAAATGCCGCATTTCTATGGCCACTGTATTTTTCTAATGTTTAGTATTTTGTAATAAATTTTAAAATATTTCCATACTTGTGGTGATGGTGAATATTTACTATTACATAACAGACGATCTTTAAATTTAAAAGGAAAACTTTGAACTGAATAAATCCCGCTAAAATGAATTACACTTTTTCTTTAGGCTAGGTAATGTTTCTTAGAAAACGTATTGTTCATTTTTATTTGAAATAATGGTTGTAATCATTGTTAATTAACTGTTTGCACTCGGAGGAAATAAGATCTTTCCTCGTGGCACTCCTTGAATATTTCGAATATTACCTAGCCAGTTCTGTAAGTATCCAAGCAATATCTCAAAGATGTTTATTCTGCTACAGAAAATTGTTAGCATCATCAATAACTAAGACATATTTCAAATTTTATTACTGAAATCCATTATTTAGTTTTCGAAAAGCAAACTAACAGGATTTAGATATTTGTTATACGTGCTCATGTTTCATACGAGATAGTTTATTTAAACCTCGAGTATTTTAATTTTCAGTAAAGGAATAAGCCAATATAGCTGCACTTTAATATTAAAAGAAAAGTGCAATACTTTTAATGTTTCAAATAGATTATGTTAATTTTTTCCCTCATCATCCTAATATAATACCAAATTGAAACTTAATCTGCGAGGCATAAAACAAAACCACAGTGTTTATGGTTTTGTTGTTCCAATAGACAGACATCAGTTTATTATTATAATACCAGCAACTGCGTGTAAAGGGGATAAATAGCTTCCATTTTAACTAGTTCAGTCTACGATCAGGAAATTAGAATAATAAATAAAGCCAAATATATGCATAAATATATCCTCCAGTTATTTCTAATGACCTAAATTAGTAATGCAGAAGTCATTAAATGTTTATTTTTATGGGATGGAAAATAATATAATTAGATAAGTTTTGTTTTAAAATATATCTAAGTTTTAGAATTAATTTTTGTAATTCTCAATAAATTCTAAATAAATAAATAAATTGGTAACCCGTCGCACTGTGAAGCATAATGTTCCTAGTCCCTCCCCTAATCTTCGCTTAGGATTAAATTAGTGTTGATTTTTTATTCTTCTGGATTAAGTTCAAGAATGGAGTCTATTCCATGTTACTAGAAGCGCAGATCTAAAATCTGTATTGAAAATAAAATCTTCTTCATGCACTTCAACATCCCGATGTTGAAATTTTTATCTTGAAGAGTTTCAAAAATTTATTCAATCCTTAAATATTGAAGCAATATTTCTTTTAATCTTTCGTAGTTTAAACTGTTCTTTCGTGTGATATCCATCCTCCCTAGTTTTAGCTGCTCACATTTACGGCTGTAGGCCTCTTCCGGAAGAGTTAGAAGTTATTGAATCTAATGATTGTTAGTCATCATTTGCCTAACGATCTAAACTAACAATTCTGATTCTCAAATAGTTCTATATATACATTCTCTCAGTTGGGGTGCTCAGTAGCTAGGTTCTCGTTCCTGCACCCTGTTAGTACCCATTAGGGGAAGCTAAAGCTGCTATCAACCAAACGCAAGTGATCGAACTAAAATGCTCCCAAATGTCTGCCCTAAAGGATCCTACCTGGGGCCAAGCCTAAAAATAATAGCATTTAACATTGAAGGTTTCTCCAGTGTCAAGCAAGATCTCATTGCAAATATTTGCAGAGATAATGATTGCGATGTGCTCTGCCTGCAAGAAACTCACAGAGGAGAAGGTGCTGCAAGACCTTACATCCATGGCATGAAACTCATCAAAGAAATACCCCACGATAAATATGGTAGTGCAATATTTACAAAAGAGAACTTGATGCCATCGTCCATTGACTCAATGAACAACAGAAACATTGAGATTATTACGATCACATTTAAAAATATCTCAATCACCTCAGTCTATAAACCACCAGAAGAAGCTTTTTCCTTCCCTGACATCCTCCTCAATAATAATACATACATGACTAATGTTGTATTAGGTGACTTTAACAGCCATATTGTTAGCTGGGATTACGCAAAGTCCAGCGAAGATGGAGAACTTGTTGAAAAATGGGCTGAAAATCTTTCTCTAAACCTGATACATAATCCAAAACTCCCTGCTTCTTTCAACAGTGGCATATGGAAGCGAGGCTATAACCCTGACCTCATATTTGTTAGCTCAAAAATATCCAAGATTTGTGTTAAAAAGGTCTTAAATCCGATTCCACATACTCAACATAGACCTATAATGCTTCAATTCAATCCAGCAATTATGCCTAACACAGTCCCTTACAGACGACGATTTAATTTCCAAAAAAGCTAATTGGAAGGGTTTCATGGAAGATCTCGACCGCTCCATAGAACAAGTCCCACCAAACCCTAAAGAGTATCCTGAATTCATAAAAATACTGAGGAAAATCTCCACCAAACGAACAATATTACGAAAGCTTACCTCCTCCAAATGGGGTGCATACCCTAACAAACTGAGATCTTGTGCCTTGGCCCTTTGCTACTCTTCTGCTGAATACGCCTGCCCAGTATGGTCCAGATCTTGCCATGCTGAAAAACTTGATCCAGCATTAAATGAAAGCTGCCACCTAATTACAGGATGCCTAAAACCAACACTACTAAAAGACCTGTATACTTTGGCTGGTACTGCACTCCCTTCAATTCGAAGATCTGCATTCTCAGCTGGTGAAAGAAGCAGACAAATGAATGATGAACGCCACCCACTATTCGGCCAGACTGCAGTGCCCCAAAGACTAAGATCCCGACATATCTTCCTGGCAACTGTTGAACCACCTAAAAACCAAACCTCTCAGAGACAAGACTTCAACAATGGCTTGCACTATATTCTTAAAATAATACTGGTATTCCAATAGCCGAACATCTTCCACGTGGTGCCGACTTGGAATACTTGGAAAAACCTCAACAGACTACGAACGGCATGACGCTGCAAACAAAACCTCATCATATGGGGTTTGTTCCAAGGACTGGGTTGTCCCACACTCACTGGCCCAGACAATTGTGAGTGTGGGACAACTCAGTCCTTGGAACACCTTCTTGCTTGCCCCTTTCTTCCATCACCTTGCACAAAAGAGGACCTTATATCCTGCACAGAAAGAGCGGTTGATTGTGCAAGATACTTTTTTTTTTTTAATTCACCTACCAAATCTAAGCTGATCTCATTGTAACATATAATCATTTGGTGTAAATCATGTTGTACACCACTTACTTGCTACTGTACTACTTGTGTTTGGATACGAAGTAAAAATAAATACATCTCAGTTTACTTAAAGTACCCAATACTAACATTAAAACATCCACAGGATATTAGATGCTCAGCATTGGAACTACATCTTCGGCAAAATTTGATAATCAGTTTTAATTTTGAACCATATTAATAATAAAAAAAAACTTGGAAACCTAACCAAGTAAACCACTTTATGAAAAGTAGGATATTTTGAATCAAAATAATATAATTCCAGCTACACGGAAATTATCATCTTAGATTTTCGTATTTAGGCCTTAGGCCGAATTAGACTATTACGATAAAATAACCTTTTATTTTCGATCAAAAGAAGATAGTCTCCCTTTTTTCCCTTATATAATCTAGTATGTGTTTGTGAGCGAGCGCGTGCAGTCCTCGTCTGTTTGGCGAGGAAAAACCTTTTCGAGTTCCAGGATGAAATCAGCGTATAAGACCAACTAATTCAACATTCGAAAAATGTTTTTACAATATCAAAACGTTAATAAAAATGGAAATAAAGTCTTCATTTAGCAGCATTTTCTTTGGTAGTGCCGTTTTTACGGTACTAAGACAGTGATGGGGTTTCCCTCCGAAAACTTAGTTTTCTCATCATGCAAAACAAAGTATTCTCACACTGGTTTAGTTTTAGTTGTAATTATCGCTAATGCGATGTCATTTTTCTGGTGACCTCAAAGACAAGAGATGTTTAATGTACTGCACAATGAATAAGAGAAAGATGAGAAGAACTTTTATAGATTTAAATTTGAAAGCATTTAGAGTTTTATGAAATAAATGCATACAAAGAGAAATTGTTTAGGTATAAAATAATTTTTGAGGAAATTATTTAACAACGTTCCTCATATAAATTTCGATTTCACTACTGCAAGTGCATTTTTGCGCCCGTGGTGTGGCAAACTTTGAAACTTCGGTAGGATACATTTTTAAAAAATGCTTTTGTTGTCGAAGATATTCTAGTCAGTGAAACAGCACTATTGTGGTATCATAGTAAAGCAGTGTAGCATTCAGATTTGGTTGGACTAAATTGTTATTCATTATTTGTATGAATAATGCAGCATATTGTAATAGGTTTGTCATTAAAGATATTTTCACTGTCTCGTTCAAAGCATATTCTTCTGTAATCAGTTTCAATAAGTACCTCATCCCGAGTTTCGTTAAACTTCATGTGCTTCTTATCCCAGCTGGAAGAAGGATTTCACTTACATAAAATTTGGTTTGGAAGTCCTGCATTTGAATCCTATCTATCTAGCACGCGAGAAATCTTTTATAAAAATTTTTCTGCAACTGAAGATTGATTTGCCGATGCCATACATAGAAAGACAAATTTCCCAGTATTAAATTTAAAAATTTATTGAATGTTTTAACCTTGATAATAGCTCACAGAGGAATGGATTAAAAATTCTGCACATGCCTTCGTGGTTTCTTCATTAAAGAGCGATCTTATTAGCGGAGTGGATAACATGTCTACTCTCCAACTATCAAGCTGCTGATTCGAATCCTACTGTGCCATGGAACCTGACTGGGAAAGCCATTAAGCGAAGAATTTCGACTTCTTAGGATGTAATCTGTATGTTTATCGTAAATAAGGAAGTGGCATAATGAAAATGCTTGAGCAAATAAATCTTTCTACTTTGTTACGTCCAGAGACAGAGCGAAAAGATTGATGATGATGATGGTTGTAGTTGATGAATTTCTCATAGTGGTGTCCAGAAAAGAACAAGAAAATAAAATCGAGATACGCATGTTCTTGTCTTGTTCAAGATACAAGAAATACTGTGTTATCTTATCACTTTATTTTTTGTAACTGGAGCTTAGAATAAGTGCAAGTGCGGACATAATAAGAACTCTAACGGTTGCAACTTGAATGCAAAAAGTTTTCATTTATAAAATGCTAAAATTGTTTAACTCACATTTCCATTTGTTGATTGCTCGTTTGTATGAACATCACTTGTTACGTGGATGTAAATACCGAGTTCATATCTATAATATTTTATCTAAAAATATTGGTGAGAGGATATAGTTTCAACACAACAGTTAAAAAAACGTTCAGTTCATGTTTCCTAATTTTAAGTACATTTTTGGGGAAAAAAAGTCAACGAACACCATAACAAACAGCCATGGCGCCCGATTTAATAAGATGTAGTACCTCCTTTTGCTTCAATGACTGGAGCAATCCACGGGACATACTTTTCACAAGAGTATCCTCCCCCCCTGTAGGTAGTGGGCTGTTGCGGGGTGAACAACCCTTGACCTCACTCGAAACTCCAGTTCATTCCACAGATGTGGAGGCCAATCAAGCACATACAGATGCAGCTTATGACACGGTGCATTGTCTTGCCGAAAGAGACAGTGGTCAGTGGCGTTTCTATGGAACAAAGTAGGAAGTATTACATTGTCCACAATGTTTAGATACCTCTCGGCGTTCAATGTTCGTGGCACTACAAAACAGACTCCGAGACCAAACTTGGGAAAACCATACTGTCACACCGCCACCTCCAAATTTCAGAGTTGGAGTTATGCACTCTGGTAAAAGACGTTTAAGCATCCGCCACAACTACACTCATCCACCTGTTTAGTAGAGGGTGTAGCGTGATTCGTCACTCCATAACACTCTTATGAAGCGAACTAACATGTTAATTCGGGTAATGTAGTCTTGCCATGGAAACCCGTATTGTGAGCCTTTGTTCTGAATGTTTTTGTGTATATTTGTGTTTCAGTCGATGCCCTGAACTCAGCATTCAACGTGTAGGCATACGAATAACTGTTTTTACATATTATCCTTCGGAACACTCTACGGTCATGTTTGATGAGTGTGGTGGTTCGTCCAGTTGTAGTTGACTCCTTTCTCTTCCATCTCAGTATGCTCTCGCTGATCGTTGATCTGTGTAGCCCAGTTTGTGAACACCATGGCATCCTATCACAACGCTTCCTTCATACTGCGTGAATTCTCTTCTCTCTCAAACATTTCACCCAGACACAGTTGCAGTGACTTTGGAGCATCACATTCCTTCAATTTATACTGGCTATAAACACGTGACTCGTCGCATGGCACGATGCACCTTGCCCATAGGAGTGTTCTTTGACTTCTTTCGAAGCAGTGTGTCCTTCTTAATTTAAATATTTCTTGGATAATTTGTTTATGAACACAATGAGCGTTATACATTCTCGCCAATCAACTATACTAAATTTCCCTCTTTAAATGACGAATAAATATTTTCTTCTTTCAACACTGAATCAAAATATTAAGATGCTTCATGAATTCATTATTATAGAGAAAAATAATTTGTTCGATGAATATTTAAAAAAAGAAAAAATAAGAAAAGAAATATCACAGGGTTAATAGTGTGTATTTTCGCTGGTAGTTTTCGATAGACATAAAAGCTCTCCACAAGCAAGGTCACTGTTCATGTTTGCCGGAAGTCTTCACTCTTTCAGTTTCGTAATTCCCCTTGGGGTGCACTAATTTCCTTTTGGCACTTAAGTAAATGAGTTTCCTTCCATGTTTTAGTAGGTCTTGTTCCAATTACCGGTATCGTTGTATCTACGGATATTGTTTTTTATAAGGAAAGAAAAAAAAATCGCTCACATTTTAAATGAATCAAAAAAAAAAAGTAAAAGTTAGTTCACGTGACATGGTTAAGTAACTTGAACATGATCTACCTGGAAGTGAGAAAACGTAAAATTATTATAGGTGGCGTTTCTTCTCTTCCAGCGTTGACAATTAATTGGTCGGTAAACACTGAATATTTTTTCTCCCCATACTCCTACCCTCAAAAAGCTTTTTTTCCCCACTGGAGTATAATAAAACTTCACTACAGTCCTTTAAATCTTAAATAAAAGTTTAAAAAGCTTAAAATTAAATTTTAAAAAGTTTAAAAAGCTTAAAATTAAATTTTAAAAAGTTTAAAAGCTCAAAATTAGTTTTTTAAATATCTTGTAATCTTACATTCGTTCAAAAATTAGTCAGGCTACTTTCTACAAGCATTTAGCCTGCTAATTCGGTATGTAGTTGAAGTCATAAATATGAAATAATTAAATTGACTAAACTACATGAATGGCAGTTATACATTATGACAGAAAACTTTAAAAATCACTCTTTATAGAGTATAATGACTAAATAATAAAAGCAATGACTGCTGATATGATTGCAGTCCTTCAAAAATAAGTGTCTGCATTATACAACAGTATTTGGATCAGTCTATCATCCAATAGAAAATGTTTCAGTCGGGTAAGTCATGTCAGTGCCGCTTGGAACGAAGTCATTGTTGAAAATTAAATATAATTTCAACTTGATCCTGGTTGAAAAAGAAAAAAAAAAGGATTAATTTCACTATTGCTTTTTCGATAATCAAATCCCTATAATAATCTTGATGTTGAAATTTTTCATTGCCATATTTTGTTACTAATTTGTCAGAGTAACTTGTTGGAAAGCATCTTATGCTGAAAGCTTTTATGCGGGGCATTTTTCCTGCATGTTGCAAGCAAGTGGATTCTTCTAATTCTTAATAATCAAAGTTGGATTTTTGTATATTTTCTTCGAAATAAAAAATCATATAAAATAACTTTCATCAAAATGCATTTTACTTTCAGTTACTTTTAAATGTAAGTCTATTCTCGTATAGATTAATTCAATCCAGATATAATTTTACGATTCTGCATGTCAATCTTAAATAACAAGCTCAATGAAACACAAAATATGTGTCTTAAGTAAAAAAAAAAAAAGAAATAAACATCTCATCCCCGATTTGTTTTGTTGTTTATAAGTTGGTTCCTCTTATAACCTTCCACTGCTGCACGAGCCTTATTACCTCACTTGACTGATTAGATAGTTGCGTGTTTACCACGGACACGCGCATTAAAGAAAGGAAAAGGATGAGGGGAAAAAGTTAATGAGACGATCACTTCGAATTCAGACAACTTTATTAAAAGGTTTGGTGTGAAAGTAAGTAGTCACGATTTTGACTTTATCTGTTATAATTTTTTTTTTCCTCATCCAACTACTACTGAAGTATTGACATGACCGACGCCTATCAAAATGGCGGAGGGAAAAACTGTTTTACTCCTTGCTACCGACTTACTGCCTTATTATCTAACTCAGCAATAGAAATATTACTAGTGAAAAGAATA
Source organism: Typopeltis vanoorti (assembly GCF_054136105.1). Classification (NCBI taxonomy): domain Eukaryota; kingdom Metazoa; phylum Arthropoda; class Arachnida; order Uropygi; family Thelyphonidae; genus Typopeltis; species Typopeltis vanoorti. Next base: position 107,879,270 of record NC_143556.1, on the reverse strand, counting down.
GAGAACTCCTTTGATTCTCTTGAACGCATGAGGGTTATATGATAGATACTTGCTGTAGATTTGCAAAAATGGTTGCAATAATTTTTTTAAAAAATCATGATTTCACTATGCACTAATCTTTATTCTCTTAAATTTACATCAAACATGACAATAATAACATACAAATTGTTTTTGTACATGTTATTGGTTGCTTTCGATAATCGTATCAGATTATAAAATATTTATTGCTGAAACATATTTATCATATGTGTAACATTCTTAATACTTTTTTATTATAGTACATTTCGAAGATACTATTGCTTGTGTCCACTAATCTTGATAATTATTAGTTTATATTAATTTAAACTCAATCAATATTTTCGGGACCTCCCTACCCCTTCCCAGCATATATCCTTACCCTCTGATAGATGCGGAGATGCTTGATTAGCAGAAAGACAAGAACTTTATCATTTATTCGAAGTAGACTTATATGATTCTAACCAATGATGTCGTAGGTGAACGGTCTTTTTTTGAGGGGATGGAAGTTTAATCTGCAACACATTTTTTTTTCTGATCAAATTCGAAAAATCGAGAAAAAATTCAGAATTTGCTTTCTATGAAATATTTCTTTATTTTGTACGAAGAATGTCACAAGCTTTTCATATAATTAAATCAATACGTCTTAGTATTACAATTTTATTTAGTTAATATAGAAACACTTAACCCCAACAAATATTGCTTTTAAATTACATGTTCCTTTTAGGAGTTTCTTCGGTTTCTTTGACTATTCTCCTGTCTAAAATTCGCTACCAAAGTTTTTAATACTACATAAGAAAATACCTCATATATTAAAATGCACGTTAATTATAAAATGCATGTTTGCTCACACATCAAAACAACAAGCAAAACTTAATTAGACTATCATTTTGAATTCAGACAATAGTTTAAATGCTGGTTGCAATGATTTAATCACTGTTATGGGGTCTCTAAGACAGTTTTCAACTCGTCCCTTAGTGCCTCCAGCAAAGGAAATGGGATAATGGAGAATTTTGCAATCACAAAGTGTTTTATTTTATCCCAGAATTTCTTTTAATACTGCAGAGAAAACAAATTCTGGGTGGGGGAGAAACACTCGTTAACAAATGAGTTAGCCTAGGGGTGGCCAACCTTTTATGTTCCATGCGCCAAGTTTTTCACGTACGAGTACCGATGTGTCATACAACTCTTGTATCCCCCTGTAAATATATGTTAATATAGACATATTTAATATAGACATGACATATTGATTTAATATAAAAAGGCTTAATTTTCGATAAAGTACAAAACTGCAAATGTTCGCAAAGGATGAACAAAGCACAATTCCGTCCGTAATGAACGAGTATCAGTTGTAAACTGACTGACAAAAACCGCTGTTGCTGATGCTTGGCGTCTTAGGATCAAACAAGTGAATGTGCCAAAAGATGTACACGAAACAATAAAATCGCTAAAAATAATTCCTAAGTGTAGCTTTTTTTTTTCTACGAATCGGTTTTTGGTGAATACTTTTTGCATAGATAGGCTTATTTTTTTATTATTATCAATGGAGTCCAATACGCCACTTGTAATCATCTAATAAACCACTTTTGGCGCATGCGCCATAGATTGGCCACCCCCTGAGTTAGCCCATACTGCTTATTTTTATTTAATTATTTTGCTCCGTTCAGAGATGAAGAAGACATGTTAATTCATTCCACTGAATTAGATGCGACTTACTAAGTCGTTAACTATCTCAAATAATTTAATTCACCCAGTTGCCATTAGGCATCCTTAAATCAGACCGGAGGAGGGATATAGTGTGCTGGGGAAGAAAATACCGACGCAACGATTTGCAGAAGAGTTGTATTTACTGTATGTTCCATACACCCCCCCCTCACAATTTCCCCTTTACTCAAATAAGAACATGATATGTCGCAAGAGAAATAGTTTACTTGCGGATAAAGGAAAACCTCCCAAAACCTTCCGGAGTCATTTCACAAATATATGTGGTTTTACTTCTAACCTCAATGATGTTCATTTTCATCTTGAATCTGCGAGATTAACCACTTTTCCTAAAAGAAACCACATTTCATTTTCTTCAAGCACTACCTCCCCCCCAACTTTTTTTTTTTTTCCCTCAAATACGCGCCCTTTGATTCGTATCACCTCACAAGGCAGCATTTGGGCATATATGCGCTCTGGAATATCATGTTAAAGAATTTTCAACTGAAATCTGCTCTCTCTGATCTGTTTACTTGGAATAAAAAATCTCTCTCTCTGCCTCATTCTACTACCTTCGTTTACTGACTCTATCGCTCACTTGATATCATCACCAACTACTCTGTAATCTGAACTTTTAAATTTGTTTTCTTTAATGTTGATATGTCTAATTCAACTCTGCTAACACTGAAGTCATCTTCCTTAGAATAGTAATATTTACAACTCCAGTTGGTTTACCCTTTCCAGCTGTATTGATCAAGCAGTTAGTTGCAGAGAAGATTCCTATCATCACACAAATTGTTCAAATGCCGGTAAGCATATAGGCAACCCCCCCCACACACACACACACCACCACCACCAACAACAACAACAACCGGCCAGGACGTATATATACGTTCAGATAAATCTGGATACGATTCTGTAACACCTATTGAATAACATGGATAAGAAGTGCAAGTTGGTCTCACTATTTCATCCACTTCGGCCGGGAGAGAGGTGAAAACACTCTGGATCTCTTCTTTATAAGCGATCCTTCTAAGTCTAATGTGGATGTTGTTTATTCCCGAGACAATTCGGACCACATGCTCGCTTCTTTTCCAGTGGAGCACCATTCTCATAACCACTGTTATCTACATGTGATCTAATTATACGAATCCAATTGAAGTGATTTTCATGACTTCTATGCCTCGTTTCTTGGTGGAATTACTGCTTTTAGTCTTCTATTCCAAATGTTTGCTCTGAAACTGGTACGGAAATATTCATTACCCATTCCATATCTTGAACAAACATGATCAAGAAATGGATCGTGTTTGCTCAAGATAAGAATCAAGCATATCGCAATTTTTTTTTCTTCGAAATCTCCGTCTTCTGTTTCTGCTGTTCTTCTTTTCCTTTCTTATACTTAAACTCGAAATAGTTGTAAACACAAATTACCAATCCATCCAAAATTGATTTTGAAAGCGCATAAAAAGCAGGAATCTTGCATTAGGTCAAAATGGCAGTGATGCTTTTCACATCCCAAAGCTGTTGGTCCCAGCTTTTTTTTTTTTTTTTTTTATAATTCTACTTTCATCATTTTTGCATTCGAATATTCTATTGCCTCATTATCCCCACGCACACTGGAAAAAGGAAAAATCCTGACTACTTATTTTGCATCCAATTTGATTTGATGGTCAGATTGGCGATTTTGGTAAATTTCCTTACCATTCCAATGCAACACAGATTTCTCCATTTTGATTTGTACCAAAAAGAGATCAAAGGAATCTGGTCATAATTCGATAGCAAAACATCTCATGGCTGTGGTATCATTTCTTTGATTGTTTTGATAATTGGTTCTCCAATGCTAACTCATGTTTAATGTCGCTTTTATATTTTCTTCTGGTATCTATCCTGAATCTTGGAAATTAGCTCTATTCAAATACTTCCTAAGAAAGGAAATGAAATTTTAACATCAAACTATCGCCTAGTTTCTCAATCATTCACTTTTGGACACATGCCACTGGAAAAGTTTGGGAAATCTCGGGTATCATGCTTTTTATGTCTGGGGTATTGACGGTTTGACACAAAGGTCCATTAAGTAAGTTCTCGTGATGATTTGTCTTGCGACTTCTGCAACTACTAGTTTAGCAGCATTCTGTCTAAATGCACAATACATGTATTTGATGAATATTTACTTTCAAAGTTCTCATCTAATCCTGAGATTCCACAAACATCTCTTCTTTCACCTTCTGTCTTCCTTCTATATACAAACGACATTCCCCAGTTGAATCCAATGGACAGTTTTGCTTGTAATAGTTCTCCTTTTCTCGTTTGACAAAGAAACTTTGCACTACACAAATCACAAACTTCCAGAATGATAACATGCCAACTTCTACAACTCTAAATTCTCATCGCTATACCGTCAATGGAGCTCTGATAACATTGTTGATTTCAATTAGAGTAGAAATCAATCCTGTCTTGTTTCTCACAAAAATAAAATAAAAAAATAAAACTTTCTTCCAGTAATAACTTTGACAATACTTAAATCTCTGATCACAATGAGAGTTCTTTTCGTGGGTAAGCTTTAACCTCCTGTCTTCATTGAGATCAACATATTTCGAATTCGCCTCCTTAGCATCAAAGAAAATGGGCGTTCTTTTTCGTTCAAAGCAGCTTTGGACACACAAATCATTATGAAAATAACATTTTGCCTTTCGCCTAAATTAGAAGCAAAATTGTTTTATTATTGGTCTAACGATCTATAAATTGTTCGGGAAAGTCGCAATGAAATTGTACTTGTTTTGTAATTAACATACTCTGCATTTTTTAATACAAAATTTTTTTTTTTTTTTTAAGGTTTTGATACATGTTACTTGATACAAGGTAACTGTGTCTGTATCGAGATACACCATAGTCTTGTTTGCTTTTGCACAAAACTCATCCAGCCACTTAATTAATCAATACACAATAACAAATACTAGTTAAAAGTTAAAGTCACTAGTTAAAGCCTAATGTCACGATTATCCAAAAATTATTAAGAAATGCTGTAAATAAAAGTCTTATTTAAAGGGATAGTAAAAACAACATTCTCTGTACTGCAACATTTTACATAGTCAGCTAAACCTTAGTTAATCCAAGTATTTGAATAAATAAAGAAAGAAAGACAGAAACTAGCACTGCGTAACATTGTTGATTAAAACATGATGTCTACTCATTTAAATATAATTATTTGTTCATGATCAGTAGCACAGAAGAAAAAAAAAGCATTTTGACATTATGTTAAAAAAGCGCCGTTCTAGCGGAAGCTTTTCAAGTATATTATAGCGAAAGAGGCATTGGAAGTGGGGCACAAATAAGTACATTTTATAATTTCTTAAAGCCTGTAATTAAACTATAACACTGCTTGCATTTTCAAGGTCAGTTTTAGTATTTTCATTGTGAAAATACTAAATTTAAAGCCGTTTGCTAATGTGTGATGTGACGTCACACAGTATGAAATAAAATAACAGTTCTAGTAACGGGACGCTTGTTCCATCTGGAGTAGTCGACTTGAACGCTATTAAAGATAACGTTACACTTTTCGTACTGTAACCCCCCCCCTTCCCCTCCCAGTAGACTTCCCCTTTAGTCCATGTGCTCTTCTCTAGGAACATGTGGATAAAAACTAGAGAGAGAGAGACACTTTGTCTAGCACGCGGCTGCACGCGCCGGCTTGGACGCTTCGCTGCGCACATCTCACAGCTGTTCTTCAGGACGCACGCGCTGCGCAAGACGCGCGTGCAGTGGTAGTAAGTAACTGGACGTAGCCGTGTCGGTAGCGGAGTGGTTTCTCGGCGGTTCACAAACGCAGGACCGTGATAATGTGGGCGGGTTTGTGACACTAGGGGATCAGCACTTTGATACGAAGGCTGAGAGGGAGGAGTGAATGAAGCCACATAAAGAAGGAAGTGGTAAGGAAGTTACTCTTATCATTCTCCACCCTCCCCTCCATCCCTCTGTCCTCAGGGTCAGATCCGATCTGTTTAAGGCTAGTGGCAACAACTAGACTACACGTGGGCCTTAATTCTATTTCCTTCTGCCAATCTGTACACTTGCCGGACATGTACAGATGATGGCCTTGGAAACTAAATGATAATCCGTCTTATAGTAAGAAAACAATTTGACTTCATCCTTAGGTTAAGCAAAAACATAGTGTTTCTTAGGTAAATCAGTACAATGTTCGTGGATGGTTTCAAGCTATGAATGTTTCGGATACTTATTTTTGCTATGTTAAATTCATCAGTTTTCACGTGGAGAATACTCCCAGAGAAACCTGTTTTATATGAAGTAGGAAAATATCAATACTCATGTATGAATCAGTGAATAATCTTTCCTACTTGAAACCCATACTGATGCTATTAAGCTGAGCAAGTTTCTTTTGGATAACAATTGTTGATTCGTTACACAGCGTGGTTCATCGTTACAAGATTTCTATTGAGTTCCTCTAATTTTCACAAAGAGAAACCCTTCTTCCAAAAGGAGATCGAATGCCTACTTGTAATAATAATAACATTTCTAAGGAAAACATTCTAAAGGGAATTGCTTCATGCTGATATCTTCAATGCTCTATATAAAAAAATAATACTTTTTCTTACAATTAGTCATTTACTATATTTTTCGTATAATAACACGAGTGGTTGTGAAATCTATAGCATATTAGTATCTTGGGTGAGCTAAGAATGTAATGCAGATACTGTATGTTACCAAATATGTTACTTCTTTAGATCGTCTCCTTCTCTAGCTGAGACTATCCGCTCATCCAATTAGGCAAGTAATCGTCAATGTATGCAAGTTATAACTTTTCGATGACAACTCGCCTCTTATTAAAGGCAAAACAAAAACTAATTAGGGTAAACTTCACTGAGCCTCCTCCCTAATATCAAGAGCACCTTCCTAACGAATGGGCGACCCGGCATACGTCCCCTTTACTATGAAGAAACAAAGGTACGATTCTCATCGTTAACACGAAGGACTTTTCAAATGAATGTGAATTAGTCTGTCACGTAGGAGGTAGTAGGCTTTTTTCTTACCGTATATCAACCAAGTGTGAGAACCTACAACCCACTCAGACAAGAACATCGGGATATAATAGGAACGCAAATGGTAGTGTGAGTGCGGTGTCCGTTTGGTCTAACGTAACCTTAGTTTTCTGAGGGTTAGGCAACATAGATCTGTGTCGCCGGTTGTCGAGGTAGATTCTGAATTAGGAACTAAATATGAAAAATCTGATTGAGTGAGAGACATAATAGTGAACCTGGGTTAGGAAGCCCGAAAGCGGAACCTGGGTTAGGAAGATGCCGAGGTAAATGATCATGGAACCCAGCCAAAAACAACTTCATTACCAGTTACTCTATCCGCTACAGTAATTAACCAATATCCCTCACTAGTTCTTCCTCGTCGTTAATATGTGGGTTTCGAGAATAACCACTCTGCCTGGAAGAAGCCAACAATTCCGTACGACTAATCGAGAGAAACAAAATGCATTCTAGTGGTGTTACTATAACTGAACAATAATAGCTCATTTTTCAATCTATGCAATGATACTGGTTAGGAACACATGAAGTTTAGGGAATGGCAATATTAGTTTTATTTTCAGTTCCAGAAATCGGGAGGAATAAAAAAATGAATAAATAAGCAATCATTTTAGTAATACCTCATCAGAATTCAAGCTAGGTTTGGAATAATGTAGGGTACAGAAAAAGTCTCTTGATGAAATTGAACGGTAAAATATCGTAGAACTGAAGCTATAATTGCCAAAATATAGCTCCAGTTTAGAGTCGTTTTCTGAATTTTGCCCCATAGAGATGTCGTACGATTTTCTAAATGAATATTTTCAATCAGTTGCTGGATTTGGTAACGCATTGATTCGATCAAGCAATTAAATACAATTCAACAAAGTTTTATTATAGTTTACTTGAGTATTCTAATGTTAATCTGAATGACGAATTGAAATTTGGTAGTTGAGATCGTAATTAAATCACCTAAAATTTCTTTTATTCAACAGTTTTCAAAAACATACATAATTATATAATAATAATATTTGGTTGCAGATCAGTTGTTGATCAATTTTATTATTAAACTGAACCAACTAGTTTCGCCACACTTTAACTGTTGGCATCTTCAGGTACATTATAAGTTTAAACAATCTCACAATTATGCTTAACTGCAAAACTGACAAAATTAACTGTAAAAAACTGACTAAAATAATTACTAATAGAATAGTATCGAACGTGAGTGAGACACGTATCGCGTGTACAATGTTAGCTAGCTGTTGCTAAGGAACTTTCTGTAGTTTGTATTAAAGTTCATTTCTTCCGTTTTTAAAGTTCTAATTAGGGTTTTCCATATCTCTGGGAGTATTAGGCCTTGATTTCTGTTAAGGTTGACAGTAGAACGGGCGACTATGGCTGCTTCTTTGAAAATTCTTGAATGGTAATCTTCCTCTATGTAAGGAGAACAGCTTTTGTTCCACTCGATGACATGGTTAGTTGTAGAGAAATGAGATGATAGGCCAGAAATATCCTGTCTGTTGTTTTTGACATAGCCAATGTGTTCCTTTTGCCTGATTTCGAGGCTTCTCGAAATCTGTCCGATGTAATTAGAGCCACAAGCGCATGGAATATTATAAACACCAGCATATTTATAAAAAGGATGGTTGTCTTTTGGAGATCTTAGTAGTTTACGAATAGATTCTATTGGTTTAAATATTACTCTTATTTTGTGTTGTTTGAGGAGGCTGGCGAGCTTGTTGGAGATTCCACTTACAAACGTAATTGCAATCGTTTTTATATATTGAGTATCTTCTTGTTCTATCAAATTCACTCTGGAACTAGAAAGAGAAAACCAATTATCGTTTTTAGACATCTTAATCAAAAAACAAATTGATGGAAGTATAAATCTATCGGTGTACAGAAAAACGACCAATACAGGTCGCTACCTACATTTCAGCTCCTCTCACCACATCTCACATAAACTCAGTATTTTACACATGTTAAAGAAAAGAGCGATTCGCATCACAACGAACAACGAGACCCTTCAAGATGAGTTAAAATTCATTTCCAACTGAGTTAAAATTCATTTCCTTTATTTGAACGGCTATCCAAGAAGACTAGTCAATAAAGTCCTTTTCTCTGAACCACCACAAAGAGAACAAGAAGATACTCAATAATAAAATTGATCAACAATACCTTCATGATACATAATTATATGTTACTAATAACAATAGATAAATTATCTAGAGTATGTGGGAGAAAATTCTAGGTTTAGTTGCTTTGATAATGCACAATATTACTCTACAAAATCTCTGTTTTAAATGCTTCAAGTACAAAGCATAAATCTTAAAGATAGAAATAAGATTATTGCTTTGTAGAGATATATTTGCATGATATTTCTAAAGAAATATTTTAATTATTAAAGAGATTAGAGTTTAAATTGAAGGAAAGTATCTAAAACAAACTTCTAATTAAAACCTAAAACATTGTTTATTTGGCAAATTTTGTCTTCGTTTTCTATACGTCAAACAGCGCACATTATATTCACCTTTCTTTAGTTCGGAGAACAGAAACCAGGTCACATACACTTAAATGAACAGATAGCTGTTTCACCTTGAACTTGACAAACATATCTTGGTCTTCCTTGAAAAGAAATAATTTTGGCGTTCTCGGGTTACCAAGAGACCATTGTTCTTTGTAATCTTGCGCAACTGTCAGTTTAGTCACATTGCGAAGAGCATTAACCTACTTAAGCAGTTAGAATTTCACAAAGTGTGACAACATTCAGAAAAGATAAAGAAAAAAAAAGTTAGATTATCAAAATGATAAATACCTTTCATAGAAGTTATTAATTGTGAATTTAAAAACGTATCATTAACTTGCAACAAATTTTTAACAAAGCATTCTTATCAGTTTCAAGTTTATAGAAGCTGATTGATAAAACTAAATGAATTGTATTTTTTATCATTTCATTACGATGTAGAACTTATGCTTCTTAAATTTAAAATTTTATTTAAAAATCATTAAAACATTTAAAAAAATCATATAGCGAAGGAAAGAGACTTGATTGGGATAATTTCGGCGTTAGACTGGTTCGAAGTCTACAGTTCTTTATGTAAAAAATATTTATTTATTTTAAAATTTTTAAAATTTTGAAATCAGAATTGCAAAGAGCAATCGAATTCGCGTTCAATGCGATGAGCAGTTAAGGAATCATCGTCCCTCGACCTCCCTCCGATGTTGGAGGGGAGAGCATTGATTTCGCAATTACTCGTTACGACGAAAACACATGCATAGACGTATAAGTGTATATAAGCGTTTGACAATAAACTACGCAACAATAGTATTATGTTCGATGATTAACCTATCCCATCCATATCTCATCCGTCCAAGATAACTTGAGTCCCTTGATTAGGGGCTTTGGGCAATATAATGCAGCCAGCTTGCCATTCCTCTGCTGCATCCCTCTAGGGGTAGTATTTTATTTCTGTAGAACTGGGTGTTCATGGGACCAGTTTGCCTGTTCTGAGGAACGAAAAAACCGGGTTTCCTGAGGGGGGGAACCCTCCACCACCGTATGAGACCGCTAACTCACCATTTGATTGAAAAAACTTGATAAAAGTTCCTCATTGCAAAGTTTCTCTGCACTGTACTGCTATTGCTAAACGAAAGATTCATTTAACAAAGTACTTTACATACCTTAAATATAATCTTCATTCCGCTTAATTTTTTCATTCAAATTTTTAATTAAACTCCATTTAATTTTTTCTCCTCTCATATAATATTTTAGCAAAATTAGTATGAGATGCATTAGTGACCAGATCAAGATCAAGATAAGATAAGGATTCGTGACGTCATTGGTTGACGTCATTGTGGGCGTGACGTCAAGAGATTGGAATGTTTGGAATTTCCCTGGGGGCATATGTGTCAATGGCTTCAGTTCTTGTGTTTTGGTTCCCGTATGGAATTATGGGTGATGGTAGAGATAAGGATTCGTGTTGTGATTGGTGGTGCACTAGTGACCAGATCAAGATAAGATAAGGGATTGTGTGGTGGGTGGGTGTTGTTATCAGATGTAGATAAGTGACGTCATTTGTTATTTGTAAATAAATGACGTCATTTGTTATTTGTAAATAAATGACGTCATTTGTTATTTGTAAATAAATGACGTCATTTGTTATTTGTAAATAAGTGACGTTGTTTTGATGGAAAGGGATACATATTAGTGTATGAGGAATCGTGTCGTCATTGGTGGGACACTTCTGGCCAGATCAAGATAAGATAAGGAATCGTGACGTGAATGTTTGTTGTTATCAGATGAAGATAAGTGGCATCATTTGTTAGTTGTAAATAAGTGATGTTATTGTTTTGAATGGAAAGGAAGATATATTAGTGTATAAGGAATCATGTGATTCATGGGACACTTTTGACCAGATCAAGATAAGATAAAGAATCGTGACGTGAATGTTTGTTGTTATAGAGTTTGGAATTTCGTGGGCCCTCGTCTGTCGGGGACATCACATGGTATATTTTGGTGATATTTAGAGATAAGAATCGTGACGTTATGTGTTTGGAAATTTCTGGGGAACATATGTCTCTCTGTGATATCACATGGTATTTTGGTTTGGTTATGGAATTGTGGGCAATGTTTTTGAGATAAGATATCTTGGAATTTTCCCAGGGTGACACACATCCGTCATGTTTTGTTTGGTTGTCTATAGATGGGTGTACTAATTCCCAATACATTATGGGGTATTTCTTTCCTGTTAAAGGGTGAGAATTCTTAGAGTAGAGTAGTCTAGTGGCGGCTGTGTTTCGAGCTTTTCTGAATAATTTTATTATATGCTGGTGTCCCTCAAACACACATGCACATTAGACATGAAAACTCGCTAATGTATCCATGTTGATACTGTAATATGTACCCTATGATTATTCTTATGAAAAAAAAAACTATTCAGTATTAGAATTACGCTTACCGAAACATACGAGCATTGATTATTAAAATTACAATTATCAATTATTATGTTTAAGTTAAAAAAATAAATTAAATTATATTTCTTTCCAGAATGGGAACATCTTGGTACTATGCTTTTCTGAATAATTAATTATATGCTGGTGTCTCTACGGTATTTTAAAATAAATAAATTAAAATAAATAAATTAAAATAAATAAATTAAAATAAATAAATTAAAATCAATGGATTACAAAAACCTTTTGTATGTATTCTAGAAATTCTAATGATAATTTAAAATTACTTACAGCTTTCCAGAATGGCTCTTCTAAATACGAATATTCCAAAAAAAAAAAATAATAATAATAATAATAATAATATTCCAAATTAGTTGAATTTTATATCCACAACACAAACAAAAACCACAAAGAACGAAATTTCTGTAAATACCGTAACCTGAAATAGTTCAGTACTTCATCCTTTAGATTTCAGCCCGTAGATGCTATGTTATCGTCATTTGCAATATCCCCCAGCGAGCGGTTTTCTTCAAAGGGGTCTTTCATGAAGGTGACATGAGTCGCATCCATAAATTGCGGTATTGTTCAAAAGGTAGCATTTTCTCAAGTTTGGATGTTTCTCAAATACTTACATATGACTAAGTGATTAGCATTCACATGATTGTGATGACACATATCCTAAATTATTCATTTTTCTTTCCCGTGGGAAATTATTGTTGTAGGAAATTAATGATTACATTTAATTTTTTAAAAGCAATATTGACTATTAATTTTACCTGCGATTCCTTGTGCTCTTAACCTATTTCTGTAACTGAAATTTATTTATTTTATTTATTTTTCTTTAGCATTAGTAATTTTAAGTAACTGATATTTGCGACAATCAAGGTTTTGAACTCACCATTGCGTTTTCTTTTAGAAATTTCTTTTGCCAGCACAACAAATAAATAGTTATTTCTTATTATTTCAAATGAATATTAGCTCTGTAATATATACTTTGCTAATTTCTATGTTACCTTTTATTTGACTGTAATACTATGAACAAATGGCTCTGTAAAATAGCCAAATTCTTACAGTATTGTAACTTTTCAGGTGAAATCTTCTCCACTAAAATTCTGGCTATTAATTTAATACCCGATTATTCCTTTTGTTTCCAAGATATGACAGTTCTTGAAATATTTCAGAGCTTGCATCAACAAATAAGACTTTTAATTCACTGAGTCAAAAAAATATATATGTGGTTAGTTTGTGGCATGAAATTTTACAAGGAGAAAAAAAAATGTTATGGTATTACTTAAATTTGTCTTTTGACTGTTGTCCTCTCAGCCCGACTCTTCTTTTTTTTTTCACAGTAGGGATATTTATATATTTTAACACAATTATTATATTAGATATTATTTCCAACACAAATAAATAATTATGTATTCTTATTTCAAATGAATATTAGCTCAGAAAGAAAGAAAGGAAATTGTAAAGAAAAAAATGTTTACCTTCAAATAACTGTTTTGAAATCGCAGCAAGCAAGAAATTCATCACCTTTTCAAAGTTTTTAAATTCCTACCCATATTGTTTTCATCATTTGGTATCATTTAAATGAAGAACGGTTCTGGCTATAAAGTTTGTTAATGTTATTGATTTTTCTCTTCCAATGGCGATCATTTTTTTTTTTTGATATATTCATGCTGATTCCTTGTTATCTGCACGCTACGACACCTTTTTTATTTTCTACAACAAACTTTTTAAGAGTTTAAGTAACGTGATTGGCTAAAATATCAGCTGTTTGTCTCTGTAAAATAATCAAATTCTAACAGTCGTATTGTTCGAATTTGGTACGACTGTTTTTTTCTAGTCTGGTGAAGGTATCTACAGATGTAGTAACAAATTGTCACTTTTCAGTTCATTTGTACTTTATTCACAAAACTACAAATCCGTTATTTGCTATGGTCTCTGTTTTTAATTCCCTCATTACTAGAATGTATTGGTGATAAAGTTTTGAAATAAGTTTCGACTCGCAAGAAAAATAAAATGCTTACCTTTAAATAAATATTTTTGATCACAGTAATTCATCAGCTTTTCAAAGTTTGGAAATTCAAACCCATATTGTTTTCATCATTTGGTATCATTTAAATGAAGAACGGGTATGGCTATTAAGTTTGTTAATGTTTTTGATTTTCTCTTCCAAAGGCGAGTATTATTTGATATATACATGTCGATTCATTTTATCGGCATGCTACGATACCATTTTTATTTTCTATAATAAACGTTTTAAGAGTTTAAGTAACGTGATAGGCTAAAATATCAGTTATCTCTCTGTAAATAACCAAATTCTAACAGTCGTATTGTTTGAATTTCGTACGACTGTTTTTTTTTTCTAGTCTGGTGAAGGTATCTACAGATGTAGTAACAAAATTGTCACTTTTCAGTTCATTTGTACTTTATTCACCAAACAACAACTATGTGTTGTCAAGTTTTGAAAAAAGAAAAACAGTGTCGACTGCCAGTGATATGTTTTTAAACTTTCATCATGTACAAATATTTGAAAAGAAAAGAAAAATGTACAAACATTCCAATCTCATGACGTCACGCCCACAATGACGTCAACGAATGACGTCACGATTCCTTATCTTATCTTGATCTTGATCTGGTCACTAGTGCATCCCATACTACTAGCAAAGTTGGTCGAAGTTCAGTAATGTTATTCTACGATTATGTTCCGAAATACAAATTATTTGAAATGAGTCGTCTATGTGTTAAAATGTCTAAACAAAATAAAGCAAAAATTATATTTAGTTCAGTTGGGCAAACGGGGTTAATTGTAAAAATAACCCGGCCACTCTTGAAATGACAAGGCTATCGCTCATTTGTTCTTTTGGGGGGGAGAAACTTCAATCCATGTCTTTTCGGGCAAAGAAGTATCTGTTTTTTTCTTAACCACAATACAAACTTACACCGTAGTGCGACTTACTTAAAACAAAGCAGGACGGAAGCAAACTTGAAAATGTTAAACTGTGCGATAACTTATGGAAAGAAACGAACTATTTAAACAAAAAATAAAATACACCAACAATTATCAGCTTAGTTTGAGTGGTTAAAATGGAAGTCTTCCACCAGCCATCCGTCAGCATTCTCTTTAACTTATATTCATAAATTATACTTTTATATAAACCACATGTTTCCACTCCCGTATCATTTAGAGCCACACAAGTAGGGAACACCCTTTCCATATTAGGAAGCGTAGCTTATACGAAAAATAAATTTCAGTTCAAAATATGATCAGAATTGTGTAGTCGTATTAATATCTAAAATATGTCGCACAAGGTACTCATACTAACAACGTTCAAATTGAAGGGTTTCACTTTTCCCTGAGAGTGTAAAGCAGAATGGGGGAGAAGAAAATTTGCTCTGGACGGCAGTAATTACACGGCACTCCGTTGTCAAGGTGACTATTACCGACAGGTATGTCTTGGCTTCCCCCTCCGACGAACCGGACAGCAGCCTATGGCGCTGTTGGAAGACAAAGTAGGTCTCACAACATTGTTGTGTACCCAAATGTCCTGACGCACAGCCGTTATAACGTGATTCCATTCAAGTGATATATCGATTCTTTAAAATACAAACACATAACATAGCTCATAATTTCATAGCATTTGGTTATGTTAGTAAATAAAATTGTAAAATGAAGAAATAAATTTATTTACTAATTTTTTTTTTTTTTTAAAGATATTCCTGTTGAACTCTGTCTTTGCTAATTATGTGTACCAATCTTTGAGTTCAATGTTTAGCCACTAAAAATACGATAGGTAAAAGTAGATGGATTCCTTCTTGAAATATGAAGAATTTGTTTATTGATTTAGGTTATTTCCGTCAATCAAATGATGGTAACATAATAGTACCGGAAGTAGGTTCTAAAATCCAGAAACTTCGCTGTTGACCAAACATGGAACTCTGAAGATACTTCACTGGCATGACACTCTCACACCCGGCGACGACAATCGTCTGCCAAGCAGATTAACCTGATTTGAATAGGGATTTCGACCTTACTAATTTATTATTATTATTATTATTATTATTATTATTATTATTATTATTATTAAGAGAGACCTTCAGGGAATCAGAGATTCATCAAGGAAAGCCACAGGCTATCCACACCAGCTGTCATACCTGTTCTTGAATTCATTCACAGCACCTGCACTCACTGCATTCAATGGCAATTCATTCCAATCACCCACCACTCCATGAGAGAAAAATCTAATTTCACCCCCTTCTTGGCGGCATTCATTCTCAAATTCCAAGGATGTCCTCTTCCAACCTCTATAAAATGAAAAAAAAAAAAAAATCCATCTACTGGGATCCTGTATGACCTATCCAGAAGTTTGAAAGTCTCAATCATAACACTTTTCTTTCTCGTATGTGTTTGTAGCTGCAGTCCACAAGTTCTCAATGTCTTCATAATCGGTATTTTATAATCCCGATTTCACCTTTTTCACTAGTTTGCACTTTCTCAATTGTAGCTGCCTCACTATTGAAACAAGGAGACCATACTTGAACACAGTAGTCCAACTGAGGTCTTATCAAGTCCTTTTAAAAAGGTTGAATAACTTCCTCGTCTTTCCTTTTCAGCAATGCTGTTATTCTCTGAGCTGTATTTGCATATGGTCTCGAATTTAAAGTTCCTGTCTATGAAAACTCCAAGATCCCTCGCCTGCTCAGTTTTAAAATATTCTGCAAATACTATATTCGCATTTCTGATTACCCTGCCTAACCGTGTATCATCATCATCAGCAGCAAATAGCTATATGTTGCCTGTCAAATCCTTCTCAATGTCATTAATCTATAGACTGAATAACAATGGACCAAGGGCTGATTCTCGTGGTATACGTCTGGTTACCTTAAATCTTGCAGACATCCCCCATATACTACTTTTTGATATCTGTCGATCAGCCCTCCTATTTTCCACGCCAATATTTTATAATCGAATTCCATATTCATAGTGTATCCATTAACTCAACTGTAACTCAACACTAACTCAACTGTAACAACATTATAGTACGTGAGCAAGTTGTTCAAATATTACATTCTCTGTAATCCAATGATGTTCATTGCAAGTAGAGATTCTCTATCATCCCATTTATGAATGCAAGCCCTGACCAACTTTTCTAAAATCACCACCACCCCAGAGATATTGATAGGTCGATAGTTGGATACACCAGTCTTTGCACCGCCCTTGTGCAATGGAATTATTATGCATTCTTTCCATTCTGTGGAATCTTCTGTGTTCTGAGACTGAAAATATACAGCCTGGTCAAAAGAATTTATTGCAGCGGAACACACTCTTTTAGCATCCGTATTGATACCCCATCGGTCCCTCGTGTCCAATTCTTATTCTGTTTGTGCAGCAACTCAAATACCTCTTCCTCCTCCTCATATACCTGAGTTTCTTCATCCAGAAGAGAGATAGTAGTAAGCGCAGTGTTACATACACTAGTTGATAGCTTTCAACAAAATGGACACTCATTAGCTGAATAATCTCTTCTGTATCTGTCACCCGTACACCATCTGCGTTCAGCAGAGTTATTCTTTCATATTCATTCTTTCTTTTATTTTCAGCATATCGATAGAATTATTTTTGGTTGTTATTAGTTTGCCGAACCAGTTTCTTTTCATACTCGGGCTTAGCTTCCCGTACGGAAAACACGATTGTGACTCTTTTGGGATAATCCGTATAATAAATTTATAACTGACATCATCCTTATGCAAACGGTATTTCGTCCACATCATCTTTTTCCTATGATTCTCTTGCTTAATATGATTACGCATTCATTTCACTCCTACTCTATTTATTCTTCGAACTCTAAGGACACATTCCTATATTGATTCATTTAAGTATCTTTAAAAACGCTTCCTGTGCACTTTCGACATCCTTCCCTTCCAACAACTGGTATCGGTTGTTGAAAGTGAAGGCATAGAACCCAGCATACTCTTCAGGTGATTACGATAGTCTAAATGAGGTCTTATCAAGGCCTTGTAAAGGGGAAAAAACACTTCCTTATCTTTACATCTCAAGGTTTGTTTCAGTATTGAAATTATCATCTGAGTTGTATTTGCAATCTTTTCTATATGGAACTTCAACTTCGTATCTATTAAAACTCCAAGATCCCTAATTAATCAGTTACTTCGAGCTTAATTCTACCAATATGATATATCATTAGATATCTAATCACAACAAAGTGCATGACAAAACATTTACTAACATTGAAAACGATAGCCATTTTCACATATTCTCAATTTCAGCCCAGTAAAATCATATTGCATTGCAGTACTTGCAAAGTGGTTTGTAGTTCAGCATGTAACCTTTTCTGAATGAAACATTCATAAACTTGGCCACTTCCCAAATGAGTACCACCTGATTACTATCATCAACCGGAGGTAGAATATAGTTGCGTGTTTAACTGAAACCCTCATGACACTATAATCAGATCTAACACCCTTTCACCTCCAGTTCCTTCTGTCACATGCTATTTGAGGAATTTGTTTCGTAACATCTCAATAAATTCATAATAAATTTAGTTTAATCCTTTATCCACGTGTAAGCAAACAAAGTTTGCGCCTGAAAATATCTTCAGGACTGAGGCGAGGTTGTACACGTGTTGACAACTCGTAGCAAAGGTGGATCAAGTTCTCATCACTCCTTGTCTCCGTATCTCCCACAATGCAAAGCACATCTCCTTTGCGTACATATAATGTTATGCATCAAGGGAAGGGCCACTACCCAGACAGTGGTACAAGGTAGTACAACAGTTGTACCACCTTGCCTCAGTCCTGAAGATATTTTCAGACGCAAACTTTGTTTGCTTACACTTGGATAAAGGATTAAACTAAATTTATTATAGTCTAACCAAGTGCAAAATAAACTGCCAACTCAATAAATTCAGTTTCTTCTCATGAGATTTTACTGCTGCCCAATGAATATTCGGTTGATTACCCCCCCCCCCCCCCATTATGATTACTCATTTCTCACCCCTATCACCTTTATTTGGTCGTGATGCATTTCTTCGATACTAGAAACCGATCCACTGGGTTTGTAACATCTTAGTCTTTGATCATGTTAGAGTCTACCTCACAACAGATGGCTTCAACCTCACTGCCACATGTAAAACTATGAGTAATATTGCAGTGCTTGGTCTCAACTCTAACTGAATTCAAGTCATCTAATATCATTAACAGCACATCCCCAATTAGATCCTCTGTATCATTCCTAAAAATATTGTACACTTTATACTCGAACAGAGTAGTAAGTCTGATTCTGATAGCCAGAATTAGGGTTTCTCTAATGCCCACAGTCTGAGGTCCCAGCATATTGACTAAGGCAACAGATTCTATTATACTCTATCATTCGTGTACACTTTTTTGTATATTCCTTTCTATAGTCTGCGTGACACAGTGGAACAACTTGTAGATCTCTGTTTCTTATCTAGTGCCTTACTTATGCGGACATCCTTGTATTTGCTTAATAGGTACGAACTGGACAAACACAGTCGCTCTGTCATGATAATTATTTCCATGATAATACTCATTCCAATCATTAGCATAGTTACATAATATTGTCTCTCGTACACACAGATTCTCACCATCCCGCCCTTCATGATTTCTTTGACTCTCTGTGTTAGGCTTCATACCAATTAATAGTTTTTCACGAGCCCTGATACTAACCATATACAAATGTAGGCCGTCCGTCTTATACAAATCCATTCATCCCTCAAACTCACTCTTCACGTCCATGGCACCCAAATTTTATATCGTCCCAGTTTGTCTATTTTTGGTAGTTCAGTTGTATATGATTTGTTTCTTTCAACTGTCAGATGTTTATGTGAATTCCACCCACCTTTCTTGGGTGGGATTCATAAACATCCATGCAACAATGCAATCGAAAACCATGGTTTGTTGGTCATAATAGCGTATACAGTATCCACTCTGTACTAGGGTCGGCATCACCGGAAAACTCCATAGCTCACTTATCCACGATACCCTTTTGTTGGAAAGACATGGATTCGAAACCCATCTAAAACGAGAAAAACCTTTATAAGGACTTTTCAACTGAAAGTAGAGTTAGTCAGCCTGATACGGAGGTCTCAGAGTTTTTTCCTACATTAACTCATCTTACAAAACATGCAAACTGACCAGAACATACGCAGTTTATATACATGAATTATACTGGAGCTATCGCCTTTTGCTTCAACCTTAATTCAAAACAACCCAACCTATTACTATGATAATTTCTATAAGACAGATTGATTTCTACAAATAATTAAAAAGAAAGTTGTCTGCAATATTTTAGTGAAATTTTATACAAAAAAGAATGAAATTTAGCTAAAACTATATCATTTGAACTGTATCGTGATGTTATCTTTTACTCAGACTGTCACTAGTGAAGACAGCACATGCCAACCAGTGAAGACAGTTCATGAAACTCTATCCAATATATAGCTTTCTGTGAGTCCCACACTTACGGAAATAACTTTACAGAAGCTTTCTGCTGTTTTCCGACTCTTATTGGAATCTGGGGATTTCGACGCCACGTAAAGATCCGCTAGCTCACCACTGAATAGACCCACCTAAAATGTCCTTTAGTGAAGAATTCAGTAGAAGTTGATGATACTTTGAGGTATGTGGAAAGGGATACAAGATATAAACAACGGGACTAAATACTATGATATAAATGAGGCCTTTGATTATCAAATACAAATTGATAAATTTTAAGCGATGTTTCAAATTATGATTGATTTAAAAGGACTGGAAGTTTTCATTCATTCATTGGACACTTCAAGTTTCTTGAAATTAACAGAAAAAAAGAATAATATAATTTAACAAAAGAGTGATCTCTGTCCAATTTTATCTACTTGTATGGATCTTGTACATGTAACCGGTGTTGCATGCACGAGATCTATAAAAGAATTATACAATATACACAAAATTATACACAATATACTATCTATTATCGTCACGGAAGTTATTAGGTAGTAGATGAACTTCACTGCCTGACGAGGCTTAAAACCGCTTGAAAGATTTCCATGTTTAGCCTCTAGAGCAGGATTTTGAGGATTCTGTAAAAATTAATAATAAAAATAATAAATGAAAAACATAGTTCGCCCATTGTTCTAAAATGCTATTGGTTTATAACTTTTGTAAGTGGGAGCCACATAAAGAAAAAAAAAACGTAAATACCTATGTTAATTTAAATCCCCAAATACTAGCAAAGGATTAAAAAAAATTCTAGCAGTATATCGGCGTTTCATTTATATAATTTGACAGCAATATTTTTCTCAAAATCTCTAGAATGTCTAAAATTATTTTACAGACTTTTTTTTTTTACTCGAAGTTTTTTTGTGTGCAAAGAGTAATCATATTTTATAAGAGCGATTTCCAAAAAAGAAATAAAGATACAAAATGCCCAATTAATAATCGACATTTATTTATAATTTTAAAAATGAAATTAGGAATTCTCAGTCTGCAACTGGGGTGAGGAAATTTATAATATCAAGTTTAATTGTTCAGTTTTAATATCATCAGCTTTATTTTTACTAATTATTAAAGCGCTTTAGCAATTTAGTTTCAATATGGATTTTTCATTCGACTTGAATATTTTCATTTTAATTTACTTTTAAATTATTACTTTTTTTCCCGATAAATTAATGATTTTGAAATTGGTCACTTCCTTTATTTTCATAAAAGGTTTATTAATTTATACACCGGAAACAACGTATTGACTGACTAGCTGCGCAAATAGTCGTTCATCCGGTCTACAGACACACTTTCATTCAATGTGTGGCCAGTTAAAAGGTTCTCCTTCAACCTTCAGGTAATCTCCCCACACTCTTAATCAAAAAAAAAAACCCTTTGCCACAAAATGCATATTTCAATTATGTCAAATTTGTAATAGACAACACTTCTCTGATCCAGTAAATCTTAAAACGCTTTTATCTTTTTTTATTATAAAGCCATAATTCTCTCGAGTACTAGTATAGTCTACGTGACGTAAAATAAAATATATAGCCCTCATTGTTTCTTTTATCTGCTAC
Source organism: Typopeltis vanoorti (assembly GCF_054136105.1). Taxonomy (NCBI): domain Eukaryota; kingdom Metazoa; phylum Arthropoda; class Arachnida; order Uropygi; family Thelyphonidae; genus Typopeltis; species Typopeltis vanoorti. The sequence goes on along the minus strand of NC_143556.1, from coordinate 107,857,507 downwards.
CTACCATATGTCCCGTAAGAATTAAACCAATTATTAATCACCTTCTGTCCCTGAAGGGCTAACGTGTCTAATAGAGCGCTTAACAGGTCACTAACTTTGTTTTTTTCTTGATGTCTTTCGATATTCTATGGATGCTCTGGTAATATTGCATACTACGGAAGAAAATGAAGATACATAACCGAACGTTTTTCCTTTTTCCTCTCTCTCTCTCTCTCTCTTTCTTTCTTATTTATTTTCTTCAGGAAGTTGCTTAAAATTTAACTTCCAAATTAGTTTTTTTTTTTTTCAGTACATAAACAAAGTCTTTTAATACATTCAAATCTTGTGTGTTTTCGCATACGAGGATCTCAAAATTAACTTGTTTTGGATAGAATACAATCGAAAGGTGAATTAAAAGGAATTCTAATAAAGTTTTCGGACTTCTTTCACTCAGAATGAGTGCAAAACTGAGTTTCCACATTCTGCATTAAAACAGCAGTATGTTTTCTGGAATCTTGAATTTTTTCCTACTTTTTGCAAGTATCATGGCATCCGTGGAGATCTATCAAGCAAAAATTCTTGAAGCAATTTTGCTTGATAGATCTCCACGTAAATCAGTTTAAAAATCAAATGAAGAGATTATTAAATTTGCAAAGAATTTATGTCGCTTTCCAAATGTGTTACTTCTACATACAGAACAGATTTGGTTACATTAGCGACACTCCTGTTTCTCTGTTGCTCCGAGTTTGTTCAAGATGGAGGAAAAAAAGTAATGTATTTACATTACATTACTGCCGACTGCTGTTAAGTGTTTTAACACGTTTCATGCATGTGGGTTTATCGCGTTGCCGCATGTCACCCCGAATTTTTTAACGATCTTCCATATGCCGTCTTACTTACAGGGATACTTTTTCCAATAGTCCGAATAATTCGCGAAACAAAAATCGTTCATTTTAAATGAACCGTGCTTCCCAGGGATCGTTTAAAACAAATCAAAGTGCTTCACTAAACGACAAACATCCTCTGTACCAGATTCGAATGCTGTTGGACTGTGAATCACCACGCGTTAGCTATTGTTGCCTTTTATTCTTGCAGCATTGTCACGTGTTCTCGGATGCAATAAGACAAGCAAAAACAGTGGATCTTTAAAATCAGTTAACTGACAAAATTGAAAGACTGTGTATTAAAAATAGTAGTATAGATTCAGCATTACCGAATTTTTAAAAGGATTAATGACAGAGAGTATATTGCGAAAACAAACAAACACACACACACAAAAAAAAAGTAAAAATAAATAGGACCAAATTCTAGACATTTTTAAAATCCGTACAAATTTACAATTCGGATTTAGTACAATATCTAAAGATGGTTAATGGATGGAAGGGGAATAGATCATCTTCTATTCTCCTTTTTTCTATGAAAAAATAATAAACAATAGTTCTGATTACTGTTGATTTATATTCCTTTAAAAAATAAGAAATTATCTGTCTAAAGTTATCTGCCAGTATCCTGAAAAACTTCTCTTATATTTTGTTGTTGACAAGATTCGAAGAGGCTGACTACATTAAAAAAAAAAAAAAAAAGAAATTAAAGTAAAATCGTTATTGTGTAATTTCCTTCTTTCTCTTTCTCTCTCTCTCTCTCTCTGTCTCGTGTGATTGTGTGTATGTTTACACACACTGCACTGTTCGAGTTTTAAGAGTCTCACTGATTCTTCTAACTTGGTATAATGAAGTTCTTCCAGTAATAAGATTGACCAACTTGAAAACCCACGAAATGGGAGCTTCCAAATAGGCGTTCTGCGCGTGGGGAAATCGTTAGACCACCAGCGACAACGTGACAGATTACACCTATGGCGAAGGGGAAAAATCACCCACAGTAGTAATTAGAGGGAAGAAAGTCAAACAATCATTACACAGCGTCGGATCAAAATCCGTTAGAGTTTCCACTTCTGTGGGAGAAAAAGTCAAATGACAAACCATATCTACCAGGGGTTGCTTGGCAAGGTCGAAAGGCGGCAATCATTCTATATTTTCACGGCTAGTAGGATATTTTCGCCACGTCTTATAAGTGAGCGGCTGCTGTTATTAGAAATCAGAGGACGGTCTTTGGAACCGGCGCGACTGAGGTTAAACGGATATTCGGGTGGTCCTCCGATGGTGGTGATCTTAAGTACATTAGCAGTCGTTTGACATGTGAGGTGTGCCTGTCTTCAGGCCATTTGTATGCGCACACGGGTCGTTGTAATGCATCAAGTGAAGTCTGCACAATAACCTGCATTCTTACAACAATAAAAAATAAATAAATTCAATATGAAAAAGAGTGGAATGCGGTGAAAAAATAACTTTTATCATAAAAAGTATCTTTATTTAGCGCAAGTATAATCGTACTTCCCGCCCTTCAAGATACATGATAACTAAGCAGAAATGAAAGCTTCTATGACCATACCGATGCAAGAATATGGAGAGGCCTTTCCAGCTTATGGTTATATAGCAAGTTAATATTTAATGCGGATTTAAAAATTCATGTTAAAGTCATCTATGTATTAAGTTAATTTCTTAACAGACAAGAGATTTAGGCAGATAAGGATAGCTTTTAGTTTTTAGTCTTTTTAGTTTTTAGAACCCTTATGGTTCTAAAAACTAAAAGCTATGTGATAATTATTTGGCTAAGTAATAATCCATTTTTTTTTTCATTTTTAATAAATGGATTATCAATCAACCATAAGAAAGACTAACAGTAAGAATTATATTGATGAGCAGATAACATAAACTTTTCTTGAAGTCCATCTTCCGAAGAATGTGATATCCAAGAGATACAGAAAATGGAATCTGAACTGAACAGTGACTATAAACACTTGGAAACTTAAATTTCCAAATTTTCAACCATCCAGTCGAATCTAATATTTACTTCAAAGTGACACTATTGTTTCTGTCATCGTCTTGTTCAAGCTGTGGCTGTCATGTTGCAATTCGCATGCCTTGTTAATTATTTCTAACTCTTCCAGTTAGAAATGCATTTGGACTGACGATGCTAACTTTTACCACTAAAGAAAGACTAGCCTGTTTTCTTTTCTTTCCTAGTGTAGTCTATGTCTGTATTTGCTATTACGAAGTCTTAATATATAAATAAAAATAAATTTTTAAAAAAAACTTATTCTCGGTTGAACTTAAGACATAAAATCGATATAAAATTCTTTGTGTTCAATGGTATAACGAGTTATGGCACAATGAGTTCTTTAAGGATTTACAGGTAGTTTGATGTATGTAATGCGCCTGCAGTGTTACTCTGTAAACGCTTACAACTTTCCGGTGACTGTTGATTGACATTTATAAATAAAGTGCTTGAAATTAATCTCGCAATCTAAATGTTAAGGAAAGAAACGTCTAAATTTATAGTAAATCATGTTTGTTCGAAGCATTTATATAAAGTGCGTTTCACTTTAACTCAACTGACTTTTAATCACAGTCACACTGGAGAATTTCTAAACGTAATGTACTTTAATGATAGCACTAGAGGTCTCCGTTCCTCAGTTAATAATCTTAATTAGTAGGTTGCACAAGAGGCCACACGCAATGACATTTACAATATATACCATTTGCGCTTTCGGCATAGCCAGAAGGAGAAAGTCGTACAAAAGCGGAAATCTTTTGGTACGACTTCCTGGTGGCTGCAGAAATTCGTGAGGGATGAACAGACAAGCAATATGACACTGCGGGCAGCGAATGAAACACTGTGTTAGTGTGAATATTCTCAGTTAGCGATTTGTTGACACCTGAGATCGTTCAGTTGCACAGTTGCTTACGGAAATACTCACTGCCACACGACGGAAACTAGTGCCGTCTCCCCTAGGCCCGGGAAATTCGAGAGGTTATCAGTAGGTTATCATCTAAGAACATTTTTTAGACGGAAATCTCAACGGAAGTCCACAGGTTTATGCTTCCGTTCCAGGGAGAGAGTAATGGGCAGTTTTCTTTGATAGATATTTATTTATAAGATGTTAATAGCGATAATTAGGATTCATTAAAAGGCTCAAGAAAATGTGTAAATTTTTTTGTATATTTTTAAAAAGAACAGGCTACATAATAACTTCCCACTAACTGCCGTTTAATTAAGTTGTATATGATGTTACTTTTTTTTTGGTTTTGTAGACGCCTGTAAATCTTTTATTTATTTATTTATTTATCTTATATTCTGAAAATGTTAAAAGTGATCGACAGTAGAAGTCAATGAAAAGTTATGTGGAAAATAACTACGTGACAAGTGAAAATGCAAAAATTAATTTGAGTAATTAAATGACACTTATATTCCTTACTCTAAAAATATTCGTTATCGAAGTACTTGATGAAGAAATATCCAACAACAATGAAAACGTCTTCTTTACAGCAGGGGTGGCTGCATCTCTACCGATCCAAGAAGTAGTTCAAGTCCACCAAAACCCCTAACTGCAACACACACACACACACACACACACACACACACACACACACACACACACTCAACAGCATAATGATTCACAGCATTCCACAAACCATTCTATCAAATCCGGAATTCAAGAAAAATGACAACATGAGTTCGCGTTAATGATTAAAGTATGTAGCCTTGTGCTAAGCATATGGGCGTATTTCTCATTTTGTCAGTGGGCTAAGGTACTTAGATAATATCAGTTCAATAATAGCTGGTGTTGTGCAAAATTTAATTATAATTTCATTTTTCTGAAAAGTTTATCAAACGCTGTAAATATTCATTGGTGGCATACAAAAAAATAGTAATATTCATGCTTAAATTCCTTCTCCGTTGTTTTGGTGAAAATACGATATGTAGAATCAGCTACGATTGTTTCTCCGCTTGGATTAGATATTAATGTCTCGCGAATCCTACTTAACCATTAATTTTAGTGCTCATAGTAAAAAAAAAAAAAAAACTTTATGGAGAATGCATTGTAATCTATAACGTATAATCTTTAATAAATCGTATGTTATTATATCTTATATGTTGAGGCTTTTTTTAATTTTTATGCACGCGTTTTCTAAATGTGCGAACGATATCTTCATCGCCAAGTTTGTAATGTTTTGGAGCGCTAGCATTTTTTCCTCAACATGAAAATCAAATGACTAATGATTCGCTGTTTTAATTCAGTTCGATGTTAAGATGGAAGTATTTTTTTTTCTCATTCCTTAGTTATCTTCATATTACTGTCACTTTAAGAAAGTATGCACCAGTTAAGTGTCATCTAAAGTACATGGTCAATTCATAGCTTGCTTAGATAAACCCGAGTTTTTTTGTTTTTTTTTATAAGAAACCAGCTATCATTTCGAATACCACTTTGGTATGAATGTTTGTGAATTATATTTAAGTGGTAGATCATTTTTCACCCCCACTGTGACTCATCCATCATGTTTATCGGAGATCCGAATTGGCTTCAGAAACTTCATCAACTGTATCTACAGTTGCAAATCCAAACAGCATCGGGGTTAGCTAATCCCTAATGTAGCTTGGATTTAATACATATGAGCTTATGTATTACTTCACTTTTAAGCTTTGATAAAGCTGTTGTTCAATAACTTTAATAACATTCTAAATAAATTCTTCCTTTTTTAAAAAAAAAAATTATACGTTATACATGCGTATTAATTTCACATTGCATTGCATGCTATTCTATTTCTGTCTACTTCCATTTTTTAGGGGGGAGAGGATCATTAAATGCTTCGTTTAAAGAATGCAAGCAGTCAAGAATATAAAAATTACTAAGGACCAATAAGAAATCGTAATGAAATATCTACGAAACAAAAACATTTTAAGAAATTAAAAAAAAAAACTCATTCAATTTTTCCCCAAATGTAATGAGTTCATAATTAACATTCAATGGATAAAATTCAAGAAAAAACAAACGGCTCCACGTGCACAACAATGAGCTGATTTTTGCGCAAATGTGGCAGCTAACTGTTGACCACTAGAATAAATCGAGACCATAGATCCAGTGTTAGCGCCATTATCTCGATTTATTCTATTTATATTTTATGCAATATATACGCGAATTTTTCAAAAGAGCAACGGGCAGAAACCATTAACGAAACCCTAAGTGCCAAGGCGTGGCGGGAGGATCAAAATAATAAATTTATTCGGCGCAGTACGTAAGAAAGTAGCCAACCCTCTTCGTTCATGATTTAATTACTTTGCAGCCACTGTTATTAGCACGGGTGTATGCCACCATTCCAGGGTCGCGACCTCTATTAGATGATATTAAGTCAAGAAACTGATAATTACGGTTTAATTACGGACAGGAGGAAACGGCACATTGCCGCTGGTAAAACGCTGACTCGATTATGATAAAAAGCTGCACACGATCATCATTATCAAGCATGCGTACGTGTCGCGTTGGGCTAGCAGATAACAACAGCGTGACACACGTGAGCAGGAAACAGTGGGCACGTCACTCGACGAAAGAGAGATGCGGGAATCATTGCGATATTTGGAAAATTAGTAAGCATCTTACGTTAATTAGGTGTGGTCTTTCTTGAAAAAACGACACCGTCTCTGCAACTGAGATTTCTGAGCCAAAATCATGAAAATAATTTTACTTTTGGTTCAAGAAAAGAACCATCTGATGGGGGGAGGGATAATAATAATAATACACACGCACATACAGAGAGAGAGAGAGAGAGAGAGAGAGAGATACCAAGCTTGTGTGAAATGGATCCAAAATCTTAACGCATTACAAAACAGAAAGAAATCGTTGGAAATGTTACTGGATCAGATACACTTGACTATAAATCCTATCATTAATTTATCTGATTGTTTCCTAGCTGTGGCCAGCAAAGCACGCAAATGATAGCATAACAACGTGCACAACAATGAGATCATGTTTGCGCATTATTTAAATAATCGGACTCCAACAATTCCATATTTGTTGTCGCAATGCTAATCTTTCACTTTATATATATATATATATATATAAAGGGAAACTCCTCCAATATATATATATATATATATATATATATATACTTTTGTAGGTATCTTTTGAAATTTGCAAAGACTGGTATCGTTTTTTAATGTTTTTAATGTAATTGAAAATTAACACTTTTCGCTCCCTTTCTTTGAGGAATGGGGAGTCGATGTGATCTCCGTCCTTCCTTCTGGATCCTCCATTGCAAAGAATGTGACATAAGTTAAAAATAACTGAAGTGTTTTCTTATCGGCAACTATCTTCCTTTCGGCCGGCGCTAGATAACGGTATAGAATCAGAAGCTGTAATCCGGATTTTCCTGTGATCCGAGGTATTGAACGATTTAATATTTGTCGTTGATAAATAGTGTACAGCATCTTACAAAGGATACCTGGAAGACAACATAATATCATAAGAATAACTCAAAAACTGAGGCAAATAAAACTTTGAGTCAAAGTCTAAAATTACTGCTAGCCAAAACCCTAGTTATTTGTTATTACTTTCCTCTGCTAGTGACGTCATTAGTACATGAACTTTTCAGATTCTGAGTGATTCCCGGGAGATTTCAACTTTTCAGATCCTGACTGTTTTTCGTACGCATTCAGAAGCGGAGTGTTTTCAAAGTTTTCAAACTTTTGCCTTAGTCGGTATTTGCGATGGCCTTGGATTCCGACCCAAGGACCTTGATTCGAAACAAGTCTAGAATGCGAAACGGGTTAGCCTTTCTCATATACGGAGGGGAATGGTTCTTTTCCTTCCGGAAACTAGAGTTTTTTTTTTTGTTGTTGTTGTTTTGTTTGTTTGTTTTTAAATCTTGCGAAACAGACAAACTGGCCAGAAATCACTCGTAGTAAACAGCCATGGAATACTCACGTCTTAGTTGCGTTTTCGATTACCAAACAACGTTAACAGTAACCAAACGTTTGAGCAGCAGACAACTCTTAAGTGTATATCATGGTTAAAATATTTTTTTTTCCCTTTGGTAATCAACTTACTATACGATTCCTTCGTACCAATTATTAGGAAGTCTGTAGCCAATGATAAAAGCAGCTGCTTTAACCAATGACATCACAGATGCTTATGAAAAATTTTAAACCCTTATTAGAAAAAAAACATAAGATATAAATGGCATTCAGATTAACCAAAAGATAAAGAAAATAAATAACATTCCTAAAAGCAAATGAATGACGTCTATAAATGATATAATTTCTTCATGGCAGCTCACATTGTCTTCTTATAGCATTAAAGAATCTTTATTTGATCAGTAGTATCTTGCTTTTTACAACACGTAATGATTTTTTCTTTCTTTCTTTCTTTTTTTTTTTTTTTCATTTGATCACATCATAGTTCCATGTAACCTTGAAAGTCGATGCCCCTAGCGGCAGTGGGGGAGATCGGACTTCTGTTAAAAACCCCAAGAGATAGTTCTTCCAGATTTTTTTTTCTTTTTATCCATAAACGTATACTATACATGAATTAAGACCTTTCTCATTTAGTACTGTACACCGATAGAATGATTTCTCAGAAATAACCACATGATAACCAGTGGCCGGGGGAAAAAAATGTTCTTTAAAATTCCATTTGGGAAACTCCAATCGACAGTAACTAAAGACAGATTTAGAATTTGATCTTTAGATCAAGTAAAGTGGAAGGAATGGGTGTAAGAGAATCACCGACTGACGCAGACTTTATGATTGACATATTTATAACTGTAGACCTGAGACGAAATTCTCTCATCCCAATCAAAATTCGTTCCCCAGTGTCTAACTCACTCGGAACCAGCACCGAGCCACTTCTGCAACTGTCGGTGCACTTTTGTCCCACTAACTTCCTCCCGGCGGCCAGGGAAGTAAATGGTTCTGAGTTTCCGTTCGGCTGATCTGCCTTTACCAAGAGGTGGCGCAAAATAGCGAGACTCTTTTAGAGTCTGTAAGCGACGATGTTATACAGGGAGCAGTCTACCAGCTGTTGTCAAACGGTCAAGGACTAGCTTTTACGGCCGTTCAACTCCATGAACAACGCTCTATTTCACGCGCGTTCGCATATCTACTCTTAATTTTTGGTTGTTTTGTATTTTTCGGTGCAGAGTACCTCATAGCTGGATTCTGTCATCATCTCTTTAGGAACACGGAACTGCAGCAAACTACACAGAGAACATGTTTGGCGGCTCTTTTAATGGGGAAACACTGCATTCTTTTAACTGATGATGAGACGAATGATGGGGGGGGGGGGGGATAGGGAGGAAAGTATTTATGGATAACTTTAAAAATTTACCTAGTGAAAATTATTTTAGAAAAAAAGGAATATAAACATAAATATGCATAATAGTACAACTTTGAATGCTAATTCAACTTATTGGTAAATACTGTCTGTCTAAGATTTAGAGCGTAATTTATATAAATTTATTTTCTTACTTTTTTTTTGTCTCGATTTGATAATATCACTATTTTAAGATTAAGAAAAATTCAACATACACTTTGATGATTCACAAGATTTCGACAAACTGAAAAAGTACAAAAATAATCGAGAACAGTTTGGAAAGTGTCTAAATCAAATAACGCTGTGACAATAATGTTAATTTAATAAAGAAAAAAAACAGTGTTAGTGTTATCGTTTCAATAGATCGCCTCTATGTCCCACTTCGCTCATAACGACGATGTATTGGTATTTAATGCTTTACCATATAATTACTTTGTTTAGTCCTTAATCAGCTGACATTAAGGATCCCTCATAGCAGTTCATTAGAAAAACTTGTGACTAAATGATCACGCGCTATACATTCTAACGCTAACTTCCAAACATGTAAATTGTTTTAAATAATTGAACTGTATTTTTAAATGGAACCAAAGTGGAACCAAATTGAATTTCGGGAATCTGTAGAAAACGTTGGACTTGTGCTGTGTATGGAGTGTCATTTGCAACCCAACCTGTTTTCTAGGTTGCATAAGCTAACACGTTCCAATTTTTGATTGGCTATTCTTATACCAATTATCCTAATTTTCAGCAAATCGGCAATGTTGTGTTAGCCTTTTCATTACTATTCCCATCCCTGGATAGTTTTACAAGTTCTTTAAAATTCCATTTGGGAAACTCCAATCGACAATAACTAAAGACATTTAGAATTTGATCTTTAGATCAAGTAAATAAAAAATGAACAACTAAAAAAACCATAGAATGCCTTGATGAAAACGGCTTTAAAGTTACTAATTTTAGAATTTCACGTCTAATTTCCAATGACAGAGTAAGTTAAAATGAAATTTCGGATTTCTCTATATTCGTTCTGTATTCTATATTATCTGGATAGAATTTAAGGAAAAAATCAGTAAATAAATATTTAACTGCTGAGTATTCGACCGACACAGATCTCAACTTTAATTTTTTTTTTTTTTTTTACACGTACACTGTAATCAAAAGTAAGAACACTCATTTGTATTTAGGTGCAGACGTTATCATTCAAGATTTTTGTCAAAACATATGCTTTTTTTAACATTAACTCTTAGGAAGCACCACTTAAGAGTTACGGAGGGGTCTACAATTTTTCTGTTGTTGTCGTCGTAAACATTAGAAAACTAACACTTTTTTTTTAAACGTTCATCCTTTCCGGTTTCAGATGTTGCCTTCGGAAACATCCGAATACATCTGTTTTGTTTATTACAGAAACCTTCCTCTGTGAGATATTTGGCAAGGGGTGTCCTCTAAGCGCGGGCGGCATTTTGTTGCCACTTACAAGGTATAATTTTCTCATCCTTTCCCTTCAATTTTGAATTCTTCCTACTATACTACCTTAGGTGGCTAATAGCTACGATCCGTAGACCACCAACGGTGCGATACATAGATCAAACAGAGGGGATGAATGGGGATAATTGCTGAAGGAACTTCAACAGTCTTGGCGAAATTTGTGGTTGGGTTGTTGTTGTTGTATAACTAATGGTAACTTTACATCAGCTACTTCCGCAGTTTATCTAATAACTCCTCTCTTTCAAAAAAGAGTTAAATATTGTGTCATACTATCCAAGGCGCTTGTACGTGTAACCGCATCGAACGTGTTTCACGGTAATTAATGTAGTTTTAATAATAGTGTCCATGAAGACTCGTGCTTGAGCAACTACCCGGAACAACACACAAGACCACTTAAGGATCGTTTCCTAACTCTGTGTGTTCTTTAGTATGGTGATAAACGTGTCAAATGACCCTTAATTATTGTGTATCATTCTTGAGATTTTTTTTCCCTTATACACTATTTGTCATTATTAATGAACTAGTTCTATGAAGGTCACAACTTACTTTGGACTTGACTCAGGAAATGTGCAATTTCTGCTTGGATCTCTCTCTCTCTCTCTCTCTCTCCAATAAATCGTAAAAATTGCTTTTGTCAATGATAGTGACTTTGAAAAAGAATAAGCAGTCTTAAAGTCCTTCTATCATTATCAACATAACTCATTTGAGGAATGGAAGATGAAAATATTTTTCCATCTGGAGCATTAACTTCGTTATCGTTCCATGTCCAGCTGTAATTCAGCTGCTTTACTTAATTGTAATTAAATATAGTATTAAATCAAATACAATTAATAAAATGTAATAAATTAAATCAGAATGGTTAACTTTGCATACCTCTTTTGGAAAGCGTTTGATTAAATATAATTACCGAGCAGATTCAAATAGACTGATGTTATTGTCGCGTGTATTATTATTATTGCTGTGCTAGCCAGATTATCTAATTCTTCATTTAGCGTATATAACAAGAGTATGATCTATTTCCAAGACTGATTTAATTTATATTAGTATTTACCTAATAAGTAATATTATTTATTTAGTAAGAAAATGAATAGACTGAACTTTTATTAAATGACATAGCGCAATGTAAATTTAGAAGATTTTTTTTTTTTTAAACTTGGATCCGTTTAGTTGTGACAAAGTAACAAAAAGAATCAAAAAATAAAATCTAAATTTGTTCTAACCTACTAATAATTTTTAACGTTAACTGAACTTTCATTTCTTGGATGTTTCAATAACACTTGTTTATTTTATTATTAAGAATCTTTTTAAGTATCCTTGCTTCTGGATGCATTTTGATCATGTCATCGCTACGCTATTCCGGACACGTTGTTATTTATTTATTTATTTTTTATCAAGGGGCTATGGGTTGGAATCTCTCCAGGGGAATGGATGTTTGTGATCAGGGGCACCCAAGGGTATTTGCCGCCTGGGTGCAAACTTATCGGCCGCCCCTAATACTGCATTTTATAATCCAAATTAGATATTAGCTACATAAAATGCCGCCCTATCAATGTTGTCGCTCGGGTGCGGTGCACCCCTTGCACCCTCGGGTTGGCGCGGCCCTGTTTGTGATTGTCCTGCTAACTCTTTGTGGAAAGGGTATCTGCGACCCTACCACCAGAATGATCATGTTGTGTCAAAATGACGTCACATGTAAAGAACTAACTAACAGTTGATTTTGCGTAAGATATACATTTTATAGTAAACATTATTAATGTGTAACATATTTCGGCAAAAAAAAAAGAAAAGTGTCCTGCTATTCTTTAAACAGAACTTTTTAAAATGCATCCAGGCAAAACCTTCCGTGAATGATTTCTTCAACTCATCCAACAGGCATTAAGATGCTGAACCGACCATTTCATAGCTAAAACATTTACAGATAACATCTTTAAACTATCACACATTCGTATATTTGTAATAAGCAATACTGTTCTGTTGTAAGACTGTTTACCATAGAACTGGAACCAAAGCAGGTGACCCTGCATTATTTAGGATGCCACGACATAAATTCAGAAATATGTCAACTACTCAGATTTTAAGGGAAGTATCCAACCAGCTATTGGCATTTGTTTCACTTAAACCCACAAGAACTCTCTATATTATCTCTAAACAGATAATATAGTGTCGAAAAAACCGTATTATACATCTACATTGTTCTAACTTACGCTTAACCTCACTGCACTGTACATTCCCAATTATACTTGTATTACTAAAATTTCCCTGTGGCATCACCCGAATCTATATTTCCATGCATATGCTTATACCCAGGCGTCTCAATATTTTTGGGTACGGCGTGCATGTGTGTCCAGAAATGGACTCATCATTGTATTCGGTCTATGAATGCTATAAATTCAAATTGCTTTCTCTCTATGACGGAAATAATAATAATAATAATAATAATAATAATAATAATAATAATAATAATAATAATAATAATAATAATGAAACTGAATTTTCTCTAATATGAATAAGTTTATCCTAGGTTCTGACGCAAACAGAAAAAAATTGCATTTTTTAAGGAATATGAACTTAGACATTTTCTAAATAAAGAAGTCTATATGCATTTGTTATAATTTATTAAAATAAATTATAATAAAGTTATTATAATCTCATTTTATATTAAGTCTATGCTGCTTGCTTGCTTGCATGTTTTTATGTTTGACGATAAAAATTATTTTTGTTTCTTAAACACTCAATTCTACGTTAAAATCCATCTTTCAGTGAAACATCTGGTCAGTCTGAGAGTCTGTTGATGTTAGTTCTTACTTGTTCTTACATTAAATCATAATTCTTGACGATGTAAAACATAACGACTTTTAGAGAAAAATTAATCAGCTTTCTTATACCCATTCCAGATTAGGTGTATGAAACAGGGGCCCGAAATATTCTCTTAAGAAAGATGTATCTTTGTCCAACAACCTGTGTCAGCAACCATTTCCTGACCTTGACAAACTTCATACTTTGTTCTGCTCTGGTTATGAAGACGCTTCCCTAGAGTTCAATTCTGGCAAATGAGTTTCACAAAAATTGCCCAATCTCTGTTACTTTCCCTGTAAACTCATTTTTTTTTCTTTTTAAAAAAAAGGCTCCTTTCTTGGGCCCACAGTCATTAGTGGATGAACTGTGGAACAAGTTTTTTTAGGGCTATCTGTTGTCTCGTATCTGAACCTATTGACACTCAGACAATTCATCGTATCTTTTGTTTTTGTGGCATAGCCCTTGGTTTCCAAGACAACGGCCTAATCTAGTCAGGCAGTGAGAATCATGACTGAAAAGACCTTGGCGGGGTGTCAGTGCAAAGGACCGCTTTGTGGAGAACGGATTAATTAAAACCTTAGCGATTTAGTGGATGGAAGAGGCGGATCCGAACTTAATAAATCTGGCTAGGTTTATATTTAAGGTTAAGAGGTTCTGTATGTAATAGTTTTCAAAATGAAAGTTAGGAAAGAAATTATCAATAATGGGATGTTTGAAGAACTTGATTAACCCATTCAGAAACGTATTAAACTTGATACTCTATAACAGAGACTCACCCCCCCCCCCGTTACAGTAAAGATAACGGTATTCACAATTTAAGTTGTTCGACATAGACGCAGTTAGCTTCCCGTACCGCAAAATATGCTACTCGGTGGTTACCCGTTTTTCAGTACTTCAGTTTATTTCTAACTATCGTGAATGGATATCCTGAATCTCCCTGCTAATAATTCTTCTGCACACTACCTTTAGTCAAGTTATTTGCTGCTTGAATGCATGGTTACACCATAATCACAACTTCCGTTGAAAATACTGACATCGACTCCTTGACCTGGAACCCATAAATTTCCTAGAAGAAGACAATGAATACTAGATTACGTCTTCCTGACCATCCCTGACTGTAAGCCTATAACACACGCTTTTTTTTTTTTAACTCTCCTTTTTTTTTTTTTTTTTTTTTTTTTTCTGTCCGTTGGATATTGCTGGGAAACTTGTTGGTTTTCATGGTTGAGGATATCGTTATAACATCATTGTATTATAATATTATTGACTTTAGTTTAACCTCTGCATCAGTTCCGGAAATTTACGTCTTAAATAATTAAGAACAAAAATTAGTATCTTCATAATGTGTACATATACAACTTTAAACTAATTAAAGATTGGAGACGTTTGGGAAGGTCTGATAAGTCACTAAATCGAGATTGAAATAACGAATAATGTCCTTTTTTTTTTACGTTGAATTCAGTTCATACTACTGTTGATTTCCTAATATGTATTGAAAGTTGGCAGATTGCATTTCCTCTTTTATTTTTAATAAATTCTTAACATCAATGAAAAGCTTTTATAGTTGTGAAAAAGACTGTAATTAACCTCATAAAATGAATATAAAAATTAAATCTGCCCCCCCTCCTTTCATTTTGCATATAATGCTAATTGGAAAAGGCTACTAACATAATCGGGTTGTCAGACAAATTCAATCAAGTATCTTAGTATCCTACATTAAGATGGATGCTGCATAATACATTTGGAAATCAGAAGGATAAATATCAATGACGATACGCCTTCTATTGAAGAAAGAATGTGGGGAAGAGAAGCAATAGCATTTTTTAAAAAATTAAAATACCAACGAATAGATTTAAAATTCTCTTGATATATCAGAAAAAAAATAAACGCTGGTGTCAGGTGGAGGTTTAAGTGTTAATTCGGTTTTTTTTTCATCCCTTAAATAGATTAACCAGCCGCAGAACATACCTAATTAACAATCATAATGTATTCATGTTTTGTTGTCATTAATTGCATCTTCGTAAATCCACTCAACAGCGATGTACTTTTTCACGGGTAGACTGTTGTTTATTAATAATATTATAAGCATTAATATCGGGACATTTGAGACAAACTAATTAATTTCTCCTGAGTCATAGTACATCGCAGCAGTATTTTAGATTCTTTAATGCAGAACAACAAGCAAATTATTGATTAATCCATTCAGAAACGTATTAAACTTGATACAGAAAAATAGGAATATTTTTCCGCTTTTTGAATAATCTGAGGCAATTACAATATAGATATTCTGTTTATTAGGGTAATTATGCCAAACTACCTGACCTTTTATCTGCTCTTGTGATCATCACATCTTAGAATAGATCTGCATTTTTAATAGTAATTCCCCAAGTGCAAGCGTCGACCTTTTTTTCTTTTTCGCGAACACCGACGCATGTATCAACCCATTAAATGCTCCCATTTAAAAATTTGATCTTAATAAATAATTTGCATAAAAATCAAGAATATTTTTCTTTAAATGTTGCCAAGTTGAGTGAAGATAAATATTCTAACGCCTGTTTATTTTCCAGAGGGATAGACTTGGTAAGCAGCCATATCATCCTCTGGCCCTATCGTCGCTTTTTTTGGCGTGGTGGAAACTAAAAATGATCTTTGAAATTTTAATTACTATTTAAAATTCGATTGTACAGTAGATTTTTGGTTTGTGTGTGCGCGTTTTTGAGTCGATGAAATGAAATCTGAGTTTCTACTTGAAAAAAAGAGAGAGAAGAAAAAAAACTTATCTGCCTACTCAAAGATCGATTAATTTTGGAGTGAAAATGGCTTGGAAAAAAGTTCTAATCGGCTAGTAGAATGGAATCAATAAATCTTTCTTCTGACAGACTTTTTATCATGGAAGTTACCAGGAGGCTCCTCAGGTACTCAGTAGAGTAAAATATCAATTTTTAGATATTTCCTTTCTAAACACATTTGATTTTATACAGTAATTTATTTATTTATTTAGCGTATGGCAATCTACATGCAGTTTTATACAGTGATAAGTTTTCGCCTTACGTCAAATACCAGATTTCCACAAAAAAATTCCGTATTTTAAATGCAAATATTTTTTAAATTAAATTATTGATAATAGAATTTACATAAGATCAGGTGTTTGTTTTGTTTTGTTTTTTCGCTCCGAATTTCCTCCTTATGCACACCATCTCATTCTATTCATTAAATGTTCAAATGGTGATAGCTGATGGAAAAAAAGTTCGTGGTGTTTTGTAGAAAACTAATTGAACAGGTGATTTGTGTGCATGGAGGAGTGATGCAAATTTTGGTGGATTTATGACCAATTTCCTGGCCATTTCCCGGATTTACATCCCATGTTGTCTATAACCTCAAGAATAAAATATAGACATTAAGAAAGATTGTGTCCCATGAAGTGAACTAACAAAGTCAGAGAACGTTCTGGCTAGAGCAAACCCGAAAAGTTTGTGTATACACAGCAAAAGCCAAAAATATTGTGAATACACGCCGAGCTACAAATGAAGCTTATTGCTTAAAAATAAAAATTTAAAAAAATAAATAAAATCCCTCCTATATTAATAATACTTGGTATGGCATTTTTATTAAAAAAAATAATAATAATCAGTTGCATTTGAATCACCGGCATATTTATTATTTTGTAAAACCTTGTATTACAAAAGTTCTCAATACATGGAAGTTATTTCCATATTTCCAGATAGAAAGATAGCGGAGCCTAAGCGATAGTTTTTTTAAGCTTCATTATACATCTCAATATAACATAATAAAAATACAGACAGGATTAAAAGAATATAAAACTGACTGAATTATTCTCAGTAAGTTGTGTGGGATATACGCAAAGCGAACACCAGGACATATTTTGGTAAACTGAGAATAGAAAGCAAATTGCAGAGTTTGAAATTTCGACTATATCTAGCAAAAATGTTGGAATAACTTTTATTTCATCAATGTTTATATGCACTCAGCATAAATGATGATTATAAATAGTGTTTTAGTTAATGACTATACTGAATACATTACATCTAGTTAATTCCATCGACTCTTGTGTAGCAGTCAGCTCTATTATGTATTAACGTATTTAACGACGTTTATTTCTGCAACCGTCATCGAACATAAAGACGATGAATCTATAAAGAGAATCAGAAAATTAGCTCGTAATACAAAGATATCAATTTCAGCAGGGCAAAAACAATCAACTAAAAATTGCTTCCTGTTTCCATGTAAATATTAGTAATAATAATAATAATATTTAACAAAACTAACTAAAACATATGCATTATTTTCTGCCTTCATTTATTTTCTGTATTTTATATATTTATTTTCGACATTTCGTTTACAACATCATTTTTATCCGGGAAAAAAAAAAATAAAAACACTCGATTTAATCTTCTGAACTGAGTAAATTCAGGGTATAAGTATGAGTATAACAGCAGAAATGAGACATCTTAAATATTTTTCTCTTTGTTTATTTTTTTAATAGTTGGGATGACCTGCTGCTCTGTAAATGTAATTTGAGACTAATTATAATTCTTCTTTCATTCGTTTTCGAGATGAGACATCGCTATAATGAGTCACTCTTCCTAGAATTCCAATAACTTTGGGTGTGAGTTAGACCGATTATGAACACACTCATCAGTACTTTCAACAAGATCTTATCGTGTTTTGAATGAAAAGAATTGCCGACAGGATCAATAAAATGACCTCATGCGCTCTAATTACATTTCTACTTAGCTATTCACCATTTAAATTAGAGGGAAGAAAGAATCAGTAACATTTAGACAGGCACCGTCATACAATGTAGAGATCAGAGTATATTTCAAAATAAACATCGCTTTTGATTTATGGCCTGTCATACAGAGATCACAATCTGTCTATTCATTACCTAATTAAAAAATAAAGTCTGTCTATTCACTGTCCATAACTATTATATCATGAGCGAGATTCACTTTAAAAACACACACACACGCACGCACGCACACACACACACACACACACACACACACACACACACACACACACACACACACACACACACACACACACACACTCATGATCCCAAACATTATGACCACCCAACCTGCTTCCACTAATCAGACTGAAGAGTTGGTTGGAAACAGGCTACTGAGGACTGAATCTTGATACGGGGATTATTCTCATTGATATCACTGGATCCTTCCATCTCCATTAAACGCAACTTAACCTTTAATTTTTACTTGAGGATTATTTCGGACTAGGTATTGCCCTACAAGTTGACAATGTAGGGCAATATGATGTGAACGGTTTTCTTACTAGATCTGGACTCATCCAGCAAGAAAATCCCCCACGTTACACGGTTCACATTGTGAAAGCCTGGTTCGAAGAGCATATCCAACATTCCGTGTGCACCCCCAACCTAATTCTTCTGATTTCAATCCTATGGAACATTGATGGGATCATAAAGCCGTCTTCTAGTATACAAGTAGCGAGTGCATGAAGAATCCGGGTGCTAAATTGCAGATTTCATGCATTGTCTAGTAATGTCCTTCGAAACTTTGTATTCTCCAAACTTTGCACAGCCTTTCTAGTAGTAGGCGAGATCCGCGCAGTATTCTGTAGAATGGTTGTGTAAAATGGAAAACAATTTCAGAAGAACAACATGAGAATACCTTTAGGAATGTGGAGTATTTGATTTGGAAAAATAAAAGATTTCCTCTTTTCTTTGAAGGAAGAGATTGGAGAAAAATATAGTGCAGTCAGATCTGTTCTGTCTCTTGGATATATTGTCGGAAAATCGCCAGGATTTAAAAGAATGGTAGCTGGGACGAACAGAAGTTAACTGAAATCAAGGAAAATGTAGCATTAACATTTGATTTAATCCAATTATGTTATGCTATGATTTTATTGTGAACTAATGTATAATTATATAAGATAGGAAATTCTAAGTATAGCACGAGAATTCAATTTGAAAGAAACTGAAATTAGAATTGTTACTATGAAGGTAATCATGCCAGTAAAAATCATTTCTGTTTATGCCTTCAGAGTAAGTATTGAGAACGGGGATTAAAAGTAACAGACTAACTAGAGAAAGGGAAGAGGAGATTAAAAAAAATTATGGAGATACCAAATAATATAAAGTTGATTATAGCAGGAAAATGCTGTATGTGAACAGATATTTTTACGAACAGTCTTATACGTGCATGAGACGAAATTCATAGCATAAGTGGAAGGATTCTTGGGAAAGTGGCAAAGCGAATGGCTGAAACTATACTATTTGTGTGAAGTCATACTGACGGCAAATATTTTGGCATAGCTTTCAACAGGGTGGATCAAAGTGTAGAAATTGAGCCAATTACACTAAATTTCATTACCAGATTAGCCGATGATCTAAATGGTTTATTAAGGTAATAAGAAAAAAGAAAGAGGCAGTTGGGAAATTGTGAGATAGATAGAGGGATGGAATTATGTTTCTTTTATCAATAAAATTTCCGTATTTCGCCTTTATCTTCTAATGGTATTTTATCTGTTATTTGAATTGAATTGTCACTGCCGACCGATGACTTTTGAAACTCTTTCCAAGAAGGTACCGGTTTGATTGTATCGGTGTAAACTGGCTCCAGCATGTCCCACCTGAGTACAAATAACCATTATGAGACGCTTGTAAACAAACAAACAAAAAATATTAGTTGTACTAGCAAGTTTAACAAACTTCTTTTAAAAATTAACCGGCAATACTCGTACACGTGACAGGAGGAACGTCTATCCACGAATATTAACTATTGGAATACACTTTTTTACAGCTTTTAAAATTGAATGTAATCAGATTGTGAGTTTATTTAAAAAGTGCAAAAATATATAGCTGCTGATAAAACTCTAGAAACTTAGACCAAAAGAAATCGGGATCTAATATAGTGCCTGGTTATTAGTGATGATTTTTTGCGCATGTTAATGTGCTGCCATCTATGAACCAATCTGAAAATTAAGGTAGCGGAGACCTTCTGTAGCTTGCCGAAGATTCTTTTGGTTTTGTTCAAAAATATTTTCTAATTTATATAAATATATATATATTAATTTTATAAAGTATTATAAAGTAATATGAAGTATCACAATAAGTCAAAGTATTTCATTAGAACTAAAATAATAAATGTTAGATCAAGAACGTTTATTATTATAAATAATTATTATTATCATATGGAAAATGTAAAAATCTAACAATTAAAAAAAAAACTTGATGGAATAGTAGATGAGAAATGGTCAAAGAGCGTCTGAAGAAAGCAATGTCAGATTGTATACGCAAGGTCAGAGGAATAAATCAGGTTTGATGGATGAGTATTACATTAAGTAGGAGCTGGGGGGGGGGGGGGAATGTCGTGGAGGATATATAAGGAGAAAGGTAATCATGAAGCTCACCGGCAGTAGAAAGCTTAGGATGAGTATTGCTCATGAAAGCAGTGCAAGTCACTATGGACCGGGATCATAAGGAAGAGAAAGATTATGAGAAGCAATTAACAGAGCAATCCAAAGGATATCCCAAAGGGATCTTTCGCTATGTGGAAAGTAAAAGGAAGAATGACCGTGGTAATTTTAACCAGAGAAGTCCAGTTACTGAGTTGACCACTTTGCTGAATAGACCACATCTGTCATCCAAGTGAAGATATTGCAGTGACAGGAGCTGCCGTGAGAATAGAGGATGATGGATTTGAAATACTTAGGATATTGCAAAATTTCAATAAATACGGCAGTAGGATTAAATGGTATATCAGCTCGCGTATTATTACGAGAATACGCAAAAGAATTAGTATTGCTTCTGAGTAGGCTGTTCAACTGTAGTTCTACCTCTAATAAAGTGCCAAGGGAGTGGAAGGAGGGAAAAATTGAGAATGGTGGCAAGAATATTGGACAAGCCTTTGCGAAGGCTAGGTCATGTCTTAGCAATTTAAGAACTTTTTTCTTTTAATAATAGAGTAGCAGCTGAGTCGGATAAAGGGAATGGATACTTGATGATAAAGGTGGATTTTTTAAAGGCGTTTGACAGAAAACCACGCGGTATTTTGTTACGCAAAATCGAACCAATGGGGAAGAATATGAAGCTGGTGATATGGACACGAGGGCGGCTGATCGACGGAAACCAAAAAGTGATATATGAAGGAACAGTCTAGGAGACTGTAGATAATTTTCGGTGTGCTGTTAGGCTCTGTGCTTAGATCATTATTGTGTAATGTAAAATTAAATGATACAGGAAATGATTTGAAGGGAAAGATTCAGTTGTTTGCCGATGATGCAAACTGGGTAGGGAAACAGTTAATCAAGGCGATGTAGCAAGCTCGCAGGATAATTTAAATAGGCTGACAGCATGGACGAAATATAATGTATGTCAATTCAATGTGGGAAAGGTGTAAAATTGTGCAATTTGGAATAAAAATATTACAAGCTGCGTGCCGCATTGATGGAAACATGCTCCAGAAAATTGATATTGGTGTGTTGGTAGATAGAGAGCTGAACTTTAGCCAGTTAATTAAAGGTTGTAAACTTATTGTGCATTAATATTATGAGTTGGACTCATAATACTAATTGTCTAACCTAACCTTTTTTGAAATATTTTTTGTATTTTTATTTATTTTTATATTGTCCAGGAACTCTGTCTGAAGACCAAACGTGGAAATTTTAAGCCACTTTAGGCTTCTAGTAAGAAAAAGGGGAGGGGGGGGAAGAAGGTGGTCTCACACCGAGCGATAAAATTCATCTCCCACCTAAAGACAAACATAAACATCTATGCCCGCGCGGGATTCCAATCCCCAACTTGTTGGATGAAGAGCGGATACACTGACCAGGCCGGCGAAGCATAATATTAAAATGGCCAGAGTAGCCCATGGGTTGCTGAAAAACACCCAAATAAGCAGATATTTATAAGACTTTAATACGTCCCCACGTAGATTAGGAAACCCAGATGACTAGATCTGTTTTTCAGATCTAGTCACCTTGTTTTCTCGGTTGTATAGCGAGATTCGTGGAGTTTCCACAATTAAACATTCACATATTCACATTATGTGCACAGCAAAAAATAATATGTATTTTACAAAATTAATATTAAAATTTAAAAATAAGTATATATTTTAAAATATACAAAATAAAATAAATATTAGTTTCTGTTGTAGCACACGTACGAATGTTTAATTATGGGTTTCTCGGGGATGACGAAGTGGTGAAGAGAATTCAGAGGCAAGTGACCAAGATGGTTTGTGGTCTGTGAAATGGTCTGAGAATTTACAGATTACAAAAGTTGATTGATAGGAGGAAAAGAGGGGATATAATAGAAACAAATAAACGACAAAAGGGTTTTATAAGGCAGAGGAAATATTTCAATACTTTACAGGGTGCAGAACAAGAGGTCATTCCTGGAAATTGTGTAAAAGTTGGTAAGCATGGATATAAGGGCTAGATTTTTCTGTTGAAAAGTGGAGAATGAGTGGAATACTTTGCCAGAGTAATGTGTGAATGATCTGTTCGAGAAGATGTATAATAGATACCGTGTTCATAGTATAAGTCTTCTGACTCTGTATCGGTCGGTGCAAGAATAATATTTAAATAACATTTCAGGAAAATATATGAACAAAATATGGTTTATTTTAGTTATATGCAGGAGCCCCAAATAAGAAACGGTGTCGCGATCTCACTTAAAATATTTATAGCTTGTTCTCCACATGCTCAAATAGCTTGATAGCATGCAAATAACAATAGTTGTTAATTTACAACTATCGAATAAGCTGAGCAGTATTTAATTATGATTCAAAAAGCCGCATTGGAAGAAACAAGGCTAGTCATTAGAGTTTTGGTGTTATATAAATTATTATTTATATTTATTTTATTTTATTTATTATTATTTTTAATTTAATTTAATTTAATTTATTATTTTTTTTATTTGTATTACAAATTCTTGAAACATTTACTGACTGAAATTCGATTTTAAATTCATTTTTAAATATGTAAAAATAGTAGGTGAATATCTAGGCATAAAAGTTGAATTTTCGAAGGATTTCTAAACTATAGAAATAGTCTCCACATGTGGCATAATAAGTTTCAGCAAAAACTACCATGGTTTATATCCAAAAAAAAAAAAAAAAGTTTTTAACCAAATATACAGGGTGTCCATAAATGTTTACCCTGATTTCAACAGGCTATAATATTTTAACAATGAAACTAACTGAATAAATTTTGTCGCTGGTAAACTTGGGCAGTCATAAAGTTTCCATACTGGTATCTTCAGTATACTGCTTTTGCCACCAGGACGCTGCTGCTGATTTTCTTTAAAAATGGCTTCGGTACAGGAAAAAGCCCAATGTGTTCTGTGGCTAGCAGAAACAAAATCTTCAGTGACAGTGCAGCGAATGTGTTTAGGGCACAGTATGGAAAGAATCCATACTGTGGCAGACCATCGGTTTCCGAGGAGACAGTTGAGGCAGTTCAAACTGCCTTCACCCGGTCACCGCAGAAGTCAATCAGAAGAGCATCGCTAGAACTTCAAATGCCAAGGAGTACAGTCCACAAAGTGGTACGCAAACGTTTGAAATTGTTTGCTTACAAAGTCCAAATTGTCCAGGAGATAGAGCCAGATGATCGTCCAAGGCGTGAAGAATTTGCTAACCTCATTTTGAACCGCATCGATGAAGATAATGTTTTTTTGCAGCGTGTTTGTTTCTCTGATGAGGCAACATTTCACGTGAGTGGAGTAGTCAACAGACACAATGTAAGGATCTGGGGATCTGAAAACCCACATGCAATAAGAGGACACATTCGAGCTAGTCCAAACTCAATGTGTGGTGTGGACTAATGCATGATCGAGTGATTGGCCCTTTCTTCTTTCTTGAAAAAGAAATTAATGGAAATGTGTACTTAGACATGCTCAATAATTATGTCATTCCCCAGCTACAGGAGATGAAACCAAATGTTATCTTTCAACAGGAAGGACCTGCCCCCTCATTGGTCTCGTGACTTTTTTCTATATGTTATGCACTGACGTCTAACTTTGTGTTCCATTTCAAGAATCCACTGAAGAGTTATAACATATTATAATCAGGGTAAACATTTGTGGACACCCTGTATAATCTGTGTAAGAACTGGTGGTGAAGTAAAATTTCCAAGTTTGGCTTGGACAAAAAATAAACATTAATATAAATGAATATAAATATAAATGACTAAATAGAAATATAAATAAAAATTACTCTATATAGTACTAGTTTACATTATGCATTCTTTAGAGTCACGAATAACAAAGAATGAGCTTGCATGGATCAAACGTGATGGGTACTTTGGCATTAAACTCTCTCTTTTCCATTCATTATGAATGTCTTAAAGATAACAATAATTAGCATTCACCGAGGATTGTTCATGTGGCCTTTTTGTAAAGAATTTCACAATCTTTAAAAATCAATAGGACTGAACGCTCTCCGGATTATTAAACTACTTCATTTATTACGCAATCTGTAATAACTTTTTACTCACTGGATGCAACTGTTATTAATTAATTTTTTTTTTTTTTTCACTTTTAAATGGTAGAGCTTTACACCAAACCGTAATAAAGTCATTATTCTTTATTCCATAACAAGCTACTTTAGGAAAATTATAAAACATTGGAAAATTATAACAAAATATATTAATCTGTATTGTTTTATATTACAGTACTTTCATATGAAAGCGGCAAGCGTTGCCAAGGTCCGAAAGTAACAGAGGGAGGTGATTTCAAGAATCTTCTAGAGTGGACAAGACGACTATTACAAAGTAAGGTTTATTACATTGTTTTACTAGAGAAAGAATTTGTAACGGTGATTTGTCTAAAGTTTCTTTTGATTATAGTACTTGAGGATTGTAGGAATTAAGCTAATCATTGAACTATCTTGTTCAGTTGTGTGAGAGAAAAATTAGCATTAGTTTAAGGTGAAATATCATGTGCTTAATATTGTGTTTTTAGCTAAGCCTGCCTTTTGTTAGCATGTGTAAAATTGCTCTGTGTGTGACTAAGTGTTAGCTAAAGTAATACCATAGACACGTTGAAGAGTTGCTGTTGAAGTACAGAACCTGAATTAACTTGTGATTTTAGTATTAACCCTTTTGTACATGCATTAAGTATCAATAAATTGATTTCTTTTTTCAAAAAAAAATAAAAAATAAATTATTATTATTATCAGTAGA
This sequence comes from Typopeltis vanoorti, assembly GCF_054136105.1. Taxonomy (NCBI): domain Eukaryota; kingdom Metazoa; phylum Arthropoda; class Arachnida; order Uropygi; family Thelyphonidae; genus Typopeltis; species Typopeltis vanoorti. The sequence goes on along the minus strand of NC_143556.1, from coordinate 107,831,862 downwards.
GCAAACCAAGACCACTCAGCAGAAAATCATAATTCATCTGCAAAGAGAGGTAGACATCTGTGACATGGAATCACGCGACACCCCTTTTACGATTGCATGAACGAATGGAAGTATTCCTTATGCCCGAGGCACACACCCTATGTTCAAGTGTGGATTTTGGTGGAGAAAATGTAATAGTCTGGAGCTCTTTTTTTCTGGTATGGATTCCGATCTTCCGTCGCAGTGCATGGAGAGATAAACGTGTACGGTAACGCACCACATCGGGATAATGCATTGCTTTTTATATTGTGGCTATTTTGCAAGCACATGTTCGCTTTCAACAAGACAATGCATCGTGCTATATTGCATGTTCAATTGCGACACGATCTGAAGAAAATTATGTAGAAAAAGTCTTCATAGAGTTTCATTCTCCCTGTGACGAAATGAAACGCTTGGGTGCTGAACAGACCGATGGTTATGCTGAAGGAAGAATGTTCCAAAATATTTCTCTCACATTATTTCAAATTTGTGGAACGTATGCCTACGAAGGGCACGAATTGCTATCAGCACAGGAGGCTCCACGTGATATTGTGGTGTGTGCCATTTAGAGTTTTTTTCCTGAAATATAGTGCTGTTCCAGTGGATCTCTGTAATACAAGATAGAGAGAATGATAATCGAATTAGGATATAGTCATTATCGATAGTATATGCGAATAGCATCAATTTGCGTATTAAACGCATTCGTACTTACCTGCATAGCGTCTTTCTTGTCGATTCCAGAGTTAGTTGTTCTGTGGTAAACTTTCAGCTATTAAAATTCCCCATATAGACTGTACAATGTACTCAACTATAAACGATAGACAATAGTTAGAATTAGGTGTATTGCCTTCCATCTTCTACGTCTTAAAAAGGTACTGAACTATTGCGGTGATGAAAGAAGCAGACTTCCTGGCTGCCTGCAGATTTCCGAAAAGTTAGGAATGAAAGGGAGCCACCGAATCTCTTTGGGGAAAATCAGTAAGAGTTTTGATAATTTATTTTTATTTATTTATTCTTTTATAACTGTATTCGAATGTTTTTAGCTTTTCTGATTAGCATAATTTAAGTACACATGATGAGTTAAATGGGAATATCGTAGAACAGTACAACATCCTCATAATAAAACTAAGAATACTCAGATGCCAGTGCTTTAGTGTGGCATCGCCACATTCAAATTGCCACTGAGTTTTCATCCACTTTTGAAAATAATCTGCTGTGCCTGCAGGTGATAAAGATTATCTATCACCTGCAGGCACAGCAGATTATTATCCCCGCCTTGACTAAATTAAATCCACTCCTCTTAAAGATTAAGAGGAGTGGATTTAATTTAGTCAAGGCTGGGATAATTTTATAATTATCAAGTTAACTTCGAGCTTATAATTCACTGAAGATACGGAATTTGTTACGAACTGATTATAGTGTGCTATTGTAAAATTATTTTCAGTTAATTCTGCAGTGAGTACAGTAATTAAAAAAAAAAAATGTTAAGCTTTGTTTCTTTTTGGAAGCCAAGGAAACTAAAATATTTTAGCACTAATTGGTCAATGGGAACGCAGGAGGAAAATTTTACTTAATATTAATTTTCATAACCTTTCTTATAATAACTTATCATAAGTGTAGACACTAAGAAAATCCAATGAACTTCAATCATCAAGAAGAGATCAGCCCAAAATGCTCTAAAGAAACAAAATATCTTTCGCTGATTAATATCGAATCAGGAATCAAAGTATTCAAAATAAAAACAGGAATATAGACGAACTAACTGATCCAGTCAAAGCTAAGATCATTTAAGATTTAATTAAGAATATTAATGTTTGCTCGATAACCAAATATTGGCAGAAAATATGACAAATGGAAAATTAAATATGTTTTATCTTTTTTCTATATCTTCACTGCTGTGGGAATCAGAAAACAGTTTTGGGAGATTCGTTGGATGGTATGAAATAATTTAAATTCACGCTCTAGGGATAAGAAACAAATTATGTAGAAAAGTCGCATTAAGCATACAAAATGTCTTGAAGAGACGAATCGTACCAAAACAAACTGCTTAATTGGTGCTCAATGGAGCATTTAAGTTTTATTCTTGATAGGTTACGATTTGCATCTTCAAAATATAAAGAGACAAATCGTGTCAAGATACGACAGAGGAAAAAAAAAAAAAACAGTCTCCTCTGGATGAAACCCCACCAAGAACCTTAAAATCATTGTTGTTATTATGATTACATTGCAACACCAGGATTCATCGCTAAAAAACACCCTACACCACACAACTGGACGTGACCAAGGGTCTATATCAGTGGCGCACCCAGAGGGGGGGAAGGGGCCCACCCTCAAAGAAAAAGGAAAAGGCACTACAAAATTTTCCAAAAATCTTTTCCTAATTAAAAATCATTTTTTTATTTATGTTATGTCATGTCCTCTATTTCTATACGACTTGAATTAGCAATCATTGCAGATGCTCAGTCATAGGTCGTATGCGATGCGTAGTGTGTATTCGCAAATCGTCTACTCAACTCCCCCCCCCCCTGATTAAATCCTGAGTGCGCTACTGGTCTTTATACTTACGTTCCATCCAATTTGTAGTATGCAGTGCACTTCATCGCCTACTACACAATGTGTGTGTGTGTGTGTGTGTGTGTGGTATCCCTCAACCCGATGGTTGGTGGGATATCAATGTTACATTACTATTATTCTTATAGAACAAGGTGGTTTTTCCCTTGCTTTTCTTGTCCAATAGTGTTGTATGTCTGTAGATATTTCTCTTTGATTGAAAAGCCCTCACAAAAGTTTCTCGTGCTAAAAACGGGATTCGAACCTTTCCAACTAAAGATTCGAGTCTTTCCAATCGAAGGAAAGGTCTCCTTCGAAACCAAGTAAACTATGGAGGCTCACATGCACACTACCAAATATTTTTTCTGTTAACTGCGTATTTTTTCTCTCCGATCTTTTTGTTTTACTCGAATTTCGGGGAGAAAACCCTAAGCTAACTCCGTATGAGATAAGACAATCTAATTCGCCTCCAACTGAAGAGTCCAAATAAAGATTCCTCATACTACAGACTTGAATCAAACTCGACTCTTTTCCAATCGAAATGTGCATGTTCCGTAGTTTTTCCATTTGAGGAGTCTCTTAGTGATTTTTAACTTCAGAAAAGTTAGTCTCATCATCCTGAGACTGTGTTCTTCCAAACTGTTACCTACATATGACATGCTGTACTAGGATTTCTTTACCTCCGTAAAGCTAACCAACCAACCTCAGAAAATAAACAATTCAAACATATAGTACCTTCCCCAAGTAGCCTTACTTGGAAATAATTCCGATGTTCTTAATCACTCTTAGAAATATTTTGAACATTGAAGGCTTCTCGTGGTTTCAAACAGAATTGTAATAATTTGAAAAAAAAAAAAAAAGTCTGGCTACACCTAAACATTACAATTTTCCTTTTTTTTTCCCTGCATTCATTCAGTCTTTTTTGTTGTGGTCGAAATCTTATCCTAAGTAGAGCAAAAAAATGACTAACACACTTTCAATTACTCTCGAACGCTCTGCGTGAGGTAAAACAATTAGCATCATTGTTGTTGGACTAACGTGGCGAGATGTCAGGCGAAAGTTCACAGGAAGAAATTGTAATCTCCTACTTCAGTGCATACACGGAGTCTACCTCGTTTGCTGACATGAATGCGTTCACACGGAAGAATACGTAATGCTAAAAAAGATGAGCATCTTGACGTGCAAAAAAATAATAAAAAATCGACAGAAATCTCTTACAGTTGACTTCCTTTGCCTGAAGCAACGCTTTCATTACCGCACGTTATTTTTTTAACCTTCAGCAACATTATGCCGTAAGTAACCATGAACATAAACCAGTAGCAGAATACTTGAGCAGAGGTTGCAACGCTTGTCAAAACACTTCTGATTTCAGTCCGATAAGCGAACTCCTTCCGATCTTAGTGTGCTACTGAAGAAATTAGTCAGGCGTGCACATCACGTTAGGAGTCTCCACTGAGGTTATTAAAAACGTGGGAATCGCTATACTTTCCCGCCACGAGTCCTCTTTTATGGATGGAGTGTTGGTTTTAAATCCCCATTGTTGCGTCAAGATTGTGGGCACGTTTACACCTGAGATAACGTCATGTGGAGGAAACACAAGGAGATGAATGGGTTTGCGAGATAGCGATCGGACAACAGTATAGGTTCCAGTGATGGGAAGAGCTGCAATACTCGCACACGGACTTTGCTAAGGAAGTACTAAGACACTTCCTTCGAACGATGAAGGCGCGATTCTTAAATTGAACGTGACAGTTCGGTGAAAAAAAAAAAAGTTATAAATAGCTTTACAGTGTACACGAACATAGCATTAGCCAGAAACTTATACAAGAGTGAGGGGAAGATTTACGGATATTGCGGGATGTGTTGACAGATAGTTCATAAAAATTTGTCGCTTTATCAGAGTAACATGCGCGAAAAGAAACACCTGTTTAGATTTGCTAAATCTCATTTAAGAAGTCAGAAAAATGGGGTGGGGGGGGGTAAAAAAACAACAGGCATTTGTAGAGATAAAAAGCAGCCTATAACATATCGACTTCGTTTATTTTTGACAAACTTAGATCCTTATAATTACTGATCACTAAGAGCATCATCAGAAAAAGACCGAAATATTAAAAATGACCATAAAGAGATCAATTAAGAATACGACTATAAAGTTAACGGACAGAAGCTCAATACAATGCACAGCATGATGTATTATTTATATTATTCAACAATTCTCAGTCTAAACAAAGCAGATATGAAAAGCATTATTGTGAGCACGTGCTTATTCAAATGTTCGTGCATATGTGTTTTCTAGGAAATAATATTTTACTAATGAACGTATATGTCGTTCATTAGTGAAATATTTCCTTAACTTGAAACTGTCGGGATAACTTTCAATGTCTTCGACTGTCATCAAACCAGTCCTGACCCTGCGTTTCCTGCCTACACGGAGACAAACGTATCGAACGAAAGCACTCGGAAAAACAATGAACTGACACGTGAACATACGCTGAAGGCTACAAAAGAACAGTAGCAGACATGGAACGAGCTCAGCAAATTACAGTCGGGGTTGGTTCCACTTCTAATTGACTGTGCGTGATGTCAGTTTTGTCTGCTTGGAAGGACATTTCCTTTCCGTCCCTTCAAAGTTCACATCCATGCCCGAAGGGTTGCTGGCACGGAGTGAGACGTTAATCCAGCTAATGACAAATAAACGACGCATGCTCCGCAATTGTAAGTATAACGGCGCTGCTGGTCAAAGATTTACGATTGTTTTTGTGCTTTCCAATAGACCCCGGAGCTACGTGGTGGTCTACCGATTCATCGAATGTCAAAGGAAGTGGTATGGCGGTGTGTGTGTGTGTGTGTGTGTGTGTGTGTGTGTGTGTGTGTGTGTGTGTGTGTGTGTGTGTGTGTAACCAGTACAGTAGTGCTGAATAAGACTTTGTTCATCCGGAAATTGGCAGTAATTTAATTTGATGGAAAAACATATTCAGATGCCTCATAGTGCGTCCGGAAATATAAAGCCAATTTTTTTCTTTGCTTTTTCATTTACCATACTCTTACTGTATTCACTACGATGATCGTTGTCTGAGATCTAGAGTAAACCAGAGTAATTAGCTAATGCTTTTTTTGTGCATTTCACTTCTCATTGTGACTGTCTCATATAGAGATGACAAGGATTTTCGTTGATTCCTAAAGGTGGAAAAATTTTTTAAAGAAAACATTCCATTTTTTCCATAATTATGACTGTTTCGATGTTAATTACTGTGCGTGTGTGCGCGCGCGAGTGATAGTCACAAATGTTCCTGTCTACTACAATTAAACTAGTTTCAAACCTTTGAAAAGTCATTACTTACAATTTACCACTAAATAAACCGGAAAGGTAATTAAAAACCATTTTGGATATGAGCTTTTAATATTACACTTCGCCTTTGATAAATGTCTTTTATTTATTATTTGCTTTCTTATGTGCACTTCCCAACGTTCTTTGTCTAATAACTTTTATTGTTTCAATCATGTCAACTTAAGGCAATCATAACATAACGTACTTATTGAAAGGAAAATACTTAAAAAACAGAAAGAAAATATAAGAAAGTGTCAGAACCAAATATTATCAACAGAGCTAATAGTGCAGGTTTCTCATACTTCAGATCTCCGCGGACCCCTTCTTAAATTTTCATTATTACCAAGTACCCCTTAATTAATTAATTAAAAATAAATAAATGAATTAAAAATAAATAAATGAATTTAAAATAAATTAAGTAATTAATTAAAATTAATTAATTAATTTAAACTATTAAAAAATTAAATATCTATTTTATTTGAATTTATATGTTTATGTAAACAAAAAATATGATTTATTTTTAATAGAACAAACATTATAAAGATACTATAAAGTTTTGCTTACTTGAAATAATTTATCATCAATGAGAGGAGTGAAATTGCTTATGATGAGATAAAATTTCAACAAAATTTGTCTCTATAGTTGTTCATTTCAATCTCACATGCGGTTCGAATCTATAATGCGATTCCTCTTCTTCGTCTTAATATCTACAAGGGCCGAAAATCCAACTTCGCACAGATATGAACTTGGAAATAGAAAAATGGACCTTAGAGCTTTATCTGTTAATTCAGGAAATTCATTCTGTAGTTGTAGCCAAAATGATGATAACGTATTCTCGCTGTATTTATTTTTTAGGAACCATCAGAAGCTAGTTCTAAAAGTTGTTCTTCTTCTATTGACGATAGACCCCTTTGGCATAAATTTGTTTTTATTGAAAGGGTATCTTATCCACTCAATATTAATGTCCAATTCAGGGAAATACTTTTCTAGATTCATTTGTAAGCTTTTTAAATGCTGCATGATAGTAATTTTCACATCATCATCATCATCAATTTGTTTATTTGAACTTCCGAGTAATTCATGAAGCGATGGGAACGCGTCAAATTCTCCATTACCAACCCGCTTTTGCCATAACTTCACTTTATCTTGGACATGAAATATAGAAATTTCCTTGCCTTGTAAAGATAAATTAAGACTATTTAATACAGTAAATGTATCTGCCAGGTATGCTAATTGACTGAGCCATTTCCAATTATGTAAATGCTTTTTCAATTCAAGAAAAACTTGTAGTTCATTCCGAAGTTCAAATAAACGAGTAAGGACTTTTCCACGAGAAAGCCAACGAACATCGGTATGGAAAAGAAGTTGTGTATAGTTGCTTCCCATTTCTTTCCAAATTTGAGAGAAAGTCTGGCGTTTAGAGCACGGCCTTTAATATAATTTATGATTTTTACAGCTTCATCAAGAACTTTTCTTAGGTCTGTAGACATCATATGTGCAGCCAAAGCCTCCCTGTGTATGCAGAAGTGTATCGACTTTGCATTTGGTGCAACAGCTTGAATCCTTGAAACAAGCCCTTTTTTAGATCCGACCTGGATTTCGCTCCGTCCGTGCTTATTCCAACACAACTTTTCCAATCAAGGTTGTTTTGATGCATAAAGGTATTTATAATTGTTGAATATTTCTTCTCCTGTTATATGTTCTGGCAGGGGTTGGCAATATAAAAGGTCGTCATGAATTTTTTGATTTTTTTCGTACCTAACGAACACTAGAAGATTTGCAAAATTTGTAATGTCCGTGGATTCATCTACCTGCAACGCATAATAACGACTCTTACGTATATCGGATAACAATGTCTGTTTTATATTTTCAGCCATTTCAGTGATTCTTCGATGAACGGTACTATTTGAAAGGCAAATCCGATCAAAAGATCTTTTTGCATTATCTCCGATCATAATATCCGCTATTATTTTTGCTGCAGGCTTGACCAAAGTTTCCAATTGTTTCCGCTGCAAAACTTTTTTGCTATTAATAGCGACACACGATATGAAGCTTCTAAAGCCTTCATGTTTTCACCTTCTGACACGATCGACATCACTTTTTGAGATTCTTTTAAATTTTTAAGTTTATTTTGAAAAAATTCGACAGGTTTGTTTTTGCATTCATTATGTTTCGATTCAAAATGGTGATTTAAATTACATGGTTTCATGGTTTCATTTTTTAAAGTTTCACCGCAAATTACACATAATGGAATAGGTTCCTCTTCATTTTCCGTCCATGAAAATCCACATTTCAAGTAATTTATATCGTACTTACGAAGTTTTCTCATCTTCTTTCTAGTTGGTTCTTTAGAGATGTCAGACGACACACACTTATCAATTTCACTTGATCCAGATACAATATCAACATTTTCTTGTTGCTGACAGCTACTTGTATCTACTATGTTCCTCTCTTTTGCGCATTTTAAAAATCCAGTCTTTAACCAGTAATTCATACTTAAGAATTTGAAAGCTAAAAAAAATTACCGTATTTAACGAACAGTCCTTCAACAAATAGCTAGTGAAAGCAGATCTCGAAACAGACAGCAATGGTAGGCCAGTAGAGATAAAGCAGCTATGAAGATTCATACGTTATTAACAAAAGATCGCTCTACCAAATGACAAAGGCAAGCCGACAGTTCAGTTGAAATGCTAATTCTCTTCAACCGAATTCCTTATATAATATCTGAAACACATTCACTATATATTTCTTAGTTTTAACACGTTCACTCAAACAAAACCATATGTTGCTGGTGTACCATATGGTTTTGATTGTCTAGTATACAGCATTTTATGTGGGAGGGGTCATGCGATTTACCCCTCCCACTTAAAAAGGCGTTAGTGCAAGTTGTCTCTAATTGCACTGTTTGTTGAGAAACACATTACACAGCCTGAATCAGTGAATAAGCTACAGAGACACAATAGGAACGTTTTACGATCTCAAACTTAAATTTTATTCTATGCGTTAATGATGGATAGCCGAAAATTGCCACGAACCCCTTAAAAACCTTTCGCGGACCCCCAGCGGTCCGCGTACCACACTTTGAGAAACACTGTAATAGTGCAAACACAGTTGCTTGGTCATTCATCAGAAGCAAAATCACTGTGCTAATTGACAAACTGCAGCATTCACTGAATGTCCCTCCCTACAGTATATCCCCCGACCCTAAGGCAGTTTCTGATTCAGGGTGGAAAAGGAAAGATATGAACTTCGTATAACTACTCGCAATATATACTCCTAGTAAACGTTTTCACTATTTTCTGATAGGAATACGAAATTAAAACAAATCTGATATTTAACACCGGTATTATATTATGCTAGGGGAAAATAACGGTTTTGATCTTGCTCGTCACAAATTCTTCATCATCATCATTATCATTGTTGCTGTCCGACCACAGATGCGAGACCCTCGACTGACAACTTGCCAAGAAGAGTCAATTCATCTTGAAGGGGAGGAAGGAATAAGCCGATGTATGAATTCGTCACCAATACGCAAAATCACGTGCTTAATACGTAAAATTTTCCGACTGTTGTACAAGCAAAATAGTTACTACTTTAAATACTAGAAGTTTCATAAAAGAAAAGCTAATTTCCGACGTATAATAATAAACACTAATCTCACGAAACACATTGATTACCATATTATCGGAATGGATTTGCCTTCTTCTGCCATGCGCAGAAGTTTCGAGAGGTTTCGCACTTACACCAAGGCCAAATGTCCTTGGATTTCATAACTTTAATTTATTAGGATAAGGTATGTTTACTGAATATATGTTGTCCATAAATTGTATGTAAAAGTTTCCGAGAAGGAAAACCTAGCCACCTCTGTATGAGACCCGCTAACTCACCTTCAGGTGAAAATCCCTTATAAAAATTCTTCTCCATGCACTTTTACTGATACAAACGTTTTACTGATACATAATATATTACTTTTTGATACACAAAAAGTGACAACTTGCAGCATCTGATTAGTCATAATAACACGATGTATCCGATTTTGACCGACTTATCAGGATTACTATTAGAATGAGACAATAAAGTCGCCCACCTAATTTCCTATAAGAAGGAAGCATCGGTAATTATTCTGGTGATATATAGTGGTATATGTACAAGGTATTCAGCTTCTTTAACCAGTTCAATAATGCGATTATTCATAATAACGTGATTATCAGGATTACCATTAGAATGTGACAACATGGCCTCTCTCCATTTCCTATATCGATATGATTTAAGGAAGGATGTCTTATCCATGTATATCTAAATTTATTTTATTTGTATGACTTTTCTTTCGTAGGTACGTCTTCTTCATTAATTTTTACATGTTGCAAAGTAATATAATGTTTATCAATTATCGATTAAAAAACAAACAAAAAAAACTGTATGACTTTGTATCCTCAAAGCCTTAAAATGTTAGGTTTAATCCAAAAAAAATAATAATGATGATAAACGAAAACCATTATTTTAGCACATTTGTCAAAGCATGAAACAATTCAATCTTTGCTCACCAGTGGACGTGTTTCGGTATGAACATCCATTTAAAAATTTCTTAGGAGTAGTGTTAAAACTTGCACCTGAGACAATGCTTCGAAAACGTTTCACTCTTTTCGAGATATCCTCAGGCGAAAATATTTACTCAGGTAATATTAATGTTATTTAATGTTATTTAATAATATTAAATTGCAGTGTTTTGTCTAGCCGATTTCTAAATCCGAACTAGCGCAACATTATAGAGATTTCAGAAACTAAAAAATATTCAAGAAATGTGAGAAATAATTCGAAAAAATTACAGGGTGAAAATTTTTTCTGTGGGTTACTGCTGTAATTTTAAATCTGTTTATTTTAAAATATTTATATAATTGTTTCAAAAATATTACACTGAATTAGAGTATGAATCTACTGAAAACGTTTATTCTTACATATAAATATTATATTAATTTATTCCAAAGACATGAAAATGTAGTATTCAATTTTTTCCAATAGAATTGTGTATCAATAATGTTAGAGTTGCCATTTCAACCACTTTAGTCGCATACTTATTGTTTGGGAATAATGAATGATACTTGACTAACTTGGCAATTTGATATTTTTATTTTGATCCTACCCGCTAAACATTAATTACACTATTTTTGTACAAGAGGTACACTGAACATAATCTTCTTACCTCCAATACCTTTTCCACGCTAACGTGTTTGCGTCTTTAGATAGCAAGCGTCGTTATCATTAAACTTAGAACAAGCAATTTAACTCTTATGACAGCATGAAAACATCACCGGATTAAAAACGTGCCTTTGTTCCTGTTCCGTAACACGGACTTCAATAGTAAACAAGTTAGTTGCCCTAGGAGACACCATGCTTCCCTATCTGATTTTAGCAGTGCGGTGAGTGTGAGCAGGCGAAACACGTAAGACAAACGCAACGCGTTAACAAGAAGATATGCAATAAACAAAGGCGGGGAGGAAGAAGACATATCGAACTTTAAAGATGAAAGTTGGTTTGTAAGAAGTTTTGCCTCGGGTCTCAGATGGCTCCTTAAAGGATGAACGTTGACTAAGAATAATAATAACAATAAAAAATGGTCATCGACCCCTTAGTTTTTAAAGAAAACGCTGGTGGGTGGATCCTACGTAAGAAGAAAAAAAAAGTTCGACACACCTCTTGTTCAATCGCTTCCCTTTTATCAGTCTGATTGACACCAGACGGTAATTTCTGTAGTTACTTCCATTCCTCATCTCCGTTTCAAGTGTTTTTCCGGAAAGTGCCCTCTGGCATCTGATACCGACATTTTTTTTTTTTTTTTTTTTTTTTTTTTTTACTGCACTTGACAGCATGAGAAAAAGAGAGCGAGAGAGAGCTACACCCAAGTTACACTGTTTCTTTGCTGATGTCTTTCAATTCCCCTACAATTAGGCAATTAAATTGTGATAAATCACCATGAACTTTTGGACCGTAGTTGTTAGGAAGATCGCTTCTAACTGAGAATCGTGCTCATTTCTGTGATTTATTAAAGTAGCTCTATTGATTTCGACAACGTATTTTTACTACTAACAGGATCCTGATAAGGTGAGGCCCTCCCTTGTTCATGAGAAAAAATTCTTAGGATGACTTAAAAAAAAAAAAAAGGTTCGTAATCTCACGATTATTTAAAAACAAATGACGGTTAAAAGAAGTCAAAAATTCAAAATTCAATGCGGTTGAATTAGGAATTCTACAGGGAATTGGCACGCTCGTGTTTTTCTTTCAGAACGACGTTTTGCGCGTTGATTTGTATTTCTTATTCAGTTAAACTCACCTAATATTTTCAGAAAGCACAACCAAGAGCTCATTTCTGTGATATATATATATATAAAATGATATATATATATCATTTTATCACTACACAAAAATGACTTATGTATATAATTACGTAATTAGAAAATCTCGTAATCCAAAAAATAAAAATAAAATAAAATGAAAAATAAACCGCGTAGTGAAAATAAATAAAACTTGTAAAAAAAAAAATTTCTTTCCTGATGAGAACCTTGAGTTTCGTTAAAAAAAAAGCGGATAATCTTGTTTTAATATCTTAATTTTGTTATTATTATTAATAATAATAATGTTATTGGTATTAGCATTCTACAAGAAGGCATAAATCCACTGTGGTCGCAACGTCATAAACTCCACGAATTTCCCAAATTCATACCGGGATGTCCACATAACTAAATGTGTTCAAGGTCGGCTATGTTTATGAGGAAAACCGGAACACCCGAAGGAAATCTAACCCCACAGCCGCAATCTGTTACACTACTGAGAAAGAAAGAAAGAAAAGGCGAACCACATATCTAATCGCCACTGTTGCCAATAAGCATAGAACGAAATTCTCCATCCACGAATAGGTTGCTTATTTATATTCAATCAACTTATCCTCTCTCTCATTCATTCTCACACTTTTTTTTTTTCATTTTATTATTATAGTGTTTTTATATTTATATAAAAGAGAAAAGTTTGTTTATTTATTTTATTTTATAGTTTTATTAATATTTCAATTGATTAAATTTGCATTACCTCCTCAACTCTGACCCCACAGATTTGCTTCCCATTGTCTTGGCTAATACAGCGAAGCTGGCGAATTTCGCATTTGTTCATGCGGCTATCTCAATGCTTGGTTACTTGCGAAATCAAGCCTTTTTTCTGGGGTGCTTTTCCTGTGGCAAGCTACTAGTCGCCATTCTATTACTAATAATTACGAAACGCCAGTATATCTTAGCTAAGACTACGCCTCCCAAACGGGGTTAGGTTATTTTGGATTTTCAATCGAAGCAACTCAGGCTATGAATCCCTGCGTATTATACCTGTTAATTGCGTATGTTTTTATGGCCGGTTTTTCTGTTTTAAAGGATGAATATCTTCAGTATCCGGGATGGGAAAACTCTACCACCCTATATGACAGGAGTGTCAAACTGAATTGGTCCGCGGGCCATTTTCAATAAAACTGAATCTCAAGTGGGCCGCAAAAAATTTTCGACTAAAAAAAAACCTGCACTAATTAGAATCGAAGAGAAGTAAAAGAATGAGTATAAATAAATTGGAAAATTAATAAAAAAATTTTATTTATTCTTAGCCATTACAAGATATAAAATAATAGTATAATGATTATGACAACTCAAAAAAAAAATAATAATAAAGAAAGAAAGAATATTTTTATTATATTAATATTTACAATAGATAGCATCTAAACCAAATTAAACCGAAATTGAATTTTATTTGAACAAATCAAATATTTATACAGTCTATGAAAAGTATAAACTCTCATTAATAATCATCACAAAAATTTACAAGAGTCTCCTGTTAGTTTGAATTTTTTTGTGCTTGTGTTAAAATAAAATCCTTATATATATATATATATATATATTTTTTTTTTTTTTTTGGGGGGGGGGTCTATATTTTGAGGAATTTTTTAAATGTTAATGAAAATATTTTGGGGAGAAATGATAATATTTTCGGATTAAAATATATATACTTGCATAATATAATTATAATAATTTTAAGTCATTTAATTGTAGTATTTTATTTTTTTCTCGACACTTGACAACGTTTATTGTTAACCAGCTTGCCAAAATTTGGACTCCAAGATTTTGAGCATACGACCTTCATTATGGCAGAAAGATTGACGTCGGTTAATCTTGATCTGTGGGCTGTTTTGTTACCTTTCGTACATGAGAATAATTGTTCGCATAAACAGGTGCTTCCAAAATAACATAGAATATTTGCTGCAAACTTTTTTATTTCCGGATATTTTTGACCTAAATTACTGTATATTTTTGGAACACCAACTTCTTGGCATTTCGCTTTTAGAATGGAATCAGTTTGGATATCAATAAGTTCATTTGAATAAAAATAGGAGCTTTTTCAAAATTAAAGGAAAAAGGATCTGTAAAAAGCGAAAAAAATTCTTCTTCTTACTCCTTAAAATCTTTAATCGCCTATCAAATTCTTCTTTAATTTTTTCTAATTTGGGAAAATACAGTATATTGAAGTTAAGCTGAAACTTTGATTCTTATTGTTCAACTGTTCACACATAGGAAAGTAATTTAGAATATTCTCTTTTACATGATTTCGAAACAAAACTAATTTACATTTATTTACATTTATTTACAAAACTAATTTACACACATGCTTGATGCCAGTGCATCAAGCATGTGTGTTATATTACCTGATCTTTTCCCCTGAAGCCTGACATTTAAATCATTCAAATGTCCTGTAATATTAACTAAGAATGCTAGATCTTGTATCCATGTCTGATCATTAAGAAATGCAACATCGTGATTTTCCATTTCTAGGAACAATTTGATCTCCTCTAAAAAGAAAGAAAAAAAAAAAGAAGCTTTTTGGAAATTTATGATAAGATAACCAACGAATCCCTGTGTAATAAGGTAGCCCTTCAAATTCACTCTCCGTCTAAGAAATTGTGCAAATTGGCGGTGATCGAGGCCTCTGGATCGAATGAAGTTCACAGAATTTGTCACAGGCTTGAGTACGCTGCTGATTTCTAATACTTTGGAGCACAGGACCTGCTGATGAATGATGCAGTGGAAAGATTGCAGTTTTGGAATGTCTGGATACATTTCCTTTAAATTTTCTGCAAGTCTTGACACAAAACCTTAATTTTTGCTTGTCATTGCCGGGGCACCATCGGTTGTCTGTTACGAGCCTGTTCAGAGGAAGTTGGTATTTTTCCAAAATGCTCCACACGGCGTCAAAAATGCCTTCCCCTGATAGTGGTTCCATGGATGGCAATCATTTCCAAGAACTCTTCAGTAATATTCATATTGTCGTCGCAAGCCCGAAGAAACAGAGCAATGTGAGCCACGTCGTGAATATCGAAACTTTCAAGTGCAATTGAAAAGCACTGCACGTTTGCAGATATTTCTTGCAACTGGTCACGCAGATTATCTGACATTTCCTTTATTCTTTCGATCACAGTATTTCTGGACAAAGAAATATCGCGAAATACTTGCACATTTTTGGGACATACTTTTTATCATACGCTCCTTAACCAAGGAAACATCACTAAAAGGTTTGGAATGTTTCGCCAATAAACAGTTGATTTCATAACTGGCTCTCACTGCTCATTCATTGTCTTCATCATTTTTGAAAATATTTGTTGTTGTCTTTGAAGTGAATTCTTCATACTTTTTAATTTTTCTTCTCTAAGTTTACCTCAAAGCGTGATTGTTCTTTGTGAATTTTATCGTAGTGCCTTTTTATATTATATTCTTTGGCGACACTAATTGTTTCGCTACAGATAATGCACACAATTTTGTCCTTTGCTTCAGTGCAGAAGTAATTCAATTCCCATTTTTCTTTGAAATTTTCTCCCCTCATCAGCAATTTTTCTTTTTCTTGTTGTCTTCGAAAGCGACATTTTCTGGGTGAATAAATATATTATTAATAACAATTTTTATAAAAATGTTTGAATTAAAACCCACAAAACTGTAGACCAGCGCACGATACTATTGCAAATAAAAAATAATAAAACAAGGGATTCGCTGAATCGTGTTCGGCGCACTGACATGTGCTTCAAAGATCACTGATTGACTGTAGCAGGGAATTATAAACTCATAGCCTGGATTCACATGAGCGCATATGCTGCGCGTCACGTGAACAGCTGGTAGCCAATAGAATTCAATTTTTTCAGCACGTTTCCAGCAACGCGCTATAATTAACAATGAAAGCGTAAATATAGTTTACAAAATGAGGGTAATGGATGGCAATGCTGTAGCCATTGAAGTTCTAACTAAGGCTATATATTTATAGTTATATGTAACTATAAATTTCGTATGAAAACGAATAAATCGATACCGTATTTACTCGAATATAACTCGCACTTTTTTCCCCCAAAATTAAAGCTAAAAAATCGTGGTGCAAGATATATGCGGGTTTTGGAAACTAAAGTTTTTCTGGGAAAAAAACTGATGACTTACCAAGTATCTCCTATTCGTTATCGCTACTTCCGGCCTCGAGAGCGCTTCCCTTGTGTGCATTGTCAAAGTCATCTACCCAAATAGCATCATCTTCTTTTCCATTATTTCAAGTAAAAATGACCAGTAATTTACATGATTTTAGATGCGTAATGAACAATCCTTCACGAATGACTAATGAGAAGTGAAAGCAGTACGTGAAATAGACGAAATGGTAGGCCAATAGAAATAGTGCAGCTATGATGATGTGCATATGACTGGTGCGGTATTAACAAAAGATCGCGTTACCAAGATACAAAGTCAAGCCGACAATTTTTGAGTTGAAACGCTAATTCTCTTCAACTGAATTCCATAATATCTGAAACTGTCATAACAACATTCACTCTTTATGTCTTAGTTTTAACACGTTTACGAATTTTATTGCAGCTTGGGTTTGAGTTAGTGGGCGCACTCACACATATCTAACTAAAGACAATAGTTTTTAATTAGATACTCTGTTTGCCGGTGCAACATATGGTTTTTCTTGAGTCTAAACAGCATAGTTAATGTGGAAGAGGACATGTGATTCATTAGTTAGTGCCGTTTTTATCCAAGTTGTCTCTAATTGCACTAACGAAATATATTACACATGTTGAGAAATATATTACACAGACAACAAATCTCTCTCTCTCTCTCTACTTTATTCAGTGGTACAATAAAACGACTTGCTTTTCTTGCATCTGCAATATAGTGGCAGTTGAGGGTTTGTTGTTTACAGCGGGGAGCGATTTATCTCCCCGACGTGAAAATGATTAAACTTTATTTTCGCGTCCGAGGTATATGTAAAACTTTTTAATTTCCTTTTTTGTAAAGTAAAATCAGGGGTGCGAGTCATACGCGAGGGCAAATTATATTCGAGTAAATACGGTATTTCTGTTTTATTATAAAAAGCAACCATCCTTTTGATTAATCTTTGCTTGAGGCGTCGTAGGCCGCCAGAAATTGCTTCGTGGGCCGCATGTGGCCGGCCAGTTTGACACCCCTGCTTTATGAGGTCAGCTAATTCAGTTGAAAATCCCTGATATCCAAAAGGCGAGAGAAAAAGGGGAGAGATATATGGTCAAGGGAAATTTGGTAAATCTACTTTGAATAGATAATAAAACTGGAAATTGATATTAAAATTTATTTGGCTATAGTATATGAAACTTGAAATAAAATAGAAATCTGCATTCAGCTTATTATGAAACTAAATTGATAAAATATATGGCAATAAACTTGCTAATGTTAATTAAGGGAATTACTAATGTTAATTCCTTTTTTTCCCCCTTATAACAGTTATAACAATGAACTTATTAAATATAGAAAATATTTCGTCAAAAATGAATTTAGAAGAAATCGGGAACAAAATGGGATAATCTTTTTTTATAACAGGATAATTTCATTTTTTTTTTCATATTTTCTAAATATGAAGATAAATCCGCTGTGGGCATGGATGCTTTGGATTAGTTGGGAGATGTATTTCATCGCCCGGTGTGAACCACCATCCTGTTTATTGTGGACCAGAAACGGCTCGAAAGAGTCTCATGTTTATCTCTAAAGCAAGTTTGTATACTATGTAAAAATATATTAAAAAATTGCAAATTGTTTGTAATTTTTTATGAACAGATAAATAAATTCCTAGCCCACCTGCATTACTAATGTGCTATAAGTTTATAGTTTTTCGTAGGAATCATATAAAAATAGCTCCGAAACGCTCAAGGTCAACGATTATTGTCTATTGTCAAGGACAGGAGATCTTCCTTTTGGTAGGGACTGGCTGGCATTTTTCAATCGGATTTACATCTGCGGCTTCAGATATAAATCCGATTGATCCCAGAAATAAGATATCCATTATATCCACGGCGTATTATAGCCCTCCCCAGATCAAATGAAAGGTGTAACAACTTCGATACAGTCTATCTGCGCAGAGTCATTTCGACATTGCTTCGTCGTGTCCAGATTTTGCTTTATTAGAAAAGAAAAGAACAGACTTCTAGTATGGAAATATTTAAGTAATAAACTTCCTGTGCTATGGAATGGAGGTTATAAGTAACGGAGCAGTTAATCAATCAAAATGGCGTCCAGCTTCTTTATCATAATAAATTAACGATCTTTAGGGAACTTTGTAGAACATTAAGTAGAGTACTGAAAGTAGTTTTATTTTCGAGATGAACGCTTTTATTGTGTGCGGGTGCGTGTGTGCAGAGTGTAGCACACCTGCTGCCTGTCTGATCTCCAAGAGAGACAAGTCGGCAGGCTTAAGAGAAGGGAGGTCTATATCATATTACGAGCTTTTTACCTGATCACCCGCAGGAAATCTGCTGGTGGTCCCTCTGGAA
The DNA here is from genome assembly GCF_054136105.1 of Typopeltis vanoorti. Taxonomy (NCBI): domain Eukaryota; kingdom Metazoa; phylum Arthropoda; class Arachnida; order Uropygi; family Thelyphonidae; genus Typopeltis; species Typopeltis vanoorti. Next base: position 107,813,113 of record NC_143556.1, on the reverse strand, counting down.
ACCGAGTCAACCTAATTCAAGAACAAATAGTTCTGTATCACAGCAGATTATTTCCACGGAGAGATCGCTTGTCTTTTCACAGTCTGTAGCCGGGAGCAACAGAGATTTTTTTTAATCTCACGGATCTCTCTTATAGCAGCTCAGTGTTTTCTCTGCATTCTGATGATTTAGTGGTTTAATTACTGCAATGCTTTCGGAAGTGAATCATCTCACAGGCACACACACACACACACACACACACGGAGCCTTCCCTGCAGCGAGCGAATTAACAATGCATGAAACACACAGTTAAGTTGCAGTCGTGGAAGAGAAACACAACAAATATTGAGAAAGCCAATGGTTAACAAACAATAAAGCAAACAGTCTTCTCCGGCTTTAGTTTTCGTTGAATTCACTACAACTGATGTGAAAGTAAGTTATTTTCATCGTTCGACTTATTGTATAAACCGAATTGAACCCTATATAAAACCTCTTCGATACTGTAACCGACATGGTGAAAAGAAAGACACCCCCGCCCCCCCCAAAAAAGCAGTTTTGGCAGTAAATAGGCAAAGATGAGACTCATAGAAAACAGGCATTTACCCTTTGCACGTGATAGAGCAATTTGACTTGCCTTCATAAATAGACTATATCTCCACGAGTAGTTTTTGTTGTATGCATATTTCCATGTATTTGCATATATGATTTTTTGGGAGGATAAAACCAATACCTCAGCAGAGCAGATTTCAAAATGAATAGAACTGCACATAAAAATATGCAATTTTTGTCAATTTTTATGTGCACCGAAACTTCGAAATTATCTCTTATTTAATAGATAAGAATTACTATAACCAATAGACAAAGGATTTTTTTTAATTCATTATTTTCACTTTTTTTTTTTATGTTGCGACGTCAATTTACAGATAAAAACAATGTCAGAATATGACAGAATACGCTTCGAGGCTTGAAACCATCGTGTATGTTAGAAACAGTGATACATAAGGAACGGACAATATGTCTCTAGTATATCGCCCGAATTTTCTGTTGGCATCCTCAGAGCAGAATAATAATGTGAGAGATGCAATCGTAAAATGATGTTTTTCCAAAAGTATTGACAGTTTTTTTTTTTTTTTTAACATAATTTCTGTTCAGCCGGATCCTACCTCATATTAATGGACGTTTCCGAAGCTACTTGATTATACTGATGCTAGTACCTAATTAGTTACAAATGGAAAATTACTTTAAAGCCTATTGAATAATGAACTGTATTAAACCAATTAATCTGGTTGAGTGATAAGTAGTTGTCAGCCCTTTTAAACTATGAAAGTAAAAAAAGTATGTAAAAGTGTAATTACAGAACAGTTTCGGTAAACAAATTCAGCCACAGTAGATAATTCAATCAGATAAAATTAAGTGAATAAACATAAATCATTTCAAAACACAAAATTAATATTTCAGTAGTCACGTATAAATTATTAATACTAATGCCAGTGTACTAAAGTGCGCATAATTAAAACATTACTAACTGCGACACCAATCTAATATTAAGTTGGAAACATTAATATTGCTTCGACGCACGCTTCATAATTTAAGATTTCATACCCCACTTAAGACACTCACCCTACTGCAAGAAAATCCTGAGGCGATACCAGAACAGGGAAGGGCTACGGGAAATTAAAGGAATCCTTAACTGCTCTTTATGGATGTTTGTATTCTGTATACTTTTAGTTGGAAATCGGTGAAATTCCTTAATTGATGGATCTTCAAATTATTAGGTCAAGTGCAGGGAGGTAAAAACGTTTGCCTTAGGCATTCAGAGGTGTTTGGACTTGAGAATTTCATTTTGTCTTTGAAGAGAATTTGAAGGTATGGGAAGTGTGTTGATAACATTATGAAAAATGATAGAAGCGTGTTCTGTTTAGTTTATGACAGCCATAAATGCTCGGTATTTCCTGTACTAGGATTTATAATAGAGGTGGCAAAGCCTAACACAAGCAAGTCGTAATACAAGTAACAGTTCGAATATGAGCTGAAGAATCTACGAGTATATTTGGTTCTACTGAATAACCCTTAGTATTATCAAATGTACACAATTAAATTTCTATTACAAATTTACTGTTTAATTTATATATTTGTATGATATATACATGCATTTATATTAATTATTTGACTGTTTTTAAATTATTAAAGAATAATAGAAAATAATTAAATTATTAATAATTATTATTACACACTTTTTTGGGGTATACATCCGAATCTAATAAATAAAACTTGTATTGTTAAAATTTTTATTGGAGCGGGAGGAAGATGATACTCCAGTGTGGTGGCAGGAATAAGAATAGCGCTGACGTAACTTATGCGTGTCGTAAAAGGCGACTAAAATGGACGCTGAGTTTCGAGAGTTCGCTCTCTAAAGTTTCTTCCGGAATTTTGCTCCCCGTGAGGGGGACTTAGATTTCCGGGGATTGCCATTAGAGAGCATTTTGAAGCTCTGGGGAGGGTGTTCTCCGGCGTGGCCCGTGAGGGGCTTTGTCCGTGGATGCTTCTCCCTGGAATGTAAGCGGTTCTGCTCAGTGGCGGGGGGGGGGGCGTCATCACAGAGTGGAATCAACGCTGAGCTGGACGATCTTTCGGCCACTATTGAGTGGTCTAGGGATCATTCTAATTTTTACACAGGGCTTTACTTACGTATCAGCCCCAATGTAGCTCATGCATGTCGTACGAGGCGACTAAAATGGGTACTCTGTGAGGGTAAAATAGATGGCAATGCTGTAGCCAATGAAGTTCTAACTGAGGCTCGGCTATTGCTGTTACCCTCCTGCCATGATCAGAGCTTTATATAGCTCAATAACACCTTATCCTTACACTGTTCCCCTACAGATAACGGGGAAGATGAATAGCATTCTTCCTTCGCCCCTTTAAGCCAGCCCTTATAACGATTATAAGGAAAAATTTTATTAAAAATTATTAGATTAGAAATGTTTAAGAAATTTTGTACTTACGGTTAAAAATGCATAACATGTTTAGAACATTTATATATCAAAACACTGAAAAATAAATAAAATGCGGAAGTAATAACATTAGAAATAAGATGAACTAACATCAAATTTGCTATTACCTACTTTTATTTGGTGGCATTTATTAGGGATCCATTCTCTGAAATAAGTCATTAAGGCGAAAGAGTTGCGACGTTGTTTACCCATTGTCTCAAGCTGAGTGCAGTAATCAACGGTTTGGAAAGGGTTGCGCGTGCTATTTAAGTTCATCCTATAGAATTTTCTGCCGATCCATTCGTCTTGTTTAAGTGACTCCATGACAACCAGACCCAGTAATGAATTAGCGGCGATTCTTTAACTCTCGCTTCTTTGGGATGCCATTGAAACACAGAAAGTGAGAACACTAGCATTATAATCGCCAAGTGTGATCTATACGGCCCGAAAGGTTAACGTCTTGAAACTTAGTTCTCTTTTCCAAAGACAAAAGTTGGTAAACAATGATTTCAAAGAAAAAAAGAACTGCTAACTACTGTCATTAAAGGTATTTTTGACGACAATGGCGATAGAGAGTGTGAAGAAGGCAGGAGTGTCATTCAAGGGATAACAATAGAGTACGGTGGAAACGTTTCCTTTCTGCTAACACCTATTTTACCTAACGACCGACTACCTTTTGTTTTTTTTTTTTCTGTATTTCATGGCCTTTAAAAAATTACACATTATTGTAGGAAAGGGATTATTAGTTGTGATGAAGTTACAAAATGCTAGTAAAATATAAAATGTATTAATCTTTAGGCAATTGTGTTACATAAAAAGTCATTGAAAACTTTCAAGGAGGTGGTGGAAACTCGCGAAAATAATTATAAATTTACATTATGTAGCTCATATACAATAAAGAGTAAAATTATTGAACTAATATTAATAATCCAAAACATAGGGTGTTATTGAGCTATAAGCTCTGGTCATGGCGGAGTAACAGCAATAGCCGAGCCTCAGTTAAAACTTCATTGGTTACAGCATTGCCATCTGTTATCCTCTGGAATCTCCTCCAATCTTTGTGATTGTTATTTTGAATGCAATTATTACAAGTTTTATTATCAAATATTTTTAATACAATATGAATCAGTAAAAGTGGATCTTTTGCTTAAAAAAAAAAAAAGAAAGAATTAAAAATCAATAGACTTGAACTATTCTTCACTTGCAACTGTATTTTTTAGAAGATTTCTGAGAAAAGAATTAACACGCCATAAATATCTCTAATTCGTTGAAATTATAAATAGCAGCAACGTAACTTAAATAGTGATTCAATATTGCACAGTTAATGTTCTTGTGTTATAACACGAAGTTCGTAAAATTGAAGAATAAAACAGGATGTTATCAATTCCTAAAGCGATGCAATTTGAAAATTTTTTTCGTGGGGTTATCAGAATGGGGGTTATTCTTAAAAAAGAATGAAGAGAGCAAAGCATACTTGTACTCCTTTTTTAGAAAGTGTACAAAGTTCTGTTGCGTACATTTACAATCCCAAAATAATTTATGAATTCGAATTATAATTAATTGTTATAATAATAAAATATCATAAAATTATAAATTATAATTCTGATTATAACAAAATTATAAATTAATTAGAATTGAAATAAAAGTATAACAAATTATAATTATACCTTACGATTAAGTCTGATTCCATTATTAATATTAATCACAAAATAAAAGATTATCTTTATCAAAATAAGATCTTGCATAGGTGCACCAATGCTGTCTTCGAATAATGAAAGAAAATGCTATTGGATGACCTGAGCTGCTGATTGGATAGTCTGTGCGTTGTCACCAACAGGATGTGGGTTCGAATTTCACTCCTATGTGGATGCTTCTGCAAATCTTCATCATGTGACACTCTACTCCTAACTTGTTTTAAAATCAGAGGTCTGAAGTAGAATTTTTTTCTTTTAGAACAAGATACCCTCCACCTTGTTTCATCCTTCACTTTCTCATAGCACTGTTCGATATGCTGTAATTTCTAACCTTTCACAAATAGAAATAATTAAGATAAAAAAATACATTTTGCTATTACTACTTACATCTTTCCAAGACTTCTATCAGACACAAACAATGGTACAATACATTTTGAAAACTTATTATAACATTATGAGACTTTTTTTAACAGAAGCAACGACAGATTAAGATTTTAATGTTTATCTATTTTTCAGTAAGGAAAAATGATTGATAACTCTTATTTGGTTTTTTTTTTCTTTAAAAAAAAAGCATTATTTCGGAATGATCTCTCTTCCAGAATGACTGCTGAGCAAAACTGAAAGTGTCAATATCGGTCTTCAGTCCAATGCGCTGTAAATCTCCGCTCATTTTTCATTTCCATTTCAGCGAAAATGTGAAAATACACACAGAGAGATCCAATGGGATATCTTGATTGCTTTGCTCTAAACTTTATCACTTTTTTTTTTTTTTTTGAAGAAAGATGACAGATTAAGCGCATGCGTTAAATTACCTTGCATTTTCTTTCTTTCTTTCTTTGTGTGTGCGTGGGTGTGTGTGTGATTGCGTAGTCCTGTGGAAATGGTGTTCGATTGCATAGCGTCAGGCTCTCGAAAGAAAAACTGTTATTCTAGTCGCCGACTAGAATGGTCTTTTCTTCAGGGAGCGCCATGGAAGCAAACACTATTTCCACACGGGTTCTTATAATGATCTTTCTTCCAAAATGCCAAATTAGATCAGAACCATATCGCTCGTACGTGGTTCCGAAACGCTAGCTATACTCCTGTGTATGCAAGTTGATTTTGATTTGACATACTCTCAAGCCTACCCCTCCCAAGAAAAAGGGCCGATCAATAATGATCCTAAAAATCAGAATTTAATTTTTTATTGAAACAAATCCTTATTCTTTTGTCCTAGACAATGCGTCGTATACTCATGAAAAAAAAAAAAAAACTTAATGAAAATACATGTTATGCTATACTTTTTGGATATTCCATTTCGATTTCTTTGATACATCCAAGTAAGACATGTATAAGTAGGATCCTGTGAAAAATATACTTGGAAGCAGTATTACAAAAATATAGAAAATGTATTGAATGGAATATAATGAACAGTACTTATGTCGGTGCTATCATTCTTCAAAACTTCTTCAAAAAAAAAAAAAAAAATCTTAAGGAAATCTATAGCGAAGAAAGGGAAGATATTAAGCAATCGCATACGATGATAATCAATATATATATATATATATATATTACTAAATTATGACATTAAATAACGAACAACACTTAGTAAAAACGTCATGAAAAGTTAGTGAAGAGCACGTGGAACCCATGCTGTTGAAATAAAACTGTCTGTAAAATTCATAATATAATGTATTAGATAAAAGCATCGATTAGTTCAGACATTTGTTCTGTTGTTAAACTCGCCAAGATATGAAAGGCACGACATCAAATAGACGCAATGCTATCTGAGTCACGCTTATTCATGTTATGACGAAACTAAGTACCATGAAAATTTACTTAGTCACGCTACCGCGACATGTGTACATCAAGTGTTAAGCAAGGGACGCGACTATCAGTCAGGGTGGCCGAGTGGTCTAAGGCGCCAGACTTAAGATCTGGTCCTCGTATGAGGGCGCGGGTTCGAACCCCGCTCCTGACAAATTGTTTTATATTTTGCTTTATTGATTAAAAAGTGTCGTACGGAAAGGCATATCATATTTCTTTTCAAAAATTATTTCTTTTCCAATTTTTTAGCTGAAATGAAATAATTATATTTCTCATTTCATTCGAATTTCTCGAGTAACACGGAGGACCAAGATCATTTATCTTATTCCATTCTTGCGGGCCGTTAAGTATTTATTTCATCTGTCGACAGTCTTTTATTACTCTCCCGATGAACGCTTCAAGACATAAAAGGCCGTTTCTTTCTCTCTGCCCAGAAATGAAGAAAATTAACCGTTTGGAAAAGAGGCCGTATTGACGGCAGAGGTCACTATAATGAGTTCATTGAGAGGAAGAAATCTGTAGTCCAGTGACAAAAATTAAAGGTTCCGATAATTGTCTGGGGTGGTGTTCCTCAATTGGGATACCATTAAAAGCTTAACAGTGACTCAGCAGTCGTCCGTGAATGACAAGGCCCTAATTCTATATATAGCTATTGCCGTTCATTGGAGAAAGTGAAAACAGCTTCGTTTTAAACTCGAACTCCGCCAAAAGTACCGGTGCTATTAAGGCAGGTTGTTATTAAGAAGCCCTTTAAGTGATGGCTGTAGTGACAGAAATAATATAAGTCTCGAGGATAAATGTTGATTTCGGGCATTGATGAAGTTGATAAAGCTGCTAAGACAAGGTCAAGGAAGGTGTTCAGCGATAGGATATTGCCGCTCTCCCTTTGTCCTTTCAACATAATATTTAAGATATCTTTTTTGGTGGGTAAGAGTGGAAGGAATTTATAATAACATATTTCAACATCCCCCCATATTAATATCAGTCTTTTTATTATCTATTTGAGAATAATCGCATCATTAATGATTGGATATTAACCTGTAAGTGCAATGACAATTTCAGTATTAAAAGATTTATTATTAAAAATATATTTTGGATAAAAATCCTTTATAATTGTTGCGTCTATTTTTCCAATTAGTTGTATATCATATAATGCTTTTGATCGGGTGTTGAGATTTGAAAATTTCTACCATATCTAAAACATTGTTCAATGCATTATTTAAGTAGGAACAAATTATCCTCCTTCATGTTGCCCCAGATAAGTAGGTAAGTGGGGCAGAAATAGTCTGGTTGAATCCTATTCTTCCGCCACCATAGTTCGGCGATGCAGACATTCTGACAGATCAGGTGCTAACCCTAACAGATCACTTCAACGTGACCTTCCATGCTGATGTCCTTGAACTGAATGCTTGAAGTGGTTTGATAAAACCTGAGAAGGAAGCAGAAAATGCATCGTCCGATAAACCTAGAAGAGTCAAACATCAATCGAAAATCGTACGATATTAAGAGCCTAGTCGTAGTGTATTGAATAAGATCAAATAAATAGCTAAAGACTTCGACTAGATAACCAGAGAAATGAACGGAGATTAAGAAATTTTGGTTCTGCTATTTTTGTTTATTTTATTTTATTTTATTTTATTTATTTACTTTTTTTTTTTTTTGCAATGCTCTTTTTACATCATTAAAGAATAGCAACCTTTTTTTTTTTTTTTCTGTTTCTGCGTGCTTAGGCTATTTGGAAATTTCTACGTTATAATACATAATATATTATTGCATCACAGATTAACGGTTTAACCTCAATTTTGGAGATCGTATTTTTGCTTCTATGTGTTGTATAGCATAAATAACGATCTGAACAAGTAAAAAGAAAATCTAACCATTAGTAACTTGTATACGTGGCGCCATCTAGCCAGAACAAATTATACTAAACGATTGCGATCTAATTCTAATAGGAACATATTCAATTTTAATGTAAATTAAAATATGTTAAATATATTAAGCAATATATATTAGTTTATCATTTTCTTTAAAAAATCTTCCATAAATATAGTTTAGTTCATTTTTAGGCATGTTTTGCTAATTGCGTAAGCAAGCGTTTGATTTTTGTTATATTAAAACGGTAATTCATAATTTCTTTCATTTCATTTTCATGTTCAATGAATTCATTATTATTTTTGTATCAGAAAGCCTTGATTGTTGATCATAATGTGTTTATACGTATTATTGTTTCATAATAATTCTGTATATTAAGATACGATTATTATTATTACCTGACACCTCCAAGGAGTCCAAAGACTCATGGAGGGAGGGCAAATTACAAATTATTATTATTATTATTTCAGAATATTTTGCACCTTTGAAATATTCTGAAATTTATTAAGGAATTTATGTGTATAATCTAAAATATCTTCTTTTTTTTTCCCACTACTAATCAGTAAATTAAGCTGGTTGACACAGTTTTTTCTTAAGTTCTACTGTTTTGTTTTAATTTTCACTTCCATCACTTAAAGATAGAGAGGGAGGGAAGGAGGGAAGCGCGTTTAGAGAATGAACTGGGAGAATCATTTAAATAATAATAATAATTTTCTTTAAAAAATTGTGCTTGGCGTAAGATTTGAAGAATGAAAAAGATGCTAAATTTTGTTTTCCGACAAATAAGTTATCTTGAAAATGATCCCTCGGTGGGCAGTTATCGGCCTGTAATGCTAAGGTTGTTCCATTTTGTGTAATTCATGAAACAGCTCAAAATATGTTGCACTTTGTACCGTTCTTGGTGCAATTCATAATGGTCTATAGTGGTATTTAATTACGGTGACGACGTCTTCATATAGCACACCACACAATAAATGATCACCAGGTATTGCAAGAATAGCTAGCCATTGATAGCAACAAAAAAAAAAAAAGCACGTTTTCTTTGTTCATAAATTTGAATAGTTAACTGGACAGCAAACCACACATGCAACTTAAATAATTTTCCTACTGACAAACTTTACACAATAATAAAATAAGCCTGTTGGTATGGCCGAGTGGTTAGCGTATCCGCTCTCCAATAAGCTGCGGGTTCGAATCCCGCGTAGGCATGGATGTTTGTGATTGTCTTCCACCTTCATACATTCCTTCACCCAAGTATAGATATACTCTCCCATGGACTGGGTCACCATGGGAGTAGTAGACCCAAACCTCCCGCAATGGGAGAGGCTTTCACCCTACAGTGGATAGGAAAATAGGCTGTTCATCATCATCGTATAAACTATGGTGTGACTGTAATGTTCTTTATTATAGTCAAACTAATAAGTCTATTGAACTTTGTATGGAGGAACATAAAAGAGACATCTCCTATAAAAGATCATATGACAGTGCCCTATCCAGCCATATTCTCTTCTCTAACAATCCTCATGATGATTTTCAAGGTCACTCAATTTCCTGGGATAGATCTGAAAACATTTTTCGCTGCCATGATGAATTTGAAAGAAAGATAGTGGAATCCAGGAAGATCGTCCTTAATCCTGAACATTTAAACAACAATTTAAGCTATAACATCCCTGATAGCCATACTGCTGTTATTCAGTACTGGCGTTCTCGAGAGTCTGCCACCACGCATACAACAAACAATGGCACGTAAAATAGAACAACTTGAATGTTAACACAACGTTTTTTATTTCAATTATGTACTGCAATTTATCTGTTCTTCTGAGATTTTTAGAATCTTCAGTTTTAATTATAGTTTCCTCTTCCTAAAAAGATACCAGTATCATTAAAGCTTTTAATTAATTCTCGGTTTTTTAGTCATTAAATGTATCAAAGTAACCGAATCAGTGCTCATGGACACACACACACACACACACACACACACACACACATATATATATATATATACTGTATATATATATTTTTTTTTTAATTTTTCGCTGCTTGCGTTGTGCGACTACCAGAGAGTACTAAAGAGTAAGAATTAGCAACACATGAAACACAGTTCATGGGTTATCGGATTCTCGATTTCCAATTATTAAAAAAAAAAAAAAAAAAATCAGAACTTTACGAAGATTATGCTCGTATGGCAAAAGTGCTTAAACTCGTTGGAAGTGATATGAGTTCTTTTCATGTAGAACCATCCATACAACTGCTGGAATCACTCTCTTCTACTGCAGCCCTCAGCATACTAGTGAATCGGTATGTCTTCCTCCTGTACCCTCTCGATTTTTCGTCCACATCCTTCATTTCAAAATGCAGAAGCTGCGACATACTCACAAAGGTAGAGATGAAGCCGAGTGAACGTTCGAGGACATACAGTGCGACGACTGCGGAACACTTCTCGATAAAACCGGCGTGCTTCATATATGTTTCCGCTGTGCATGCATCCAATTCAGTAATCCTAAATTCGTCCTCCGTTGCAAAACACCTATGGTTATGACCTTAGACACAGTGAAACAAATAACAACTTCCATCTACTCAAGGCGACTCTATTATAAGATTAAAAGACGCTCCAGGCACGTCTTGCACGTAATTCTGGTTGTCTACAATCAATTAATTCACTGAGTTTCACCTCTCTCGGCTTTGTAAATTGTCCGTAGTCATGCTGCAACTGCAAAAGGCTTCATCTCGGATACGGAAGGTTTCCCGATCTATGTTTATTGAAGCACGTCTTTTGTTAATATATATGGTTGCTATGTAGCCAGATATATTTGCCAATTTTACTTCGAGACAATTATAATGAGCTTCCAACTGACAACGCGCTCATGACATTCTGATGATCGTAGCCTTTGACACTGATAAGCTCTTGACTCACACTGTCACACACTTGAAAATTTCTGTCATTAAATGATGGATCTTCCAACTGTATTTTCAACCTGTTTCTTGGTCCCATCAATGACGCGTTGATCAATTATCAGATAGAGAAATTATTAATTATAATGAACCACTGAATGAATATGATTAAGGTCTTTCTCTTTTTTCTTTTTGCAGTTATATTTTTATTTCGTGTTGCAGTCTGTGCTTTTAAATTACATCCATAAATGGATGATTCACTTCACAATTTCACGAGACTATTAATATTATTATAATAACATAAAAATGTCTGTATAGTATTTGTAAAAGTGTGAAGTGGATCACACCTTCACACAGTTGATGTCATGGGTCTTAAAAGCCTTACAGGCCTTTTAGGTCCACGACATATCAGACGGGCAGGAATAAATTTTAACTGTAGTATTAAAAAAGAGTGGTTAATTATAGAATTATTTATCAAAATTAGAGTTGCCAATCTATCTCTCTACATATTAGAGTACTATATCTCACTTTTCCATGAAAACCTTCTTCATACCGCGAACAAAGAAATATTTTCCATTGTACATTTATATTTTACGGTTCATTAGTTTTTTATGAAATATTTTTCCCTAAAAATGAGAATAAACATGAAAATGGAACAGGAAATAAGCATTTTTACTGTACAATAATTCGCCGATTCAAGAGGATCGATGCTGGCTTTTCCTACTTACTGTAGTTGTTAGCATCCATTCCCTTTTCTCAAATAAAGAATCGTGTGAATACTGCATATCGCTGTTTCAATTAGGCAAGATCATTTCCAATATACACCAACTAACACGGTTGCATGACCACGAGATAACTGAACTTTACAAGGGGAAGCTGAAATTTAATGCTCTTAATTAATTTATCATTTCTTCACGCTTTAGCTACGCGGTTTTGAAGTTCTTTCACTAAACATTTGTGAATTGACATTAACATACGTTAATGTCAATTCACAATGAAGATGAGTGTGAGGAGATGACGTCAATGTGGTTGAAACAACCTGCAGGAGCTGAGTCTCTGAACTGTAGAAACAATTTCTCAACATACAGTTTTCGGTTTATCAATATTGTTTATTAGAAGACGTATGTTAATGTTAGTACTGCCCGATGTTGAGTTCTTATGTCGGCAATGTACACCTAGCACTGTTTCTAGGACGCGATTGAAGTGTTCCTTTCAAAATACATGTCGTAAATAATATTCCTAAAAGTGCTTTTTGGATTAATGTTTATAGAGAAATAGATAGCTGTACAAAATATAGTCAAACTTGACCTTTACCCTATAGAATTGGTTTGTAAGCTTCTCTGTTGTTTCACTAAGTCTTGATAGATGAATTCCTCTCCTCAGATTTCTAAGCTAATGCTGAAGTCTCCCATTGCTTTGTACTTTCCCCAACTCTATATTTAACAAACCTGTAGTACAAAGTCATTAGCGTCTTCAAGGTTTTTATCACTAATGTCTAAAATTCTAACCACTTGTCATTTTTCAGCGAGGCAGAGCCAAACTTGTAAAATGCAACGATGCCAAAAATCAATCGAAAGATAGAACTCAGTTTCTCCCTTGCGTTTGAGTATGTATAGATTCCAAACGAGATCAGATCTTTTACGGCTCATTTATATAACTCCATTTGTTCCTGGTCCAAACACAAGTAGCCTTTTCGTTCATAACTTCTTCAGTGCCCAAAAATCCAGATGTCCGTTTTGCGCACCAAAGATAAATTCTCATCTGTAAAAGGTATAATATAAACCAAAAATGTCGAAATCTAGAAATACTGCTGGCAACTTTAGAGTAATGTATCAAAACCCTTTCTAAAAATGCTCGATGTTGTCCAGAAGAGGACAACACGTTTAATTAATCTTATACAAAAAAGTGGAATGAACTATAGCACATTATTTCCGTGTATGTACGGTGAAAATGAGGATTGAGAAAGAAGAATATTTTTTTGATATTTTTTTGAAGAGTTGGAAGTTAAAGTTGTTGAAAAGCCCTTCATGAAGAAGGCTGTTCCAGAAGACAGAGATAGATGCAGTGAATGAGGGAGAGAAGAAGTACTTTCGGTGTTCTCGTAATTGGAAAAATGATGTTAAGCAGCACCAGTCCTTGTATTAACAGGCCGAACAGAAATTGGAGGATGGATGGTTGCCAATTCAGTGGAGCAGTGACCATCGTGAGACCTGTAGAGTAGACACGATGCTGAAACACTGCGCCTGTGAGATAGAGGTTGAAGGGAGTCTGTGAAGGAGGGGTGGGGGGTCATCTATGAGCCAAATTACTCTCTTCTGGACAGTATCAAGAATTTTTAGGTGTGAGCTACCTCATATACATGAATAATTCCAAGGATAGATGGCTTTGGGATTTGAATAGAGTTAATAGCAAGGCTGGTGTAAAATAGCATTTTGAGCAGAAAAGAACACCTAGTTTTTACAGGCTAAGGAAGCCATGGGTGTGACGTATTTACGCCAGGAGAGGCTGGAAGTAAATGTCTGTGCAAATAGAGAGCGAGACAGAGAGAGATCTAATCCTGTCTTGTGCATCACACAAGACAGGATTAGATCTTTTTTTGTGCATCGCACACAGTAATAGTAGGTGAGCAGATCTCTTTTGTTAGGAAAACAAAAGTCTGTAGTTTGGTAGCATTGAAGTTGGCCAGGTTATTCATGCTTCCATTGAGGAATGGTACGGAATCATGTTTAAGGCGATGATTGCAGATGATCTTCAAAGTTGATATGCTTGTGCACTGCATGGTTTGTGAAATAAGTAGGTCGAATGGCGTGTGCCATTGTGAGCGAAGCTGTGGATAGTAGTACTTGTAATGGAGAATAAGTCGTTTATGTATAGGAGAAAGAGATCAACTGATAGATGAGAGCCCTGAGGTATATTGGTGAAGTAGCTCGAAGAGAGGGAGCCGTCTATCTTGACACACAGAAAAGCTTGCTAACCAGTTACAGAGAGTGGAAGGATGCAATTTACTGAATAGGCTTGGATGCGAGATATCATCAGATGATCTGAAATGTCAAAGGCGGCAGTACACGTGTCTCCAGATCTTTCCATGGCACGTATTCAGAGATGATTCTAAGAAGTCAGCCGTGGATCTAGATTGGCGGAATCCATACTGTTGGTTGCTGATTGAAATTAACTCAACTACTTAGCCTTAAATGTCTGTCCATTCATTTTGAATAACTCTAACCTTAAATGCTTGCTTGCTCATACTCGATGATCTCAGTTTCATTATCAATTATAATATACACAAAACAATAATATTACAGTTATAGCAATATTTTACTAAGCTATTACCATCACCAGAATCATCCTCAAAAAAAAGCTAATTTCCTCGAAAATTCTTTAATAATGATTCTTCACTACCATGTCTGCAAAATTGCCACGTATTTTATTTTATTTTTGTTATTGTTCTCGTATCGGTAGAAACTCCCACTACTTGTGAATATTAAGGATAGTTTCTTTAGGGGGGAAAAATTCCGTAAACTGAGAATGTAGTTAATAAAAGTTTTATTAACTTTTATTAATAAAAGTTAATTTTAATTAACTTTTATTAATAAAAGTTAATTAAATTTTTCTAATTTTAAACAGAAGTGGATTAATTGTATTTTTAGGTAAACTTGTGAGCGAAGATCGTGTTGTCGAAGCCATTCCTAGTCAGAAATATCATAATAATTGGGATCCCGTTCTCAACCTCTAAGAAGCTACTATGTGTATTCGAACGTTACTTCACGTGACCAGAAACATCATAAGCATTTATTGGATAAAAGATAATTACATTGAACAGTTCTTCCATCTTATACAGGGTGTTCGGGATAAATTTGACATATTTATAATTAATTATATTTTTCCGTAAGTTACATGTATTAACACACACTTCTCTTCATTTAAAAGTTTGGACCCTTCTTCATTCATATACAAGATGTCAGAGAGGATGGATAGCTGGAACCCACCTGAATCATGGAAGAGAATAACTTGTATCATGATGATTCGTGCCCGCCATCAAAATAAGGATATTACGACTGCTGCCCAATGCTCCCTGAATACAGTAAAAACAATCAGGCATGAACTAGAGACTTGCAATGGTGACTACGAGGATGTAGCAAGAAGAAAGATCCCTAGCAGACGATCTGATTGCGTTCGTACAGCAGAATTCCTCGCAAATCTGCAGGAACAGGTGTTGAAGAACCCTGGCATTGGAATTCGGGCTTTGTTCGTGGAGTTGCTAACTGTAGTCAAGCCCTGGATAACAAGGGTAGCCAATGGTAGGCCGTATGTATGGCAGCAGGATTCGGCCCCTTGCCACACCTCTGGGAAAAGTCAAAAATGGTTGTCTGAAAATTTCTACGACTTCACCAGTCCAAATGTTTGGCCTCCAAACTCCCCAGACCTTAACCCCATGGATTATTTTGTATGGGGCGCAGTTGAAAAAGACACCAATCGCACTTCCAGTAATACAAAAGCCCAGTTAATGGATAAAATTAAAACAGTTTTTGCGGCCCTTCCCAGGGAGACTGTAGCATCAGCTTGTTCGAGGTTCCGAAGCAGAATTGAAGCTGTGATCGATGCTAATGGTGGTTATTTTGAGTAAATCTTGTTGATAGTATTGTAATTAACTCTGCCTGTAATGTTTTTTTTGTCAATTCATTAAATTTAATAGATACAAAGAAGATTTTCTTTTTCCTTACGAAACTGTCAAATTTATCCCGAACACCCTGTAGATGGAAGAACTGTTCAATGTAATTATCCAGAATTGCAACCATCATCTTAAATGGCTATCGAATATTCACTAAGTAGATAATCTCCTATCCACCTTGCGTTCGTATACCATCGTTTCAATATAATTCCTTAGGTGGTAGTTTAGCGAACAGAGTAAAATTATAAAATTATTTTTTACTATTATTTGACATATTAATTTAGAGATTTATTACTTACTGCTGAACTATTCTGTATTAAATACAGAATTTATTTATTCTAAAATTAATTAATTTTAGAATAACTAATTAAAATCAGTTATTCTCAAATAATTAAAAATTATTCTAAATTATTTGAAAAACAACTAAAAGTTATTATAAAATTATATATTTAAATTGTTTGTAAAGATATTTTTATAAATTAAATATAATGTATATAATTTATATAAATTATTATTATATTTATAAATTGGTTACGCATTTAAAATTACAAATTATATTATTATAGATTAAACGCTGTATTATTAGACATAAATTATTTCATTTTTGGATATCCACGTATGGTATTTTTATTCAGTACATTGTAAAAAAAAATATGATTAAGGTTTATTTTGTTGAGAGTTTCCTGACTATAAATCTTTAAAATGCACGACAGTCTAAAATGATTTTCCTTATCTCTTTAGAGTGTTATTATTAGATGAATAAGAAAAAATAATAAACTTGCTCAATACTATCATTTATTTGAAAATGCAAATTTGATTTAGATAATGTACTAATATTCCTATGATCTCCTCAGTGAGTAACGAAATTAGAACACCGATGACACAAAAAAAAATTAAAAAGGAACTAATAGTTAAATTCTGTTTCACTAAAACGGTGACTGAGTCGGTTTATTACAGACAAATAAAAAAAAAAGGCACTTCCGTTCCAAATGTTTGCATGCTTTTCACTTATGAAGTTCTTTTATGAAGACCATTGTTGAAAACGAGCCTTTCCATGCATAATCATCATCTCGTGTCAAACACTGACAATGAGAAATTGCTTTTTGTTGTTTTTCAGTGTGCTTGTCAGCCACACTTTGAAAACACCGCAGTCTTACAGCAGCGGGACTTTTTTTTTTTTTTTTTTGGCACTTAGCTTGAAGATTCCGTAAGTTATCATAATTCACACGACAGCTTTTATCGGTCTCATGTGAAGTCCATTCATGACAAAGTCGATCACCATATAATAAATATTCTTGTTATAATTCTCCCCATGGAACATCCGTTGTGAGGTGACAGACAGATGACCCCTGGAAGATGCTCTGTGATAAATGGACAGAACTGTATCTTGCGGCTTTAGCACGTGTGGCAGAAGGTGCAGTCGTGTGCCGAGTCCAAGCTTCAGTGGTTACACCAAACAGATGTTACCTCCGCGGCGATCTGCTGGAGGGAACCAAAAGAGAGAAGGGGGGGAAGGGAATAGAAGTTGTAGCGTGACGTGACGTTTCACGTGCGTCTTGTCTCCCGTCGCCTCATTAAATAGCCATGCGTGCCGAGGCTAGCGATGGGTGACTGGGGGCGTGACCCTACAGATAGGTATCAACAGTGACAAGGGATGGCTCGACAGAGCATGATGAGCAAGATGTAGTTCAGCTGCTGCTGTTACCCTCGCTATTAATGTCGTGGCGTAGGCTGCCTTTTCGTGTCGACATTTCCCCATGACTGAGCCTATCGCCAACACTCGATAAGTTGACTTTTACTTTTTATTGGGCTTCATAATTAGATTTTTTTTTTTTGAGAAAGCGGGGGGGGGGGGTTAAGAATTGGAGTCCCTCAAAGCTAACTTGTGGGGATGCTTGTTTGCTATTATGACTACTGATGTGAAACAAGAATATAACAGATGGCCAAAACTATTTTTCGTTCGCTCTGATAACGGATAATAATGAAAGACGCCATGTTTGAGAACGTATGGATTTTAATTAGGATCAGAAAATGAAACAAAACGCTTATAAGGGAAGCGCCCCCCCCCCCACATTTCGGTTTCCAGAAGTCAATCAACGATAATAATACAAATCTAACAGTGTCCTAACTTTATAGAATATTGCTTGGTGATCAAGTGAAGCGCTTAAAAGATACCAGAAGCAATCTATTATACTACTAGACTGTATTTTTTTTTTCGATTTTTTAATCGAATGATTGTTGGATCATAAGCTCAATCTACCCATACAAATACTGTCAATAATCTCACGTTCATAGCGTTCAATGAGAATAAATATTTTTAAAAGATATTTCTATATTTAAACGAATAGGACAAAAGCTTTTGGAAGCAAATATCGTAATGATATTTTATGATGTCAGAAGTGATGTCATCACTTCTTGCATAAGACCAACAGAATGATCACGGTCAACTCGTGACACTGAATTAAAATGTAAATAGACGCTAATCCAAACTAAATTCTTAAAATAGAATTTAAAAATCGTCTCTTTACTGGATGTCGCTTAAAATTAGTGATAGTCTTGGGCTAGCTGTCTCTGATTGGCTAGTGACGGAGATTAAACTGTCACTCAGTCTCCAAAAGTTAGATGGAGCTAAAACGACTTCACATCCTCCCTATAAAGGAACAAAAGGCATTAGCAGATTTATTTATTTAAACTGAATATGTAGCTTTAGTTTATAATTTAATTTTACTCAAGAAGTTGTTGAAAGATGCATAACACCTTCAAGATAAACCCGAGGACTATAAAACAATCTTAAGATATGTGAATGTCTTACGTTTCTCTTTGAACGCAATGGAAGATCATTCTTGACTAGAATGAGAGATTATTACAGACCCACTTGAAAAGTTTTATTTTCCAGTCTCCAAAAATGTCATGAGTATCTGTTTTCTAGATACATCTTTCCATCACTGATATTCCGTCTTCAAAAAGAAACTCTGGACACTTTTAGAAAACCTGACAACTTTAATAAGGATGATTGACCTGAATTTAATAATATCGAAAAGCCATAGGAAAAAATAAAATATTTGTATCTTAACCCAAAGGATCCTAACCTTAAGCGGTCATGCACGGAAGTCAGTGATTATTCTATACTTAAATTGAACTCTCCTTCCATTGACAGTCAAATTTACCAACGCTCACAATCCTGAGATATATTAGCCGATCTTAAATGGGAATCTAAAGGATTTTCTCCCAAACTCTACTCTACTCTATGAGCCTGAAAAACACATCGTATGCCTGACTTTGTTATACGGTAGTCGTTCCCTTCAACATAGTCCCCTTGTGAATGTATTCATCGATTCCAGACGTTACTTCCTAGTCTGGAGTACTATGAGATCGCATTCAGCAAAACTCGCCATTCGATCTAGCTTTATGAGCGTCATCCATATTATTTTTAAATAAAATTTACACAACTGGTATCCCCCCAATAGAATGGAAAAAAGCAATTGTGATTCCTATCTTTAAGAAAGGTAATAGAGATGACCCTAAAAACTATAGAGGTATCAGTATACTAAATTCCTGTTACAAAATATATACAGAATCTTAAATAGCAAACTAATGAAATATTCCGAAAACTTTATTCTAGAGGTACAGAATGGATTTAGAAAAGGACGATCATGTATAGACCCAGCCTTTTGCCTAAAATTAATAATAGAGAAAAGAAGAGAATATAATTCAGAAACACATATTGCATTTATTGACTTTGAAAAAGCATTTGACAAAGTTAAAAGAAACATATTATTTAACATATTAAAAGAAAGACAAATACCAAATAATATCCTAAAAGCTATCACAAGTATATATGAAAATAATCAAATACAAATAAGATTAAATCACGAGCTATCATATACAAGAGAGATAAACCAAGGGGTCCGACAGGGATGTCCCCTCTCAGCAACTCTTTTTAATATCTACTTAAATGAAATAATAATAAAATGGAGTAAAAATTTACATCAAGGAATTAAACTTTCACCTACAGTTAACTTAAACACTCTCCTCTATGCAGACGACCAAATAATAATTACAAATTCTGAAGATAACTTACAGAAAGCTATTTTAAATCTAAATGAGATATCCAAAGATTATGGTATGATAATATCAACGGAAAAATCAAAAACTATGGCCTTTAAAGGACAAGATCCAGCAAGAACTAAAATAGTAATAGATAACAAGATCTTAGAACAGGTGAATTCATTTAACTACCTAGGATGTATGATCACACATGAAAATGAAAAAGATATAAACGTAAAAATTGCAAAATATTTAAAAATAACAGGTGTAATTAACTCTATATTTAAACCAAACCTAGTTCAAAAAGAAACCAGGCTAAAAGTATACAATACATTAGCCTTACCGGTCTTAATGTATGGAAGCGAAATCTGGACAATAAAACAAAAAGACAAACAAATATTAACAACAGCAGAAATGAAGTTTATGAGAAAAACTGCAAAGTATACCCTATTTTACCACAAAAGAAACGAAGATATTATGAAAGAATTAAATCAAGAACCAGTAATAGAAAAAATTAAAAAATATAAATATAAATGGATGGAACACGTTCAAAGAATGAAAACAGAAAGATTACCAAAACAAGCCTTAAAGTACAAGCCATTAGGAAAAAGAAAACCAGGACGTCCTCTTAAACGATTCAACGATGACTTCTAAGGCCGGAACAGGCCATACTAGGCCTAAATCCTTGATACGTATGATGATGATCCATTGAACTGTAGTTTTATCCTAGAGAACGAAAAGAAGTGTGAAGCAAAGTCTAGAGGATTACGGAGGATGCAATATCGTAGCCATGTTGTTCTTGACCAAAAGCTGTCGCACAGAAAATGCGCTGGGATATTGTTGTGTGAAGCAACCCATTGGTCGTGTGCCACTTTTCTAACCGTTTTCGGTGAACATCTTCCTTTAAATGCATGTGGACACCTAAATAATACTGCTGGTTAACTACTGCTAGAAATTCCTGCTGTAAAAATTGCTCATACTCTTCCAAATAAGTTAATCTACTCTTGAATCCAGGGAAAGCCTAAATTCTCTATGTTTAAGTTAAGGGATATTACATCCCATATAGTTTCTTAGCCGAATAAGAAACTCAAAGAGTTTCAAGCCGAATATAGTAGAAACTATATAAAGTTCGGCGATTCCAAGCGTAAGCAAATACCTGGATACTGCAGCAACTGACCCTAAAGGTAGTGCAAGCTGAGGCAACTCGTGTCAGAGGTGGAGCAAGCTCCGATCACTATTCTTGATATTTACCCATAATGTGAACTTAGCTCCTAGGAGCTGTATTATTGTTCGACATTATGAGAGAAGGTCACTACCCAGACCGGTTTCAACCTTTATTGAGGTCTCATCAGTGAGTAGGCAGACCTAGTTAATATCAAGTTTGTAGCGAACAGAACTTACAACCCTTCTACGAGTTTTGCCATGAGGTGTCCTAATAAATTATTAGATATATGAAAAGCCAAAGGCTTCAATTCGGCGACATATAACTTGTTTAAGTTAAGGGATATTACATCCCATATAGTTTCTTAGCCGAATAAGAAACTCAAAGAGTTTCAAAAACTCTTTGAGTTTTAAAACTCAAAGAGTTTTAAAAACAAAAACTCAAAGAGTTTCAAAAACTCTTTGAGTTTCTTATTCGGCTAAGAAACTATATGGGATGTAATATCCCTTAACTTAAACAAGTTATATGTCGCCGAATGAAGCCTTTGGCTCTTCATATATCTAAATTCTCTATCTTTTCATTAGTCTAATTTCACTTTGCTTTTTGCAATACGTTTCACTGAGCTTTAAACTTAATGCAAATTCTTTGCACTATCATAGCCTTCATTTTGAAAATTGCAGCACACAGTACCCATAATGAAAAAAAAAAAAAAAAAAGACATAATTATGTCGGAAAGTCATACTGACAACTATTTTCGTCCCCTTGAGGCTTTGCAGGAAGTTTTAAGATGCATGTTGTTATATTTCTTTTTAAGTCCTTGAGTGTAAATGTTGAAATGGATATTGTAAGGTAAACTGTTGAAGGTAAATAAAACAATTAAGGTGCACAAGTTTGTAATTTATTTTATTATATTCAGAAAGTTTTATTTGCATCTTAGGTTTTATTGTTATGTCTATTTATTTAATGTATTATGTGTATTATTCCACATATTTATACTAAATAGTCTACCATTTTTTATTATAAATTGAGAGAAATGGCTATGAGAAAAGGACTAAACAAGTTCCGATTTCGCCTAAGCCTTTTTTTTTTTTTTTTGAGATTGTAAATCAGAAGAATTTGAGTTGTTTAGATTCTCCTAAAATCAACTGAAATGTTCACCCTTGAAGCAGCATGTCAATGTGGTGTGCTTTCTTGGGTCAAAAAATTTAAGCAGACATCATCATCATGAAATTCCTGATATGTACCTCAAAATTGTATAACAGGCAACAGATTACAACAGTTAACCTGTCACCTGTCAAGAGTCCAACATTATCAGATCTTATATTTCTGTCATCTTAAGCACTTTTTACTGTATCAATTCGCCTATATCTTGGTCTTCCCTGGGTCTTTTTCCTGCCAACCTGGCAGAGAACATTTGTTTGCTAATCTTTCCTCTCCCATTCTATTTAAGTGACCATACCATCTGAGATTAGCTCTGCTAACGCATTCCTGGATGCAGACAATGTCAAGTTCTTTCCTAATATCCTCGTTTTTAATATGATACCATTGATGTCATCGGTTCAAGCCCCTAATTTTTCTCAGGACTCTCATATCTACGGTCTCTAGTCTTTGGTCAAGTGTTTTATTTCTAACCCAGCTCTCAGATCCATAAGTTAAAATTGGCTTGAACACTGTGTTGTGTTGTATATTTAGTTTTGACTAATCTCATTTATTCTATATAAATTTATTCAATTGACCATATATACCAGCTTTGTTGATTCTGTTGTCTACTTCCGTATTTAATTTACCATCTTCACTAAAAATCGTACCTAAGTAGCTGAAATGTTTTACTTGTTCGATAGGTTCTCCATTCACAATGCAATTGATATTTTCAATGCTTCTGCCCATTTTCATTGTTTTTGTCTTGTTATTGCTGACCTTCATACCAAACCTATTACAACAGTTATTCAGTTTAGTCAGGGAATCTTGTCGACTTGTACCGGATTTATTTAGAAGTATAACATCATCCGCATAAAGTAAAGAGCTGGATTAACATTTCCAATCAGGTTTAATACCACTTTCCTTCATAATGTGATCCATATAGATAATGAATGACATAGGGAATGAAGTGTTTTGAATAGCTTTTCTTTTGGTACCTTGTCATATGCCTTTTCCAGATCTACAAAACAGATCCTCGTTATATTCTCACGATTTCTCAACTAGTATTTGTTGTAAAGTGAAAATCTAATCCTGACAGCCTCTATTTGGCTTGAGTCCAGCTGTTCTTCACCAAGAGTTTTATTTCCCTTTTTATATATGGGTATTATGGGAGCTCTACTCCAATCATCAGGAATTCGTCCCTCTGTCCAGGCCTTTTGAAATATGCAGTGCAGCCACTGTAAGACTTTTATACCTCCATAGTTGCGCATTTCTAGTCGAACATCATCTACTCCAGCTGCCTTTCTACATGTCAGGCTTTTAAAGGCTTTTTCTACTTCAAGTATGGATGTGCATTCCTGATTGCATGTCTGTTGAGTGTTTTTGCCGCTGTGCTATTACTGCTTCTTTCATTTAGCAATTTTTCAAAGTAATTACTCCATATATCAAGGATATCTTTTTTTCTCCAGTTTTCGTGTCACCTTTATCATCTCTAATTCCTTTTACAGCACATTAAATTGTAACCAGACATTAAATTTAAAATAATACATTTTTATTTCACAAGCAGCAAACAGATCCTTATTGGATCTGTTTGCTGATCCATACAGATCCATACAGATCCTACAATGGATTCCTGCTCATGTAGGCATTGATCACAACGAAGCAGCTGATAAATTAGCAAAAGAGGCCAGAGAACTCAACCAAGAAACTCATATGATAACTCTTGCTGATGCCAATGCACTAGCAAAAGCTAAACTAATTCCATTGAAATCAGTGATACAACATCAAATTCCCGAGATCAATGCTGACAGAAGGACCTCCACTACGATAGCAAGACTACGAACAGGACATTATAGAGGAATGAAGATCAATACAGATGATACGAGAACATATAGAAACTGCAACAACTGCCCCAATACGGAACTGACACCCACTCACATCTTTACCTGTCCAGCAATTACAGCAGCCTTGCAAGAAATAGATCCTAATCCTGAACAACAGCTCTATACAAACAAAATCACAGACATAGCCAAAGCAGTACAAAGAGCGCACGGAAACATCTAAGACTCTTCAAAGGACAAGACAACAACAACAGATCCTTATATTTAAAAAAAAAAAAAAAAAAAGAAAGAACTAAAATTGTTGATAAAGGAAAGCGAAAAAAATGCACCAACAGATAATTGTCTTCTTGCCATTCCTAGAGCAGCCTTGAGCGTAACTCTCTATTGTTTGTTCAGATCTTGGGAATAATTATAGCTGTAACAAAACTCATGAAAAAGAATTAGTGAAATTGTAAAATATTTTAATTTAAGTTTATTACGCACTGCACTTTAATGAGCACGGTTGTGAAATATTAATGAATTATCAGATAGATTCAGGATCCAATATTTATCTATTTGAGAGTGACTAGCGAAGCTAAATTTCGTGTGCAGAAGCAGGCAAGATAATGATGATATATACTTCCGATTATCTCTTTGTACCCTACGCTTCCATTGATTTGCGTAGGCCAACATGAAAATCACATGGCTCTATAACCTCTCAAATTAATTTTTTTTTTTTTTTTTTTTTTTTGGCTAGATGGGGAAGTAAGAATGCTTTTCATATTTCCCGTTATCTGTAGAAGAAAAAGTATGGATTGGGTAATATAGAGCTATAAGCTGTGATCATTTTTAGAGAGGGCTTTACTTACATACCAGCCTCACTGTAGCCCATGTATGTCGTACGAGACAACTAAAATGGACACCCAGGGAGGGTAATGGATAGCAATGCTGTAGCCAATGAAGTTTTAACTGAGGCTCGGTTACAGTGAGGCTGGTATGTAAGTAAAGCCCTCTCTAAAAATTAAGACGATCCCCCGGACCATTCCCTACGAGTGGCCGAAAGACCGTCCAACTCAGCTTTGGTTCCACTCAGTAACGGGGCCCCACCACCACCACTGAACCACTGAGCAGAACCGCTCATATTCCAGGGAAAAGCATCCACCGACAAGGTCCCTCACGGGCCACGCCGGAAAACACCCTCACCAGTGACTCATAATGCTCTCTCCGGGTAAATCCCCCTGAAATCTAAGCTCCCCCCTCACCAGGAGCAAAATTCCGGAAGAAACTTAAGCGAGCGAAACTCTCGAAACTCTGCGTCCCATTTTAGTCGCCTCTTACGACATGCATGGGCTACAGTGGGATTTTTAAGTAAAGCCACCTCTAAAAATTAAGATGATCCCCGGACCACTCCCAACGAGTAACGAAAGATCGTCGAACTCAGCGTTGGCCCACGCAGTGACAGGTTCACTCTACCACCGAGCAGATCCCCCCCATATCCCAGGGAAGAAAAGCATCCACCGACAAGGCCCCACACGGGCCACTCAGGAGAACACTCTCCCCAGAGACTCAAAATGCTCTCCCAGGGAAAGCCCCCGAAATCTAAGCCCTCCCCCTCACCGGGGGCAAAGTTTCTGAAGAAATCTAAGAGAGCGAAACCGTCGACACTCTGCGTCCATTTTAGTCGCCTCTTGCGACATGCATGGGCTACAGTGGGGCTATTCTTATCCGGGCCACCACACAAGGTTCTCAAATTAAATGTTTTCAGCTGAAATTATTTATAAGAAATTATAGAATTAAATTAAAGGAGCTTTCTGATTTAATTCTTTTATTTCTGCAGGTATCATCTGAATTTGCTCTTTTTCTTCCTCTTTCTTGATTATTTACAATTACTTTCAATAATATTTTGCAAACCACTTTAATCTCACCAACAGGTGAGATTAAAGTGATCTGGTGCCCAGGATACTGGGAGTGCATTGCCACATTCGAATCATAGCGTGTCCTTGTGATTGTTCTTGGTTCGTGTTTTCATAAGAATTTTTGTCCTAAATTCAGGTGAGTTTTTTTTAGATAAAAAGGTTATTATATGAAAGTTATTGTCAATTTTGTTTCGAATGATAAATTACTTTAAGTGAAGTCAGTTTAAAGCAATTTAGCAAAGTGATAATAATTTTAATAGATAAGTGGCATGTTTTTTTTTTTCCCCAAATATGTTTTGTACAGTTCAAATTTTAATTAAAAAATTGAATCTAGGCTTATGGCTCTTTGAAGTGTGGATGAAGAGGTGATATTAAAACATTCCCTCCCACACCTTCTTAATGTAAGGCAACCACACACACACACACACACACACACACACGAAAAAGTTCTTTAAACTGCACTTGACTGGTTATTAAACAGAAATCAAGGCCCTGTAATTATAATTACAGCAAGACACACACACACACACACACACACACACACACACACATATATATATATATATATATATATATATATATATTAAAGAATACGTCACGTCGGATAAGAACTATTATTTACTTAAATATAAAGGAGTCATACATGGAAGCTGGGCAAGAGCGTGATTAGCAAGGGTGTTAGAGCTAGGTTTTTTACTTGGAGAGTGGTGAATGAGTGAAATAAGCTGGCAGAGTCTGTGGGTGCCATGGCATGAGTTCAAGGCGAGGTATGATAGATACTGTGTGAATGTCGAATAGTTGTTTTTCACATGATGTTAGGGCCTCCCTCGATGAGCCTATGGATTCCTTGGAGTTGCCCGTAATAATAAAGAGATAAACAAAGCCTTATTTTCCGCAAAATACGCTGAACAATATTACAATATCAAAATTTTGTTTAGTTTATATTGATCCGAAAATCTTACATTGATATTGGAAAATCTGAAAGTCTGCAACATTTTGCATCAAGAGAATTTTATTTCATACGGTAGTGTCTTGTCATGTAGAATACGCTGCAATTTCATTAACAAACACGTCGGTAGATGGCGGGCAAGTATACTTTCAACAATTAGAGTGTGATTTATCAAGAACGTTGAAGTATTTTTTTTTAATTTTTTTATTTTTAATTATTATTTTTTTAATGATCAACTAAAACATCGTTGAAAGTGAGAGAGATTGATTGGAAGGAAAATAAGGCCATACAGGAGAATAGCAAAATAAATACCATGGGAACTGATAATAATGGGAGACTATCACAAGTTCTGTAGAGAGCAGCGATAATTTTAACAACCGGTTCCTCTCTGCTCTAACGATGTGCATCCCCTAATCTAATGAAAAGTATTCAGTAGATTCTCTATTGAATTTTACAAAACGCATAAGAAAAGAGATGATTGGGTAAAGTAAATGAACAGTGTTGAGTGTTATAGAAAATTCACTTGAGCATGAAATAACATGCTTTTAACAATTCATTTTTGTTGCATTTCAACAATCAAGGAATTGATTTTCATCCGTGTTATTTATGATAAACTGATGGTCCCGGTTTTCCCAGATCTCTAAAATATCCTTAGCAATTTCTTTGGCAGTTATGTTTTATTTATGTTGATTATTTTATCGGAACTTGACAAAACTAGTTACAAATTTTGTGCCTTGTCTCCTTTTCGGGGCGATATTTTATTTACACCACCACTAGAATGCATAGCAGTGAATCAACACTAAGCCTTAACTTTTCGCTTGTTATTGTGATGTTACTCATTTAAACGCTTAGTGGCACTTCAGCGTGCGTAGTTCACGGACGACCTGACGATGTAGCATGTTCCGCTGTGAACATATGGCGTCATATCCGTCTTAGCCAAGAAACTAAGGGAAACGATTTTATCATATTGAACAGACAGCTGACGTTCATAGCAATTTAGTCATGTAAGTGTATAGTAAGCTTGTATGTTTTCATTTCAATAAACAAATTCTGAATTCTCATTATTGAAGTACGGATATGACGTCATATCCGTCTTAGCCAAGAAACCAAGGGAAACGATTTTATATTATATAGACAACTGACGTTCATAGCAATTTACAGACAAAGTGTACAGTGAGCTGGTATGTTTTTATTTCGAGAAACAAATTGTGAATTCTACTTATTAAAATAAGTAGATGGGCTTTGAAATTTTATGATTCTGGATCGAAGTCCATTGTTTTGTTTCTGTCTGTCTGATATACTGTTCCGCAACAGTTATTCATTGTAAAACTCCTATGGGGAATTAGGAAGGTTGATAATAGGGAAGTGGTCAAGAAAGTGGCTATTATGAGAGGGAAAAAAACTTCAATTTTTCAAAATTCAAATAATAAACTTGCATTGCAATAATAGCCAGTATGATTTTTCCAAAACAGATTCCTGTATTTAAAGGTTTTTTGAACTGCAGATGAGTTCGTCTCATACAGAGGTGGTAGGAATTTTTCTCCCAGAACTTTGGATTTTTAATCACTTAACAAACAGGCCAAACCTCACAATTAATGGATGGCACACTTGCCTCAATTATATTTCATTCAGCAGAAATCTTAACCAGTACAATGTTTTCAAAACCGTATCCAACTAACAGGCTTAGTATTAGTAAGTTGATATTCCCCAGTCTAAAGCAATGTATCATGGCTTAAAATAAAACGCGAATATGCTTAATATCAATTTTTGGAATTGAAAAATGTATCCTACTTACCATAAGCAAAGAGAAATAATTGTGTAAAATGAACTATCTTTAATTTGCTTTTATCACTAAAAGCCACTTTTTTTTTAAAGAATCGACGCCATAGCAACGTGTAAAAAAATAAATAAATCCGTGTGTGTAAATATATATATAATCTGCAAGTAATAGTAGTGGAAAAATTAATTATCTCTGATCGCAAGTGCAGTTATAATCGTTAACTAGGATTCATTTATATCGTGTTAATGTAATATGTTTCCATTTATGTTATATTCACTGGATGACTAAATATCTTAGACAAATTAAAGTAGTAAATTGTTTATGTAGTCTAATATATATTTATATCATATAAAAATAAAATCTTTTATATCATTAAACTTAGCTATTAAAATTACGTGGTTTTTTGTGGAGGGGGCGGTGATTTATAAAGAGACGTCAACGCAGTATTTTAAATTAGGTACATAATAGATGTAAGAGAATCCAAATATCTGATTTTGGGACTCCCAAGATTGATGGATCAGTTCTGCAGGGTTTTAACAAATTAATGATGTAATGATATTCGAACTATCGTAAGGAAAATCGTAAGTTCAACCGGTAGCAAGTAACCTGTTTGGCATCATAGGAAGGGATGGCACTTAGTATTTCACAAATCACAGAAACAAGCAAATTAAAAATAAATAAATACTTAAAAACACAACATAAAATTCTAATAAGCAAGCATCTCGTAATTATATTGCTTTATACAAACACCACTTAATACGTTTTAATACACTTTTATAGTATTCACACTGACTTCTTTCTGCCCTGTTTACTTTTGTTTACCTTTTTTTTATTTACTTTCACTACATCAATATTCTTAGTTTTTCACCAAATCTGTTTTCTATTTCCGAATTTTATAAAAAAAATTAGTTGGGGTTTATAAACGCTTCCATTCTGACGAAGCCTTTTAACCAAATTTACATATTTGTCTTCTCTGTTTCCACAACAGTGATAAGCATTTAAAAAAATCTAATAACGAAATTATTTTTAATAAAAGTGCATTATTGTATTTCAGGCAATGAAGTGCTTGCTCTGTGATATAGTGCACTGTAAACCCCAGTTACGAGAACTTTTTTTTACGTTATCTTATTATGGCTGTTATTTTTATTTACTTTTATTACTATTTTAGAGTATTCCTATATTTAATTAGATATGTTGATACGTTTACGTGTATTATGAAACTGGAAATCAACTGTATATTAGCCTATGATTTCCAGATAAAGCGTAAATAATAATTCATTCAAAATAAAAACGACTTCAATGAAGGCAAACGGTTAATTTCACCTGCGAAAGCAAATATGTGTGGTATCCTTTTTAATCTTTTAACGAGTGGTTTTAAATTTCCCTGTCTCTTGATATAGCTCGTATTACAGGAGGTTTCATACAAAAGGATCCACGTAATTTAAAATTTTATACTACAGTATTAACGCTTTAATTTGGAACATGAGCGCAACTCTAAGTAAATCTCAGTTATTGTGTTTGCAATAAAATTTCGATCAAATTTTTCTTTGTCCTTTTAAGAAACTTTATTTCAAGATCTATGTTTATAATCAAGATAATTGGATAATATCGTGCAATGGCATTTAAGTTAAACAGAAAAAAATACTCTTAAGTTTACAGTTTGGCTTTCAGTTTTATATTTGTGTACTTGAAACTAAAATGTAATTATTTATCGCAATAGCATTGCCATTAATATGATACTTATAGGATGTATATTACCTTTTAATGACTTTCCAACCTGTGTTTCTCCTATTCCATTCACCGGATTTACGCACAAGTGGGACGGATGTTCCAGTTACAAAACGACTATTTTTTAAAGGTAATTAAGCATGAATCCAGAATTACTCTGACATTCTTAGCATGCCTTCGGAGATAATGACATTGCGCACACAACGGAGTAGCTGAAGGTCTCTTTACAGATACAGTTTGCACGTCATGCGTTCGAACCTATCCTGAGCAACGGATACAGTCGATTTCTCGCTTACTAACGACAGCAGTAAACAAATTTCCTAGTAAACGTTATTACTGTTGTATTTAATTGTTTCTGAGCAAGGCTGCACAGTTTTTTCTTCCATAAAATTACCAAACCTACCGATGAGCGTACACAAATCACAGGAGAAAACCCTTCGATACAGCATCCTAATAAAACCTTGTCGAAAGCGTCACTCTTCTGCAATTTCTCATTTAAATTATGATTTTAGCCTAGTAGAAAATCATTTCATCAATATTCTTTTATTAATGGTCATATAAACTTACATATACATGCAGTATAAAAGCTACTGAAAGGCATAATATGCAAACCCACTTGACATTCATGGCAGAGAAAAATATCGCTTTAATGGTTCATTTTATAACTTCAAAATGCAGTATGTACAAAAGAATGCCAGCATTTCAAATGCAAATATTTTTCAAATCAAGTTGTTGATTACTAGCTAATCTAAAGATGATTCTCCACTTTTTTCAATGGATTTTGTGCACATGAGGGCTCATTTTATTCTAATCAGTTTAAAGGAATAGTTCAGAAAAATAGATTAATGTTCAGAAAAAAGTAAGTCTACAGGACGATCAAGAAAGTGTCGAGTGTGCCTCCATTAGTCAGTTTTACCATCCCCAAGAAGTCGATTAACTGAACATATTTGCAGTTGGGTTTTCAATGGTTCACCATTCTTAAAATGTTTCACAAACTCTGGTGTAATCCTTAGGTTACTGGTCGTCCAGCATGTCACCACCGAAACTGACATCGAAAATTCCATTTTGTATTCACCATATGAAGTATGAAAAAATAAAACAATAGTCCACAATACATTAAACGTAAACAGACACAAGTGTAAAATTTAGGGTTTTAGTTGACCCCTTTTCCCTTGAAATGAATGTGGTGCGAGTTTAATTAGCGCTCAACTAGACGGTGCATTTCCTCATTTTAGAAACAATCTGAAATTTATTTCGGAAATTGATGGCATTTTTCTATGGAGTTACCCAGAATATAGAGTATACAGATCAAAACTAGCTTCACTAGCGTTTTACAAAAAAATTACTCCATATACAGTTACTCCGGAAATATTGCAACACATGACAAGAGCTGATGTAGGTTGGATGAATGCGAAGTTACGTATGAAGTTCGCACCTTATTACTCAATAATATCCATAAGAACATTCGTCACTAATTTATCTTAAATTTTTCTCAATTATTTGAATTTAAATACCGGTATTCTTTTTCGGAAACTCAGAGTTGTTGCGTTATTAAAAAGAAAATCCTTCTCGTATAAGGCATACCTCAGCATTTGCTAGACGTACTTTAAATGGAAAGAGTAAAATGAGTGCTATATTTCTATATAATGTTCACATTAATAATGTAAGGCTTCAAGGATTACTAAATAGGCGGATTTCCATATCTCTATTAGCAATCTCCGCACGGAGAAAATCGTATTTTGTTTCATAAATAATAAACTATAATATATCAGTGATAATAAAGAACTAAATATCTTCATGAAGGTATCGTTAAATCTAGCCTGTTGTAGACAGACATAACTGCAGTCGATCAACAATTTGGATATGAACAACACAAAATATTTCATTTTGTGTTATCCATATCCGACTATCATTTTCTATTTAAAGAACCCATATACCAGAAATGCATAAATCACTTGATATTGTACCATCACAGATATTTCCAATGACGTTGCCCATAAATCTGCCTTTTCAACAAAATCAATATGGTGTGATCCGAACTAATCACGTTAGACATGCGCTAAACATATTTGTAAAAATAGTATTATTTATATAAAATCTTATAACAACTTAAATAATATTATTTAAAAAAATGAAGTTTTTTTTAAATTTTTAATAACAAATATAATTGTTTTTATAAATTTTTATATCCCAATAAGAAAATTGTAATAGTCAACAATATAATTTACGAAGAGATGTGTTCTGGACCTGGGTGAGAGCCGAGTGATTAATACCCTTGGAGGGTAATGAATGGCAATACTGTAGCCAATGAAGTTCTAACTGAGGCTCAGCTATTGCTGTTACCCTACTGCCATGATCAGAGCTTTAATAGCTCAATAACACCTTATCCCTATAATGTCCTCTACAGATAACGGGGAAGATGAAAAGCATTCTTGCTTCGCCCCTTTAAGCCAGTCCTTATAAGGTTTCTGGACCTGCTTTGGTTGCATGTCATTTCTGATCATAATTCCTAAAACATAGTGCTTTTGGAGGAGTCAGATAATACTCTAACCTATTTTAGGACTGGTAAACTCAAGATTTGGTTATATGAAGTCGGATAATCCAGAGATCACTGCAACTGCCTTATATTTATGACAGAAAATAATGCTATAGTTGTTAACAATTGTTTGTTATTTACATATATTAACATGTAAATTAATCATATGAAAATGTCATAAGAACAATTCTTTTAACTTCTGATCTTTCTTTTAGTTTTGTTTAGTAAATAAATCAAAACTTCATTAAAGACGCTACTTTTTATCATATGAATTCATTTAAAAGTATAAAACGTGTTAATTTCATTTAAAAAATAAAAGCATATTATAAGCAAATGTAAATATGTAACGTTTCTAACCGACATACTATTTTTTCTTCTGTTTTTCAAGAATTACTTGGCATTACATTATAATCGTGTAACATCATAGGTTAATGCATGTGATATTTCGCATTACGGAATATCCGAAATAATTTCGGTTGAGAAATGATTTTTATAATGGGAATCGGCAAATAATGAAAAAGTTTACTTTCAATAACTTGACATTATAAACACAATTTTTGTTAGTAAAACAAAATAGAGCACAGAACCGCCTCTCATATTCGCCAAAGGTCAAATACTTGCTTGTGTTCCTTTCTTCTAATGTACACACACACACAAAAAAAAAAAAAACACTGTTCGTTTCTGTTGAGGTCAATCCGGTTTTAAAAGGTCACTTAGTGCACTGATATAACTTTGAGCCATCTGTAAAGTTTCATATTTAGAGAGTTTTCTGTCGTCTCCGATGGAAGGAACCACCTCTCTAAGACGATCGAAAGCTACGTTCAAACTTCGCATGCGCCGTCTTTCTCGAGCATTCGCTGCTACCCTACGCTTTTTTAGTATGGCCGGAGAAGGGGTGGTCACCTTGCGTTTGCCCACAGTAGCACCCGAATGTTTAAATTCTGAATCTTGTTTATCACGTGAGGATATGTTAGTGCGTCTCGAGAACACGCCCTTCTGAAACAAAGGAACTTTTTCCTCTTCATTTGCAGAATAGAAACCAGGACTCTCTAATGAGCTTTGATCCGAAAGTTCTGTCTTCTTGCTGCAGTGAGATTGCGCAATTCGCTCATTTTGCAGATTGGCACAGTTAAGCCTAACTTCTCCCACACTTCCTAACTGGGGAGTAGAAAAAACAGATAAGCATTCTTTGTCGTAATGTTGATAACGATGATGCCAAATTCTGTCATTTTTATCTTCATCAATAAGTACTTCAGATCTGGAATGAGGTAGCCTGGAATAGAATTTTGATATAGGAAACTGCTCCATAGAATTAAACTGCAAATTTAAAAATCCATCCAAGAGACGTCAGTAAACAGAAACAAATATTTACACATTAATAATCGGCATCCTGAAATGTTAACCGCATCAAGGATTCCTCTCCTATTTTCGCATTTTTTTATGTGGCGCATAAATACCACATTTACTTCAACTAGAATTATAATACGATTTTGACACAAGTTAACTACTACTTTGCAGATCACCGTTAGTAACGCCACTATCTGTTTGACTCTTGGACTGCTTGGCTATTTGGCAGCGGATGATCAGTGAAGCGTAAGAACCCGTCCAGTCATTACCTGTTTGGCCAGCCAATAGGGATAAACGATGATGACACAGATGTGCTTTATTATTGCCTTATATTGTCGAGGCAGGTAGTCTTGAATTAAAATATTGCCTCATCAGGTAATTTGTTTAGCCAGAGGCAGTTTGATGTAATTAACATGGACATTTAATTCTGTCTATGACTGCATGCTTCGAATGTTTTATAAAAATTAATCTCGGAGCGACAACTTGCAACAATTTTCACAGGAACTTCCGAAAGATTGACCTTAAAAAAGGAATTTAACAAAATTCCGAGTGAGTTTGTTTTGGTTTATAAATCTTCTCAAATATCTCCGTCGTGTAAAGAGAATGTCATCGAGTTGGAATGCGCTGAATATTTTTCATTTCAGAGCTAACATATTACAAAAAAAAAAAAAATTGCAAACGATTAAGAATTTAGCAAATATTCAACTTTCTACGTTGTAAATCCATTTCCGAGTTAAGAATCTGTACTCTCATTTTGTGGGTCCTTAGTTTATGGAATTGCACTGAGTGTTCTCAACAAGGGTTTCATATACTTAATGCTGTTCATTGATCTACTTAGATTACATTTTTAATGCGAATTCCACACACGAAAGTTCGTAAACCTGTCGTACATTTTCGAAGCATGCCTGTATTAAGGGAACATTAATCCAAAAAACCTTCAATCCACTTCAGGTTTCCAATAGTCATGTCACAGTAGGTTCGAATCAGTGTGGTGGTTAGTAGACCAACATGTTCTTATCAGTGTTTTTTGTGGGATGACTGGTAGTCAGAAAAGTTTACTGATTTTTCAATGGCACTTTTTTAATATAAAAAAGTAAAAAGATAATGTTTACAATTAAACATCATCATTGTTTAAATTAGCTCTTCGATCTGCAACAAACAGGCTGTAAATTCGAACTCACGATACAATTGATATTTGTGAATTTCTAGACGATTTTTATTGCTTGTTTCCGAGTTTCCACCCTGTTAATGAGGCTTGAGGTTCCATGTCTGGTCTTTACATCAGAAGGGGGGAGGGGTCATAGATTTTCTAACTGTGTAATAGATTTGCACTTTTGTGGGTGGTATTCACTTACAAACACATGTATATCCATTAAGAATGCATGTAAATATAGTTTTCGTGCTAACTTCCTCTCGCCTAGCCGAGTAGCTGACTATTCAAATTCAACTATAGTATGGATGCTTCTGAATTTCAAGATAGTAATATTTTTCATTTCTCGGTGTAAGACTACACATTGCTTATCAGAGATCTAAAGTGTATCGAAAAAATTTTCGATGTTTCGTCCTTAGAATAAGGTTATCAGATTATTTACTCTTTATCCCCCAACTGTACTAATATACTATAAGTTTACAAGCTTTTGTTGATAAAAGTGATATTAAAAAAATGAAGTCTGTTCAGCATGTTTTTTTTTTTTTTTTATTCTAAGGTGGACACTCGCCACTGTTTTCTCTCAGATCACATATGGCCTGAAAAGTTAATCTTTTCATTACAAATCTAATGAAACTCTCTCTCTCTCTCTCTCTCTCTCTCTCTCTCTCTCTCTCTTCACATATAAGAGCTTCCTTTGTGGAAAGCGAGTTACTCAATCTCACATGGAAGTGAGAGCATTCTTCACAATGCAAAAGAATGCAAATCAGGCAGGGAACATCCACAGTTTAATAGACTTAGTTTATCTCATAGACTTAGTTTTGGCATTATCTCGCCAACCAACCCGATGTGGTTATTGATGACTGTCATAGAATTTATATAACAGTAAAACTACAAAAAGATAGCTAAAATTAGCTGGGGTTTTTTTTCTCGCGTAATTATTTTTTCATCATT
This sequence comes from Typopeltis vanoorti, assembly GCF_054136105.1. NCBI lineage: Eukaryota > Metazoa > Arthropoda > Arachnida > Uropygi > Thelyphonidae > Typopeltis > Typopeltis vanoorti. Next base: position 107,776,688 of record NC_143556.1, on the reverse strand, counting down.
GCGACATCATACGTGAAAGCTTTTATATAAATTAAAATATGAATTTCATCACATGACCTTAGCAGTTTATACGCCTAATGAACAGGTGGGAGAAAGAGCACATCTGTTCCCTCACAGACAACCTGCACGCAACTTCTGTATTGTGTGACTAAGCTGTCTCTAGCGATCCATGTGTGCATTCAGAGCAAAGCGTAATAGAAGGAACAGTAGCAGACAAAAACAGCCTTTTCTTCCTTTTTAACCCGGAATAAGCCTGTATTCAGAAAAGGAGGGAGACAATAACTAAGTCGTGGGAAAAATTAATTTTTTTGTCAGAATTGTGCGCCGCCCACTATACTCCGCCTTCTGAAAGCACTGGGAGAGTTCTTCGAAGGATTCATGTTTTAAATATGAATCCCTCAATGGCTTATTTTATATTTCTTAGCTGTTGTAGAAAATTTAGCTTGGATGTTAGCCTTTAATTTCCATATTCAAAACTGGCGTTGGTGCTCATTCGAACGTACTAATTTTTGTTTTAAATTTATAATTGAAATTAAAGCATTTTAATATATCAGTCCATCCCTTAAAGTCTTGGCTCCTATCCGCATTTTTTCTTAGTACAGATTAACAAGAATAGCTATACTATAATAATTTTTGGGACTAGTTCAAATCATAATTTACCACGATAAATCACCTGCTTCAGTTCATTTCTCAATCTCTTTACTGTATCCAACAGTGATGATGATGATCACATAAAGCCTTACCCATATAATGCTCGCGCGCGTGAGTATGCGTAGGAAGAAAAAATCTGGAATTACTAACAAACAAAAACAAGTGTGTTCGTTCTGTATTTGTAGGAGTTGCGGCCTACGCTACTAAGGATATGAGCAAACGTATGTTAACTTATTTTTAAAGGCTTAGGTGTTGTTAATTATACATACTAGCGCTTTACAGTATTAACAACAGACAAAAAATAATAATATATTGAAATTTACTAATTTTGCTGCTTTTCCGGCCTAGAAAATGCGCCTTGCTAGGACATTACTTTTGTTTCAGTTACATTTGAACTGTTCCCAATATTTTGGTTGAGTCCTTGCATTTGTCTTAGTTTTCTTTTGGTATTAATATTGTGAAGCGCTAATATGAATGTATGTTAACTGTTCTGTAGCCAGTTTGTTTACAGCTAGAAAAAAAAAACATCGTATTTCCATATGAAAACGAATAACTCGTCTTCATTTAAAACTTTAAAAAGTTCCAACTCGAGACTGGAATCCAGATATTTCTAACCGAAGGGCAGGTGTCGTTTCTTGTATTTGTTAACAACCATCTGTACCTCCATGGCAAAAACTTGTCTAAAGTCGCAAGGGATAGATTCACTTAAATAAATTTATATAGTAAGTTTCAAGCACGTACTAGTTCGTTGAGAAGAATCTGTACGAAATTAATTGGTCGTGAACTAGCTGCTCGTCTACCTTAAAATGGCAAATATCTGAAGGTCTTTATTGATAAGCAGGTCTGTGAGCTGCAGAAAGTGACACATGGATGTGCGATTCTTTGAATTATTTGCTTTCTGTTTCATATATGCTCATTTACTGTTTCGTATGAATGAATAATATTTGAACTTAGCCATACTTTCATAGTTTGATTTTTATTGGGTTTTGGAATTATAAAAAGAATTAATTATTACACCATTTATGGACAAATTTACATATCCTCTTCTTACAATCAATATGTCTTAACACATTTTATGAAGACGGAACTTTTTGATGTATGATTATTTCGTACAAAAATCGAGAGATTTTTTCTGTGCCACTTCCATCTACAAAAGTACCAAACTATGGATGGGCTAAGGAATATGTAATTTGAAAACGTTGGTTTAGAATCATATATTGAAAATTTTTCAGTATTTGATCTCTGAACTGTAGTAAATAGCAGATCTTTCGTATCTTTTGCTGCACATCTTCACAGTTAATTCTTGAATGACTTATTTTAATTATTTTTCAATTTATTTAGAATCGCATTTCGTAGATTCAATTTTTTCCCCCTGTTATCTTGCCCTAGTAAGGTTTCGATAGTAATCCTAAAACATGTCGGTCTCAAACTGTAAATTTAAAAAATGCTCACTCTTGTCCTTTCAGAAAGAAAGGACTGCAAATAAGCGGAATATGCATTACCTGAAATGTCCTCGAGACAAAATTCAATCATCTCGAATTTCGTCTGTTTCATCTATCAACCTACAGTGTAAAGGTTCACCTTGCTGATGAAGTGTGAAGAGGTGAGATTTGTTAAAATTATTTTATTCTAGGAAAAATGTCTTATAAAATAATGATCACAATAAGTAGAATAATGAACAGGGATGGAATCGAGCATGATTTTTTTTTTTTTTTACCACAACTTTAGTTTAAATGGAATAAAATATAAACTAGTAGACCAAGTTTAATGCAGAATGATAAACGGGAGCTCCTTTACCTAATGATCAAAATCCATAGCAGTTTCGTATAGAGAAAAACGAACATATAAACTGATCCTGGATGTGTCCAGTGGGTAACTGCCATGACTCCCACCGAAAAGTTTTGTAGCATTTTATCTTTCATTACGAATGACATGAATTTGAATGCCGTCAAGCACTCGAGAAATATTTTTAGATTTTTCAATTAAAGGCGAGTTAATTGGTTTCAGTCACAAACAACAGACACACTAACCTCTTTGCTATAATCTCCCCCTGCCACGAGTGGGACATCATTGAAGAGAAAGTTCAATGTTTTCATTATATGCGCACTGAGCTCCTTTAATTAGTCTAAAACATTAGATCGCAATCATGAATTATATCTTTTGTTGTGGGGCCCACTGTGGCTACGTCATAAGTATTAAAAAAGAAAAGTGTGACAATTTCTTTGTATTCGATCAGTTATGATAATCCTTTATCCAAATCCAGTAATCACGTTTTTAAGGTTCTGAATTATCCACTTTTGCATATTATGTGAATTATAATTTACTCTTTTGCAACGCGAATATGATAAATTTGTTAGAATTAATGTATTTAAATTTCTGTGATTAATAAAACTTACTGTAAACGTGTAGAATGTTAAAAGCTAAATTTGCACCGAAGGTTTTGCTTTGGTCTAGACTTTATTATAATAATACAGTCTCCTCAATCTCAGATTGAAAAAGACGCCCTGACCATTTAAATGTTCAAAGTTGACCTCTCCACACATACACACTTTTTTTTTTCGAGTTAAGCCAAAATATACGAAACGAAGTATTTTCATTTTCATTTACAGTGACACAAAACATTTAAAATTCAAAGTAGAACAAAAGCCAAAACGACTCTTCGAAAACAATGCGAGTGAGCACTTATGGACGTCGGCAATAATCGGAATACTACTCGATTTTATTGAAGCAATTTTCTCTCCAACTCTGCCTGAAGAAGGCAGTAAACCTAACAGTTTCTTCTCGTTTGTTCGCGTGCCTTTTACTCTAACACGCTTCGTTTCCATTATGACCACACAGCATCTGTGTGCGAGTTGCTCTATAAGCTTAGTTGCTGCACCATTAAAACTCGCCATCACAGCGGCACTTCGTTTACAAACGTCTAATTATGAACATTAGCAGTGGTTTAACGGCTGCTAAATGTTTTATGGCTAAGTGCAAGAACAAGGACAAAAAAACAGACGACTGTAGTATGCTCTGGTGTGTATTTTTCAGATAGAATTAGTGCATTCCAGGAAATGGCAATTTTCTGTCATCAACTTCTGTATTGGAAGATGGCAATCTGTGTTGCTGCCTTTTTGCAGCTATTTTACAATAGAAAGACCAAAGAAATTCTACGATTTTCTAGAGTGGCGTTATCCATTCACAAGAAAATATCCACGTTAACACAATAAATAAAGCAATTATAAGAAGTTTTTATCCCATATTTCGTAACCGTCTTCTTGCTTCCATCTTTAGATTTCTTTTCTTTTAGAATTATCCACTTTTGCTTGATCTTATTTTTAACTATTATTTATTTTTTTTAAATAAGAAATTCAGAAATTATTGATAAATTCTTAGTATTTACGAATATTGAAAAAAGTCATTCATCTAAAATAGCTAATAATGAACAATCCCAATTTCTCTGTGTTAATACCACACACAAGACACTGCAGTAAACATAACAAAATGCGCCTTTCAAAAGCAAGAAGTTACTATGTAACTTCTTGCTTCTGTGTAAAGTGTGTAAAGTACACTGTGTAAAGAACTGCTTTCTACGGAAGGCTAGAGCACATACAACACAATAAAGAACATTGCAAGTCGTCAGTGATCGAGGAAGCCTCCATATTCCCACCGGGCGAATGTATATGAATGGTTACCTGGAAGATGCCTTGCGTCTGGATGCATCATCACAACTGAAATTTAGTAGTGGAAATGATATGATCCGGAGATGTTTCTTGATATGAACATGAACTGCAAGTTAGTTGCTTAGAAGGATAAATCCCGACAGATATGCAGGGCTTGTGGACAATGTAATGGCAGTTCAACAGAATAGGCTCATGTCTCTTTCAAGATGACGGTGACCCTCATCCTGCTGGTGCTATTGTGATAAAATGCTATAAAATGTAGAGAAACATTTGATCGGCATGCACAGAGTTCCGATCTCGACTGAACAGAATACCTTTAATGTGAACTGGAAGATCCGCTGCGGAACAAATAGCGCGTTCGACAAAGGCAACAAAGAACCTGAACTCGTGTAATATTGCGGTATTTGCAATTTTAGTTTGTCTAAAATGTAGAGCTCTCCTAATAATTATTTCAACTGATGTATATAAATGGTTAGTTGAATCAAGTCATTAAATCTGTGCTTTATGGTAATAGTAGTCTTCGTCTGTTATCGCTTGAAGAACTTAATCTGACGACCCTTCATTCGTTGTCAAAATAAATCAGAATGCATGTCTCCTTATGTACACAAGGAACGAGCGAGCAGAACTACCGTTCGGAAGAAACTGATGACCTCTTTTAAAACTGTGTTTGGGATTAGGGGGTCCCAAAAAAACCACATAAATCCCCGTTTGGTAATTGAGCGTAATTCCGAGTACATTCTCGAGGGCTTCCATTCCCTCTTGTTTCCCCCTCGCTTTATTTCCTAGAAGCCTCGTTTACACCGTTTCTTCCCGATCCCGCTATCGTCACCCGGACGCGTGGGAGGGCATATTTCAACATTTCTTGGTCACATAAACCTCTGCAACATCCGTGCCGACAGCAAAGGCGGCGGAATGCCGGTGAAGGTGATTGTTTGACCGAGACGCCGACAAGGTCGTGAAACAAGGATTAAAGACCTGTTGCCGTACTGGAAACAGCAAATGGACATAGAGTAGCAGGTTGTCATTAGCAGCACGTGCAGGGGGACCACCGAAACTTGTAGCTCGGAGGTCGGGTCGTTGACACTTGAAGTGGAAGACGAATATTAAACGATGCTGTCCACAATTAGCCCGTGAATGAGTTTATGTGTTTATTCTCGTTCTGGCTTAATCTCCATTTATCACTGTCTGTCTCTGTTGATGTGTCTATAGCACCAACTACGTGCAACTGGTGAAATTTCTCTTGATCCTCGAAACAAAAGCAGGTTTGGTTTCAAGTAGTTATATTCTGATTGCAGTTAATGAAGTTTTTTTATTTTAGGAATGATTTTATTGATAGTGATAAATATTCGTTTGCCGACTTCAACCATTTTAATGAAAAATTCAACTTATCGAGATACAAAGAAATAAAAACAGCACAGATGGATCAGAATGTCCTAAAAATATGACTCCATAAATTACATTCTCAAATTATTATAAATTAAATATTTAAATGATTATATTCGTTTTAGTATAATTGTGTGGTCAGGTAGGCTAGTTTTGAAGTAAGAAAACTTTCAGTTGAATCTGAGAATGACTAACTCATTCTTAGATGAAATAACTTAAGCAAAGTTCCTTGACGAGACTAGAATCTAGTTTCCAACTAAAGCTTTTTTTCGTATTAATTTTTAATTCTTTTACACTGCGTATATTAATTAGTTCGTTAATGTTAATTTTTATCAGAAGACATTTTTAAAAAATATAATGCTGCTCAAATCGATTTCATTTTGAATTTCGAAAGGCAGTGGACAAAAAGTTGTAATAGTCCAATTATCGAATTAATTATATAAGAAATAAAATGTTAAATATTGCACTGTTCGTTGTGCCCCCATACGTCTGTCAACTCTCTTGGAAAACATATTCTAGTGTAAGAGCGCGTTTTCCTTCTCTGAGAGGATTTACTAGGACAAGCCTAGGCTAATTAGCCTGACTTAAAAATCTGAATTCTCATTGTTCATCTCGTTTCCTCTCGTGAAATAAGCAAGCTGATCTTCAAACACTAACTTTGACAAACATGAGCATAAAGTGAATCACTTTCCTTAATTAGAAAACCACGCCTCACTATGCCTGGTGAACGAGTTCCAAATTATTTATTATAACCGGACAAGCATCTCACCTACAACGCGTTAAAATATTACATTCTTTGTTCTAAAACGCATATATCTAGTGAACTGAACTTGAATAATGGTTAGAATTAATAGCATACAATTTGCCATTCAGCTGCAGAAAACGTCTATTCCATTCTTGATGAATGAAGCATCTGTTTTCTTGTATATTCTGTTCAAAGAATATTATTACATATAATTAAAAAACTGGATAATATAGAATTGTCGTTTTTTTAAAGTATGTAGTTGTTTATCGATGAAATACCGCATTCTTTATGGGTATTTCATCGAAATTTTTTCGATACCGAATATCATGTTGAATAATCTATTTTCTGCTAAAAAAAAGTATTTTGTTGTCTGATAAATAAGTCCAATGTTTCTTTCCTCCAAGAGTACCGGAGGAATTATTAACATGCACGGTACCAGGGGGCTCAGCAGGAGCATGCTGGAGATGAATATCCTTCGTCATCGATCATTATATTTCCTATGAGGTGGGATATTTCGTCACTTCTTCAAGACAATACAAAAGGAATGCTTAAGGTTCTTAATTAAGTGTAATCTTTAACTTAGTTGTTTAATGACTTAATTACTTGAATGGCGACGAAAGAATTACTTTCTTACAAAGCGAGCTATTGACATGATTTTAAAGAGAAATAAAAGTATCTGAGCTAAGTCACTCACGTTTCTCAAATGTAAATTAACATTGAACTTTGTGACTTCAATATTTCTTCAACGTACTTAAGGGTAACCGATTATTTTTTTACAGTGGTTGCTGATAAAGTATTAGTTATTTGTCGTGCACTTAGTGGTACCACCCAAGGTGATTATTTAAAGACGTTGGAGAGGCTATCGTGCATGTAAAAAGCACCAGATCAAGGTGTTTATCTTGAAGAGAAAGAGGGGAGCTGTCATCCAAATAATGCGAAGTGCGGTAGCAATCGTCTGATAGGATCATGAAAGTGGGCGGATCTTGTTTTGAATTTGCTTCCTAACTACAGGCCGTCTCCTGTCATCGTCAGAGAAGACAGATTATCAGGATTTAATCTCATTTTTAATCCATCACTAAGCATACGATAATAACATGCTCTTTGCTGGGCGCACCCACTGCACGTGGCTGAACAAATTCAGTGAATCTAAGATAACCGATCTCCTGTATTACGCGAGCTGTTCGTACTATACCATGCTTAAAGTATAGCATACAACCCATTTAAATTGTTTCGTGTTTCTCTTATATAGTTTTGGATAAAGATATAAGCAGCAATTAGATGCATACAATATTTCGAAAAGTGTCATTTTCTGGAGATGCGAGCATGATGGGAAAACTGAGAACATGAACATAACTGCAATTTCACGTGGTAGATTGAATTAAGACGTTTATTTTGGTCTTCACGTTAGTAGCCAATTGGTTACGTAACATGTTTTTCAAGTTTAACCGAAAGATAATATTCGTTGCGCATGTCGATCCCCCCCCCCTTTATAACGAAATTCAAAGAAAAAAACTTCCAACCTTTACTGGCGAAATTTAAAGAAGGAATCCCTTCAAATGTTTCCACCATTCTGGGTTGTCATGAAGCAATGGAAGTAACGTCGGAGACAGTATTGACTAGCAGGTAAATTATGACATCTTAAAGAAAAAATGAGATTTTTTTTTGTCACCCACTAGTAATGTTAAAATATCCCTACGTTATATCAACATTTCCTCAAGGCATGCTGTTATGACTCATCCGAATGGTTAGTATATTGATACACTGTAGGTGTGTTAAAGAAATAATCGTTCGCCTATTTCCTTTATCAAAACACTGTTTTCGTGTCTTACTGATAAATCTTTGAGTATGCCTTACTATTCTCTAATCAAAAAGAGAGCTTCGAATGATTAAATTATAATTAAATACTTCGTGAAAAAGTTCCTTATACTAATTATATAAGTTCTTAAAAGAACTGGGCGATGGACTGAGTCCTTGACTCTTTATCCCGTCATCTGAATGAAGAAAATCTGTGTGGATGGAGTGTTATTGATCTAAAAAGTTCTAGTCATGGCTGGGTAACGGCAATAGCCGAGCCTCAGAAACTTCATTGGCTACAGCATTGCCATTTGTTACCCTGGAAGTCCTAAAAAGGACTTAAAAAGGACTATACTAATTATATCCCCATAGTAATTATTATATATAATAAAATTATAATATTCCAATATAAGTGTTGGAAGCATACATTAACTATCACGTGTATATTCATCATACACACACACATACTTTAAAATAAAATCTTCAGATTAAAAACTTATTTTAAAATTAGAATATTTTAAATTACAAACTTTCACTCGTAATATTTGAAAATTACACTTCCCCAAACTTCATATGTTCGCGTACTCATTCTGAGATACGTCTGTGTTTAAAATTCGTGGCTGATTAATGTGATGAATTTACGTCTTCTCTAGTCATGCATTTCTTTTGTAATACAAGCTCACGTGTAATTATATTGCACGTTTGTTGACGAGTACCCGTCGCTAAACGAAATTTATCCATATTTTTAGTTTTATAAAGGTATTTTATGTTAACTATACGTCATATAGTAATTATACCGAAAATTCCGTCTTTACGCCTACTGAAATCTAAACTTATATATATATACATACACACACACACCTATAGCTGTGACAAGCGATAAGATGAAATTATAATCGGTAAAATGGCAATAAACTGATTTCTAGATAAATACATCGCAAATGATATTACTTCCGTTGCTGCACAACATCTGATCCTCTGCAATTATCTTGGGCAGGGCTTTTGTTTGGGCGTTGCCTTGTCTTAGTTCTGAGAAAAATGAATGAAACATTAATTGAATCACTAATTTAATGAGGCCAAGGTAAGAAGCTGATTAATTTAATTGCTTTTATGAAATTGTATCCCGCTGACATCGCAATAGACATGCACTTGAGGTTAAAAGAAATTAAATTAATTTGTTCTTAAACCTGACAATTAAGATTTCAATTAGTGCAATATCGCATTGTAATTACTATTTTATCAGTTTTAATGGCTCGCTATGCGAGAAAATTAATGCTTTTTCAGTTTTCTAAATTTTCTTGATGAATTTTTTTGAGTCTACTCAAAAACAATTTAATACGACCCTGATTAGGATTCTTACTTTTTTCTTATATTTCGTTTTTTTCTAAGGCAAAACATTTCTCCAAATAATTTGCGGATACGCGTAGACTCATGTATTTTAGCGCATTTGTACAAACAGATGCAACATTTGTGGGTGTATCTATGCAAACTGGAGAAAGGTTTGCTTGGCTTCGCTGTAGCAAGAAAAACACAAATAGTAGCAGTAGCAAAAATGGCTAAAAGTTGAAGTTTCAAACCTGATATGCATTGCTGATATTAATCGGCTAGCAACGATAGCTTCTATCGCAGAAGAATTCACAGGTTAATATAAGCAATTCAAAACTACCGTTTACCTGCTTATTTCAATCTGTGTCTAAATAAAGAAAGTCCGTATATTCTTTTTCATAAAGCACTCATGATTCATGTGAATATCTCCACATTCTCTATTATTTACAAATCATATGACAAGTATTTTCTCCCTTTTTTTGCGTATTCTTTCGCAACCTTTTCGAAAATACTTCATACGTTGGGAATCAGCGAACTTGCCAAGTAGGCTCCTGCAGTATAATACTCATTAAATGCTACTAAAATTATAAAATAATTTAGAATAGTCTGCAGAGCATGATAATTGCAAGACAACGTTAACTGTGTAATGTACAAATGAAACATTACTTCATAAATTCTGCACTCTTTCAACTATATTCAGCAATAATTCGCGATCTGTTGCAGTAAATGACTGCAGTTCTCCCATTTCAACGAATGATTCATTCGTTCAACTAATCTATATTGAGGTGTCATCGAAATAATCTTACAAAAATTTAGCAAGGTCAAGTCTCATGATTAAGGGTCAATAGAGAGGCCACGAATGGGTCGATATTTTAAAACTCTCCTTCAAGAAACGACCGAACATAGTACTAAGATTGCGAGGAAGTGCCCCACCTACTCAATGAGGACGTTATCACCCTCAATCAGAGGAATTAAATACGTGATGGCAGTTCAGTTAGTTTGGTGTAGAGAAAGGTCCAAATTAACCTGTCATTCATTAGACCACACTATGCGTTTAGTTCAAGAATAATCTGCTAATGCCTAACCACGGCACAAGATATTTCATTCCTGCACAAGTGCACGTTGATGACAAACACTTGCCTCACATATATACATTTAAAAAAAAAATTATCATCGCAAAGACCAGCTCGTTCGATTACATCTGTTATCGAACTAAAATAATTAAATAGAAAACTTACTACCATCAGCTGGCTTTTTTTTTTCTTTTTTTTTTTTTGTCGGTGTTAGTTTTCATAAAGGTGTCATTTGTGATTGATTTTCGGTGTCGAACACAAAACTCAATTTCATAAACTATTTATTAACAATCCTTCAGTGAACACGGTAAAAGCCACAACTAGCAGCAAATACCCTTTTCTTGACAGTGAAAACTGGCAAAACATTTTATTGTAATCATTACGATGTTACATTAATAGCATTCCATTAACAGAATGCAGATAACTAGAGCTTTTCGAAATATATCATTCGCGATAACCAAGCTCATGCTGTATATTAAACTCTGTTTTTTTTAATCCTGCAAAATAGGATATCCCCACCGAAAAATGACATTACATCTTACACTTGCCTCATAATTGGTTCACCCCTAAACCAAAATCACTTTTTGAACCACTACTTTTTGAGTTTGTTCATAACCCATCAATATTATTCGTCGTTAATTGTGGACGGCGGCACGTCAATGGTGCAGCGAGTGCGTTTGTCTTTAATGAGCAACAGGGATCTCAAAGACGGTGACTACGTGTGTTCCATCAAATCATTCTCTACTAATTATTCCTCGTTTTTTATCATTACTCAAGCTGTTAATGATGATGAACTGTGGTTGGAAAGACCTAGGTTCCAATCCTGAGTAGGCTACGAAGAACTTTACAAGGGATTTTCAAATGAAAGTGAATTACTTGGTCATACCACATTGACAAACAAGTTGGACGGCACGCAATTAACATACATGCAGACAAAATTAACCGTCTTATCATAATGTGAGGTTTCGATGAGACCAAGTGATTTAGCCGTGACAAGATAACGAGCCTCATACTTTGAGGAAATATGAGAAAACACGTCATAAACGTAATACCGAATTAGAACCTGATACTGAAGCTACGACAAGCGTACTGTACTTCTATGCTTAAATAATTATAATTAATTTTTATGATACTGAAATGAACAGGTTTGAATTAGTTAAGAGTTATATACTTCAATATATAAATACCGAATAATATCAGTTCCTTATTTATTTGGCATCTATTAATTTAAATAAAAGGTGTAGTTATAAAATTTGATTTTATCATTGAAAATATAAAAGAAAAGTTTCTTTTTTACGTTACAAAACTTAGTATGAATAGTTTACTAATTTTATAATATGCTATTCATAACAATATTAGAACTCATCTTGCGTTTTCAGTTATGTTGATGTGTCATTGAATGATACCAAAGAATCCACAAAGAAAGAAAGAGTCATTTTTGGAAATTATGGAGACAACTACCGTGTTTGAATAAAAACTTTAGTTTAATATTACTAAAATTTTACAATTCGACGTTTCGACCTTTATGTCAAGGTCATCTTCTGGAGCGTACAAATATACACAAGAAACAAGCTATACTACAATCATACTGGTTCGTTAAAGACACTGACTAACCGCTACCACAATTGTTGGCCTGACCTCTGGTGAGAAGAAAAAAAAAATTATACATCAACGCTAGAGTCCTATTATTTGTGTTGTCTACTATATACATATATTAACATCATTCCAGCCAGTTGGAGTGGAAAGGTTTCTAATACTAGCGGATTGGCTAGAGTCCTGACTAATGTTGAATCTTTCATGAGATTCAACATTAGTCAGGACAACAAAGTCGAAATGTCGAATTGTAAAATTTTAGTAATATTAAACTAAAGTTTTTATTCTAACACGGTAGTTGTCTCCATAATTTCCAAAATGAAAGATTCAACATTAGTCACGACTCTAGCCAATCCGCTAGTATTAGAAACCTTTCCACTCCAACTGGCTGGAATGATGTTACTATATGTATATAGTAGACAACACAAATAATAGGACCCTAGCGTTGATGTATAATTTTTTTTTTCTTCTCACCAGAGGTCAGGCCAACAATTGTGGTAGCGGTTAGTCAGTGTCTTTAACGAACCAGTATGATTGTAGTATAGCTTGTTTCTTGTGTATATTTGTACGCTCCAGAAGATGACCTTGACATAAAGGTCGAAACGTCGAATTGTAAAATTTTAGTAATATTAAACTAAAGTTTTTATTCAAACACGGTAGTTGTTTCCATAATTTCCAAAAATGCATTCGGATCACCGTGCAAGCCTGAAAGAAAGAGTCAATATTCTTAGTTTCATATTGTTTTTCTTGAACACAACCGAACTACATGTGTTCCATCAAATCACTCTGTACTGATTGTTCCTCATATTTTTTAATCATTATTCAAGCCTCTAACGGAAACTTAAAGTTCGTTTTGAATAATCTTTGCCCTGAACATTTTAACTTAATCTGTAGAATTTCAATTCTCGCAGTCAGACGTGTTCACTTAAACTACAAACAGAAGTTGATCTGTAAGTTTGGATTATTAGGACAAAGAAATTGTCGGTTCGTTCAGCCACCACCAGCTATGAAAATTGGGTCATAAATTAAACTACCGTCCTTTTACCAATGATGAATTAAGGTCCAGATTTTGCTGTGACTGACCGCTCGTTGTTTGCCTCATTTAGACTTTGTTAGGTGGAAAAAGCATTTGGGAATTACGTACAGATGACGCTAACAAGTCAAGGTTTGAGATTGCACACATTTTGTATAAAGCTAAACTTTCTCCTCTGAGTATTTCTTTACCTGGATTACAAGCAACCGATCTTATGCCGAAATAAGAAATTGTAATAACAAAGGAAACGCAATGGTATTCATGGATACCACGAATTATCATTGCAAACTTAATGTTTTACTGAGAGATAGATCTACTTATTCTGCTTCTCTCTCCTCATGACCTATTGAGTTAAATATATTGGAGTAGTAAATTCGATGTAGTTTTCTGTTATGTGTGAAGCCGTTATTTAAAAAATTAAACTGTGTGTGATGCGCACTAATTATAAAACTTAAATGATATTTAAGTTTTATAATTAGTGTGTGTATATATATATATATATATATATATATATATAATAAAAATATAAATGGTATATAAAATCAAACTGAAATTCCCCCTTGCTTTAAGTATAGGAAAAATTAGAGAGAAAAAAACTGCTGAGTTTCCAGAAGAAAAAGTTCTTCCTCCTCCTCGATCAGCTAAACTTGCTTTGCTCACGTAACGAATTCGAACCTTTGTCTTTATCCAGTCTGGTTGGCTGAGTGGGGAGCGTACCCTCCCTCCAACCGACAGGCTATCTGTTCGAATTACACCGAGGATATGGATGTGTGAAAGTCCTGAGGGGCAGGCAATTTTGGTCGCACAGTGTGAGACTCTTCTTAATAGATGCGTGAAATGACTTTAAAAAAATTGCCGGCTTGGTTTCTAAAGCTTTTCTCGGCTTATCTAACTTTTAGCCTACTGCAGCACTAATATATCACTTTCGTCATCTGCATAATAATAAAATATGGATTTTTCATCAGAGTTGCATCAGCGGAATTATGATAAATATTCGTATTAAAAGGGATAAAGAATATGAAACCTTCATTGGAGAGAGAGGCGCTCAAAAAGTTTCTACACATTAATGACACAAGAAAAATAAATATACTTCTCTTGCAAGAAATGTGAAGATATGCAAAAACAAATAAAATATTCCAATATTTCTTAGTATTTAGTATATATGAGTTTTTTCCCCTCCTAAGTTAGTCCTTGATTTGTAGAATTTCCTTTCCCACAGCTAATTTAAGATCCCCCTCCTAAAATAATTGGTTCATCAGTGACCAGAATAAAATCAGTAATGGTCTACACCCAAAGTTTACTGGAGTTCACTGTTGGCTTCTGTTAATTTACACGCTTTGTCGATTTTTAGACAGAAAATATCTTTCTCGTAAGTTTGCACAATAATTTCTTAACGTCGTTGTTCAAGCCACCACATTAACTCGTTTACAGTCTCTCGCATCTGTTTGGATGGCTGTATAACATCGAGTTTTGGGTCCTTAACAGCAGGTTTGGTGGAATGAAAATTACGTGAGTGGTTCAAGTAAGTGAAGTCTCTGATGAATGCCACTGACTTGGTCCTTTCTGGTCAGCGGGTTCCAAATCAAGGAGGACAAAACCTTCTGGTTTTATGACCTTGGCATTTAACTCTGCGACCATTATAACATGAGCAGGTGAAACTATTAACCAATCAACCAATGTGTTGGCTCGAGCCTGCAACTAAATTCCCATGCATGAAAGTTCACGTGCTGCTAATTACCTATTCTCAAGGTCGGGTGTTCTTTAATTCCGTCCGTTTTAGCTTTCAATAATAGCCAAACACTTCGGGATGCCTAATATGACGCTGCTGCCATTATTTGTGGTATAAACCCGAGATCATTGCGTAATTAGATGATTCTAGAAACACCCATACATAAAAAAGGTAATCCAGTAAGAAGAGCCAAAGAATCATAACATAATACTCATTGAATTAAACTGAATTACAACCACTGAAAACTGTCGAAATATTATTTAAATATGAAACCACTCAACTCGATATCTCCACCACAGGGTTACATTTAATGCGTTAATGATTGTTAATATTATTTGAATACAGAGTAATGAAAAAAATCCAGAAAGAGGAGGGGAAGGATGAATCTTCTTACCCAAGAAATCAAACCCCAAAAGAATAAAATAACGAAAACTATATTAAAAATATAAGAAATGTTATTAATCTAATAGGTATTTCTCGACTGCTCCTTCAGTAATTCAGTATCATGCTTCCCTTAGTATTTACGTTTTACGTGACTGAAACTAGTTTAGATCCTTCCCTGGTACAAAGTATAATACAATCAGATGGTTCGTGGAAACTTTACCCACAATTCATTGCGAACATTTTCTACAATTACGTTGCAAGAAAATTCATTGAGGGGAAATTCTTTGAGAGAAAATACTTTGTCAAAAAAAAAGTCTTTGCGATAATTTTTTTCTCGAACTAATTGTTTATTATATCACTTTAAAGACATATGGGAAATGACACACACACACACACACACACACACATATGGAAAACAAATATTTTAGAAAATAGTTTATTTCTGTATTTATTTAATTAGATTTTATTAATAATCATTAACAATTATATATTAATAATATTTTAATATTTTTATCTTGTATAAAGTAAAATTAATATTTTCTTTTTATTTTACTGATCTGTGAGTTTTAATTTTTGTTTATTTCTTAAAATGTTATTTTATCTTACTTATAGGATATTAATTTTTACAACACTGGCATAATTCTTGGAAGAAAATAATTATTCATGCATACATTTTATCACGATGTAACTCAGTTTAATGCAAAATTCCGATCTGCGGCTGAAATACTAGTCTTTACCTTATTTCCCAATACTGGTATTTCAAGAAACGAAGCTATTTTAAAACTGATGTCTTGACTGAAAAATCAATGCATAAATTCACTCTCCCAAAGTGAAATGCATACTCGTAGTTAATTCTCTGGTGAAAGGCTCGAAAATATACGGTAATCAGAAATATATGCAGTTGGAATAGTTGACTGTTTTATTTTCTTTTATCATAATTATGATTTGAACAATTATCATTAATAATAGATAATTTTAATCCAGTAAGAACTTTTTTTCCTTGATGAGCGAATATTTTTTTCCACGATTAAATTTCTCGTGAATAATTTTCCTCAAATAATTGTGTGGACACGCAGTGAGATGAATCTGATGATTGCAACGAAAAGGTGTATGAGCCGAACGTAATATTTATAATGATTTAATGTCAATTGGTTTTTAAAATAAAGAATATCCTTTTAACAAAAACTAGAATATAAGATTAAGTTAGCAATCTGAATATTTTTAGTTACATTTTTCATATGTTTCTTTTTACATTATAAATGTATAATTACGTATTCTAAAATGAACAATTTACCTTCTTGTAACAGAAAATAATTAAAAGTGCTGAATCAAAAATTGATTTGACTCACAAGCTGCATTATTCTGTCTTTCAAGGTTGCTAAATCAGGAACACGCCCTTCATACACCACGCGTTTCAGATGGCCCCACAACCATATGTCACAGGGGTTGAGATCAAGCGAACGAGGTGGCCATGCTGTGGAAAATGCACGACTAATCATCTTTGTGTTCTGTGAATTGTTTTCGTGATGTTCGCTGTACCGGCAATCAAATGTGCGGTGGTACTCCATCCTGCATGAATAAGGTAGTCAAGCATCTTCGCTACTGCAGTTGCGGAACAACAAAGGTGCGCAACATCTCTCGATACCTAAAAGCAGATACGGCACAACTCACTAGTCCTGTCGGGACCAGTTCTTCGAAAAAGTACGGATCAATAATAAACGATGCAGTGAAACCGCACCAAACTGTGACATTCATTGAGTGTAAAGGGATCTGATGGAACACATGAGGGTTCGAGGATTATTCGCAGCCCAAATGCGGTAAGTGTGTGAGCTAACACTACCGTTCAGATAAAAATGAGCCTCGTCACTCCACAAGATCTTCCACGTCCATGCATTATCCACTTCCATTCGAGCCAAGAAGTCAGGGCATAGTGCAGTCGAGTTTCCGCATCACGACGAAGCTAAGCTTGAGTATGGGAGATCTTGTAGGGAAAAAAACCTCAGCATTTGATAAAGGAATTTCCACACAGTTGAGTAGGGCAGGTCCAGTTGCCTTAATATTGCCCGAACGCTGCTGTGTACGTTATTTATTCCGTGTTCCACGACGGCATTTGCAACTTCGTCAACTTGTTGAGGAATAATCCGTTTACACCCTCGTCCTGACCTCACTGCTAGAGTTCCCCTATTTTCAAATCGTAAAATCATTTTTCTACGATTTGTTATTGGCATTGGACCTTTTCTCCTATCCAACGCCGAAATTCTCGAAGCGCGGCATTAGCATTACCGCGTTGTTGAGATTAAAACTTGACTAGCAACGCACTTTCCGGTAAGGTGAGATCTATAGCACTTCAGTGTTTTTAGAATTACTAGAATCCGTTTCGGCCTTATATCCACCAACTCGTCAGTAGAAACAGTGAGATTATGCAAATAAAATGCAGTTGTAGCACCAATTTCCCGCTGGTGGCAGAATTTTGTACTTTTGGTTTTTTTTTAAATGTAAACAAAACCTTGGAGTGCATTTAGATCAACTTTGGTTGAATTTCGTCCAATACATTTTTCGTTATAGGGCTCTGAACACCTCTTTATTCATAGTCACTCAGCTTCTATGCTCAAAAAAAAATTATATTTTTCAAACTCTATGTCCTAACATAATATAGGTCTAGAACTTGACAAACGAAACTTGTTCGGACCTATTTAAAAATACTTGTTCACCGGTGTCGTAAATTTCTGTTTATTTTTCAATTGAAGGTGAGTTCGCAGATCTCATACGGATTTAGCAGGATTTTTCTCCCGTAAACTCTGGTTTTTCATCCCGCATATAGGCAAATCGACCATAAGAACAATAACTATGCTCTATATGATAATAATAATTATTATATAGGTTATAGTTGAGCCACCGTAGCTCAGTCAGTATAGACGAATCCCTTTGGTTGGAAAAACGTGCGTTCGATTCCCGTCTGTGACGCGAGGAACCTTTATCTGGTCTCTTTCGACTAAAGGTGAGTTAACCAGTCTCATACGAAGGTAGCGAGCTTTACCCCGTTTTTCATCTCTCAAAACAGGCAAATCCCGTGAACAACACGGCTACAGTCATAAAATATACTACGGCAAGGAAGGCAACGGGAAACCATCATGTTCATAATTATCTCCCTGGTATGGTAGCATATAGCTACCCCCACCAGCCGTACTGAGGAGATAGGATAGGGTATAGTATGTAAAAGGTGCTTGTCTATCTGAAGACAGTAATGTGCTCAATGAATTCATCAGCTGCGGATTAAAGATAAGAAAAAAAATAGTTAGCAGAATAGAACAAATAGTCCAAAATAGGGAACGAAGTAGAGACACCTGTATCACATCTAGTATTAAAGAAAGGTATCGTCTCTGTAATTGGCGCTTATTTCAGAATTCATTAAAAAAAAAATGGTGAGAAGAGTATGTGAAAAGTCTGCAACTTCCCAAGTTTCACGCTACGTGGAGAATGGATTCCTAGTCTATACAAGCATATCATTCACGATTTAAAAAAGCTAGTAGAAGCTTCCAACTATGATCAGGAGTACAAGGTTTGTCCAAGCTTGAAATTGAGCCCAGAAAAATTCGTATCTTCTAATGTCTTTCTAAGATGCCTTTGTAGAGCACTCGTTTAGCCATTTCATTGCAATGTGAATCCAATTTAAAGATTCTGCACCAGGCGAATCATTTTAAACTTCGGATTGAATTAAATGATTAGCAAAACGTTTGTTTCTATTATTTAGTTGTTTTATAGGAAGGAAATTGTTGCGTAGTGACTTACGCATCATTAACTGTTTTTCAAGATCACAAAACTAGAAATACAACATCCGGGGGGGGTAACAAAAATATGCCGTCGAGTTCGTGGCTTAGCTGTTTTACTTCGGTTACTTTCAATTCCAATTTATATTAATTAAAACAATTCACCTTACTGTTCATGGGTAAAAAGTAACCTGCAGCAGTTAAAGTAAAGATCCGTTTACGCAATAATCATGTTCAGGGCTCGTCTTTTGAGAAATTTGCGTTTAACTAACCGTAACCAAGTAGATAACTTGGGCAACTCCATCTTTCAGGATGAAAATAACCATAGGGAGACTGTCAAAAAAGGCACTGACATTCGCTTTAGGTGTTCTTCAACGGACCACAAGTGTGGCACCATTTAAAGCAATTATTCTGACTAAAAAGAAAATGACATAAGCGATGGAAGAATCTACGGAGAACATTCAACATTTGTAAACGTCAGACTGGCGAAAACCTTGAATTGTGTAATGACATTTGACATTTCGATCTTAGCATGCACCTGAAATACACAACAATTATTATTCTAAGGTCACGCTCCCTGTATAAATACTCGTTATTACTGCCGTCAAGTCGGGTGATGTACTGGTTTAGTCACTTTCCACTCTGCTGCTCATGCATCAGATGCAGGCATCCGCAAAATGAAAATAACTTGCTCTTGCTGGAAAGCAGAATATCGAAGTGTAAACACGCGGGTGATGAGATTGGAATTCTCGAAGCTCTAAGCAGTCATTTGGATTTGGACCTTCAATTTTATTTAAATGGATGTGATTAAATGACACTGTGAAGGACAACCCAAGGGCATTTAAATGGCAATCTTTTAATTTAAATGGTAGCGAGAAACTTATTTTTGCATTTGAATTACTTTTGTTTTTCTCCTTCCAAATTTTATTCCCCAGAATAAAATTAATACCATTCCTTAAGCAGAGGAAAGTATTTGAACTATATGGAAAGCATTGAGCAGAGTGAAGAAGTGATAGTATGGTGGTTTTAACTCATGTATGTTCACTTAATTTGACCGGAATGATACTTTTGTATCATTCTGGTCAAAGGTTAAAATCCTTCATGGTGGTGAAAAGAGAAACAGCAAGGTTGCGCGTGATAAAAACAAGTCTGCTCTGTCGGTCGTAAATGGTGTGTTTCATTTACATAAAAGAGAAAACAAACTACTTGGATTACTCTTTTTTGAATAAAGTGTGAAGTAGTTAGTAGTGAATTATGCTATTTTAAAATATTACAATTTGTCTAGTACTTCACTTTCGAATTCACTTGGTACAATTTCATCTGTGTTCAAATTGGAACCATAAAAGAGAATGGTAAAAAAGCAGCAGTTCAGATAACAGACCAATCAGTTTAAGAGGTTTCCCGATCCCTTTCCTGCCGTAGTATATTTTTTATAACTGTAGCCGTGTGTGTTCACAGGACCAGTTTGCCTCTTTTGAGAGATCAAAAACTCCCCATCTCAGTACGAGACCGAAACTCACCTTTAGTCAAAAAAGAGACCAGATAAAGGTTCCTCACGTCAATGACGAGAATCGAATCCAGGTCTTTTCGACCAAAGGGCTTCGTCTATGCTGAGTGAACTACGGATGCTCCCTCTTTAATTCTCTCTCTCTCCCTCCAGAATTCTCGTAAGCAATGTTTGTGTGTGAGTGAGATGATACACAATTGTAAGGCGTACCGGTACCTATATCAAGCAGTGATGTGTGACTTACGGAGAAATTTGTAATATTCCGTAATATTTTAGACGTAGATCTATATTTTTACCACGCGTTTTTAGTTATTTGCCATAACTACTTATGTTTATATTATTAACACGTTCTCGTGAGAGTTGCGCCTCAAGAAAGACTGTATTTTAGTGCTGCAATAAAACTTTTACTTTGATTGGTTTGCGATTATGCAGTAAAGTGTTCATTCCAATTGTTTGTAATTACACTAACTATAATTACTCTATTTTTCACTAAATATAATATACCGATTGTGTCTGTGTGCTGTTTTTAGTGCTATAATAAAATTTTACTTTGTTTTGCTTACACCTGTGGGGCATCGTGCTTGTATGGGAAGCTGTTTCACCATATTTCGCTGTAGTTATTTTCATTCTAGTACTGAACTACTAATATATATCGGATACGTAAACAGAAAGCATTGAACACATTTTCGTGCCCTACATTGAAGGTCAAATACAAGATGAGTCGATTTCTCTTCCCCTCTCGAAAGTGTTAAATAAATTGTTTTACTAGGTTTTGACTTTAGCAGATATTCTGCTCATCCAAGAATTAAAACAAAAAGAAATCTTGAACCGTAAATTAAAACGGATTCCCAGTTTATTTTTCCCTTCCACAATTAAGAAATTAAAAGCAGGTGAGAAAACGAGTGAGATTTTACTACAGAGGCTGCGTCAAACACTGTTTTTGTTCGTGATGGTATCAACGTCCAACGGCAAGGAATGACTGGCGAAGTTGTTGCACTGTTGATTAAAAAAAATATTTTTCTTAAAAAAAAAAAAAAAGACTTCCGTGCGAAATCTAACCGGCTAAATTGTCAAAGTAGGAGACTTTAATGAAGGACAGTTGTTACGGTATATGCCACTACTAAGTTTTAAAAAAAAATTTTAAGGGTTGAAATTCAGTTTTGTAGCCCTCCAAACCCGCTCGTAGGCATTGCCTTAGTGGATTACGACGGTCCTGCTTGGATATGAATTATGTAAACGAGTGGAAAGAACTCCTAGTGGAAAAGAAGATTGGCATGAAGATTTCTAAGGAATGAAAGAACAATGAAGATGCCTATTTTGGCGAAAGTAGACAGCAACAGTTTTTATCTCTAATGGAAAAAAAAAAACATTCACACACTATGAAGTAACTATACAGGCAAATACTTTTTTTTTAGTTTTCTTTTCATATCCTTCAAATCTTCATTTTTTTCTAGTAGCAAAGAATAAGTATCGGCACTTATTTTATTATTTTTTTTTTACAAACACACACACACACACACAAAACACACTGCTCTTATGTGTTATTAAAGTATTTAAGATGCCGAAACTATCCCGTCTTATATGCTTTCACAATTTGCATGAAATAACTTCATGATATTCGAGTATCCTGGGTAAAACATTTTGGACCATGAAAATACACGTGTATCCAAATATCTTAAGGAAGTTTTTAAAATTAGCTTCCAAAACAATAATTCTGTTAATTTCTGTAATGATATTAGATATTTGAATCTTACGTGCACCCGAAATACGTAACCATTTTAAGTGGCGAATGAACTTCATCGCCAGGTATGAGGCGACCACTCTGCTAATCGGATGAAGTGATTCGACAGTTCCATGTTTGTGGTCTCTTGGAATGGTTTCCGCATTATCTAACACCAAGCCGACAGGCGTATGTCCACAACCTTTCGTGGGTGAGATTTGCATTTAAAAAAAATATCCCAGAATATTGGTTTATATTTTTTATAACAGGATTACTAGCAAATTAGCAAAATTCTATTCATTATAAAGTGTGAAATATCGTGGCAATAACCAAATAAAAGTATGCATATGCACTTTTACTTAGTTATTGTCAAGATATATCATAACGCTTGTACACATAACACAACTGTGGAGAAAGATTCTATAATAAGTGCCCAGATTTAAACAGTTGGTCCAGCTATTGAGCAAATAATCTTTACATTTTATAAAATAAACCTCTGGTAAAGTTCCAACTGTTGTGTTTTTGTTTTGTTTTTTATTTATTGTACTGTGCGAAACTTAGAAATTTATTTTTGTTTTCCCTCTGATAAGCACAAATTAAATCAATCATTTAAAGACGATTGTAATATTACATTACAAACAATATTCGACAGCAACGTTACTGACAATTTGGGTGAAGCAAACTTGCTTTTCATATTTCCCTTTGTCTGTGTAAGGAAATTATCGACGGGATAGTTATGAGTTTTACGCTCGCCCCTTACTGGCATTTTGGTTAGATGGTTCAGCTAACCAAATCAATACTTATTAGTATTGATTTGGGGCTTTTGTGTTCGTAATAGATTGCTTCATCATAATTGGAAGCTTGTTTGATTAGCAGGTTTGAGTGTGTGTTCGCTTTGTCGAACTTTTCAGCTAAATCGCGAAGAAGGGAGAAGATGAATGGCATTTTGGTCTCTCGATGGATCTGGGTGTTTCCAATAAACCATGGTGCGTGTAGAATCATTCGCAGACATTTGTTTTGTATCCTCTGTAGTTTAAGTATATTTGTTTTAGAGGTATGTCTCCACGCTGGGGAGGCGTAAGTAATTACAGGACGTATCACCATCATGTAGATTGTTTGATGTGTAGTTGACTTCTTCAGTTGATCAAAGAGTAAAGCTGAGCTATGACTCTGGATACCTTACAGCCAATAAATTTGATGTGGCTGGTAAATCGAAGTTTTTGGTCAAGTTGAACTCCCAGATATTTAGTTTCTGTCTGCCATGGAATCTTTTTTCCAAAGAGTTGGATATCGTCAATGATGGGGTCTTTCTTTCTAGAGAAAAGTATGACTGAGCTTTTGTGTTGGTTGACTTGGATCCTCCAATCCGAGAACCATTTCGGCAGGGAAAATATGTTGTCCTGGAGTTGTCGGATTGCCAGCTTGGGGCTGAGAGATTTGGCCAATATTGCCGTATCATCAGCATATAGGACTGTGATGCTTGACTTGGGGTTTTGCGGGATGTCTGCCACATAGATTGAGAGCAATAAGGGGGCCAGTAAAGAGCCCTGAGGAACACCTGCTAGAATTTTCCGTCTGGATGATACAATTCTGTTGACGTTTACCTTCATATATCTATCCGACAGATATTTCATCAGCTTTACTAAGTTTATCGGTATGTTTGCTTTTGTGAGTTTGTAAAGAAGGCATTGGTGCCATATCTTATCAAAAGCCTTTGCTAGATCCAGAAACATGACGGCGGTGTAAAGGTTCCAGTTGAAACCCTGTGTGATATGTTCCACTATTCTAACTATCTGTTGAACGTTACTATGCCCCCTTCGGAAGGGGGCATAGTAACTGTGGCTTCCGAAGGGGGGGGGGGGTTAAAAGCTAAGGATTATTCATTAGCAATAATCCTTAGCTTTTCAGTGGTTTTTAGTAATTTTGAGAGGATTACTTTTTTAGCAATTTTACAGAGGTTGGACAGCAAACTGATGGGTCTGTAACTTTGGGGGACCTTTGGATTATTTCCAGGCTTTTTTTACAGGTGTGATATCAGCAATTTTATAGGCTACGAGAATGTGTTATAGTCTTATAATTGTATTTGTTATGTTAACTAGATGTACTAGCCTTTCGAGGAAGAATCTTTACAACTTATTTTAGTAATACTGCCTGGTACTAAAGCACAAACTATTTCATACATAACATAACATCATTGGCCAGAAGGGTGAAGCAAGATGCTTTTATTCCCCGTTGTCTGATAGGGAGGATGAATTGAAGGGAAGATTTATGAGCTGAGAGCTCGCCCTGGGGGGGGGGGCACGGAGATTAGTCATTGTTGCAAGTATTCAGGATGGCTTTTGGCCTCTTGTATTTGAAGAGATCAGTTTCATCATAGTTTGCTGCCTGTTTAACTAGATCGTTGGGGTGTGTAGAGATCTTTGAGAAGAATTTTTCTGCTGTAGTTAGTAGGAAGGAGTAGATGTAAGGGATGTTTGTATCTCTATGCAGTTGGACGTTCCTTACAAACCACGGTGCATCAAATATCATGCGCAAACACCTATTTTGCACTCTCTGTAGCCTGAGGATGTTGGTGTTGGATGTGTGGCTCCAGGCTGGAGATGCATATGTCACCATGGGGCGGATCGTCAGCAGGTAGAGGAGCACTTTGATTCTGGTATTTAGTTTGCTTTTTCTATTTATTAGAGGGTAAAGTTGTGCAATGGTTTTAGATGCTTTCGGCATAAGGCTTTGATGTGTGGGTTGAACGTTAATCTTTTGTCTAGAATTACTCCAAGATATTTTGTTTCTGTTTGCCAGGGGATTTTGGTGTTGAATAGATAAAGGTCCCCCATGGGAGTTGCCACACTTTTAATCTCCATTTGGAGAACCATTGTTCTAGTTGTGCAGGTTTCCTTGCAGTTTTTTAGTGACAAGATGTGGTCGTAGAGATCTGGCAAATACTGCTGTGTCATCCACATAAAGTGCTAAGATGGATGATGTTGGGTTGTGTGGGATGTCTGCAATATATATCGAGAATAAGATCGGTGCCAGTAGGGAACCTTAGGGAACTCCCACAGAGATCCGTCGCTGACTTGAAACTGTACCATTTATTTTTACTTGTGTCTGTCCTGGAGGTAAGATTTAATTAGGTGAACGATACTTGATGGTATGCCTGCT
Organism: Typopeltis vanoorti; assembly: GCF_054136105.1. Taxonomy (NCBI): domain Eukaryota; kingdom Metazoa; phylum Arthropoda; class Arachnida; order Uropygi; family Thelyphonidae; genus Typopeltis; species Typopeltis vanoorti. The sequence goes on along the minus strand of NC_143556.1, from coordinate 107,751,159 downwards.
GAAATGAGTTTGTGTAGTAATCCCAAGTGCCACATATTGTCAAAAGCTTTCGCTATGTCAAGGAAGACTGCTCCAGTGTGCTGGTGCCAATTGTAACCGGTGGTGATGTACTCAATTATCCTATGAATTTGTTGAGTAGTACTGTGATGTTGTCTAAAGCCAAATTGTTCCTTAGGAAGGATATTTATAATTTATTTAGTTAATTAATTGTAATGTTAAGATGTGAAATAATTAAAGGTGTATGCTATATTTTTATAATTTCAGAAAAGATTTCATATTTTAGAATTTTTTGTATATATGTATTACAATTCTTATTTTTTCTAGCAAAATTTTGAATACACATGTAAACGTATTGTAAATGACATGACTTCCGTCTTAAAGTATAAAGTTCAACTTTCACAGATTGTTGTTTCGTGCATATAAATACGCCTTAAAATGTAAAATATCACGACAAAATATAATTCGTGTAGACAACTACTGTAAAATGTCATTTGAAAGTTGCATTACAGATGTGTGGCCCATGTAAGTAGTGTCTTACTGCTTTTTCATGAGTCCTTAACCGTTCGAAGAGATTCGATTGTGCTACTATCTTCCAACCATATCGAATATGGCTCCACCTAGCCAGAAAGAAGGGTGGTCGTATTAAAAAAAAAAGTTAGTTCCGTCACATCACGGTTTGTAATTCTAAGGTGAACGCTTCAAAGAGGGAGGTGAAGGACGAAACCCATACAACTGGGAGGAATAATGTCGGTCAGCCTCCTTACACAGTCACCAGGGCGAGAAGGTGATTCTAGTCCCTGATGACCCTCCACAGTGAAGTTATGCTGGTGTCCTGGCTCGTTAATTGGCTACTGACAGGGGGGAAGTAATGAAAGGGAAAGTGCGAATTACCTTTGGCTACTGTTTTTGGTCATGGCTACCCGAACACACTAACAGCTATAATTTGATTTGTTGCGTAGTCTCTCTCTCTCTCTCTCTCTCTCACTTTTCTCTTCAGAACCCTAGGGTGGTTTGGAACGAAGCAGTAATTTTCTTTTGTTTTTTGGAGTTTCCAGGTCCATGCCTACCTGATTAACAGACACACACATAAGTAACGCTAAGTTTTTTTGAACACGATTCTATTAATCACATTTCGTGTCACTTGGGTGTGATTCGAATAATTAACAGTCGCCGAATGTGAATAGACTAGGTTAGAAAATAAACTTTCATGTTAGATATTCTGTTATTATTATTTTTTTAAATAATAAACTGCAATTTAGAACTGCAACTCTGGTTGCAGTTCTGAATATTTTAATCTTCATTATAATATTAGTCAAGCTATTTACGGTATTTATCACCGATTACGATTTGTGTGTTAATTTAAGAAAGTTTTCGTTTGTGTATTAAACGTTCAGGCTAAATCAAATAATCAGATATTTTGTAAATGAAAATTCGACTATTTTTATACGCGTTTAGAAGACTTCTGATCTCCGATAGTAATTTTGTAGCAAAAGCAACATTCAACGAAACATAATTTGAAATCTTCACAAGACTCTCGTTTTCTTCCTTAGTACCTTCTGTGACAGATTTTCTCGAAGTCAACTTTATCAAGTACTGTAGATCTAAGTTATTTTACTTTTCTTGACTAATAAATTGACAATTATTTGGCATCGTTTCTTAATCAGGGTATCAGTTGGAAACCAGACTGTGCGAAGAGAACACAATGTAATTCGATAAATCAGTGCCTCGAGCAAATATGTTGTTTGGATGGGAGGGGGGAATGAAGCAGTGTTGAATGCATCCACTGGAATCTGTTGTTAACCTGCTCCCCTCTCCGTAATGAATCTTACAGAAACGACAGGTCGATTTAATAAATGAAATAAAGATGAACTTTTTTCTAAATAAGATTTTTTTTTAATATTTAAAATACCACGATGTTCTAACTCGACTAAAGTGAACTGTTTAAAGAGGATCATTCACCTTATAACTTTTTTGTTACTAACTTATCAACAACAGGATACTACGTGTCATTGCTGCTGTCCAATCTTCTCAACACGACTGCTCTAAGAATCACCCCAACATGAATCAGTTTGGAAATTACTTGATTAAAGTTCAATCGTTCAGTTGGCATTTCACAGTATGATATGAAAACCTCAGATCGTAATCAGTATTCAGTAGATTAACATGATGTCTAGTGCTAAGATTGGAATGACGTACAGTCACTCATCCTGGTTAAAATTAGTTATTAGTTTAGTTTCATCGTACAGCTTTCAATTTCCACAAGACGGTGAGAGGACTTTCTCTTGACCCGAGGCTCGTGCTTGTTGACAATCCCCCATATCCCATATATTGAATAACGGCAAAAACATCATTTCATGTAGTAATATTGTAGCAAGGGTAGTTATTAGCTTGTCAACGAAACATAATTTGAAATCTTCACAAGGCTCTTGTTTTCTTCCTTAGGTAGGGGCAAACATTTAGTAGTAGACATGGGATTCTCTGAAAATGTTTTTTTTTACACACTACAAAAACGGGAAAAACTAAATTATTCGTTTCGTTGTCTGCTACAAAGCTATCATTAGGCAGTGTCGGTACCTTTGTTATACATAACACTAAGAAGTGGGGGGGGGGGGGATTTCCTTGACAGCTACTTGTGCCAGGGGCTTTAACACTGCATAGACAAGTAGCCCGCATAACCTTTGCACTTAATAATAAGAAAAGAAACGCCGTAGTGAGAACATAAGAACCGTGACTCTACAGGAACACTAAAAAGATGGCAATGTTAGTTAATTGCGTCACCATTAATATCGTTAAAAAATGTGAAATTATTCATTTTAGAGCAGTGACAGTTTTTTAGGCAAAAGATTCGCTAGTTACCTGTATTCCATTAGCGGTAAGTGCGAGTAATACCTACTTAGGAAAATAACGGAATTACCTTTTTTTTTTTCTTTACTTCTTTATTTCCTTCTTTTTAAATTTATCTTCAGACCGCACTTTTCAGCAGAAAGCTATTAGGTTTTTTTTTCTTTTTTCATTCTCCGTTCAGAGAGTTAAAAATCAAGAAAAGAAGGAAGATGCGTGGGTTGTTCTGTAATGGCTTGTCTTTTTATCGCATGTCGTGTACCAGTAATATCCTCATTCAGTGCTGAAATGGACGGATCTGGAAGAAAATTAAACTGTAATGGTGGCTTAATTTTGGTTAGAAATGGCGAAAGCTTTCTAAGTTAAAAATGGTCAGTCCATCTGTTTCTCATACAACTAAATATTCTTCATTGCTGGCGTTTTGATAAATAATTTTTGAATTTTCTACACGTAGATGTTTAAGCTAAAGGTTATTAATAAAGATAAAACTTAAAAGTATCAAAATTTAAAACTAGCAAAAACTTTCCAAATATGTGCATCCAAGCATTTACTATTTCTTAAAGTTTGTATGGTATCTATTACTTCGAAACTTACAATTTTAAAGCTCATGCAATGGGCCCTTATTTTATATACAAAAGCAATAGGTTATTACCCCCAGGCTTTCATAAGTTTCAATGCCAACGTGAACCCTTTTAGAGCAATGTAGTTCGATTTCCTTCAAATTGACCAAGCAAGCGATGTAACTCATGATAGTGGTAGCCCTGCATCTCTTAAACATATTTTTAATTTTTAATACCACATTTTTCTAATTTAGTTACTATGTTTTAATTTCTTACTAAAATTAACACAAAATGGTGTTAATTAGCCTAGATTTCTTTATTCAATATTTCGAAACGTGTTTTTGGCTAAAACAACATTTTTCATGTTTCACAGTGTAGCTCACAGAATCCTAAGCAAAAGTGTAATTTAGTACAGTACTATTACCAACCACTTTTATAACAAAGCAATTAAATAAATTTCAAAGATCTTTTAAAATAAAAGGTGTGTCAAAGAGTTCAGATTTATAAAAAAAATTATAGTAAATTATATACTTTTTAGTATAATATAAATAACTATATATATATATATATACAGTATATATATATATATATATATATATATATATATATATATATATATATATATATATATATATATATATATATATATATATATATATTATTGTTTAAGAAAAATTAATATTTCCTGCTTATGCTAACATTTAACTGCATAAAATCAGATTGAGGGAGTGTTATAGAATTAAATAACGTCTATGTATATGGTTAATATTATCATTAAGAAATTTGTCTTTTTTGTAAATTTGTAACCCGAACAATGATCTGCGTCCAGTCTTTGTTAACTTGGACAGTGGCTGACGTGCCTACTCTCAAATCACCAATCTTCAAGTTTGAATCTCACAGTGGGCTTGTCAAAGAGTCCAGATTTATAAAAAAAAAAAATATATATATATATAATAAATTAGGTACTTATTTTTTCTAGTATTATATAAATAACTATATATATTATTGTTTAGGAGAAATTAATATTTTCTGCTTATGCTAACATTTAGCTGCATAAAATCAGATTTTATGCAGCTAAATGTGAGCGTAGATGTTTGTATTTATCTTTAGGTAGGAGATAAATTCCATCTAGAAAACTATCTATAAATTCCATCTAGAAAACTATCTCCACGCTTACCGGAAGCCTTAAATGACTTGAAAGGTTCATTTTTGGTCTCTAGAACAAGGATTCTCGACTTAAAAATTAAAGAGAAATAATTTCAAAAAAAATCGTTAGACCGCTCACGATAGTGGTGTCCAATTTACAATGTTTCGTTGGTGATATACAACAAAAATATCTTTCTGACCCGTCTTTGGTTGAATGGATTTGTCCTTACCTCCACACCTAAGGATGTATGATACTGTGCTGAAACGTTTCAGATTTGGATATGAGACTAGTGTATGCTGTCTATAACTTGCGTGTGTTCTTCGGGTCACTTTTCAGGAAGGAAAAACCTTCTCACAATTGTATGAGACCGGCTAACTCACCTTCAGTTGAAAAGCCTGATAAACGTTCGTCCTAGCCTAGACGGGATTCGAACGGAGATCTGTCCGACCAAAGGGTACTGTGTTGGAAGCTCACAAACTTTAACACATTCATCGATTTCGACTACATTATTCGGAATTCAAAGCAGTCGCATATTTCTCTCCTTTATCATGTTCTCTATTTACTTAAATATCAATTTTATCATTTTTTTCTTCTTTGTTGGTCCTTCTAGCGTTTTTCGATGCACGTAGTTTATTAGCTGTCTCATAGATTGCGAAACAGATTTTTCGGTTTTTTTATTTTATTTTTTTTTTGTATTTATTATTTTATTTTTTAGAGGGCGCTGCAATTTTAGACAATTATTTGAATACCACGAAAATTCGTATTTTCAGTTATGGTATTTAACTGTCGCGAAATCTTCGAGTTTTCGTCATTAAAACAGATTAACTGTGAACACACGTTGAATTTTATTGACTTTAGGATCAGGGAGTGTAAAATATCCCCACCAACACAAAACTAACTTGGTTATCTTGCTTTTGTTTTCCGTATTAACTTAAAGGAATGTTATTTGCAATACATTACAAATTTCAGCAATCACCTTCCGTTATGCTTAGTTTTATGTCTTTCTTATCCTGTTTTACAACGCGCCAACGTAAATGAAAACAAATTAGTTTTATTTCTTATTTTAATTTTTTTAATTTTTTTTTTTTTTTTTAGATTTATCGAGTCAACAGTTGCTTCACTGTTATAATTATAACTTTGATATTTCATTAAAATAACGTCAAGTAATAATTTTCAATTTCTTTGTTCGCTACATATATGTGAGAATTGTTTGCGATATATCTTTTCTTTCTTTATTTGCATTTTTAATTTTAAAATCTTGCTAGTAAGATAATAAAGTTGTTGTTGATTATCTTTCTTTTTGTTTTACTAATCGCCTGAAATGAGCAAAACAGTTGCTATTATTTGAATCACGTGATTTTCACGGGAGTTGCCTCGGGAGTTTAAGTTTTGTGGCCACAAACATATGGCAGCAGCCAGTAATGCACAGGAAGCTTGTTTCGTCGAACTACTTGGTACATTATCGGTCGATAAAGCTGTTCAAAACCGCTCATCTTTCCACCCTCTTTCAGCCCAAAGCGAAGGAGAAAGTTGTTTGGTTCGAACGCCACGCGAATCCCACCTGTGATCGAATAATTATCCTGCTCGCGCATCCGTTGTTAGCTGCACTCGATTCTTGGGCCAATGCACGTCTCGTAATTAGAACAATTGTAGAGGACACTGGCCTAAACGTGTAATAGCGGTCTGTCAAAAAGAAGTTGCTGCGCGTGGCGGAACGTGCGCGAAATACTTGATCCCCAGTTTCTTAAAAGAACTGCCTACTTGGGGTTGTCTTTGTCGAGTCGCTTTTCTTATCACTATAAAAGATCTCACGACAGCGAATTTAAATTACTTTTGTTCATAGCGTCCAAATAATCAGTCTTTGCGTGGAGTGTTTTCAGATGACGTTTTTGACTAGTCCCGAGAAAAGATTGAGCGAATTAAAAAACATGAAGATGTGCTTGCTTGGGTGGGTATTAAGGCTGGTTGTCCAGTGGATAGCATCTCCTGTGTCCAACCAACATGCTGTGAGTTTGAATCCCACCTTCGACATGGATCCATGCGAAAGTTGTAGTGCACGACCACACCGTTGAGACTTACACCGAGTCTCTAAGGAGTTAGAAGAAATGACGTCCTCTCCCATGAATTAAAGAGACCTTGGCTTGAATCCTCTGAGAAGGAACATTATGATCTCTCTAATTCATGGGATAAGACTTCATTTCTTCTAACTCCTTACAGATGACTGGACTAGTAGACAAATTCATCAACTCTTACTCTACATAAGGCATTTTCACTTTGGACAATTGGATGGGAGTGTATATTACTAACCCGGTTTGTTTTTTCTAGTAATTTTCAAATGGAACAGAACGGGTGCACTTAAGTAATCTTATGATTATTTCAATAATTATTTGTTTCGGACGGATATAATTCATAGAACAAAAAATGTCTTTTTTTTTTTCTCTCTCTCTCCTCGATTTTAAAATTCTTGATATATTCATAGAATTGGTCTGCAGTAATAGAATTTGCCTCAAAACAAAGTAAAACAAATTCAGTAGTTTTGTGAACGTGTATTGCGCTTAGTGAGTGTAAACAATTTTCGATATGTTGTGCTTTGCTAAAATTGATTTATGAAGCTGATATTGTATCAAATAATAACGTTTTACTGTATCGCAATTAGTGATAGGCTTTTGCATGATCGTTTTTGAACAACCTAAGAATTTTTACAACTGGTTTTACTGCTTCCGACGCGTATTTAAAACAAACAAACAAATAAATAAATAAAGCAGTGCTTACAAGGGAAATCTATATATATATATATATATATATATATAATCATAATGTTACTTATATACTTAAATTAATATTTATTTTCTATTCTAAAACACAAAAAAAATTATTTTCATAGTTTTTTATTTACACCATAAATAAAATAATATAAATAAAACTTAAATAAATTGTCGAGAGTTTTATTAATGTATATCCCCGCGTAGTGGCCGGGATAAGAATTGCTCCATTGCAGCCCATGCAAGTCGTACGAGGCGACTAAAATGGGCACCCAGGGAGGGTAATGGATGGCAATGCTGTAGCCAATAAAGTTCTGAGGCTCGGCTATTGCTGTTGCCATCCTGCCATGATCAGAGCTCATAGCTCAATAACATCCTATCTTTACATTGTCCTCTACAGATAACGGGGAATATAAAAAGCATTCTTGCTTCGCTCATCTAGCCAAAAAAAAATTAATGTATATGTTGATTCCCATAATCGAATTTTGGTTGTTTTCTGAAATTTAATTGGAGCAAAACTGTTTTTTTTTATTCCATACCAATTTTTCTTTATCAAATTTCATAATACAGCATTGAATAATTGAAAGAAAATATTAATTTAAATTTCGAAATATGCAGATAATGCAGGGCTTTTTCTTCCTGTTAAGTCTATTTATTCGCTGCATAATCATCGATATTTTAAGAATTTATAGATTTCTGCACAGCGTGTCGTTATTTTGTTTCTTACAATCAGTTCCTTGAGTTGGTTTATCGCTATTTTTTCTCAGTAGGATTCTCTTTTGTAGTGCATTTTCGCAACATTTCGCATTATACAGTCCACTTGGTGCACTTGAATAATCTACAAGAAGAAAAACCAGCAGGACATGTTTAGTAGTGTCCAAATTGACCAATTGCAAATATGAATGATGTATTGCAGAAGACATTAATAAGTCCATCCAGGTGCAATAACGTTCGTCTTATTAGAGACTGGACAAGACCATTCATAGTCCTTATAGATTCACTTTTCTTCCCTTTTCGCAGAGATTCATTGGCATGCGTGACACATGGCACACGTCACTGACGGCCAACAGCGATTATTAATGTTGCCGTCACGCTAAGGTGATGGGTAATGACAACTTGTGAATCGCAATATAAGTACACTTTGCCATTCTTTAATTCAGTTAACTCTTCCAGTAGGGATATTAATGATCCCACGTCATGTAATAAAATTAATGACGGTCGGTTATGTTCGAGAGTAACTGACTGCAAACCCTCATTAGGGCATTTACTTCATGTAGAACGAAAAATTTGCTTTCAAAGATGCCTATGATTTGTTTCTACTTAATAATTAATCCATAATGATGAAATTAAAGGAAATGGTTTCCTCACAAGACATTTTAATACTTTTCTCTTGCGGTGATTGGGAGGGACAGTTTCAAGTGAAAGTAATCGGGGATGATTGCATCTAAATCCAGCTGAGGGAATTGGATTCTGGAATATCCTGGGATTAATTAAAACACGTTTTTTTTTAAAGATATTAAACTATGACTAATGACTGTTGTATGGTGTTCCTTCAACCTAATGATTGATGGGGTGGCAAAGCTGCACGACTAGGGAATTATTATAGAACACAGTGGTTTCCAGTGTCCAATAGTATCTTATGTGTTCATGAGTCCAGTGTATCTGTATTGAGGGAACAAAAACCTTTCTGAGAGAAAAATCCCCCTCCACCTCCACATGAGACTGGTTAGGCTTCCTCACGGTATAACACGAATTCGAATCCGGGTCTTTCCAATCAAAGGGCTCCGTCGAACCGACTTAACTACATTTTCTCCATCTGCTTTCGTAGATTGGAGGAAATCGCTAGCAGACTACATTCTACAAGCAGGCAGGATTTCCTAAGTCTAAGAAAGTAGTTTTAAACTAAGGATTTTTCACATTTCGTTGTTTACATGCAACTAAAAAGAACCTTTCATTAGCAGGATGTTTAGAATTTTGGATGGTAATCTACTATAGCTGGTTTGCATTTGAAGTTTTCGTTACATCTTCACTTATATCTAAGTGAATGATACTTTCTGTTCATTAATTATGTAATAAAATGCCAACATGATGGAGGGTGTAAGTTGTGAAAAGTGCACAACACGCGCAACATTTAACATTTTCAGACAAGAATCCCTGTTGTAGCTCTTTAAAATCATAAAGTGAAAGAACAACAGATGGTAAGCCTTGGGCTACTACGGTCTTAAAGGACATCGACATACAACGTAACAACAAGAGCGACTGCCTCAAACCAACCAGCCTCGGGGAAGGCCCAAAGAAAGTATCCCAGGCAGTCCGAGTCATCTAGACGCCACACGTGTTTAGACACACACACTGCTGTTGCTTCAGCACATCTCCATGCTACCTACCGCCCAGTTCCGCCCGGGTGCTTGTGTGCCTAGCAAACTTCTGTTCCTTACCGCGGAAGACTTCAAGACGTCTTCCGCCGGCGGATACTGTCTGTCTCATTGTGTAGTCATTTATTAAGGCAGTCCTGGTGAACCGTTAAATCTGTACCTCACACGAGCCCCCTTCGTTGATAATATGCGCACGAGTGTTACTGCTATCTCCTAGTGAACCCGGGATTTTACAGTGGTGTCAGTCTCTATTCATCCGTCAATCAGATAACGCACGTTCTCTCTGCACATTCATGAAACCATTGTGAACATCCCTTGCGAGCATGGTGGTAACGTGCAGAATTCGTGACCTCTAAGTCTCCGTCTCAGTTGTGATCGTGTTTTGAGGTCAGTTTTATGTCTCGCAGTTCCATATAAGTTTCACACGTCGAATTCCTCATTTTTAACCACTCCAGTAGACCACCTTCAGTTTCTCGTTTTTGTTGACATTCCATGATGAATCGCAACTTTCCTACAGAAATGTCGCGTAGTGTTTCCATTTATATTATGAGCATGATTCGTTGTAAAGGGTACACTCTTCTTTGTCGTCGCATATATCACTGAAAAACTGCTCATTCATTGTCCATTTTGACTGACGTTGCTCCTCGGATAATGGAAATTAATTCTATATTAACATAACTAACTTGACAATCCACAGTGAAGATGAGTATTATATATTAACACAAGTAATCTATATGAAAGGATTTTCATACTTTGGGGCGAAGCGAATATAAATTTTTATTTTGAATTGAAACTAATAACTCTCTTGTTGTTTCGACTATTCTACTATTCCGAATAAAACGCTTAAAAACGTTTCACATGTAATTACGTATTAACTTCACGAGAGGTTTCCCGCTGTTGTGATTTATCTAAATCACAACAGCGGGAAAAACATCGGCTATGCCAAGTGTTGATTTTATATGCTCCCGACTCTTCGTTTCACTATTTCAATTATACACAAGCATGCAATGATGAAGGTCTGAGTTTTGACGAAGGATTATAATTCAAAAAGTTGATACATAAACCCATCGCCTTCCAATGCACTATGACAGATAGCGAAATATATTAATACAAAGAATACCCTTACTCTACAGATTCAATCTCAGCTCACGTGACACCATTGTTTCGGAATCTGCTTTTTATTTTTCTTCCCATATTTGACGTCTCGTGCTGCACGCCATATCTTCTGGAACCCCCCCCCCCTCCCCCAATCGGATTTTGGGAGCGCAGCCTCTGGTGGAAAAAGTGATAGGATCTCAGATGTGCTTTCCAAACAAAATTAAGACAAAGGCATTAATGCCCAAGACGAGATTCCAACTCGCACCTTGGTGGTTGGAGAACATATAGGCTATTCACTCGGTCTACAGAATTGGCTGTCACTTCACGTATGCAGTTAAACAATTCCAGAAATAACAAACATTCCTTCTTTTTTGTGAAATTCGTGTATTTTGCACTTGTCTAGGCTCGTATCCATTAGCAGAAAGCTTCGGTTAACACTCTGAAGTTATGTTTCGATGTTCAAAGTGGACATTTTAAGTGTCAACTAAAGAGGATTTAGTTGACACTTAAAAGATATCCACAGTTATCAAAGGAAAAATTTAGCCCACCTCGGTTGTTCAGTCGACAAAAGCCTATATTATTAGCTCCCGTCCTCTGTAAGGCCATGTTTGTTTTTACTTTTGTACAAGCCTGATGTGAACAAGCTTGTAATTTAAGTTTTTAAGGCTTGTCTTTAATGGCATAAAAATTTGAAAATATTTTAAGAAAGTGAAAATGTCATTCTTTAGTAGCATTTCAGTAAACACGTACGTAATTGTACAAGTAGATGGCGCTTCTTCTTCCCTCCAATCAATGGACTGAGTTTTGAGTGCAACTACGGATATAAAAGGTTGCAAATATGTTCAGTTGGCAGATGATTTTTGTCATCTGCTGTGAGAACACCAATATCTTTATACTGGAGGCCTAAAGCAGTTTGAATTTCCACGTTTAGTCTCTAGCAGAATTTCTAGATTACTAATCCCCTAGCCCACTCACGGGATGCATAAACAATACGTTTACAACCTTGCATTGGTGAGATTTGCGTAAGAAAAAAGAACTATTTGTAGAAAGAGCAAGAAATGATAATAGTAAAGAATCGATTACTTCTATCAGTTCGCGTACTTAACTTGAGCCTGCTATCAAAATGTGAAAGTCAATGCTTCCTTTGTTTTCTGAGTTGGGGATGGCATAGGGACGTGTCATTTATTATTTTCAAAAATAACTCATCGGTAATGAATTGAAATATTAAAAATGTAGTTTTCAGTTTTAACTTTCCTAATATTCCTTAGTTCTGAAACAATCAAAAAACATTGAAAAAATCACAAATTATCGAATGTGAAATTTAGAAATTTAAGCAAAAAGTTAAATGACACAAACTTTAAATTTTATTCAACATTGCAATTTATGCAAAATTTACATAATTAATTAGGTGTAAAATTTCAGCAATTTTATCCTTTGAAAAATAGGATTTTTTTCCCCAATAGATTGGATTAGTCTATTAAGTTTATATTGAGAATCATCATTTTTTAAATGTCTAGCTTTTTTAAAAAAAAACAGCTGCCACACTAGACGCGTTTTAGAACTTTAAAATTTATTTAGACACATTCGTACTTGATAGTGATATATTGCTTACCTCTAATCCATTCTGTATCAGCAAGATAAATCATTTTGCTGATATCTTACAGCAAGAGAATATTACCTTACTTATTCCTCTTTAAGCATTCCCATAGATAAGAACGTGCACCTTATAACCAATTCGATAATTATATCTCAATGAAAAACTGCATAAGTAATGATGAATGATTTTGAAATCTTAGTTTCCTACAAATTCTAAAATAAAATTGAAAATGAATTTTTTTTTCTCCAGTTTAGTTTTAAAATCTTTATAAATTCTTCAGATAGTCGATGTTTATAAATAAAATATCCCTTTCATACGTTCACATCTCATAAACATCAAAAACGTCATGTTCACATATAAGATTTTAATCAACTTTTTCTTTAATAACTTCAATAGTTTTATTTATTTTCTGAAACGAGTTGAGCTTTAGAAATAATTCTCCAATTTAAATTCTTGAAATTCTCTAACTAATGATTCTAATATTGGCTCCTCTTGACACATCATCCCTATTGACATTTCCAATTGGTGGAGTAAGTGGAGAACCAGGATTCAAATTACAACAATGATTTTATTAGGTCATGAATTGATATTCATGACTTTACCAAACCATATTTGGGATACTTGGAAAGTAATTCTTTCCCTTATAAAAATTCTGTTTTCTTTTTATAATCTTCTAATTTTAATGTCTAATTACAGTCTACAAATCAATATAACAAAATTATTCACCTTCTTCAAAATATGCTTTAATTTTCTAATTTTCAGAGCTACTGAATTTTTTAGACCCGATTGTTGCATAACCTTTTGAAATAAATTTGTTTACTTGCATAAAAAAAGTAATTATACTCGTATCATCGGTAAATAATTTATTAACAACATCGATTTCATTTATTAGATCTTTTAACTGTATAATGTTTTATATTTTCCGCGTTGGCATTAATTACTCAATGTAAATCCATTCCGAGCTGTGTCCTCTTTCTGATCATCATAGGTAACAAAGCAGTTGCTGAGTTGCTATGTATTTACTTCGTTTTCCTAACTCCAGACTGCTTGTTAAACATGTCCATTATATTCTTTCTCTTTACTAAAATGAAATAAAATCTGTTTTAGCTGAATTTTCTCTTAATTACCAAAACGAATTTGTTTAAATTAGTGAAAATAATTCGATTTCTTCCAGTTTTACGATACGCTATAGAAATGTGATCATATTAGATAACCATCCCTGTACTAAGTAATGCTAGGTTACCTCCAATTGAAGGACCATCTTGTTTGGTGATTTATATTTCTGGACAGAGATACCACCATAGATTTAAAAAAAAAATTACACTTACACTGAGTGGCCACTAATTAAGAGCACTTCCCCAATTAGGAAAATAGACCATTTCTGAATTGTTGAATTAGATGGCTGTATTTGTTATAGAGATCAGGCAGACATGCATCCAACAGTTCTGCTTTTTTTGTGATTGATGCATTAGATTGAGTAAAAGGTGTGACTTTGAATGTAATATGATTGTTGGTGCCAGTATATCACCGAAGTAGTTCATTGATGCATGAGGTCAGAGAAGAATGGCAAGAATTGTGAAACGTAACTGTTAGCCATGTATGGAAAGAACTCCCTGGAATTTTTTAACCTTATTAGCTAACTGCTACTGCTCATATTACAATGTCGCTACCGTTACGAAGCGAATCGCCTTCTTCACCCATTCAAGTACTACTCATCTTGTGCTGCTTCCATAATACCTTCCGGATTGTATGCTTCACTTCTTAATTCAGCCATTTCACACCCGTTCTATTTAATCTTCTGACCTTTGAAATAAACTGACATTTCCTCCGCCAGATAGTTCTAGAGTAGGACCCAAGCCGCGATTACCTTCCTTCTGTTAAGTTCCTCATTCGATGATATTGCTAAAACTATCTCCCGAGTTTGTCATAATCACTAACCTTATAGTTTCACATTTATCCCATTCTCACAGAAGCCCTTATATGTCGGGCCACCATCCGGGTGATTATCATGGTCTAACCAATTGGAGGAATATTTAACACTCCATTTATAACATCTGGTGGGTTGTCAAATCCAGAACCCATGGTTCTTGTGCACCTTCGGCAAGGCACTACCTTAGCTCTCGAAATCTCCAAATATTCATTTCCAGATGCCATCTCTTACTTCCATTCTGTTTTAACATAAGTAGTGAAATCACCTATAATAACTTTTTTTTTTAACAGGCTAATTTTTTATGCATAGTTCTCACTGCTCTCCACATCACCAGGTCTATTGCAATACCTATTTCATTCGGTCTACCTCACACTATACTGCCACTATTACCCCTTGCATCACTACCTTACATGAACATTAGATCTAGATATCACCCCCTTCTTAGCGGCTAGCGGCATTCATTCTCAGCTTCCAAGCATGCCCTCTTGTCCTTTCCCCACCCTCCATTAAATGAAATATTCCATTAACCGAAACCCTATATGACATTTTCAGAAGTTTGAGAGTCTCAATCATATCACCACTCTTTCTCCTGTTTGCTATTTTCTGCAGTCTACAAATTCTCAACCTGTTTTTTTCATGATCAGTACTTCACAATCCTGATATTATTTTAACACTCTCCTTTGCACTATCTCCAATGTTTCAACATTGCGATTATCTTTTAAGTCGTATTTTGCATTGCTACATGGCCCCTGAACTTCATATAATAAATGAAAACTTTTTAAAAAGTTTATTAACAATTGTGAGCAAGATTTAGAGTATTTGTAAATATTATTTTAATTATAAATACTAAAAATGATCTTCTAATTCTGCATATGACTTAGTTATATGTACAAAAAAAAAGCCTCACATAATTTATACTTTTTGCACAATTAACATTTCACTATTAAGCCTTTATATAAGGGAAAGTAGGTAAAGAAAAAATCTACAAGATAAAGCAATACTTTGAAGCGAGAATATGTGATATCTTAGCTGATTACATGTCGCCAGAGGGGATTTTTACAGACCAATTATTCTTATAAGAGAGCTGTCTGTTTGTTGCATGCCATAAATATTCTGAAATTAACACACTTATTAATTTTATTATACATTTTTTTTCTCTAAATAAATGAAAATAAACTTGGAAATAATTGGAGCATATACCAACCAGGATAACTGACTAATTGGAAATTGATCCCAAATATACCATTTCTGAATTTAAAATAAATCAAAATATGCACATGATTATTTTAACTTTAGGAAATTTTAATGCATATTTACCATTTAAATTCAATCATTGAATAATTCATATTCAATGATTTACAATTAAATTCAATAATTTTTGTTCGTTGAAAATTCAATTTTCACCGAACAAAATAGTAAAACATTTTAATACTAAAATATTAGAACAAATATTTAAACTTGTAGATCTCTCTCTCTCTCTCTCTCTCTCTCTCCGTGACTTCATACATAAACGAATGAAAGAATTTAGCAATGATCGAAAAGAACCATTTATAAAATGTATTGACGACATAAGTGAAAGTGATCATTTAAATATGAAACAATATATAAACAAAAATAATAAATTTCTTGATCAATTAAATGGAAATCAGCGAAGCAAAAACTAAATACTTCATGCTAAAAAAAAGTCACAGAACTAACGATGAATTTTAAATGCAAAATTACAACAGTTAAGACTTAGAAATGATATTGTGACAAACATGTAATCAAATTATAGACAAAAAAAAAAGATTGTCATATTTACCAGAATGATTAATATATTTTTCTGTAATACGTGTTTATAATTTATAAACAAGAGAAAAATTTTATCTTATAAATTTGAATAGAAAACAGTTCTGAAAGAATATAATATTTTGGTTTCTGAATAAAATGTATTTTTGTATCATTTTATGGCAAATTTGTTTTCTGTCCCCTTGCATATTCTACACTATCTGTATTATACTATACTACATTTGGAAAGGAATAGATAAAAAGTTAATATACTCCGATAAGATCTCAGCACAATGGTTAAGTGCATGCTGATAAGGAATAGATTGGGTGGGAAGCATACAATATAGAAGTTGACAGATACAATTGTGTCTAAATAACGTTTTACACAAAACTGTATTTTTTTAAAAAAATGAAATGATTTCACATTTTTGAAAGTGAAGAATGTTGTTACACCTGCAGACTAATAATTTATTAGTCTGCAGGTGCGAAAGGGTTGACTAATAATTTATTCTTGAATGTGATCACAAAACTAAGATTCGTGTAATCTATTGAAAAGACGGAATCTTATTTGTAAAGGAAATAATACCGACATCTTTACAAATAATCAAGATTTTGTATAAATTAACACGTAATTATTTAAATTAAATTTTGCATAATTTGACATTTTTGCATAAAATTCTGGATTTTGGAAATCTGTAATACTGGATTTTGTTCGACCATCCCTGAACTACTCTCAAACTATTTTCCTTCTTTATATATCTTTAAAGTTTTGTACAGAGACATAAGATATAAACATTTTTACATCTGGAAAACAAAAATCCAAAACTATATATTTTTAGAACATCATCAGCAAAGACACCATTCGGAAAATTGTTTCAAAAAATAATAAAAATCTCCTGTCCCAGTGTGGTGGCCAGGTAAGAATAGCGCACGCAACCTATGCGAGTCGTAAAAGGCGACTAAAATAGACGCTGAGTTTCGAGAGTTTCGCTCTCTCAGGTTTCTTCTGGAATTTTGCTCCCGGTGAGGGGGGGGGGCTTGATTTCGGGGGATTTGTCCTGGGAGAGCATTTTGGGTCTCTGGGGAGGATGTTCTCCGGCGTGGCCCGTGAGGGGGACCTCGTCGGTGGACGCTTTTCCCTGGAATATGAGCGGTTCTGCTTGGTGGTGGTGGGGGGGGGGAAGACCCGTCACTGAGTGGAGCCAACGCTTAGTTAGACGATCTCTCGGCCACTATGGAGTGGTCTAGGGATGGTTCTAATTTTTAGAGAGGGCTTACTTACATATCAGCCCATGCATGTCGTACGAGGCGACTAAAATGGGTACCCAGTGTGGGTAATGGATGGCAGTGCTGTATCCAATGAAGTTCTAACTGAGGCTCGGCTATTGCTGTTACTCTCCTGCCATGATCAGAGCTTTATATAGCTCAATAACACCCCATCCTTACATTGTCCTCTACAGATAACGAGAAATATGAAAAGCATTCTTGCTTTGCCCATCTAGCCAAAAAAATGTTGAACTGCGGGAGATAAATCCAGAGGGTAACAGATGGCAATGCTGTAGCTAATGAAGTTTTAACTGAGGCTCGGCTATTGCCTTTATCCCGCCATTACCAGAGCTTATAGCTCAATAACACCCCATCCATACATTTTCTTCTATAGGTAACGGGAAATATGAAAAGCATTCTTGCTTCACCCATCTAGCCAAAAAAAAAAAAAAATGCTTAACTGCAAAATTACTTTTGTGTCGACTATTGTTTTTTACATTCAGTGTTTCGGAACATTTTGGCTAGTTTTTGTGCATCTTTGTCTACTTTCAGCTATGGTGTGACGTGGTTTAACACAGTTGTTATTTTAATTATGAAACAATAGTTTAATGAAAAATCAAAATGAAATTACAACAATAAATAAGAGAGATATTAAAGCTAGCTTTATATAATTATTCCAAAACCTAAGATTGTTAAGAATATAACCAGTCTTAAAATTGAACAGATCTTCAATTTCAATTAATGTGTATTCTATCAATTGAAAGGGGAAAAGTGCTTACCTCCCATTAGACAATCTTCGGTTCTTCTTTCGATACTGTACTCCTGTTCTTATTGCTTTTCAAGTACAGTAATTTATTACACACCACTGTGGCAATTTGCTGAATATATTTTACTCATGTTCTTCTCTTAATAATTTTCTTGGTGCATTCTATTCTCGAACATCTAAATTTATACATTCCCGTCTGTTAACCCTAATATAAATGCAAGCTTTCAAGTATAACAACATAGTTTGAATTTTTTTATGTATATTTTAAACCACTGCGCAGAATTCGAAGCAAACCAAAGTAAATCTTAAGAGAAATTCAAGTCGGCATGTTCAGCCTTTTCTTTCGATTCTTTGTCAATGATAGACAACGATTGCTCGGTAGGAGGATATTTAAGAAGCACATACCAATCTTTGTAAGAAACCTTGAACATACATAAACTCGCCAATGACACAGACCTTGACAAAGGGTCCATTATCAGTTTTTCTGCAGCACCACCTACTGAATACCCCTTTAACGACAGACTGACGTATAGAAAATGAATTTTACGAGACGCTCAGGCGGCGTCCTTTATCCGCTGTACGAAGTTTAATTCTACTTGTCAGTAAAGACGCTCTATTGTGTTACCAGAGAAATCCGAAGTGATGCTGCAGCTACGCACATTAATAACCAGAGACGCGTTTTTGCCTTCGCTTGATGAGTTTGATGAAGACAAGGGAAACCTGGGAATTTAATATGCTTTTTTTTTTCCTCTCCAAGGAATCTGCTTAAAAAATACAAAGGGATGAGCAGCTTCGTATAACTAAAAGTTAATTTAAGGTCTATACACATAATGCTTCGTGACATTAAATATTTTAAATTATAAAATATTTAATAACATTTTTTTCCAGACAAATTTCCCCCTTAAGATTACTTATCATCACGACAAGACTGTCCAATGTTACATTCGTTTACAAATGATATATTGCGTTTTTTTTTTTTTTTTTAAAAACCAGAGGGTGTTTAGTTACCTAACTAAAATCTTCTAATGTACAAAAGCGGATGCAACCTCGTCATTATTTCCGGAAACTTTCCCACTTGTTATTCGCTAAAAAATACAAACATATATAATTTTTCTTTTCAAAAAGGAAATACTTAAGTAGTTTGGAATCTGGGGATCCCAAATAACACAACTAATTGTTGTTCCTTATGTTAACGCAAAGTTCATGAGTTCCATTATACAACAATGACAATAGTTCCCTTGGTTTAACATGCTTACTCGGTTGGGTACGATTTCCGAAACTTATCTGTAATACTAGTAGCTGTTCTGTCCTAACTACCGTTTAAATAGAAGGACCCACCCGACAGATTACTACTTATTCTCAAATGCTAGCTTTCTCTGTGTTTTAAGTAATCAGTTATGTTAATGAGCATGTACGATACGTCAACACCCGTCAATTTGTTAAGCAGCCACACACAGAGAAACGGTGGTGGACAGTCATTAAGGAGTGGGTACTGGCACAGCGGAAGACAATTAGTGTACATAAGTAAAGGGGAAGGTTGGTGAGTTGAACGGTTGTTTGTCGTGGAAGCATTAGTTAGAATCTTTGTTCGTTTATTCAGAGACACGAGTCAGGTTACAGTGACTTGACGTGAATTCTTAGGTTCAAGAACATTCTTGGGATCTGGCTTATTGAAGTGTTTACGCTACTCACAAACATACAGAAAATGATTTAAATGAAATGTTTAAGCATGAAAGTATAGTGTAATGTGAAATAATTGTTGAAGAATTCATTTATCTCAATAGAAGTTGATTTATCGAATGAATATACTGAATTCAAGAGAACATATAAACTTAATTTTCGAATATATTGCAGTGGGATGTGGACAGATGCTTCGCTTCTTTCTTTTTTTTTTCTTTCTTTCTCTTAACTGTTAATAATAAATTTATCGATTATTAATATCTAAGACAGCATCGAACACTTTAGCCATCTACTAAATTGTGTCCTGAGCAGTGGCGGCCCGTACATAAGCACTGCGACACTGCAGCGCCCCCAAGGAAAAAATGAAAATATTAAATTTTGTTTGTGTTTATAAATAATAACAATGCTTACAACATTATATAAATGCAATACAACATGTTAAAGGTTACAACTTATGTTTCGACATTGCTTGAATAGTTAATAATTGGAATAATTTGATTAACGCTTGAGATTACGAAACAAATGCACTGCGATCTAACACAGTGTCGGAATTATCACGTTCGGTCCATTCTGGCTAGACTCGCCGATTGTCACTGCACCTAACAGGTGAATCTGACACCAGTGCTCGTTGAGCAGTGTCGCTACAGATAAAATGTATGTTTGCGCGCATTATTTCTGTGAGATGCGAAACTTTTATTATTGGTGGGTGTTCGTGGTGAGGGTGAAATATTTTTGGTAAATCTTTTATGCTGTTAAAATAACATTTATTTATTATAAATACAAGACTGAATTGACAAGTGTCACTGTTGAAAATATGAAAAGAATTATATTTTTTCAGTTATCGTTACACGAAACAAATGCACCGCGATTTAACGCAGTGTTGGAATGTCGAAACCGACACTGCTCGTTCAGCAGTGTCGCTACAGATATATTGTATGCTTGCGCGCGTTATTTCTGTGTACGAAACGCTTATTATTGGTGTGTGTTCGTAGTGAGGGTGAAATATTTTTAATAAAGCAATATTTTAATATGTAAATTGACTTATTAATAAATTGGTTACTGATTAGGAAAAATGAATTATTTTTTCTTATTTTGTATATGCAGCGCCCCCACTTAAAATTTTAACCGGCCGCCACTGGTCTTGAGCAAATACAACGTAGTATTTATGGAATAGAATTAGTCTAGATAACAGCAGCAAATCTCTTCTCAAACTGTACGCCAGTTTGAGTGATGCGAATATCTTATCCTCTACATTTTTACAAAGTTTATCCAGGGAAGAAAAAAAAAAGACTTATACTAAGCTTTTTATTATATAAATATAATTTATACAAAAAACATCAGTGTCTTTTTATTCAAACACTGTGCTCACCTTCCTTACCCAGTGCGTCAGCAAATGGTTGCATTCTACCAGGAAGCTCGTTTCGTTTGATTGTCCACCATTAACATTGCACTAGTCGGCTTTTTATGTCTTGGCACGGTCATTACAGCCTTCCTAGCACAGTAATTGCTTCTCAGCACAAAGTCACTGACTGAAGAAATAATGTCACACCATGAGCATTATTTCAATACATCGGTTTTGCGTAATTCCTTTTAACTTGCATCTTTTGCAATGAAATTAAATATAGTATTGTTGTGTTTGGTTCAAGCTTTAGATGCTGTAAAAGATTTCATGCCTGTCATCACACGTGATAAGCCTAACGCACTGAAATTTCGGTTTTTATCGTTATTTTCAAAAACTGTTGCTTTTATGATGAATTCAAATTTTAGTATTGCCATTTAAGTAAAGGATTTTTTACTTAACTGGCATATAAAATGAATTACAAAAATGAATTCATTTTGTTCTATACAAATAAGGTTTCCCAAAAATTATTCTAATTTTTCTTTTTTGCGAGGAGTGGATAAAAAAGGCAAAGCCAAATCATTTCTATTTTCGTTGCTTTTTATTTCATTGTCTGAAATATTTCAGTAGCCATTCAAGTACATAAAATAAACTTATTGTGCATTTGTATTAATGTTATGCCTTTTTCCACTTTTCTATCATATAAATTATGGGATCCTAAAAGGCCTTTACAAGTCGGGAGGGTATTCGAGCAGCGAGCTAGCTAATAGTTCTAAGATTTAGCCAAAATGTGTCTCTTTTTCCACGATCTATTCAATCAGAGAATTTGTCAATGTCTAGAAAAGTATTATAATTAATTTCGGTGACTGAAGAGTTTTATTGCAGACATAATCTGATCTTTTCTTTTATCTATTTCTTTTAAATGATTACCACTATGGTTTACATGTTGTAAGCTACAAAATGAGGTCTTATTTCCCAAATATGAAAGAAAAAAATAATAGCAAATAAGGAAAAATCGTAATGATATTGGATTCGTCTTTTATTTTTTCAAACAGATTATATACTTTATTTAGAAAAATGAAGCCAATACAAAAATATTTATTTCATTTGTTTTTTTTTAAGCTTGGAAATAGCAAAAACGCTTCATTTTCCCATTGAATTCATTTCGTGTCATTCGGAATGCAAAATCTTCCAAAAATCTTAGTTTGTTTTTATCATCCATTTTCCCGAAAGATTCCGATGCATACCTGTTCAAGAGAGGTCACTAAGTTCATTATTTCTCATCCATATTTGATATTCGTTTTGCAGCAATTTGTATTGTGATACTGAACCAGAAACCGCAATATAAGGTGCAACTTTTAGTGTGTAGCAAATTTTAATGTTGCTGACGAAGAAAACCAATTTTACAGATATCAAATTTGAAATGATGTAAATCAAATTAATTAAAACTGTTTATCGAAAAAAAAATTACAGTATAAAGCAAACTATATTAATGCGACTACTTGATTTGGCTGCATATACAATTCCACAGAATCGCAAAATCTGTAAACATAAAGCTAAATATATAATTAATAGTGACCTATATCTCAAAATTTTATATTCAAGAGAAGTTCTCTTCTAAGAGTAGCTGTCTTTTGTTGAGCAAAAAAAAAAGGGAGGAAGGGGGCGGAGACTTCAGAAATATAGGAATTTTGACATCCCAGATTTAACTTAGCTAAATGCAGTAAATCGTACATTTTATATCGGACGATGAAATACTGGATTGTATATATTGAAAGCTTAAAGAAAAGAACATGTTCGAACTGCAGAATAAAATTTTTTTCTCTACATTTCTTCCAGCATAAATACCACATAAATATTTCCAAAGTCACATGAGACATTATGGAGCAAGCCAGCATTTTTCACTTTTTCTAATGCCACCAACCATCCTGAATTCGCAATTTTCTTTTTCTGTATACTGACTGGAGTACTACGCTCTAGTTTTCTAATATCTAAGTTATCTTTTTCGGAGATTTTAATCTTGATAATTTCACCTGACTTTCTAGGAGTAGTTGTCTTTTGTTAAGTAAAATAAAAAGGGTGAGAGGGAACTTCCGAAATGCAGGAATTTAGACTTCCTAGCTTTAACCTAGTTAAGTGCAATAAATCAGCTGCACTGATAACAGAGATGTATCAGTGCAGCTGATTTATTGCACTTAACTATAGTAGAGATGTTGCAGCATTTGCTGTCATTCATCGATTTCCATATATTAGTCACATGCTTATACGAATACCGGACAATCCTAATTGCTTCCCACACTAATGATCCTGTTTGAGTGTACTGGAGATATTGTTTTGCCTATAGATAACGCACAATCTAGTGTTGAATTTTTCCTTCCATAGAACAACACACAATCCTGATTTTTATTCTTCATTTCTTTGATTGGATTATTGTTTGCAATCTCGTGATCCAAACATTTTCCTCTTAAAATTCTCTTCCTTCATTTAAGAAGAAAGAAGATACATAATGAAGAAGAAAATACATTAGCTCATTCAAACAAACTGATTTTGTAAAAGTTAAGCATGGAATATAGTGGTCATATTTCCTAATTCCTTGCAAAGCGAACTCTCTAATTCATTCAGTATCGACAATCTCCTTTGGCTGAAAAGACCCGAGTTGGAATCCATCTAGGACACGAAGAGCCTTCACAAGGGATTTCCATATCAAGATAAGTTAGCAATAAGATATCAGAGACTCCTGTTGAATCCTGCTCAATCTGGAACAGCACACACGTCATCCGATGACATTTCTTCGATCTGTCTGAAAACTATCTCCTCCAGAATGGTCCTCTCCTTTTGATCTTTTTTATACTCATATTCCTCAGATACCTTTAAGTTTGAAAATTACCTTATATCCGATCTATACCTGACATGGGTGAACAAATCATTTCCAACAAATTATTGCCCCCATTGCTCTTTCCAGTTCTTTATAAAATAATGGGAAATCATTAACAGTGAAGTTCTACCCTACTTGAAAGTCTCTTAACTAATAAATGATTACCAGTATGATTTCCACCGCAGTTAATCAAGAACTTTTTGCTGACGCTCCTTACCATGTTTGGATTGATACTATGAACATTAAAAAAAAAAAAAAAAACTAAAGTGGTTGCTCTTAATATATCTAAGTAATTTGATCGGTTTTAGTATAAATCCTTTCAAATAATCCTTAATTTCATTATCTTGTTTCCTTTAAAATTGCACTGCCAGATTTCTCTCTGTGGTCACGCATGACCTGTAATAATGAGCGAAGTGTTATCTCTAACTTTGCAATTCATTCTGCAATACCCTACTTTCCATTCTTTCAGCTATTCCTTCCTTCTCTGTATCGTTGAATGATATCACTGTTAGATTTCAGATGCAGTTCGAACTTCGCCGACAGCACATTGCAGTCATATTTTTCATTTGACACACATTGCATTACCTACCAAAACTTTCAAACCTTAAATAATATTTAATAAGCCGGCCTGCCGATAGTTTTTTTCGGCATGAAACTCTATGGATTTCGATCCGAGTTTCGTACCCGGCTATTAAAAACATAAAGAGATTTACCATCCCCCTTTCTATTACTTAAATAATATGTTCAAGCTATCAATTTCTTAACTGCATTGCTCTCAAAACGCAATCATTTCTTATCTCTTACTAAAAATAGCTTTCTTTCCGTTCTTACTTTTAGCACCTCTATCTCTAGAAAAGAATGGATACGATTGGGCTGATTGGAATCGTGCAACTATTAACCATTAAACTCCATACAGCTAAGATTTATAATTTGTGCATATTTGTATTTAATGTCTTCAAGCAACTAAAATATACATACTAAGATTTATCGCTTGGTGACTAATATATGGAAAATATCAGTTTTCTGTATTTAGTACGGAAACTGATAATCTGTAAATGGTGTTTGAAAAAACGTAATGATAAAAATAACAAAAAGAGAAGATGAATGTGAATAACTAACTTAATACCTAACTATAAAATATATTTTGTTAGAGATGTATGTTGGCGAAATGTACACACATTCAAGCAATAAATATAAAAGGCAAGTTGTCTTTTGCCATAAACATGAATCTTCTTCCTTTTACAGTTTATTAAATCTTTTGTAAAGACGAGGGCATAACTGAAAAAGGGGAAATATGTGTAAGCAATGAAGTCCAACTGCTCCACCTCCATCAACCAGTATCAGTCCCGCTTCAACCTATTATAGCTGTAAATCGGCTCTTTTGTTCACAGTGAGAAACTCATTATGGGAAGCATTACAGTTTCTGTCCACTGCAACTAAATAAAGGTCCCGGTATTTACGAACACCCAGTGCCCGCATGACCCAGACTTGTGCTTGCTAGTTCCTCAGGCAATGTGTAATGGTTTTCACATAATGAGAAGAGAGTGAAAGTGTTTCTTTTCGGATATTCTTCTTTCTTTTCTCTCTCTCTCTCTGAAAACTCGCTTTGTGCGTGGTTGCATGCAATAAATAATAATTCACGATCCACTCATTTGTTTTACTTTTCGGTTTTATCGCTCCTATTCTAAAAAAATAATATTGCTGTTTGTCAAAAACGTCATTAAAATTACAGTAAGAATAAAAGTATCACCGAAATGGGCATTTCAGAATTTTTCTTTCATTTATCTACAATATTTACTACCATATTCCAGTAACTTTTGCAGATAAAGCTATTCCTAACTCTCTCTCTCTGGTAAAATACACCGAAAGAAACAGGTACGATTATATTTGATACAGAAATAAAGATCAAAAGAGGCTTAAATTCTGAAAAGAATGTTTCTACAGCTACCTTTTTCTGAATAATGATCCTACAACAGCAGGTGATGAGTGTAGGGCAAATATATACACCAAAAAAAAAAAAAAAAGAGGAAGATTTACTTCTCTTGTTAAGTGACATTGTGAAAATGTCCAAAAGGCCAAAGCATAGGATAGGCACCTGTCTTTTCTACGAACTTCAACGCCTGTATTTGTTACAAAGATGATTCTTGTCGTTCCGGTAGCTGCGCTTTTAGCTACTATTGTAAATCGCATTGAAAATCTCACACAGCTAATGCCAAGTGATGATCTGCCAAGCGTTAAAGCTTTGTTGTCCAATAAATGTATATCAATACATAATAATTTCAGTGTACATGTAACAACGAGCTCTGTTGCACGGACAATTGGAGTATCAATTATGAGACTGAGTAATTGTTCTGCACGAATTCCAAAAAAGAAGCAGCTCTTTTTCAGGCAACAATATTGTTGCGTAAACTCACATATGAGCACGCGACAAACTATATTTGTTGTGATTCACGAGGTTTGGTATTTGATCTTAATTCCGCAATTATTAAATAGTATAGAGTGTGTTTAATTGTCATAATACATGTTAGAAAGGTTAACCTTAAAATATTCTATTTTAATTAGTTATATATTTTATTTTGAATAAATCGGGGCAATTAGAACAAAACATTTAATACAATTTTTTAATAATACCTTGCTTAGAAAAGCATAAAACCTTTGAAATTTAACACCCCTTAAAAAGAAAATAACTAAATTATCTTTATGAAGTTCCACAGAATTAATTACGGTGTAAAGACCGAACTGTCGCGTGACAAGGGGAAATTCTTTGAGACCTCCCTACACGACTTTATTTACATTTGCGAGTCTCCCGCCTGCTAGTGAACAGTATTGACCTACCCACATTGCAGAAACGGGGGAAAGTGGCTACTTAGAAATTCACTCTGGCCAAATAAACCATCCTGGAGACAAACCGAGCACTCTATAATTAAGTTGGTAGATGGCTGAGAAGTGAAGTTCTGCTTGTCACACGAGGTTTGACGTAATTATCAGCTAGTCACTGGCCAACTTAATGATCACCATTCACTCCTCCCCGTTTCCTACCATAGCACTTTCCCTCGAGCTTACTTCTTAATCTTTATATAGACTTACACCTTTACTGTAAAGTTTTGTAAGATATATTTTAATTAGATTAAGCAGCATTAATCTCTCTCTCTCTCTCTCTCTCTCTCTCTCTCTATATATATATATATATATATATATATATATATATATATATATATGAGAGAGAGAGAATTTTACCTTGGGTATAATAAGATAATAATAAAATAGCTTGGTATCTTTAACATATATATATTTGAAGCGATTTCGACTACTTTCAGAAATGTCTTTAGTAGATTTCATTATTGTTGAAGTGCCATTTATGAGACCCAATAATAGAACTTTAACTTTTAGCATGGGAAAAACTAAGCGGTAAACCCTAAAAATTGTGAGCGTGCTTTCATTGTCGACCACCATGTTCTCTCTCTCTCTCTCTCTCTCTCTCCTTGTGTGTGTGTGTGTTCAATCCCTTCTTTGGACAAGAAATTCCAGTAAATTGAAATATGTTCACCAATAGTTTTGGTGAACCAATATATTGATTTTTAGTAATTTTACTGTTATTTCTATTAGAAATAATAAAATAACGTATATTTTACTCAAATTTTTTTAATTACCTTTTTTTTATTAGAAATGTTTACAGAATTATAAAAAAATATATACACCTTTTTAAATCTTCTATACTAATATATTACCTTTAATTTATGACATTCAAATAGGACATGCGCAGCACAGGATTCGGTAAATTATACAGAGCTGTACTTAGCGTTGTCAATACAGGAATGTCTACTCCAATATATTATATACGAAATAAAGTTGTCCCGTTAGTTTCACGACCTTTCATTGCAAATAAAGGTTGTGAAGAACATCGCATTCTTTTTTTTTTTTTTTTAATGTAATCAACTTAAGGATGGCACATTCTAAGAAATGTATGAGATTCCTGAGTGTGTTGATTTTGACATCATATTACATTTTAATATGTTTCAAGGCAGTAAAAGAACAAAAGCCTCAAGACTACTTCTATTCTTTCCTGTCAAGGAAGACAATCCAATGATTTATCTGTTTTTCAGCGTCTTTATATAATTGCTTCGTTTTATTTATTTAAATGCCTTTGTGTGTCTTTCCCTTTTATGTATGGAAACATCTAACAGTAGCAATATTTACCTTATTTTACTAACGCTTGGAAGAATGCTTTTTGCTATGTTTTAGAATTAATTAGCTGAGAATAAAATGCATTTAATGACTTTAAACTGATGTCAAGTTCTGTCCTGTTATTTAAGTTTGAGACGAAAATTTGGAATAACAAAATACATCCAGTTTTTTTTTCCCTATTATGTAAAACTTTCATAATATTTCCGCTTGTGTACTTTTTAATACGTTAAGATCGCATGTTCTGTTATTGTCGTTGGTTTTAGGATCACGCTAAAGAGGAGATTCTGAAGCGATTATCAGGATATAAACAACAGTACGAGATGGAAAACACTTCACTTTTGTTTCAGACCAACTAACCTATCTTCGCTTGAAAAGTTGAAAGATTTTGGACAGTATTCAAACAGGGATCTTTGATATCAATTTGAATTGCTATTTTATTCAGCTGATGAGAGAACCTGTTATTTTCCTATTGCCACACACACACACGAAGTTATCAATCTGTGTTTCATGTGACAAATCTAAGCTTCTGAAACAGGACTTGTACTCGTAAAAAAGTTTTAAGTTTTTTTTTTTTTTTTTTTTGTGGATCAATTTCAGAGTTCGAAAATTTTCGAATTTTCGAACTCTCTGCTTATCTAAGTTTATCACTAGGATATAATAGGAAAATGAGGCATAACTAATGAATAAATTGGATAATCATTTTAAATAGTTATAGATTCTTTCCTGTGGTTGGTAATAATTGGAACCTCGGGTTTCTCTATAGAACAAACTGGTCACAGAACATGTAATATACGGGCTTTAAAGCGTTTTAATTGTATCAATCGTAATTAAGATAAATCGACTGCCTTAAGGTGCAGGTACTTTATTTTGCTATGTGAGAGATTCCAACTGGATATAGGCATGAAGTACTATACACACGTGACGGACTTTTATAAATGTTACTGATCAACTTCGTTATTCAGTTTATAAACAATGACTGGATAGACAGTCTCAAAGACCACCTTTAATCCATCATATAATTTCAGTTTAAGAATTACAAAACTTAAGTTTTGTGGGGGGAGTGAGGAATCGTTGACGAAAAAGTGTCATGTCCTTAGTATAAATACAGAAAAACTCTAATACAGGCTTTAAAACCATACGGAAGCTTTTACTAGAGGAGGACCCTTTCTTTATGTGTAATGGGGTGGATGTATCGAATTATGTTAGATTCAAATATTCGCTTCCCAAAAATTGATTTAATTCGCCTATATTTTAGAGCATGTAATAGAAAACTGCATTAATTTGAATTACACAAATTAATATTTTCGAAGAAATCAAGGGACATCCGCGTCTTGATGTGTTGTTTTTATTGATACAGACTTTTCCTTGCTCTAAAGTATTCTTATTTTATTATTTCAATTTAATTATAAAATTGCTTTATAATTAAAGTAAGGAAAGGACTAATATTAAGACAAATTTTACAGGGGAAACAAACCGAAAATTAGGGGAATCTACGAATTACAACAGATTAATACATTTACAATCTCATGAAGGCATGCATTAAAATACTTAAATGCCTTTTAGACCGACACCATCATGTTAGAATCAAAATAGAAAACTCTTTTTTTTTTGTTTCTACAACACATCTTGGTATACAGTGAATATCTTAATGCAAATATAACTTGAATGCATTTTCAAAGCAGAGTTCAAAACCAGTATAATTGAGATGTCACCGATGACTTGAGTGGTGAGATAAGCAAGAACGACCACCCTGTGAACAAGCGCTAAATTAAAACAACGAGGCCGCAACACTTCCATAAATATGGATAGGCAGAAAGAGTCGGAGTGATTTACCCTGTGGCAATTTCTGTGTGGTGTGTGGCAGAAGTGGACCCCGCCTCCTTAACGGATTTGAGGAAGTTTTGCAGTTATCAGTTATCAATCAAATAATCCTGAAGGGATAACAAATGATTGCGCCAAAAAAACGTTTTTTATTTATTATTTTTCTGGTCAACATTTCGGAAATGAGATGTTGTTGTTTAGGATTACGTGGAGATAAGATCATTTGACGAGTATATTATGTCTGTTAATTGCTTTTTGGGAGGGGAGGGGATGAATGAAGTCCCCAATGTCCCAGAAGAAAAATCCTCTCTCTCTCTCTCTCTGGATGAGCCTAACAAACCCCTTCTGATTGTCCTTTTTCTCCTCTCCAGGATTCGAACATTGAACTATACTACAGGTGATGAAGTGAGAATAAAGCGTGTTTATGAGCGCCTTTCAGGTCTGGCAATTCCCACATAACGTATTAAAGGATTGCAGTAAAAACAACGGACAGTATTCTACGAGATAACAGTGTGAACATCAGACAATTTGCTTAAAAGTTTTCTACCGAGAAAAATATCGTGCGAGGCAGAAAATATTAATTCATATTCGGAATCAAAGGGCGAAGACAATTTACAGGAGAACCGATACTACAAGCATCCCAATGACCTTTCCACGAGGACTGCTTCTATGACTCGCGTAAATTAACATTCTCTACTTAAGGAAGTAATGTTAAGGATAAACTGAGGACTGAATTGGAAACTCATTGGAATATATACAATGAGAATGATTGGGGGGGGATCTGAAAGCATATTATGAGAAAACATCTCTTGAAACATGAAGAAATGATTTTCTCTGAAATATAACGGACATTCTAATTTAAAAAAAAAGGCTAGAGGAATCCTAAAGAATCAATGAACAATAATTTCTTAGGGCATATGTAGCATGTGAATTCTACTACCAAACACGGTAATAATGAGTGATAGGTCTACAATAAAATATTATAATTGTATATTAATATCGTGTAATGCATATAATTATACATTAGCACCGTGGGAAGACTGACATGGAATTTTTTATGCAACTTGATATCTCCAACTAGCAGAGTATGGGAAAAGGTCTCACATGATGATGAAATCCATTTACTACCTAAGAGTGCTTTTGAATATCCATGCCCATGAGGGATTCGAATCCACTGCCTGCTGGTTGGAAATCGGATATATCATCCGATCAACCAGACAGTCTGAGAGAATCGTATTTAATCTTCAACCTTGCTAATACAAAAAAATTAACACAATAAAAGAACAATCGCCAGAGAGACAATCAATTCGGATCCCCCCTCACATAAACGCAAGTATAAAACGTGTACGTGATGAGATCCAGGCCTTCTGAAATAATATGTAACCAAAAGCCACGCTATCCATCTCTTCTCATCTTCTACTTGACTTGTAATATTCCCAAGTCAAATTCGCTATTCTAGTAACTGACTCGCAAATTGAAAAGCATATTCCCCCCCCCCCTCTAAAATATGATCTCGTTAGTGGCAAAAACTACTTTATTCTTAATTTCCCAATGCTGAAGAAATTATAAAATCCTAACTTGATAATTGGAGAGTAACTTTGATATCATTCTTCACAAATGTTCCGTTCCTCCCCACTTTATAGCGACTCATCAAAACTTGGCATTTCCGGGATCTTTATCTTCTACCTAAACTTACCGTTAACCCCATCTTTTTATTTGGAATGAAAGAATGAAAAATATATCTGGTTTCCTTGAATACTTGTTCCATTATGGCTGTAGAAGTAGAGTAATCATGGATTAATTATGTTTAAAAACAATCTGTCTTAGAAGGTGGGGGTGGAATGATAGTCTGAGATATATTTTCTGTCACTTTTTAGATCCAGTAATCCCATTTGTGCAAAGGATAAATGATTCCGAACAACCCAAGTTAAATCACTGACGCTAATCATTTGTTTTGCATGTGTTGGATATCTCTAACATCATAATACGCCATACCACAGAGCACGCGTCTTCCAAATATGGTTACAGGGATGTGATGGCGACTTGACTCTAAAGAATTTTCCACTTCCGTCAGATCCGCATCCAATTGAACATCATTGTGGTGTTACAGAATGAAATGCTCACGACAAAGTCGCTAACAGACATGATGGATCTTCAGGAATTTATGATTTCTGTTTGATGTAGGATTATCTTGGAATCGAGGCTGTTGTGAAATTGTGAAGGCTTCAAAGTGGTCCAAGCTGCTATGACAGTGCCCCCCCCCCTGCCTTGTCTGGCTCAATTCACACTTTCCAAAATTTGAAAATAATTATCCATCGTGAGAATGAGTTATTTATTTTGTACCCTTATCTTTTCAGTTTACAGTCCTTTGACGCATCAGTCCATATACGATATTCCGGTTCACCCTGAAGTTAATATTCTGTTGAGTTAAGATGGACTCGGTGAAGGCAGTCAACTTTCTCCACATCAGGTTTCTCGAAAGGTCTCATAAGTTATCAGTATGCCATAGCAATATGAAAGAAATTTGGTCTGTTCTTTTCAGTTACTCAATGTAGGAAGTGTTGCATTATCCAGACATATTCGTTTGTGGTCATCCTTCCAGGCATTATATATTAAGGTCTGCGTTCAATTCAGTAGGTTCCAGAAATTCTAGATTTTCTTTTCTCAAAATATATAAACTGGAGAAAAACACAGTTAGCATACATAACACTTCATCACCACCATATTCCTATTAAGCATTCTTCCGGAGCGTACAGGATGATATAATAGTATTGTGTGATTGTTTTTATATAATAGTTGCCTATCAACAATTTTATTCCAAATTAATCGACTGTTTGTCCAGTTTCCAATGTAGTTAAATCTAATATTTCGGTCTAGTAAGGCATTACTAACTGTATCAATCCATCTGGATCTTGGTCTTCCTCTGGATCTTTTCTTTTCATTCTGGCATTAAAGACTTGCTATGCTAATATTTCTCTCCAATTCTAATTAACTATTTTATCCTTATCATACCCATGCTCACATACACTGACTGCAGCAATCCTACGGCAATCATACTTTCCACAAGCTTAGGATAGCAATCAATGGGAATTTTGAACCATACTTCCTGTAGGCGACAATGAGGTCCTGGACTGTTGTAGGGCGGACGTCTCTTGACTTCAACCAAAGCTCCAGTTCATCCCAGAGATGTTCATTAGGTTTGAGATCAGGGCGCTGTGGTTGCCAGTCAAGTGTGGTCACGTTCATGTCAACAAACCACACAGTTACAACAGCAGCCTTATGACACGATGCACTGTCTTGCAAAGAGACAATGATCAGTTCCGTAGAAACGCCACAAAGTACGAAGCATTGCATTGTCTAGAATGTTCAGATACCTCTCGGAGTTCAATGTTCGTGGTATCACAAAGAGAGGTCAAACCAGCAAAAACAGGATCAACCATTACACCCCAGCTTCCGAATTTTATAGTTGGGATTAAGCACTCTGGTAAGACATTCACCGGGCATGCATCACACCTACACCTGTCCATCTGCTTGCTAGTAGTTGTAGCGGGATTCATCGCTCCATAATACAGCTTTCCAAGCTTCCATGTCCGACTGTACACTCTCTTCGCACCACTGAAAACTATGGTGCATTTGATATTTTGAGCCTCAGTTCTGAATGTTTTTGTGCAGATTCGTGTTCCAGTCGATGCCCGAAATTACTTTTTTTTTTAAAGTATCTGCCAACGAATGGCCAATTTTCCGAAGAGATGTACCTTAAACATGCCATCCTTTCAGAATGCCCATTTGAAACACCGTCAGTTTCATTCTCATAGCCATTTTAGCCGGACAAATTTGCACTGACTTAGGAGCATCATATTCCTCCAATTTATACCGGCTACAAACACGTGACTTGCCCATGGGGATGTCCGTTGACTTTTTTCCAGACAGTGTATTCCTGAATGCTAAGAATGCCAAGTTACCTTTTAATATCCTCATACCAGTTTTATTATCATTTTCTGAATTTTTTTCATCTTCGCCTAAAATTGTATCAAAACAGATGAAGTATTATTCTACACATACTGGTCAGTGAATTAGAAACTTTTATTTAATAATATGTTGGACATGCGACTGGCGATGCCGTTCCTCTTCAACTCCCTGTACATAGTTCGGTGAGATATATTTCGTGAAAAGCCTTTATTAAATGCTTCTTCCCTCAATTGCACCACACAGGAAGTTTTGTCTGTCCGTACAAGTCTTCTCAGACAGCGATCTCGTTCCTGACAGTTACCCCTCATAGACAAGAAAGTGGGTTATTTTTACACTGATTAAACACTGGAATATCTCACGTTTTGAGAAACATTCAGCTCTGCTATTTTCAAAACTGTGATTCCAGCCAGACCCACAAGAAACCTTTTATCGAACTCCGAAAGATCGTTTGTTTTTTCCATTGTGATCGACACTATTGACGATTACTGACCATAAGCATTCTTAAATAGTTCCCTAGAACACTTGGTGACGTATGTGACCAAGTATTTTGCATATAAAGTGCGTAAATGATGTTTACGTACATCTGCATAAAGATTTCTAATTCAGTGGCCGATATGCATTGTGTGTGAGCTGATTTTCACAGATTATTTTTATTGCTAACTTTCATACCAAGCTTAATACAGTAGCTATTCGGTTTAGCTAAAGAATCCTGACTTATATTGAATTTATTTAGGAGTAAATTAAGGAATTTAATATTTTTCATTATTAGGTCCGTTCCAACTTTCCTTCATAAGATGATACATAGATATACTACATTATGAATTTTATGAATAAAAATTATGAATTTTCATGTTTTATCAAACCATCCTCCAGTACTTTTCCATTCTCTCAGCTATCTGACGGCTTAACAACAGGCTATAATGCTGCTCTGCATAATGTCGCATTTCCAGTATGTAATTGTAAGATTTAAAAGAGTTTTTCTCTCAGCACCTGAATTGCGTCTCCAGATCTACACCAAAACATATCCATCTTATATTCCAATACTTCTCTACTGTTTGTCTAAAACTGAAACTTGCTACAATTCCTATTGACATAAATCCAGTTTATTATTCACCAAATTTCTCTTCCACATTTTTTCTTACTATTTTCTCAAGCATATTTGCATATATCTTAGCTGTTACACTCTGTGGGAGAATTCCTCTGCAATTCTCACATTCAATTTTATTTCCCTTTCGTATATGAGGAGGGGCTTGAAATTTCTGACAAACACCTAGAACAAAAATGATATTAAAGCAACTGATACATGACCACGCCTTCTGAATTATTTCGCGTGGTCCCTACAAAATTTTACTACCTCCGTATTTAGGAATTTATGATCGAATAACATCTGCTCCAGCTGGAATAAGTATTGCTGACTCCACTGCCCTTAAATATTTCTGACAATTGAAATATTTAAGGGCAGTGTCATTTGATATTTAATATCAAATGACAGACCTGCTTTGGTCATCGCTTGATGCAATT
Organism: Typopeltis vanoorti; assembly: GCF_054136105.1. Taxonomy (NCBI): domain Eukaryota; kingdom Metazoa; phylum Arthropoda; class Arachnida; order Uropygi; family Thelyphonidae; genus Typopeltis; species Typopeltis vanoorti. The sequence continues at coordinate 107,715,660 of NC_143556.1, read as the reverse complement.
GTCAGCCTTTCAATGTAATTTCTCCAGAAATACAAAACATCTTCAGTTTGACTTTTATTATCTGAAATTCCTGTTAACCTCTTTGTCGAATGAGAATTGCAGAGGAATTTCCTTACTAAATGTACAAGGTAAGATTTATGCAAACATGTTTGAGAAGATAGTAAGAAAAAGTGTGCATAGAAATTCGGTTTTCTGATTTCTAAGTGTTTTCTAAATAGTTTCTAACATTTTTCCACTTTCGGATGATATTTTCTTTACCAAAATTATTCGGCACTTCAGTTTTATCTTCGTTTATAAATAGCTAGCTTGCATTTTAGTTTGTATTTCCCAGGGGGGGGGGGGAGAGAGATTTGCTGATAACTTTATTTATGTGATTTGCTCTCTTCATTTTGGAAATTATGTACACCAACTTATATATAATTTTGTTGGTCGCTTAGGAATCTTAAATTTAATTTCGAGACTAGCATATCATAGATCTTCAAACAATTTTGACTTTATGAAAATCAAATTAAGAATTTGATTGTCGTGCATTTAGGTGATTTTTATGGTTTGCCTACAAGATTTACAAACGTAAAGTGATCTTGAAGATTATTTCAGGCTTTCAGCAGACACACAAACATCGCTTACAGGAATAATATACTCGCCTCATAATCTTTCTTAGTTGTCTTAAACAACTCTCTCTCTCACTCAGAATTTACGATATATATTATCCATGAAATAACAGATGAATTCGCTCACATAATAAGGGAGTATATCATTTAATCCATTATCAGACTACATACATTCTTCTCAATACCAGCTCGTCATCAATACTCCCCCCCCCCGTCAGAGAACCTGTTAATACATTCGATATGATTTCATGGGGTGCTTCTCCTCTTCAGGTTAGTTTCCATCTCTTTAAATAATCAGTAATGATAAAGTCTTTATTTCAGAATCGTTAATGAAACTACAACTATCCCAAATCTTAAAAGATAAGATGCTGTCGTTGGAAAACATAACATAGAAAATAAAATGATATTTCTGTTTCTCTTTTAATAAAACATCGAACTTACATTTAGGACATTTCTTTTGAATCAAGTATTAATCTATAACAGACTCGATTATTTTTCTAAAAGCATTGTCATGCTTGTAATTTATTATTCATAAACTAACGAATTAACTTGTCCTATGAAATTTCATGGCTTTCACTGAACTGTTTCTGCACAATAATATTAACGTTATCCTAATGGATAATGTCATGGCTCAATGAGGGCTTTTCTTTTAGAGGAAGCGGATGTGTGGGGAATATATACCAATCTGATAGCTAAGTTTGGTCACATATCTAACATGATACAATGATATTTTTGTAGCGTATCAAAGCTGGATGCTCAGTGCTTTGTTTAAAATGTCAGACGGAAAGTCGTCTTTTTTATTTTTTGAAACTTTTATTATATTCAATTTACCTATATGAATAATAATATATTCGAAAGTAATCACCGTATAAATATAATGATTCTCAAGTGGTTAGGCGAATATATTTTTCGAATTAGTATAGTGAGGGGGGGGGGATGTAGTCGAGAAGATATATTCAGTATTATAATATTTTATTCTGAAAAAAATTTGTTCTTTAATATGTTCAAAGGGAAAATGGAGAATAAAATGATTGTGAAGATGCAGTAGAGAGATTGGAGCCTCTATAACATTTCGGTAGTGACAAATTCTCGTGATTAGAAACATCAGGGTGAAATCTTCATCCATCACACTAAGGGGAAGCGAAGCGTGGCAGCTGTTCTCATGTGGATCCAGCTTACAGGTTTCTCTCTCCTAGAATCTTAAGTTTTTCTGCAAATCGCACTAAAGCAGCCAGAGATATACGCCATGGCTACTTCTGTCCTTTGGAACAGTTCTCCTCACTCTGCCTTCCCCAGATTAAACCCTCAGTTGTTCAAGCAAAATGTGAACATACTTCTCTTTTCTTCTATTCCTCTTGCCCATACGGCACTAGTGTGATATAGGTCTTGTGGTCTTTCGTGTGGACCATATATATATATATATATATATATATATATATATATATATATATATATATATAGGGATGGTCATACTGATATGAAGTTTCTCGGGTTTAAAGTATTAGGTTATGTATGTTTTTAACTTTCCTAATTTCTTCGTCTTAAAATCTGTAGCTTGGCCACCAAGTAGTTCACTTTAGAGTATAAATTACTCTTCTTTCAGCTGTAACTGCCACCTACTGCGTTATAAAGTAAGCCATGCTTACATTCTCCGAAATAAAACAAACGTAATTTTGATTATAGCATTAGCTGGGAATATTGTTCTACGTGCGGAGTATTTATCTTGATGAATATGTGCTTTTTTCATCCTTTAAAAGTGCTAACTGAAAAAGAAAACTGAGTTTAAAAAAAAAGGAGAAAACTAATCCACCTGTCATGCTTTGAGACGAACATTTTGCACGTTCGTTCTTCTTGATATAACGTGTTGTACAAAAGTCGTAAGGAGGGAACTACTACTTTTTTTTATCTAAATAAAATTTACACAGAACACTTTTTTTTATCCGTTTTATGAGTTTTGCTCAGTAGAGTAAGATGAAGTTTACCATAATCCACGAATAAGGTAGCGATTGGGTAAATGAGTAACTGTTTTGCCGGGAGTTATTTGCGAGGATTGGTCTACCTAACCGCGTCTGACATCGTAATGACGACAGCGTCGGCTGGTCTACCCCTGTGGTATAAAGCGGCAGGTAAGGTCGGCCAAGGCCACACGTGCCTCGGCTACCTCAGTGACGTTCAGGTGTCATTCTAAGCTACGGACTTCTTTTTTGGTGTGTGTGTTTTACCGGTAGGTTATCCTCTTGTCACGTGACTATGTAGCAATGCATTCTGCTACCGTTTAAGTACTTTTCTAGGACCTACAGGGAAGGGTCAGTGGCATCTTTTGTTTGTTTGTTTGCTTGCTTGAATTCGTTATGGATGAGAGATACTTGCCGAAGCTAGAAGAGTACATCAGATCTTTGTCTCCGCCGTATACACCGCCAAAGACTAAACAAGTGTACAGTGCTGGTATGAATCCATCCAAAGATTTCGAGAACTCAATGCTACAATATTCAGGAGGAATCTGTTCCTTGCTCAATTATGAAGCTCCAAGTACTGTTAGTTCGGATGAACTAAATTATGAACTTTCCAGCAATGTCTTCCGAACGGAACTTTCAAAAGGTGAGAAAGTGAAAGAATCAGTGATAGCTGTTTCCGACGATTCGTCATTGTCGTATACCTCTCAAGAAGCTGACATCTTAACGATACCTTTTCATGATAATTTTCTTTCTACTCCTAATCGGGAAGAATGTGGAGCCGATGCTTCGCCATACAGAAAAGCACGGAGAAAAGATAAACCAACCTGTTACGGTAAGAAAAAGACAGATCGTCCAGTTCCGCCTCCGACGATCCTACGAAATCGTCGGTTAGCCGCAAACGCTCGTGAGAGACGCCGGATGCAAAGTCTTAACCTGGCATTTGATCGTTTGCGTGAAGTAGTGCCATCGCTTGGTGATGATCGGAAACTGTCCAAATACGAAACCTTGCAAATGGCTCAGACTTATATTAGTGCCCTGTGTGAACTTCTAGAAAGGGACTAACAAGGGTGCTTGTGTAAGTTATTTTTATGTATATACCGCTCAAGGACTTTAGACTTTAATGTACAGAACATGGCTTTAATCTTATTTTGTTACTATAACATGCTGTTCATGTTAATGTCTTGTACAAAAATTTTATAATAAACAATTTTAAAAGTGATTCAGAAGTGATGTTATTTATAATTCAAATAGATCGTTTTGATTGTCAAAACTTTTTAAGGAACGAAAGAAGTTATAGAAATTTTGTTATATTAGTTAATATAAATGTATAAAGTAATTTAGTTTAATTCTGCATTTAAATTATATATTTCAAGAAATTTATTTACTTATCGAATTTAAATAAATATAAAGATACAATTTCTCTATTCAGCTCAATCGTAGCAATAAACCAATATCGAAATCTAAAATTTCATGCTGAAAATTTTTAGTTCTTATAAGGACTGGCTTAAAGAGGCGAAGCAAGAATGCTTTTCATCTTCCCCGTTATCTGTGGAGGACAGTGTAGGGATAAAGTGTTATTGAGCTATTAAATTGAGCTACTAAAGCTCTGATCATGGCAGGAGGTAACAGCAATAGCTGAGCCTCAGTTAGAACTTCATTAGCTACAGCATTGCCATCCATTATCCCCCAAGGGTATTGGATTGAATCAAATTTTTAGTTCAATCATTACATTATATTATAATATAATTTTATGTTCGCTAAATTTTGCTGTTTTAAATTTATTTGAAGAAAAATTTTTATTGCAGTCAATATGATTTTATTTTTTTGCTTAATAAATAATACTTGTTTTACATTTTTATATATTACTTCATTTTGATTTTTTATGAATGGTTAAAATTACAAACTGCAACATTATTTTAACTTGCGTTATATGGTTATTAAACTTAATTTTCTTTTCTTTACTTGCATTAACAAACGCATCCTTCGTTGTTCTTATACCATGCTTAAAAAACCTGTTAGTATAAATATCAAATTTAGAAGACTGTTTTATTATTATTTTATTATTATTATTAAATATAAATTGTATGCGAATCAGTCTAAACAATCAAGTTGCTTCATGAATGTGTTAGCCGCTGCTGCATCTAGAAAAGATCAGCTAATATTAGTCATATACATCAAGTTCTCAGAACTTTTCTTCTAAGTAATTTTTTCAAGATAAATTACGGTATAAATTATTTAAGCAATCAGAAGACGAGTCATTCTACAAATCAGTGGCGTGTAAAAATCATTATTAATTAGAGTGTATTCATATCTGATACAACGGAACTTCGGCGTTCATAATAAAAGCAAAGAAGAATGTGTTGGTTTAAATTTACAAATGCATTCATCGACCTAAACCTAAATTATTATTCATCTGGAAGCTCTACTAAAAGATTAACTGCGATCTTATTTATCATTTCTTTCACTAATAAAATTAAAAAAAAAATAATATTCTTATTTATCTGGCACTAGGGGTTCTTAAACTCCATATTTCTTCGCTGATTACGTAAATTATTGGATGCATTATATCAGACATTAACATGTCTGATATGGTGTATCCAATGTCATGTTTTAATGCATTGTATTAATCAAAATGTAGTAATTTATTCAAATAATTACTTCAACTTTGAAAATGGTGCGATCAAGTATTTAACTTAATTAATTCTAATTAATAGTAATATAATTCTCCTCGTTCAGCCCTTTTAATTCTCTAAATTTTAATTTAAATATTTATTTTGAATTAAATAGTTGCAAATTTCTTTAGCATGCTACATTCGTAAAAGAACTTATGTAATAATAATCAAAATATTCTTTATACGCTTAAACAAAGTTAGCAAGTTACTAGGAACTCAGAAGTAGACTGAACATGACATCTATAATTCCTTTGTGAAGCACTTGGAGCATTTCACTAATTATTGGTTTTAGAGATATAAATATTATTTTTATTTGCTGATAAATTAACAAATAAACACAAGTTAACTTTAAGCTTTGTTTTGCTGAACTTACAGCAGATGTTTCGTAAGAAGTTCAACATTATGGGAAAATCTTGATATATATTTTTGTATTAACAAAAGCTTTTAACCAGCTGAATTAGATTCAAGAGTTTATTGATTAAATCAGTTGCTGTTGCAAATGCGCGCGAGAAAGAGTTGCTTTGAATTATGGACGAAACAGTACTCCTATCTGTATTCCTAAATAACAGAATACTGCATAATACTGTACGTATTAGGTAATATATGAAATCTTTCACTGTTTCAAACATGTTCTGTCAAATTGCTGCAATGCTGATATTTGGGAGGATTTTTTGTGAAGGAATGTTTCCTATCTGAGTTCCGTGAAATCCAAGACTAATTCAGAAATCTGTTTTCTTTCACAAAATCAAAATTGTACCGAGAGAGAGAGAGAGAACTCAGCCTCTCTCTCCCCAGTAAAACAACGAAGCAGCCAGTGACCAGTTAATAATTATTGTATTATGCCCGTTAGTGCTGATGTCAAAAACGTAATATCACTTCCGTTTTTGTTTGATGCGACAGTAGACTTTATTTTTAAGAACAAACAACCAACTGCATATGTAAAAAATACTTCATTTTTATTTTCGAAGTTTGATCGATCTTTTCAGTAACCCTAGTCATTGTTAGGCGGAATTTATTAAAGTCTTGCTAATTTCTCCAACGTTGCATGTATCTTGCGAAGTAACTAAGAAAAGAGTGGGAGTTTGTGAAAACCAAATTTGCTAGTTACACAATCATGTATATAAATATAAATGAATTACAGGACAAAACGTTTCATATACTGTGTCACTAAATGATGGAGGAATCATTCCCCCCCCCACACACACTCACACACTTATGATCTGGCATGCCTTTCTGTTGAATTCGCAGCTTATGCTTGCAGTGTGAGGGTCCCCTCTGAAGAAAGCAATGCTGACATATTATTGACACATTATTTCCGCCAATGTGGAGTAGTACTTTGAATAAATAAATTCAACTTAAATTCCAGTTATCTTTTAATGTTTCTTCAGTTTAACTCTTTCACTTGTTCATCCTGTCAGTTAATATTCTCGCAAAAGACTGAGTTTTTTTTTTCACTCTAACTAACATAGCATGCTTTGAGGAAAGTTTTATGACTTCGTGTAAAAATTGTCAAAATAATTATATGAATTAAAAACTGTGTATTATATCGTAATCGTGAATATTAATTAATTGACTATCCAATAAAGAATTGCTTATGATGTTTATAGATTGTTTCTTCAAACACAATGCATTAAAATGTTGTTTTGTATAATATTGTATCGCAACCAAATGTACTCATGGACTTATCGACAGCCTTTACTTCCATAAATTTTGTAGGAAAGTTTTTAAATAAGTTGCATAACAAACAAGTTTCATCCGGTTTAGTCTATTCGTCTTTAGTCTTTTCTGATATCTTCCAAACATAATTGTTTGGAAGATATCAGAAAAGTAATGACATCTTTCAGAAGGAGCATTGTCGCTGGTTCCGAAATATGGACCTGCCTTTATTAAGCTGTGAAAGTAAACAACAGTTTGGGACGAAAACATATGACCCCACCTATTAAGAAAATATTGCAATCATCCCCGTCAGAGGGGAAAAGCGATGATCCACTTTTCTCTCAAGGAATGGTCATTGAACATCATCAGAAAAGAAGTGCAATAGTGAACATCAGCTGAATGAATGAATGGCATAATAAATTCAATAATTCGACACAAACACTTCAATTCTGCTGTTACATAGCGTTTTGTTTTGCATAAAAATTCAAAAAATCCAATACTAAGATCAGTATGCTGAAGACATTCTAAATCTTACAGTTTGAGATCTTCCTTCATAATTGTCTGACACTCTTGAGTGTCATCTGTTCGGGCACTCAAAAGCGTTTGGAGAGATTCAGCGATCCAAAAAGTAGGAGTAATGAATGTCTTCCCGCTGTTTCTTTTCTTCTTCTTATTTTTATATGAAGACTTACAAAAGCTGATGCGCTATTGGATCAGTCTTTTCAAAAGGAGAATTAAATTCAGAAATGATTTTTTTTTGTATATACCTCGATAGCAATATTTTGCTAAACGATAAGTAAAGTGAAAGTAGGACTTAGAAAGGGTATGAAAATTAAAGAAACACACACAAAAGAACAACGGTCGTTTTGCAAACACTTGTCCGAAAAAATTAACTCGCTATTATGGCTACGCTATTATAGACGATGCAGGAATAGTTTAGAAGAACAAAAACAAAGAATAATTCAGAAAGAAAAAACTAATATCTAAATGGTTTCTTGCATAGCCAACACATTTTTTTTTTTCGGTACTGAGCATATTTTCAAATAAAGTTTAGAACACTATCGAAATTGAAATAGCTTATTTAAGAGAAATAATATAAATAAATTATATACCTGCTTAAATTTTGCATAAGTCTTCTGACCAATCGAAACCTCTACAAGTAGATATTCGTTATACCTCCCCCCTTCTACCATCCCTTAATTTGTCCGGTCAAACTATTGCTGCCGTCAGAATATTACACACTGCACTTACACCGGAAATGAATCAATGAGAACTGGTCCGCTTCCTGCCTTTATTGTTCTTTGTTACTCCATACATATATTTGTAGAGAGGATGTCGTTGTCCAAGGCACCTACCACATAACTTTATGCCCGGGGAGACATTTACTTCCATCATCTTGGAGAGCCATTTTACACGAAGCGAAGCTATTAACAAATGATAAACGATAGTATTGGGAAGGAGGCTGGTGAGTCCTACCTGAGTGCTTCGCACTCAGGTTGGACTCGCCCATTTTTTTTTATAATAAATGTTTTAATTGCAATTCATTATACTGCCCCATAATGAATTGCAATTAGTTTAATTTGTTCAACAATTACATTAAATGTAATTGGTTTCATTCAACAAATTACCAGCATTTGTTTTCACAGTAAATAAACGATGTCAGAAATTGAAATCAAGGCAACAAAAGCATACGTGCGAACTATATCTGGGCATTAAAGAAATTGTATTGCTACATTTCGTAGATTTATATCAAGAGGAGGAGATCTGCTCTGCCCAAGCATATTGAACTTTGATGCTTCTGTCACATGTATCGCGAACACATGCTTTTATTAACAATGTCAAATATTGTAGCACAGTTATAAATTTCATGCGAACTTACTTCATAGTTCTTTAATATTAGTTCAGTATACTTGAATATATATGAAATTAAAATAACAAGGAGACATCACTCTGCCAAAGAATGTCACCAAAATCCTCGTATTATTGTCGAATTTCGTGCCTTTAAGGACTTGTTAATTGTAGTTATGGTTGGAAGGTGCCAAGTTTTGTACTTGCACATAACTTTCAAGAACATACATACAAAAAGTGATTTTTTTTTTGTTATTCAACAGCAGAATTTCGATCCATTGCAATACCTCTCATTAATGACGTCACTACTGAAATATTCTCATTTCCAGTGATTCAGAATCTCTTAATGCGTTTGTGCATTTTCTTTCTTGCAACAACATGGAGTATCCAACAAATAAATTCGTCCGAGATAAAGTTCAGGTTAGATGGTTGGTGAAGGAATGAGCCATAGTAGTTCGTGTTGATCCTGTAAAAAAACAGCATTCCCAAGAAGAATAACTCCATCTTCAGAATTAGAATTTAATTTAGGCTGACCAAGTAACAGAAGTATCCCGGTTGTCAAATATGCATTTGAAATACTGTTCTAATAAATAACCAGGTGACTAAAATTATAATTATTCTTTCATTTTAAATTAAACATTAAATTAAAATGCGAATTAATAGTTATTAATTATAATTTACTAAAATAGTAGTTATTAATTTATTACTCTATGTGATTTTTTTCATACAATTTGAGAGCCGGGAATACAGTGCACAACTCATAGTGGATGCAATAAATGTTGGTCCTGTAGATCAACAAGACCAACATTTATGTGGATCAACTCATTATATACAATATAATGAGCAAACTATATAAAATACGGTGCTATATATTTGTCATAAGATCTTACGGTGATACATCAAGACATTTCAGTTACTCCAAAACTGAAGTTACTCCAGCTGCCAAATAGTTATTATCGGGCCAGTATTTGCTCTTATTGAACAATATACTGATGGTTTGACATAGAGAGCCGAAATTACATGTTGATGACCCAAAGTAGCTCTATTAATGTATTAGATCGCGAATCTTCCATTACCAATTCTTACTGTATCGAACTTACACTACATGTGACAGCGAAGATTAAAACCTGGGGGTCAGTTCTGTAGGATTAACATTGATTGTTGGTTAATCGTTGTCTGAGTTTACACTATTCGCATACATTTGTAGATTTTAGCTTAATATAATTTTTTGTATTCTTTTGGCAATGAAGACGACCAACGAGTTACTGCATATGCAATGTTATATAAGAGTAGTAGCCAATGGACAGGCTTATTGTGCTGTTAAGCTATGCTGTAAATGAATATACAAAATCTTTCCAGAGATGCTTCCCAAGTTACTGTAAACAACTTGGGAAGCATCTCCGGAAACATTTTGTTTACAACAATGCAGTTTGTGTATATTTCTTATGTTACCGGCAATCGTTTATAAGTGCCTGCCTTATTACGAAAGAGTCGATCCAGAGGATCACATTTAGTACTTAGGCTGCGGGAAATGCTGAAATTCTGCACCATTCAAATCGAGTTGAAATTCTCGCATGCGTTATTCTTGGATTCAAATAGAAACGCTTATTTCGTAAGTATTATGGTATAGTATCCATTTTCCACTAAGGATCTTGAAATATCAAAGGTATTTCAAGATCCTTAGTGACGATTTCGGTTGTAATGGTAATATTGTTTGTATTACTATAGTAATATCATTTGCATATATCAAGTATTAATAAATGTTAGTATTTTATTTATGAATACAGTAGTGTTCGAAACTAAATTCAAAAAATAAAACCTAAGCAATAAATATTTTTATTTTCCGATATGTATAGAGGATCACATGATCTGTTTTTATTTATGAAACGCTAAATGAGTTTAAGTTTTACTTCGGGATGTGACTAATTTAAAAAACCATAATTTAAACATAGTTTGGGATCAATAAATATTAATTTATATATATTTTATTTATGTATATTAATTTATAAACTTTCAATCTATAAATAGCTTTTCTTTTCGTAATTTCCATATTACATTTTGCATAAATGAGCATTAAACATTTGGCAAAACGATTCCCAAAGGTCCTAAATTCCTCTGACTGAATGGTCGTATCTAGTGAATACTTCACCCTGCCACACACACACACACACACACACATTCTTTGGTTAGCTCTGGAAACAACGATCAGCATTGCTTTCACCTTACTAAACCTTTTTATGGTCTTGAAATACCCTTCGAGGAGGCCCTCTTTTCTGTCGAAAATTTGGATTTTATTTTATTATTTTTTTGTGTCTCAATGCTGTCTATGTTAACAATAAATACAAAAGGAAATTAATGTCATCATCAGTTACTTTGGGCGAAACAGTTCATGAATATTTGCTTAATATTTATTAAATCTTTGAGTTTGAAGGGCTTCACAAGGAATAATGAAACTTTTAAGAAAAACCTTACGTTTAATATATGATGATATCAAGAATATTACCAGTTTTATAGAATTGAAACATAAATAAGCGAGATTGCTATACTTTTGTTCTCTTATTAAACTGAGTTTATTTGTTACTTTAGATAAGCTGTTGATTACTACAGCTGTTTGCATGAGCTGTTATCACTGTAATAGCAAGTTATGAGCTTCTGGATGGAGGAGAGCAGCCAAACAACGTTTTAAAAAATCAGAAAAAGAAAACGAAATATAGACTATATCAATTGATTGTTAATGATAAGTTGTTTGTTTTAATCAAATGTCATGTTTTTGTGAGCATTATTGTTCTAATTTTCACAAAATAGTGTTCTAATTCTCACTCACGATAGAATCTTGTCGGCGTTTGAGAGGCTTCGAGTCTGAATCCCATCGTGGGCATTGATACTTGTGGGTGTCTTTAGATGAGAGATGAATCTCATCACCAGGTGTAACACTACTGCTCTGCTTACTGAATTCATGAAGCGTGGCTTGAAAAAATTCCATTTTGGTTTCTAGAGCAAGATTTCCGTATTAGGAAAAAAAAAAAAAAAAAAAAAAGGAATTTGTGAAATTTAGCCGTAGCCCAACTACGGTACATCAGATCAGTACCGTGGTTGGACTACGGTTTGCATGAATGCATAATGGTTTGCATGAATGCATAATTGTTTGCATTAACATTGCATGGGTGGGAACCATAAATATATATATATATATATTGAAGTTAAATTGTCGGATAGATTGCTGTTATAAAATTCTGAAGAAGACAATTCAAAATTGTAGACTGTAAAATCATCATGGTTTACTGGAATGCAATAGCTAAACATACAGTAATCCCTCGATTAATGCGCCCCCGATTAGTGGGTCATTTTTTTATACCCAAATTCGATTAGTGCTCCTCTAAAATTCGATTAGTGCGCCTATATACATCTTATAAATAAATATTAGATTTTAAAAATTGTCTATCTATACATTTTTATGGCTAACTATTTTAAAAAATCACTCACCAGAATTAAATAATTTAGTTACTGATTTAAAACATTTTACAAAGTTATTTTTAATGGCATACTACACTACGTCCATGTACACTATGTATACTATGTTCCAAATTTTTACCGCCAAAATATGTCTGCTATAGTACGCCCACAGATTCGAGACCCTTCGATACTTCTGCGCATGTCACAAAAAGGAGAATCCATTTCGATAATAGGGTAATCAATCTGTCTTCTGGGATGAGTTGTTTATTATTACACTTCGGAAAATTAACTTCTCCTTTATGATCATTGTAGTTTTTAAAGTGGCAACTATTTTGTTTGTGATTTCGCGTGTTGGCGATCAATTTGTACTTTCTTACATTTTTTTCTCCCCTTCAATGATAACGTCCAAGAGTTAATTAAATCTCATTCTGAAGAATTGAGTGATTCCGACCTGCTAAATTTAGATGCACAGCAGGAAGATCCCGAAGAATATGAAGAAAATTTAACCACTGATAGTCAGCCAAAAGAGATTTCACAGAAATAATTTGAAAAAATTTTTCGTACAATCGAAGTTTTTAAGCAGCAGTGCTTCGAGTCTGACCCTGATGAAGAGAGAAGCAGTAAAATTTGCAGAAGAGTAGAAGAGGCGATAGGGCCATACCGTCGGTTGTATGAAAAAAATAAACAAAATGTCCGCCAAACTACGTTAGCTCAATTCTTTGTTAAGAAGTAGAATAATAAATTTATATTCTGAATATGTTTTATTGTCTTTCAGCTTCATGGTTTTCCTTTAACTAGGCCCTGAGACATACCTGAATTCTTTTATAAAAAAAAATTAAGGTTCAAAAAAGAAATTTGAGGAACGAATTATACTTTTTCCCATAGGTTATTATATTCGATTAGTGCGTTTTCGATTAATGCGCCTGTTTTAAAGAACGCATTAGGCGCACTAATCGAGGAATTGCTGTATAACTCAAAATGTTTGCTGATCTCGGTTTGTAGCAAACAGTTTATTTGGGATTTCATATGACATAATTTTAACTGATAAAGCAAGAATGTAAATGTCCTGTACACTACTGTTCCTTAAGAACGTAAAGACGTCATCTCCATCATCTTGATCTAAGCATCGTTTAGTCCCACGCGCCAAGAACAGATTTCGCCTCTCAACGCCACCTTGTTTTGCAAGTGTGTCACGTGGCCAGCAAGGAAACTTCTCATTACTTGCACAAAACTTTCAATAGGCGAAGTGAAGGCTACGTTGAAAATGATGGATAGACCCACTCTCTTTATACACAGAAGCTCTTTGCAAGTAAGGGGGATAAGTGGCTCTACCTAGCGGCAGCAACGGCTGCCACTTTAAACTTCTTGCACGTTTGGCCTCAGGCAGTAACTGTTGACTCCTTTGTCCTAAATGACAGCAATATTCTCTTGCTTAAAACCAACCAACCAAGCACGTGCCTCCCACACTATGATTGTCACACAGTTATATGGATTTGGGACAAAAGATAATGAGCGAGTGAAGATTAGCACAAGAGAGAGGAAAAAATCGCATGAATTGTGAAATAATTTTGCGGAAAAAAGAAAACTGAGTTGCGCTCATAATACGGGGAAACAACTGGGGAAATGTAACCAATGAGCTCGTGATTTCAAATGAGAAATTAAAACGAGATGATAAAAAAAAAAATGGAAGAAAAAGAAAAAGACAGAAAGAAATAACTTAAATGAACGCAGTGTGCGCCTAAAACAGAGAGAGGGGACCGTGACATAAAATCTGCTATTAAAATTGCTTAGCAAAACGTTGGTGGGAAAAGATCGAGGAAAAGATTAACTTAGAGAAGTGATCGTACTAACGTTTTTTGCCCTACGGTAAATCCATGCTCTCCCGTACCCGTGAGGGAATCCAGGCTCAGTAATTTAAGACAAGAGTAAGCGGTTACTTTTTGACCTTTTCTTTGTTACTATGGCAATTATTCTTGCTCATTGTTTCCACAACGACTGAATGCAAATCGAACATAGAGCTGTGCAAAAAAAAAAAAAAAAAAAAAAAAAAGTCCTCAAAAAATGATGAACACAATTTGCACTATTAATAGGAATCTATAAAATCGGGAAAGGAATAAATGATTTTTTTGGTCTGGTATGTTATGTAACCGTAATGATCATTCTGAGAGAGATCCCCTTAAGCACTATAAATGTTACTGCTCTGAATTTCAGGTCGGAAACGATACTATGCATTTTGCATTGACACACGATACATCATCATACAGAATCTACCCAAAAAAGTTCATCTTAATATATATATAAAAGAAGAAATCTTGTGACTTTTTGTTGAAGAGAGGAAGAAAACTTGAAATCTGTTCCAGAGGACACAGATAGATGGAATAAAATGAGGAAGAGGAGGAAGTAGGATCGACATACTTCACTGTTAACAATAGTAAACGCATTCCAAGTTAAAAATTTAAAAATGCAGTCAAAAGTTTTTTTTATTATTATTTACGTTCAGACTACGTGAATTCAGATACTAGGAGTAATAAAAACGTTTCTGAAGTGACCTCGGAATAAACAGACCTATACTAAAATGATGAACGTTTCAGAAGTAATGTCTGCAACTTCACCCTTCCATTATCGTTCAATGGTAAACGATCGAGGTTGTAGTATTGTTCATGTTATTCCCCACACAGTGTATGACTTTTAGAAATCAGTCGAAGAGTATAAAATAATTCAGTGAGGGAATTTCTGATTGATGCAGGAAAATGTCTGGAATATCTCCGCTCTAACCTGCTGAGGATCAGAAATTTCAAATATCAACCTTTCGCCGTCTTTAAGAACAGCAAAGACGTTATTCACATGACATTTATGATGAAAGGAAAGATAACAAATTCGCAAAGCTATGTACACCGAAGATTTTGAGAAAGTTGAAACAAAATATGATGCTCGTGTGAGGAACAACTATTACCTGCACAACATCTCAAAGAGAGATGCAAACAAGTGCGTTTATTTCGACTATCGAAGAGATTGGATTTAAAGCTGCGAAACGTCATTCTTACAGCCACGAAGCGATTTCTTCTGCATATTGGATTTAAGGATGACCCTTTTGAAAAGGACAAATAGATCAAAACAGTGACCAAAAAAGTTTCCAAAGACAATCTGGAGAGTTTTATACTTAGGCATTGGAAAACATGTCACACAAGTGAAGAAAATGTATTTAAAAGGATGGTTGTGTCCCCCTCCGCATAACAGCAGTATAGCATCGAGTTCATTTAACACTCGCAAAACTACTAAACGAACCTTCAAGATGTTAATGCTTGCTTTAGAAAGAAAATAATTAACAGAAATTAGACGGATTTACCCAATTCAAAAGTAAATTTATTATTATTTTGACATTCATAACTTGGACATTTGAAATTTGCACCAAAGAGTCGAAGTGCACACCAAACCTTCTATTGACTCTTCAAAAATTCTGAGGCGTTTACTAAAAGATGCGCGACAAAAAACTATCCGACATGGTGGCCCATTAAAAACTGCTTTCACCACAATGCACCTGCTGACTCTGCCAATTTTTGGTCACAACTCTCAGTGATGTGGAAAGAAACAAATGTTTGTTTTCATAATCCAAGAAAAAATCGGTGGTTATAATTACTGAATCCCAACTGCAAAACCTTTATAAATTTGTTTTACAATTGCGCGAGTGCTTCATCCAATAGTAACTAATTATTACGTTCAACTTCAGCAGTTTATCCTCTCTTACCGGTAGGAATAGGGAAAGTATATACAGACATGTACATATAGTACATTCTTAGCAAAAGTATTAATAAACAGCGTTTGACGACAACAAAAAAAAACTATTAAATGAAATGCAACTAAATCACTGTACTGTTGTCAGCTGCTGAACGTCTGCGATGCGAGACTCATATCCAAGAATAACTTTGCTCATATATTTCTCAAGTTGATTTCGTGTTCTTCCTCTGTTTGGGAAAGAAAGCCTCTGGAAATAGGTGACGGTACGTGTTTGCCATGGTGTATCAGCAGCTGCAAGTTGACTTTCTGAAATGCTTCTATTCAGAAGTTTTTGTTAAGTTCCTTCCATACTGGAAATATAATCTTACCAAGTATCTCCTGATACTGATAGAAGGTATGTTGTCCCAAAGTTATTGATGACATTGACAGCGCGTTGAGTAATAATTTTCCATGGGAATAATAGTCAATATGGAGTGAATGGTTAAGTTTAGATTTCTAGATATTGATTAGTCTTTTATGAAATCGAAACGTTCTTGTGTTTTTTTTTTTTTTTTTTGTATCAAATGGAGTATACCTTTTCGGAAATTGGTAACTTAATGGCTTTTGCTTTATGTTTTAGGACTCTGGATCCATTTCGAACCGTTAACCCAATTAATTTGCGTTTCAATACAGATTATGCAAAATACTTTGTTTTGCAGCTGATGCAGTGCTAATGAACAGTCTGAATATTGAAATTCATTAGCACGGCATCAACGACAAAACAAAGTAAGTGGGTGTTTCGCTTGTCGAGTATTCAAAGACAAAACCCACACATTCTATGACTATTCATAACACTTTTTTGAATGGTCACTTGTTTCTCCCTTTGATATGTGTTCTTTATTATCAACTTAAAAGCGCCAAGACGAAGTTGCATTCGATCACCTCACTGTTGTATGCTTTCTGTTCAGTTTTGATCAAACATAATACATCTGCCCCCACAGCCTCAGCTGATTACGTTGTTATTTAAACACAACCAAATCGACATTCACTACAACAGCACTTAGTCCTGATCTCATCGTGTAATAGCACTACTGTCTAAACTCGCCGAAATCACATGCTAAAACAGTCACAAATGATAGAAAGATCACTGGAAATCATTAAGATCACAAAGAGTAACAAATATAAGTGATCAGAAGAACATACTGGAGTAGTTACAGGGTGTCTCTCTCAAATTAATTACCTCTGAAATTTATGCGTATCCTTAAATACATCTACCACATCGAGCTGTTATAATTGTAGCGGCAATAAAACTATTTCTGGATAACTTTCATTGTTACTTATTTTATACCATGAATCTTGAGGAGTAATATTAAGAGAGAGTCTTGTGTGACAAGACTTTCTCTTCACATATAATAAAAGAAGCATCGTTCGCTAAAAGAACATATTTGCCCCTGGCAAAAATGTGAAAAGAAACATCGTTCGTTAAAAGAACATTTTTGCCAGGGGCAAAAATGTTCTTTTAACGAACGATGTTTCTTTTCACGACTGGTTAGGACTCAAATATCCTTGAAATTTGCTATCAAAGAAAATTTAATAGGTCGTTAATAAAGAGTTAAGTAGCGAAAGAGTAGAAGAACACCCCGTGGAGTTTCCTGGATAGGTTGCACGAGCAAAACTCTTATGAAAAGCTTGGAGAATAAAAAAAGACGTAAATCTTCCCGTATTACGCTCGCATGAGTCCGTCAATAAAGATTCAGTCATGTGCACATTATGACAGCTTCACTTTAAATCTTGGGAAGTTTCCGTAATCGTGTTCAGCATATGTTGTTGGCCTCTTTTGCGTTAGTCTGTTGTTAGGCATCTTTAAATAAAGAAATTTTAGATTAAAAAAAAAAAAACTGATTGTCACAGAATTGTATTATTAGTTAAATTTGAAATTTGTGTTTCTCTCATTGTAATAATAAACTTAAGATAATTTCTTAAATAATGAAAATCTGATTTTTTTTTACGCAATAAGAGAGCCGGAGAGGGAAGAAATAGTTGTGTTTCTATGTAAGCATTTACGCATATCAAAGTAAATTCAAAGTGATTAGTTGATATAAGTGCAGTAAGATCCAGTTGCGTCTGTTATTAGTAATAAGTTAAAATTCACTTAAGAAACAAAAAATGAGAAAAGCCAACTTTTACCGAAAGCAAAAATATCAAACTACGAACTTTGTTTTCACTTCATCACTAATCTAGAAGCGTTGTTATTGCAATCTATCGTGAAGTTCCGCTATCTGTCATCCTTTGAAATCCCTACGAAGACAAAGACGGCGTCAATATCCAGCAGAGGACTCTGTTTTATCCAAGAGACGCAGGAAGTGTATTACTTACCTGACGGACGTTTGCCTATCCGTCTGCTATCTTAACGAGCTGATAACAGGGTCTTCCATTTCACTTTATCTGCAACTATGAGGATCACAAGTCGACGCCAAGACGTGTTGTATTTGAAAACTTGTGCTATATTTAGAGAAAGCAATTGGAATGTGGGTAGCTAAAGGGTGTCGACGAAGGTGAAGAGTTTCACAGCGATAAGACACGAAGAAATATTGCTTTTCAGTGGGAAAAAGAAAGATGTCTGCCACTTTCCTTGAAGCTCTGGGAAAGAATCGAAATTTGGTGCTTTATTTTCCTTGTTTTCCCTTTCCTCTTTCCCTTTTTTAATGATGTTTTAAGAGTTAGGTTGGTCTTAATTTATTATAGCGAACATTTTCACGTTCAAAATAGCATTCTGTGTGCTCCTCATATAATTAATTAAGCCTGGACTCCAAACAACTTAAATATGGCACTCATTTCTAAAGCCTTCAGCTAATGGTAAGCTAGCTGGTCCCAGATGAATTTGCAATGTTTCCTCTAAAACAGATAGGGATTTCCAAAATCCCCAAAACTTCTAAAAACAAACTCGCCTTCGAGAGAGACATGCATTTGACTGAGGTAAGATTCTACGCCCTCTGTCCAAAAAGAAACCGAACTTTTCGAAAAATAGAAGAAACTATTAGTGCCACGTGTTGTATCTTTTTGTTGTCGAAAGCGGCAACCTTCATTAGTGTTGTGTCGACTGTTTATGACATTTGTTTCATTAGAAGCCGAGTTATAGTGCCAAGAGGACCGTGTGTTTTGACGAACGGTCGGAAAATGAGTTTAAAACAGCTGCGATTGACTTTTGTGTTAAACTTGGTAAACGTTTCACCGAAACGCATCAAATGCTTCAAAAAGCATACGGTGATGAATATCTATCCCGTACTCAAGTTTGCGAGTGATTTAAGCGATTTCAAAGTGGTCGTGAGACGCTTGAGAACGACGAAAAGCTGGGCCGTCCAAAAACTGGAGTGACCGAAGTTAACATCCAAAAAGTGTGTGATTTCATCAAATAAAATCCGAAATCGTCCGTGAGAATTGATTGAAGATGAATTGGGGATTCCAAAATCAACTGTGTACAACATTTTGACCGAGAGTTTGGGCCTTCGTAAATTGAATTCGCAATTTGTCCCTCACAAGTTAACCGACGACCAAAAAATGCATAGAATTGAACACTGCAAGGACCTCATTAAAACAGATCGTCACCAGTAACGATCGTTACTGGTGACGAAACGTGGTGTTTTGAGTATGAGCCCGAAATAAAGCGCCAGAGTGCTGAGTGGAGACCACCAAAAGAGGGGCATTCGAAAAGTCGCTTGGAGAAGTCAAAAATAAAGACAATGCTGATTTGTTTCTACGATTCCAAGGATATTATCCACAAAGAATTATTTCCCCTTGCCCAAACGGTCAATGGTGAGTTTTATCTCTAAGTTTTGAAGCGATTGATAGAGAGAATTCGTCGCGTATAGCATGAATATCTGACGACCGACCGTTCGTCAAAACACACTGTCATTCTTGGCACTATAACTCGACTACTAATGAAACAAATGTCATAAACAGTTGACACAACATCAATGAAGGTTACCGCTGTCGACAACAAAAGATACAACAGGTGGCGTCACTAGTTTCTTCTATTTTCGAAAAGTTCGGTTTCGTTATGGACAGAGGGTGTAGATAGGAAATATCCTTGCGTCATTCTAACCAATCCAAACTAAGAAAATTTATAATATTTTACCATACAAAAGAAGGTTATAAACTTTATAATAGTATATATACCGTTGAACAACACATATTTTATATGGTATGTATTATATATTCTATTCTTACAATAAAGTAAGCTAGCGAAAAGAAATTGTTAAGAAAATCATATGGAAGAGAAAATACATTTACAGTACTGTGCTGATCGGTACCTTAACATTACGTCGTCTGTCTACAAGATGAATCGTAGGTCTGTTAGTACCTATATCAGTATTGTCTTATATGATACAAAACACTGTAGATGTTATACATATTACTAACACTAGACATCAAAAATGAAAAGATAATGTGAATACGATTGCTTTTCGGTAGCCTAGCTTATACACCAATGATTGAATAGTTATCAAATCAAAATTTTATTTTATGCTAATTAGTTAATTTAACTAATTAATAACAGTTAATTTTATGCAATTTTGATTTAACACTGCATCTTTACGTTTGTTTACATTTCTCTCGACTGTAAATGGCCATGTACGGTCTGTAAGTGTTTTTGTGCATAAGTTTGATAAATTTAACTTTTTTTCTAATAGATTTGTGCATAGTTTATGGTAGAAAATGATAAAATAGACTAGTATCTACATATATTTTATGCATTCATAACATACCTATTTCTTAATTTTTTTTTAAATATATTTCTAAGCTATGCGTTCGTCTGCGAGATTTTTCAAATTGTAGCGAATCTTCAAAAAATTTTCTAATATATTTATTAGAAATTTTTTGAAAACCGTGCAAAAAACCGTGTATAAGTGGATCCTCGCAGTTCAAACTTGCGTCCTTCAAGGCTCAATTCTCTCTCTCGCGTGTATGTGTGTGTGCAGTGTAAGCGTTGCAAAAACTATAGCCTTTGGTGTCGTGTATATGCACGACATATGAGTGCTTAACGGAAGTGTTGATGTTTTTATTGCACAATTAGAGATTTGAAATCCAGCTCTGAAGATAGCTGGACTTAGAAAATGTTAAATAGCAGCTATTCTCTCATTTTTACGGACTTAGAGGAAAAGTGGTTGCCAATTCATTGGAACAACATCCATGGCAGTACTAGAAAATACAAAAAGAAGAAACATAAGTTCTTCATATTCTGTTCAAGGATTAGGCATTTGCCTGTTCCCGTTTCACTGATCTATCCATCTTGCCGCTGGTATTTCTCTCTCTCTCTCTCTCTCTCTTTCCCTTTGGTCTATATCTATCCACTTCTTTGGGTAGCCGATTTCTTTCCCTCCTAAATAATGTTCTTTTCATAACTGCGAGAAAATTAAAGATAAAAATTTTTACCATTTTTATTAATCTGCATTCATCGGGCCTTTTGCATTTGTTTCACCGAGACCAGAAGGAACAAATCAAATATCATTTTAATTTTAAATGTCAGTAGAATCAGTCTTTTCTATTTTATTTTCGTGAATAAATAAAAAAAATCAGTACATTATTCTTAATTTATAAGTCAGAATCTCAAATTTAGACGTCAGAATTCGAATAATAAGATGCGATTCCATTTTCCGCCGACTCGGCTTAATTATTTCGAATGCAGCAAAGCGTTTTCCACATACCAGAATCCCTGCAATGAGCTCAATTAGTGCCACATGATCCTTTTTCCAATGTCACCTTCAGGGTACGTATACCTTTGATCCTTTGAATTTAAGAACTGCACCGCTTTCCTTCCTTTGTAGTTCTTTATGTCTCAGAGAGACCACCACGAGTATAACCCCGCAATAAATTGGACTAAATTAAATCTCGTTATTCTGAACTAATGAAGTAGTCAAAGTTTGTATGACATTAATTCGACTGCTAACAAATTTGGGGAATCGGAAAACCCCAAGACTGCTGAGAGGAACCTTTGAGATCTTTATCTTATCAGATACTCAATCGCAGTCACCGTGCCACCCGCTGTCACTGGCATAGCAGCGCTACTTGAAAGGTAGTTTACTCTATTTAGGGAATAAAGACATCATCTTTAGGGTGTAATTTAACAGCATGCCATGCAGATGCTTTCAAAACATGAGATCAAGACAAAATGCAGTACATAACGTTATCATGTGTCTATTGCAAAAAAATTTATTTTCATACATTGTGTGTGTGTGTGTGTGTGTGTGTGTGTGTGTGTGTGTGTGTGTGTGTGTGTGTGTGTGTGTGTGTGTGTGTGTGTGTGTGTGTGTGTGTGTGTGTGTGTGTGTACACATACATATATATGACATTAAATATATTTAATCTATAAACTGTAATATATAAAATAATTACAGGTGTTTAGAATATTTTTAAAACTTTAGAAAGGATTTGTTTTTAAATTATAAAATATAAAAATGTTTAAAAAAGTATAATAAAAATTATAAAACATTTTCCTTAAATTTACTTTACGATTAAATGACACTGAATTAAAGAATGAAATAAATTTAGTTATAAATAAATGTAAAGATGTTTCAAATATTAGTCTTTTTTAATCAATGTAATAATCCTGTATCGCATTGAATGGTTTCCTATTCGATGTTCAGTTTTCAAAAAAAAAAGATTCTCTTTGATCTTTTATTTCTGTCAAGGTAACATAAAACATCTTAATATGAATAGTGTGGCAGAATCAATTCTTCCCAGTTAGGACTGACGGCTGTTATGATAGCGTGTCTGATGTAAGTGTTATTGTTTCCATTCATTCTCGTTGCGCATTTTAGAAAGCTCCATTTTCTATTATGCCATCTAGTTCTTTGTACTCTAACAGTGATGGCTAATGGACACCTAAGACAGAATAAGGCGCCTTGTCTTGGACGTCAAACTGTTCACTCGACGTCCTAAGATCAGCTTCCGTGCACGGTGGCAAAAAAGTCGAAGTACTTAACAAGAATGTAGTCAGAGATCGCACTAGGTGTCCATGATGGAATGAGACTAGAAAATGAAGTGGGCGCGATCGCGAACCTCAACAGAATAGTCACAATAAAAATTGAGGAAAAAAAGATGTCAGTAGGAACCTATTAAAAAAAAAAGTCAACCGTCAAAATTGATTTACCGTTGAAGTCTGAGATGATCACACCAAAGATTTTAAAAAATGTTTTCTGTAAATTCAAAGACGCCCTTGGAATCTATTGGAGTTTAATTTTTCCAACTTTCGTATTGTGTAACGAAACAGTTTATAAATTAGTCATCGATGATCAATTTACTTATTAAAAACCAGTTTAATCAGCTTTATCTGAGCCGTAGTAGAAAAAGTCGTGTTTCACAGTGGTATATCTTCCTCGTATGACTGATTTTTCCATTGTTTTCGAGAAACTTTGTTCAAAAATGTGTATAATATTCTCCAGGTCTAATCTTGATAAGGATATTAATAATAATAGGACGTTAGATTTATCAAAGAACTCGAGCATAATTGTAGATGATATGGAGGAAAAGTTAGCGAAATTTCTCTGAATCAAGAAACGATGAAAGGGTGTTAATTAGCCGCTGGACATTTAACAGATTTAGAAAAGATTGAGAGAATTCCTGGTATCTCTTCTAATGAACCGTGCACGTAGAAATATTTGTAGAGAATGTAAGTAGCAAAAACTTGACACTTTTGTGAAGCAGAATGGGGATAAATAGGGAGAGATGGATCATTAATTATCCTGATTGCTTTCTTCTGTACTGAATCAAGTGTTTTTATAAATCTTTTAGGGATATCACCGTAAACGGGTCCGGCGGTTAGCCTAGGGGCTTTGCGCTTCGCAACCATATGCCTGGGGAAGGAGTGTCCTAGGTTATTCCCGTCAACGACGTGAGGAGCCTAAGGATCTTCCTCAGCCATAGCCAAGTTAGCCGGTCTTGGGCGTGGACAGCAGGGTTTTTTCCGCCAGTTCATCTGGTGTTTTTCATCACGCAGGCAAACCGGTCTGAGGACACACGGTTACAGTCAGGAATACTGACCCAGCGATAGGTCTGATTCGTCAGCCTATGCCGGTTCCGGAGCCCGAATAAAATTTGGGGGGACTAGATGGTACTGTGAACTCCCGTAAAAAGGGGGAACGCAGTATCATCACACGAAATTTAAATTTATTTTTACCGTAAACGTGAGAACAGTATTCACGCTGACTAGGTGGATTTATAATTCGTATTAAGAGCTGTTCTCAGACACTACTAATGACACGTTATCAAACCATTTGACAGACACTTGGTATTTCAGACAAAATATGTTCGCGAGATAAAGACTGCGTAACTCAATTAATGGAACACTATCACATGTGATACAAGTTCACAAAAGTGGTTACACAATAGTGTCAGCTTCCAATCTTTGTGCACATGATACATTTAACCATAAAGAAGGTGATTATCAGGTGCTAATTACCCTCTTTATGCTAAAATGTTTATTGCATTAAATCAATCCTTCCAGATGGACCGCTACAAATAATTAATCATTGTAAACAGCTCATTAACTCAAACTCGTTCTCGGAAAATGGCATTCAAATTCCACAGAGAACATAAACAATATCACTTAAGATCTTAGGTTAATGGATTAATGACCGAAACAATTTAAGTGAAATAATTTAGAAATATTAACTGAAATAGTTACATAAATGTAACACGATTTGACTTGAAGATAGTTAATGGTTATATGATATCTGTAGTCAATCATTGCAAATGCCATGAGAAATAAGTATGCATATGTACGTATAAATGAAAGTGTTTATATATATTAGGAAGATAAATAAAAATATTAAAAATGCCTACTTATTAGTTTTTTATTTTTTTTCAAATCAAAATAAAACCGTGTTTTCATAAGATCAAAATCCCACATCTCATTGTTATCTACCCAAGAATGGTAAAATTCTAATTTGATAGTATTGCTATCACAGGATGATTGAGGACACCCATATGCCTTTTTTACGTGTAATTATAGTTACACAAATATAAAGCAGCACTAACTACATTAAGATTAAGCTAGTAATTAATTATTAGCCAGTAGCTACTAGCAATTATAATGCTGACTAGGTCAACTGTCATTGTGAGTTGATATATTCAACAAAGAGAAATCTGAATTTTCGAATAAACTAAGAATATCACTTGTGAAAGTATTGTATTACAAATGGAAAAGAACCGTAGATATTCCTTCCATGAGGGAGGGGTGTTACATTGTTCTTTATCAGCAGTTGGTGGTATGTAAATAGAAAATTTGGCCTTGACTTCGTGCAATTTAATTATAAAATTCGCCTTTACTGCGTAACATTAATAAATACAAAATGGTAATATAGTAGTTCATATTTCGCTTGAAGAAAATAAGAAATATTGCACTTTCCTGAAACGAATGGGATAGCCTATAGCAATTATTAATACATGAGCACCAGTGTGTTTATTATTTCAATATGACGTCTAAAAAAAAAAAAAAAAAGTCAAAACCTCTTTATCATTAAGTGCTATTCTTACAGTACACAATACGACCAGTGGCGGACCGTTAGCTTTGGGGGCCTATCCAATTAACCAAAATTGACCCAAATTTGGGGTTGTGGCGACTCATTTGCCATTTTGTCGTAAAATTGTTTTTTTTTTAACATTTTTTAATATAAAAAATTATAGGCAACAGACATTGAAGAACTTTTTTATTTTATTTGATGCGCTTGGATATACAAACTTTTATATCCAGTTATAATGAAAAAAAGTTTTGTATACATAACAAACATCAAACATAAATAAAAAATAAAATATATTAGGTATTAATTTTAGTAACAAACAAAAAAACGAAACAAATTCTCACGTCAAGAATAAACAGTAAGAAAAAAAAATAATATTTATTCTTAAAAATAAAATAAATAAAACATTCTAGGAGTTATATAATGTAAGTTTATTTAATACATTAAAGAGACATTTAAAGAGTAACTCTTCTGCATTTTTGCGCTGCAAATTCTTTTATTTGATCATCACATTGTCATTCTTTGGTTAAATCACAGTTTATGGAAAGAATTGATAAATAATTTAATCTTTCATTCGTCATTGTTGTCCTATATTTGTTTTCTATAAAAGACATCCTGGAGAAGGATCGCTCCGCCTCACAGCTGGTGACTGGCAAGGCCAAAAACATTTTTAAGATTGTATAGCAATTCGGAAAAACATCGACAAGTTTCTTTTCATAAATTAGTTTGAATATATCACCATATGAGTCTGACTTAGTCTGTAAGTAGGATTTTAACTGAATGCATTCATTGAAATGTTCGTCTATATCATCCGAATAATAATCAATAACATTACGTGCACTTTCCAAGTCAATATTTTCGATATTAATGTTTGCAAATCCATTAAAAATTTGAATCTTTTGCTAAATTCCCTGTAGACATGGCCTCTTCTGTTTAAATCCATAATCAACTTATCTAATGCAACGTATAGCGTATCCCGTATCCCGTTTAAATTTTTTTGCTTCATTTAGCGAAACTTTCTCTGTAGATTCTTCCGAAAATTTTGAAGTAATACGTCTCTTCTTTTAAATCACTGTATTCTTTTTCCACACTAGTACTTAATTTTTTGGCTTTCTCCTCGTATTCATTTAGTTTCTGATCTGATTGTTCTCGTAAGTTGCTCACGAACACTTCTAATGACGTAATCAATTTCTCACCTTCACATATGTCTAAGCCTGGGTCTGAACTGTTTTGTTAACTAAATTGAATCTCTCTAAAATTTCTTCCCCAAAAACCGTTAAAATCGCAGTTTCAAGTTTCGTCAAATCATTATATAATTTCTGTGCCTCTCTTCGAAAATCAAGTTTCTCATCTATATTATCACTAAACGTTTTTAATATGTTCTTGATATCACCGTAACTATTTTTAAAGCACTAATAGCATCATAGTGACAAGACCATCTAGTCTGGCTTAAACCTTTTATCGAAATTTTAGTTTTGTTTCACGATTTAGAAGCTCCCACCTATGGGTAGATTCAGAAAAGAAAACCTATTTGTTGCACTATTCCAAAAAAGTTCACAATTTGAGTTGCAACTTTAATCGCTTCTCCTCCAACTAGATTTAGGGAATGCGCAGCACACGGCACATAATCAGCGTATTTATTTTTTTGTTTGAGATGTACTTGCACACCATTGTATCGGCCGGACATATTTGCAGCGTTGTCAAAAAACTGTCCTCTACAATTATCCAATGGCAGTCCATTTTTTTCTATAAATTCTTGTAAGGAATTGAATAAAGATAGGCAAATGTGACTACAAATTTTGATGAAAGATACACATCTTTCATACACTTTTCCCTCAAAACAATATCGTACTATAATAGCTAGTTGGTCATTGTGGGGACAAATCTTGTGTCGATCCATCACAATTGAGTAGTACTTTGCATCGTCACTATTTATTTCAGCTATAATTCTTTTTATTACTTGTTTTCCCATAATCTCTATTATTTGTTCATAAACTGTTTTTGATAAGTACGAAGTGAAAGGCTTTTGTCGCAGTTCTCGTTGTTGGATATGTTTGCGCATGAAGGGATCGAACTCTGCTAGTAATTCCAGAACCACCCATAAAATTACCATTGTGCGGAGAGCCAAATATTTCCTCGTGACCTCTGAATGCTAAGCCTCTTACACTTAAATATTTCACAACTGCAATAACACGTTTTAGGACATTGTGGTAATATTCCGTATCTTTTCTTAGTTGCTCCTGCAACTGTGTGTCAATAACAGACTTATTTTCTTTACGTGTTAACCATACTAACAATGATTTCCTATGATCATTAGAATTTTCGTGAATTTCTAAACATGGTCCTATAAGTTTCCAGTCAGAGAATCCGGTTGTGTATTGAGAAGGGATTTCAGAGAAACGTTTGCACACTAGACAAAAAACACTTCCCATACTGGTAGAATAGCACAACCAAGACCTTTCCAGTAATTGACGATTTTTATTTATTTTTCGCAAAGAACTTATTTGAAAATGATCTGTTTTGTTCTTTGTAATACCTTGTTGAAACTGGATATATATTTTTTGGATCTTTATTTTGGAAATAAGTCATTTCATGTGAGAGACAGTGATTAATAAAATTATCATTTAGCTGTGTAGGCCACGCATTTACTTTAACATATTTAGCAAGCAACTCTGCTTTTTTTAAAGCCTATTCTGCCACTTTATCACTATCTTCTTGCAAAACAGCAACATAGACTTCAGAGAGCTGGTCATCGTCTAGGTCTTGTATATTTTTATCTGATACCGAATACCCGTCAACATTGTTTTTAGAGGTTCTCTACATTTTGTTGTTTTTTCTGTTTCTCTTCGGTTAAGTTATTCTCCCTTTCGCTTGTTACTGCACCTATGTCGTTTAGATTTTAATTTTTATTTTCCAATACAAAAAAAATTGAAATTTTGGCACATTTATTTCTTTCTTTTTCTCTATTTAATTGTATTTTTCGTTTTTCATCTCCCTTTTATATTTTCTACCAGATATTTTTTAGGTATTTATTTAATCTGAAAAGAAATTAAAAAAACCTAAAAAAATCCACCACCATATTAGGTTGTTTAACGTTTAATGTATATTTATTTAGTAAACTTTGCCGATACTTACCAGTGAAGAAACGAAACACTGAACAGTACACTTCACCGAAAAAATGACTGTTTAATATTCAACTATACTGTACTATTGTCGTCGTCGTCCGGTAGCATCCTCTAGCAAGAGGGTTGCAGCAGATGAGCAGCTCTTCTCCATTTCTCTCTGTCTGTCGCTTCCATCATTCTTAAACCAGTCCATTCCACGATGTCATTAAACCACTCTCTAGTTGGTCTTCCACGTCTTCTCTTCCCCTCAACTTTCCCTTGTAATATAGTTCTTGTCAGGTGTCCCGAAGAACCTCTCAGAAGATGTCCTGCAAACTTGGTCTTTCTTTGCATAATATTCTTTAACAGTGTTCTTTTCATCCCAACTCGTCTTAAAATTTCTTGATTTGATATTCTTTCTGTATAGCTAATCTTTTCCATCTTACTGTACTGTACAAAACTCAAATGTCAAACGGTGAGAGCAGAAAGTATATATGTGAGAGCTACGCTAAGCTAACAAGCTTTAGATGAGCTGGATGAGCTAGACTTGCACTCCCATTCCGACGTTGCTATATTATTTGCATAATTGACAAATGACAAAGTATATTTTGATTTTACGGCGATAGAAGACAGGGCCGTATTTACTATTTATTGGCATTTAAAACATTGATATTTGATATTTAATTCAAATCCTATAATATTGCAAATTAACGATTTTAACGTTACCTAGGTACGAAAAAATTTTGTATAATTTATTTTTTCTTAAATTTGTAATTTAAATTGTTTTTATTTTTTTATTTTTTTTGACCGCAAAGGGGCCCTTTGATAGAGCGGGGCCCTGGGCTGAATCCCATAAAACCTATGCCTAAGTCCGCCCCTGAATACGACAAAGACAAATTAGACTGAAACTCTAAAAGAATATTGATTTACGCATTATAGCAAAATATAGCAGGGGTCTAACTTGTAAGGTTGTAGTGAATCCTATATATGAGCTGCGTTTGGGTGGAATTACCCGAAACAACTAAACCGATGGAAGTTTCTTTTTTCTTCCTGAATTTCTGGAAGTGGAAAAGCTACCATTTTACACACACACACACGAAAATAATAGCTTTCCACTTCCAGAAATTCAGGAAGTAAAAAGAAACTTCCATCAGTGTGTATACACGCACACAATGATTATAAAGAAGTCAACGGACACCATAGTCTGAAGAACAAACAGCCATTGCGTCCATCTTAATAAGCTGCAGGACCTCCTTTCGCTGTGATAACTACAGCAATCCTATGGGGCATTCCACAAGCGTACGATAGCGATCAGTGGGAATTTTGGACCATTCGTCCTGTATCTGTTCCTATATGAATAGCTATTCCTGTAGCCACTTTCCATATTGCAACCATATCACTCGGACACAGTTGCACTGACTTGGGATCATCATATTCCTCCAACTGATACCGGCTACAAACACTAAAGTGGTTACATGGCGTGATGCACCTTGCTCAACGGGGTGTTCGTTGACTTCCTTACAAGCTGTGTGTGTGTGTGTATATATATATATATATATATATATATATACACACACACACACACACACACAGAAAAAGAAAACATGGAAACTGTAAGGTTAGAGTTTGATGGACACCAAAGAATGCTGTCATTTCATTACTGCTGAAGGTTTAATTTAAAGAACAAACAAACTTAGTAGATGAAAATTGGTCTGTATCTAATAAATAGTATCACAGGCGATTGCCATTATAAGAAGTAGCTATTTCTACTTCCTTTTACGGGTGATATTAAATATACAGTTACTAACTTCACCATTTTTATCGGGTGTATCATGAGGAACAGTATTTTATTTCTATAAAAGAATCTGCAAAAGACGGCATTATTTAACATATAAAGGTGTTTTCTGTAGCATCTGCAAGAGAAAAATAATTTATTTTTCTCTTGCAGGTGAGATTTATTTTTCTCATCCTAAAATATTTTAGGATGTCTGTTAGAGTAAGGGCAGCACCAGGCATTTAAATGAAACTACTCAGTGTGTGTTTCGTTAGGGTAATTCAAACCGTTGGTGGTTGGTTTAAATTTCAAGTCCGACATGCAAAGCAAATCGAAATATAACAGAAGAAACATTCTTTAATGTTTAAAATATGAACTGTGAATCAGCATAAAGATCGCTTCTCTATTGAGAGTAGGAATGAATAATTAACGTAAAACGCAATGCATGTAAATGTATTATTAATGTGTTTGCATATGTATGTACGTGTATGTGTGTATATATATATACACACGCAAAAAGCAGTGAAATATACACCTAGTTTCCAAAAATCATCGTTGTGGTACCAGTTTTATAGGCTAAGATCTAAGACATCATCTGGTGAGGAGTTGTCATGTTCTTTCATGTGATCTCGCCATAGCTATTTCAAAGGTTGAAGTATGCTCTCCATGCCTTTCTTCCAGTCGGAAAATGGCCCATGACAACTCCAAATGGAGAGGGGTGGAGGGGGGGGGTGCCCAGTTAAATCTCAAGACTCGATCTAAAGCTCATTACTAGTAGTTATTCCACTGCTAAATGGGAGTAATTAATGCAACCAGCTCTGTGTTTACGTAGTTAATTGATTTAATTTGTATTTGAAGTATATATTTCTATTAAAAACTTAGTAATTTCAACATTCAGTGTACGCATTCAACATTCAGAGTACGTAGTGCTGTTTTTTCCTGTTTGTGTTAAGTAATTTTTCAGCAACGCCATCAGGAGAAATTATTTCTTTGCACGTTTCTGAGTTGAGTGCCTGAATTGACTCCATTTCAGAAGTCATTACGAGTTGAAAATAATGTTTGAATCTATCGACTTTTATTCCATGTCGTGTAAGCAACTTCGATTTTATTATTTTACATAGCTAGTCATGTTTCTAAATTATTTAAAAAATGGCCCAATAATTTCATTTCAAAAGAGCTTTATCGGAGAAGACTTGATCAGAAACAGGATGGTGCCGAAATAAACCATAAGGATTGGAGACATTTACCCATCGGTTGGAGATACCGGGGTCGAATTCTCGAGGTACAATTTTTCCAAGTAAAGGTAAGTCAGCTGGTCTCACACAGAGGTTGAAGCGACCCCGTCCGAAAACTCGAGATTTTTAATCCATAAAGCAGACAGGAGTACGCACAAATTAAGAGAGAATATATTGGACTCATTTGAACCTACTTACTGAGAGGACGTACTCGAACGCCATCTATCCTCTGATATGTATATGTAAACCAAATTAATAAACTTTAGTTTTATATATGAATTATTTAAAATATGTGCATCTGTGAAATGTCTATAAACTCCCAATGCGCGAAGCTTCACATGCATTAAGTTCAAAACAGAACTGCGCAGTGAATTTAGTTTTTATATGCTTTAAAGAGGTTTTTTGGAAGTTACGTGTAAGATGTACCTAGGTCTTTTTTGTTACTTCTGTTTTGTCACGAATCTTTGCTGTTAGACAATAATTATAATTTTTGAACTTATTTAAAGAGGATGGTCTGACAAACTCCGAATAAGCGCGCGCTAATTGGTTAAAGACGTAACCAAAAAAACTGCTATGCAACGTTGAACATTCCATATCATGTACGATTGCAGCAAGGGAAGAGAAGGTCTTTCTAGAAGATATTCTAACAAATCCTCTCTTTTTTTTTTCACCAAAATTGTTTATTTCATTAATTGAGAGTTCACACAAGGCAAAGATTGTCACTAAACTCGCTAAAACAGAATGAAGAAATCATATAAAGCCACATAATAAGTTTGAAGAAAATTAACTCGCTTTTTTTCTTCTTCTTCTTTCTTAATTCCTTTCTTCATCAGCGCGACTTCTATGGCAGTCCACTACTTAAGGGCTAATATGATTAATTGTTGCAGCAAAAACTGGTTTTCATTCTTCCACTGAGAGACTTGCGGATTTTTCCTTATTGTTTAGGTTTCTTTTTTGGTATATAAGAGAACTGAGGTTCGTCGGCTCCCTCTTGTTGTCATAGCGCCGCACGCGTCCAACCGTATGCCATCCTTCTATAGACCAATCTGTCAGCAACCACTTGTTAAACCTGCCTTCTATCTGCTATATGATTGGACAAAATAATGCAGCATTAGAGTGTGCGTTTGTTTGACAACTTATCTCAAATGCATGTTACACGATGAAAGAACTACACATGGACATCATGAAAGATTCATTCTTTCTTTATCTTGCTTTCAGACAAAACAGATGAACAGATTGTTGCGAGGCTAGTAAGCTTTCGAGGTGCTGTCCATCAAATGCAGTTATTAATTGACCGGCTCTGTAATTAGTAATATTTGTGCACATCAAATCCTTGACGCTTTTTGAACAAACCATACCAAATTATTACGTTTGTGTTGCAGATCATCTATGGATCGGTTAGTTAGTTTACTCTGTTTGGAAGAAAATTTGCAAAACTTTGGCTTGGAGATGTTGTATTACACTAAATGAATTGAAATCCGTAAGTTTTTTTTTTTTTTTTTTTTTTTGTTCCTAAATCGACCATATTTAGTCGTTCTCTGACTGACATAATCATAGGGAGTGAACAAAATATACCATTATAAACAGATTAATGCGTTTTTAAGGAGAAAGAAACTTCAATCAGCTATGAAAGAAAAACGAAGTTTCCCATCTTAACTTTTCCAGACATTCGAATTGACGTATGTCTCCGTCATAGCAGTCTCCAAATTATTTCTTTTTTAAAACTGTCATGAAACTAAGAAAGAATTTCGCATGCTTAATTGAAATTTAAATAAAAAAACCCTTACGTATTTTCTAATCTATACAAAAAGTAATAAAATGTTTATTTTACACCGACATTAAATTTTTAGGAATAAAAATACATTCATAACGGCATGAAAATATCAAGACAGTCCCTTAAAATTCGAAAAACACAACGTATATAAATACATTTTAAAGATAGTATACTTAATACTGCTTGTTTTTATACATTTCTATAACACCTAAGGAATACGGATATACTTTCCTAAACCTATGTTTAGTACTGTTTTAATTCGGCAAAATACAGTGTTTATGTTCTCTAACATCAATGACTGCCTTTTAGGATACACCATTTCCATTTAGGTAGTCATTACAATAAAACGAAAAGGATAATTAAGTAAAGAATAACAAAAAATGTTTGTCAAGCTGTGTTGAGAGCGATTGGCACTCTTGTTGTGTTGATTGACGCTGGCAGTCCTGGTGTACCCTGCAAGAATGCTGAATTTGCACTTCGCCAGTTGATAAATACGAGACCTATATTTATGTCTCTTGTCCTAGCGATGACAAAATTATAGGCTGTGCCATTCCATTAAAGAGTTAGGTTAGGTCGTGCACGATATGTCAGAAGTCATGTGTCAGCTCAAGTTTCCTTATCTAAATACCAAGTTACATTTGAAGGAAGCTGCAAGCTCAATAGTGCCATTAGCCTTATATATAACAGACTACTGCAGCGGAATAGTAATAGTTCCATTTAATGGGAATATTAAAGACAACGATGCCGCAACAGCATGTCACATATCGTATTAAAGTCACTTCGTGGTCTGTTTAAAATGACGATACTAAAAAAAAAAAAAAGTTGATTACATCTGAAGCTCAAGTCTATCTCCGCTACTAGATTTTTTTTTTCGCCAGATCACTCAGGAGAGACCTTAATGGAAAAATATTTGCTTCCCCAAGTACCCTAACGGCTTCTTAGAAAAGAGCAGGTGAGTGTTGAGTAGGGACATAATTGTATTATCACTGTCTTGAGTTTTTGTTCGTCATTAGGTGTCATACCTAAACAGAGATGTAACCATTTTTAGGTTCCCAAGTCATCTTAAGATGAAATTAGTGCTAATTAAAAACAATAATCCAATTTTATAATGTTTCTATTATTATTATAATAAATGATCTCATTACCCTTATTATGAACGCTCTGTCATTGAGCATGTTTCGGCCTGGAATTGACTACAAAATTGCTGTCCCGTAAAATATTAGCATCCCTGTTGCATGCAATCCTCTTGCAATTAAACCTTCAGCTGATCTCGTATGCTTTTCTCAGAATTATCTCATAACCAATCGCTGCCTCTTGTTGCGATATTTATGCGTAAAATTAGGTTTTCTGTATTATCACGGTGATCTTGATATATGCAGTAAGCAACATCCTCGCCACTTTCAAGGACTTGAATAAAAGAGGATCATCAACCGTCTTTTGGTTCAACATTACAAGATTGTGAGAATATTCTTGTCTTTATATTGAAGTATATCGCACTTTAGTTTGAGCATGTTTTGTTTTTTTTGTTTGTTTTTGTTTTGGTCATTCGTTCATTATATGCACTGTACAGTAATTCTTAAAGACAAAAATTTCATAGAGGAAGTTGGGACTAAATGGAATGGCTCAAGGGAGAATGTGCATAATTATGATCCATGACAACATCTCAAATTGCGTATGTTGGTAATGCAGTGCAGTGGTTTGCGATTTTGGAGGGAATTGATTTCGAACTTTTTGACCCTACCTTAAATGCCCAGGAAATTTAGCCTTTTTGTTCTTTGGAGAGGTGAAAATTGAGATAAATCTTTTGATTTTAATGCTTCAGCTAAATTTTGTAAGGATTAGAATCATATTTCTCATTCTTACAGCTATTTAGTTATCACTGATCCAAATATATATATATATATATATATATGTGTGTGTGTGTGTGTGTGTGTGTATTTTTTGTTGTTATAAACAACGATCACGTTTTAAAGGCAACTTTCACTATAGTTAATAGGAGCAGACAAATCGAATAAATCGGCGACCATTCCTAATGCAAGTCGAAATACAAAACTCAACAAGCGTTCCTTCTCACTGCATGTAAGTTTCCAGCAAAATCACTCTTATTAATTCATATTACGCCCGAACTTCTTCAGCTGCAGGAGAATTAGCCGATCTCACACAAAGCAACAGAATTTTCCCTCTACAAATATGCATATTGGCCAGAACAACACCCGCAAGTAATAGCTTGAATGCGCTGGCATTTATAGCCTTAGTTGTTTCGCCCGTTATTCAAAACAAGCCAGTTCGGTCCTGTTCCAATTTAATTTGTCTTTCTACAGTCCACATGGATTAGTGCTAACTTGTGTAAGGCCCAAATGATGTTATATTTCAGTAATATTTGTAAAATCTTATACAAACGATTCAAAGACAGCAGTTGAACTGTAATTACACTCGCTGAATCCTGAAGGAATTTCAAATATTTTTCTTAGTTCGGAGTTTGACTGGTATTAAGCTAGGACAGGGCATGGTTCTTTTTACAAACGAACTTAAAGAACAATAGCATTTAAGATAAGTACATTTATTCGTAAGATTAATTCACAATTATGTTTTTTCTCTATTTTTATTGTATTTTATTTTTTATTATTCATATTAGGTTGATACGAGAATGGAGCTTTTTCGCTGTTGTATATTTATGTCCGAAAATATGGATGGAAAAAATATTTGCATATACTGGCACGAATAGTACATAATAAAGATTTTTTTTTCCGGAAAAAAGATGAAAAGTGGAAAAAGGTTGAATTATGCGATTTCATAGACAGCCTTGATAAAGCAAAAAAATCTTACATTTAAAATATTTTAAAAACTATTTTTTAAATAATTTTTTTAATTACTTAATAAAAGTTTTAAAAAAATACTGACTTAATAGGAAACTTTATTGTAAAATAAACAATACACCAATAAATTAAATGTATATTACTATTCTAAAAGACTCCAACATTATTTCAAACGTAAGTTCCATTTGGAATTGCTTCCTGCGATTTCAGTAGTAAATAAGTCATAGATTTTATTCCAGATGCAGAATAAATGCATGAAATTTAATTCTCATAAATGTCAGTCAGAACCTCGACTATTCACTACAGAAGTTGTTAGTTTTAAAAGATGTTTGCACTAAGAACATGTTCGAAAAGAGTTCTCGACTTGATTGCAAATTCATTTCGGAACTGTCAACGCTGGTAAAAAGTAAATAAAAATATACAAGATGCTACCCCCCCCCCCCCCTCACATCCTCTGAAATTTCACCCGAAGAAAAAAACGAAAGGTAATGGTATTTTAATCCGAAAGGCAGATTAACGTCTCTCTGACAGTTTTGTTTGATCTGTGTGCGTGCAGATGACGCTGAAAAAGAATCACTGGGTGGAGTAAATAACCAAAACCAATCAAGAAATACTAGCTTCGCACGTTCAACTTCCTTCCACTAAACAATCTTTCATTTAGAATTAAACGGTTGTTTACTGTATCAAGTCACAGGAATGTGGACAGTGGAGCCTGTCTCTGCCAATATTTATTAAACACAAAGGGGGAAAAATTCTGAACAGGAAAGGGAACTAAAAAAAAAAAAAACCTCTATAATTAGCTTCGAATAAATGAAAGCCTGAAGATATGGCCAACAACTTTAATAATGTCTTCGGCATCGGACTGGCAGAGGGTATAGTCCAGTGGATGCTTCAGCAACAGCAGCAGATGGGTAATAGGTTGACAAAGCACGCGATACCAGACGTGTTGACGAAGTGATGCACAGCGCGCTTAATGACCGACCGCCTGTCGACATACATAGTAATTAATGTGAGTGTGTCTGAAGAAATGTAGTTTGAATATGAGCATACGTCTGCCACGTGCCATTCGCCCACCCTCCTTTTTTTTATTTTTTTCACCCCAAGGACAGACCTCTTCGGACAGATAGGGTGCTAGCAAAGAACTACTGTCAGGTCTCTACAGGGTCGTCATACTGACAGTGTTATTTTTGTTTTTATTGTTGTCAATGTTTATCGTGACTTTGCAGTGGACCGCTGCGATGACAGCGGTAACAGATGGGTGGAGGAATAAATAATTGAAAAAAAAATCGAAAGTACTTAGAAGGCGCAATCTCCTACAGGATGCTGGAGATTGAAGGTGAAATTCGAACATTGATTATGCCAGTAAGATAAAAGGGGACGAAGAAGAATCTAAAAGAGATTTCGCTTCTTAAGCTCATTTTTCATTCATATTACTTAAGATCAATAAAGCTTCTAATACATTATTATTGCCAGTAAGCTTCAAACATGTATATTGTCGATTACATTGAAGAGTACAAATTTAGCAATTTCCATTTCATATGAAAGTTAAATAATATTTAACACGTGATTTTTTAATTTTTTTTTTTTTTGGTATTGTTTAATTAAAATAAATACATTATTGGTGTCGAAATATTTTTAAGTTTATCTTCTTTCAGTTATTTCTTAAGTTCAGCTTGGTTTAGATCGCCCATCTCAACCTATATATATATATATATGAGTCCCATTCACGAAATGTTGTAAGGCACATCAGTACAGTGAATGAGCTAAGAATTTTTTTTTCTGGTTTTTAAAATTAATTTTATTGTATTTTTATTGCTTTTACATAGTTCTGCATCCCTGTTCTGTAGACCAAATATGACTTTTTTTTTCAATGTCTAATCATGCCTACAATAAGCAGGGTAGTCTCACACCGGAGAATGGAATTCATGATATATATTGATAATTTTATTATCAAGCACGCAATTTCCTTCGACTGGCATTCTAATGAAAATTATGAAAATCTGCGTGCACTTTTCTTTATTACAGGAGCTTTAGTTTAACACAAAATGACAGATGATTCTCGTACTGGACACGCCTTTAAACGTCAATCATCTTTCCGTTAGCAAGCACAACCTACTGTTGCCATAGCATTCGTCTTATTCTACAGTAAAGAAAACATTTTATGACGAAGGATTTAAATCTGATTGCATGGTTCTATAACCAATTGAGTCTCTTTAAGGGACAGGTAAACCAAAGATTTTCTGTCCACGGATACCAAAGCACCATGGACTTAAATGTGAATTCAGTGATTACTGAAACGCATTAGCAGAAATAATGCAGTGAAAGTGGATATGGACTTGCGCTTATGCTTGACACCACTACTGCCATCACCGTGAACTGTCCCTTAATTTGAAGCCCCCAGCTAGGTTTAAATATAAGTCGTAACCTAAGAATCACTCAAAATCAAGAGATCACCAAGCGAAGATGTAAATAATTAAGCTAGCGCGCGCACATGCACGCTGGTCCAGTGAACTAGTCGGTTACGGAGGTTTCAAGTATGCTTTCGTAATTTTGTCCGGTCTAAAGGAATTGCCCGGACCATCCGTTTGCCGGAAAATCGGTGATGTACCTATAATTAGATCTTGTATTTTCGAAAGGATGTTTCTGTTTTTATCATATTTATTCATTGAAATAAAACACTTTGTGATATTTTTTATTTAGCAACATGTGAGAATGAAAATGTAGTACGAGCATTTCCGGCTAAAGTTATCTTTAGCCAGACTCAGAGAAAATTTCCAGAGGTTTGTTTTCTTAAGCTGATGATAATTGCTAAAATTTGTTGCTTCAGTTGTTCAATAATGTTGTGGATCGTTTGTATATCCTTCGAAAACCTCGCGAAGAATGATCTGGAGACTTTAGAGATAAAACTGTTAATTTCAGGAAAACGCTTTCAATAGAACTAAGATTTCCTGAGAAAATACTTGAGTACTTCGGTGCATTTGCTGTCCCTGGTTAAGTCCGGATTTAGAACTAAAATGTTTTCTCAATGCCTATTGTTACTTGAATTATCATTTAGATGGAAAAGGCAGTTTTCGATGAATACTTACCTTTTTGCATTTGGATGGCATGGCTAATATCGTGAATTTTTGCTCCCAGGAAACAGGATTTTGTCACACTTTCATTAAATATGCCCTGATCATTGAGTCTCCATACATAATTTTCTCCTTAACTTGTTTTTCTTGTTTGGTTGGTCTTTATTATTCCTTCGGATCACCTGCTTCTTTCTCTTTTCAGCCCTGCTAATCTCGTGAATAAACGAACTACTTTCACGATGTTGGCATACTTCCTCTCCCCCCACCCCACATTTATATTAAGTAAATAAATGTAAGTTACTTAAATCTATCATGTACGCAGTAATTAACTTCGATATTTAATTCATAAATCAGTTTATATATTTTATCTTTCGCAACATGTGCTATACCCCCCCCCCCTCGCTAATACGGTACTTCAATCCTCCAGAAAAACTAAAACTTTCCGACACTCGGATAGGGAAATATCCCTGGCATACAGGAAGAATACCCTGATAAGCAGCCAAAAAAAATCTTGGAAGCGATTTCAAGAGCAGAGTTATTGCACGAGAACTACTCAAATGTTTTGAAATCCTTAAGTTTAATCTTCCATGTGTGTTGCAATTTTTTCCTGGAAGTTGTGAGGATTATTTGCTTATGTTAAAATTTAATTGTCTAAGAAAAAACAAAGGTAATGTTATCTCTAAAACAAAGGACTAGAGGTCTCTGATGGCCTTTTCTGTTTGATTTTCTCCAAACATTTCCTCCTTGAAACTCAAATTTTTCATCCCGCAAACAAGCAGGCCGATCGAAAGAATACACTCATTCAACAGGCATAATACACAAGTCCTTATAGCGTTAATTGCTTTTACCATAACTCGGAACAATTCAGAAGTTTCTGGATAAGTTTGCAGTTTGTACTTGGCCAGCAGTCATCGAATCCAAAATGTTATTTATGGTTATTGTTCATAAAAGAATGGCAAACCAAAAACAGAGACCCGTCTTATTCTCGTAAGAAAGATCTCACCTCCTTTTCCCATTGACGATATTCAGATCTCTAGACGGTGAGTTTTCTCTTCTTAGGCTGTCTTTAAACTTCTAATATCAAGTGTAAGAATTTACATAGTTCTTTCAAATCGCATCCATACCGGCTGAAAAGTTTTTTTTTTTTTTTGTCTTTTTTTTAAGACACTGTTTCCGATATGTACAACTATGAACACTATATACCGGTAAATTGCAAATTTTCTTAACCTTAGAACATCCTCTCATTTTAGTTAACTTAGTTACTATCATTTCTCCACTTTCCTGTAAGCGTAAAGAAATAGAAGCATCTTAAGTCAACGCAAATCTAGAATTAAGTTTCAAACTCGCACCCAACACCCCCTTCCATTTCATTTCATCTATTTGTATTCTTTTACAACAGCATTATTTCACATTTTCTCCAAGGATTAAAACCTCCAACTATGTATGAAACACGTTAACAGATTTCGTCGTTGAGAATGTAGAAGCTCTTTATTATAAGATTTTTCTGGAGTGTGTCTCTCTACGGTTCAGAAACATGGACTTTCCAACAAAAAAAAAGTGAAATCAAGACTTTCAGCATTCAAAATGTGGCGTGGGCGCCGAATTCTTAAGATCGCATGGACAAATGAAGAAGTATTAAGAAAGGTGGGGGAAAAAAGTCATACTACATACGTTAGGGGAAAAAAGGAGAAATAACCTGATAGGACACCTATTAAGACATTCAAACTGAACTACAAATTTGATTCAGGGAATGCTGAAGGAAAGACTGGTAGAGGGAGACTAAGAATATATGAGTGACATCAAAAATGGACGAAGCTGCTAAATAGTCAAACAGCACAAAACAGAATACCACTATCAACAGCCCCTGCTACCAACCAATCAATAGCTTGAGGAGAGAGAAGAAATATCTCCTAGTTCAAAGAAAGAAGGTTTCTAAGAAATAGGAAACTTGTCTGAAAGTGAAGCACTTGATTTTATGAAATATGAAGGTAAATTCTCAACGACACAGTTTTCATCTGAATGAAACATTACAAGGGAATTATGAATTCGAAGGTCACTTTCAATAATTAAAGCACACTGTTCTATTTTTTCCCCTAAAAATAGCATGAACTGTCAACAGAACAGCTCATGCTATTTTTATTATTTACAAGTTTTTTTTTTTAAAAAATTCCAATAGCATGAGCTGTTCTGTTGACAGTTTCATAACCTGATTATTCTCATTCTATGTAGAAGATTCGGTAATGAAATTACCTTTTAAGGTTCACTTTTTTCTCGGCAATTGCGAAGTCCCATACTTCTGCTTTACCCTACGTTCTCCATTCATCTGCAACTCTGTTAACACAAGCAGACAGAATTTCATTTCTTAGTGGAAATATCGTGAGAGAGTGTTCTCTATCCTTTTGCTTGTTACCATAATCTTCTATGTTGAAAGTGACGGACTGAAGCCCTTAAGGGGGACAGAGACGTGCAATAAGCAGGATTAGAAATCTACGATCATATTAAGTTAAACATTGCCTGGAGTATTCAACACGTCCCGATACCACTTCCAGGATCAAGTAGCTAAAGCGCATGACAGATCTGTCTATTCCGGCAGTTTAGGGCGGCAATGTGGACGAACTACTCGAATGGCACTGCTAGTGTACGTAATGTGTACTGACACCAAAGAAGAAAACTGAGAACTAGTTCGCAACTATATTAACACGGCTACTAAACCAGTTAATCCGTGTTCTTTTTTTTTTTTCTCTTTTATCCCCCTAGAAGCTTAGCTCTGAAAAATGCCAAAGAGCATCTTCTAACATGTTATTCAAAACATTACCCAAATACAGCTTGGAGATGTCTGCGTTTATGAAAATCCCTTAAGAAATAAGACAAGTTTCAAGTACGTGTGAAACATTTTGCAATCGAACTTTCAAAGCAGCTAATTATTTATTTGTTATTTTAGAAAAAAAAAGGTGTGTTGAAACAGTAAACACTGGTTATTAATTTTTTTTATCTATTTTCTTCTCAAATATTTTTATTTAAAAAGTAACCTTCCCCCAATTTAGTAGAGGATTTATGCTATTTATATGGATCTTTGAAACTTTAAAGATTCATTATTTTAACAACCATATTTACTTAATTTAAAATCGGGATACATTACAGCTATTCTTTAACGTTTGCATTATGACGTTACGATCGATATTGTAAAAACTATACAAAAAATTGAATGCTGTATTAATAACAAGGGTATTTCGTATAAAATACAAAATAAATTTACATAAGAATAGAAATTCTCTAAACGATTTTAAATAAGTTATTAATATAGAGTATGGCTATGTCTATTGGATTGAATGTAGTATCTCTTCTTACAGCTTAATATGTCAGTGGACCTCAAGCTGAATATACTTGTATTAGGATGTCAGTTCAGTGATCTCAAACTATGTGAGTGACCAGTTGTCGATGATTCGTTGTATCCAACAGCTTCCTCTTTTATCACAGGTATATATTTATACTACTAATCTTTATATACATTATTCATGAATTAACTATCGAAATGTCTAAAATATTTGATATTTCAGGACATTTTGAAAATTTATAGTGTGAGAGAATCATTAAAATTAGTAATTTTCTGATCTCTCTCTCGTTTCTTTAGTTTCTCTGGATTCAGAGCTGAGAAAGTAAGGAAGAATTACTTTCTTAGCTTGGGGCGAAAACGATTTACTCCAATCGCTTTAGGGAAACGCTTTATAGAGATTTTATAAAGATACGAAGGGCCCACTTTTAAAACAAGACATCAATGAAAAGAGTAATCAATTTTGTTCGAAGACACGCCTTTATCATTAGATCGCTCAGATTAAAAAGACCAAACTACCGTTAACTCCAGGAAGTCTTGTTTAATTATGCTTAAGGAAGAAAGAACTACACGAAATCATGACTTCGCTAAGAAAAAGTTAAATACGGTGTTTTTAGGGGAAAAAAAACTTCTGTAAATATTATTACTCACAAAAGATTGGCTTAAAATTCATAAATTACCAGGAACACTTTAATTATTATATGCGTCATCATTTGTACTCAAGAGATCCACAATGAAGAGATGTAATGTTTCATATATTAAAAAAAAAGGGAAATATAATAAATATATCCTGTCTAATAATGTGAAAAGAAGTCCAATTCTTTCGTAGTTGCTGCTTTTCCTAGATTGTTACTTTAGTTTATTTTATTCTCGAGACGTCCTTCCATTCGTTTATCCAGAATTAACATTATTCATAGCCCTATCGAATCTTTTCGACTCCTAATCTACCCTCTTTCTCAAGGGGAAAAAAAGAAGCGCCCAAATTGAATACGTTTTAAGAAGGAGGGGCAGAGTAACATGAACCACGGACGAAACTACTCATTTGTCCCCAAGGAGACTTGGGAAACAACCTCATCGGATTACACTCCGATGGAGGTCCCTACTGAGGTAATATGGCGATTGCATTCACAAACCCAATCACCTTAAAAAACTCACTAAAAGTAGCAGGTGCCGTGTGAAAGATGACCTTTTTTTCCTTTCTCGATGGTAAACTAAAAATAGCTGGAGCCAAGTGTTATTTGACCTC
Source organism: Typopeltis vanoorti (assembly GCF_054136105.1). Taxonomy (NCBI): domain Eukaryota; kingdom Metazoa; phylum Arthropoda; class Arachnida; order Uropygi; family Thelyphonidae; genus Typopeltis; species Typopeltis vanoorti. The sequence goes on along the minus strand of NC_143556.1, from coordinate 107,671,885 downwards.
TTGTCTTCAAATGCAAGATAAAGTTGATTTGGAAATTTTAATATTTCGACAAATGCGTTCCTCACAGAAAGATTATAAATGACTCTTTGGTCTTTCTGTAATTCCCTGAATATTTTCAATGGCTGTTGAATGAGATACATTGTCATATTTAAAGAAGGATTACAACAACGTATTTCTGAAAGTTATATCATCAGAAGTTTATGGATGTTCTCTATGAATCTATTCAACGATTGTTCACCAGTCTAGTTCATTTTTCAACTGCACCTTAATTATACACGTCTTTGCAAGAATGCAATGAAGCTCCTATTAGAGCATTTTTTTTATTATTATTTAAGTATCTCTACATAAATAAGTGTGCTCTGGAATAAAACGGATAATGCGCGACGGAAATAGTTCCGTGTTGACACGTTAATAGCATCTGCTTGCCTCTATTTGCTTGCTTGTAATAGTGTGTAGTATATTATCAGCAGGACATTGCATATTAGTATTTTTGTTAAGAAAAATAATATTTTATTTTGATACTGAATACAAGTAAATATCTTCAAAACAAAGCAGCAGTGGAAAAATTAGCACACTATGCGCGCTGAAGGTCTATTTAATTTGTACATTTTATAGAGAAACATCGTAACATAATATGCTCATAACAATTCATGCTAAAATTATTCCAATATTTACTGTAAAATGACCAATACAATAACAAGTGATCTGTTAATTATTCATAGTTCAAATCGGTCATAATTCTGGCAGACGCATTTACAAAAGTCATTTTAGATCTACAAATCTTTCCGAGGAATTACAGTAGCTTTCATGCCGATTTACATGGGGAGAGAGCTTTCCAGTCGTTAATTGGGGTTAAGTGCGTCGCTTGCTCGAAAGATTAACAGGTCAGTCTTTTGTAAAATTCTGACTGATCCGTTACTCAAAATAGCTTTTTTTGAATTAAGCTAAGTCCTTAGCTGGAAATTTACGTGATGTGTTTAAGTGGAAAATGTACTTTGTTGAGTGACTTAGACGATTACATGGGCTGTCTTCGTTTTGAAAAGCTATGAAATTAATTTCAAGCTTCTTTCTTGGACAGTAGTAGCAGAGGAACTTATTTTTATTTTTTTTTTACTTCACGTTTCTTTCGTTAATCCCATCATTGTATTAATCCGAAGTGAAAGAAGTCGTGACGTCCCCAACGATATTTCATCTATCCATCAGAAAAGCGAAGGAGGAAGTTGTTGTTGTCTCAATGTCTTTTGAAAAGCTACACAATTTTTTTTTTTTCTTTTTTCATCCCGGGCTCTCAAAACTAATTTCATGGCTACGTTGTTTCTTTTCTTTCCTTGGCGTTCACTAACTTTTCGAAAAGAACTCGTTAAGAAATCTGTTCTTATTTTGTCATTCTTCTAGGTTAAATGACTCCCCACTTCCTCTGTTTCTCAGATGCCTGCCGACATACCTTGCAGTGATTAGGGTAACGGATGTGGGGAAGTGGGGGCTGTCTCTCTCACACGTGTCCCTGGTGCGGGTCGTTTCTTCACTTTCACACACCATTGTTAGCCCACTGGGTAATCTGTGAGGACCGAAAGGGAGAACTCTAAGGGCGGTGAAAGCTATTTATAGCTCCGACAAAGACTAAACGACTGCCATTAGTTTTGATTTATTAACGCTGATCTATCTGGAGGTCCGTGCACAATAAAACTCCCGGTTTTTTGCAGTTGGAAGACGTTGATTAATTCGCATAACAAAACTCCAGATAATAGCACACACTCTTCTTGTTGTTGCAAACGTTTCTGTAAGTCTAATCACATTCTAATAGACCGATACATAAAATCAAATTGGAACTCATAAAAAATGTTTTAAATTTATATTTATAGCAATTGTTTAAATGTATCTTAGGTGATAATCATTCTGACAATGATGTGAGAAGTAGCAAGAAATGTCTTGCATGATTAAAACGTTAACTATTTTTGCTAACTTTATGGCGTACGTAGCTTGAGGGCCTTTTTGGTGAATTAGACAAAAACAATTATTCTTGGAGTAACATTAATTATTTTTGAGTGCGGTCTACAAATGGACATTTATCACTGCATAGATGCCCATGGATTGTAGGTTGAATCAGCAGACATTAATATCCTTGAAGACAAATGGACCGTGCTGAATTATTCAAGTATGCTTATTGTTAATGAGTGATATTATTAACAACTAAACGAACAATGGACTTATAAGCTTATCAATACGTAGAAAACTCACACGTTTTCCCCAGCCTGTAACTTTTCCCCACTGCTGGGGTAAAGGCCTCTCCCACGGGAGGATAGGGTCTACTTCTCCCATGGTGACCCCCCCCCCCCATCTTGGGAGAGTGTTTATTCGCTTGTATGAATGAATGGGGAAGACAATCACAAACATTCATGCCTAGGCGGGAATCGAATCCGCAGATTCTTGGCTGGAGAGTGGATACGCTAACCACTCGGCCAACCAGGCAGAAAACTCGCAGTTGCTAACCATCTTTGTGTCCATATCTGAATCATCATAATGCATATCAAGGATTTAGGCCTAGCGTGGCCTGTTCCGGCCTTAGAAGTCATAGTTGAATATTTAAGAGGACGTCCTGGTTTTCTTTTTCCATATCTGAATACCTTGCACGAAGGTGCGAGGTATTGAGATATGGACCTTGCAACTCTTTTGTGAAACAGCGAGCATTGAAGAAGATAATCTTAAAAGTTCATACAGGAAAAAACTTAGCTATTCACCCGTTAGAGGGAGAAATGGTTAAAAGATATCTACTAATAGTGTTTTCCATAGCACTGCACTTGCGTTCTCTGGAGAGCGTCCATTTTCAAATGCAGTGAAGCGACTCGTCATTATGGGAACCAAACCTCTAAATACAAACAAAATTATGACTGTCCCCCCCCCCCATAAGTTATGACAATCATATTTCAATAAAACTGTTTTCACTGCAGCCATTCAATACTGAATATTCATAAAATTTCAGATGCCTAATCATGTGGCGCATTTTTCAGTACTTCGGAAGCTTCTTAGGTACCTTAAAATGACATCTAATTATGAAAAATTTGTTTTGTGTGTGTTACTTTCAGCGCCTTGAAAGTGTTGGTTGTCAAATTTACGAGATTAGTTTCATGGCAAAGTCTTTCGTTGTATGGAGTTGGAAAGATAACGAGACATTCACTCTTTCATTGGTTACCATGGTTGTCGCCGTAAACTCTTACGGCGACAACCATGGAGTTTCCATAAGGAAAAACACTGTTTTCCTTCTGCAAACGTCGCAACCCGTAGAAGTCGAAAGGGTCAAGTGAAATGTACCCTTTGGTTAGAAAAGACTGGGTTCGATTTTCATTGCTAACGTGAAGAACATTTTTCTGAAATAATAGTTCGTTCAGCTGATGTTGACTTGGCAAGTTCCATACGAAGGGTGGTCATGTTTTTAACCTTGTATTTCAGAGGAAACACACACAATATTAATTGGACATGATCTTCATTTATATTGTTTCGGCCATTGTTATTACCAATACTCTAAACACGCAATTAATGATATTGTTGAAAACAATTAGCTTAAATAATTGCTAAACTATAACATCGAGGCCTTCCACATGCAAATCACATGGACGTCATTTCCATTGTTTCAATTCCAAATTTCAATTCGTGTAATCAGCAAGAAAGCAAATACACGTGACTCCCAGTTTATGCCATGCATTTAACGGAGCATTCGCACAATAGTAAACATTTGGTATTCATTTTCCTTTTCAATTACATTTCATTGAAATGAGTATTTGAGCTGCATTTTTCAAAATTCGTTTAATCTAGTATATTCGTTTTCTCCCGCAATATTTGCATTATTATACGGGCTACATAGATTTTATTGAAATGTTCGATATCTTTATGATTCGTTACGATTAATATTCGAGATCTTTATGAAATTTTGAATCTATATTTTTTTGTTTTCAAACTGACTGTTTTAATGAGAATATCTGAAACAAATTGAAACAGAATAAAGGAACAGCAAAAAAATTATAGTACTTTGGCCAAAAAAAGGTTCCGTTTTTGCTGATAAATATGACACTACTGAAGAAAAATACCAATGAAATGCATCTCGTAATGATGTTTCCGATTATTTTCATATTTTTTCATATTTAGAAAGATTCGGGTTTTTAATGAGGGAATTCTAGTACGAAGTCATGACAGTAACGATTATTATTAATAATATAAATCATAAAATATTTATTTATTGTACCAATCTTTACTTTTACTTGATATTTTTGGGTTTTTACATTCGAAAATTCCAGCGCTGAGAGAAGTAGCTTTAATATAATATACGTGACCCTCAGTGGGTGAACCTGCAAAGGCCCTTCACCAGAGGCGACTTATTTGACTGTTTTAGGCGAGAAAGTAGACATAATCCGATAACTGACTACAACAGTGGGAGGAGTAACATAATTGAGTTCACACGGATTCGTGACGGAAGATCAGAGTGCTTGTGAGAGCCAAGAGGTGGATGCCCTACACGCGGTAATTAATGATCTCATCACTTGCCAAGCAGAGATCGATTAGTTTGATCAGACGAACAATCCAAACTCCCGGAGAAACATCAAGCGGACGTTTATTATCTGACTTACAGCCCCTTTTTATTCAACGGAGATGAATTACTTTGAAATTTCGTAAATCCAAAAGACAGGGTATGTTTCCAAAATAAAATGTTTTCATCTAAAAGGCGATTGTACAGAACTGCCACTCATTTTAATAGGTTTCAACTTTTCGGGGCTTTTCATTTATAAATATCTTTTGTCATTGGCGATCTTTTGCATTTTAGAAGTGCTATTTACATAAAATGCAATTCATTGTTGGCAGACGATTCTATCCTTTGAATAGTCATTGTTGTCCAGAGTTGTAAAAAAAAAGCTGAATAAATAGACAAAAAATGCTATTATTTAGTCAGTATGCGAAGTTATTTCTTTAGAGAACATTTCGACCAAATAATACGCTCTGTTCATCATATAAAAATACCACCAGTTTAAGTTAACCTTTTAACACAATCTACACTTTGACAGGATAAATATAACTTCATTGAAGTTGCCAAATTCCCTTATAAACACATTGTTTAACCGTTGAAGACCAAAAATACAGTGCCCTTTGACTCGATTATCTTTCCACTATACAATCGTTACTTCTTGGCGACTTTACTAAATGATTATTGTAGTAAGTCTTCAAGGGTTTCAACTCCAGCAATTTCCAGCCTTTCTCTCCATACAAGAACGAACTGTCTTCATTACTATGTCTGTCTTCCCCATACTTTCCACGTCAATGTCAGCTCTTTAAACACACTTTATGTTCGGTGCTCGCCCTTCTCAATAGACGAGAGACTTACTTGGTGTAGTCAAGTGACGGACAATTGTCAGAACACCTCTATTTTTGCTTCTACTCGCCTATTATGTAGCTACACCGTATTATAATTCCTAAGTTTGTTCATTGTTCCATTGCCACTCCCACTGTCTCTTGGAGAAGAAGAAGAAAAAATGCAATTAGGAGCAGACTTGTCTCTCCCGAGAGCTACGCAATGATAAAAGAAAGCAGGCTTTGTAATGAAGTGCATGTTGGGAGAAAATTAGTTTCTTTTAAGAATGAAATTATGCTTAAGAATAACTTGGGAACACGGAAGGGCTTGACCTCTGGCGATCAAAAATGGAAACATAAAAATGTCTTCCTGCATTGCTCGAATACACCGCAAACCGTCTTGGTAACACGATCGGGTTAACGTCAAAATTCAAAATGCATCAGAGGCTCGCTTGCACTTGACAGGCTGGAATTTGAGGTGTTTAAACGTCTCGCGCCATTTTATAACAAATTCATAATTGCGAACTGAGCAAGTTTTGAGTATGTTGTTAGTATTAAATTTTCTTTTAGAATAAAAAATCGAAGCAATAGCTAACAGTTTTATGTTAGTAAAGCATGGAATTTAACTATAAAGGTGGGTTTTCATGTTCGTTTTTATTATAATAAAAAAGTCAAAAAGTGATACGTCTAGTGTCAATGAAATCAGAGATGCAATAAATAAAGGAATCATGAAAACCCGACCTTTAAAATAAATTCCATGTTTTTTTAAGGCTTCTCATTTTTCGTGGCAAATGCAGGGTGTGCTTGCGTCTATCAAGCGGCACTTTCACATCGTACTTTGTAAAGCACGACAGACAAGCCTCATTGTGCGGATCACCATTCTGAGGGGGAAAATGTGCTTAATACGTTAACTTGCACTTATGCTCTGTCTTATGCGTTGTTGTTCATGCAGCCCGAATCCCAGCATTTAAACAAGACTTAGTATCAGATTCAGTTATGCTGCGCATGGAAGTTGTAAATGTAAGCATTATTTCTTAATAGTTATAAAGGATTTTCGACTAGACATCTTAAAGATCTTAAAATAAAAGAAGAGAAATGCACCTGTATACTAATTTTTCGAAATAAATACGAACATGAAGACCGATCAGCCTTAAGAAGGGAATTGGATAGCAAAAACCAACTTATTTACAAAAAAAGAAAAAAAGAAAACGTGTTAATATACCTTGCGCATTTATTATTTATTTAAAACAAACTATTTTCCATGTTTTTAAAATCGAATTGAACCCAATTGAATGCTGAAATTAAAAATAAACAAGAAGGATTGTCATATACATTTTTTTTAAATATTTAGAATTTGAAGATACTGAAAATGCTGAATAATTTTATACTAAAATTATTTTAGTACAATTTTAGTGAATATTCCAACCTCTGCAAATATTTACCTGCATCATTCTTTTGTCTAAAATACATTTTTTTTTTTTTTTTGCATTATTGGAATCTTTGCTGTAAAAACAGAACTTGCTTTTGTATCTATAGCTTGCCAGGTTTTGTCCCTTAGCTTCGCTCCTAGCTATGTTCATACATCTCCTCAGTTGTTGAATGGAAGCAGAATGACTATTATATACTTCTCAGACCATTTTAACAAATGGGAAAAAGCGTGTGTCGTCCATGTTGTGGGCCAGGTGTCAAGCGGAGCATTTGCTACTGGTTTTCCACGCGCAACCTTCGTCCTAATTAGACCTGTAAAAGGAGGGAATGCGAGTAGGCCACAAACGGCTAAATACAATAGATGAATGGGTTCGTTTTTCAAGTAGAGTAACGCTCGAGGCTTAATTGTAGCAAGGTTCTTGTTTCTGAATTATGGCACAGTGTGAATGATTTACGTAAGGTTAAGAGGTGTTGAATTTTAAGGGGTGCAGTGCTATACATCTTGGCTTCTGACATCGCACTCTTTCCTGCTTGTGGGTGACTCGTTTAGCGGCTTCGGGCTACCTTTTGACATACGGTCTTCTGAAAGGGTCCTCACCAAACCCTATAACACTGTCTAACTTGATGTAAATCACTCCTTACATCTTAACTAAGCGACGCTGAGAGAAATACTCCGAGCTCACTTCGGAGGTGTCAAATGCGGATGTGTACAACAATACAAACGAATGTTTTTTTAAGTGGCTTTTAAGTAATTTACTAGTGAACGTAAACAGGAATACACTTTTTGGTGGGCTACATGCCTATTCTTTTAAGGGAAGGTTCTTTTACTTACCTGAAAATGAATTTCCTGTTTTTATTTTTCTAAGAAAATGAACTTTGAAATGAATGCGCTACAGTGCTCTAATTAAGGTTTTTATAACAGTCGTTCACCGATATATCTTTTCAAATAAAAATTGGGACAATAATCATATAGAAATCGATAAGTATAGTTCCTGTCATTTCCTAAGAGGGCGTTGTAATCAATCGTTTAAAAACAAATAAAAAAAGATAATTTTGCATTCTATGAATTAGAATTATATATCATTTACAAATTATTCAAATATATTTTATGATGAATATAAATTTTTCAAAATATTTTACGTAGTAACAATATTATAAATTATTTAACAGTAAAATAATTGTTAACAGTAAGTTAATTGTCTCCGTAGCGCAATTGGAAGAACGACGGTACATTGTGCCTTTCGATTGCAATAGGCCTAAGTTCGATTCTCGTCGCGACGGGAGGAATCTTTATCTGGACGATTTTCAATCGCAGGTGAGTTAGCCGATTTCAGACGGAGGTAGCAGGGTTTTTTCTCCGGGAAACTCGGGTTTTTCATCCCGCATACAGGCAAATCGGCCCTTCAGTACACGCGCAATTTAAGACATAGAATACCAGTTGTGGTGGAGGTGGGTGGTAGATGGCGTTGATTCGTAGTAGAGGTTCGGTGTAGTGGTTGAGACAGTTGTAGGTGTCCTCCCGCGATGAGTCTTCGGACTCCTTGAAGGTGTCATGAATAATAATAATAATAATAAAACACCTGTTTCTTTTATTAATACAGTTTGTATGATAAAAAGAAATTAAGGAAATGAAAAATCATCTTATTTAGTGTGAGGTGGCGCTACAGTAGTTTCACAACGACTGTTAAAGAATAAAAAAAAATCATTTCCTACACAAGAATTAAGGTGTTTCATACATAAATAATTTACTTCTTTTATCTTGTGGGAATCACAAAAAATAACTCTGGAGTAAATTTAAAAAAAAAAAAAATCCTCAAGCATCATACTCCCAGAATCCTAAGTTCCTGCGTTGTTTTGGTTGTCTTCTGTACTTCCTTTTCCTATTCATAAATCACAAGGAAGGTCTGAAGCTATTGTTTCTTAAATCGAGTTCATGTTACTGTGTGATAACAGCCCCATTCTCAAGCTACACTAACGATACTTAAATCATCAGAGCAGAAAGATATTCGCCTTCCCCGGTGTGGATTTATGGATGATATCAACACACAGGATCGATTTTGAAAAGGCAGATTCCCGGAAAGGGGCCTTCCTCTTAAAAGGTTGTGTGAATCGCTTTGGTTTGACCTGCTTTTCGAGACACCGGAAGTGCTATTTTGTTTGCTGACAAGCACACGAAGAAGTGCATTATTAGAACTATGAATGAAGACTGATCCAGGTTAAGTGTCCTACGAGCAATTTACACACGCGTACTAAATACCTCATCTGATTTTCGTAATAAGACGTGGGTTTATTTGCAAACTTGATTTTAAACATTTCATGAACTTAAAAAACTGAGACAATCTGAGCAAAACGTTTTAATTAATATTATTTTTATTATTTTTAAGGTTCTGAAATATCAGTAGATCTTGATATATGAACGCCACCTGCTGGTGTATTCCATATTGTTAACCGTTCGGCTGCAGTTATCGCCGAGGAACGACAGAAGCCTCTTTAAAAAGGTTTCTCACTTTTAGGAGACTGAATAAGATAGCCTTCGCTATTCTAAATCAAGAGAACTTGATCGATGTCCGTTCTGTTAAATATTTCCTAAAGATATAATCCTATGAGTGCGTTTTCTTCCGTATTTTGGAGTAAGAAAAACGGTTACAGAAACAATCGTCAAGAAGTTCAAAGATTTCGAGTTTATTTTCTCTGTTGGAGTTGAGAAATTTTGAGACATCTCAAAAGAAAAGACAGACTGATGTTTGTGTTAATTTTTAGAGATAAAGAACATTAAGTTACGTTAGTAAGGAGTCTTTAAATAAATCGCTCTAACTAGCATTTATATCGGGTTATTTTCTATGATTTTGGATGGAGAGAATAATACCACGTGTTAATAAAATGGTGTATACACTGCGTTGAAATAAGCAATGGAGCAGCAAAGTATTTTAGACCATTCTTTCGTCAATATTATACCCAATCCGCTTTTAGTTGCACAAGGCAGGCCACCGGCATTTGGTGTTTATTTTTCTCGAAGATGTACTATGGGAATTAAACTCGGAGCTTTGTCCAAGCAAGCCAGTGATCATTGGCTTGCTTGGACAAACCCCGTGGGCCTCACACCCCATGTTGCAATAGCACTTGTAGTATGACATGGTGTATTATCATATTGAGATAGTCGTGACTGTCCAGTAAAACAACGTCTTATTGTGTTATCCAAAATGATCCATCGTACTCGTCGTTTATGTTCCAAAACTAAGGCCCAAGTTCATTTTAGCGAAAATCGCTACTTCACCGTTCGAATGACTACGAGGCATTTTCTAGTCATTTTACACATCCATACTCTCTGTTCTATCGAAAAAAAAAAGGGGGGGGTGTTGCATAATTCGTTGCTTTTTAACACCGACTTCAAATACTCTGTGCACAAGTTACGTTCCTTTTCACCCAAGTGTAAAAACCAAGTGACGTCTTACTCGATCTTAGGTGGAATTCCGTACAGAAACCGAAACGATGCAGCTGTGCGTCTTACTATTAACGTGAATCTCCCCATTGAGTCTTTTTAACTCCTGTTTGATCCTCTTCGCATTGAAATGGCGATATTTTTGTCAAAATCATCCGTACGCATTTTGGCCTCTTCTTTTAAAATTGCAAGTAGGTAGGAAGGATTTCTTCTAGGCTCATATATCGGATATCTCGCTGAATTATCCGCATAAACATGCTTTTCGGTTTTAACTCGTGCATTTAAGAACATGTTGTTATGAACATGCAGCGATCTGATTGTTGTGATTCGAAGGTGTCACAACAATCAGATCGTGTGTCACGTGCAGAACTCTATCAGAAACTGGCAATACAACGCAACGATATTTAAATTCAACAATACAAGTGGATGCAGTAGGTCAAAAAGATGAGGGTAGTCCGTCATTTCCACAGCCTCTTCTCTGCAGTAGGTAGCCATCAATAGCAAACTTACTGCAAGTTATTCACCCACAGCCGTATAAAAGTCATCCACGGCGAACTTCCATAAAGAGCACCTCTGGGGTTCCAGTTTCGACGATGATCTATGGTTGGGGAGATCCAAGTTCGAATCCAGTCCAAGACGGAAAGAATCATAGGAACCTTTTCATCCGAAGGTAAGCACCCTTCCTCCAACAGAAGCAGAGTCCCCCTCTCCCCAATAGCATTTTCAAGGGCTTTACAGCCGAAGATGAATTAGCTTGTCTCACACTGAAGTGGGAAAATTTTAATATGCTTCGTTATTACGATTCTTTTCCCCTCATTTTCCAGTCGTTTTTCTATAATAAGGAATTAATTTCTTTGGGTTCTTTTTGAATAAATTGAGAACTCGCCTCTTTTTAATAACTTAACTGGAGACTTAAACTGTATGATATAATACTTATCAGTAATCCTTTTGAGGAGTATTTGTCATGAGTCTGCATCGTTACATGTTAATTTATCCTTTAAAAAGCAAATGTTTTGTATACTCTAAACCAGCGCTTCCCAAACTGTGGGCCGTAGGTATTGTTGAGGGGGGGCCGCGAAATAATGAAAGCAAATTTAAAATGTTTTAAGACTAAGTAGATTTTTTTATTTTAAAAGAAATGTATTTAACTTTTATTATTTATTATTTCTTTTTTGTTATTTTTTATACTTTAATGGAAAAATTCACACATTGGTGTTGGTTCACAAACTTTGCTTCCTGCGTATTTCGGCGCTTAATCAATATTAGTAAATATTGTTTATTCATGTTTCATTTCAAAGCAGTGGTTAATTGTATTTACTTCGATGCTCTCCAGGGAAGCTCCAAATCATCCTGTCATCCCTTTCATCACGCGTTCGTAATCAGGGACTGTTGATATTGACTTTATATACATATCAAAACTCGTTTTATATTATCACTGTCATCCGAGCTAGTTTTCTGTTACCAATAAAAGTTTCGCATATACTTCACACATGAAAAAAAGCTTAAAAAGTTCATGTGGGGAGATAGTAACTCGCTTCCAGTGGTAAACAACACCCCTCCCAAACAGCCACTATACTGCAGAGGCAATAAAAACAAGTACTTTTATTATGCCAGTGAATAAGGTATGGGGAGTCTGTGTAATATACAGGGTGTTCGGGATAAATTTGACATATTTATAATTAATTATATTTTTCCGTAAGTTACATGTATTAACACACACTTCTCTTCATTTAAAAGTTTGGACCCTTCTTCATTCATATACAAGATGTCAGAAAGGATGGATAGCTGGAACCCACCTGAATCATGGAAGAGAATAACTTGTATCATGATGATTCGTGCCCGCCATCAAAATAAGGATATTACGACTGCTGCCCAATGCTCCCTGAATACAGTAAAAACAATCAAGCATGAACTAGAGACTTGCAATGGTGACTACGAGGATGTAGCAAGAAGAAAGATCCCTAGCAGACGATCTGATTGCGTTCGTACAGCAGAATTCCTCGCAAATCTGCAGGAACAGGTGTTGAAGAACCCTGGCATTGGAATTCGGGCTTTGTTCGTGGAGTTGCTAACTGTAGTCAAGCCCTGGATAACAAGGGTAGCCAATGGTAGGCCGTATGTATGGCAGCAGGATTCGGCCCCTTGCCACACCTCTGGGAAAAGTCAAAAATGGTTGTCTGAAAATTTCTACGACTTCACCAGTCCAAATGTTTGGCCTCCAAACTCCCCAGACCTTAACCCCATGGATTATTTTGTATGGGGCGCAGTTGAAAAAGACACCAATCGCACTTCCAGTAATACAAAAGCCCAGTTAATGGATAAAATTAAAACAGTTTTTGCGGCCCTTCCCAGGGAGACGGTAGCATCAGCTTGTTCGAGGTTCCGAAGCAGAATTGAAGCTATGATCGATGCTAATGGTGGTTATTTTGAGTAAATCTTGTTGATAGTATTGTAATTAACTCTGCCTGTAATGTTTTTTTGTCAATTCATTAAATTTAATAGATACAAAGAAGATTTTCTTTTTCCTTACGAAACTGTCAAATTTATCCCGAACACCCTGTATTTCTCAACAAATAGTGCAATTAGAGACAACTGGGATAAAAACACACTAATTAATGAATCGCATGTCCCCTCATACAAAAACTATGTTGTATAGACTGAAACAAAACCATATGTTGCATGGGCAAACACAGTAGCTAACTAAAAACTATTGTTATTAATTAGATGTGTGTGAGTTCGATTTTCCAAGGCAACAATAAAATTCACCGAACATGTTAAAATTCGTAAAAGTGTTAAAACTAAGTAATATATATATATAATGAATGTTATGGCAGTTTAACATATGGAATTCGGTTGAAGAGAGTTAGCATTTCAACTTAATTGTCAGCTATGCTTTTATCTTTCGGTTGCGCGATCTTTTGTTAATACTGCACCAATCATATGCACGTTTTAATAACCTGCCGTTTGCTGTCTGTTTCGCGTTAGGCTTAATTACCGTAAAGGGAGAAAAGTCAAAAAAGAGAAAAATGTTCCTGGTCCGGGGATTCCCTTATTCATAATATTCACTAATTTCATGTTATCAGTCTGTGGTGTGCCAGTATCGGTAAGTGGTGATATTATTTGATGTATTCTACGTTAAAAAATTTAACCCTGAGATGGATAAGTGGCTGATAAAAAAAATAAAAAAAAAATTCGGCAAACAATCAGAAGAAGCAGAAACAGACTCAAAAAAAAAAAAAAAAGGAGTATTTCATATTTTACCAGAATAGCCCGCATCGTCTTCAGAACCAAACGGTAAGAGGCAAAAAATTGTAATGCATTTGATATATATGCATTTGAGTTTTGCAATATTCGCTGTGTATGTTTTGTATTGAATATAAATACAATAAATATTATAATAATATATCTCTATTACGATTTTTTTCGAGGGGAGCCGTGAAATATTTGATTTTTTGCAAAGGGGGCCCTGACATCCAGAAGTTTGGGAAACACTGCTCTAAACGAGAGACAGACAGACAGAACCACCAAGTGTAGGCATGCAGCGAAGGCAATTTCAAAAATTCAGTACACTGCACATGAGTGGGCAGTAGAATGATGTGCAATAGCTTTTACGTCATTTGTATGCTGAACTCTGAGTAAAATCGTCACGTGCTCTCCTTTTATTTTTCTGGTGCTTTCCATCCGCGAAATAGACTTCAGAATTCAGGAAGAATCTGGCCCAGATTAGATAGAGCAGTGCTTCCCAAACTTCTGGATGTCAGAGTCCCCTTTGCAAAAATTAAAATATTTCACGGCCCCCCCTTGAAAAAAAATCGTAATAGAGAGATATATTATTATAATATTTATTGTATTTATATTCAATACAAAACTTATACAGCGAATATTGCAAAAATCAAACGCATGTATTACATTTTTTGCCTCTTATCGTTTGGTTCTGAAGACGATGCAGGCTGTTCTGGTAAAATATGAAATACTGTCCTTTTTTTTTTTGAGTCTGTTTCTGCTTCTTCTGATTGTTCGCGAGAATTTTTTTTAATTTTTTTACCAGCCACTTCTCCATCTCAGGGTTAAATTTTTTTAACGTAGAATACATCAAATAATATCACCACTTACCGATACTGGCACATCACAGACCGATAACATGAAATTAGTGAATATTACCTGAACAAGGGAATCCCCCCCCCCCGGACCAGGAACATTTTTCACTTTTGAGACTTTTCTCCTTTTACGGTAATTAAGCCTAACGCGAAACAGACAGCAAAGGCAGTCTGTTTATTAAAACGTGCATATGATTGGTGCGGTATTAACAAAAGATCGCGCAACCGAAAGATAAAAGCATAGCTGACAATTGAGTTGAAATGCTAACTCTCTTCAACCGAATTCCATATGTGAAACTGCCATAACATTCATTATATATATATATATATATATATATTTGTTGAGAAATATATTACGCAGACTCCTCATACCTTATTCACTGGCATAATAAAAGTACTTGTTTTTATTGCCTCTGCAGTATAATGGTTGTTAGGGAGGGGTGTTGTTTACCACTGGAAGCGAGTTACCCGCATGAACTTGTTTAAGCTTTTTTTCACGTGTTAAGTATATGCGAAACTTTTATTGGTAACAGAAAACTAGCTCGGATGACAGCGATAATATAAAACGAGTTTTGATATGTATATAAAGTCAATATCAACAGTCCCTGATTACGAACGCGTGATGAAAGGGACAGGAAGATTTGGAGCTTCCCTGGAGAGCATTCGAAGTAAATACAATTAACCACTGCTTTGAAATGAAACATATGAATAAACAATATTTACTAATATTCATTAAGCGCCGAAATACGCAGGAAGCAAAGTTTGTGAACCAACACCAATGTGTGAATTTTTGCATTAAAATATAAAAAATAACAAAAAAGAAATAATAAATAAAAGTTAAATACGTTTCTTTTAAAATAAAAAAAAATCTACTTAGTCTTAAAACATTCTAAATTTGTTATCATTATTTCACGGCCCCCCTCAACAAACATACGGCCCCCAAGGGGGCCGCGGCCCACGGTTTGGGAAGCGCTGAGATAGAGTACCTAATTTGTGTGACAGTCCGAGGCCACATGTTTCACGTGACGAATACGGAAAGTATGGATAGCAGATGCTTTTTACCCACTTTACAATCCTGGGAGGAACACGCAGATCCGTTTCCTAAGTTGTAGGTAACTCCTCCGAATGCTTTACTAACATCTTCCTAATGAAGTATCCAGACTTATAAGAAACATAAAGAAAAAACGGTACACTTGACAAGAATACAAGACTCACGCAGAACTTTGAACAGCAGTAATCAAGAAGAGTGCAGATTATATTGAAGGCCTGTAATGTGTTTTGTTAAATGTGGTGGTTTAACAACAAGAGTATACAGTTAACGATTTTAATATCATCATGTTAGCAACTAACACCAGGTATGTATGTAATTGAATAAAAACGTTTAACTAAACAAATGACAGAGCAACATTCATTACAGAAAGAAACCTAATCCCAAATGATTAAAATTGCCCAAGATACGCATTAAGAATAAAAAGGAAACTCAAGATTTTTTTTAACTCTGTCATCACTTTCAGCCATTTTCTGTCCACTGCTGGACGAAAGCCTCCCCAAAGTCTTCCATTCAGTCCTAACTTGAGTTTTGCAATGCCGCTGAA
The DNA here is from genome assembly GCF_054136105.1 of Typopeltis vanoorti. Lineage (NCBI taxonomy): Eukaryota > Metazoa > Arthropoda > Arachnida > Uropygi > Thelyphonidae > Typopeltis > Typopeltis vanoorti. The sequence goes on along the minus strand of NC_143556.1, from coordinate 107,655,992 downwards.
TTCTAGCCTCATCCTTTAATCTCGTCCTTCGACAATCTGTTTGGTCTTTCTGTAGTTCTCCTTCCATCTCTGGGATATCATTCGATTATCAGTTTTGGGGGTTACATCTTGCAATATGACCATTGCCATTTCAATAGCTGTTATAATCCCTCCAATTCTAGTCTTAGCTCTACCCAAGTAATGCGTTTTCTAACTAGAATGGAAATACCAAGTAATGATCTTTCCATTTTTCTCTGGGTAATCCTCAACTTGTTGGTCAATTTTTATTCAAAGTCCATGTTTCACTTCCATATATCATGGCCGAGAGTATAACAACTGTTGAATATGTTTTCTTTTAAGGCAGATTGGGATGTCTTCTTTGAGTTCTTCACGTTTTTTGTCCAAAGGCCTACTCAATCAAGTTGAATTCTCGGTATAATTTCTTCTTAACAGATCGCCCTCTACTGTGATCTTTTGTCTCAGGTAAACGTAGGAGGTTACTACATCAATTTCCTGGTGTTCCATTTGCACTTTTTTTGATAGTGTATTTATTATACATTATTTTTGTTTTGTGTTTGTTTATATTGAAACTTTTTTTTCTTACTTTCCGTATGCAATTCATTGATCACATGTCAAAGTTATCCTAAGAGAACAATATCATCAGCAAATCGTGGGTGATTAAGTGCTTTCCCATTTACTATAATTCTTCTGTTTTTTTAAATTTTTACAAACGCCTTCTAGAGCTGCTGTAAATAATTTAGGTGAAAAGACATCTCCCTGTCTAACTTCCTTTTTTTTTTATACGAAATTTCATATTTGTTCCTGATTTTATAGCTGCAGTTGAATTTTTGTAATATATATATATATTTTTTTTTCTTCTTTCAATTCCTTGATTTTCGGGGCTTCTAAAATAACCACTGTTGAGATTGATTCAAATGCCTTTTCAAAATCAAATATCAGACATAAAGGTTTTGGCATTCATTTGTCTTTTTAATTATTTGTCTTATTACATATGTATGGTCACAGTGCCGTAAAGTTTTCTGAATCCAATCCTGTTAGTTCTGAAGGTTGTCAAGATCTAGTTTGTTTTGTAGTCTGTTGCAAATGATTTTTGTAAAAAAAAATATACATTGTTGGAAGCAGACTGATAGCGCAGATTAATATCTTCCCTGTCTCCCTGTTTAAAAATTATAAAGATAGCATTATTACAATTCTTTGGTATGTTCTCTTCTGTCTTAAGTTATGATGTATAAGTTTTACTTAATATAGTGATGCCTGGTTTTAACTCTATAGTATGACAAAAGAAGAAACTGACAACAAAAAGGAGACATTAAATTGTTTCTTCTAAAAAAAAGCGAGTGTTACTTTTTTTAAATGAACAGAATTGAATTGGATTTTATTATATACGTACCTCAGATGTAACAGACATTCTTATATGGTTTGATTATCCCAACTCAATTTGTATTGAGTTCATTTGAGGTTAGAACATCCGTAGCTCAGGTTTCGATTAAGTCCTCTTGTTGGAAAGACGTGGGTTCAAATCCCGTATATGACACGAAGCGCCTTTATCAGACATTTTCAACTACTAAAGATGAGTTAGCCGGTCTCATACGGAAGTGGAGAGGGGACAACATATATACAGAGTGTCCCAAAATTCACACAAGATTTAAATTTAGCGCCATTTGTGAGGTAAAGTGTTGCCAACGAGAAAAAAAAAAGACAGCGTGACAGCTGACAGTTCAGGGTTATTAAAAATGACCACACACAGCGAAGAGAGTTCGTTGAATGGATTATGGATGCTTATAGTGCTTATAAGCAACAAGTGGATGCTTATTTTTCGAACAAAATCATCTTCAGCGATGAGCCTCATTTTCATCTTGATGGCTTCGTTAATCGACAAAATTGTCGCATTTGGGGTTCAGAAAATCCACGAGTGATTGTTGAGAAACAAATGCATCCACAACATGTCACTGTTTGGTGCGGATTTTGGGCTGGAGGCATCATCGGTCCATTCTTCTTCGAAAATGCGGCGGGTAAGGCAATAACAGTTAATGGTGCTCGCTATCGCGACATGATAATCCAGTTTTTTGTGCTTAAATTGCAAGATATGGATGTGGACGACATGTGGTTTCAACAAGACGGTGCCACATGCCATACAGCCCGAGAATTCCTGGTCGTGTAATTTCCCGTTTTGGTGATCAGAATTGGCCGCCCAGATCATGTGACTTAACGCCGTTGGACTTTTTTCTTGGGGTTTTTTGAAGTCTAAGGTTTATGCCATGCCAACAAGCCCACAACCACCCACGCCTTGAAGGAGGAAATTGGGCGCTGTATCAACGAAATTCAGCCACATTTATGCAAAGCGGTCATGGAAAATTTCGACAAAAGAGTGCGCATGTGCCAGCAAAGTCGTGGAGGCCATTTACCCGATATGCTATTCCATGCATAACCCTATACTGTATACTTTATGAATCAATGAGAAATTACAATTTTTAATTAAAAACCTGTGTTTTCTATCAAAATTACTTCTTGCGTGAATTTTGGGACACCCTGTATATATATATATATATATATATATATATATATGTGTGTGTGTGTGTGTGTGTGTGTGTGTGTGTGTGTGTGTGTGTGTGAAATGATGTATTGGTCGTGTGTTGGTGATTAACACACAAGAAATGTAAAAATGTTATAGGAATGTTAGAAGGCATTCAAGTCCCAGGACATCCACTGCTCCGATTTCGACACACGGATGCAAGTAAATTATCACAATTATTTGTATAAGTACTTACTTGCTCTGTTTGTAAGACGAACATTTAACTGAAAATGCGAATTATTTATAAATAGTACTTTTCATTTATTAAAAACAGATCTGGTCATCGTGTTATTTATTTTTAATTTCTCATTTATTCAGACATTATTAGCTCAATTGCTTTTCTTTTTTTATCTCCTGACTACACGAAAAAACTACCAGTGGCTAAATGTCCATAAGTAAAAACAGTTAAACAATTAAATGTCTAATTCTTATTTACTTTATATTGAAATTAAACTACGGCAAATAACATCTCCAAGAAAAATAACGGAGAAGAAAATGTTATTTTCCTCTTCTCAAAACTTGATTCTTATTCACAACACGATTCCGATTTTCATTTCAAATCAAACCTTCTTGTACAGAACTGCCATCTATCATCAAACATTAGAATCATTTCAACAATTCGTGAATTGCGTTTCCGTGAATTGGTTCATTCCGAAAATGCTTTAGGCGCTAGTATACAGTTTTAGAAAATGCGAATCTAGAATGGTTGCTGGGAATAGTTTTGCAGCAGTGGAAATTAATACGGAATAACGATTTGATTTGTCACCAAGTACCTTTTGTAGTAAAATTTATCCGAGATTGCATTTTAATATTGTTGATACATAATCATGGTTACAATTGTAGGTTATGCTTGTACATAGTTGAATAATTCAACAATATCACAGATTATGTATTACTTTATTTGCATTACCTGACATGAATCTACCATCTGGATACCTGAAGTAGTATGGGGAAAAAACAATCTCCAGAGTAGGGGTAAAAGTCACGAATTTTGAGTGATCTGCATGTATGCAATGTTCTTTATTTTAAAATCGTTATATACATAGCTTTCAACTATATCATTAACTCTGAGTTTTCTGTTCTTTTTGATTAACTAAGGGGAAAAAACAACAACTGAACTTTATATTTAATTATCAAAATCGATACCAGATGGCAGCACTACACTTCTTAACACTAAACGTCATTCACAAATTACTGCTATTAAATGATACATAAATCATTTTTATAATAAAGAGATATAGGTTAAAATTTATTCATTTTTGCAATTACCCCTTTTGGAGTGATCACAGTGAGTAACAAAAATGATAAATTTTGAAAATAACACATTAGAGAATTAAACGTAACTTTGATGTCATCATAATTCCAGTTGGTTTATAAGATACGTTTTTCGCTTTGTTAAGGAACAATATTTTCCAAGAATATAAAAATATTAATAAGTTATAATAAATATTTTAATATATTTTATAATTTTCAGAATTTATTATTTATTTTAATAAAAAGAATTTCACTTTATTAGCACGTTGACCTGCGATTTTGAATTTAAAATTTTAATAAAAAATAGAACTGGTTTTTACGAGTTCACATCTCATCAAATTAAAAACGCGAAATGAGTAGAATGAAACTGCAGCAAAACAAAAATCGCTACAAATAGCCTGTTCAACAATACAATTTATATATTAAATTAAATGGTGTATGTTTTTGTAGATGATGTTTTTGTAGTCTTATTTTTTCAAGAGATGTTTTTGTAGTCGTATTATATAGAAATAGAGTAACTATTAAATTAAGGATCAAAGATAATAATTAGTATGCTTATTTTCCCCCTTCTTTATTGACAATACTTTCAGGAATTTTTCTTCGCATTTCCTCTGCTCCATAATCAACTTCATTAGATTTTTTTTCCAATAAATAACACAAATGTTTGTTTCTTTTTGGTAATTATTTTCTTTTAAAATCAGCCCAAACCGGAAGGCGAACTATTCATGCATTAGTCGTACATAATTGATGGAGTGTATAGAGATGATCATTCTTGGACTTATTTTTAAATATGATATTTTTTCAGTATATTTTGATCTTTTCTCTCTCAAAATGTGTAACAGAACTAGGCTTCCTCATAGCACAACTATATATAATAAAACTATAAGAATACAGAATATCTTTATAAATAATTTTCATACTATCTTAGTATACTGATAGTTACCGTGATGTTTAAAGGTTTGTAATAATATATGACAAGCCACATACGCAAACAAGTGTATATATAATAAGAACGCATGTTCACTCGTGTTTTAAATAATCGGAATCTTACATATTTGAAGTGTAGAATTTTGATTCGCTACTAATTTTTCACTCTGAGTTCCTTCACTTACACTTGGAGTCATATGCATTTACAACTAAACATGCAATGCCTATGTATCAGATAACATAACAAATTGGTAGTTTACTTGAGGATTTTTGTTGCAATCTTATGAGATGAATAAATGAATATAATAATCTAATAAGAAATTAAATCTCAGAATTTTGCAACAAACTAATAATTCACACAAAATTATTTCATTTTATTGAACTAAATTAAAATATTATATTAAAAAATTAACGGTTTAATATATATTTTAATGTTTTTTGAAAGTATTCTTAAAATATTTAAAATTTTTATCTTTCAGTTTTAAGCAAAATAATAGTTACATTATTATATCTAAGAAATATAAATTATACTGATAATTTATGCAAATATAGCATGCATAACACATTTAAGATTGCTCTGATAATTCTGATTTAGTATTCATAATCTAATGATAATGACAAAGAATTTTAATTAACGTTATATCTCTGAAACATTTAACACTATCCAACATCAAACTAAGAGCAGAGATAAAGGAACTTAGTACCGATCTTCCTTAAAAAAAGAATAATAAATGATTATCATTACTTTATGATAATCATTTATTATCATAAAGTAAAGTTTCTTTATGATAGAGACCACTTCTCAGTGTCTACTACTAATGGCTCAGTTAAGTAAGTTTGAGCGCGGTTAGTAGTTGGAAGGGATCCAATCGTTCGATGCTGTTGGCACACGCTCCCTCGATGAGTCTTTGGACTCCCCGGATGTGTCAAATAATAATAATAATAACAGTAAATCGAATCTTCAACTATTTTGATGTCTATATGGTGGCGCCATCTATCCCAAGAAAATGATTTTATTCATGTTTAATTCAAATATAGTGTTTCCATTTCTCCTTCACAAAAGTTACCTAAGCGAGGAATATAATATCTCATTATTATTATTATTAAAATATAGTTTTACAGATTATAGTAGATGAGAATGAATTTTCACATTTTAATATTTCGTTTTGAAGAGAGGCTGAAATATCCAGTCTCAGATGGTGTATGCGAAATATCTTTCGTTTCCCAAAAAAGCATAACATGATCAACAAATTCAACCGTCTCCTGTGGTGCTTCTCATCATTATTATTACGTGACACCTCTAAGGATTCCAAGAACTCATCTTGGGAGAGAACACAACTCCACTACACACAGAACTCACAATCTCCCAGGTGGGCGATAGATGGCGTGTGCCATCGATCGCCCAACAACAACAATCGTATTTTATGAGTTGCGTATGTTCTCATGGCCGATTTGCCTGTATGTTTAGATAATTAAATAGATTTATCGAAAAAAAATATAGAGTAAGCGTGTAATTTTGGCAATACATTGTTTATAATATTACGAAGGATGCTGAAATGTAATAAAAAAAGTGTAATTTTTTTTTTACACTTACATTGTATGTCACATTTCGATGTCAATGAAACGTGTCTTTGAAGTGGCGTAATGTAAATGGTTGATGCTTCAATACGCTAGCTTGATTTTTAGTAGCTATACTACTACTACTACTAGCTGAGAAGGGAATATATTTATTTATACATTTTTATCTCGTTCGGAACCTTGCTCTTTAGACCAAATATGCAACTTTTCAGGCCTCCAATAAGTGAGGCAATAATCTCACACAAATTATTAATAATATTAATCTTGCACTTAAAGACAATCACAAATATCCTTACCCAAGGTGGGATTCGAACCTACAGCGTGTTGGTTGGAGAGTGGATAAGCTAACCACTCGGCCAACCAGAACGGAGATGGAGGGGGAGGGGCGTAAGCAAGGTGGAGTAAAATGATAGAAGAATAACTTACGAAAAAGAAAAGGCGAGATAAACAATGCAGAATTTTATAACTGGGGAGTAAAATAAATTGAAAAAAAGCGTATTAGAAAGTTTGTTAAAATAATAGTAATCATAAATGTAATGAGGGTAACGGTGGTGCAATCATAATTCCTTCGAAACTAAACTGTATGAAGATATATCATACCTCAGTTATGTTGTTTGGTACTTTTATAAACGAAGTGTAGGAATTTTGTAAACTTCTTATTTTTGAGTCTGCTGCAAATGTCATCTTTACTCTACCAACGTCGTGTTAATACATCTTCCACAGTTCGTGTTTTAATGTTTCTGTATTCATGTTAAAATATGTTAAATACTCTTTCATCGTTAATGATTATTATTTTAATAAAATTACTAACATTAATATGTAATATTGTTTATATCAATTAAAATATTAATGTTGTTGTATTGCTCATTACTTAAGCGCATACATCAGTACTTCATACTTTAATTCATATTTTTCTAACTTAATATCACTACCAATACACATCTGCACAAAGCGGAATTGGGAAGCGTGCATAAAATTACTTTATTTTAATGCTAGCAAATAACATAAGAATATGTAATAATAACTTCAAGTTATTTAATATAAGTGAATAACGAATGTTAAATTAAAATAATTAAGGCAAATATATATCAAGTCCTGTGTATATATATGTGAATTATATGTGAATTATGATTATTCAAATGATCAGAGCCAACCAATTCTTAGCTATCATAAAGTACCTACCATAACTAGTAGATTATATAATAACACAAGACGCTTTAGTGAAGCTATTTAATATTCTATAATGATGCAAAATAATAATTGGTGTATTTCACCAAATTTTGGTATTTCAGTTTATAAAAAAAATTTCTAATAAAAATACTGCAATTTTAATTAAATTATAGTATTTTATTTAAAATTTTATTTTAGCATTTAAAAATAATTTTAATTAAGCAAATATTATTTCATTTAATAAATAATGTGAATCAAATAAATACATTTACTTTTTAATTGGTTTTTCACTTAAATGTTTCTGATTTATAGTATTAAAATAAAATAATTATTACATTATTTTATTACAGCTTAATAAGTAACAACGTTATTTTATAATCTAGTTCATCATAGTATGTTATTTAAACTAAATTAAGTGGAATTATTTACTTAATGTAAACAATTTAAGAAAAATTACAAATATGCAGACTTGATGCACGACTGATTTCAAGACCTGTGAGTTAAATAGCAATCCGTAGTGTGGGGGAAGTAATATAAAGTGAGGGTTATATTTGAAAAGTTGAAACTGGGAAACAAAAATTAAATTAAAAAAGCTTACTGATGTTATATAGAAAGTATAAGTGTTCATAACAAACTTATACTTCAATAATATATCAACCTCATAATGATATTAAGTAATACAATATATATATTTATATCTCTAATATATTATATGGCGGCCTGGTTAGCGTACCCACTCTCCAACTAACAAGTCGCGGGTTCGAATCCCGCAGTGGGCATGAAAAATTCTCCTTTCCTTATAAGGACTGCCTTAAAGGGGCGAAGCAAGAATGCTTTTCATATTCCCCGTTATCTGTAAAGGACAGTGTAGGGAGAAGGTGTTATTGAGCTATTAAAGCTCTGATCATGGCAGGAGGGTAACAGCAATAGCCGAGCCTCAGTTAGAACTTCATTGGCTACAGCATTGCCATCCATTACCCTCCAAGGGTATTGGATTGAATGAATCAATCTCCTTGAATTGAAAAATTCTATGAGAGAGAGAGAGGATTATAATTCCATATAATAAAAAAAAAAAACGGTGTTAGAACATATCAAGTTCATTTTTTTTTACATTGAATAGCATCTCAAGCTTTTTATCTGCAGCCTTAATGCAATAATGATAGCATTATTAATATTTATATGCTTAGGTTAAAATTTCTTCGACTTAAAATAGCAGATGCTTGAAAATGGAATCATAGGAAAAATCTAACAGCATGGACATCGCAAATACATCGCTCGGTATAATGGCATAATATTTTATGTCGCAGAGAGTTATCAACTAAGAATTTATTTTTATTGTTAATTCATATCCGGTCTGAAATGTGGCTAAACTTTATAATTTTCCATAAGACATAATACTTAGGACTTGCATTTGGCCATTCACAGTTAATAAAATTACAGAGAGCAGACCACTTGAGATGTATAATCTTAAGGTAGATAGCCTGTAGGTATGGTCTATTTTTAATCAGATAGAGTAATAAATGAAAAGTATCAGAGGCCTTTAAATAGGTTCCATTAGTGAAAAGCGTGGAAGTTCAACTCAGAGAGAGAGAGAGAGAATGTGCAGTGCATGACGATGATGGCTTCCATGAATAAGTAATTACAGGCTTTTTCCAAAGGAGTAATCTTGAGAGTGGCCATCAGTAGTAACTCGCATGGGAGTGATCGACTCGGCCCGAACATTGCTTGCCTTCAGATCTTAAGACAACAAAGATGAACGACAGAGACTGAGCGGAGACGTGAAAGTTTGGTGATTCACGGAAACTGCTAATTTTATCCTATCGATCTATGGGATGCACTTCCAGTGGGCATCGAGGTAGGATAAAGAGACTGATAGCGTTAACGACGTAATGTCTACGCTCTTATGAGTATGATATATCTACATCTTTCTCTCACTCTACCGGTGGGATTATCTGAGATATTTGGCGTGAACTGAATTACAGACATTCTGCATTCGATGGCTCTGACAAATGAGTGTTTGGCTGCCAATCAGAAACCCTCAGCATTCATAATTTGAATGCCTAAATCAATCGACCCTAATTTCGCCTACGAATTCCTTTCGCCGACAAGATAAATGGGTATTTTGATACGACACGTCTAATGGCGATATCTTCTACCATGCGGTTATTGAATCTGAGAAACGATATTACCCATTATTCATTTCCACAAAAATATGAACCAGCAGTGACAATAAAAATAATCGAATCATTTTATTTATTCGTATTTTATATTATTATTTTTTATGTAGATTCGAATGCAAAAATGAAAATTCATTTTTTGTGATTCTTTGCTGTTGTCTTTCTTAGGTGGTTGACATGAATGGATCTTATTTTTCGGAGTTCTCTAGATTTTTCTCTTTGATCCATACACATGCACGCAGACCCCCAAATGAAAGAGATTTACATTCTTTAGATGCCACTAATAATTCTTCTGCATAAAAAAACAAGCTTACGAAGAAATGAAATTCATTGCTAGCCTGTAATCATTAGTAACAAAACATTGTTTTCTTTCTAAATCTGCATTAAATGAATTTCTGTACAAATAGGCATAATAAGAGATCTGTTTACAACGATCTGAAAATGGGAGTTATCAACTGAGAAATTAGAAATATCGTAATATACAGACTAGTTAACTATTAGCCCCACTTTCTCGTGCAAGCTTGACCTACTAAGATATCGGCTGGGTTAGATGACCTACATCAGGGGACACAAACTGGCGGGTCGGATACGGCCCGCGAAGGCTTCGTATCCGGCCGGCGACCTTAATGATTTCTTTTCTAAAAATTAATGTTTCTAACATCCTGCGGGATTAAAACAGAAAAAAAAATTCAAACTTCTAGATGTTTTATGACAGTTGTAAACAAAAGTAAAACTCATTACTACAATTCTTTGTACCATGTTTCTCATCGCCAAATGTTGGCAACACCGAATGGAAGTTACTTGTCACGCAGCCATTTTAAGCCACGTGATACAATGTCAATAATTGTGTCAATAACACACTATCGCATTGTAATGCGATAGTGTGTTAACAAAAAGTTACTTCAATAACTGATATATTTTTTGCCCATAACAATGTGTGAATTAAAGTTTGAAAAATTGAGAAGGCATATTTCTTTGTGGGAGTAAAAAATATTCCAACATGTTTGATATGTAGACGAAGTGTCACCGTGGTGAAAGAATAATAAAGGTTAAAAAATGAACTGAAGTTTCAACAGAGCATATTTTCGAATGTTATCACAGCAAGTGATGCTGCTGTTAAATGTAGTTATGTCATAAACGAAAACATAGCTCATGCTTCGAAACCTTTTACTGATGGAGAATTTATTAAAAATTGTATTTTAAGTGCAGTCGAAAGCATGTGTCCGGAAAAAAAGCAAGCATTTCAAAGTATAAGCCTATCAGGAAATACAGTTGCGGAGCATGTTGAAGATATAGCAGAGAACTTCCAAGATATATTGCGTGAAAAAATAGAGTTTTGTAGCGTTTTCCATTGCAGTTGACGAATACAGACATTATTAATACTTCCCAGTTAGCAATATTTATTCGTGGCGTTGATGACGACATGAATGTGACTGAAGAACTATTGGATATAGTGCCTATGTCAGGAACAACGACAGGAAATGACTTAAATTTGTGTATTGAGAAACTAAAGATGGAACACGTCATGAGTGTAGTAATTAAAACAGTAAACTGGATACGCGCTCACTCCTTGAATCATCGACAATTCAATGCTTTGTTCGATGAATTGGATTCACAATACAGCAGTTTTGTATTATACGGAAGTTAGGTGGCTTAGTCGTGGCATCGTTTTAAAACGCTTTTTTGAACTCTTAAAAGAAATTTAAATGTTTATTTCATCCAAAGGAAAATTAATTCCTCAGCTCTCCGATGAAGATTGGTGCAAAGACTTGGCCTCATTTTTAGTTGACATAACAAGCCACTTAAACACTTTGAATACTGCTCTGCAAGGAAATAGAATGTGAACAGTTGATATGTCAAATGTATGATTCAATTAAGTCATTTCTGGTAAAACTCTATCTTTGGCAAACCCAGTTGGCAAAGAATAATTTAGCCCATTTTCGTACACTTAAATCGATTTCTCGAAATAATAATGACACTGAAAAGTACATTCCTCAAATTGAAGAATTGAAAATTGAATTTGAAAATAGATTTTCTGATTACAACCAGTTTGAAAATGAATTATTATTATTCAGTTCACCTTTTTTAATTAATATTGAAAATGTTGACGAAGAATTACAAGTGGAAGTAATTGAACTCCAGTGCAATACTGAACAAAAAAATAAATATAACGAAGTTGGCATACCAAAGTTTTTTTATAAATGCCCAAATTTGGCAGTAAATATCCCAAATATAACATTTATTATGAAAAACCCCGTGTGGTGGCCGGGATAAGAATAGCCCAATGTAGTCAGGTATGTCGTACGAGGCGACTAAAATGGGTACCCTTGGAGGGTAGTGGATGGCAATGCTGTAGCCAATGAAGTTCTAACTGAGGCTCGGCTATTACTGTTACCCGTCTGCCATGATAAGAGCTTTATATAGCTCAATAACACCCTACCCTTACATTGTCCTCTACAGATAACGGGGAATATGAAAAGCATTTTTGCTTTGCCCATCTAACCAGTCCTTTTTAGGACTTTTTTTATTATGAAAAAATTTTGTCAATCTTTGGAAGCACCATGTATGTGAGCAATTATTTTCAATTATGAAACTTAACAAGTCAAAGTTCCACTCACGGATAAAAGATTCTAGATTAAATGCAATACTTCTTATTGCAGCACGAAACGAAAACGCATATTGGCATGTCAGTACAGAGGAAAAGATGTCAGGTTTCAGGATCAAAATCAAATTAATAAAAGGTCTCGTAGATAAAAATCTTTATTTTTGTAAGTCAAAATTATATATTTAAAATTTTCTTAAAGTATGAATGAAATGTAATTGAAAAAAAGAAGTTTTCTAAACTTATATTTTTAAAATTTTAAAATAAAAATGGTTATAAATTTAAAATTTAAATGGTGGTGTAACTGTTTACGTAAGTCGTAAAGTCCCGGCAATAAAAGGGCCTATGTTAGAGCCTTTTTTTTTTTTTTGGTTTATGTTTTGGTTCACAGAATAATATTAAATACGGCCAGCGTCAGATATACATTTAATTGACTGGCCCTTTTCTGCGTTTGAGTTTGAGACCCTGACCTACATCGTTGAGTGAAACGCCACCACGTAGCTTATGGAGGCGACATGAAATGTTTGATGCCATGTTTTGTCAGAGCAGGTGTTCCAGTTTCTATTCCCTTCACCCTTTTCTATTCTACGTGTTATACGAGCAACAGCCATTCAGGACATGACTAATACAAATATACTGTATAGATTAAGAAATTTCTCCATTCTGTGGATGCAGCAGGATCCGCAGGCCGGCTACCAGGTGATACACTGTACAAACCCAATGTTGACGTATCAGGAGGGCTCCCAGTGAGCTAGCAAATAGTCATACAGCTCTACTTTGCTAAACTGTGGCTGAAGGGATACCGAGTAGTATAGTACTGTGTGTGTGGGGTGGATAGTATTGAAGTCATGTTATGACGATAGATGGATGCACTCTGCACTGGTGACATGTCAGTCTACTTCCTTCCATCCTGTCTCCCTATATTTTATTTAACTCCCAAAATTTCTTGCTCAAGCACGGTAAAAAATTAGAGTTAAATAATTATAGTTTAAAAAAGCATCTTTAAGAATCTATCAAAAATATAAAAATTCATAAAACTACTCTTTATCTTATAAAAATTGTTTCTACATTTACTTCATCAATATTCGCTGCACAAATCTCATTTAAATGGCGGGTATCACAAATTACTTTCCGATTTTCTTTTGTCCGCGTTTCTTAATTACACCAACTGCAGCCCAGCTGAAGTATCCAATTTGTGATTCCTTTCGCCAAAAAAGATGGAAATCATGTGCATTTGTGTAGTTTGATATATTCGATGCGAGAGACTTCCAAATCTTAAATTTTCTTTTCGTTCTTTTTTTTTTTATCTCTGCTTTAAAGATTCCTTGCCTCACCATCATTCATGGGCTGTCTCTACCACTCCCTAGTCTTACCTGTTGTTCTGCGATGAGAGTGAGCTCCAGTTGACAAACCATGTCGCCTTTAAACTAACGCTTCAAGATCTAAATTCAGTGCCTTTAACACTGATTTCCGTTCAATTTTTCAGTTTGTTGATGGCAATCTAGTCACCCAGTGTAACCAAAACGCAGTACTGACTGTCGTCTCACAAAACGTCCTTAATTCATGTCTTTTGCCTTTCAAATCCAAGCTCGGAAGACAAGATCAGGTATCTTGGATTGACGGCAGAAGGATTGAACTGTTCCGTAGGCTGAAAATTTACTGCTCAGTTAGTACAAATGAGCCTCCGTAGCTCAGTCAGTATAGACGAAGCCCTTTATTCGGAAAGAACTTGATTCGATTCTGTCAATGACGGGAGGAACTTTTATCTAGTCTCTTTCGACCAAAGGTGAGAGTTAGCCAGTCTCATACGGAGGTAGGGGGTTTTTCACCCGGAAACTGGTTTTTCGTTCCCCAGAACAGGTATTTATTAAGTATTTATGATCTACAGTCATGAATACTTATTAATCCTCCCCCCTCAATGAAGGTGCTCAACTCGCCCCAATAGGGACGGGGGAGAAAAGAGAGAAAACTCCATACGAATAAATTTAATAAATAAAGTTAGTACAAATACTCAAACTGCCCAGCGTTACTATACATCGTTACCTCCCTAAAATTCTTGATGCCGTAAAACAAAAAACAAAAAAAAAAAAAAGGAGTTTGACTAATCGGCGAGATCGTTTGAGTATGCCTTACAAACATAGAAGAGGATTCTTCTATGTTTGATGTATTCAATTAGAAATGTTTGTACTTTTAGCTTTCAAAAAGGTAATCTTACGAGATTGAAAGGCAGTTGTAACTACCATCCATTAATCTTTGACTCGTATGATGACTTGAGATACCAGATCCTTCCTGCTGGCGCTATCTTCTACATCAACAAGGGATATGTTTTCAAGGAAATCTTCGTTTTTTTTTTTTTTTTTTTTTAAACCTCTTACAAGGTAAAAAATCCTTTATAGCCTGTGAGTGAATGCTTTGGATTATCTTGAAGCGCAAAGTCAGTGGAGTGGACGTGATTTCGAGACACGATTCTTGAACTCGACCGGGCCTTATTTCTGATAGAAGGAATTCTTTTTCCCTTACGAGTTTCATTTACAAGACACTTGAAAGCAAACACTTTATTTTATTGTTTCACTATTCAACTAAAAATCGCTTCAAGCAATTCATCCAGTTTTCAAAACAGGAGAAGAGCTTGATCATATTGAAATTGTCAAAGCTGGTTACCCATTAGGGAAGAATATAAACATTGTCTTCAGCACGAATACAGTGTCATATGCTCAAGAAAAATACAGAAACTGACTTAGGCAATTCCAAAAACTAGATCAGAATTAACTCTGAAAAATCCGGAGTTATTTCTCAAAAGATTTCTTGTGATTTGCTAAATTCTTCTGATATATTTAGCCTCGAAATATAAGATATGTTTAATAATATATTATTTTTGTTTATTTCTTATTTGTTTGGGTTTTTTTCCGACAGGAATGTAAAGATGTTTTATGCCACTACATAAAGCACTCATCAGGTAGTATGCTGTAGTGCATGCAATTGGTTTCATAAATCTCCTCTCCAGTATTTCAGTGCGTGCGTTGGAATAAGAGGAACGTCTGACATTTCTTTTGTTCTGACATTAGCGTTCGTTTTCCGACGTCGTGAGAATAAGCGAAAGGAAATCACGCGAGATCTCTAGAGGTCACTCGAACGCAATCAAACGACATTCCAATCAGCAGTAACATTTGCATAGAGATGTAAAACTCTAACAAAAGCGCGTGAATTTTCGTTTTGGCAACAAATTAAAATGTTTCAAAGATATGTTCATTAAACATAAATTTCAAAACGAACGATTTAAAAAAAAAAAAGTTCGTGTAAAATAAGATGTTTAAAGTTGTGTAGTGCGTGCAGCCGAAATTATCTTGAAAATAGAGGAGAAATATCAAATGTAAAATAAAGTAGTTCATAAACGTTATCAAATTTCCAAAGTTAGTTGGGCTCTTTAAGGTGGAATCGTGTGTTTAAATTATTGTTCTGTTTACGGCATTGCTGATTTCCCACCCTCCACACAAACACATACACCCCTTAGTTTCTGTTTTTAAATACCGAGTCCATTTTAATTGCAGAACTTTTTGTCATCAGTAGTACTCTTTTATAACATTGTACTTTTACTGAGATATGATTTTTTAAAAAAAAATATCTCGCCAATATTCGGTTAGGTTGCATTACTTTAGATTAAAAGCTCTTCTTTCTCCGATTATTGATGGATACGAGAGGAAATTTTTGAACACCTTTTATTTATCTGCATAACAATAATAGAAATGATTTTGTAACAGATGATAACTGACGGGTTTAATAGTGATTAATACCCTTAGAGGGTAACGGATGGCAAATGCTGTACAATGAAGTTTAACTGAGGCTCGGCCGTTGCTGTTACCCCCTGGGGCGAAGAGATTCGAGAGTTTGAGTTCGCTCTCTTAAGGTTTTTGCCTTAAGGGAGCGGTGAAGGGCTTTGTCGGTGAATGCTTTTCTTCGGAATTTGAGCGGTTCTGCTCGGTGGTGGGTGGAAGGCCATCGCTGAGTGGAGCCAACGCTGAGATGGACGGTCTTTCGCCCACGAATGAGTGGCCTAGGGATCGTCCGAATTTTTAGAGACGGCTTTATCTTAACATATGGCAATGCTGCAGCCAATGAAGTTCTAACTGAGGCTCGGCTATTGCTATTACCCTCTTGCCATGATCAGAGCTTTAATAACCCAATAACACCTTATCCTGATACTGTCCTCTACAGATAACGGAGAAGATTAAAAACATTCTTGCTTCGCCCCTTTAAACCAGTCCTTATAAGGATGATAACTGACATTGGATTTAATAGGTTATCATATCATATAGATAAACCGACTAGTTTTGCCTTATTTAGCTTCTGGTTTCTAATGAATTAGGAAGAACCAAAAAAAAATAAATAAGCGGTAAACTAAACATGTAGGAACCGTTCCACAATGGTAAAATATGATGGAAGCTGGCACCGGTCAGTCATTGTTCAGTAGGTATGCATGCTAGTTGACAGAAAAGTTAGTCTGACGTGAGGAAAGATCTAATAAGTGACTTCTAAATATCACATAAAATCATTCCTTGGTTTCTGTTGAGTGTGCCTCGTTGATGTTACGGGCACTGAAGTTGACTTCTATGTAAGGCATGTCCCATTCAGTATTGTGGTGAGTGTGGCAGCAGTGGAAAGCTAGGCCTAAGTTATCTTCTCTGTTGTTAACGTCTTCAATATGTTAATTTTGTCTAATTTCCAAACTTCTAGATGTTTTCCCTATGTAAGCAAAGCCACAAGAACATGAAATATTATATTATAAAGCCAGTGTTATTTATCACACCCGTTGTTTGGTGGAAAAGTCTACATACTCATCAGAAATAAAATTTTATTATCAAATCAACTATTGCTACATCTGAATAGTAAGAATCATATTAATGTGTATACTAATTCCAGGAGTATTAGGAACAAGAAGGAAGAATTTTTGGCTTTGGTTGGCTCTTCCTGGCCACAGGTTATTGGCATTAGTGAAACATGGCTGACGGAGAATGATATAGTTAGTGGGATAGAATGTGTAGGTTATAGTGTGTTTAGGAGGGACAGAGAGAATAAAATGGAAGGAGGAGTGTTATTGATGATAGCTGATCAACTGCAGCCAAGAAAAATAGACGTTGTATTGCAGGATAGTGAAAAGAGCTCATTTGAGGCTATTTGGTGTGAGATTGACACTAGCAGAACAAAATATACAGTTGGGTGCTGCCGTTGACCAGGTGATGGAATAGATGGTGGAGATAGTATGCATAAAAAATTGATGAAATGAGTGGAAGGAGGGTAATTATTATGGGGGATTTCAACTATGGTAACATTGACTGGAAGGAGGAGAGGACACATGTGAGGAAGGAACTGGATTTTATTCAGTTACTAAGGAATAATTATCTGAGACATCATGTAATAGAAAATACTAAGGGTTTGAAAGTGCTTGACCTGGTAATAGCATCTGAGAATTTAACTGTAACGAATATGACCATGTTGCCACATCATAAGGTCTTGACCTGGGAGGTGGCTAAAGGTGTAGAATTTTCGATTAAGACAGGGTATATGTGGAATTACCGTGCTGACAAGTATCACAAGCTTAGGAGATTGCTTGGTTCAGTGCCATGGCATGTAAAACTGCAAGGGCTGGATATCGATAGAGCATGAGAAGTGGTCAAGGAGCATTTGCAGGAGGTTATAGCGCTGATTGTATACCTAGGGTCCGAATAGTAAAAACAAGTAGGGGTTAAATGGATGAATAACACCTTTAAGCTTAAGCTGCAAAAAAAGAAACAACTGTGGAAGGAATTTAAAGAGAAAGGCGGCCTGCAGGCACACGAACGGTATAAAGCGCAGGCCAGAAGGGTAATGAGTATGGTAAGAAATGCAAAAGTGGATTATGAAAGGAAACTAGCTATGCAAGCTAAAGAGAATCCCGAACAGTTCTTTCAATATGCTGCAAGTAAAAGAAAAAAACTGTACACGGCAGAATGATTTTAAGGAATGCCGATGGCAAGGAGGTCACTGGATCAGTCGATATAGTAGAATTACTGAGTGAGCACTTTGCAAGAGTATATCATCCATTGGAAGAATGAAGGAACCATTAGTTTATACGGGAATTGTGGTGAATAAAGTGGAGGTGAATAGTCTATTACAGAACCTTAATGTGAATACATCTGTGGGATTGGATGGTATACTGGCACGTGTCTTACGTGAAGCGGCTAAAGAATTATCAGTGCCCTTGACCATGTTGTTTAATCTGAGTCTCGGTTCTGGTTTAGTCCCGAAGGTGTGGAAAGAGGGGGAAATAGTCCACTGCATAAAGGAGGGTCCAAGACTACTGTTGCAAATTACCGACCGATCAGCATATCAGGAGTCGTTGTCAAGGTCTTGGAGAAAGTAGTCAAGGGAAAAATACAGGAACGGATTGATAAAAATGAGATACTGTATTGGGAACAGCATAGCTTTGTGAAGGGTATATCATGCCTCAGTAACTTGCACAAGTTTTATATCACAGTGACGGCTGAACTAGATAAGAGTAATGGGTTTACAGTGATACTGCTGGACCTGACTAAGGCCTTTGACAGGATACCACATGGAATTCTAATTCGTAAACTGCAACATATGGGAATGGATAAAGATTTGTTGAGATGGATAGGAGGGTGGTTGATGGAGAGATATCAGAGAGTAGTTTATTCAGAAGTAGAGTCCAAAAGACGGCCTGTGACTAGTGGTGTACCGCAGGGTTCTGTTCTCGGACCACTGCTGTTTAATTTGTTCATCAACGATATAGGAAAGGATCTAAGAGGAACGGTTCATTTGTTCGCTGATGATGCAAAGTTGGGTAAGGCAATAGTGAATGCAGAAGATGTCAAAATCTTGCAGGATGATTTGGGTACATTGGAGGTCTGGGCTAAGGAGAATGGATGTCAATTTAATGTGACAAAATGTAAGGTTATGCATTTTGGGGTGAAAAGATTAGCAGCAGTATACCACATTGGTGGAACTGTACTCCAGGAGATTGATGAGGCCAGAGACTTGGGAGTGTTGGTGGATAGGGAGATGAAGTTTAGGGGAGACATTGCAAAAGTGGCTAAATCAGCTTGTCAAATCACTTGGTTGCTGAAGAATACTTTGACGAACAGAGATAAGCAAGTTATTGTTCCTCTGTACCGAGCCTTGATAAGACCTCATCTCGACTACTGTGCCCAGATTTGGTCACCTAGGTTTCTTCTTGATGGGGAGGAGGTTGAGAGGATCCAGAGGCGAGTGACCAAGATGATAGCAGGTCTATGGAATGAACCTTATGAGAACAGGTTGAAGATTTGTGGATTGCAGAAATTAGTTGATAGGCGGGAAAGAGGAGATACGATTGAGACATTCAAATTGCTGAAGGGTTTCTATAGGATTAATTCAGAGGATATTTTTGAGATCAGGACTGGTGGTGGGAGGACTAGGGGACATCTTTGAAAGCTGGGCAAGAGTGCGGTTAGTAAAGGTGTCAGAGCTGGGGTCTTTACTTTTAGAGTGGTAAATGAGTGGAATAAGCTGCCAGAGTCTGTTTTGGGTGCTATGACAGTGAATGAGTTCAAGGCAAGGTATGATAGATGCTATGAGAATGTCGAATAGTTGTGTGGACATGATGTTTAGGGCCTCCCTCGATCAGTCTAAGGACTCCTTGAAGTCGCCCGTAGTAATAATAATAATAATAATTAAATAAATTATTCGCCGGATAAATATGGCTTAGTTGAACTGATCATAGACATTTATATTTATAATAAGGCGTTCAACATCTGATTTTGCTATAAGCTCGATTTGCAGTATCCCAGATATTCACACGCATTATAGTTTGATGCATACAACGTGCTTTACTGATTAGTTGTCTGCCTTCTGTTAGCTATTTGAAACTAGGACAGCTTTACCTCAATATGGACACTCCCGATTTCGAACATCAAAATTCTGTCAAATAAGTCATTGAGTGATATTTAAAAAAAATTGTATCCAGTCTAACGCAAATAATTTATTACAACGATAACAACATAAGAGGCATTATCGTGAAAAAAATTGCTAAATGAATTTTATCACCTGATGTGAGACCACCACCTTGCTTATGGAAGACCTAAAATGGCTTAAAAAAAAAAAAAACCACTATCTTTTAGCACCAAACTTGTGGCTAGCATCACACTTGAATCGCCAGTAATGTGATTTGGCTATGAGTACTCTCTCTTGTTTTGTCAGTGGCGTTTGAGCCAGATGTTTTTGCCACAAGTAATGAGCTTATAATGCGTTTAGCACACCTGGAAGCGACTCATGAAGAGTGCGCTGGCGGAGCGCGTGCCACAGAAACAATATCGCTCCACGAACACCTGTTACGGTTGTTTAACGTAAACAGGTAGCTGCCAGCTGGTCAGAGTGGCTATCGGCTAATGAGAGACGAACTTTGAAAATGAAACAGATCGCATCAAAATGATAGCTGAGCAAAGATTAAGGAAGTTGTTTCCAGGTACTGGTTACATGCAAATAAGAAATGGTTATCAAAGTACGCATACCATAAGCTATAATTCTATATAGAAAATTAAAGACATCACGTTAAGGACTTAAGTTTTATGCTGTACATACGAAAGCAACCCCCCCCCCCCCAAATAAAAAGTTTTCGGAAATTCTACACTTACGTTTGCATCATCATCAAATTTCTTATTTGATGAATCCTCAAGGTATGATTAAATTTACATTATGGCATGCTTCCTATAAACATTTCCGATAAACTAATTCGTATTTGACTAAACTCTAATTTTACCAGATATTACATTGCAAAATCTCTCATGATATGTAACTTATGTTCGCTTTTACACGTTTTTTAAAGAGAATGTACTTAAAGAAATGTTAATTTTGTCTGTAATAATCTTGTATTTGCAATAACTTAACCATAGGCCTTTGTTATAATAATGTGGCACATGGCATTATTATGTAACGCTGTTAACCCATGGCCATATATGGCAATTTCAAAAGATGTGCGAAGTATGACGTCATATCCTAAGGTCAATACAAGACCATATGTGGATGCTCCTCTTTGATTTAATTAAACGGTTTGTGAACAACACATTGAACTGATTCTGTCAATGCACTATACACAAAATTTCGAACCTGCATAAGATAAAGTTTAAATGATCAAGTCACAACTAATTAACGGTTAAGATTAACATAAGCGGGGAATGCTAACAATACCTGCTTTGTCTTTAGTTTAAAATCTTATAATCTCGCGCTCAATACATAGTCCAACTGGTGCAGTCGTAAAACAAATAAACGTATTAGACTATAGAGCGTTAGAACATAAGATCTAGTAGAAATATATAAATGGCGACAGTCGATAGTTAAGGCAGACGACAATTTCACGAAATTTAAGTGAAGGACACAAAGACAAAGCAGGGTTGAGAAATGCGTAATAGAAATACAGAACGATTCATAACATGTCAGTGTGCAAAGGCACTACTAACCTGCATTGATCCACCTAGATCTTGGTCTTCCTCTGGATCTTCTTGGTAACAAATACTACTTTCCGTCTTCCATTCTATTTAAGTGGTGAGACCACTTAGATTACCTTTGCTTACACATCCCTGAATGATAATGATGTCGGGTTCCTTTTTAATATTTTCATATTTAATAGGATTCTAAGGCATTGATACCATCCGTTTACTCTTCTGATTTTTCCTCCCGAACCCTCATCTTTGCAATGTTTACTGATCTCTGGTTTTGATCACCCCCCCCCCCCGATACAACTCTGGTTGATTTTTCTTATGCTGGTTGGTCCTTACACAGGAGTTTTACGCAGCCTTCCTGCCATTCTTCTGCTGCATCCCTCTAAGGGTAAGTATTTTATATCTGGGGATATCCGTCACGAGGCAGGTTTGCCTATTTTTAGGGAATGAAGAAACCGATGTTTCTGCAAGACAACTCTCCATCCCTTATGAGACCAGCTAATTTACCTATAATTGAAAAGCACTGATAATGGTTCCTTGCGTCATAGATCACAGATCAAGTTAAAATAGGTATACAATGATGCCTAAACAACTGAAATATTTTACTTGTTCTGTTCATTCTCTATTCAGAATGTAGACGATGTTTTCCCTGTGTTTATTTTCATATGTATTTTTTTTTAAAATTGCTTAGTCGCGTAACAAATTTGTTACAGCAGTTCTTCAAACCTCAGCACTAGTTAGTCCTGGGAACTTGTACAAAAGGTTAGAAGTATAACATAATCAGGTAAAGAGTTGAGAATAACATTTCCAATTTTGATATCAGTGTTAAATACCTTTCCTTCATAAAGCAATCCATAGACTGATGAATAAGAGTAGAGATCGTGTGCACCCCTGTCTTAGTTTACTTAGGACGCTATCTTGCAGACTGTGCCACTTTATATCATGTTTCTATTTCGCATTTGCGCATTCTATATCGCGTTTTCATCGAATATTGAAGTTCCCATTCTACTTCGTTGATTTGAGAGTAATACTAAAGATGTCCTTGACACTGGGGCGAAAATTTTATGCTGAGTAAAATAAAAAAAATACGTTAGTGAAATCCGTATCGAGTTTTATCCACTTCACCTCGTGCTTCCCTGGTTAAACGAATCTCCCCGTTTGCCACGAAGTCTCTTAAATAGTTCTTGTTTATAAAAATTTCAGTTTTTTCTCCATTAATATTGGTAAATATATAGATCCCATGCACGAGAGATGTATAGGTAGGATACAGATGAACACTGATGTTTTTGTGTGTGTGTGTGTGTGTGTGTGTGTGTGTGTGTGTGTGTGTGTGTGTGTGTGTGTGTGTGTGTGTGTGTGTGTGTGTGTGTGTGTGTGTGTGTGTGTGTGTGTGTGGAAGAGTTGCAGGTTGTAGTTTTGGAATCCTCGAGAAAGGCTGTTCCAGAGGACACAGTTGGACGGAATAAAAGTGGATGAATAATAGGGCAGGTTTCGCGTGTTTTCAGGTGCACAATAAAGAAATGCTGGGCAGTTGCAGCTCTTGTATTAACAGGGGCAACAGCAAGTGGAAGAATGATGATTCACCGGAGGGTGAACATGGAAGTGTCTGTAGAATAAACACAGTACTGAAATACTGCGTCTGTGAGATCGTGGTTGAAGGGAATCTGCAAAGGAGGGATTATCAATGATCTTAATTGCCCGCCTCTGGACAGCATCAAGGATTTTAATGGAAGTTTTAGGTGCTCCGGCCCAAACATGTGAGTATTCTAAGCATGAGCGGATTTCAGATTTGTATATAGTTAGGAGTTGGTTGGGTGTGAAATATCCTTTTGAACAAAAGGGAATGCCTAGTTTAAGCTTAGAATTAGATTTGAATTCTAACGTTAAGCTTAAGCTTTGAATAGCCACCTCTAGCGGCTCGATTTTGATTCTGTCCATAACTTTCTTGCATATTTTTCCTACCAAAACTAAACAGCGATCCCTTCGTATTTCAAATCTCCTTGAATAACACTAGTTTAAGCTACAAAAGTAGCTTGAACATAGTCAATATGTTCTATGAACATAGTCAATGAACATAGTCAATAATTTTCTTATTTCTTGTATGTTCTGTACATTTGAATTTTTGCACATGTTTATGTTAGAAGATGGTAATATTAAAGAACATTTCATATCCTGAACAGCGATCTAGAAGGTACTTCTCATTATTCTTGTTATTTTCTCTAGTTTGTTCCCAAACATTTATATAAGTTAGTTTCGTTTCCGATCTTACTGTTTTTATCTTCAACAAGAAGAGTTTTTCTATTTATATTAGATATTCTCTTTCACACTATTTACTGGAAAAAACTACTACTTCCTGACTTACTGGAACCTGCTGTGGTATCTTTAAGCCCAAATGAGTCAAGTCTCATTCTCCGATTTCGCATTCTGAAATTTTCCCGTATCATTCTACTGGAAATTGCTTGCCATTCAAAAAAGTAATCTTCAGTTAGTGTTAAATTCTTTAGCTACTCTCTTTAATTGTTTAGTTTCCTTTTCCTGCGTAGCATTGCCCGAATATAACATCCATGGTAATTACTTAGCAGAGTTTCACTTGTTTTGTCCTCTATTTCCAATTTCACTTCTCTTCCATAGTAGCTACAGAAAAGAAGCAACTTTGTAATTTGCTAAGGTTCAGTCTGTTTCAACAGCTAACTTTTCACTCTTCGTCCTGGAGCCTTGTTTAACCTGGCGACATCCCTGACAGTATGATATTTTCTTATTGAATCGAGGAAGTAATACAAAACTGCACTGTAGTCTCCAGACGAATATTTCATCAAACAACTTGTGACATGAAAAAAGTAGGTTTAAATAAATACAAGATGATCATCCCATAAATCTTTTGTTTGGATGTCTTTTTTTTTATAAATGTAAGCATCGGAAGATGCTTACTATTTTACAGAATAAAAAAAATTCGTGTTTCTGAAAAAAAGAAATCATCTTTAAGGCAAGGCAAATCAGTCTACTGTTTTCAGCTGCACTAGTTTAGCCAGTACCTGAAGTTCGTTTTCGACCCATAGGTTGTCTTTTGGATGGTGATTGGTACTCTGTGCATGTCCGTAAATCTTTTGTACACCATTTTCCTCAAGCTATCTGGGAACAGCAGCTGCGTTATAACATGGTGCATTCTCGTATTGAAAGATACGAGACACTGTTTCGTAAAATTGCCACAGTGAACAAAAAATTGCATTGCGCATAATTGCATGTTCATTAGTGTTCATCCTTCCCCACTGCAACCAACGGTTCGACTCCATCCCAAGAAATTGCACACTGGCAGAAGTCCTTCACTAGCAATCCAGTAAACCTGGTCACTTGAGAGGATTTACCGGAAGGTGTAAAGTGATTCGCTGCTGGACAAATACGATGTTTCGAACCCTATCTTAATCCAGTCCGTTTTTGTTATGGTTGATATTTCGTTTAGGCGCAGCAGCCTCATCATAAAAACCGAAACTGTGCAACTCTTTACGTAGTATTCCGTCGCTAACGTAGATATTTTGATTTTAACGTAGATATACACCTATAGATATTTTGAACTCCGAAATTTGTCCTCCCTCCTTCTGAGCTCCCGTCGAGCCGTTATTTTCTTGCATGTGCTTTTTGTAAGTTTCTTGATCAAGGCAATCCCATCACATTTAGGGTGAGAATAATGCTGCCCACAGTCTAGTCTTGGTGATGCAATCTTTCGCTTGTGTCAATGAATAGGCCTCTAATATGACATCCGGTGATAATCATTTTCTAAATCCATGCGTTCTTCCGTGCCACTGACGCAGTCCAGTCTAGGATATATTTTTGTTTTTCAACCTACGAAATTTTGTAAATCTATAGTATATTACTGTGGGTGGTTTAATGATTTATTTTATAGATTTATTTATATTATTTTTTCACATAACTGGAATCCTACTCTAGACAATATATGCGTTATCACGTGATGCATCCTCACGTTGAAAGATGCACGGATCTATCACAGAAAGAGACGAAGATTCAAGTCACTTCAGACCTCTAATAAGCAAGGTGGGGTCTCACTACCGCTCATGAAATTCATCACCAACCTCAAGACCAGGGGCGCGCCGGCAATATGTGCAATGTGTGTGCGACGCACACAGATGCCAGGATAATAAAGGCGCAGAGATTTCAGGCGAGGAGGAAATACTTAAAAAAAATATATTATTCATTAATTATATCAAAATAAATTACATTTTTGTTTAAATTTTTATTATATTTTATAGATTTGTCTTAAACAAATTATTTATAATCACTTATTTGTTATTATTCCTTAAGATCTTATTTTATTCTGATCCTAGTTCTAATAAGTAGTTACAGGATGACGCGCGTTTAAATTTGTTTAATCTTGTTCACACTCGCATTTGCTCTAAACGTATATAAGAAAATCAGCTCCAGTTTTTAACTTTATTCTGTATTCTGCTGTTATCAGCAGAGTATAGGCAACATCTTGCAATGTACCTGAATCGTCATGAGAAAAATTTAAATCATTTGAACAATTACAAAAAATGGACAGAATTAATTACGTCCTTAAAAAATAAAACTTGTATTGATCATTTGCAGCAAACAGTTTTAGATAATGAAAGGAAACGTTGGTATGAAGTTATAAAAAGAATAATTTTTGTAGTACAGTTTTTAGGCAAACAAAATCTAGCTCTTCGTGGTAAAAGTAATAAACTTTACGATCACGACAGTGGCAATTTTTTAAAATGCATTGAGATGTTAGAAAAGTTTGATCCTTTGACGTGTAGCTAATCATCCTGACTTTAAAAATATGCCCTTCTATTTAGGAGATAAAGTTCAAAATGAAATATTCAATTTATTGGAATCAAATATTAAAAATAACGTTTTTATAATTTTTTTTTATTGGGGGGGTATAGGGGGCTACAACTAAAGTTTCGCACACAGGCGCCGGACACTACTGGCGCGCCCCTGCTTAAGACATTCCCAAACATCCATGCCCTCGGAAAGTTTTGAATTCGCAGTATGTTGGCAGAAGAGTAAGGATAGTGCACTATCCACAAGGCCAACCAGGTTTCCTGGTCAGGAATAACCAGAGAATTACTTTCCACTTTATCACAGAAGACTGCTTTTTCTTTTCTTATTTTTTCCCGCTTGGAGAAATGACAGAAACAGTAGCGTAGCCTAAAGCGTACAATCTAGTTTTCACAATTTTACAGCGTTCCTTTAACCTGAGTGCCTACTAAAGAAATTCTACAGGCAGAAGGTTAAACTCACTCTCGCTCTCTCTCTAGAAATATATTTGCGTACAATATAAAGAATCATTATTAACAAAATAACGCATCAATTAATTATTAAGTCATGTGCAGAAAACAAGATATCTGAATATTTTTTCATTAATATATATTTTTAATATATATATATATATATATATCTGAATATATATATATATATATATACAGAAAACAAATTTTACTTTTTAACTTATTGAGTATCTTATTTTCTTTCTTTTAGGTGTGTAATGTATAACATACTGATAATATATTAGCTTAGAAAATATAATCAAAATTTTATTAATATATAATTATTTACATACAGTACTATTATTTATCCAAAATTAGTAGAGAATAATATATCAACTTTTTAATGAGTAAAGTTTTTCGTGTTGATTTATAATCGATTTTGAGCATCTATAATTAGTTGAATTGTTCTTTATAAATTAAATAATCATTTTCTGTCTAACTCAATAAAAGTTACATTCTACTTCGAAGAGAAACGCAAAACGAAAATGAATGGCTGAGAAAATTGAATCTAACATTTTAGGTACAATGCTCGTCATGTCAAATATTTCTTGCAATCATACTGCTGGCTGAACTATAAATTTTCAAATATTACAAAAAAATAAATAAAAATTAAAAAATGGAAATAAGTTCTTTTCCCGAGGTAGTAGATCCCGTGTGCAGCAAAAACGTCATATTTTCTTTATAATTCAAATGACATTTTTAATGCAGTTATTTATTCTTTTTTATTTGTAACCGAGGTCTCCTTTTAATAGCTAAACCGTCTTTTAAATTCACTTCACTTCTAGAACAATTGACGAATGTGGCAAAAACGTAAAAATGCCATCAAGATTAATGGTCGTTTGCTGTCAGAGGTAATCACACGTGAGTTACGAATGACTAAATGGAAGCATTTGTAATGCACTTGACAGATCATCACGAGATTTGACAGAGCGTTTGAAAAGGATAAACTAAAACATTTACGATATTTTTCTTTGCGCATTTGAAACATTTCATGTACAAAAGAAAGGCATCTATTTTGCCTTTAAAGATATTTAAAGGAGAACAATAAAAAGTCGAATGACAAATTTCTGATCATTCTACTTTGCAATGGATGGACGTTATAAATGCAGAAGACTGATTAAAAAGCATCTTTTACTTAAACAAAATGTAATTAATTATTAATTAAATTAAATTCAATGTTTGTAAGCAAACATTAAATTAAATAAATGCATTTCACAAATTAAGACAACAATTTTATTTCCATATTTCTGAACTATAATAGAATACAAAATTCAAACATTGGTGAATCTATCCCAGTGTGGTGTCCAGGATAAGAACAGTTCCACTGCAGCCCATGCATGTCATTCGAGGCGACTAAAATGGGGACCCATGGAGGGCAATGGATGGCAATGCCGTTGCCAATGAAGTTCTAACTGAGGCTCGGCTATTGCTGTTACCCTCCTGCTATGATCAGAGTTCATAGCTCGATAGCACCCTATCTTTACATTGTCCTCTACAGATAACGGGGAATATATGAAAAGCATTCTTGCTTCGCCCATCTAGCCAAAAAAAAAAAAAAAACATTTGTGAATCTGCAAACAACTGAATATCTCCATCCAAATCTTCACCAATATCATTAATATACAAATTAAACGGTAATGGCCCTAAAACAGACCCCTGAGGCACATCACTAGTGGCTTTCCTTTTTCTGGATATCGTTTCCCTCATACACAACTTGTTGATACCTATCAAATAGCCAATCGACAAAACAGTTCTTAACAGACTAAATGGTGCAGTGAGAGATGCTCTCAAAGATTACAGCTATCAGTTATGCGAAGAAAAGTTGGCTTCTATTTCACCTACTGATCACTCTATCTGTGGGACTACTGAGGAATATCAGAAACAAAGGCAGATCCATTTCCCCTATACTCTCTGACCAGGGCCTTGTTCACACAGACGTAGAAAAGACAGAAGCCATAGCAAAAAATTTAGAAGAGCAATGCAAACCGTTATGAAAACTTAGACTTCGATCACTTGTATAAAATTCACAGACAGGTCAGACACTCATTAAAACTTCCTGATGCCGGTGCAGACCATATTGCATCCACATCACCTGCTGAAATATATGATATTATAAAAATTTAAAGAACAAAAAAGCCCCTGGTCCAGATGGCATCACAAATAAAGTGATCAAGCTGCTCTCCCAAAAAGCTGTAGTGCACCTGACCATAATCATAAATGCAATCTTGAGGTTTTACTATTTTCCCATCACTTAGAAACTGGCTGATGTAATCCCTATACATAAGCCAGGTAAGGACCCACACCTGCCTCAAAATTATCGTCCAATCAGTCTCATCTCCAACCTGGTAAGGTTGCAGAGAATGTCATCCTCTCATGACTTCAAGCTTCAGTAAATTAACTAAACATCCTTCCTAAAGAACAATTTGGTTTTCGGTAATACCATAGTACCAACCAGCAAATCCTTAGAATAGTTGAATATATCACCACCAGCTACAACTGGCGTCAATACACTAGAGCTGTTTTTCTTGATCTAGCTAAAACATTTTACAAAATATGGCACTTCGGATTGCTACATAAACTTATCTCAGCCGGTATCTCACTGAAAATGTTACACCTAGTTAGATCTTATCTACAGAATATAAAGATCAATGGCGATTTACCTCATCCCAGCGGTAAATCTTGGCCGGAGTACCGCAGGGATCTCTACTGGCGCCATTGCTGTTCTCTATATACATGTCAGACATTCCGCACAGTCTGACATGTATATAGAGATGACATTCCGCCCAATGTCATCCATCATGGCCCTGTATACGAGTGATGCAGCAATATTAGCCAGATCTCTTCGGCCACACCTCATTCCTAAAAAGCTTCAAAAAAACCTTCTAGAGCTAGAGAAATGGTTCTCCAAATGGAGACTACGAGTAAATCCCCAAAAGAGTTCAGCCATTCTCCTCACGAAGAGATCGATATCTCCTGCAAGAGACGTCTTACTATTCAATACTAAAATTCCCTCGCAGACAGAAAAAAAATACCTTGGTGTCGTGCTCGACAAAAAATTAACTTTTAACCAGCACATCAAGACTACGTGTGCAAAGGCATCGCCCAGATGTACCCCCTAAATAAAAGGAACAGCACGCTAAACAGTGACCATTCGTCCCATAGTCACTTATGCTTCTCCAGCCTGGAGCCATACCTCCAATACTAACATTCTCAAACTGCAACGTGTACAAAACAAGTGCTTGCGAATGATTCTAAACGCCCCATGGTTCGTCAGAAACAATCAACTTCATCGAGATACAAATATTCCTTATATCTTCTCTTTCCTACAATCTTTCTTTAGCAAGAAAGTTTTTCCTAAAAACATCCATACACCCCAACGATCTAGTTCAGCAAGCTGTAGCCTACGAGGTAACGGATATATTTAAACATAAAAGACCAAAAGCCATTTTAGCTTCTTGCAGCGATACATAATCTTTACAGCGATACATACACCATGCCCATTCAGGGCGAGCAAACTGCTCATAAAAGTTTTCCTCACTGTAACCGTAACAGCGAGGAATATGAAAAGCATCTTGCTTCACCCCTAAAGCCATTAATGTCAATTGTCATTTGTGAAGTTTTTGAAATTCGTGATATTTCGTGTATTGGTTCCACTATTTCTTATAGTTTATTAGTTTCACGTTTCTTAAAAATTTGTGACGTTTATTGATATTTCATATATTCAATTAGACTGTAGTTAAGATATTAATTTGTACTTCATATTCTTGAGATACAAGCAAGTTCACATAATTCTAGCATAAGTAAATGTCCTAAAATTTGTGACATTTCTTTATAATAAGAGTGAGTGTGATAGTGTAGTAAATGGTTTCGTAATTAGAACAGAATGATAACTTTTCCATAAATCATGATTACATTATTTTAATAATTCATATTTCATAAGAATGAGTTAGTGAAACTGTGCACAAAAATCCTTCAGAATTAATTTGTTGGATTCGGATACTTTATTTCATCGTGTTAATATAAACAGTTTGTGAGCATACTCAAGACAAACGTTTCTTTTATATTTATATTTTAAAGATTACTTTCGAATTTTACATCATGCATTATTTTTGTTTGCAATACATAAGAGTTTAAAATTTAATTCCAAAAGATTGAAAATTTGCTTGAGTGTTCTACCGATTTTAGCATTCGGTATTAGTATTAAAACTGCTAGCAAAAGTCGGCAAAAGAACTCAAACTTTTATAATATTCTTACTGCTTTTTGTTAGTTTTTATTGTTATTAATATTTTATAATGACATTTCAGATAAAAGTTAGAAGAGAATATTGACGTAATTTTAGTCGTTTTATTTCTTATTTCTTACATTTTTTTCAGCAAACGTCATACCTGAATAAATATTTCAGAATTATCTGTCCTGCAGTTTAATATTAACATGATTAGCCCGTTTGTCCAGAAGGAGACAAATATTATCACCAAATATTTTATATTGTCTTATCACCAAAAATATTTTAGTTCAGTTTTATTAGATCAGCACAACTGTTTTACTGGAAAAATGACAATTCTGCATATAACACATACTACAATCCTTATAGTCCTTATAAGGACTGGCTTAAAGGGGCGAAGCAAGAATGCTTTTCATATTCCCCGTTATCTGTAGCGGACAGTGTAGGGATAAGGTTATTGAGCTATTATTAAAGCTCTGATCATGGCAGGAGGGTAACAGCAATAGCCGAGCCTCAGTTAGAGCTTCATTAGCTACAGCATTGCCATCCATTACCCTCCAAGGGTATTGGATTGAATGAATCAATCACCGCATATCACGGTCGATTGATTCCTCCTCACCGTCGAATCGGAGACTTGATTATGGTGATTCATTAATTGTCATAAAAGGTGTATTATCAACCATTCATTTTATTTCTAATTTCTTAAAATATAATCCAATAAAAATTCTATTACTCTAATATTTTTTCATTTTTCTATTTATTATAAAAAAATTCAGTATTTTCTCAATTAGTAACTGCACTTCGGTTTATTGGTTAAGCCTCTTAGTATCTCTATTCAGTTACACGCATTGCATTATAGAAAGAAAATGCTTCATTTAACAAGTGCATTTCTTCCTCTTTGGGCTGTTGTAATCCCTAGTGGGGGAAAAAAGCAGAATTCCTAATAGCATTCTCACTAAGCTGAATTGATATCGCATATTAGGGAATTTTCAAACTAGTCGAAAGAAAATCTCCGCAAATAATTAGAACAAATTTGTTCTAACATTCGGATACACAATACTTAAGTAAATAAGCGACCTGTTTTAATACAATCAACGTATTTCGATTATTATTTATTCAAAAGAAATAGCGTTACATTCTTTTAAACATAAGCCATAGAGAAAACGCATTGATCCTAAAAATTAATTCTGGCATCCTACAATTTTGTTAAAATTAAGTACTTTTTGTATAAAGATGTAAGGACTTTTTCATCATCTTTTTTTTTTCTTGAAGAGATAGTACTTTTTCGAGATAGTAATTGTTTCTCTTCTCCTGAAAAAAAATACCTAGATTTGAATTCTTGTCAAGGACGCAAGGAATGTTTTCTAAGTAGTCCATTCGAAGATACTGAATCTATACTTTATTTAATTGCATTATCTCAGAATCTGGAAGTTTTTTCACTGTTGCAAAAATAGTCATACCTGCTGATTAACACACTTAGTTGACAAACATAAACTAACACTTGATAGGCATACACTTTGGTGTTTGTCAATTATAGCTTTGATTATTTCTTTAAAAAAAAAAACTAATTCTTTGTAATTGAGATGAAGGAATAACCTTTGGGTGCAGGTACTTCATTCAACGCAAAACGCTTCATATACAGGGTGTCCCAAAATTCACGCAAGAAGTAATTTTGATAGAAAACACAAGTTTTTAATTAAAAATTGTATTTCTTATTGATTCATAAAGTATACAGTATAGGGTTATGCATGGAATAGCATATCGGGTAAATGGCCTCCACGGCTTTGCTGGCACATACGCACTCTTTTGTCGAAATTTTCCATGACCGTTTTGCATAAATGTGGCTGAATTTCGTTGATACAGCGCTCAATTTCCTCCTTCAAGGGGTGGGTGGTCGTGGGCTTGTTGGCATAAACCTTAGACTTCAAAAAACTCCAAAGAAAAAAGTCCAACGGCGTTAAGTCACATGATCTGGGCGGCCAATTCTTGGGAAATTACGCGACCAGGAAATGACTCATGCAGTAATTGAATTGTTTCTCGGGCTGTATGGCATGTGGCACCGTCTTGTTGAAACCACATGTCGTCCACATCCATATCTTGCAATTTAAGCACAAAAAACTGGATTATCATATCGCGATAGCGAGCACCATTAACTATTATTGCCTTACCAGCCGCATTTTCGAAGAAGAATGGACCGATGATGCCTCCAGCCCAAAATCCGCACCAAACAGTGACACGTTGTGCATGCATTTGTTTCTCAACAATCACTCGTGGATTTTCTAAACCCCAAATGCGACAATTTTGTCGATTAACGAAGCCATTAAGATGAAAATGAGCCTCATCGCTGAAGATGATTTTGTTCGAAAAATAAGCATCCATTTGTTGTTGTCCCATGTCATCCATTCAACGAACTCTTCGCTGTGTGTGGTCATTTTTAATAACCCTGAACTGTCAGCTGTCACGCTGTCTTTTTTTTTCTCGTTGGCAACACTTTACTGCACAAATGGCGCTAAATTTTAATCTTGCGTGAATTTTGGGACACCCTGTATAAGCAACTATAGTCAGCCAACAAGTTTATGGGAATATGTGATCCTACGTTTAAATGGATAAAGGCTTAAACTGTATTATTATACTCTAATATCAGAAAATTCACATACAGTATCATTACTTAGGCAATCTCCCCGCAAATAAAACTATCCCATGCGTTATATGTCTTCTCTCATTCTTTTACTATACACGGTTCTCCAAGCAATAAGTCCAACGATCTTTTTATTTGAGGTCACTTAGCAAATGAGGAGCTAAAAACTGCTGGTCGGTCCCTTCAAGTACGAGTACGCAAAGTACTCATACTTAAAGTACTCATACTGCCTGACACACGCAATTTACAGACAAGTGTAAATTGCGTGTGTCAGGCAGTACGGTGTTTCCTAACCGTAATACGAGGATAACTGCCTTATCCTCGTATTACGGTTAGGAAACCCAAGGATCTTTGGAACGCTATGAGCGCTTAAGTGCCTGTTAAAGCCACTGATGGATGGATGGAAAGTATTTTGTCTGAGCGTCAAGTTCATTTAGGACTAAATTGTGAAAATTTAGGATGAAACTAAAGTTAGTACTCAAGGAACTACGTTCTCAATTCTGCATTCCTTTCTCAATTCACTTCACAGCAACAACTTCTGTTTCTCTTGATTCATTTCTTATACTCACTGGCCCAACATTTCTTAGGCCTTTCTCAAAACCTTCTACTTTCTCACATTTAAGCAAAGTTTAATATTGTCGTTGTTTTTCTGACCTTCAATCCATCCTGAAGTATTATTGATTTCATAAAACTCCAGCGTTGTTTTGCTATAAAAATCTTTGACAGCGAATAGTAGGATCACAAAGAAAGCACGCAGAAATCATCGTTGCGCTACTCATGAAAAACAAGTAGCGTGCAACTGGTGAAGGTCCAGAAAGAAACTTTTAGTATTAGAGAAAATCTACGGGCACTCGCGCTTGATTGCATGAGCTATAAAAGATCAGAAATGCTGATATACGGGACGAAACGGACTCGTAAAAAATAAGCTCTTCTTCGACGGCTCGGCTCAAGCATCACTTAGGAGAAAATCGGAAGAAAGTGACTTAGTTCACATTCTGACTTCGACTGGAGGCTTGATTATTATTATTTTTCTTGTTTCTCCCATCAACGAAATGTTATAAACCTATAGCACTTCAGTACCGTGGACGGGCAAAAGATTTTTTCATTTTTATTTATATAATCAGGAAATCATACTCTATAGACAAAATAGTTTTAAAGTGAAAATCTGATCTTGACAACTTCTAATTGGCCTGAATCCAGCATATTCATCTCCAAGTTGCTCTCTGATAATTTGTAGCCTCTTCTTGAGTACGCGTGCGTGATTCTTACTCGAGGCCCTTAGTAGAAAGATTCCTCTGTCAAGGAGTAATCAGACCCGTACTACCATATGCTGTAAAAACACGTGCATTAAGTACAAAAAATAGGAAGATAAAGGAAAACCACTGAGATAAAAACATTTGAAGGTGTAACAATATTAAACAATATTAGGAACTCAGAAAATTGTAAAATACACCTAATAAATGACTGGATCCAAAAACGGAAATAAGTAGAATGGAAAATCATATTGAAAGAGTACAGTATAATAGATGGACAAAGGAAGTAAAAAAAAATGGATATCAAAGGGAAAGATAAGTAGAAGACCGAATAGAAGATGACAGGATGGTCTCGAAAACGAAGGCACTACAAACATTTACGCTTAATAATTTGAGAGAGAGAGAGAGTGTGTGTGTGTGTGTGTGTGTGTGTGTGTGTGTGTGTGTGTGTGTGTGTGTGTGTGTGTGTGTGTGTGTGTGTGTGTGTGTGTGTGTGTGTGTGTGCGCGCGCAGTGAAATTCTATGAACCGATGTCATGGCTTGATGTCGTTTCCAACTCCTACTCCGCTGTACCTGCAAACTGCTGTAGTGATTGTACCGTAAGTTGACAGCAGTTCGCTGTCAGGCCACGATCGTTCATACTGAACGATCGTGGCCTGATATTTCCGAAAGGGTTCTGTATTAAGAATGTTGCATAATTTCCTTATACAAGGATAAATGGAAAAGTCTTTCCCAACATCATTTTATATGCATATTGACGAATATTCCGAAATGTTACAACACTTTCAGAATATTCAAAATAAACGAAGGTGAAGCGTTAATGTGCTGCATTAATTCCCTTAGGCTGTCAGTAGCACTGCACCAGCTATTTGCATTTGAAATATTTCGTGGAACAACAGTCTTTTTGTACTTTGTGTTCCCATAAATATCTCACAAACGTTTATGTATAATTGACCCAGCACATCACATTAAACAATTTGGTGATGTGAAAGTTCAAGCATCTTCTGAAAGGGATGTTATATTTCATATAACACTGCAATATATTCATGTATAAAATCATGTATAAAAGCTGAATGGAAACAAATATATATTATTGAACGTTTTGGTACCATTGTTGGTCCCACCTAAACAATTGTTTTACTTCTAAGAATCGGAATATTGTTTGTCTATAACATTTTAACAATTATAATGAATGTACAGTTAAAATGATTTTATTGAGAAAATATTTCTGGGTGATATCTGAATTTTTTAACATTTATTTTTGCGGATAATAATCAATTTAAATAATACTTTTTTTTTTTTTTCAAATTGAATAAAAGTTGATATAAAAACTTATTCATTACCCATTTTTCAGAGAGAAAGAAAGAAGAGATGATTAATTGCCAATAGAATGGGTAGTAAGTTCGTCTGAGAGCAGAAAAGTTTCCTGCGAACACTAATATTGGAAAACACTTTGATAAGTTTATTCCAGGGTTTCTTTTGAAATCCAGGAGAGCCATTATCTTCCTCTCCGCATTTTAAACTTCTTCGAATATTTGAATTTCATCGCAAGGAGAACATTACACCGAGTTAGAGCAGTTTCCAATATTTATATAAGGAAACCTTTTGAATATTTCAACAGTCCTTTTGTGAACAATTTGAATAATTCGATAGATTTCTCGAGTCCCATTAATAATAATGGGTGATGAGCACGTTTTATTCATAAATATTGGAAAAAAATAACATTTTTATAAACTTGAAATTATTCAATGTTATTTATTGAAATACAGCGTAGTTTTTGAGTACGAGACCGTTGCTTGAAAGCGTGAATGGAGATTTTTTTCTTCTCTCTTTCAAATCCATATTATAAACGCTAATCATTTTTAGAAACACAAGAATTAGCATTTTTCTCCTTAATCAATTCAGAATTGATTAGGGCTGTTTTTATGCATCGCTATTATCTATAATATTTCCATTCAAATCGTCCCTATTTGGGTAAAGAAAAAAAGCGGAAAAAAATTCTAAAAGAAAGTTCGCTGTAAGCTGGTAATCAATCCATTGGAAATGCACCTTCTCAAACCGGATCAATAAAAATCCAATTTGAGTTTCAGAGAAAAAAAGAAGTTAAAATCAATGCTTCTTTCACATATAAATTTCGCTTTTGTAGTACGTTGGTGAGAGTTTGATGAAAGTTTAAATCGGAGATAATGCAATGGAAACTAATAATGTTGGAACGGAACCCTTTCGGTTGAGTTTTTTATATCCAAAAAAATATTTTTGGTATTTAGAGGTCACTTAAGCGAACTTATAATTTATCGTAAACAAATATATGATTTGTTTACGATAAATAAATGATTGAAAATTCTAGGATTATGGAATTACGTGATGATATGAAAACTTATTTTTTGTTTCAAATAACATCAATGAACTTTTAAAAAATCATTATTAATTTTTTGTTTTGTCATTTCTATTTTCATTAAAATAATTTATTTACATTGAATATTTTAATTGAGTATTACATTCCTTTCAATTTTTTTATAAACTGTTTCAATTTTTTTTATTTTCTTTTGAGGAAGGTATATTGCTAGTAAAGATCATTTCCTGTAACTTGAATTCACAGTTTTCGTTTTAAATTTGATCATGGATTAAATGGAATGTAAGAATAAATAAGGTTCCTCCAAAGTTGTTCAAGTGCGCGTGTATTTTTAATTCAGAAATTGACTGCAAACGTTTGTGACAGTATTAATTGGAAGGAAAATACAACGCGTTATTTTTGCAGTTATTCGTCGCTTCTACTTTGTGCGAAGCATTTATTTATCTAAAAATAGCTTATCGGCTTCTATAAAAAATTAAGAAAAAAAAAAGGCGTAGATATTGACAGTCTTTGATCCTTTAGAAAATGTTCTTCGCCTTACTTATTACAGAGACTGACATGATGTATACATGTGTCAATACGGAATGAGCAACTGCATGTGATACTCTTTAAGAAATCGGAAAATACTAACAGATTAATCCAATCAGTTAATATTTTTATTAAAATTATAAAAAATAATTATTACAGTAAGTGGCAAATTATTTTATCAAAATAGCACTGTACACTTGGATGTTTCGAAATATAATAAGCACAATCATTCACCACAATAATTTTGAACAAAGTAGGAACATCTAACAGTAATTCCCCGCTCTCCTTTCAATTTATTAGGCAACAGCTAGACTGCAGCTATTTAACTCCAAACTCGGAAGTTTTGTTCATATTGGTTTTCCTTCCAATGTTATTGTTTGGAACAACTCTTCATGCGTCTTTCTTTAAATTATAGTTTACAGGTTTTGTAATGCAAGTTTAGCTGGTTATTTTTTCATAATACTCTCACTTCTCCTCAAACCAGTTTTAGTGTATTATGATCTGAGTAACCACTCCTACTAGGGATTGTTGTCGTACTTGTCGGAAATTATTGCCAAAGCAACAGATTTTGGAAGCCAGTATATTATGTGTCCGCGGTTAGTCGAGTGGCTTTGCGCTTCGAACAATATGCCTGGGAAAGGAGTGTCCTGGGTTCGATTCCCGTCGCCGACGTGAGGAGTTTAAGGATCTTTCTCAGACATAGTCATATTAGCCGGACGTGGACTGCAGGGTTTTTCTCCCCAATTTATCTGGGGTTTTTCCTCCCGCGAGCAGGCAAATCGGCCCCTTGAATACACGCATCTACAGACATAGGACACACCGGGAAGCGTAGGGCTAGCCACTCTATCTTCGGGACGGGTACGGCGTAGAAGGGCTAAGGATAGCCTCGTAACAGGCCACTAGGCCTATTACGCGAAGGGAAGAAGTATATTATGAATGTAAACTGCGTATGTCCTGTGCGCTTTGTCTGCTTTGCCTGATGAGACCTTCCCCAGTTTCCGAGAGGGAAACCTTTGCCACATCGTATGAAACCAAGTAACTTACCAGTTAATCAGTTTCATACTGGCCCACCGTAAAAATCCTTATAAAATTTCGTCGCATCTTGAACGGGATTCGAACCCATTTCTTTCCAACCAAAGAACATCGTCGATACCGTTTGAGCTACTACAGAGGATCGTTTGTATTTGGGATTACCATAAAAACTTAAGACAATAAATACTGACTAATTAAGGTAGTTTCGAGGTTTTTAATAGACAAATTCTTATATAGCGAAACAAATCCTTTCTGGTGTAACGTCCACATAATTCTTGTATTATTAAAATTAATTTAAAAAATAAATTCATTTTTATTAAATCCAAAAATGTACAAATTACAATATTTTAGTATTATTTTCTTATCGTTGTTTTTCTAAATATTCATTATTTCATTCCCCAGGTGTTCTTAAAGCCAGTCTCCGTAAAGAAAGTTTCAGTTTTTGAAGTATTTTACACGTTTTGTAACCATATGAAAAATGCCGTTTTCAGTAGAACTAAAAGAGAACACTTGGAACGAGATCTGTAGAAGGAATGGGTAAGAATTTTAAAAAAATAATAATTCTTTCTTTATTTTTTTTTCAATGAGTGCATTGGCTGAATGAGTCGGGAATTGTCTTAATGCGAAATTCTCATTGCGACCATAATACTATGCGAATATCAAGTTCCAGATTCTTCCACGTTTCTTTGACATTTTTCATTATTTCATAACAACTTTTCTTTGTAAATGTCGAAAGATTTCACCCCTATTGAGCACAAGTATCAGAGGAAAGTATATTTTAATGGTTCAAATGGAAATCATGGTGTGTTTTTTTTCTTAGACTGTACTACGAGACACAATGAGCGCTGGAAAGTGGAAAGACATGTTCAGTCTTATTTACCTACACAGTAAATAATTAGACTAGAACGCCTTCTCATATGTTATTCTCATTAAAAAAAAAAAAAAGAAAAAAGAAAGGCAAACAAAATTCTCTATTTTTCCTTTTTGATTTCCATTTTTACGTACAAGACATCATGCTTTATGAAGTTAGGGCTTATATTTAAAAGATAACTCACTTTTAAGGGACTGTGGAACCATCCTTCTGTCGCAAAATTCACAGCTATAATAATAATAAAAGGAGAAAAAATATAAACGCAGTTATTGACATACGTTTTCATAAATAAAGAAAAATAATTATTAAAGAATACAATTTGATTTTTAAATTTCTTAATTCCAATTTTTACGAGCTCTTTTGACGAGCATATAAAGACTGCTTTTTAAAAATCCTTTTGAAGTAGCTTAAGATTTCGAATATATTAGTGCTCTTTCCTAATCTAAAATCAAACTTTTTGCAAGAAAGTGGTTGATCTTCTTTGCAATAAGCCATCATTCTAAATATATCTTTAGCTCACATTTAGCTTCCTAATGCTGCGATATCATTAAAAATGAACCTTTAATACTAGCCATATAATTAGTAAACTAAAAATTAGAATGAATCATATTTCATAAAATA
Organism: Typopeltis vanoorti; assembly: GCF_054136105.1. Lineage (NCBI taxonomy): Eukaryota > Metazoa > Arthropoda > Arachnida > Uropygi > Thelyphonidae > Typopeltis > Typopeltis vanoorti. The sequence continues at coordinate 107,615,423 of NC_143556.1, read as the reverse complement.
AAAAAAAAAATCTAAAACAGTGACATTTGATAACGTTTTATCCAACTGATGTTTGTGCTCAGGAAATACCAAAAATATTTCCCTCTAACCTTAAACATTTATCTGCAGTTAATTCTTTCAATTGTAAGCCTAAACGTAACAACTAGTTTTCAACAACCGTTTAGTGGTCACAAAGAAACATAAACTTGTGCTCGCTCATTTTCAAAAGGGCTATATTATGGTAATTAATATTTACTGCTCACCTTAGGTGTTCACTGCAGATTCCTTTCTTGATTTTTCTCTTCCAGATATTCTGTTTGTAGAGAGGATACCTTTATATTTGCTACATTTACTTAAGGCCATTTAATTTGCTTAAATTGCTTCGAGCAAAGTTAATTTTGCTTTATTAGAACTGCCGAAGTTAGCGATGTTGTACCTTTCGTAAATTATTCAACAGCATCTAATCTAAATATCCATAAACGCTTGACTGCTCGCAGTATTACAAATTAATGGTTTAACCCACAAAAAAGTGTTTTTTTTTCTTATTTATTCACGACCATTGATCTGGAAAGAATCAAATGCCTTATGTAATGTCAAAGTGCCATTAAAAGATTAATGAGTGCGATGTTTACTAAACTTAAATGATTGTGTTCTTAATGATTTGTTTGAAAACCAGTAAATGTTTACAAATAAAATAAAATTTATACTTCTTTAGTTAAACACCGACAATCTGAAATTAACCAAGTGGCGCGTGGATTGGTGCAGCTTTTAAATGAAAGAAATGAGTATTAAGTGACGTAAGATGTGCTCGCTTCATGTGACCGAGGATATTCTTCTTCAGCGGGATGTTCCACAGATGTTTATCTATTATAGCAACAGTCCAAGTTTATTATTATTTTTTTCGATATACACACATTGCTATCTTATAACAATATGCATATAAAGAAATTATTATTGTAGCTAAATGGTTGTTGTTATGCCTGGCAGAGTTGGTATTTGTTGTCCAACAATATTTGGAGGCGATTGCAGCAACAACAATATCGAAAACTTTTTAGGAATAAGAGAATGCTTTACACAAACTGCAACATGATAAAATAATACCCATCTGCAAAGTGTATATCAATAAACATTGTTTAATAAAGAAATCCTAGGAAAGTGCATAATTGTTTTAACAACTAACCGCAGTGTGTAATTTCTTAGAATTTTTGAAATAAAGATGGCAAGACAACAAAGTTCATCATATTAAGGTAAACACAGAAGTAACGGTTAGTGTGGTCATTAAGGGAATAAGAAAACTTATTCTAAGCATTTAGGTAAAGTCGCTGTGTTAGTATCCTGTAATCTAACGTGTTCTAAGAAAGCATTCCTCACACTATTGTCAGCATGCAATATTGTTTCACCTGGAGTTATATGATTCGAAGTGTTAATCATCCTGAAACACACGCAATTGATACATATGTCAGGGGCGTCGCGTGCCACTGATATGTATTCAGTATATGGGCAACACCTGTTGAAAATTACTTGTCTTTATCTGTGTGCTAAACACGTCAAGTCACACTTCACTCACGTAAACAGGTAAAACAAAAACAGCAACTTGTGACAAATGACAACGTTCAATTGGATTGGTTGACACAATAACCAATCACAACCACTGATTTCGGGGTACTGTTGTCTCAACGCACACCCTGCCTCTCCTTCTAGGTGGTTTAATACCACTGGAACGCTAAGAATTTAACCCGCTGCGCCGGGCTATTAACGGGAATGTGATGCAATGTTTACGTGTCGAAAAGTGTCCTCTTCGTGATACAGTATATCGTCTTTAACTTTAGGAATCACGCAAAACTGGAAAACAATTAAGAGAGTCTTTAACAGGAATAAATGCAAAATATAATTTCGATGATATTGCTATTCCGTGGGTGTTCACCGCACACCTAGCACACCCGGAATATACGCGCCTGATATTCATAATACGCAACCTTTATAGCCTTAGAGGCCATAAGTTCAACAAGCCCAAGTTTTGTATGGACCAAAGAATCTTTTTCAAGCTTGAAATGTCTAGTATCGGTGTTCTCTATACATCATCTTGGCCGCGAGTTTCTTGCTGACAGTGGAATTCGGTCAGGTCATCTGCTGTGAGAGAGTCAGAAGCATTCTGTTGGGTAGACTATTTTATTATTATGTGTATGTGTATAAAATAATCCGCTGCTGACGGATTATTTTATACACATACCGGTCACTGAATTTGAATCATTTATCCAGATGTACATAAATGTCACTTACACAACGTATATACAAAAGACTTGATCACGCTCGTCCACACTTTTCTGGGTAACTATTTAAGAATGCTGCTGGTCAATAATCGTCACTACTGTTGATCACAATGGGAAAAACAAAACATCTTTCGGAGTTCGGTAAAGGACTTCTTGTGAGTGCCGTTTGGCTGCAGACACGATTTGGAAATACAGCTGAGCCACTAGTTTTATCGAAAGGTGAGATACACTGGGTGTTTAATCAATGGGAAAATAACCGTTATTGCTTGTCTAAGAGGCGTAACTGTGATCTTAAGAAAATCTGCGAGGAACGAGATCGCCGTCGTCTGAGAAGACTTGTAAGAACAAACAGAACTTTCTGCGATTAGCAATTGAAGGAAGCATTTAATGGAGGCTGTTCCGTATCTCAACGAATAGGGAATTGAAGAGGATCTCTATTGAGAGTGGCTAAAGGAGATCCAACATGGTATTTAAATAAAAGTTTCTAATTCAATGGCCGGCATGTGTAGCTAGTCTGTTTGACTATATCATTCTTTGAATTGAGAAATGTTTTCTTATTGTTAGACAGTTTTCAATACTCTCAAGACAGTCACGCATCATTACTCCTGTTTCAGACCGTTTCCATGAATTCTTACACCCGAAAATCTAACGCAGAGTTCATATCGCCCTCAAAGTTACTTGCTGCCAGTCATCATCGCGGTAATTTGTGTGCGCGCAGACACACACGTAAACATAAACACACGCTCAGTCCTCGTCTTGGCTTTATAGTCCACAACAGATACATGATACCGTCTCTGACGGAGCAGCGTACTCCAGGGTTGATGACGGGAGGGCTTCTAATAAACTGGCCACCCAGTATCTATAGAAGTTGAAGAAAGGTGTGTGATGATAGCGCATGCTGTTCACTAACAACACGAGATTACAAGAGACTTTATCTTAATGTCCTCACGTAACTCCTAATAGAGACTAGAATGCCAACAGATACCTTTGACTTTGGTCGGGCAACCGTTTTTGCACTGGTAGTGAGAACTCATCGCTTAGAAGTGATGTATAACTGCTATTACAGGTTAGCTTACTGCAAGATGACCCCAGATGCAATTTACCATAGCGTTTACAAGGGTAGTTTATTCTCTCCCCCCCCTCCCTTGTGACTTATGGTGTGGTAGTAATGACGCCTCTCTATCTTGGGCCTCGAGACAGCCAAAGATTACCTTTCCACATCCTCAGATAATAACTTCAATGAGACGAAGTACCGGTAAAGTGCTGCAGTGGCATTTACACAGGTAATGGGCAGCTTAGGTATTACATTAGTCCAAGCGTGTGGTTCATACAAAAGTTACATCTACAAGCCGTCTTATAGCTTTCAGAGAATTCCTTTTATTATCTTGAATATGTGTTCCCGTTGCGATGAACTAACACACAGAAACTCCTACCCCATTTAATTATTAATATTCCGGCCAACTTTTATGTCAGTTACTCTTTGTAGTAATTACTTTGAAATGAATACGAACCAAAAAACGGAATGAAAAACACTCATTCGAAGTGCTGCAAGTATAGTAAGATTTCTTAAATCAAGTCTGGTAGATCTTAAAATATTTTTCCCTCTTGCAATATGAGATTCACCATTCTTTCTTCCTTTTTTTTTATTAAAAACCGTAATGAACTGTTCTTCGTTCGCAGATTTTCCATTCAAAACTCTCTTGTTGTTTATTTTTATTCTTGTGATTACTTATAAACTACTAGAAGAGTATTCGAGGAGTTTTATTGTGTGTCTGTTGTGTTATAAAAAAATTAGAAGTGATCATTGCCACAAAAGAGAATGAATCGAAATAAAAACTCGAAAATCCTATGGAAATATTCATCGAAGAAGTCTGAAAAGAATACTTTTCCATTAGAACCATTAGCAAAAACACACGAAAGTACTAAATATATATATCAGGGATATCAAAGAAATGAAGAGTTCTGCTATAAGAAATTCTTCTCCTAGCTTACTGAGCCTCTAAAGTTCTTTGCTACAAGTACCATCTTCTTCTTTTTCTGTTTTTAGCTCTTTCAGTCCATTCCCGGATTCCCATTTCAGCTAAGTTTTCTGGATGTCATCCTTCGATCGTTGTTATGATCTTCCTGATTGCTTTCTATCAGACCTCATCTTGAATGCGATTTTATTGTTCTTTTCACATGACCAAGTCATTCTTTTGCAAGCTCTAAATTCCTCACTTTAGTATTGGGGATCTACAGAGGTGGTATAAGTCCTTAATTATTTAAACAAGTCTAAAGATGTTTCTAAGAAATTTATTTTCAGACATCTATAAGGCTTTTGCATCTTGAATCTATTATAATCTGGGATTCAGCTCCATGTAAAGCAGCAGGGTTAATTGTCTTTTGTATTTCTATTTTAGCTCTGCTTTAGAGAATATTGGAAGATAATAAATAATGTAAAGTGATAAGATGTATTGAAGACATGCATTCTAGCTTGTATTTACCTAGTAATTTTATTATCTTGAGTACTCAGTGTTCCAAGATATTGGAAGAAAAAACTGATATTTTTGACTTTCTTGTAATCAATAATAAAGTGGTCATTTCTCCCTTGAATGCATTGTTTACATACCTTAAAATAATCGGTTTTGTCCTGGTTAATTTTAATGTTAATTATAGTTTTTCTGAATGTTATTCTAAATTTTCGGGGACTTGCATATCCTAATATTACTATTCGACTTGTGTCGTGTTTTACAATTCTCAAATACATTTTTCTAAAGCTAAATTAAATAGGATATGTGAAAGGCCATTCTCCTTTCTTCAATCCTTTAAGTGCGAAAGGTTCAGCTCCAATTCCATTAGCCAATACCAAATACCATGCTTTGACTGTCAGTCAAAGCCAATACCACGATATTTGGTATTTGGTAACGCAAACTTGGATTAAATTGATCTTTTGAGATGTTCCACGCTCATTAAATACTCTCTAAGAGCCTTTTCTGTGAATACTATCATATGCTTTAAAATCAATATACTGTACTCATTTTTATCCTCTATAATTTGTCTTAGGGTGAAAAATCTGCTTAACCATCACCTATTTCTTCAGAAATATTGCCTGATATTCATTATTTTTAATGAGAATGTGGTATTATAAAATTACACTTTCTGTGAATTTTCCTCTGTTATAATATAAAATACACTTTCTGTTTGAGTACTTTTCTAAATAAATAAATTATAAAAAATATTACTGGATAACGTTTAATTTATTTATTTAATAAAATTCTAAAGATTCTCTGTGACATTTTTGCTATAATGTTTCGTATTATATCCAACAAAGAATTCTTAATAATTATTTAGATTTAATATTAAGTAAAATTAAAATTCTTCAATAAAGTTTCACTTAATTTTTTTTTCATCTTTCACAAATATTAAATTGTTTATACTCAGTAATAAGTTCAAACATGAATTTGCAGCATTTGCTGCCCCATGTGATCAAGTAGTAACAATGGTTCAACAATGGTTCCTCATGCTAAAAAAAGTTTTTTTGTTGAAGGAGGACATGTCTTTTCTTAGCTATTTATCATACCTGCAGTTTCTTCTAATTCCTTTAGAAATAAATAAAAACATCAAAATTAAATATCACTTTTGCTATAATGTAAATACTCTGTGAAACGCATGGGAATGCAAAGCAGCGTACTAGCACAGAAGTGGAGCTCAACTTCAAATAGCAGGGTTGAGGTGGCAACTGTATGCTGATCAAAGAGAAATCCTCTGCTTGCAGCAAGTTTGCTTGCCACACAGTAATCCCCCTAAAGCAATTTAATTTCTTTCGTTGTATATAGAGCTATTTTCATTTTTAATCATTAAATAAATAACATTTCCTTTCTTATTTTAGAATTCAACGATATATGTCATAAATGTTTGATTAAACGTCCCACATAATAACAGCAGAGTGGGTTTGATGATCTTAAAGTATGAACAGTAAATTATTTTTGCTAAGAACCAGCGCAGACTGTTAATGTTTCTTTCTAAAAAAATATCATTCCTTTTTTAAAATAGAATCATTTGCTGTGTTGTTAATTTAAACTTTCTTTTTCAAAATGAGGTTTGTTTAATAATAAATTAAAATAATTTTCCCTTTTGAAGTTCTGCACTTCTTAGTGCAATTACTATAACGTATGTCGGCGATATTATTTGGAAAAATTAATATACCGGTTCATTAAATTTCTTGATACTTGCGGGGGGGGGTTGAAGTTTGCAACTTCAACTAATCAGGCGTGAGAGCGAGAATAATTTTTTTGAGCCGTTTCTGTGTGTGTGTGTGTGTGTGTGTGTGTACGTGCGCACCCACATTAAAGCTAATATGAAAATAAGTTAATATTTCTTCATATTCTGAATTATTCAAAAATACACGCGCCGCTGAAACTTTTATGCTCCATACCGGTGGTGGCTTTTAAATATAAATCTTGTTTCTGTGATCCACTAAACAAATTTGGTTTAAGTATTAAATGCAGCTCGTCCAACCACACGTTAGCAAAAGAACGTGCTGTCTCTCTTCCTGCATTATTTAAATCCTTCGAGTATTCACTGTATACCTTCGCATTCACTAATACAAGTATTCTTAGCATTAGAAAGCGAGTTTGCCTGCATTATTTAATTATTATTTGAGATTCAGTAAAGAAGTGTTACTTCCTAATTGAACTCAATAAAGGTCAAATTTAACTATCGTCTTGACAAAGCCCACGCGAAAGTCTGTTCTCGAGTTATTTTATTTATATTTATTTTTTCGTCTGTATAGCTCTCCTCTGCTAGAATAAAAATTGAAATAAACCGACTTAACTAAATTTTTAGGATGGTGGATAGGGAAAAAAAGAGAGATAAGTTGTTTGGCAGTTTGCTCCCTTCTTGAGTAATTCTGGGTTTTAACCATAAATTCAAAATCTCTGATTTGATTACATTGGCGCACTTATACGTAGCAATAAAATTTGCTTGTGAATAGCGGCTGAATTTATCTGTTTAAAAAACCAAAATCCTTCTCAGGCTAGTCTTTCAGAGTAGAAGGTCTAATCTGTACTTGTAAAAAAAAAATGAGCGGGTCGCAGTTGAATAGATAAAATATATTCTATTGCTTTACCGTATTTAAAATCTATTAACAATTATAAATGTATAATTATTTCAAATCGTCATCTTGTTAATAATTTATTTCATTAATAGCAGGCATTGTTCATATAGTACTCAGAATTTATTAATGCATTCCAAGTCAACCCACTATATACTATCAGATGAAGAAAATCTTTGTTCTCTAGCTTCTAATTAAAATCTTCAACACAAGATCCTTGCGATAATTGGTTACGAGATTCCACTATAGTTCAATATTTTTAAGCTAAATTTCTGCCGGTGTCTACGACAGTGGACTATTGGATAAACATTAGGAATTGATTATCGAGTGTTGACCAAAAGACAGTTTCATAACAGAAGGAAGGAAAATGTGTATGTGGGCTTAATAAACAATTATTCTGAGGAAAACGTTTTTTATCTTGACTCAGCTTGAGAATGGTAATTTTAATTTCGATTCCCTTGTAGGGTTTCGGTAGGATTTCATATAAATTTTATCAAGATGCGATTCAGAGAAATATAACCTTTATATGCATGATAGATGTGCTGATATTAGGATTTCTGGTTCCAAAAGCCTTTTTTTAAACAAAGTGTCCAAATTTTTTAATTGAATTTTTAAAAATGGTGTCTGAGATTGTTTTCAATTACATTTATTGTAGCAACATGTGAGTTACCAATTCATGCGTTAACTTAAATGCCTTTCCATCTGCAAACTTATGAATCAACTGAATTCTTTGCTTTTTGAAATTTCAGAAATACACGTACATGCGTGAATAGGAATCTAATATGAGCTTAAGCATTTGCAAATTATGACATAATACTTACTTTCCCATTGAGGAAAAACAAAATGTGGGCATTACAATAATAAAAGTATTGAGTAAAATAATATTGTAATGTAATTTAACTGATAATGATGAATTAAAACGGTTGAAAATAAGTAGTCTCTTAAATTAATCGAAATGCGTTTTCACATAAATAAATGACTGCCCATCCGACTAAGTGGTTAGCGTCTTCTCTCTCTAATCAACAAACTGGGAATTCGACCTTCTCCTTAGGCATGGATCTATACGATTGTCGTTAGGTGGGAGATGACATTCGTCTGATGCGGGATCACTGCTCCTCATATTGTTTAAAGCAGCTTGAAAAAAAGTTATGTTTGGTCTCAAGAAGGTTTCTTAATTATGAAAAAATTAAAAGTATATAAATGCATTTTAAAATGTCCCTAGCGTATCCTTGGCAATAATACTATACATCACAACCTTCCACGCATTGGAAGTCACATCAATAGCTGTTTATGGTGAAACTGATATAAATAAATTGTTGCTTTTTTCTTATTACTACAGCAACTTGCTGTAGTAAGGTATATCCTTATAAGGACTGGCTTAAAGGGGCGAAGCAAGAATGCTTTTCATCTTCCCCATTATCTGTAGAGTACAGTGTAGGGATAAGGTGTTATTGAGCTATGAGCTATTAAAGCTCTGATCATGGCAGGAGGGTAACAGCAATAGCCGAGCCTCAGTTAGAACTTCATTGGCTACAGCATTGCCATCCATTACCCTCCGAGGGTTCATCTATCTATTACCGCCAAGACTCATATCATTCACCTAGTAAGGTATTTATCATTCACTTAGTAAGATAAGATATTACCATTAACATTACTGACAGGATGGGTGAAGCACTAGTGCTTTTCATATTCCCCTTTATCTGTAATGAGAGTTGTTTTGGAGTGGGAGATTTGTGAGCAATTAAGCTCGATCTCTGAGGGCAGTTGTGTTAGCTATGATCGGTTGAGAGAAGAATAGCCTTCGGTCTTTTGTGTTTGTAGTAATCAGTCTCATTGTAATTGACACCTTGTACTATTAGTCGGTTTGAATGTGAACTTGACTTCACGAAGAATTTTTCTGCGAGATCACGAAGAAGGGAGGAGATGTATGGAGTGCTGGTTTCTCAGTGAATCTGTGAATTTCTGACGAACCACGGTGCATCCAGAATCTTCCTAAGGCATTTGTTTTGGATTATCTGTAATTTTGAAATGTTTGATCTTGAAGCGTGACTCCATGCTGGTGAGGCATAGGTAATGACTGGACGTATTACCATCCGGTAAAGAAGCAATTTATTATGTCGGTTCAATTTGCTCTTACGGTTGATCAATGGGTAGAGCTGAGCTATGACTTTGGAAGATTTGGAGCAAATGAGATTGATGTGTTTGTTGAAAAGGAGTTTCTTATCCATTAATACCCCAAGATATTTGGTCTCTGATTGCCATGGAATCTTTTGACCAGAGAGCAGGATGTCTTCTTTGTTGCAGATTTTTCTTCTTGAAAACATTATGGCTGAGCTTTTGAGGGGGTTCACTTGAATCCTCCAGTTGGTGAACCAGTTTGCTAGCTCATTGGTACTTCCTTGGAGTCTAGTGGTTGCTAGGCGAGGGCTGAGCGATCTAGCTAGAATAGCGGTGTCGTCGGCATAAAGGGGCGTAGTTGTTGTTCTTGGATTGAGAGGAATATCTGCCATGTAAGTTATGAAAAGTATTGGGGCCAGAAGAGAACCTTGAGGTACTCCCGCCAGAATTCTACGCCTTGAAGAAACAATTCCGTTAAGTTTTACTTGCATGTATCTTTCATTGATATATGAATATATGAGTTTCACTAGTTTTAATTGGGACATTGTTTTCACTTAGTTTGAAGATAAGGCCTTGATGCCAGACCTTATCAAAGGCCTTGGCAACATCCAAAAACACAGCAGCAGTGTGAAGGTGCCAGTTAAAACCATGAGTGATATGTTCTGTTAGTCAGTGAATTTGTTGCACCGTGTTCTGAGCGTTGCGAAACCCAAATTGCTCATTTGGAATTATTTTCTGTTGGTCCACTGCTAATTGTAGTCTTGATAGGATGATCTTTTCTATTACTTTGCCAAGACAGGAAAGAAGACTGATGGGCCTGTAGCTTTGGGGAAGTTGTGGGTTATTACCAGGCTTTTTCAGAGGTCCGTGATTTTCCAATCTGTGGGAAAGTACTGGAATCTTAAAATGGAATTGGTAATATTAACTAGATGAATTATGACTTTCCGTGGGAGTAGCGTTATTATTCTATTGGTAATGCAGTCAGGGCGGGGAGCCATTTTATTCTTCAGATGGGAAATGATATTTATTATTTCTGTTAGAGATGTGGGGGTGATGGTTTCTGAATCATCCTTAGGCTGACTTAGTGCATTTCTAACTTTACGATGAACTTTGTAAATAAGATTGACATTTAAATTTGTATAAGATGGGCTGCATTGATTTTCCAGATTGTCAATTAGGGCTTCTACTTTTTCTTCATCTGTGTGTGCAATTCCAAGATTGGTCTTTAAAGGGGAAGTGGTTGTCTTTTGATACGAAGAGATTTTACAAACTTCCACATGGAGTTATCTTCTGGGTTGATTTCTTTGAGTTTGGTTTCCCATTTGGAGTTCCTGTAGATATGGAGGGCTTCTCGAACCTGTCTGTTCAAAGTGTTTAAGGTTGCTTTGTCTTGCGGGACTCTGGTATTGTGATATCGCTTTCTGGCTTTATTTTTGGCCCTGATCAGGTCCATTATCTCTTCTGGGATCCAGTTAGGAGCGTGGAAGACAGTGGGTTGAGTGACTGATGCTATTGCTGAGTTGATTTGCCTAGTTAAATTGTTTACAGCTTGATCTATTTCTTCTTTTTTACGAATGACAGGGGGTGGAGCGATGTGGACTGGGAGAACCTTAGAGAGCTTGTCCCGTGGTATGAGAGAATGATGGGGAGAGAGCTGATCTTGAAGTCCTAACCTGAGTAGGATGGGATTATGATCTGAGTTAAGCTCTTCTACTGTCTCCAGCTGGTATTGATATTTGATGTTTCTGAGGATAACTATGTCTAATACATCAGAACTTCCTGATGTGCTGTAGTGTGTGGGCTAAGTGGATCCAGCTACTATTGATGAGTTGAGTAACGTATAGTTGAATATGGTACGGCCTTTGGAGTTGATTGACGAACTGAACCAGGCCGTGTGTTTGGAGTTTAGGTCTCCTGCTATAATTATGGAATCCGTGGAGCCAAGGATGGAGTCTAAGTCTGGTGTCAATAGTGGAATACTGGGAGGGTTGTACGCTGCGTAGATTTTGAGTTTGCCTGCGTTATTAGTGTGCACCTCCACACCTGTCACCTCAAGGTTTAGAGTTTGGGGGTTGGTCAGTGCGTTGTGGCTTAAATAATTTTTGATAAAAATAGCTGTGCCTCCTCCGCTAGAGTTAAGTCTGTCTGTCCTGTATAAAATATGTTTATAAAATATGTGATGCCCTCAGCCACTCCTCTTAGTTTTGGATTGTTTGATGGTCTGAGGTGGGATTCACTGATCAAGATTATGTCTGGATTGTATCTTTTTGCAAATTCTTGCAGCTCGAGAATTTTATTTGTTAAGCCATTGGCATTCCATGCTGTTATCATGAGAGAATTTGGTTTAAATTTTTTAAACATTATAGAGAGCTGTTAATATTGATTGGGTTTCTAGGTAGAATCTTTTTCTGGAGGATGGTGAGGTGCTTGCTTTGCTGAATTCATGCAGCATTGTTGCAAGTGACGAGGGGTTAAAGCTTATGTGAGATTAGAGCTTGTTCACTCTTGCGATGAAAAAGTCTGGGTTCTTACCGCTTCCGCATATGATTTGGACATGGATGAGGGTCGAGTGCCTTCCTGTGTTGTCGAATGTGAGGTATTATGATCTGGAGGGGGAACTGCTTGGTTGTGTGTTGTGTCATTGCTTGTAGGAGCGTGGTTAGTTCTTGTTGATCCACGGTTTTTTGGATGGAAAAGGCAACCCTTGTAATTAGAGGGATGTGGTCCTCTACAGTTCGCACAGCAAGCAGGTGTGGATCTGGGTTTGGTGCAGGAGTTAGTTTGGTGACCCTCGCCGCATTTTAGGCATCTATATGCAGCTCTGCACAGTTTTTGGGCATGCCCGAATCTCTGGCATCTGTGGCACTGCCCTGCCGATGCCTTCTTCCTTAGAGGTTCGGTTGTAATTTTAAGCTTACAAATGTCCGTAACTTCATAGATGCTTTTTTTGTGTGTTGGAGATTACGACCAACACCAGTGGCATTGGTGTTTTATCTGACCTCAACATTCTACTGACTTTGGTTGGAGTCAATCCTTGATTGACGAGGTCAGCTGTGATTTCATCAGTTCTGATCCCCTCGGCCACTCCTCTTAGAACTACTTTTAAGTTCTCGCTTGCTAGCGCAAATGTGTGGAAGAGCAATTTAGAGTTGTCAAGCATTTTCGTCATCAAGCGATAATCAGTGACAGTGGTAGGGTGAATCTTTACACCCTCTTCAGTATTTCTTGCCCAGGAAAAATTGATATTTTGTTCTCCTAGGGATCTTCAGACTGAGGTCCATTTGTCTTTATCTCGAAGGATGACTGGAGGAACCTTTTCTTTCTATCTTGGGTAATCTGATTTTGTTGAGTTGTTACATCAACTTCCAATCCACCTTCCGAAGTTCTGCGTCTTTTATTAGAATGTTCTTCATGAGAACAATCGAACTGTCGGGAGTCTTTGAAGGTGGAACAGGTGTAATGTCCTCTTCGATGTCCAAATCATCATCTTCAGTGTCATTTACTTGAGTGAAGAGATTCAAGCAACCAGGATAATCTTTAGGAGGAATTTGAGAATGTCAAGTGACATATCTTTGTTTAACTGTTGAATGGCGTCTTTGATATCGTTTACATTCTCCATTCTTGAATAGGTAAAAAATATTTACAATGGCGAAGAGAACAGGCTAAGGCCAGAAAATTGTATCAAAAGTCAAAGTCTTAACTTGTATTCTGCAAACAAAGCAGATTCACATTATCTAAAACTCACTAATCACCAGTGAAATCAAAAAACATTCTTCGCAACAACAACCATCATGCGAGACTACAATGCAAGCCGCCATCTTTTTAATAAATCATAAGATAAGATAAGATATGACAATTGACATTTATTCTTTAAGGGTGAAACAAAATGCTTTTCATATTCCCCGTTATCTGTTGTGGTTACAGTGAGGGTAAAGTTTACGAGCAGTTTGCTCGCCCTGAATGGGCATGGAGATTATGCATCGTTATAGGAGAGATAAGATATTTAATTTGATTTCAATTAATGTAGTTGATTTAAATTGTAATTATTAAGATTTATTTTTGTTTTAAGATTACAATTAAGCTATTTGCTTATTTAAATTTATAGTTATTTTATTTCTTTTTTATTTTATAGTTTTTATTTAATTTTATAGTAGATTGTTTAAAATATCTTGGTACCAGAGATCGTAAATTTTTTTTAAAAAAATCTCAACTCGCTTTTGTCAGTTGTAAAAGAAGTGCATAGAATTTCGATAAAAACGACAGCCATAAAATATTTACGCAAATAATTGTAACTGGCGTATATTTCAGGTCTCTTAAAATCATTCTCGCACAGTAACTATAACACATATTAAATTGAGTAATCCTAAGTATTTCATTCTTTAATTTTCTTTATATCTCAGAAAAATTTCAGTAGTGGATTTCAGTTTTATTTTCTGCTACTAATGAGAAGTCACGTGTTTATCACAAGTTCTGTACTTTTAGAAAATTATAAGGATTATTTCCTCACGATATTGTCGGCCCTAGAAGAGTTACTTACTTTCCTAGCTACAATGTTGGTATTACATACATGTGTGTCTGCAGTTTCCCCAAATCTCTGAATGATCGAAAACACATGCATCGAAAGCCTTCTCTAGGATACTATTTTAGTCTTTTAAAAGATCGGCCTTTTTTTGTTGCTGTTCTTCGTTAATGTTGTTACCCATTTCAACAGACGCAGAAAGTGCACGCAAATGAAACAATTTTTCTCTCATGAAAGATAGACTGTAAACATAATTAAAACGAAAAGGCTTACTTAATTATTTTAATATGGTAATGCTATTAAAGATGAAATTTTCCATATCATTTATTACACGCTATAAAAAGATGTGTTTCTAATCATTGTAATGCTTGTAAACATGCTTTCTTCATGAGAAAACATGTTTATTTAAATCTTTGCGTATTTATTTAAATACGCAAAGATTGTACGTTACGTATAGTACCTTATATGATGATAATTATATAAATAAAAATCCTGTAATCTATTTTATATATAGTGTAGCTGTTGTTATAGGTAAAACTGTGGTTAGAGTTTGAGATCAGGGAAAGAAGATCGTTTACGTATATGAAGACTAGTGCGAAGAGAAGAGAAGAAACGTGAGGAACAATTGCATTAGTAGAAAGAACACTATTCACACTGCATGCGGTGAAGGTCCAGAGAGAAATTAACAACCCAGTTAAAAAGGGTAGAAGGCAAACCATAAGCCAGCAACTGAAAAGTCGTCTATGCCAGATCCTATCAAACGTCTTGGAAGTGTTGAGTTCAATAGCACGTCTTTCTCCAAACTTCAGGGGCACGTATCCAGAGATGAATGATGTAGACGAAAGGATCTGCTGTTGATCTGGAGTGTCGGTACGCAAACGGACCGTCACTTATTAGCTGGCGGTTCTTCAGGTGATAGAGTTGATTAATGATCACCTTCTCCAGCACTTTCAGAGCACTATTGTGAGTGCAAGGAATTGCTAGTTTCATTGTAAATCTTTCTCTTCTCCTCTCTCTCTCTTTAAATGCTCTGAATATGGACCTTTTATGCTGTGTGGTGAATTTCAGCTGAGTATAATATAGTGTACATATAATAAAGGACAGGTGTTAGTCCAGGAGTATATACCTCTTAACTACAAATGGGAATTTCATAAGGGTTAGAAGTCTTTTTTGGTATCCAGGGTCGAGATTATCTTACTGATGTTACATGCAGCGTATTATTCCTGGTTTGGTTGGGGGGAGGGTGATTTACCTTGTCATCTATGCGCAAGTTGGAGAAGAAGAATGATATCAAGAGATCAGTTCTGGGTAGAATTGCTGAGCTCCCACTGGCTCATGAGAGGGATAAGATGGCGCAACTGCATTTTTTAAAAAGGCAAGTTGTCTTCCTTTTGGTCTTTCAAAGTTAGGGTATCTCGATGGCTGTTTTCGACTTGTCGCAGCCCAAAGTTTATGCTGAGAATGAAGCTGATGTTTTCTTTTCCCTCAAGCAACTTCACGATGTGTAGTTTCTTCTTGGACTGCCTTGGCGCACTTCTTGAATAACCATGACTTGGATATTGAGCAATAATTTTGAAAAATTATGGAATGAAAGCCACCATTTCTAAACGAATAATTTATATGACATAAATCCGAACGTGGAGAGCGATGATGGCAGTCTGACAATGGAAATGAGGAGTAAAGTTCCGAATTTCTTCCATTGAGAACGTACACTAGAGTTAAAACTTGTATAAGGTATGATCTTAGTTAATTAGACAAAAGGTGATCTGAACAGCATACCTAAAAGAGAATTGGTTAAGAAAATACTGTATATATAATGTCTGGTTAGTGGAGAGGATGGCGTAGTGTTATGGTTGGTAGATGAACAACTTGCTTACAGCAGGTACTTCAGCCCCTCTTCCAGCTTGGCCAGTGGAATTGAAAGACAGAAGCATATTTAGGGAAGGAACCCTTAATTTACAAAAAGTTAAAAACAAGAAAGACGAAGGTCGACTTTGCATTCTCCCGTAAGAAAGATCGTACAAAGGCCCATATGTCACACTTAAGGTCAGAAAAAAAGTTTTAATCCTACAGACTATGGGTGTCGTAGCTGTAATTTGCGGCTCATTAAATAGTTGATCAAGGCTGTATGTCCATAGCTGATGGTGAACACCATTTAAGATGGTGTTTATGCCGAGAATGTACGTGTAGAAGGAGATACTGTGAAGAGATTTTTGTGAATTTTTTTGAATTTTAAATTTTTAGGAAGGAATATTTTAAGAAAGGTTTACTTTTTATTTGAACCCCAGTGACACTATGTATGCTTGCCTTTATTGTCATGGTGGTGTTTCAGAGGTGAAAAAGAAACAGCGGGGGGAAGGGCCTGCAGTGAGGAACGCTACTTTTGGATATGCAGCCCTACAAGAGAGCCTACCATCTCCATGCCAAAACGTGCACTCACAGACTTGTGAGTGCACGTTTTGGCATGGAGATGGTAAGGATTAGGAGGCTCTGGATCTCTGGCATGTCTTTGAAGGATATCATCACTTGCACTCTGCATGTTTAAAGAAAGGGGAGAAACGGAAGCCTACTCTGGGGAGCAAGCATGGCATCATACACCTCCAATTAGCAAAATAGTGGTGTTTCACCCGCGATGGTCGTCTAACACACACTCGATTTAGTTGACATTTACTCAAATTAGGAACGTATTCTTCGACAGCAGGAACAATGTCAGCACCAAAATCGATTATGGAATCAGCTGTGGAAAAAATAAAAACTATATACACATCCTTAGCTGCAGTCCATCAACCTAAATATGCAAGCAGTTTACAAAGTTTCATTAGATTTGAGAGTTCTGCAGTGTACATAGAGAATACATTATTTCTGTACACATAGAATACAATACTTCTCTATATACACATAATAGTGAAGTATTGTATTCAGCATAAGAAACACCTATTTTTAAAAACTCGAGCTATGAATGTGTGACACACACACACACACACACACACAAAGAGGAAGGAAGTAAACCAATATTAGAGAGAGAAAGTAAAAGTTTTCGTCTTTCGTAAATTTAAAGCAATCGGGAATCTAATGTAATGTGAAATTGGGGGGGGGGGGTCGAGAATTGGAAAAAAGTTTTAAAATTACTTTATTTGTTCTGCAGTGAATAATTTTTTTAAGTGACATCGAAAGAAAGTTCTCAGACTGTAAAAGTTGTATAAGTTCGCCATGCTTTTGTTTGTTCTGCGAAATCTTAGATTAACTCACTTACCAGTCAGTTTCTTTTATAAAAACGACGTAGATTGGTGATAGAATTAATTCTTTCAAATATGAAACGTTGCTCGCATCAAGATTCAAAGATAATGGGGAATTCTATGTCGGATACGGCTACACGGATTTTCCATTGCTTCATGATGACATTTAATTATGACTTTTTCATTTTACTACGCTACTTAATAAGAACATGAAGTACTTCGAAAAGTTTACAGTAATTAAGTTTTTTCTGTGCTCCATAATTTCTTGATAATTCTGGGCTTCTAGCGGAACTTATAAGGAAGAAGTTTCGGTCCAATGAAGACCTAAAATAACCAGTGCTACGCAGCGATTTCTATTTTAATTTAATTCTCTTTCTCTGTGTGTCACGCATATTAAAATGTAAAGTTTTTTTAAAATAAGTCAGCGAAGTCCCTCCAAGTAATTGAAGAGTTTATGTTACTTCATGAGTCGTGATTTATGCTTCAGGTTAGTATACTTGCAGTGAGCGCTAAATCTTTTCCTCACCGACGTTCGAAGAAGGGATTGCTTGTGACAGGAAAAAGAACGGCTTTAATTTTCTTACAGAAGGCTATCTCTGCGTGCTTTTTCCTATTTTGCGGTAGCCCGAGTTTCTTTTCTTTTTTTTCTTTTTTCTTTCCCAAGCTGAGGGAATTAAAGTTCCAGATTACACAATAGTAAATAGCTAGGTCACCGTCTAGGACTTGTAAGCCATATTGGATGAAATATTTCGCGTGCTTCCCATCAAAAAATTGTACCATCCTTTCAGATTGGCTTTACACTTAAGAGTTTTACATCCTTTTGCACCTGAAATGGAAAAAATAGTGAAGTCTGAAAAAAACAACTTTTATATAGCATCATTTAAATACTTATATTATGTTGATAATGACGCATCTACGCAGTTTAATCCCTCAGTCTGGTGACTTCCTATGTTACTAATGAGAATAATTATCATACCTGAAAAGCTAGTTATTATAAACGTTCATCGAAATACAACACATTTATCATGATATTTATCAATTTTGTAATTACCAAGATTGTAATTCAGTTAGTAATTTGTTTGTTACCAGTAGTAATAGTTTATCTTCATTTTAAAACCTTATTTCCTTTAATAATAAAATTTTGTACGTTATTTACTTTAATAAAATATTCTAGAAAAATTAAATAATAATTTGATATTTGATATATAATTTCAATATTGCAAATACACCATTCAATTTTTTTGATTCTATTTTATGTATTTGATTTTTCCCTTGCGCATTATTTATTTCCATATATTCGAATTTTATGTTTATAAATTTTGTCGTTACGCACCCCTTTCTTTTAAGTAAGCGGGGTTGATATGAGAAATTTAATTACGCAAAATTTATTTGAAACTTCGAAGTTTGTAAATAGAAATGTCCACGAATGTTAACGAAATATTTTAATTTTGATACATTTTTTGTTTCTTCTTTTAACATCTTGCATTGAGATCGAGTTAGTGAGTTTAACTCGAAGCTAATTTCTTATCGGAATATAGCATCAGTTAATGCGTCTGGTGAAGAGAACGACTGTAAATTTCCAACAAAGAGCACACAAAAAAAAATGAAATATTTCAAGAGCTCACAGAAATTATTGGAATGTGCTTTCGACAATTAAATGTTGCCGTTAAATTTGCTTTCACATGCACATCATTCGGCATTGGAAATTAACTGGAACACTTCCCTTTAAAAGTTCATTAAACGAACAGCTTGGCTCCCTCTGGTTGCCGCATTTTTGTTTAATTAACAAATGTAAAGTAAAAATGCAAGTTATTTTACTTAGTGAATGTAGCGCATTGGAAGCCAAGTAACACACGCGGATGTTGTGTATTAATGAAGAATTCACTGAATGTGTGTGCAAACGGCAAAACTAGCAGCGATTTCATTGTGATGATACAAAATACTGCTGATCACAACTGAGAAATGTGTTTTACTTCGAGTGTTTATAACAAGTAGTTAACGGTTACTTGATGCATAATAATCGTTTACAAAGTTCTAAATCCAAGATTTATGACCATTTTCAAATGGAATAAATTTCGGTTTTGAGTGATTTTCTCCTTGGCGGAACTGAATTTGAGTTATTTTCGCGGTTACAGGTAGTGATACGTTCTGTGCTGACAACTTCATTTCAAATATACGGACACATCTGTCTGATACGTGGCAGACATACCAATGAGTTGGTTTTTGCCTTGTAATGCTTTTTTCATATGTGTGTGGTGAAGGATAAAACACATTTGAGAATACTAGAGCAGTCTTCTTGCGCTGATGTCTCTTGATAATAACGTGACGTTCCTGGTCAGAATAGATTTTCGTTTTCTTCATTCAGTTCTTAAGAATTTTACGCATTTCGTCAAAGAGAACTATTTCATTATTAGAAATTCTCTAAATAAGAATTGTTTTAGTTCAAAGGTCAAGAACTTCTGTCTTTCTAGCCACTCGCTCGTAATTGCAGATAAGCACTTCATTACAATCCTCTAAACAACTAATTCTGTTCGTTTGTTTTTCTCTCTATTGTCCAGTAATGCTGACGTCATAATTCACATATAGCTATTTAATAATTTCTAGGGTATTTCTCAGATACATATTTGTATCTGAGAAATTCATACCTGTCGTAGCTAATAATTTCCTTAAGAGCAAGATGGGTGGCTAGGAATGTCTGGCATGAACTATAATGCTTAATATCTAATTCAAAATGATTATCAACATTTACGTCAAAAATTATTATAGCTTTCCGATTTTTTGAATCTTTGCAGTCTACAATTTGTAGGTCTGGTTAGTTGAGTTGGAGACCGCTTTTCTTTCCATTTATTACATTGCTCGGTGTGAAGACTACCGCCCTACTTCTTGGTGGCCTGAAGTAGTTTGGAAACGTTTTATGTTTGGTCTATAGAGCAGGATTCCGAATTATTTAACCCTTATCTTACTCAGGGATAGTTATGTAAGTAAATCATTCAAAGATGAGTTATTTATCCATTATACATATATACCCCACCAGGATATACTAAGGAAACCTGATTTTAGAATACAGCAGTTGCGAAATTTAATAAGCATGACCACATGACTGCCTTTCATTTTCATGACTAAAGTTTTCAAATTTCCCTAAAAATTTCAAAAATTTCCAATGAAATATATTTTATAGAACATTTCAAAATTTAAACCTTTTAGAAAATAACATTTATTTTATGATTTGAAATCTATATTCGAATTTCAAATTACATATGGGAAATATCTCAAGAAACGTTGACATCATAGGCGGCAATCAAATCAGGTTATTAATCTTTTGATACTACTTATATTTAAAAAACGTGCAATACATTTAAAGTTTTTTAGCATTAGTGAATTACTTGACATACTATTTTTTTTAGCTTATGTTTATTTTTAACTTGCATCATTGTCACCTTCCATTCTTTGTCACAATAAGATATGTCGAAGTCTTCTGTCTCAGATAACATCTGTACATTTTAAACAAAATCTGTGATCCATAATTATTATTTCTATTGGCTGAAAAAATTCGCTTCTGAACATTTATTCCCTAGCATCGAAATTCTCCCGTACGCATTTTCCATTCGCTATGAGTTTCTCATTAATTAATATAAGCCGATATGTATTTAATCAAACCAATGTCACTAAATGAAAACTTCTTTCTTATGTAGCCCATATTCAGATAAATTCACTCAGTAAAAATCTTCATATAATTTCAGGGGTTTTGACAACAAAGAACCCAGAAAATTATCTTCTTTAATGAAATATAGATTTATAAACAAACGATGCTATTACAATCTTCTCCAAAGCTGCCTTTTACAAATTTCCACTTAAGTTCGTATTCGATCAACTCCGCAATTTTTGTGGTAAACAAGCAAAAATATAGCATTATTAAATGCCTTCTTTCCAGAGCTCATATTATCTACTGCAGAAAAAAATTTCTACAATTAAAGAAATTGCTATTCTCAACGGTTTCAATCACAAACAGTACCATTTTTTCTCTACCCTTTGTCACAAAGAATTGCCAGCCCATACATCAAAGGCATTTAAAAGAGCATTTCTTGCACCTTAAAAGCTTTAATATTTCCACAACTTTCAAGTATATAAATTCAATTATCTCATTGATACCATCTCCAAATGATAAAATCCCATATTCAGTCCTATGTTATTCTACTTTGGAAAAACAGGCCTGTCTGTTTTATATACCTTTCAGAATATCACTTCTACATTATCTCCTAGAAATGGAACGAGCATTGGATTATTAATATTAGCCACAGGATCCTTCGGTAAAACGTTACGCAGATGTTTCCATAAACATGGGCGCCTATTTACAGAAAGTTCCGAAGTGCTTGCATCGCTAAAATCTCAACTTTAATGATGGACTCTCCATGCCAAAAATCTGTAAATTATCATTAAGAACTATACTGTTTATTTATATAAATCGTATATGTACATATGCTATTGATGTTTTTTAAATCTCACGCATGAATTTAATTTTCAACTGTCATGGATAACGGTCCACGATATGTGAATCGAAATATTTGCCCTTGCTCTATCCTAAATTAGATAATTTTTCAACTGTGTCTACGTGCAATTTATACAGAATTATAATATACTGTTCTCACATTTATGGTGATACACGAATAAACCTTCTTAAAGTGCTTGCCGCCATCCAGAAGAGGGAAATAGGTTTTACTGGATCACTCCTCACTCACAGATTTACTCCAATCTTTTGACTGAGAATGATTAACTTTTGCCGTATGCCTTTTCTATAGTTACTTTCATGAGCATTAATTCTGTGGAACTGATCCGTCTATTGTCTTTTAAGCCTGTAAAAACATAAGACCATTTTATTCAGCATCCATTTGGAGTCCAGTTTTAAAACTACTGAACGACCTAAAACACAAGTGGGCTGTTCTTTGGAGCAGTCTTTCTCTGCTGTTTTTTCCAAGAATTATTACAACCAACTGCTGTTCCAGAAACATATCAACTGGTTGCCTCTTTTCATTACCACTTTAATACATAAGACTGATCTGATAGTTTTTTTGCAAGCTTTCGTATTTGCAATTGATATATAAAACTAAGTATCCATCCCATAAATATTTCTTCTGGTCTCGGATAGTTGCTTTCCTCTTAAATATTATGCGGGTATGTTACACGCAAAATATTAAGGTTGAAAGTGAAGCTTATGTTTTATCTACTTTCCCTTTTCTTTCTCTTATTGTATATCAGTGACTCTCATGTTTGAATTCCAAGTAAATTTTCTTTCGTAAATCCTATACTAAACAGACAAGTGTATATGTCTCTTTATGAATATAAAAATGAGTATTTCTGCTAAGATATTTTCGTGTCTAGGTTATTTAGAATTATTTTAGTGGCTTCTTTGTCAAAGGGTGAAATGCCTTGATTATTCATTCATAAATTGGAAGAGAAAATAATGCATGATCAGATTTTATCTATAAGTGTTGATGCTGCAGTGCCATTTAGGCGAAAACAGGCAGACGCAGAAATGAGTAGAAGTTATTCGAGAGTCACTGCAAGGGACTATAAGGTGCGACTGCTATTGATCCCTTGCAAATGCACGGGAAGTGAGTTTTCTGCATGTGCGGTAGTCACTTCCGAAAATAGTAATTACTGCAATGTTAACGAAACTCAATCGTATCTCTTTTTTTTTTTTTTTCAAAATAATTCCCTTTACCCACTTAATCTTAAATAAAAAAATAATTTCTTCTTAAGACTTGATTTTTAGTTTTGTATTAAAGTTCATCCCACGAACATTAGTACTCTGAATTGGGGAAATGGTTAAATAATGCGGAAATAGTGCTCTAGACACCAAACATTATAGATTTTGCAAGCAATTTAATGCCTTCACAATAGGTAGTCTCACACGTGAGAATCCCTCCACTTTGAAATTCTATATAAGCTAATTTAACGCGGAGAATTTATAACATTGAACTGAAATGGACTGGAAATCATGCTTTGAATTTTTAGTAAACTTCATATCATTAATTGCAAATTAACATGCCGATAAGCACTGCATATGTATGAATATTTATTTATTATTATTATTTATTTATTTTTTTTTAGATGGACTGAGTCCTTGACTATTCATCTGATTGAAGAATCGATGTGTGGATGGGGTGTTATTGAGCTAAAGCTCTAGTCATGGCTGGGCAACAGCAATAGCCCAGTCTCAGTTAAAACATCATTGGCTACAGCATTGCCATCCGTTACCCATGAGTAACATGAGTAATTTTTCGGAGTCTAGGTGTATAACAAGTTTCTAAACTGTAGTTCTATATATTAGAACTATATTTTAGATTCTAAAATTTTAGTAATATTTTATTTATTATTTTTTATATTTGCATGAAATATAGTTGTTATAGTTGAAATAATTTCAAAAAATGGAATTTCTATGGACGCCAATGTCAGCTGCGGCAGTTTTATTGCCTCAATACCCAACAGTAGCGTACAATTTCATTGATAGAGAAATGTTTTCAGGTTTGTAACTGGATCTTCTATTATAGAAATTTCTTTCCACAGATGACATATTCGTTTTGCTGAGCATCCAACAGAAATCGTAATTTATTTTTCCTTGGAGCACCTGAGGTCTTTGAAACAAACAAAAAAGTATCTTTGCTACAGCTCTCTAAAATCTTTGAAAGACTGTTTTGAAGGTAGAAAAAAATTGTCTTGATTTCTCTGCATCATGAACCCTCTATATGCATTAAACTTCAAAATTACAAAGGAAATTTTGCAATTTCCTTTGTTAATTATTGTAATTTAAATATCAAATTTGGAAATAATTTTGAAGCGTAGATGAAAAGTAAAAAAAATCTTATATTGAAGTTTAAAATTGTCTTTGATTTCGATAATTGAATTTTAACTTTATCTTCTGTTGTGGATGCGAAATATTTCACGACTATAACAAAACATATGCTTAGCTTAATTTTTTACTATATTAACTCTAGAGCAGTGTTTCTCAACGTCGGGCGTACGCCCACAGGGGGACAATTTAAATATTTTGGGGGCAATTAGAAAATGTACATATTTATATTATACTTTTTCAGAACTTGGCTGACTATTATGCTAGAGGGGAGACATCAAAATATTTGAGACGTTGAGGTGGGGCGTCAAAATCTTTGAGACATTCAGGTGAGGCATGATCGAAAAACGTTGAGAAACACTGCTCTAGAGTCTAGAATACTAATATGGAATATATTAAGAAAATGTAGTGAAAATTATTAATGAAAAGTAGATTTTTTTAAAAAATCAATTTTGAAGTTTGGATTTATCATTTTTACTACAAGTGTTTATTTATAAAAATACGTTTTTATTTACAGAATATTTTTTTTTATTTCATCACCACAATTTTTTTCTAAATTATTAATATATTAAAATATTATTATTTTCATTTCAGTTTCAACTGGGTAAACTCTTGTAACGAAATGAGATTTGGCGTCCTAAGTTCCATATGGATTCTCGGTCGGCATATCGTTTCCGATCAGCCATGTGGATAGAATAAAATAATGGATCAGCTATTCTCATGAATAAACGAAAGATAACATCAACATACTGTAATGGTACGTACTCGAAAATTTCTAACTGTGATATTTTAATTTGCAGACCACTAAAGAAAATAAAGCACTATTTTTCATAACTAGATACCACTTCAGATCATTAGGAATTTAAAATTAAATGCAGTGTTAGTGTACTATAGGATGATCAACCAACCTCTCGTGTATGGGCTTAACATAAAAAAAAGGCCAAATCTTGTAAACAAATGAATGCCCTCTGATTTTTTTAAAACAATTTGAAGAACGCACCCAGTCATTACTAAGATCTCAGTTATGTATGGTGAAAAGAAACCATATCGTCAACATATTACTTTACCAGCAACATTTTCTTATTTTAGAATCTTCATTGTTTCTTTTACAACAACAAGAATGAACAAAATGAACATAATAATAATGGAATTATTATTATATTGAACAGGACTTTGTTCTTGGTTTCTTGCATAATAACAAACAGTTTTAGCATATTATGGTATTCAGTTACTTATTTATAAAAATACGGAAAAGTTCCTTTGGGCCACCCTGCACAGTGTAGCTCAACATTACTCTTGATTCTAATAATATGGCTGGTTACACTTCCTAAAATGTCCAACATCGAAAATTTCCCAAATCTCAATTCTTTTTAGAGGACCGTATGAATATAATTACATCTACTTTTTGGCGTATTGTATGTTAAGGTATTTCCCTAAATAAAGTAGCATTTCAGATATTCATTCATTCGTTATAGACCAAACGTGCTATATTGTGGAGCAGATTTTTACAACAATATTTCATTTCAAATTGTTATTTTTTTTTTTTATCTTTTTAACAATGGTCGCTTAACAATTGTTTTTGGCAAAGTACTTCAGTGAAATATCGCTACAGAGTTAATATGTAAGAAATTTGATACATTTAATGCACACTGAACTGCCACTACTCGTTAATACTGTTATAATTAATAATATACTACTTAATGTCGATATAATACTTGAAAGTATTTTTATTATTTCTACGTTGATGCGCGGTAGAAAACATGAGAATAATTACTACTGTTTTTGTGCTTAGGACGTTTTTTTTTTTTTGTCGAGTCAATCATATCGACTGTATCTCAAATAACATCTTATGGTAAGGCAGATAGCGTACAGAAACATTGTGAATATAGATAAATCACCTAATACTGCCATGAAACAAGGTTTAGTGATCAGATTGCATTTCCATAAAAAACATTATTGCAATAAATACGTAAAATTCATCAGGAATGCGACTCAACATAAAGAATCTCTTGTATAAAATACACTACGCAATTCAATCTAAGAAAGCAGTAACAACACGAAACTTGGCATTTCATCTCGAACTGATTACACTGCAGACAACATTCGCAGTGATTTTCTAAGAAAAGAGAGAAATGCAAACAGTTTCATCTCATTTTAACATCAGCTACATCGGTTGGGTCATATAACAGAATGGAATTTAGTTTGTCCTTTACGCTAAAGGGAATCACAATGTTCAATTTTACAATACATTCCAACAAGGTGGTTTTTAGTGGTGAAAAGAAAATGGAACTTCGGCCTTCTGAATTTAATATATTTAAATCTTTATACAACACACGAAGGAATGCAAAACTTGATTTCCCTCAAGGCTGTATATTTTACTGCTGACTTGCAATAACTCTTCACGGAGATCGTAAATAAAATAAGATGAAATGACGGGATATTTAAGGTAAAAAAATTACATGCTCGAGTTCATTTATATCCGTCGGAAATGTTTTAATTTATACTAGAACAAGTATCTTAAACATGCCGGCTGATTAATTATTGAAAAATGAAATGTTGGCTAAATTTTTATTTCGCCTAACGTTTTGTTAATATTTACATTATTGGAGGAATTTTTAATTGTGATGTCAGTCGTTTCGAGATGAAGTGAAAAACATTGTTTATATATCCGTTATACAAAAGAAACATAACAAAAAGAGATTTATTTTATATAACTGCATCAAGAGGTTGAACTTTTCCCGGTTAGTTGTCATTGTACCAACCCTAAACAATCAATCAAATTAATTTCCAAATATATTACTGATAACTCAACTCTAAGTGCAAATGAAGTAACAGGTATCATAAATGAAATACCAGATATCAGATAATATTGAGAAAAATGAAAATAATAATTCGTAATCAAAAATAAAGTATATGAAAAATTAAAAAAAATATATATACAGTCAAAAGTTTTAATTTGGAATAATTAAGGGAATACAAATAGAATATTATAGATCCCTATATATTTTATAGTTAAAAATTTTAAAAATACATAAACAATTACAAAATAGAAGTGAACATTATAACTGTAGTATACATTCTCTAAAATGTTACGAACAAATAAATAACGCGGTCCAATTTTTCAAGCGAAAAAATGTATCTAAATGAAATCATCAGGAAAAAGCATTTCTTATATGGGATTTCTGTAATTGAATTGGCAGAGATATGAATCGGAATGGGCTTGTAACCAGTTACATGAATAAGTCATTATTTGATTTATTAGAAACTAATAACGTTTCTTTGTGATATCGATTAGATATCACAAAGAAAGAGAAAGATAAATAGTCAAAGAAAGATAATTAATTTGTAAATGACACAAACTATAAAGCTACAAAGACCATAAGAAAAATAAATATTACAGAAAACAACGATTTGTTCTTCAAGACAGAATAACGTACATAAACTCAAGTACATAAGAAACTGACTTTTTTTAAAAAAAAAAAAGTATTAAAAAATCTGCCACCTCTAATCCCCCACAATCCAATTCTATATTAATGATGAGCATTAGCTCAACATTTGTGTAATACCAGTTGAATACATTTCTAAGATAAAATCACTTTCAGGACCCGATCGACCATTGAAAACTGCATTGAGAATGAACAAGTGTATAGAAAATGAACAACCCCTTCCCCATATCAACACTGAAAAAATCAACAGTCTTTTCTTCCAGATTAACTGTGTAAAAATTACTAAGCACATCTCCATAAACAATAATCACTTCTGCATGTCAATAATGAGAAAATCAACAATCTTTTCTTCCATATCAATTACGTAAAATCATTAATCACATCCACCAACAGTAGTTTCTTCTGGGTCATTTATATTTACTAAAAGTTGATATTCAGTATTTTAAACACACCATAAACCAGTATAGAAAAACAATAAAGCAGAATTAATTACGTGAAAGATAATACTGCATCACTATTTAAAAGAAAAGTTAAAAAAATTATTAACATGGAGAAAATATCGACGATGAAATATTCACTGAAATACAATTTCAGTGCATGCATTCAAAACGGTAAAAATGAAAAAAATATTTTCAAGAAGTAATTTAGATTCCATAACCAAATCTACATAACATTCACCTAAATTTTATTCAGCAATATCGCGGTACATTCTTGAAACTCTCTGGAAAAAAAAAAAAAAAAAAAAAAACTTACGAATTCTGATTATTACATCAACTTCATTTTTAATGCTTTTCCTTATACGATCTCCCTAATTTAATTTTATTTTCTGAGAAATTATTTTCTCGGAGATATCGTTTAGTTCTCAACTGTGGAGCATCAGAGTAAGCAGTATTATCTGATGAGAGGTTCCCATGAGAATCGAGTCATCTGGCCTGGAGTAATGCTATGATAAGAAGAATCTCATACATTCTTTGCGCGGTAATCACTTATGTCGAAGATTGATAACGATTGTCCGATACTTCTTTCTGAAGTAATTTCCGCTGCAAAAACTGATACATTTTCTTAGCATTAATTAATTCCTT
The DNA here is from genome assembly GCF_054136105.1 of Typopeltis vanoorti. NCBI lineage: Eukaryota > Metazoa > Arthropoda > Arachnida > Uropygi > Thelyphonidae > Typopeltis > Typopeltis vanoorti. Next base: position 107,586,834 of record NC_143556.1, on the reverse strand, counting down.
GGCGAGTTCGGTCAACGGAAGACCATAAAAATATGAAAACAAAACAAAAAAGAGACGTTATCTGCTAACTGTCATCGATATTCTTTTATCAAACAACTGTAAATTTATCATTATCTTACATTGCCAGTCAGTTTAAAGAAATTTTATTAATCTGGAAATATGAATGCCTTTATCGACGATTTCTCTGTTTCTGTTGATTTAGTAATTAAAAACGATTGCCTACTTATTTGTGAAAGATAAATTTCCGGAAGCTGGAGGGTTCTATTCCTCTCACCAACACACCAAATATTCACGTTGCTTGCAAGGAGAAACCGAAGAATTATTTCCGAGGAATTCTTTCCCACAGTGTTACCGTGATTTCAATATTCAGTATAATCTTTGAATTGCTAGAGAAAAAAATCAAGAACTGGAGAAAATAGGCTTCGAAATATTTACCGCAAAGCTCCGGATGGGAAAAAGCGGTTAAAGAAGGAAGGAACCAGTTGATAGGTTTCTTGAAATAGTGGATTATTGCCTTTAGGAAAATGGTGCAATAAAGACTATTAAAAGAACAGAAGTAAATGGAATATAAGAGGAAAATGAACACGTTAGCTCAATAAATTTGAAGGTGGACGTTGTATGATATTGACCAACATCAGTTCGTCAGTTTTATTATGTTTAGAGGAAAATGGAGAAATAATATTGGTCAATTTGGTGTAGGCTGGCCTGGTTGGCCGAGTGGTTAGCTTATCCGCTCTCCATCCAAGAGGCTGCGGGTTCGAATCCCACCTAGTGATTGTCTTCCTCCTTCATACATACAAATGAATAAACACTCTTCCAACATGGAGTGGGTCGCCATGGGAAAAGGAGACCAAACCCTCCCGCAATGGGAGACGCCTTTACCCCTGCAGTGGGGAAAAGTTACAGGTTGGTAAAAAGAAATGGTGGAGAGGCGTTCAGGAAAATACCCATAGAAAAAATTTAATTGAAAAAGAATACAGCAACTTTCCCCGTACCGAAGTTTACTAGCCTATCCCAACTCCGCTCAAGAATAAAAATCACAATTGTGAAGGCATTTACTGTCAAAAACTTTGAAATTGTTGTGTTCTCAACATTGCGGAGGTTTGTCAAATTGAAATGAGAAATAATTCAGTGTCAAAATGCGACACAATGAATTTCTCGACATCTTCTACTGGATTGCATTTCAATAATTCTAACCTTTACAAACTTCAGGTAGTACAACGCTGCAATTTACGAACAATACTCTATCGGCACTCTTTATTTACTGTCTCGTTCCACAGTAAATGACATTTTTTTTTGAGTAGTAGTAGATCTTCCTCACCATTTAGGTGTGTATGTTGTACAAATATTAGATATTTGAAGAAACGGCAAAAAAAAAAAAAATCTTATTTTGGGGAAAAATACTATTTACTGACCGGAACGACTTTACTTTCAAAAGAGAATACAGAAATTGAAAGGGGAAAAAATCGAAGAAAACAAACTTTAAAAAATACAAAATGTAAAAAACTATATTTCCAATAAGGTTCGTCATTTAGATCATTTTGGAATCTTTTAAAGATTCGCAAACTAGATATTTATTGCTCCTTAATAACCGACTGCTTGGACTTTATTAACATTGTTTATTCTTTCTTTCTAAGAAATTTCTGAATTAAAGTAGCACCGCATATTTCTTGAGTAAATAGAACGGTAATTCAAAAGGGTTTTCTTAGGCACATATTTAGCGGTGTCTCCTTCGATCGCGAGAGAATTTTAAGTATTTCATCCTTTTTTCATAAATAAAAATGCGCGTCGTTCATCACAATCAGAAAATGAAATTTACAAAAAAAAAAAAGGGGGGGGGGAGATCACTCCATTCTTGAATGCTTTCTTCATATTTTCTGTTTAATCTGTCCGTAAAGATGTGGTAAGAAAAGAATGCGGAAATTAATCATCTGTTCGTGGTTGTGTAGCAGTGGACTTGTGAGGTTATATGCCCCAGGATACTTGCTTTCTCTTACCGAAGACCAAACCCCTTTTTTTCTCTTCCCCATAAGCGCGCACGAGTGTTATTAGACCACCCGAATCAATATTATGTTATCAAAACTTCTTTTGTCTTCGTGTGTTTTTATTGTCATCACTCTTGTTGTTTATTAACAAGCGAAATAATTGCATGTGTGCGTAAACCCAGCCATCATTTTGTTTAAATAATTTATCTTTCGGTTACACGAAACACTTCGACATATTTGCCTACAGCTGTTCTTACTTGAGATAACATTACGAAGATTTTTTTTAATTAAAAAAAAAATCCATAAATATTTCGTTTGCTTAATAGGTGAATTAAAGTGTCTATTTTCTAATGAAGTTAACTTTGTTGTATCAAATTGAAGTCATGTGATGTTTTATTCATTTTTTTACGTTGCAGTGGTGCAACTACTTACGTGCAAGCAAATAACATGGTAGTTACGACCCGAGAGAAAGATTATTATATGGACATCACAGGTGAGATAAAACGGTCTAAATAACATTAGTATTTAGTTTGCAATATTTAGCATTTAGGCTACATTCGTATTTACTTCACAACTGTATTTTGCATTTATTTTACGATGCTTCTTCATGCAAAGTGAATGCAAAATTGCAGCGCTATTATATTTTCTTTGTCGGTCTTTATCTGAAAGGAAATTTACTCAACTTTTCTGCGATATTTTGCAGTTTTTCATTAAAATAACACATTTTCTTCAGCAGAAGTTAACATCTGTACAGGAATAATTAGTTATCTGTGTGTCGTATTATCGGTGATGGTGGTTAATTAATGTAGTGCGCCTTCAGGTCAATGTTTAGCCTTCTTAATAATGACCTAAGGTGCAGCACAATGATACAGAAGTCTGTTAATTGATTAGTGCTGACGTTTGGAGTTGCTGCAACTAATGAGGATTGTTCTCATGAAGACGGGCAACCACTTCCGATTTATTCTCAGAGCATAGCGAACAGGCAGATATCCACATAATATTCGAATAACTATATATATATAAGACCATGGAACATAGAAAATGATAAACCAAATGGGGCGAAACTAGTAAAATAATAAATGATAGTAAAATTAATCACCATAATACTGTTTAGTTTAGAGGAACTATTATTATTACTTTAATAATCGTCAATACTTTGTAATACTAAATATTTTTGCAGTTTATTAAATATCAGGTCGCATTAATATAAAAATGTTTATTTGCAAGCATATTTAGTCAATGAAATCACAAAAAAATCATAAAATATATTTTATGCCAAAAAAAAGCAATAGAAAACGCAAAATAGAATAATAACATCAACAATGACAACTGAGGCTATATGTTGACTGTTCTAGAGTCAGCTGAAAATAAAGAATGGAGTTTAATAATAGATCAGCCTTGTCGTTTCTGTTTCTATGATTCATTAGTCACCTGATATGGTATTAATCAAATCCATCGTAACTCCGAAAACACTTCGATCACTCCGATATAACGATACACAGTCGAATATAACCTCCTGTCATCTTTCAACAAGATGCATTTTACACAACGTTTCAGGACCACAGTCGTGGAGGGAGAAAATCAAGACAAATACCAGACAAGGCCCTAATATATCAAACAGTATAGAACATGTCATAAAGGACAGTCTCGCGCACGAGACCAGAATACCCCCCGATTGGGTGACGATGACTAAACAGCCTTGCCTTTGCTAGGTGAAAAGTCACGATTGATAACCTACGTGACATTTTTACAGTGGCCAGAGAGATGCCGTTCTGTGTTTTCTACGGAATGGGCGTTTATTATCCGACACTCCTGAAACTGAAAATACCCTCTCTACTATAGAGAGAAGCACTTCGAAAACATAAGTTTGCGCCTTAAAGTTTTCTGAATTCAGCATTTTAGTAGTCAAGCATTAGTTTTACGTACATAGAATAATTTTCAATTGTTTCCATTCCGATAGAAACGAAAATAAAAGTTATATTAATATATAAATATCCGTGATGCAGTTGATTATCCACACGTTCCAGTGACTTCACATCTAAACTAAGTTGAGTACCCTTTTGAATTTTTTTTTCCAAAACGAACTTAGGTCATGAGGCTTTAATGAATCTTGACCATTCTGTTATTGCTTCAGTTAGTTTGTTTTCCAGGAGCAAAACCTGAAAGAAAATTGCTCCTTCTGTTATTGTTGTCGTTCATCCAATGTAAGATCAACTTCTGCAGCTAGTATAAAGATATAGGTGGACTAGAATCAGCTGGCCCTCTTGAATTTATAGATCTATAGTCCTGAATCACTCAAGAGATACTCCTTCAGTGAGTGCGCTCTCTTTGAGATTCCACCATGACAAACACTGTACAACGTGAAGGATAGTGCACAAGAATCAAGTTCCCTAGTCAAATTGAGAAAATGTCCAATGAAATCTTCGAAATATTAATATTTCCTTTTGAAAAGAAAAGCGCGAAGAAGTCAAGTACGATTAGTTTGTCAAGTTCAACAAGTGGAAAGTCCTCATTATGTTGAATATTCTGATCAAAGAGTTCTTTCATAAAAGCAGTTGAAGCACAGTTCGCGGGTTACATAATCACGTAGGAATCCTATTAGGATCATGCTAAAGTAATTTGAATGAAGAGACGGCAATTCTTCTGATCCCTCTGCTTTGTCAGCGCAGAAATTTCTAACCAGAACGGTTCTGGTGAGTGTTCTTATGCATCATCCTTACTCAACAGACTCGAAACTCTGGGATCACTTCCGTTTTCATTTTTTCTGAAACAACACTTGATTCTAAAGGTTTGATAGCATCACTATTGAAAAATAGGATAAACATTCTTACCACGTTCAAAATCCTGGAAACTTTGATCAACTAAGCCAGTAAAAATGACATCGATAGTGATCGCCGTGTGAAAAGAGTGAAAAAAAAAACGAGCGCAATGATAAAAATCAAAACGGATTCTATCGTATTTTTATTTAACAATAAACAGAGGACACATACACAATTTGAAAAGATATCAGTAGAAATCTCGATGAGGAGCAATTTTCGAAGTGTTCCCTTGTCTTGCTCGACACTATCTGTGCGTAACAACTACAAGCTTGCTATGATGTGAACGTTTCTTCGGTATTGCAGGGACAATGGGAAAAAATCGATCTCGTCTAACGGACAACATGGGAATGATCTTCTCTTCCTAATGGTTATACACGAAGGCAGCCTCATTTATAGGTGAAGAAAGCAGAATTTCTTTTGTACGTTGCGACAACATGTTCTCGGTATATTATTAGCATATCAATAGGCTTTCAATGGAGTTTAAGGCTAACGAGAAAGAGTTCCGCGCTGTAGATCAATGCAACATTAATTAGACCAAACAAAAAGTCTTTTAGACAACCTAACTATCAACTAACTCGGGTCATAAGGTGTGCGACTGAGAATTCAGTTTCAATCACTCTCGTTAGCGTTGAACTCCACTTAATTCTACTTTCCGTTTTTGTTGAAATTGTCGGCAATCGCAGTTATTTCTGAAAAGAACTCCAGTAACAAAAAAGTTACAGGACTGATATGATTTTGATTTTTTATTTCAATTTCATTCATTCATTCGTATTTTAGGAACTGATATGTTCCTAATATACGCAGAATATGTTGCATACAAAGTTTTTATTCTAGAAAGCTCGATGACTATTTACACACGCCAATGTCTTCACTAAGTAAAATATCATTTGTTTTATTTATTTTTTTTTTTAAATTAACAAAATATTTAAAATGTTAATCTGCGGTAAACAATCTCACACGAAACCGTCTTCTAGAAATGCGCCTTATCGTTCATCCTCTTCCAGTTAGGACGTTACTGGTTCAGCAACCATCATCTTATCGGATTAAACGAACAAATGGTACGAATATTAGCTTTTTTTTCATATTTTACAACAAATGTTTCGACTATTCACTTTCAGGTATAATTGCATATCATATTAATAAGTGCTAATTTACCCATTTTCTCCACACATTTCCAAGAGTACTGCGTTTATCCCAAAGGAACTAATGCATTGCAATAATTCTCAACATTAATGATATTGCGCTTAATCTGTAGACAGTGCACGTATCACGATTTTCATGTCTTTCCTACTCTGGAGTAAATAAATAGTTCTCTGCAAAGCAGTAATTACATTCCATTTCACAGATTCCAAACTCTGATATGTTTCCAATATGAGATTTTCCAGTTGCTCGTAATTGTTCTCCATTTTTTCTGTAGAAAACTACACACCTTTGCGTTGTAAAGTATTTCACGACAAAGCGCATAATGAAACATTGAAATAATAATTTTGGGGATTTTTCATTCTCTGATGAAAACATCTTTATTCCTACAAAATAAAACTTAGTCAGTTTTTTTTCTCACGTGAAGACCTTCCTATGTTTGCTTCCTAATGCAGGCATTATGGATTAAGGTATATTTGAATTCTAAAATACATTAGAAAATTAGAAAGGTGATGATCATTCCCTTTTCAATAACATATACTGGTTATAGAGGATGTGAAGAAGAATACGTACAATTTAACTTGGTTGAGATAACCTTACCTTTGGAAAACACATTGAAGCACTCAAAGGAAACATTCCAATCTGCCTTAAAATTGACAGAGTTGATGATTACTCCAAGTAAAATGGAAAGTTATTACTTGGTATTACCATTCTGGATAGAAAGGCAATACTTGGGGCTGAGCTAAGACCAGAGTGAGAGATATTATAACAGCCATTAAAAGTTCAAATGGCAATGGATAGGTCACATTGCAAGATATAACACTCAAAATGGACGAAGGTGATATCAGAATGGTGTCTCGCAAGCTTGGAAAGAAAGCTATTGGAAAATGAAAAAGACGGTTGGAAGATGAAATTAAGGAGATGACTGGAACTCAGTGGCATAGAAAAGTCAAGATAGGACTGAATGGATGCTTTTGTTTAGCAGTGCACAGAAAATGGCTAATGAAGAAGAAGACTACTTATAGAGTATGATTTCTAAATGACCAAGTTGGGCAGAATTTCCTATGAAGAAGAAATCAAGAGAAGAAGATAAATAAATAAACAAAGCACACAGTTTAAAGTATTCGGTCTAGGAAAAAAAATATTCACTATACCATGAGTTGTTGTAATTAACAAAATAAATTCCAGGTGAATTACAAATGAAATAAACTGATCAGATTCATCTATAAAAATCGTTTATTTCAATTATTGGAGGTATATCGGTTCAGCAGCTTATGCTTTTATAGAGTCATCTGTTCAAAATGATATAACTTCGGAGCAGCATATGGAAAAGCAGATGAACCTTGTTTGTCCTTACTCTGATGGCTAACGTATTCAGCAGTTTATCCATATTTTGGATCGTATGGATGGCTGAGTATGTTAAGAAGAGATCCTTGTGTTCTGCATAATTATTTATACATTCATTTTTCTTTCACTATCCATGTTTGAAATGCGATGTGAAAGATTAGGAGTTATTTCTTCCCCATTTATAATTCCTAAGACTTTAATATATTTTTTTCTCAACTTGCTTTATACATTTCAGATTTTTAGTATTGATAAACGACATTACTAGCGGCAACAACGTCTTTTCGTACTGGTGGATTAACAAAGAATTCCACTTTCAGTTTTCATTAGCCGGACGTGTATTTGAGGTGTACTTTCATTTTTTACTGTAAGATAATAACGTCACACATGGTCCGTATTACGAGCATCCGTTTTCCAATTTCCTAGCAGGGTAATAACCTGACAGTGTATGTTTTTCTTTCTTATTTTTTTTATTCTTACAATGCTCGTTTAGTTTCAAAGAATGCGATGTCGTAAAGAAGTTAGAGCACGTGGATTACGCGGTCAGCTGTTTACTCAGCACTGTTTTCTGATAGCAACAGCAGGGACTGTTTGTGTACTTGGTAAATTCAAGTGAGTAGAGCAAGACAGCCGTGCATATCACACGGAAGTAAAGAAAGAGGGGAAACGTTATTTGCTTTATTTCTATTTTTCTTGAGTTAGAAGGAGATATCGTTTATTTGTCTCTTTCGTAACGCACACCTCTCTCTCTGAATTTTTTGTCGCGACCTTTTCGCTAGAGCATCACTTAATCTTTAAATGTATCAACTATAATAGTCATGCCAAAGAAATTATACAAAAAATAACTGAAGATGTCATTTCAAGTTATATTTCGAATGCTTCTCGGAGCTGCATTAGCAACAAAGTTTTGTGGAATGGCGTATCATTCTGCTCAGCACATTCTATACACATATTAAAACTATCAACTTCCTGTTTATGTTTTACTCCTTTTTTTCTTCCAGTTCTTTATCGTCATCATAGCTTTCTAATTTATTCTGTGGCGTCATATTTATAATTTCATATTTATATTATAAATATGAAATTATAAATATATATATATATATATATATATATATATATATATATATATATATATATATATATATATAGAGAGAGAGAGAGAGAGAGAGAGAGAGAGAGAGAGAGAGAGAGAAAATAATAACATGTATAGTATAAGAATTGAATTCTCCGTCTATCGCTTGCAAACCTATTCATGACATTTTCAATAAATTTCTTCTTTACCGCTTTCTCTTCTAGTTTCTTCCTGTCCACACTAATCATATCTAAACCTGATAGGCGCGTTCCTGAGATAGTGGACCTCAACCGTGTTTTCACACATCTCAAGGTGCTGAAACTTCTTTCAATGGTACAGATAATAGTCTTCAGGTGTGATTCCAGGATAATTGCATCTATATTTCTCTAGGGAACATCGTCTAGGTATTTCGACCCTAGGAGGAGAGAAGTGTCCCGTTTGTCCCCCTCTGCGGACGCCCATGTCCACACTGCATCATTTTTAGTGCTTGGGCTACTTTTACTGCTGTTTTTAATTCTATCGCAACACCCGCTAACACCAAGCTCCAACAGTGTTCTGTTTAAACGTAATAAAATATTACTAAGTAAAAAATAAAACTAAGCATAGAAAAAGTTTTTTTAGAAATTGAAACAGTTTCCATTTTGTTTACAGAACAGAATAAAGAATGTATAAATGTATTAAATATGTACGAAAACTGCCTTAAACGTTCGAAGTAGATATTCTTGTCAGGCGTTTATTCATTGCACAATTAACACCCTCGCTACTCTTTAAATTCAATTTTTATTCTTTATTCATGAAAATAATCCTGCGTCGGTTGATGTTCTAAATCTTTTTCGCAGAGGGCTAGGAAAAAAATAGGAAAAAAATTCAGATATGAAAACAGACTATCATTTAATAAAGTAGTACGCACTAATTTTCGTAAGGGTTGTTCGCCTCTAGGCTATAATATTAATGGAACTTTTAAAGTAAATTATTAAGTTATGGCACTCTTAGGTGTAGTCGCATCAGCTGTGACATCAACTTAATCATTATAATAGCTGCAGGCTGAATGTAAATTTCATTTGTTCTTTGAAAAATAAACAACGCAAGCGCTATTCACGCGTGCTGACGTTCGTTCCATAATAGCAATTAGTTTCTTGTCTTTAATTATTTTTCGTATCCAAATTACATTACGAAGAAACTATAGAGTCTGGCAAGGGAATAGCACGAAATAGAACACGCACATGCACACGCATTAATAGAAAGTGAAAATTGCTTTCTTTCTTTTGTTTTCTGAGAATTATTCGTGAATATATGAATAATGAAGACATATTCTGAGTACTTCAGTTATTTACATTGATGAATTTTCATGAAATCATATTCCGAAAATATTTTACTGTTTACTGTATTATACTGAAGTTTTCTCATTCCGTTATGATATTTAATTAGCTGATAATGTTAAGCATCTGGAAAACAAATTTACATGGTATTTCTTGTTTACTTCTTTTCTGCTTGGTCATGTGACGTTATAACAATTATAAACATGAAAATCAAAATGCATTTACAAATATCGAATATTTAGTTAAATTACATGAATATTATAAAACTTGTCTATTATCCACTTTTGTCATTAGGCTTTAAATTTTCTTTATTTTTTTGTATACTAAACATTTGAAAATATAATTTTACCTTCAAATTGTACTTAGAAGTATTTTTGTTTATTTGAAATGCATTAGCAATAACTACTCAATGATTTTAATATAATAAATTTCATATATTAAACAATAATTCTGACGAAATTTAGATTTGATTGTTTTATTCTTTTTCGGTATAGTAAATTATAGGTAGCTTATATTTTTACCCGGCAATAGTTCGAGGAAATCCAGGAAAGTTTGACAAAAGCTATTGGATTCAGACACTGTCGTTCTATTCCGAAAATTAAAAAAAAAATAGATTAAATGCTTCGACTTTTTTATGACGTAACATCACACACACACACACACATATCCTTTTGCCACAGCAGGTAACACTATTTTCACTCTGAACTGTCCTGTAATTGGGATATCATTTACAAAGTGTTACGATATTTGGCAGTTCTTGTTATAAAGTTCAGGAGTTTATTATCAGTGCGTATCATTCCTTAGCTCAGTAAAGAAAACGAAGTGTATAAAGAAATTAGACAGGAAGAAAGAGACAAAAAGAAACTGAGCGAGCAAAAATTCAATTAATCAATGACGCAAAAGATATCTTTATGAATTATTATCATTATTATTATTATTAAGAGATACTTCCAGGGAGTCAGGGACTCATCGAGAGAGGCTACATGCACCAGCTATCATACTATTTCTTGAATTCATTCACGCTACTTGCACACACAAGATCTAATGGCAATCCATTCCAATCACGCACCACTCTGAGAGAAAAATCTTGTTCTCACTTCCCTCCTCCCTTCTTAGCTGCATTCATTCTCAGCTCCCTCATGTCCTTATCCTCATCTTCCATAAAATAAAAAAATTCCATCAACTGAAATCCTGTATGACCCCTTCAGACGTTTGTAAGTCTCAATCATATCACCCCTCTTTCTCCTCTTTGTTAGCGTCTCAATCTGTCTTCATAATCCGTATTCCATAATCCTGATATCATTTTAACTCTTTTCTTTGTACTTTCTGTCCACTGTATCAGAAACACAACGGAAACCAGGAGAACGGAACTGCTCACAATAGTCCAAGTGAGGTCTAATCAAATCCTTGTAAAGAGGCAAAATTACATCCTTATATTTACATGTGAATGTTCGTTCCAGCATTGCAATTATCTTTTAAGTTGTATTTACAATATTTGCTATGTGACCCTTGAACTTCAACTTCCTATCTATTAACACTCCAAGATCCCTAGCCTAATCAGTTCCTTCTAGCATAATCCCACTAATATAATACGACATTGTATATCAAATCACACTAAACTGTGATTTATATTTATTAACATTATGGGGGTGGGGGGGGGGGGGGGTGGGGGGGGGGGGGGGTGGGGGGGGGGGGGGGTGGGGGGGGGGGGGGGTGGGGGGGGGGGGGGGTGGGGGGGGGGGGGGGTGGGGGGGGGGGGGGGTGGGGGGGGGGGGGGGTGGGGGGGGGGGGGGGTGGGGGGGGGGGGGGGTGGGGGGGGGGGGGGGTGGGGGGGGGGGGGGGTGGGGGGGGGGGGGGGTGGGGGGGGGGGGGGGTGGGGGGGGGGGGGGGTGGGGGGGGGGGGGGGTGGGGGGGGGGGGGGGTGGGGGGGGGGGGGGGTGGGGGGGGGGGGGGGTGGGGGGGGGGGGGGGTGGGGGGGGGGGGGGGTGGGGGGGGGGGGGGGTGGGGGGGGGGGGGGGTGGGGGGGGGGGGGGGTGGGGGGGGGGGGGGGTGGGGGGGGGGGGGGGTGGGGGGGGGGGGGGGTGGGGGGGGGGGGGGGTGGGGGGGGGGGGGGGTGGGGGGGGGGGGGGGTGGGGGGGGGGGGGGGTAAATAATTACTTAAGTACCATTAATAATTGTGTAGACTCCAATACAAGACCTCTTTCTCTGTATCTTTCATTGATACCACAATAAATTCCCATAAATCCAATTAATCGATGAATAATGAGTATAATATACTTTGAGTGGAGAAACAAAAGATTGTTTATAACCTCCTTAGACAATTTTCATCATTCTTCACCAGTTCATTCACCAGTTAGAAATATCAGAAAATTAATAAAATTATTTTCATTCAAGAAAAGTTTGAATAAATCTGAATTTAAAAAGAAACTTCATAAATACATTCTTGTGCATATTACAGACATGTAAATGCCCTTGTATACTATTGTACCTCTTATTTTAAATCTACGGATAAAAGCTGATTTCATCGTATAATTAAGAAAACCACAATAAACAATAATATAATTCAGTATGAATATTTATTTCCGAGAAAAGCAACAGTTGGAATATATATGACATATTAAAGGAATTTTGCATTTGAATAGTGAAAATGCATTAATTTTAATAGCCGCAAAAGTAGTAAAAATGCTTATTTCACACTCTTTATCCATTTTCTATACTGCATAAATCCGCTACTGTGTGTGTGTGTGTGAGTTGCATTCAAGTTTCATGCAAACACTAAAAATATGAAAAATGTTTAGTAATCAAACCCGAGAAATATTTTAGAACAGGGAAAAAAACGTCAATTTGTCGTGAGATTAGCATTCTTGAAACGATCGTAACCGATTTTTATGAAAATCCAAAGTGGGCCTCGAGAGTCTTAACAACTCAGATGATTGAATTTAAGAAACTTCAGTACTCAAGGAAGTAGTAACTCCACGTACTGTACTTTTCTAATATCGCAGGCTGCCAATCATTCCACGGATGTTTTTGCATATTTTTCCCACTTCGAAACAGCAAAACTTTGAAACTGTCGTTATTTTATAAAGGTTATAAAATATGTCTGCTATACATTGTTTACTACAATTTTATTAGATATTTAATTATTTTAATCACAGGAAAAAGGTTTCTAATGTATGACCGCGAGAAATAAATAGTAATTTAATATAGAATAATAAAGAATTAGAATAATAATTATTATTATATAATATATGTTATACAAATTTATATATAATATTTAATATTGCTTATATATTTATTATTTATATAAACACACCATATTAAAGGTAAGATGTATTAAATTAATATATCTTATCTTTAGTACATCACATGCATATTGCTGACAGTTTAGAAAAACAATGCAGCCCCAATTATATCAATACAGATATAAATTTCATAAGTAAAATTCACACCCAAGTGCGTAAAATAACTCAAAATGCCTCATTCCAATCCAATAACAAATCCGTGTCACCAACAGAAGTATATGAGATTTTAAGAAAACTAAATAACAAAAAGGCTCCAGGTCCAGATGGAATAACAAATAAGGTACTCAAGTTACTTCCTCGCAAAGGGGTTATGCATCTAGTAGCCATCATTAATGCCATCCTCCGGCTAAATTATTTCCCACAACGATGGAAAATTGCCGACGTTTTCCTAATCCCCAAACCTGGGAAAAATACACAGTTTCCTGAAAATTACAGACCAATCAGCCTTCTTTCATGCATAGGTAAGATAGCCGAACGTGCTATTCTCACACGGCTTCAAGAGGCAACAGATATCAACCATATAATTCAAGATGAACAATTCGGCTTTAGGAAATATCACTCCACAACGCTACAAATTTACAGAGTTATCGAACATATAACCCAAGGGTATGAATGGCACCAACACACTGGTGCAGTTTTTCACGACATCACTCAGGCATTTGATAGAGTATGGCATCATGGACTAATTTTTAAACTACACGAAGTTGGTATTCCATTGCCACTAGTGCTACTTATCAAATCATATCTACACAACAGAAAATTTAAAATAAAACTCAACGGTATCAGATCCACAGAGAGGAGAATCACGGCCTGAGTACCTCAAGGCTCTCTACTCTCTCCCCTACTCTTCTCCATATACATGGCAGATCTCCCCAAACTGTCTCCAGCTATCACCACTCTGTATGCCGATGATACAATCATTATAGCCAGATCCCTCCGTCCACATCTGGCCACAATCAAGCTGCAGAGAGCAGTCAATGAATTGGAGGATTGGTACACCAAGTGGCGTATCGCAATTAATCCAAACAAAAGCTCTGCAGTACTTTTCACCAGACGTAAAGCAGAACTGAATACAAGCATACAAATGTTTGGTAAAATCATCCTTTGGCGCAGTTCTACCAAATATCTGGGAATTCATCTTGATAGACGTCTAAACTTCAAGTCACATATGGATAGTGTTGCCACTAAGGCAAGTCAGACTATAGCACAGCTATATCCACTTTTGAACAGGAACAGCTTCCTAAGCATAAGCAACAAAATCTTACTTTTCAAATCGGTAATCAGACCGCAACTAACTTATGCCTCTCCAACCTGGGGTCACACGACTAAAAGCAACATCAACAGACTTCAGATAATACAGAATAAATGCCTAAGAATGGCATTTAATGCCCCATGGTTCATCAGAAACATCCAGTTACATCAAGAAGCCAATCTTCCAGATATTAAGACCTACATGACAAGCATTGCAGAGAAATTCTTCACAATCACGGATAATCACCCAAATCAGTGAGTTCGACAGGCAGCGGACTACAAGTCTTCAGATCGTTTCAAACATAAAAAACCGAAATCCTCCATCGCAAGAGAAAGCTGATACAGCTTCAATGCTCACAATGAGCAGGTAAATTACCCCAATAATCTCATCACCCACAATCTAAAATCCAGATGAAGGGATAAAGAGTCAAGGTCTCAGTCCATCAACCAATTAAGTTCAAGTTCAAATCACATGCATATGCATATCACATGCACATATGAGAAGCATATGACAAGGATGTGTTCTTGGCCATGGTCTACGAAGATTTGTGATTATGATGGTTTTTAAGTTCCGAGTAGTGCATTCGTACCGTAAGTTAGATGTTATTTAGTGGTGATATCTGATCTTAGAGCTACCGTGGGAACTTGTAAAGACTTCATTTCTCAAGAGAATTCGCCGTAAAGTCTATATTTCCAAGTCGCACTGTTCATTGTCATTCGAGTGTGGATTGCGGTCTCACGATATTTCCTTTAGTGTGATGTATTTTGTGTTTATACGATATACGGAAGTCCTTGAGATCCAGCTTTAAACACGAACAATTTAAGTCCCGATGACTTTATCCAATCGCTGGATAAGAAGCTGGCGCTCGACCTCCTCAAAAAGACTGTTGAAGAAATTTGAGGTAGAGCGGCCAGGGTTTCTAAACCTATGTTCAGCGACAGACGACTCCACAGAAGGAGACAACTCAACACCAGGGGAAGAAGGGAAGACGAACCTGATAATCTCTGCTCCCACTCCAAAACATGATACAGAAACCCATTCAGCGAAAAAACGTAAAACAGCGGAGACTCAGATAAACGAGGGGATGGAAGAAGATCCCAACACTGACCTCCCCACACCCAACAACGAAAAAATTCCTCCAATTGTTCTACGGGAAAAAGAATGTTGGACGGCCCTTAGGCCTATTATGTAAAACCATCAAATTGCCTATTCATTGGCAAAAAAACGTAGACGACGGAGTTAAAATCCAGCCTGCTACAGTAGGCGACTACAGACTCCTCACAAAAACCATGGATGAGTCAAATATTAAATATCATACTTACTCACTGAAGTCGGAGAAAAACCTAAAAGTTGTACTCAGGGAAGTAACAGAAAACATCTGCACAGATGAAATTACTGAAGACCTCTGCCTCCACGATCTCCCACCTGTCAAGGTTAGCAGAATGCCACCGGCTGAAAAGAGTCCAATGCCCCTAGTACTCGTTGAGATACCCACAACACACCAGAACATATACAACATAACAACGATCTGTGGTCTGAAAATCACAGCAGAACCACTAAAGAAAAGAACCTCGTCGGGCCAGTGCTACAGATGTCAGAAGTACGGACACGTACAGAAACTCTGCAGAGCAAACTACAAATGCCTCAAATGTGGGCAAAACCACCCCACAGCAACCTGCTCAAAACCCAGGACCTCACCAGCCAAATGCGCGAACTGCGGGGCCCCCCACTCGGCAAACTACAGAGGCTGCAGTCACTACCCTAAGAATAAAACAGAAAACAAAAGGAAACAGATCTCTCAACCCTGCCCACAGGCACCAGAGTTGACTGCTCCCCAGTTGCCTGACACTCAACAATATACCAGCTCTCACAAATGGAAAATACCAACGGTCTGGAAAGCCACCGTCGAAGTAGGACATACGCCGAAGTAGCCCGCTCATCCAAAGATATCCAGCAGGACCAAATTCTTCAAACATGTCAACAGTCATCACAGCCTCAATGGCAAACATGCTTCAAGACTTCAGTAAGTCAAACCCTTCACCAAACTCCACAAAAAGATTTCTGAAAGAAACTCAAACCATCTTATCAATGCTTGTTAATGAACAAAACTAGATTACTCCCAGACTCACTACAGATCGCCGCTTGGAACGCCAATGGCCTAAAAAAACAAGACACTGGAGCTTCAAGAATTCTCTCACAGATACAACCATGACATAATCCTAATTAATGAAATTGATCTAAGACCTGCAGACAACCCAAAACTGAGAGGCTACACACTATATAGAAATGACCGACTGGACTACAGAGGTGGTGGTATAGCCATATTTATCAGGAACTGTATCAGGCACAATGGAATACTCACCCCTCTAACCTCCAACCTAGAACTCACCGGTGTCGAAGTCCACACGAACTCAACTGGAAGACTTAAAATCTACGCCGCCTACAACTCCCCTGCTATTTTCCGACTTGGATGCTGTACTAGGCACAAATGAATCCATCATCGTCGCTGGGGGCTTAAACTCCAAACATCCCTCCTGGAACAGCAGAACCACAAATAAAAATGGCCGTATCCTCTTCAGCTACACAGGATTAAACAACGCTGTCGTAATAGAACCAACCTACCACACCCCAGCTGGCACAGACGACATCCTAGACATCGCCATCCTACACAACATCAAATACCAGCACAGCATTCAAGCACTGACGAATTATCATCAGACCACAACCCAATCCTAATTCACTTAGGGAACAAAAACCAGTCACTACCCCCCTCCCAAACCTCCATTTTCTGGGAGAAACTTAGGAAAGTGCTACCAGAACACATTGGTCCGGTTCCCCATATAAAAGCCAAGGAAGAAATAGACACGGTAATAAAGAACCTCACCAATCAAATCAATAAAGCCATAACAGCAGTCACAGTATCCACGATTACCCACAAACAAAATCGTCTCCCGGAAGAAATCATGGACTTAATAAGGGAAAAAACAGACAAAGAAAAAGATATCATAACACTCGTGCTCTCCAGGACAAAACAGCCCTCAATAGATTAAACAAATCTGTCCGAGAAGCTCTTCAGAACCACAGGAACCAACAATGGGACAACAAGCTCACCTCCATCTCCACAGCAGATCATTCCATATGGAAATTCCTAAACAACTTCTGGAACAAGTGTAAATCCCTCCCCCCTCTGCAAGCAGAACAGCACCTTGCATACACAGATGCTGACAAAGCCGAAGCCATAGCAAGAAACCTAGAGAAACAATGCAGTCCTTCATATGAGAACCTAAACATCAGCCATGTATACAAGATCCATCGTAAAGTCAGGTTCACAGTAAATCGTCCCGATGTCAATCCAAGCACTAAAATGCCTACCTCACCTACCGAAATAACCGGCATCATCAACCATCTCAAGATCAAAAAAGCCCCAGATCATGACGGCATCACTAACCAAGTCACCAAGGCACTACCACGCAAAGCCATAGCACATCTGGCAAACATCATAAACTCCATCCTCAAATGGCAGCACTTCCCCCGGCCATGGAAAATAGCTGACATCATCCCAATTCACAAGCCAGGCAAAGATCCACACCTACATGAAAATTACTGTCCCATCAGCCTGCTATCCAATTTAGGGAAAATAGTTGAGAAAATCTTCCTCATCAGACTCCAAGATCATGTCAACCAACTAAATATCATTCCACAAGAACAATTTGGCTTCCGTCAAAATCGCAGCACCACCCAACAGATCCATAGACTGGTAGAATACATCACCACAGGATTTAATTGGAATCAACACACGGGAGCCGTCTTCCTAGACATCTCAAAGGCCTTCGACAAGATCTGGCACTGAGGCCTCCTTTACAAACTTATCATCGCTAACCTTCCACTAAACATGATATACCTGATCAAATCATACCTCTCCAACAGGAGGATGCAAGTCAAAATCAATGAAACAGTTTCAACCCAACGGAAAATCCTCGCTGGAGTTCCTCAAGGATCACTGCTAGCCCCGATCCTGTTCAACATCTATATGGCAGACATCCCTCAAAATCCTCTCACATCCACCATCGCCCTTTATGCTGATGACACGGCTATTTTAGCCAGATCTCGTCGACCATATCTCCTTACCAAAAAACTACAAGATACCATCCTGAATCTAGAAAAATGATTTAAAGATTGGCGACTACAATTAAATCCTCAGAAAAGCAAAACAATACTCTTCACAAGAAGACGAGCACCCCCCAAAGGAGAAATCACCCTGTTCAACTCCAAAATTCCCTGGAAAACTGAAGCAAAATACCTCGGAATAATTCTAGATAAGCGATTATGCTTCAACAGCCACATCAAGAGCACATGCACCAAAGCTTCAAAAGTTATCACCCAGCTATACCCCTTGATCAACAGACACAGCAAACTAAGCTCAAGAAACAAAATTCTACTGTACAAGACAGTGATTCGTCCCACAGTTATATACGCCTCCCCAGCCTGGAGCCATACCTCCAAGACAAACATCCTCAAGCTACAAAGATTACAGAACAAGTGCCTGCGAATGATACTGGACGCCCCGTGGTTCATCAGGAACGCCCAGATCCACCGCGACTTAAATATCCGCTACATCTCTCCACTACTAAGCGCCCTAGAAGATAAATTCTTTATGACGACATCTACGCATCCAAACCAACTAATTCAGCAAGCCGGAAACTATAACGGTAATGACCACTGGAAACATAAAAGACCGAAAGCCATCCTAACACTCAACGACGAGTGACCACTTCTGCCCATTCAGGGCGAGCTAAAATAGCTCACAAATCTCTCCCATTACTGCTCCCGAAACAGACAACAGGGAATATGAAAAGCATCAAGCTTCACCCTTTGCGCCATATATGTCCTGCGTCACATGCATATGGATTATTAAAATCGACCGTGAGATGCGGTGATTAATACCCTTGGAGGGTAATGGATGACAATGCTATAGCCAATGAAGTTCTAACTGAGGCTCAGCTATTGCTGTTACCCTCCTGCCATGATCAGAGCTTTAATAGCTCAATAACACCTTATCCTTACACTGTCCTCTACAGATAAAGGGAAAAAGAAAAGCATTCTTGCTTCGCCCCTTTTAAGCTAGTCCTTATAAGGACTATAAGGATCACATGCATACGAGGGAGATAACAAAAAAGTCCTTTTTAGGACTTCCAGGGTAACGAATGGCAATGCTGTAGCCAATGAAGTTTTAACTGAGGCTCGGCTATTGCCGTTACCCAGCCATGACTAGAGCTTTTAGCTCAATAACACCAATTTTAGCTCAATGACACAGATTTTCTTCATTCAGATGACGGGATAAAGAGTCAAGGACTCAGTCCATTGCCCAGTTCTTTCAAGAACATCACATGTTTGTCTATACATTTAATATAATATAATATATATTTAATATAATATATTTTGTAATTTAAAACAAGTAAAACCGAAAGTTAGATTTCAAATTATAGTAATATAAAATAATTCTAGTCACATATCTAATTATATATTAGAAAATAATCTAATTCTAATAACACAAAAATGAAAATTAATGTAATGCTATCTAATAATACATTACATTATTTCAATACTAGCATAATTACCGTTATAATAATGCAAACAAGTTGACTATGTAGTCTGCATCAGGCCTGACAAAGTTCTACAGCCAACAAAATCGCCACAGAATATAATTTGCATGTTTATATTCTGTGGCGATTTTGTTGGCTGTAGAACTTTGTCAGGACTGATGCAGACTACATAGTCAACTTGTTTGCATTATTATAACGGTAATTATGCTAGTATTGAAATACTGTAATGTATTATTAGATAGCATTACATTAATTTTCATTTTTGTGTTATTAGAATTAGATGATTTTCTAATATATAATTAGATATGTGACTAGAATTATTTTATATTACTATAATTTGAAATCTAACTTTCGGTTTTACTTGTTTTAAATTACAAAATATATTATATTAAATATATATATATATATATATATATATATATATATATATATATATATATATATATATATATATATATATATATATATATATATATATATATATATATATATACACACATATATATATAATATACACACATATATACACATATACACACACACACGAAACAAATACACGAAATCTATTAGTGTAAAAATATGTGGAATAGCCTTCATAAATGATTATCGCAGCGGTGCATTTATGTAAGTTTAAGAAAGAATTAATCATTTTGGGTTTGAAGATTGGTTAATTCTAAAAATATTAATAATGATTATCTTTAGACTGGCTAAGCATTTTGGCATGGTGCTTTGTACTTAAAATTGAGTAAGTTTGAGAATAAAGAGAAGGGAGAAATCAAGGCATGAGTGAACATACAGAAGTTAACCTATACGTCGGATGCTTAATCTGTTATCGCACGTATTAGTTTTGACTGCTGTGACAATTATTCATTATATATTTCAGCTGATTGAGGTATTAAGTTAATCACCTTTGGAATCTGACTTCTGGTGTAATTCTTCTAGTTCTTCAGAGAGTTTCGTCACAAACATAAACCTACCTCGAACATATTTGACAATAAATATTGTAAAGGTAAAAGTATGAACTTGGGTAATCACAATAATGAATACTTTTCCAAATTCAAATTGTACCGAAATATATATTGCATTATGTAGATTAAAGAACTATTAATGTAAAACAAGATTGGTAACTTCACTATTATATTCATTTGGAAACGTTATCTGAGTTGACAAGACAACAGCATTTATCAGAATATTATCTTTCAAGCAAGATAAGTGAGTAGTAAGAGTGTCCTTATTATCCGTAGTTGTACTTATCATAGGATCTGCCATAATCACACATTGTACTGCACTGGAATTCTGAGAATGTGGTAACTATATCTCAAAATGATTATTGTAATATCGAACTAAAACTTACGAGCAAGAATGGGATTCAAAAATGATCATTGGTATAACTATGGCAAAATTGCAGAATCACTTTTATTCAGTTATTTAAATGAGAAGAACATATATAGTTACAATTGTGTTTAGCACAATTGTAACTGTACTCATGAGTACTCACATTCTAATCTTAAAGACATGTATCATACATTAATAGAACCTGGGTCTTAATCAACTTGTCAAAATTGATGTGGTTCTTCTTTGTTCAACTGCACTTAACTGCGAATATCATCAGTGTAAATCATGGCTTTCCACTAACGATGCGCGTATATAGTTGAAGCAGTTTGATTCCGCCGATATATCTAATAAAATCTCAGTGTTCATCCAAGGTTATCATCTTGGAAAATTAGAACTCAATAATTAATAGCCATCATAATTGAAGGCCACACACTTTGTAACTCTGGAATCATTCAAGTTATTGAAGATTCCAGAAATACCTTTGAGGAAATGCTCTGCATCTCTACCCGCTAAGCACAAAAGTGCCAAATAATCATTAGCTGGGAACCAGAAACAACGTCACAGTGTCAGGACAGATTTAACTATCTGATAATAAAAAAACTATATTTCTGAATCCAGTCCTAATTACATATTATAACTTTTCACAAGATAATATATATATATATATATTATTTTTTGACCAGAGAGCTTATGAAAATACACTCGTTGGCATTTACGAGTTTCCCTAGCGTGACCTTGTAGAAAACATGATCGCTTGCCCAAGCATCCATATATTCGCCTTCTATTAAATTTCGTACGAAACTTTCATAGTTTCCGCATTCGGTTTTGAATTAATACGGATTTAATATCCACTTGATTTTTCTAGTAAAACAAATAGGTTCAAAATTGCAGAGATATATTGTCCTATTGGCAGCTGTCAGTTTGATACAAAGAAAGAAGTTGTAAAATGTTAAACAGGAAAATATTTTGTCTGAAGTGTACCTTCCTTCTTTTATTTCCATAGCAATAATATTTGTATGCAGCATAGATCAATATCAGTGTCTATTTCTACTTGGTCTTTATACACTGTAATTACTAGAGGCTAAAGCCACAGCAAAGCAATCGAAAGAATGACAAGTGTTCTTTGTTAGACAGACCTACTATCCGACCACAAATACGAGAACCTCAGCTAGCTCGGTGCCAAGAAGAGTCAATTCATGTTGAAGGGAGAGAAAGAAATAAGGCAATGTACGAATTGGTCACCAACACAAGAAATCACCTGCTTTATGCGTAAAATTTTCCATGTTATATGAGCAAAATAGTTATCATTTTATCATTATCAACAACCGTGGGTCCAACGCCCGTAGGAGTCTGATGCCATCTTGATATGATTCTTCCTTTGCATTGTATTTTGTGCAAGATGACTCAGTTTGTGTACAGAGTTTCCGCACCATTCTCTGTTTGGTTTTCCTCTTTTGTTCTTTCCTTCAATCATTCCAAACAGCAACATTTTTAATTTTCTCTCATCATTCATTCTACATATATGGCCAAATAGACGTAATTTCCTTTTGATTATTTTCTGGATCAGGTTTTCTTTTGGTTGTATTCGTCTGTAGATTTCCTCATTGTTCACTTTCTGTATCAGCTTATTCTCAAGACCTTTCTATAGCACTTCCTCTCAAATGCCAATATCCTCCTTTCAGATTCTCTCAGGAGTACCCAGGCCTCGCATCCATAGGGCATGCTGCTGAAGATACAGGATTCTACAATGCGCAGTTTAGTTTGCATCTTTATACCTCGGCTCTTCCATATTTTGTCCATGGCTTTTAAAATGGTTGTTGCTCTGGCTATTCTAAGTTTTATCTCTTTTTTGGGGTCAAAGTCATGCGTCACGTGGCTTCCATGATATATGAAGTGTTCCACATTTTCCAGTTGAAATCTGTCTATCGTAACTCTGTTCAGTAACTCCTGTTGTCCGAATATCATCGTTTTAGTTTTTTCAAAGTTGACATTTAGTCCATATCTTTTTCCTTCTGTGTATAATATTTGCAATGTCTGTTCTAGCCTTGCTGCATCTTCTTCAATCAGGACGATATTATCTGCAAAGCAGAGGTAGTTTATTCTGATGCCATTTATTAAAATGCCTCCACCTTCTTCTTTAATCTTATCTAGTATTCTTCCCAGATGTGTGATGAAGACGATTAATGATATTGAGTTCTCTTGTCTTGTGCCTTGACTAGTGGCAAACCAATCTCCAGTCTCACCTGCTATTCTGATTTTTGCTTGTGCTTGACTGTTTACAGCAGGTGGATCAATTTATTGTCCACGCCATAGGTTTCCAAGACAGCCCATGTTATATTTTGGTCAATATTATCAAATGATTTTTGGAAGTCCACGAGATAGCAATATATCGTTTTGTTCTTTCTTCGAGCTTTCTCTGCTGTCTTAGTGCGAGTATTTCTTGCACTGTACCTCGATCTTGTCAAAATATGGCTTGCTCATCCGGAAAATGTGCCTCCATATGTTCCTTCATTCGTTCTGTTAGTATTTTCATCAGCACTTTGCCAAGATGGCTCATTAATTAATGCAATAGTTCTGTACTTGGTGCATTCTAAAGCACTGCCTTTCTTATGAAGAACAACCAAGACCGATTTTTTCCACTCTTCGGGGCATACCCTGATCTCTATATTTCATTACATAGCTTATGCATTTCTTTTACAACTGATTCTCCCCCTCCCCAATATTTTAGCACCTCGCTATTATGTTGTCATTTCCAGGACTCTTGTTGTTCTTGAAATGTTTTTATAGCCTTACTCACCTCCTCTTCCAAGATGTCATTTTCAATGATCTCTGCTGGTGGAGAGATTGCTTTTAGTTCTTTGATTACTTCTGTTGCAATATTTAGTTGATTTTTATACAGTTCGCTGCAATATCTTGTCCATCTGTGTATGATTTCTGTCTTGTCCATCAATACTTTAACATTTTCATCTTTGACTGCTATTGATCTTGTTTGCCACTTCTTATTGACATTTCTTAAATGTTTGTAGACCTCTCTAGTTTTGTGTTCTCCATAGTACTGTTCAATGTCTTTGCACTGGTCCTCAACCTTTGGCTTTTATCAGATCTTGCTGCTTTCCGTACTTCATTGCATTTTTGACGGTATAACTCATCTGCTGGCTCTGAATTATTTCTTTTAAGTTTCAGTTCTCTTTTCTCTTGTACCAATTTTAGGGTTTCCTGAGTTATCCATTTCTTGTTGATCTTTTCTCTTTCAGGAATTACTTCCTCTACTGCTTTTTTAGCACTGTAGTCAGTCCTTCTGCTCTTGTATTTATAGTTTGTTTTTCACTTGGGGGTTTTAAGCTTAGTTTCCAATATGTTCTGACATGCTGTTCTTAGCCTGTCTTCATTTAGTTTTCATGTCTCTAGCTTTTTGAAACTTTCCATTGTACTTCTGTTTCAGTTTTAGGCTTATATTCGCAATCACTAAGCTGTGGTCCGAATCAATATCAGCTCCTTGGAATGACCTGCACTGTTGAATTGAGGTTCTCCATTTCTGGTCTATTAATATCAGGTCGATCATATTCCTGTGTTTGCCATCGAAGGAGCACCACGTCCATTTACGATAATTTTTTGTTGGAATTTGGTATTGCAAATCATCAGATTGTTATCCGTGGCAAATTCCAGAAGCATGTATATAGTTCGGGGAATGGCCAAATCTGTGGTGGCCATTCCCCAATTAATTTATTTCATTTCTTTCTCCATATGCAGTCTCCTCTAATGATGAGTATATCCTGCTTCAGCACCTCATCAATTTCTAGTTGTAGATCCCTGTAAAATCTCTCAATGTTTTCATCTTCACTCTCTGCAGTGGGCGGATATATTTGAATGGTTGGGCACTGAATCTTGCAACCATTATTCTTTCACTAACTGGTTTGTATCCTATCATTGTCTGACAGGCCTTGTTTCTTAGCAGGAAACCTACGCCTGCTTCATGCTTAATTCCATTTCCTGACCAGAAAACTCTTCCACCATTTGTTTCTCCTGACAGTGTCCGTCTCATTTCTGAAATACCCAAGTTGTTGCATCTGTATTTCTTCATTGCTTCTTGAAGCAACAATTTTCTAGTTTCCCAGAGTGTACGGACATTCCATGTGCCAATTGATATTCCATCCTTTACAAGCCTGACTTTGATTTTTTTGTCCTTGTTTTCAGTAACTGATTTTTCGATCCAACCCTGATTACTCGATTGGGGACGCGGACCTTGTTTGACCTGGCGACGTCCGAGCCGGCATGAGTCTTTTTTCTTGTTCTTTGGCATCAGATTTCAATCGTGTTTTCTTTTTACTGTCAGCACATCGACACTTATCTGACAAACCCTTAGTCTTCTTTGAAGAGCTTAGGAGAGAATCTGAAGGAGCATTTAGGCTTAGGGCGGCCTAAGCTCGCCTTGACGCAGTTCCTTATGTGGCATTTTATAGAGTTACTGGAGTTGTCCACTAACCCACCACATCCTGTTAGTATTTCCGCTTCTTGTCCGAGACTGCTTATTGGCTATTCGCAGTTAGCCACCATCTCTGGTGGCCATTCCCCGATCCGCAACCCGGGGACCTGTCCGGTGGCATATAGCTTTGCCACTGGGGAAAAGACCCCAGACCGGAATCACTTTATAAACTACAATATTCTTAAAAGAGAAGTTAATTTTTCGACGTGTAATAATAAACAACTCATCCCAAAATACGAATGGCTTACCCTATTATCGGAATGGATTCTCCTTCTTCTGACATACGCAGAAGTGTCGAAAGGTCTCGCCTTTGTGGGCGTACAGTACGTGTGAATCATGTCTGAGATGTAATTAGCATTTGTAAGAGCTGTTCGACTGACGGCCTGATAGGTAGTCTGATACGAAGAGCTAAGTAGGTTTCAAACAAACTCGAAATTCACCTCGCTAAACAGACAAACTGGCCAAAGAACACCCATAGTTATCTGGTACAATAATATTCAACATGTTGCTTTAGCATATTCCACAAAAGTAACATCCAGAGAAAGAATTGTTTAAATTCACGATTATTAAAATTATTTTCCTCCTAACCTTAAAATGCATTTATTTCTACTATTTAATGAATCGTGTAGCAGAAATAAATGCATTTCGGCTTCATTCTATCTGGAATTTCTTAAATAAATCATACTGAATCCAAAACATACGCCTCAACCTTTCACGTTAGTGCCATACGAAGTCGAGAGAGAGAGAGAGAGAGAATGAAACATTTTTATTAACATGCTGTCCCAGTTTTCTAAAATATTCTTCTGTAAAATTGCTCCATTTCGATAATTTCACTCGATTTAAAAATTGTTGAATTTACGAGGCGATCACGTTTCATGATTAACCTAAAAGGTTAATTAGGCTTCATTCTAGTTTTGCTTTTACGAGATCTAATTAACTTTTGAACTCGGTTTAAAAGAAAGCCGTATTTTAATTCATCCAGGAATTTTCTCGTCATAAATTCAAATGGTAAAGAGCTCTCTAAATACAAAAGTATTAACGTTATGATAAATGATTCTCGTCTGTGACAACGAGAAGCTACAAAATAAAGAGCTGGTTGTTTTGAATTTGCATGGAAACAACAGGACTAAGCTGTTAATAGATAAAATTCCTTAAGTTATATTTTTCTGTTTTGAAACAAACAAAATTAGCGATTTTTTCTTCATAATGAACCCAAGGGGTCAGATTCAAGACACTTAACCCGAAACCTCTACCATTATAACCAAACTGAATTCCATTTTGCTAAAATAATACAAGAAATTAGAAGGAGAATCATGCTCTCACATTAAATTATTCTCGCTGACTGAATAAATATTATTCGTATACCGCGGTTTCGGATACCATCAAGACTGAAAACTGGGATATAACGATATATATGCACACAAAAAATAGTTAATCCATAGCTAACATTCCCAGCCTTGAGCCACAAACTTCAGGATTCGAACCATTTTTCTACGATATGAGGAACATTTATGAGAATTTCTTTCATCATATGAGTTTGAGACAGGATCCCCCCCTCTCAGATATTCATGTTCTTCCCATCCCAACGAAACAAACCAGTCGCAACACATTCCTGACTAATTAGTCGTATTATGTGCTCGTTATATATGTGACCTTAGTCTGTTTGTCAGAGTAAAAACACTGCAATCAAATGCATTTGATTGTCTAAACTTGATTTTGGCTAATGAACTAACTGTGTATTGGATTCTGTTAGTACGGGGAAAAAAATGATTTCCATTCTGTATTCAAGTTGCTGTTCAACTTATATTGAATTAATAATAAGGTATTGATTAGATAGATAAATGGCCTCAGGGTAGCAAATGCCACATTATTTCACTTAATGCATAATAATAAATTGTTTCGTAATAATTAGGAAATAGTTCATTATTTTATTTATTTTATTTTTTGTAGAAAAATATTACAAAAGTAAAAATTAAAATGACAATTCCATGAATTTCTTTTCTACGGCCACAATCTCGGATTAAATCTCTACTTGAAAATAGTTTGGATAAATATTCTGCAAACCTTTTTCACCTTCCTGAGAATCCCACAGTGCTAGATTTCCCATCTTTCAAAAAATGAAATCCATTTCGGTTTTGTAATTCAAAGTAATTCATTTTCTTCCTTGATTGGATACTTTAAACCACCCATCACATCAATAGATATCCATTGTGTGTTTCTTTTTTGTATTCTTGCTGTGAGAATTTTAACATCTTTCTTTATGGATCTTATTTCCATAGGATTTTTTTCCTACTGAATTACATTATTCTGAATAAAAGAGACAATATTGATGTAATGACCTCACAGTTATTTTTCTTCCCGAAAACAGCTATCATTTAGATGAAATAAAATACCCAATCGAACAAAAGCATTTTTTTTTTTTTTTACTTTCGCCCAGATCCTGGAAAATGAGCTCGAAACACAATAAAACCGAAAGAACGTAATAACATTCGCATCATAGAGCGCATATGTCGGTTACATGCAGCATCCGCGAGACGTAAAAAAGAAACAAGAATTCTCCTAAAATTACTTTGTAGCTATGCACTCCTTGGAAATGATGAAAAAAATTCCAACGTCCATTAGAATAAAATGCATATCTGTTTTTCATAAAGAAACTGGAAATCAGATCATTGAAAATATACTGTCCAATTTGGTGTACTGAAATAATTAGATACAAAAGATAATATACTATATGAAACGAAAATAGGTAATAGATATGAAATTATTTTAAAAATTTATTTAATTTAGAATAATGCAGAAATATTACAGAAAAATTTTAAATGATTCAGAATGTCATAAATGTTGCATTAAAATGTAAATGATTTTAAGTAGTTTAATTTAAATTTAACTGTTATGTACTGTGGTGCATTAGTTTTATTAATTAATGTATTTAAGGTGTAGATGGTTTCATCCTACATTATATGAGACCATCATCTGCTGAAGACCAGAAGTACCTTGCGTTTAATTAAGTGATAATTTATTAAAATAAATACAGAATTTATTTTTGATTTCTTTGCTTTTCTACCAGCATTTGTTTGAAGATCATCAAACTCTTCAAAACTGCATGCTGTTAACAAAGAATCGTGGATCGCCATGCCATCATTTTCGTGGTTGATAACAAGAAGACAATGTCGAAAGATTGTGCACTCGCTTTGCTAAAGATAATGTCCAAAAACCTCAGTAACCTGCAAATTCTGTTTCTTTACTAGATAACAGCTTTCAGTTTCTCGAGTAAGTTTTAAGTAACATTTCATGTAATTTTAAAAGTTTGTTAAAAAAAGATTGCTTTGTTTTAAATCAGTGCACATGTGAACCATGTTAATTTTTTTGAAAATTGTGCCATGTGAACAACTCGTAAAAAAAAAACAGAGTGAAATATTCTCAAAAATATATTTCTGTCAATCATAAGAAGTGACAATGGGCAATTGTGACGGACAAAATTCAAGAGACGGACAATATTATCAAATGAAAGACACTTTTAAGGGGAAAAAAATGCACTATTTATTACATAATTATCAATCTCATTGGTCTATTCCTTGCACACACACGCTATAGGAAATCTTGTTAAAAAAAACGGTAGAATGATTTTTGTAGCTAGGTGGGACCAATCTCTATGCCTAACCGTAAATATTGTCATAATTTTCTTGTGCACTATTACTGAGCGTACCAGATATCACAATCTAACACAATTAATATTTCATGACTAGTTGACGATTTTTTCATTTTATATTATTACTCAAGCCTTTGATTCCATCACTTCTTGCATCTCTGTTTCCTAAAACTCTCAGAACTACATCAATTACCAAACGTGACCGTAGGGTGCTACGAGGAGTGATACATAAAAGCCACCATTCATCGGCTGACATGTTGTATGCGAAGTTCCAGGCATCGACTAGAACACAAATCTGCACAAAAACGTTCAGAACTGAGGCTCACAACATGGGTTTCCATGGTAGGACCGCAATATGTAAGCCCCAGGGGTGCGCCAGTTGTGTCCGGAGCCTGTGTGCAAAACTATAGTTGGCGCCACTATGCCCCTCCCCCTATAAAAACACTTTATAAAAACGTTATTTTTAATATTTGATGCCAATAAAGTGAGTATTTCATTTTGAATTTTATCTCCTAAATATGAGGGCATATTTTTAAAGTCAGGATCATTTAGCTACACGTCGCGTGTGTTCCGATATAAAAGGATCAAACTTTTCTAACGTCTCAATGAAAGGGGAGGGATTCTGCTTTTGGCTTTTGATGAGAACGGACGTATTATTTTAGACTGAGCCTGATTAGATTGCATACAAGGTTTCTCAGAAATCCCACATTGCACTGGCACAGTTTGATTCCTACTGTCTCCCCCTCTGCATGAAACATGCAAGAGGTCAAATGATCGGCAGGCCCCACTCGCAATGAGGACCAGTGGTGGATTTAAGATTTTATAGGGAGGTAGGTTTCAAATCTCTGGCCAAGTGAGATACTGATACTCCTTTCCCCATTTAGTAGGACGCTACAAGGCTAAATATTGCTAGTAGACCACCTTAGCCTACAGGACTTTTGCTGGCAGGCCCCTAGCCCTGCGGAATTATATACTCGTCATCCTTACAAGGCTTCAATCAGAAACGGATAAACTAGGTATAATTCCTAATGAGCAGTTCGGATTCAGAAAAAACCACACTACCGTACAACAGATTCACAGACTAGTCGAATTCATCACCAAAGCCTTCAACTGGAACCTCCATACAGCTGCAGTCTTTATAGATGCTGCGAAGGCTTTTGATAAGGTCCTCTCTACAAGCTCATCAGGGTCCTCTCTACAAGCTCATCCCATTCAATATACCAACTAATCTAGTAAAAATAATTCACACATACCTCAAAGACAGATTCATACAAGTCAAAATAAATGAAACTGCGTCAACCAGACGCCAGGTCCTGGCAGGTTTGCCGCAGGGCTCACTCCTGCCCCCCCCCCTTGCTGTTTTCTATCTACATAGCTGATATCCCTCAAAACCCAATCTCAACAATCACTGCGTTATACGGATGATACTGCGTTATTAGCAAGATCTCTGAGCCCCAAACTAGCCATCAAAAGACTCCAAAGCAGTAATCACACATTAGAGAAATGGTTGATGGACTGGAGGAGCCAAGCAAACCTACAGAAGAGTTCATCCATGCTGTTCACTAGAAAGAAGTTTCAGAGCAAGGAAGACATACATCTACTAGGAGTTAAGATCCCATGGCAGAGTGAAGTCAAATATCTCGGCGTGATGCTCGACAAAAAACTACAATTCACCAGTCATATAAAACACGTAAGCTCAAAGATATCCAAAGAAACCGCCCAACTCTACTCTATGATCAACAGAAAAAGCAAGCTGGACATTCAGAACAAACTTCTCATATACAGAATGGTAATACGCCCAGTCATCTCTTACGCATCTCCTGCATGGAGCCATACCTCGAATACAAATATTCAAAAGCTGCAGAGAATACAGAACAAATGCCTGAGAATGAGTTTAGATGCCCCATGGTTTATCAGAAACTCCCAGATTCACAGAGATGTCAACATTCCCTACATCATATCCCTCCTCCACGACCTAGCAGTAAAGTTCTTCAAGACAAATAATCATCCGAACCCGCTGATCAAGCAAGCTTCAGACTACAATGAAGTAGAATTCTTCAAATACAAAACATCCAAGTCAATTCTATGCTCAGCTGAACACAGCTAATCTCACTGCCCTTCCAGGGCGAGCTTAAAGCTCAATAATTCTCCACTCAAAGAACTTTCCTTCTCAGACAAATGGGAATATGAAAAGCATTTATGCTTCACCCATCAAGTCAGTATCGTTCTGCGAACATCTCAATGCATTTTAAAAAAATTGCCACTGTTATGATCGTAAAGTTTATTACTTTTAACACGAAGAGCTAGATTTTGTTTGCCTAAAAAGTGTACTACAAAAATTATTCTTTTTATAACTTCATACCAACGTTTCCTTTCATTATCTAAAACTGTTTGCTGCTAATGATCAATACAAGTTTTATTTTTTAAGGACGTAATTAATTCTGTCCATTTTTTGTAATTGTTCAAATGATTTAAATTTTTCTCATGACGATTCAGGTACATTGCAAGATGTTGCCTATACTCTGCTGATAACAGCAGAATACAGAATAAAGTTAAAAACTGGAGCTGATTTTCTTATATACGTTTAGAGCAAATGCGAGTGTGAACAAGATTAAACAAATTTAAACGCGCGTCATCCTGTAAACAGTAAACTCACGGAAGTTCAAGTTTTTACTTGTTTACGCTAAACTACTTGTTAGAACTAGGATCAGAATAAATTAAGATCTTAAGGAATAATAACAAATAAGTGATTATAAATAATTTATTTAAGACAAATCAATAAAATATAATTAAAATTTAAACAAAAATGTAATTTATTTTGATATAATTAATGAATAATATTTTTTTAAAGTATTTCCTCCTCACTTGAAATCATTGGCGCCTTTACTATCCTGGCGTCTGTGTGCGTCGCACACTTGCACATATTGCCGGTGCGGCCCTGAGCCCCACGTTACCCGAGAGTGTACAGTGGGACGTGGAAGCTTAGAAAGCTGTGTTATGGTGCGATGAATCACACTACACCCGCTACCGAGCAGATGGAATGGTGTGGTGAATGCCTGATGAACGTCTCTCACCAGAGTGCGTAATCCCAACTATGAAATTTGGAGGTCGCGGTGTGATGGTATGGTCCTGTTTTTCCTGGTTTGACCTCGGAAGTCTGTTTTTGTTGCCACGAACATTGAACTTCGATAGCTATCTGACCATTCTAGACAGTGCAATGCTTCCTACTTTGTGGCATTTACTATGGAACTGACATTGTCTCTTTCAGCAAGACAATGCACCGCGTAAATGCGTGATTTGTGGACATGAACGTCACTACATTTGACTGTCCTTCACAGACCCCTGATCTCAACCCTGTTGAACATCTGTGGGATGAACTGGAGCATCGGGTGAGGTCAAAGGACATCCGTTCCACAACAGTCCAGGACCACATTACATGCCTATAGGAAGAATGGTCCAAAATTCCTATTGATGGCTATCGTACGCTTGCGGAAAGTATTCCCCTCATGATTGCTGCAGTCATCGTAGCGAAAGGTGGGTCTACGTCATATTAAGGTTGGCGCCATGGCCGTTTGTTCCTCACATTACGGTGTCCGTTAACTTCTTTTCACGTAGTGTATATATAATGACTGGAACTAGCGTGCTATCCTCAGTGATATCTGATTTAAAATAAACTGTCTTTCTGTAACTTCAATTATAAATGTTGCTTGGCAACTTAAGCGTAATCTGTGCATTGTCGTATACGAGGTTCAATTTGCATGTATTTGCATTTTCTATTTTAGCAGTTCTTTTTTTGGCATTATGTGTGCTTTTTGATCATCGAATGTTAACTAGAGAGAGAGAGCCTTATTATACCCTATGATTACGTGTATATTTCATGTAATGTAAAAATCTGCTCTTGATAATCTCTGTTTGACCTAAACTCAGACTGCGCTTCCCAATTTTCCCTTCAGTAACTTTTTTAGCCTTTTCTCAAGTATGCTTGCATAACTCTTTAATGAATTACTCAGCGAGAAAATTCCTGTGTAATTTTTACCATCTGTTTTATTTTCCTTTTGATAAATTCACAAGATGAGCTGACTCCTCCTATCATTCGCCAAATCCTCTGGATTATACAGTTTAAACCACTTTCACCATTTTAATTTCTAGCTGAAGAAATTCTATATGATTTCTTCTTTGTATACAATGCATGCTGATCTGGCTGAATCGCTCACATGTGCCACTTATTCTTCATGGTTTGGTTTTGGTTTTCAAACCAAGTATTTGAATATTTGATTGCACACTTCAAATCTAAGATCAACGTTTGAAAGGTTTTAAAATAATCAACTTTGATTATTTTCGAAATTATTTTCAAGATTTGATTTTAAATAGGATATTTAAATATCTTTAGCCATTCTGGTGACACCGCTTCCATAAAATTGTGTTTCTATTTGTATGTGTGTTTTCTCTCCAAATGAATTTATAAATAGCGTAATGTTAAAATATTTGTGTTCGTAATGACTAATACATATACTGAGCAGGAATCTAGAATCACCCATCATCATTATTAGCAGTTATTGTTGCTCTAAATATTCCCAGAACATTTATGTATTCTTACTCTTTTGACTGTTCATGTCTACAGCAAGAACCTGCTTTTTGTTTTCTTTATATGAGCTTTAATGAAAAAAAAAAACTTAAAACAAAAACACTTATAGAATCTTCCTTGGCATAAGTTAGTCTGGTTTACATTTCCATTTTGGAAATATAAAATCCACCTCCTTCGATCTGAAATTAGTTTCCATTCAGGAACTTTGTCTTTAGTATTGAATATTATAGCTAATTCCTCCTTTTTCCGATCATTGATTCCAAGTAAATTACCTTGTAGTTATTATGTAGCAGGCTCTCGTATATTGACCTTATTCGTTTCAGTAACACCAATTATGTAGACGTAGTACTTCTCTGTTAGCTCATCTTCTTTAGCGTGGATATTTCATACTTTGATGGAGCCCATCTTCATTTCTGCTCATAGTGAAAACAACGTAAGTCTCCCAAAACTTGGCGATGCCCTAATCGGTATGCTTACCTGATCGTGTTTTGCCATCATAATATGTGCAGCGTCAGCCAATAGAGAATACCATTTATTCTCCTAAATACCAAATGGCCAGCTCATCTTCGTTCGTTCAGCATCTAGTGCTTGGGATCAGAAGTACCGCCCAGTTCACAGTGTTCCTTATAGACTATGAAGGTCTCCAGCCAGTTATCCCACTTATCTTAAATGAAAACAGTTATGCCTAAAATAGTATAGAACATAATTGGTTTCTCGAATGCAGTCCCCGACTTATGTGACCTTTGGCTTTCTCACAATACTTATGTACTACGGGTTTTCATCGTTTCGGAGTTCATTAATCCTTTAAAAAACAGCCATCATCGTCTTTATTCTTCCTTAGATCTTTGCCTTTAAACGGTTTAAAGTTGATTAATCTTTCTCTACAACGAATATTAGTACAGCACGGGTATTCTCTGCGTAATGATTTCTGAAGTCAAGAAAAACCAAATAATATCCACCAAGAATAATATTTTACATAAGTATCTGAAGAAATCATCTATGCACAGGCTGTGCGTGCGTGCGTGTGTGTGCTCACACACACACAGATTATGTTTGAAAGTCGGTGCGAAATCTCATGAAATTTTAGTGTCATGTACTGCAACTAGAGAGCAGCACCATCCCTTAGCTTGCGCTTGCGCATTAATCAGAACATCAGTTACTGAGCAGACAATGATGTCGACTTATACTGTATAGTACAGTGATAATGGGTGGTCGTCTTTGTATGCTACTCCTGAACTAGAATAGCTGTGACATGCGCAGGGCTGTCAGGAATTGCAATTGCATTGTCCTAAAAGTTGGAGGATTCAGTAATAAATTAAAATATATAAAAATTATGAAACAATTAATAGCTATTTTAATTTATAATTCTAATTGTTTTTATTTAAATATTAAAGAAATAAATAACTTTTATTTAATACACCTTAATGAATTTATTAGGATTTTACTTAAATATGCACATGTAATATTATTGTTGATTAGAGGAGATTGATTAGAGGAGAGGGTAATGGATGGCAATGTTGTAGCCAATAAAGTTCTAACTGAGGCTCGGCTATTGCTGTTACTGCTGTTACCCTCCTGCCATGATCAGAGCTTTAATAGCTCAATAACATAACACCTTATCCCCACACTGTCCTCTAGAGATAACGGGGAAGATGAAAAGCATTCTTGCTTCACCCCTTTATGCCAGTCCTTATAAGGATTGTTGAATGATTAGGGTAGTGGTTTTGGAATCGACCGTGAGATGCGGTGATTAATACCCTTGGAGGGTAATGGATGGCAATGCTGTAGCCAATGAAGTTCTAACTGAGGCTTGCTATTACTGTTACCCTCCTGCCATTATCAGAGCTTTAATAGCTCAAAAAATTGTTTATTAGTCTCTCTCTCTCTCGACAACGAAGATTAGTACATCACGGATAATTAATAACACCCACTGGATGCAACACAAGACTAATGATCAAGTCAGAACAGATTTAAACTTCCCAGATAATATAATAGACACAATCATTAAGCATCAACTGAGATGGTTTGGTCATATTCAGAGAATGGTCCCCTCATAGACTCCCACATTTAGCTCTGAATGGATATATAGGAAGAAAAAGACCTAGAGATATAGGAAGAAAAAGACCAAGAAATACTTGGATAAAGTTGCTGAAAGAACATTCACATCTACCTAGCTATAGAGTCATGATTGAGATGGCTAGAGATTGCGATAAGTGGAGAACCTTTCTTCTTAGTGGACTCAACCCGTTACCAATCGGATGAGATGAGATGATGAATATTATTGTAATGTTAGGGGAATCTACCGTGAGATGCGGTGATTAATACCCTTGGAGGGATGGATGCAATGCTGTAGCCAATGATGTTCTAACTGAGGCTCGGCTGTTGCTGTTACCCCCTTGGGCGCTGAGATTCGAGAGTTTTGAGTTCGCTCTCTTAGGGTTTTTGCCTTGAGGGAGCAAATTTGAGTCTCTGGGGAGGGTGTTCTCCGGCACGGCCTGGTGAGGGGCTTTGTCGGTGGATGCGTTTCCCTGGAATATGAGCGGTTCTGCTCGGTGGTGGGGGAGCCTGTCACTGAGTGGAGCCAACGCTGAGTTGGACAGTCTTTCGGCCACCATGGAGTGGGTCTAGGGATCGTCCGAATTTTTAGAGTTGCCTTTACTTAAACATCGGTAATGGATCGCAATGCTGTAGCCAATGAAGTTATAACTGAGGTTCGGCTATTGCTGTTACTCTCCTGCCATGATCAAAGCGTTATTTATATATAGCTCAACACCTCATCCTTACACTGTCCTGTACAAATAACGGGGAATATGAAAAGCATTCTTGCTTTGCCTCTTTAAGCCAGTCCTTTTAAGGATTGTAATGTTAATGATGTAAGTGTGAATCTAGTAAATCGCTCAAATCAGTTGGAAGAGTAATTGCTCATGTTATTTCAAATGGTTGAATGTCAACGGTCTTCTATAAATTGGATACAGGATATAAGTTTCCTGCTTACGCCTCATTTCTGATGAAAATACTTTGGCATCATCAGTTTTGCAATTAGTTTCAGAACTGTTTGATGTTTCTTTCCTCTCTACTTCTTTGATCATATTATTTTTTTGTTTAAGACAAACGAAGAAACAAACAGACGGTTCCTTAGAAGAGCGAAAGTTTGTCTCATTCAATTCTTCAGTTATTTTCGCTTTGGTTAAACGAAGAGAAACAAACCCATTATAATCAGATTAAACCAAGTTCACAAACAAACTGTTATCTCTTTAAGGTAATTAACTTTATCTTTGTTTTCAGCTTTATATTCTTACTTAAAAAGTTTTATTTCCTTGTTTTTGTGACTTTCATTACAAACTGAAGAAAGGTCTTTTTTATTGGACTAAAACAGAATCTGAAATGTCAATGTTCTATAATTAAATAAGTCTTCTTTCTAAAAAAGGTTTTTATGTGTTTAAATAATCTATTGGTGGATTTCAAGTATTTAATTAATAAGAGATCGAAGTGGCAGGGAAGGTGGACGTCCTGAGGTAGATTTGAACTCTTTCACAGAAAGATTTAGTTTACAGGAAACTTCAGACGTAAGGAATTTAATCACTCCACTTGCATGTTTTTAATCCACTAGCATGTGCCTAATTTTCATTGGACGATGTGTACTTAACGTCTGAGAAATCAAAACAAAGATATCTTTTTATTTTTACTCAAGAAAGAAAGCGTCTTATTATTGGCTGGACGAAACTGGTAATCAAATTTCGTTCCAAGTAAAGAGATGAACTTAAGAGAAAGGACTAACCAATTTTTAAATCTTGCTTCTGATGAAGTCTTTAATCAAACAATTACGACCTCAGCCAAAGCACCATTCTTAAACATAATTAATCCGACATTGTAAAAATTGCATTCGTTAGAGATAAAAATTCTGTCATCCAGTTCAGTTTAAAGGAGAAATTTACACCCGTCATTCTAATTTTAGAAGTATTTGCACATTTCTGTGATATGCTATCTCGATTTGCTATCGTAGAAATGCTGTGATCTTACGTAAAAATCTATATAAGTTTTTCTGTTTGTTGTTGTGACCACAGTCTGATAGATTGAACGTGTTGATCGAACAGCTGCCATAAAATTATTCTTTGACATTGTGGGTAAAAACCATATTTTGTAGAAGCAAATGTGTGAATACTTATAATTATGGATTATTTTATTAGCATATTATAGATCCAGTCATATTTTATAGCCAAATATGGAAAAAGGTCTTAAAAGTTTGAAATTATACTAAATAATGTAACCTTTGTAGTGCACTAATGCGATTCCGAAAGTTACATTCTCATAAGCTCTCTGGTAAACTTTCGAAACACTTAAAGTTTATTTTCATATTTAACTATAAAATATAACTGAATCCATAATATTCTTTGTTGTAGCATCTTGCTTATGCCGAATTAAAGCCTTTGGGCTGTATACTTTTTAGTAATTATAACAAGTAAATTTTGACTTCGACTGAGGAAGGCGTACCACAGTCTCTGCAATATCTCAAAATCTCTAGAAGAAACCAGAACAAACGTCGCTTTAGAGTGATAGTGTTAATGCCATTGCATCTATTATCCCCCCCCCCACACACACACTCACTGTTGTGTAAGAACTTTCACCACCATCCCGCACACTTGAAATAAATAAAATAAAATGTGAAATTTGTCACTAGAATAGCACTTTGCGCAAGAAAGTAATCAAATTAGAGCGATTACATTTACTGCCAATCTCTCTCTCTCTCTCTCTCTCTCTCTCTCTCTCCCTCCCTCCCCTATGCAATGCGCGCTACAATACAAAGAAAGCTCTAATAATTACATCTCGATGTATCGCTTTCTAAGATAGAAAGCTTCTATGCGCCGATGTCTTTTCAATTACGTATACGGGATTTCCCATAATGCAGGGACTTTTCTGCTATATCATGTTAGTGATTCATCTTCTTTTCTCTAATTGAATTATCATTGTCCGTCACAAACAGCCTTCTAACATTCTCTTGCCGTTTAGAGGCGCCCCTGTGTTTGCTTGCTGACCGTGATATACTGCCAGATACCAAACGCCTGACATACAGTAGACAAAAGTTCTGGCACGGCACTTCCATTGTTCATCTTTCAGGAACTGTTAATCCGTTGTGCTGCGATCGGTTTAAATCACTCAGCGATGACGGGTGGAAGGCCAGCGTCACTGGTCAACACATTAGGGGTTTCTGTGGGATTAATACAAGCGTTATCTGCGTACACGGCCGTGAGGGACGCCTTGCTTAAACATAGGAACACCACTAAGCACAGTATAGAACAACATCTCTACCATCTTTATTAGATAATATTCTTTTTTTTTTTTTACACGATCTTGTTTCGTGTACCGAAACATGTCGGATTTTTCATTCATCTGATTTCGTTTTCGGTAATATGCTAGTAAGAAACTCCTGGAAACGAAACGGTCAGTTTACTCGTAAACACTTTAACAATTAAATAATGCATACTTGTGATAATTTTATTTGGAACATTAGCAAACTCTTTATAACAAGGAAAATTATCGGAAACTTCATAACAATAACATTCATCAAACTCTTCATGATAATGAAATTTTACCAGAAACTGTTCATAACAATGAAAATTATCATGAACTCTGTGCACAATGAAAATGATCAAACTCTTCAAGACAACGAAAATAATCAAAAATCCTTCATGACAATAACAATGATCAGAAACTTAACAATAAAAATTATCTGAAACTACACTACACTAAAAATTATCCTTTTTACATAACAGTAACAATGATCAGAAATTCTTCATAACAATAAAATTGATCAAACCATGAAAATTATCAATAACTCGTCATAACAATGGAAATTCTATTAGTGATAAATGTATGACTTCATCTGGTTTCTACTAAGGTGGACAGGATAAGTATATTGTAAGTACTCTTTCTTTCGAGGAAGAAAATGCAAATTTTTATATTGCAATCATTTGTTGAAGTGGATATCTCAGACACCTTTGTAGTTTTAATTATTTCATTCATTTAAATCTGAAATGACTTTAAATACGCATACCAGCCACTGAATTATAAACTTTATGCAGATACGTAAACATCACTTACGCAGTGTATATGAAAAATACTTGGTCACATTCGTCATCACGTGTTCTAGGCAACTATTTAAGAATAATCAACAACAACCATGAGTTCAACGCCCGTATGTGTCTGATGCCATCTTGATAAGATTCTTCCATTGCATTCTATTCTGTGCAAGATGACTCAGTTTGTGTGTAGAGAGTCCGCACCATTTGACGATCCTCATTCACCTCCTCTTCCAAGATGTCATTTTCAAAGATCTCTGCTGGTGGAGAGATTTCTTTTAGTTCTTTGATTACTTCTGTTGCAATATTTAGTTGATTTTTATGTAGTTCACTGCAATATCTTGTTTATCTGTGTATGATTTCAGTCTTCTCCATCAATACTTTACCATCTTCATCTTTGACTGCTACTGACCTTGTTTGCCTCTTCTTATTGATATTTCTTATAAGTTTATAGACCTTCTAGTTTTGTGTTCTCATAGTACTGTTCAATGTCTTTGCATTGGTCCTCCAGCTACTTTCAGATCTTGCTGCTTTCCGTACTTCATTGCATTTTTGACGGTATAACTGGTCTGCTGCTTCTGAATTCTCTCTTAAGTTTCAGTTCCCTTGTACTAATTTCAGGGTTTCCTGCGCTATCCATTTCTTATTGATCTCCTCTTTTTCAGGAATTACTTGCTCTACTGCTTTTTAGTACTGTACTCAGTCGTTCTGCTCTTGTGTTTATATTCTGTTTTTCACTTGTGGCCTTAAGCTTAGTTTCCAGTATGTTTTGATATGCTATCCTTAGCCTGTCTTCATTTAGTCTTGAGATGTCTCTAGCCTTTTGGAACTTTCTTTTGTATTTCTGTTTCAGGTTTATTCTTATATTCGCAATCACTAAGCTGTGGTCCGAATCAATATCAGCTCCTTCGAATGATTTGCAATGTTGAACTGAGGTTCTCCATTTCTGGTCTATTAATATCAGATCGATCATATTCATGTGTTTGTCATCGAAGGAGCACCACATCAATTTACGACAATCTCTTTGTTGGAATTTGGTATTGCAAATCATCAGGTTGTTATCCGTGGCAAATTCTAGAAGCATCTCTACACGTTCATTTCTTTTTCCCTATCCAAATTTTCCCATAACCTTTTCCCATCCTGTGTTATTTCTGCCAATCTTTGCATTCCAGTCTCCTCCAGTGATGAGTATTTCCTGCTTCGGTATCTCATCAATTTGTAGTTGTAGAGCTCTGTAAAATCTCTGAATGTCTTCATCTTCACTCTCCGTAATAGGCGCATATACTTGAATGGTCGTGATATTAAATGGTTGGGCGCACTCAATCTTGCAACTATTATCCTTTCACTAACTGGTTTTTATCCTATCATTGCCTGACAGTCCTTGTTTCTTAGCGGGAAACATACGCCTGCTTCATGCTTACTTTCATTTCTTGATCAGAGAACTCTTCCACCATTTGTTTCTCCTGACAGTGTCCATCTCATTTCTGAAATAACCAAGATATCGCATCTGTATTTCTTCTTGAAGCAACCACAATTTTCCAGTTGCCCATAGTGTACGGGCAACTGATATTCCATCCTTTACAGGCTTGAGTTTTATTTTTTTTTGTCTTTGTTTTCAGTAGCTGATTTTTCGATTCAACCCTGATTGCTCGATTGGTGACGTGGACCATGTTTGACCGGGCGACGTCCGAGCCGGCATGAGTCTTTTCTCTTGTTTTTTGGCATCGAATTTCAATCGTATTTTCTTTTTACTGTCAGCACATCGACACTTATCTGACAAACCCTCAGTCTTCCTTGAAAAGCTCCGGAGAGATGAAAGAAGGAGCATAGAGTTTAAGAATTCTGCTGGTCAGTAATAGTGAGTAGCGTTGATCACAATGAAAAAACAACAAACAAACAAAGGATCTTTCAGAGTTCGATAAAGGGCGGCTTATTGTGGGCGCCCGTCTGACTGGAGCCATGATTTTGAAAACAGCAGAGCTGCCTGGTTTCTCAAAAAAAAGTCAGATAACGCGAGTAATCAGTGAAAAAATAACCTGCATTGCTTATCTAATCTAAGAGGCGTAACTGTGGTGCTAAGACAATCTGAGAAGGCTTGTACGGACAAATAGAACTTCCTGTGTGCAGCAATTGACCGAAGAATTTAATGAAGGCTCTTCACGACCCATATCTCACCGAACTATGCGCAGGGAATTGAAGAGAATCGGTATTGGCAGTCGTATACTTATATGTAAACTACTGATTTCTGTGAAGAACTGGAAAGTTCGTGTACAGTGGTGTCAAGAGCACTGTGACTGGATGCTAGAAGACTAGAAAAACGTCATGTGGTCCAACGAGTCACGGCACACTTTGGTCTGTACCGACGATAGGCACAGGGTTTGGGGGAAGCTCCGTGAAGCAATGAACCCAGCTTGCCTTGTGAGCACAACTCAAGATTCTGGAGGTAGTGTTATGATGTGGGACATGTTCTGTTGATACGGAATGGGTTCCTTATTATTGTTGGAAGGTCGGGCGTCTTCCGAGGAATAGGTGAACATTTTTGCGGATCATATCCATCCTGCAATGTACTTTTATCCAGCAGGTTACGGTTTTCATAGACGACAATCCCACTGTTCATTGCACAGAATTGTTCAGCAAGCATAATAGCGATTTCCGCCATCTTCCCTGGTCACTACAAAGCCCGAATCTGAACCCCATTGGAATGTATGGGACATGTTAGAAAAACAGATCCAGGAGCAAAGACATCTTCCGTCAAATCTTGAGCAAGTTAAAGGACTATAATAAATTTAGTTTAATCCTTTATCCAAGTGTAAGCAAACAGAGTTTGCGCCTGAAGTATCTTCAGAACTGAGGACTGTCTGGTGAACGCCTGTTATGTTGTTTACGTAGATTCAAGCCAGCAATTAGTGGAATGTATGTCAAACCGCGTATTTGCTGAAATTCGGGCTAAAGGAGGTACAACACGGTATCAAATAAAAGTTTCTGTTTCAGTAGACGGTATGTATATAAAAAATATAAAATGAAAAGACAAAATAGTACCATAAAAAAACTTGTTTTAAATGAAATCTTTACTGTTCTTCCCATTACTTTCCGATGGCTCAAAAGAATTTAGGAAACTTTTCTAAACAAAAAACAAAAAAAAAACACTAAAGTAACTTCCTTCTTGTTGTATTGTAATGGGCAATCTTTCCACAGACTTGCCAAACAAGGTCATATTTACGCTATATTTAACAAAGAACTGTCTCTTTAAAGATCTCTCCTTGTGAGGTTTAGATAGATTTATTTTGTACTGTTAGACAGGGTGCCTCTTTTAATATTTTATTGGAGCATATCAACTATTCCGAATATTCATGTAACGAGATAAAGAATTTTGGAAACCGTCTTTTCATCAACAAAAAAGTCCAGTCAAATATTTTCAAACAAGGAGCTGAAAAATAATCATTAATGAAAAGAAACACGTTAATTTTATTATCATAAATTATTTGAAAACTGGATTTTTCTAAAAAAAAAAAAAAAAATAGAGAGAGAGCTTCTTGCATAGCTAGAATGTAAAGTCTGTACATAAATTTGGGAAGGATTTAAGCTTCACCGGTAATTTAATAAATAATGGGGTCTTCACACAAAGACATCTTTTTATACAGCCTTTGAAATCATCTTGAGCTAATGTAAAGCTTTTCAAGAAAAGCATAAATTATTGAAACCTTCTGAGAAAAAACAAACTATGAAAAGTGAGTGTAAATTTATGATAAAAAAGGCATTAACTGATTTTAAAATTTAGTTGCTCTTGTTTATAAAGTTTACCTCTAGAGTAGGTCGATATTGTCATTTAGGAAATGATTTAATTTTACTTAGCTTTATTTATTACGAAAGGATCGGTCCTAGACTCTTCTGAATTAACGAACTATTGTTTTCACATAGCGTTTTGATTGTACAAAATTTATTTCCATTTAATTCATGAATCACTGTAAGGCTTCATTGTTGTTATGACGTCATCATCAATGTTAATTATATTGTGACGAACTGTAAAGATGAGACTATTTCGCGCATGTCACGACAGTTAATTATTCACTATAAATGTTAACTGTTTCCTTAAGTATTAATTTTGTGTGCATATTCAAATCAACAATTTAATACATGTGATGCAGTTTTAAAGACAAAGGAATATGTAGAAATATTATTTATACGTTTATTGCATTACATAATAGGATTTGTATATTACTTTGCAGACATGTTACATGTAACATAAATAACATTGAATAAAATTAGATTAAGTGCATATTACAGTTAATCTAAATGAAGCTTACTTGGACTTCATTTAGATTAACCGAACGGAAATAGTCTTATATGAAAAACTGAAGAAATTATTACGAAAATGAAGACATTTTCGGATTCAACTAGTATCTTTAGAATTCTATGCATATCATTTTTCAAATTTGAATATTTTCTCCACACTCATTACACACA
This sequence comes from Typopeltis vanoorti, assembly GCF_054136105.1. Taxonomy (NCBI): domain Eukaryota; kingdom Metazoa; phylum Arthropoda; class Arachnida; order Uropygi; family Thelyphonidae; genus Typopeltis; species Typopeltis vanoorti. The sequence goes on along the minus strand of NC_143556.1, from coordinate 107,542,405 downwards.
GCGGAAGGAACCGCCTGAAGAGGTTTTAGCTTCGCTTTTAAAACGAATAATAATAAAGATTACAAGATTTATAGCCGGCAATCTGGCAGCGAAAAACTAGAATGATGGAACACTCTAGAGATAGCGATTGGCCTAAATCTTTTACTGGATGCTGTCTTATCACCGGTGCAGGTGTCACACACGCGGATTGCAGCTTCCTTCCGACATAAGAAAGTTAATAGAAATCATTTTGGTGACATTTTTGCCACAACTACTGTTTCAACTTAGATAAGTCACTTTCTAAGTTCTGCTTTATGTGCGCAAGATGTCATGATGTCAGAGAGCATGAAGGCGCTAATGTGTCTAATCAATGTAATGCAATAACTATATTTCACGTAACTTAAGATAGTAGTTTAGTGAAAATGCTGTTTGTTCCTTTTTTTTGTATCGATTTTTATTTTCATTTCTGATTTGATCCCTTTAAAAGCAAACATAACATAAAAACAAAATTTAATATAAATTTAATAAAATTTATAAATTTTGATAAGAAATAAATAAAGGTGTATCAATTATTTTTAAATTATTTTTAAAAAGATGTCAAATTAATTCAAATTTCTTAAAAATAAAAAGTATATTGATCTTTTTAAAATATATTTTTAATAAAATTGTTAAATCTTAAGTATTTTTTGCTTTTTGCTGGAGAAATGAAAAATTTATATTTCACGCAATATATCAACTAAATAGTTTCCAGTACTAACGTACTAGATGGATTTTTAAAGAATATTACTCTTTTTTTTTTCTTGTTCAAATGTTTATCAGAAATTACGATTTACAAGCAAGTCAGGTTGCATTCTTTCTAATTTGATTCTAGACAGGCTTATTTACCATCTTGAGAGCTTCCTTATTTCTTTCATTATGATAAACTTTCTCCGCTATTCGACTATCCATTTACTCTTTTGTTTATCTTTCTTAATACACACTGTTCTCAATCCCGTATTCATCTCAGCATTTCTTAAGTATTATTTACATTTCTAAGTCACAGTTTAAAGCATTGATATTCAACATCGGTTTTCGCAATTAGAATTTCATTTACTGTATGTCCTTTTAAAATCTATTCAGAGAGAGACTTTTAAAAATTTACATATTAATACAAATGACTTTCGTGAGCTATCATCAGTAATTCTGGCTGTTTTTTGTTTACATCGTTCTCTTAAAACACATGCAGCTTTGTAGTTTAATTATCTGAATGGATTTTCACTTCAATCTAGAAACATTTCGTGCTGATTCAGTTGTTTTTTTTTAAAGATGCATACTTTCAGTATATTTTTTTCTAAAGTACAATAACAGTGTCATCTTTATCTCTATTTTTTTGTAATTATTACGTTGAATTTAACGCATATGTGGGATTGTTTCAACATACTACGTTTTTTTCCAAAGGTGCTTTGAAAAAAACGTAGTAATAATACACAAAAAGGAAGTGAAGTTTGCGGTCACACAATTTTAATGACAGTCACATGCAGTATAGCGAACTTTCTACAGTAGATAGTCCATCAAAATTACAAGTGTCCGAAACAGAATTTTCTGTAAAAGAAATTAAAAAGAGAAGAGTTCATATTAAGGATTCTCCCTATCGAAGTATGATCATTTTAATTACGCCGAAGCAAACTAAGAGTATGAGACCAATGTATTATCATTTACGTGTTCTTCTCTGGTTTTCTTCTTCTATGAGACGAAATGCGATGAAAATCCTAACCACCTATAACACCATCTAGTTGCAAACAATTTTTATAAGCTTTTTCATCTTCAATGCAATTCGAACTTGTCTTTACAACCAATGGGCATAATCGATACCAACTACACCACATTATCCAATGAAGAAAAATCTCTTGTCCAAAAACTCGGTTATTGGCAAAAGTAAGCGTGGAAAAAAATAGTTCTTTTTTTATAATAAATAAGACAGGTTGATTTTTAACATTAACAAACAATGTTATCGGAATCCACTGATGAAAGGTTTGATGCTCAGAATTTAGGATAAAGTTTGTTGATTTGTGGGATGAAAAGTCTGTCAAATGAGAAAGATGAATTTATTAGACAATCATCAGAAAAATGGAATTTGGATTTGCATACAACTGGAGAACGTCCCCGAATAAGTTCCTCTGGTCAGAAAACAGCCCGGAGGGGGTTGTCTAAAAAACGTGATTGATTTGTTTACGATGAAATGTCAGCGAAAGAATGACATAAGCAAATGGTCTATTAATTCATACTTGCCATCTTTTATTGCTTGAGATTATTTCCTTGGTAGTGAAAAGGCCAATGCTAATAGATTTATTCATTATTTCATGAGAGCTAAACAATAATGTAAAAGCAAACATTTTCTCTATTATTAGGAATAGGTTGTATATGGGAATAATATCCAAGATGCAGGAAAAATACCAATAATAGAAGAGTTTAAAAAGGCGACGTAAAACAAATTGTTTTATTTGGAGCAGAAGATTCGTTTGGACAAGATTCCTCCGATCGCTTTCAGACAAAAAAATAAAAATAAATAAATAAAGTAAGTAAGTCAGGGTGGGAGGAAGATCTGAATGTGTGACTTTTAAATGGTAAGAGGACACCAGTGCAGTAGGTCAGCTTTCTTTGTAGATAATGACGCATTGCAGTAATTCAATGCAAATCAAGTTGAATCCAAGTTATGGACCGACTTTAGAAAAGGGCCCTAGAAAACGTGATTGATGTTTCACATGATGCAAGATTCTTGCTTTTAACACGTTCAGTTCTGGGTGGGTTGGCGTGCTGTCAAAAATTAAGATGACGTTTCGATGAAAACCAGTTGTGATAAGCTTGATTCTTCTTTTGAACAGCCTTGGCACGCATCTTGAAGAATTAATGGAAGCTTAAATAAGGAATGAGAACGGTCATAAATATGACTATACACTGTCTGCCCTTGAAACCTTTGCTTGAAACTTCAATTTCGTTTAAGCCTTTTTTCTTTCTTTCCTTCAGTTGAGAACATCCTTATAATGTTCCTGGCGTCCAGATGGGATTCGAACCAAGATCTTTCCATCCAAAGATAACATGTTTCATTTCCGAAAACGTTACGATGGCTAGTCAAACCATTCTTCCAACTAGACTGCATTTATTCTGAATTTCCACTTAGCGCTTCAGAAATCGATATCTCAAGCAGGTTGTGGGATTTTCTTCTTTCATGGAACTGCAAAAAAAAGCTGTCTGTCGCTAAATGAAACGTTAAAGAATGTCACAATTGATTAGACAATTCTTGGCTAAAATAAAATGTTTACTCATTCCCTGGCGTTTATTGTGTTCCTGTCACCTCCGATTCTGGGTGTTGCGTGCCTTAGTTGAATTATTTTCACCAGATAGGTTGATATTTACTGATGAAAGAGGTATTATAGAATCTGTTATAAAAAACGAAATGATGGGAATATGTTTGATTCATATTGCAATATCAAGAAAAAAAGCAGAAGTTATTTCTAAAAGACATATGAACAGATTACTGAGAATTAACTACATTTTTACAGTCACTGATTGTACTTCAATAATAATTAAGAATTTATTTAAATTTATAATTCAAAGTTAAAACTATAATTGTAAATTTAAAATTTAGTAAACTTTAGAGAAATGTAAATATTTCTTAGAATTTTTATTTTCTTAAAATAATATATCGTAATACACTAAAATGTTTTGATTTAATATACGTAATAATTGAAGATTAATTATATTCCAGTGAATTATAAATTTATATTTGAATTATAAATTATATATATAAACATACATACATATATATATATATACACACATACAAACAGCTTTGAATTCTTTTTGTCAGTCAAGATAACATTTATTGTTTGGAATGGAAAACTATGTTGTTTCTTGTAAAACTTGATTGTAATCATTTTTTTGTAGTTTGAATGAGTTTTCTTCTGTAATTATCCATCGTTATTCTGATATTCCAAAATGATACTGCTTTCATAATTAATAAAAAAAGTCCATAGTTAAATGGTTATCCCGGTAATTTTGGCAGCCTGTTTATAATTGCACTCTGGGGGATAAGTGTTTATTTCGATGCTTTTTTAAGACTGGTACATTTAACCTTTTAAAAATACAGTTTGAAAATTATCATTATATGAAATTAGATTCGTGTTGTTATCCTTTAATGAGATTTTTAAAAAAATATGAATCCTATATATACGGGAATAATAGACGCACTTCAATAACAAAAATATTCAATTTAAAAATAACCTTACTAATCACATGCTCTAGAAAATATGTTTATAAATTAAATATTCTCAGAATTATTTGTATTATTTTCTTAAGCTGCAATTTTTTTCTTCCCTTCACAAAATTTCTCTCTTCTATGATGTTTTTGAAATAAGGGTGTTTATAGTTAAGAAATACACGCCATTTAATATGTTGTATTAAAACACATTCATAAGCGAAATGGATCTCCAAAATCCTTCTAATATTCCTCCACAAGTGAATGCTTCTAAAATTCGTAAAGCTGACAAGGATCTCACTCAGAGATCATGTATTTTAATTATGGTAATGCAATGCTCAGGCAACTGTTGTACTTAACGGAATTACCAGATTTTAATCTGGCTCATAAGCTGACTTGAACTATCATCTGTTCTTAGATGTTATTTGAAGAAACTCATAATGGAAACTCAAAATTTACAAGCTTATCGGAATAATCGATAGAATGAAGGGAAAAAAAAGTTGTTAGAAATTATCAATACAGTTAGAAAATTATCAGGTGAATTAGAAAGCAAAGATTAGGAATGAATCCAAAGTGATAAAATATAAATTAAAATAATTTTCGCTCAAAAATGTAAAACTCACAATATGTAATGATTCAGAGTGCTCTGCCAAGAATAAAAAATGCTTATTCTTGGCATTTTTTATTATATGCTTATTTATATTTTAATCATTAATATTGGAGGTTTTTATACAATTCGAAGACAAAAAGAAATCCCTTTATTTGAAAAGGTGTAGATTTAAAAAAAAAATCAGTTTCTTTTATTTTAGTTAAATACCGCGTGGAGATAAATTGAATATATGGTCTGCAGACTTACTGCTTCTACTTCCATATTAAATAAGACTGACTCCGAGCAGAAATTCAGTCAACTATCGCTCTACAACCGTTTTTAAATCAAGGGGCTTCTCTCTCTCTCTCTCGGTCCAAGCAGCTCATTGTTAAGTATTAATCATACAGTACTTTTATATATGAAAAGCTGCAATTAATTTTAAACAAGGGGGGAAGAATAGTCTTTAAAATGCAGTGACATAAGCATATTACTGTCTCGAACACGAAGATTTGTAACTCTGTAGTGTATTAATAATGCGAGTAAGTTGAAGTCAGCTCTACAGACCAAACTTGGAACTATTTCGAGCCATTTCAGGCTTCCAATAAGCATATTGTTGGTTTCCCATCGCAATGATATTCATTTACCAGATAAAGGGTTTCCACCAAACATCCATGTTACAGCAGGATTCCAACCAATGGAAGCCTGTAGGTTGGAGAGCAAAGACATCCGTTAGATGCTTTAGAGCAAATATTATCATAATAAAATGAGCGATCATTGTATTAAATTGCATAGAAAATTTCGACTTTTAAAAACAAGAAAAATCGAAAATATTTTAAAGCATTTTTTATATTATATTGTAAACACCTTTTTATTTTAAACGAATCATTGTTATATAAACTACGCACTGTTAATGAAACATTTGCTGTTTGATTTAATTTCCTACTTTTTATTTTTCCCATCGTAGGCAATCAGTGTGTATTGCCAAAACTGTTTACAGGCTACTCAATAAAAATATATATTATATTATATATTTATGCTTTCAGTATCCATGTTTCACAGCTATATGTCAATCTAGGAAGAATACATTGATTAAAAACTTTTCTTTTAAGGCGTAAAAGTAGTTCTTGGCTTTTGAAAATTGAATGGAATTTCCAAATGCTTTCCACCCAACTATCGTGCGTCTTTTAATTTCGTCTGTGATATTTTGTTCCGTTGATATCCTTTCTTCTAAGTATATGTAACGATCTACTTGTTCAATTTCATCATTATTGATTATTTCTCGTTGGACATAACTTGGGTCTTTAGGTTTTTAGGCCAGCTGTTTTGCTAACAATTTGAAGTTCATGGATTCGTACGAGTTGGTAATGCATTCACAGTTGAAGTAAAGATAACTATGTCATCTGAAAGCGTAAATGGCTTAAATATCTTCCACTTCAAATCTTTATTTTCCCAATAAAAAAAAGTTTGAATATTTCTTCTAGAGACACTGTGAATAGTTTTAGAGATATTGTATCATACCTCTCTTTTACCTCTGTGTATTCTCACAGTAGAGGAGTTTCCACTGAAATGAATTGGTACTGTTGCATTAGTGTATGCTGATTTGATGGTCCTGACGTATAGCTTCTCAACTTTCTGGTTTCGTAATGCCCTAAATATTACACAAGTTTTTATTGAATCAAAGGCTTTCTCACCCTCAGTACAACCAAAATATAATAGCAGTTTATATTCATTACACCGTTCGATAATCTGTTATATAACTCCAATGTGGTTCATTGTACTAAACCGACTTCAAAAGCTGCCTGTTCTTTTGGTTTCGCTAGGTCTAGAGTCGCACAAAGCCTATGAACTAAGACTTTTATAAACACTTCATAAACTACAGATAGTGGACTGATGGGTCGGTGGTTCGTCAAGTCTTCCACTTCACTTTTTTCGTGTATCAGAATAACTCTAACCTTTTTCTATGTTCTTGGTACATCATTTTTCTTTAGACATAATGGTTTCGCCAAGATTTTGTAGATCATTTCCCCATCTTACGTTCAGCTATAACTCCATCCTCACTTGCAAGTTTTCCATTTTGCAAGCTTTGGATGCCCCACATAACTTTTTCTGGCAGAATTTGTGGCACTTAGTTATTTCGTAGTTGTCTTCTTCATTTTATTCATCCTGGTATAATATTGATATGATATGATATAACAGAGGGACGAATTCTCGATGATTGGAGCAGAGCTCTCATAGTACCAATATATAAAAAGGGAAATAAAACTGAATGTGAGAATTACAGAGGTATTTCCCTAGTTAGTATTCCTGGCAAGATCAATGCAAGTATACTTGAGAAACGGTTGAGAAGAATTGTGGAAGAAAAGCTTGGTGAAGAACAAGCTGGATTCAGGCCAAATAGAAGCTGTCAGGATCAGATCTTCACTTTACGACAAATAGTCGAGAAAGCATGGGAATATAACAAAGATCTGTATTTAAGTTTTGTCGATTTGGAAAAGGCATACAAAAATGTGCCAAGAGAGAAGCTATTCAATACGCTGCAGTTATATGGTGTCAATGGAGCATTATATCAAGCAATACTTAGTCTATATTTGAGTAGTAAGTCAGCATTTAGAATTGAAGGAAGTACAGGAAGATGGTTTAATGTTAAATCTGGTGTGAGACAAGGATGTACATTATCCCCTCTGTTATTCATTATCTATATGGATCACATTATGAAGGAAAGTGGTATTAAACATGATATCAAAATGGGAGATGTTAATGTCAGCTCTTTGCTTTATGTAGACGATGTTATACTTCTAAATAAATCCGCTACAAGTCTGCAAGATTCTATGACTAAATTGAATAGCTGTTTTAATAGATATGGTATGAAGGTCAGCAATAAAAAGACAAAGACAGTGAAAATAGGCGGAATCATTGAAAATGTCAACTGTGTTGTGAATGGAGAACCTGTGGAACAAGTAAAACATTCTATTTAGGCACGATTTTTACCGAAGATGGTAAATTAAATATAGAAATAGACAACAGAATCAGCAAAGCTGGTATGGTGGGAAGTCAATTGAATACATTCAAATGGAATAAGAGAGAAATTAGTCGGAATACTAAATTAGCTGACAAGACAGTGTTCAAACCAGTTTTAACTTATGGATCTGAGAGCTAGGTCAGAAGTAAAACACTTGACCAAAGACTAGAGACCGCAGATGTGAGAGTCCTGAGAAAGATTAGAGGCGTGAACAGATGGCATCAATGGCAACATCATATTAAAAACGAGGATATTAGGAAAGAACTTGACATTGTCAGCATCCAAGAATGCGTTAGCAGAGATAATCTCAGGTGTATGGTCACTTAAACAGAACGGGCGAGGAAAAATTAGCAAAACAAGTGTTGTCTTCCAGGTTGGCAGCAAAACGACCCAGAGGAAGCCCAAGATAAGTGCCTTAGACGATAGAAATATAAGATCTGATAATGTTGGAGTCTTGACAAGTAACAGACTGATTTGGAGGAAAATTGGAGATAGGAAGTTAGTAATGATGTAATTTTTTTCATGTAGTACTATCATATCCTGTACACCCCTTGAGGGTACATGGCAGGAATTTGATGATAATGATGATGATGATATAATATTGAGTAAACTTCTTTCTGCTATAGCATATTTATCTCTGGTTATGGTTCCTTCTCGTAGTTTGACTGCAACCATCTGTTTATTCTGTTCATCAATTGCTTGCCTTTTTTTTTGAGATTATGGTTGACTTCAATTGCTTGTATGAATTTACAATTTAAATTTATTATTTCTTCCGTGATAGGTTTTCTGACTGTTCTGCACAATTTAGTGTATTCAGTTTTATTCTATTCTATTTATTTATTCTATGGTTTTTCTGCCTGTTTCATTTCTCTTCGTTTCTTCATAAGCTGTTTGATTTCTTCAAAAATTTTGTCCTGTTTCTGTTCTGTGGTAGCAGCTATTTCAAGTGAGTCTGGTAAAAGGTTTTGGGTAAAGTCACGACTTTCCGATGGATGAGCATTATAAGATTTTTAATTCATGTTGGAATATATCTTTTTAATGTTGAGTTTGTGTACATCTGTTTTGCTTTGATCTTTGAAACTTTGAAATATTTTTCTTCTTTCTTTTTGGCAATTTATTTGAATCTTAATGCGTACCATACCATGGTCACTTCCAATGCTAAAGATGGTGAAAACAGTCCTGAAAGATGTTTTTCTTGTTGCTGAGGATAAAGTCAATTTCACTAGTTTTTCCATTTGGACTTTTTCTTGTTCACTTCCTATGTGTTTTTTTTTTCTCGGAAAAAGAATTCACGATGCACAGGTTTCTGTTTTTCTGCAAATTCTATTAGCCTTGCTCCTCTTTCATCACTTCTCTCTCTCTCTCTCTCTCTCTCTCTCTCTCTCTCTCTCTCTCTCTCTCTCTCTCTCTCTCTCTCACACACACACACACACACATATATATAATCATTATTTGACTTGAAGTAGTACCAATTGTTTTTGATAATGAACGACATTTATTTAAGATAGTACAACGTTTTGTTTTTAATATTTAAAACGAAATATTTATATATGAAAGAAAACAAATAATCAATATAATATTAATCATAAAATTCTTCTTCTTCTTCCTATCCAGGCTTATAGGCCAAGTGGCCTGTTCCGGACTCAATTCCATCTTTTTAAGGGTCTTCCTCTGCATCGAGTACCTTTTGGGTGGTAATTTAGAATTTGCTTAGGTATTCTGCTTCTATTCATTCTTAGTATGTGTTCTTTCCATTTTTCTCTATAGCAAATAACTGTTTCATTTAGGGAGGTTGTAATTCCAAGTTTTTTTCTGATTTCGCTGCTTTTCATTTTGTCCATTATTGTGACTCCTTCAGTTCTGCGCAGAAATTTCATTTCGGATGATTCAATTCTTCTTTCATCTGCTTTTTTTATTGTCCATATCTCACTGCCATAAAGTAAGGTTGGTTTAGCAACTGTATTGTAGATTCTTATTCGTGTGTGTTTTTTTACATAATTGGGTTTAAAAATTTTATTTATAATGCCTGTTACTTTTAAAAAGTTTGATATCTTTGGTTCTGTATCAGCTTCATTTTCATATGACATGTGCAACCTAAATATTTGAATGGATTTACTTGCTCTATTATTTTGTTGTTTATTACTATTTTGCTTTTTATTGGAATAGCACCTTTGAAGGCCATCACTTTTGTTTTGTCTGTTGATATTTCCATACCATATGTTTTTATCAGATTATTTAGACTGCATAATGATTTTTGTAGTTCATCTTCATAATTTCCAAGGATTATTTGGTCATCAGCAAAAAGTAGAATAGCTAATCCGGTGTTACGGTTTATCTTGAATCCTCCTTCATTAGTTATCTTCCATTCTTTTATGATTTTATCTATGTATATATTAAATAAAATCGGTGAGAGAGGGCAACCTTGACGTACTCCTCGATTTACTGGTTTCCAGCTTGATGTTGAATTATTGTACTTCACAGATATTTTATTATCTTGATATATATTATATAAGGTTCTAAAGAGTCGGTTTGGTATTTCATATTCTTCTAGGATTTCCCATAGTTTTTCTCTTATAATTTTATCAAATGCCTTGGTGTAATCTATAAAAGCTATGTGTGTTTCTATGTTCTCTGTGTTTTTCAATTAATAATTTTAACGTAAATGCAGAGTCTATGAAAGACCTGCATAATTATAAAATTATGAATTATAAAATTACATAACTTTTAGAAATACACGTTTTAAATACGACTTTTCATAATTGTTAACATCTCGTGAACAAAACTTTAGAGTAACATCTGCTCCTATTTTATCCGCCCAAGGTTACTTGAAACTCTCACTAGTTCAAACTGTTCGACAAACAATAGTTCTACACACTACACTGATGTGTTTTAGGTTTTGCAATCTCTCGCATGTGGGATTGATATGACCAAAGAAATATAATTTTTTCTGGCGACTATTTACTAATTCTAGGATAAGCCAGAAAAAATGTAGCCCTTCTTAACTAGAATTTCTACTCTTACTTATAAGAGTATAAAGGATGGTTTATACTCTTATGTCTTGGATATCCGATTTTGCCAAGTTATACAAGGTGATTTAATACTTGGACTCTTGAGGTAGATAAATATTATCATTTAATTTAATACAGACCATTTTACCAAGTTATGATGGAATTTTATTATCATTTAGTGAAACATTTCTCTTGAAACACCGAAAGAATAAAATGTTTCAAGCCGATTTTTCATGTACTAGAATTTCTTTTCTAACGCCTGCATGAAAAATTAAACCTATTCTTAGTCGTATTTTCACTGTTCTTCCTCTGTTTTGTTATATTTATTCTGTTATCAAGTGTAGAGGAACCTTGAAGAAAAATAACCACTCATTCCCCTAACATCTGTCCGACTACCGTAGTGTAAACGCATTTCTTTTCGAAGCCATGCAAAGGCCGTCTTTCACTGTCTTTCTCGAGAACAGCTTATTGATTCCGGCATGTTAGCACATTTTCTGGAAATATGAACCAGTCTGCGATTAATATACTTGAATATTGCGAACGAGTGCGCGCGCGCCTTTTGCTTCGTAAGTATTTCGTGGCGTTCCTCAAAGCAATTCCACTCACAAGAGATGGATCAAAGTAATTTACTTGGAATAGTAAATGGAAGGAGTTACCCCCAGAAAGTTTCCTCAAGTTCGAATGCATTTTGTAATAAGCACCGTCCTATTTATTTATTCTTGGTGACAGGAAAAGACACACTTGAAACTTTGTAACAAATGTTAGATTCTGTTCGAAATTGAAATTGAACTTTATGCTTACAGTATGAGCAATTTCGAGATAATTGAAATCTGCTATGAAGAAAAGTATTGCGAGTGAAAGAATGATGTTTGCATTTTTCTCGGGCTGCGTTGAGATTAAAGAGTATTTTGTTTCATCTTGTTTTTTATACTATTCAATATTTCAGACACAGGGCATCGTGTAAGAATGCACTGTTAACATTAAAATGCACACAATAAATAGTTTTCCGTTAAGCGAAATAAGGTTTGTTTTGCTCAACAGTTTTTCTAGGATTGTTAAGTGACTTTCAAACTTTTATTTATTTATTTTTTTCTATTACAGATTGCTTTCTTAGTTTACTGATTTGTTGCGAAGCATGTTTTTGTCAAAGGCTGATCACACGGACAACCTTCTTTATGATTATAGTTTAAAAATGGCCTGAATACGCAAATTAGCACACCGATTGATCTTCTGTTCTCAGTCTGTATCGAATGCCTAGAACGAGGGAGATTCATGAAGGTGAGGCAGTCCCGCCTCGTGTTATAAGGAAGCGACATCGTTTTATCTCCAATGAAAAAAAAAACTGGAAAATCGGCCAAAAATATGCACGCATTGTCAGACATATCAAGGTTTATGTGACTACTTGGAGTCTTAACAGTCCAGTGAGTTCAAAATATGACGGAAATGTGAGAGAATGGCTTAGTAGTGTATCATTTAATATCATTTCCTCATAGGAATATAATTTATTGCAGTAAATTATCTTTGTATTATTCCAGAAAAACACCAGATTTTGCCTGTGATTTACTGTGTGGCAAGTACAGTAAATATATTTTTGCTAGATTTCCTGTATAGTGTATCATCTGAATACACCATACAGAAAATCTTTATAAGGAGTTTTCAACTAAAGGTAAGTTATCCCTGTCTCACAAGGAAGTAGAGTGTTTTGCTTCTCGGATACTCAATTTTTGATTCCAGAAAAGCACACAAGACGGCCTTTAAAACACGCGCAGTTAACAAACATAATACACCGGCCTCAACGCCTGAGTTGCTTCTGCCATGACAATCCAAAACACCCAACAACCCTACTCACTAACCCCCCTTGCGCCCGAAGTGCAAGGGTTAATAGAGAAACAGAGATTCTATCCCAGAACAATTCAAGTCACTGAAATTGTGTTTTTATCGCAATTCACTTGTATGTATTTTAGCAAACTGTTAAGTTTCTTTCAGTTGATGGAAGTCTTGCAATTGGCAAGAAACAAGTTTGTTCGGTATCTTTTAACCACTATAATTCTGTGACATCAAACAGCGCCAATGTTCTAAGCACTAACTTCGAAAATGACGCAAAAAAGCCCAGTATGAGTTATTTCCATTTATATAAAAAACCATAATACCAAATGGTTCTTTCTTTAGTCTGTTCTTTATTCTTCGTAGAAATATCCGTAATCAATAGTACAGATAAAATACATGAAGAAATCGCACTTCGAAAAACTTCCATAACATTATTGGAGGTAACTACTGGTTAGAGGCAATTTTAGTTTACGTGAAACCATATAACAGAGTGCTCCTTGAACCATAACGTTGCTATAGCATCGAAAGGTTTGAGCACACAAACTTTGATCGAAGTAGAAAGACATTTGATAACATATGTTTCTTGGCAAAAGTATTAATGGGGGGATAGTCTTTATATTCGGCATGTAACTTTCAGTTGTGAGAGTATCTGTTTTTCTTTTATTTTTTTTTTATTCTTTCAATAATAGATTTCGAAGATGGTGTTTGATTTATAATGCTTTGGTAGTGGGAAGAAGTTTCTAAAAAGTCCTGTTTGGGGTGAAGAAGCCCCCACCTGACGTTAATATTTCATTTTCTTTCGATTTATTGTATGAGTTATGGTTCCAGTGTGATGGGGAAGAAAGAGGGGAAAAGAACTGACCCTTGTTTGATTTCTTTTCTCCTCTGATACATCGTTCCCTTGTTGGCTTGGTGTGAGAATAGGCCTGTGCTCCTTAAAGATATTGTTTTGCACTTTGGAGACTTCCTATTGATTCCCACTGAACCTCAACCGTTGACAGGATGTTCAAAAGAGTTAAAAGTTACTTATATTAAACGGAAAAGCGTGGTTTATTACAGACTAACTGTAAAGAATACAAAAGCATCCTATTATATGTTTGAAGGAATTAATTTCAAATGTTTCACTGCTATTGATTCCATTCAGATTAAACTGAGAGCATCTGTTAATTAAGCATATTAAAAGAATTTACCGTTTTGAATTAGTAAATATAACTGCATGCAGGATTCAATTGCATTTACTAATTATTTACTACAAATAGGTAAAGCACAGTATGAGCAGCAGATCCTGTTTCCTACTTCAGATTTTATTGAAATATTCCTTATATTATCGTAGATGCAATTATTTTTGTATTTATATTATAAAGAAAAAGTTAGAAATAATAAAGTAGTTTTTTTTATATTTTGTAAATCTAATAGAGCAATTTTAATATTTTAATAAAAGTAAAAGATAAAAAAGTATATAATTATTATTGAATAAAAATATAAATAAGATATTCTTTTCCAAAAATTTAATAATACTAAGTTAATAATAACACCATTAATTAAATTATATGTACTTCTTAAAAATAATATCATACCATGGAGAGTCCTTTTTAGGACTTCCAGTAGCTGATGGCAATGCTGTAGCCAATAAAGTTTTAACTGAGGCTCGGCTATTGCCGTTACCCAGCCATGATTAGAGCTTTTTAGCTCAATGACACTCCATCCACACAGACTTTCTTCATTCAGATGACGGGATAAAGAGTCAAGGACTCAGTCCATCGCCCAGTTCTTTTTAGAACCTTATTCTAGTTTCCTGTAGTGATGCATAATCTCTATGCCCATTCAGAGAGAGCAAACTGCTCATAAAATTCTACCCTCACTGTAGCCATAACAGATAACGGGGAATATCAAAAGCTTTTCGCTTCACCCTTACAGACATTAATGTCAATTGTCAACTGTCCTTATTCTAGCTTAGTAAACGCTAAACAACAAACTTAGTAACACTACTTGTTTGGAAAACAAAACTTATTGCAACATTTAAAATTTTCGACTGGTCATTATGAGTAAGACCAAAGCATTTTGAATCGTGGTGGTATCGGTTCATACGTGACTTGACTGATCATTATCAGTAAGAATTATTACACTACTTGTAGAACTTTCCGGAAGAGTATGCTACATAACTAAATCATAGCCACAGAAGAGTGAGCTTTTAGAATGGATGGAATAGTATGAGAATTTCGTGCACCAAAATGCTCGTCCCACTAATATAATTTTTGAATTACTTTTTGTGCCAGTTATATCGATATGCATGTGGTCTTCCTAGGTGACACATTTAAAAATTGCCAGTAACTTTCCTACAAGATCGGGTATATGATTTTTTAGGTATTTTGGTGCAGCATTTCGATGGTGATGTGAATGCACTCTCACATCGTACAAGATATAAATTCACAATCAAGTCCTCCATAGCTAGTGGTATGATACTGAGTGTTTCAACTTCATGGATGGCGTAATAATTGTCTTGCTACCAGAACACATACACGCTATCCAACGGTTTTATGAATCGATTCTTTGTCTTTTCGTATAAACATTTTCATAGAAGTGGCCAGTGGTGATTTAAACTACTTATTTTTAAGCATTAAAATTAATTTAAAATATGGATTTTGTAAATTCATATATTCGACGAGAATAATTCTCCAAATACCTATTCGCATAAATAAAGCATTAAGATAATAAAATGTGTGAAAAATCAATCTAAACAAATCAATAAAAATCAATTAAACCCTTAAAAGTATCGCTACAGTGGTAGATTATACGGTTTATCAAAAGAGCTAATGGCTTCAGTTTAGCTCTTTAGCAAAAACCTTCCTGAAACTCGTAAAATAGACTCAATGGCAGAAGTAAAATACACTAGTGAGCCAAAACCTAAGTTTGAACACTATTACGTAAGATTACAAAAGCAAATTTAGACGAATTAGTTCGTGAAAATTTGTATAACTAATAGTTTCGAATATAAAGCGGGTACACATTCAAATTTTCGAATCGCGCTCAAATGGGTCACGTGGTAGCGCTCAACAGGATAAAAGGCTGAACTAAACGAATTGTTTGGAATAAAGTTGCAAACTTGGATGTCTTGTAATGTTTTAACGACACCATCTAGATGATTTCATGTGGAGAAGAATTATTGGAAAGCGTGAAGAAGGTTGAAGAATTACTGATATTGCCAGAGAATTTGGAATCTCGCATAGCGCTGTATCCAGGCTCCGGGTAGCGTTTCAAACCAATGGAATGTGTTCCAGACATTTGCTCAGCGGTCGGCCTTACTCTACTACATAGCATGAATACCGATTTTGAGTTCTAACAGTAAAGCGTAATCGACTCACTACGGCAGGTCAGCCTTCAAGTCCGCTCATTCAAGAACAGGTACACGTATATCTCGACAAAGTGTGGGAAGACGTCTACGACAAGTAGGCCTGTCTGCGTCCTTTTATCCACAGCTCTTCGTAGAGAAGGATTTCAGTGGTGGTATGTCCATAAAAATTGGACAGGACATCAATGGACATTGTGGTAATGTACTCTTTACAGATGAGAGTCGTTTTAGTATTTCCTCTGATTGTAGCCACACTGGATCTGGCGTGAAAGTAGTACTGCTTACCATCGCGAGAATGTTCTTGAAAGGGATAGATACGGCGGTGCTGAGGTCATGGTGTGGGGAGGCATTATGCTTAATGAAAACACCGCGCTACAAGTGCTTGAAAAAAGGGACTATGACAGGTGTGGACTATATTGCAAAGAAGTTCTTCGACATTATGTTCGATTGTTCTGTAGGCGAAGAATTCATTTTCATGGATGACAATGCCTCACCACATCGTACGCAAGCAGTGGAGATACTTCTGGAGACCGAGGATATTAACTGATTCGAGTGGCAATCACGCTCCCTAGATCTCAACGCACAGAGCACGTTTGGGATGTAATAGCGAGACGCATTGCTGCTCGAAATTCTCCTCCAGAAAACAAACAAGGCCTTATCCTTGCTCTGAAGGAGGAATGAGCCAGTTTGCCTCAAGAACTCCTGAATCACTTGGTGCTAAGCATGGAACGACGTTGTGAGATCTGCATCGCAGTTCGAGGTGGACATATTTCATACTGAAATGTCTCTACGCACAGTTTTCTGTAAGTACTGTACATTAATTCCTTAACTACGTCCTTAGGAAATTTGTAACTTTTGCGAAAAACACATTGCAATTTAATTTGTACGAAATTTATAACACATTTATTGTGTAATATAATTTATTAGTTAGTATGCTGGAAATAAATTTTTCAATATTTGGCTGTAATGATGAAATTTTTTTCATATACTAAGGACGAACTACATTTTTTCATAGTTCGTTCTTAGCTTTTAGACACCAGTGTACACAGGGAAATAATCGCAATGAACGTGGAAGAATATGAACTTTCCTGTCTCTCCCCCTTGTTTTTCTATTGTTTTATTGGATTTAATTATTTTATTAGCATTCAGTCAGTTTATGCTAAATTTCACACTGTAGTATAAAATGTTGGAATAATCATATGTGTAACCTAAGGGCAACAAATCGTTCAAGTTACAAAATGTATACATGAAATAACAAACAGTTAATATACATCTGTACATAGACATATACAAGTAAGAAGTGCAATGTAAAATATAAAAGTGTAGTTGTGGAACAAAATAAGAGTAGTTAAACAACTCTACATTTTATATAAACAACAAGATCCTTGAACATTTATGCAGTCTGTTGGAATCTTTGCCTAAAGTGATTAAACACAATTTTGAAAAAAAAAATTTCTGTAATGTGCAAGTATATTGAAACTCAGTAAATTCTATAACTCAAAGTTTGTTTACCTTCTTAATTCTGATATTATTTAACGCATATAATCATAATAAATACATCCACTGAAGTTTAAATATAGATTATTGATAAACATAGGCTTTGAAATGTACTTTTTGTTTACACAAAACAGCCGAATGAAGATATTCTTTAAGAAATAACAAACAAAAATAACCAATTAATAGATCGAAGTCGTTGTTGAAAGGGAAACAACTGAAATTCGTCGGTAAATGCGATAACCGCGTAGCATTCGCCTAGAAGTGACTGTGGAACTTATAACAGAATGTTTCAGAAACATCAGATAAAATGTCCATGTGGAGCAGGCTCTTCCCCGTTAGACGGCGCACTGTTCATCGGCAGGATTAAACATCTGGCGCAAGAAATAGACAGTTCGTTTAAGTGCGCTGTGAATGCTAGGTGCCGGGTGTGTTAGAAGCTGTTCCCTGTGTCGTTTGCTTCTGTGTGGGTGTGTGTACTGATCGATTCTACTACTCACTCTTCGTATGGAAGTGTTTTGTGTGGGTTAATAATGGCCGATCCCCGGACTGTGATAGAAGGGAGTATCAAATACCGGGACGGAAAAAAGGTAAACTTCATTCGCGGTCGTCTAGCTGATCAATGATCATACGATTTTCTTTTATAGCTTCATAATAATTTCTCCCTTCTTCATAGTTTTTCTGTTGTTTCAGTGGAAACCAAGATGGGCCGTCGTGAAGAAATTGTCTCCTGTAGCAGGTGGGTATATCAAGTATTTTGTTTAGAACATATGGCAGACCACCGCTAAAAAATCGCTTTTCGTGCATTTCTTTTATAATGACAGGTGATGGCGCAGAATTAAAAAAAAATGGAATACAGCTTGTATAAATAATTTAAAATATTTAAAATCACCAATATCATGAAATTATTGAGGAAAATAAGAGAAAACCATGATTATATTTTATTATATTTTAGTAAAATAGAATAAATCTTTAAACACCATTTCAAATATTTCTTTCTATTAATTGAAGAACATTAAACGAAAGATGAAAAACGTGTTATAAAGAAATGACTTTAAATTGCCTTTAAATTGCCTTTTATGTCCTTAATATACTTATTGGGGTGAAGAAAGTAAAATTTGCTTTTAAATTGTTTTCGGATAACTATCGTATAAAAATTAGTTAAGACAAATATTGAATGTATTCTGGGAGTATAAAGCACGTACAGGACTGTCTCCATTCAGTACAATGCGGTAATAAATAAACGATGCTGAAATGAGGAATATTACAAAATGACCGAATGGATACCATATTGTTTATCATTATGCATATTAAAATTGAAAAGCAGAAAATTACGACTACGTACAATTACAAAACATTTCAAATAGGAAAGCCACAAGAAGGTTAACTTTTGCGGTAATTTTTTAAGATGTCAAATGTTCATATTTCGCATGTTGAATCTAATTTTGATATGAAATAACCTGACATTTTGCTCAGTAATGCTTTGTTAATATTCTATTCAATCTAATATTAATCATTGCATCTGCTAAACAATCAACAGTAACAATCTTAGATATTCAACTTTCGTTTCTCTATCACTTTGGCTTTTATTTTCTTTGCGCATAGTTGTGTGCGCAGTGAAATGAAGTTTGCGTCCGTCGACCATCGAATTCCACAGGAACAGGTATTCAGCGCTGTAAAATTCCTGTTTGCACACAGATAAATAGTTTTCGTAATTAAAACCACTGCTTGAAAGAATTTCATCTAGAGTTAAAAATACTTGTCAAGTTTTAAAATGCGATTGCTTTTTAATAAATTAATATACATACAAAACATTCCAGTCACCTATTTCACTGATATTTAGCTCTTTCTGGGCTAGTTGATTTACCTGTTGAGAAATATTATTTCTGTTTATATTTAAGTAACGAATATTCAAAGTAAAACTTAAGAGACAGGACAACCATGATCAGCATTCGACTGCATTCCTTTAGTTGGCAAGTTTCAGTGCAGTTTTCTGCTGTAATAATCCACTTTTAAATTAATGAATAACTTTCACAAGAATTCGTTATTTGTGCATGTAAGGTGTGCGCATGCGTATACCCAAATATACAGCAACGTCAATTGTTGAACTGCTTCATAATTGCGATGATTAACGTAAATGACTTTTTGGTTGTGACAGCTTCAGTGATTTAATGAACTTCAAAAACCTTGCTTCGGTCTGTTCTTAAGGGAAACATTACTAAGACGAATTAAATTATTGATGAATACTCATTTGTCGATTAATAATTTATCTGTGAAATAAGTGAGTTCCTTGCAAGAACTTTTTCTTGTTTTTCCATAAACGTGGTGATATTTACGCCACGGACATAGATGTCTTTACTATTCCACCATCTCAAAACGGTTATTTTTTTTTGGAAGATACGTTCAGTGTCTTCATAGACACTTTGTAGGGTCAGGTTACTTCCAAGTGCCGTAGGCCCGAGGCCCCTTCTTATTTTAAGTATGGATCAGAACTGGTAGAAGTATGCATATCAATCAACTAAGATCATGATGCTAATATGTTTGTTTACTGCATGAGTTCTCCATCTGCTTTTTCTATTTTAAGAAAGATTGAACTCTTCACCTCTGTACTAAATCGACTAATTCATTTTCTAAAGCCCAGTTAACTGCACCTCACTTCATAAATATAAATTAAAATATGGCCTTTCAAACGAAAGGGTCTACTATCTTCTTAACTATAGAGGTACTACACATAAAGATGTCCAATAGTTGAGACTAGACGCTCATGTTTATCGATTGCTAATTCTAAATTTTGCTTGCAAGCGACATTAGTAGACCTACACGATTAAATAGTTCATCATGCGCAACTTCGTAAGCGTCTTCCAGACAATGCATAAATAATATATCAGTTTATTTGAAGACACTGTGTTTAATTAACTACCATGGATTTCACTTACTCATTGATATCTGTAGAGTTTTCCTTACTTTAGTGATTATAATTGTAAGCTTAGGTACGTTGTGAACATCTCATTCATCGGTTTGCCGTTTCTGCTGATAATTAAAAGAAATCCCTTCCCTGCAAAATAGTAACCTGTAGTAGAATCTTTTTGGCAGAGAACTGACATTAGAGATTTTTCTTACTGGAAAAGTGCAGAATTAATGACTTTATGTTGATCGCATTCTTGTTATAAGCCCCAAAATGAAAATTGATCAGAAAATGATTTTCCTTCAAATGCAATAAAAAAAATCAAAGTAACGCTTGATTCTGTGTATATTTCGAAGTAAGTTCTATATTATGGGGTATATTAGCACAACCCAATGTCACGACTCCTTCCTGTTCCATAACAAGGACATGCGAGTTTTTTTTTTTTTTTTTTTTTACACTGTATTATCAATGAAATCCTCCCTTTGCCAAGAACGAAGAAATCCGCTGTAAACATTTGTTCGCGGTTGTATTTCGGATAGGCAGACGGTAGAGTTTCAGGCTGTCATTGCTCGATGTGTTAATACTTGACCCCATAGTGTGACTGGTCTGTTTATCGAGTTTCAGGAATATTAATCCAGTGCCTTTTTTGGGTAAGAGTGGACCGGATCAGTAACACCCTACTTATAGACGAATTTCTTCTTTCTTTACTTCATCCAAGTTCATGGCGTTTATTTGTTACTTCTATCAGTGCCTGCACAACTAGAAGCTGCAGATACTTTTGCCTGACAACCACGTACAACAGTCTGTTTTTTGTGTTTTATCATTCTTATTATTTCATACAGAGAAGCAAAGAAACGATTAGGACTCCACTAATGAATATACAGGTAACTATTATCTCACTGGAAATAAATTCTTTTATATTCCACTCCAAATATAGACTGAAATTTCAAACACAAATTTAAATCCTTGATAACAAAAAAAATTCGTTGAACTGTGTTTAAGACTGCTAATATCCAAGCTATTAACAAAGACTGGTTCATTGAACCTGATTTATTTATTTATTTATTTTTAACGATTTTAGTAAAAATCGTACTTATCACTGAAGTATTTTACACCAAAATAGAACATGTACCATAAAGTATTTTAAAATGAACTTTTCGAATAATTTTGACATTTGTTGTGAGTTAAGAATATTTCCTTAGTTTTTCTTTTTTCTAAATTCGTAAGTTCACATTATCCTATCGCATGCAATGTTTATTTGTTTATTCACCGTTTTCACAAACGAATGCAAGTCAATACAAATATTTACTCCTTTTTTTTTGCGCATGCGCGTCCATTCCCATTATAATTAGTGGGTTGTCAAAGTGGCAGTAATGGTAGTCGTAGAGGATGGTGAGTAATATTTCATTTTAAAAATACCGGTATTTTTGTCTCTCCTTCTTTTATTCTGGCGCTAAATTGCAATTTTGGATACAGTTAAAGAATAAGAGGCTGGAGGAGGAGAAGAGAAATTAGAAGTCCAAAATTCGGTAACAAAGTTTCGTGGGCATTATGATACCTAACAAGGATTGGTGTCAGTGTTAATAACTAATGTTTTTGTTTACAGTCAAATAAAATTTAAAAGTTTATTTTAAAAAAATATATAAATATTCGTTGTTCTATCCTTAAATCAACTACCAACTTCCGCTGAAACGAGGATTTGTCTTGGTGAATTTCTCGAAATGGCAAGCAGTTTCCGAAGCTTTTGAGAGTTTTTTGCTTGCTGTCAGGTGCAACAGACAGATCATGGTTGCCAGCCACACGGAGTTGAAAAGGAAACTAATTTCAAAAGCCAAAATCATTTCACCCCACTAGCTAGCAAGAAAGTTCACCGAATGCAGCACGGTAGACGTCTGCTCACGGCGAAGAGCGAAGTCGAACTATTTCTTTTTTGCTTATTTTTTTAGTACATGGCATATGATACTCGACTTAAATCGTTATTTTCAGTTAAGGTAATACAGAATACATATTGTTAGTCAAGGGTTGAACATTGTGTTGCAGGGGAACATAGATAGTAGTCTCAGATTTGTTGAATGCCTTTACTTACTAATATCTACATACACACGGAAAAGAATTGTCAAATGTATCCCACTATGATAAAAAAAAAAAAAATAAATAAATAAAATAAAAGAAAAACAGCTTGTGAAAATAACGAAATAGTTTTCCATGATCCCATCTAAGAAATGGTTGAATTCGTGTCACCATCCCCTATAAAAGTGTATTTACTTTTTTTTTTTTTTAGGTCCTATTTGCTTGGATACCCGCTCAGGTGCTGCATTTCCGCTCGTGCATAGGCACTGCGGAAATGCAGCACCCCCAATTTTTCTTGATATATAAACATATTTATTAATGTACTTATATTTTCTTGTAATATTTAATTTTATTTATATTTGCTTGTAATATTTAATTTTATCATCAACAATCCTATACAATTCTCCTATTTTGTATAAAAAATAATAAAAATCCATCGTGTACCACATAGGAGGGTGAAGGAAGCTAGCGCTGTGTTTACCATTGTGTCATATTGCTACGCTCGTCAAGCATGTGCACGTCATAGTGAGATACGAGCTATTAGCTTAATGCGGCACTGTCCGTCGCGTAGTTCCACTGTTGTTTATATGCAGTTTGTGCTAGTAATAGTGTGTTCGTAGTGCTTATCGTGTTTACTCCGTCTCTTTAAATATTTGGACATTACAATTAAAGACATAACATTATTTATAGTTTTTATTTTAGAACATTATTGGGGTTATGATAATAGATTTTGTTTTCAAGTAATTTCGAATTATACTAAACTGTATCGATTTTATCGATAATAAACAATATATTTTCATGTTTAATTTTTTTAAATGTTTGCCGTAATTCTGATATTTTATCTAAACACGTATACACTGTACTTGGTGTGTAATGTATATTTCGAAAGTTGCAGCACCCCCATGATTTCAAGCCACGATCCGCCACTGTACCCGCTAGTAGGGACTGAAATTATTGCTAACGTGGATAAATTCGGTCTTATAGGAGTATGTGCAATGTTATTCGTGATCCTGCAGCAAATACAGTATCTGATTTGCTTAAGTTGATTAACAGCATGATTTCCTTATGTTTTACAAATCGCCAAAGTGGAAATAAGTGCGCCTATCGGTACTTCATTTCTCACGTTTTTTTCCCCCAAGATCCACTTTATCCACATCATTTGTAGCTCAATATTCGAAAGTGACGTTCTGACCATTTATGATTTATGAACTGCCATTGTTCATTCTTCAATTAACTGGATTTAGTCCAATGGCTAAAGGATAATATTTTGGTCACAGAAAGACAAATCCAATGATTTTCAAATTATGATTAAAAAGATATCTAGCAATGATAATTTATCTTATGATAATACCTATTAGCAACACTCACAAAGGTCTTCCACGCAGAAATTTGAAGAAAAGGCCTTCTCTTGATGAAAAAAATGACTGATATCGAATCTATCGTCTCTTAAGATGGGCACTATCCGTTGAGCCTTTCTGTTAGTAGAAGTCCCATTCACGAAAGATTGCACACGGATTAGTACATGAATAGACAGGGTTGGTTCTCAGGATTAAATTAGCCAGAAAGTTTAGGTTAATGTCTACGTCACATGCTTTTCCATTTCTTAAGTTTATTTGCCCTTCGATTGAATGTCAGCTAGGATACGAAGAGTCTTTTAAAAAAGTTTTCAACTGCAGTAACTCAGCCTGTCTCGTATGGAAGTGGAAGAATGTCTCTCCTTTCACAAATCAGCAGAATCAGTTGATAAACATAATGCAATCGGATGTGCTGCGCACAGCTTTAATTGCTTTGGAATAACCCTAATCAATAGTACCTTGGACAGCGAATGCCACCAACGAAGTGTTACAAATCTGTGATACAATTATGAGTATCGTGGTTGGCGAAGAGCTTGATAACTCGAGATTTGCTTTCAAGAACAAACGTGGACATTTTTCAAGCCACTTTGAAAAAGTTTTTTTGTTTATTAAAAAGTTTGGATCTCCCTTAAGCAGGGTCACAATCTCACACCATGCGATAATTCATCTCCCACCTAAAGATTTTTACAAACATTTATTCTTCGGAAGAATTCGAACTTCGTTTGAAGCATAAATGCGTTGTCCACTGCCAACCAGGTTTATTTAAGTAGAAAAGGGTTCAATTGTTAGCCTGAGTGGTTCGTTCTTTGACACTGATTAAAAAAAGTATAAAATTCATAAACAATCAGCTGAGCTCCCCCCCACACACACACACCTAAAAAAGCAAGAAAAATAAGCCGCTGTTTGAACGCATCAAAACAACCAAACACCCAGTAAACATCAGCAAAGCTGTCATTTTTTGGCAGTGCGTGTATTTTTATTGATTCGTTCGGGCATATCTTGCTGCATTTCGCACTGCGAATGAGCAATATTCTCAAGTCGCATCGCAGGTCATTCGTCCAGTCAACAGCGCGATAAAAACACCGTTGAGTATCACCATTGTACGGCTTATATAAGAAAATAATGTTTGTGTGTTTTACGACAGTCATAAAGAAAGCTGAAGTTTACTCCGTTGCCCCATTCATTTGAAGGCGTCATTACGAGAGACCTCCAGCCAGTTCATCGCACTGGTGATCACTTCCGTTCGGAGATACAAGACGACACAGTTCTGATCATGTTGCATTAGATCAACGCTAATGAAGAATGAGTTACTTCTTTAACTGTTCAATCAGCGTTTATAATGTTACAGAAAAACAAAAGAAAACAATGTCTAGATTTAGATTAGATCATCTTTGGTTAGTCACTCGTGTCAGTAACCAATTGTCTGGCAATCAATCCGTTTCTCTTACTTTCATTGCTAGTGTTGAGAATGATCTTTGGAAAAAATTGTATTGTGGTTAACTGTCTTTTAATGCTTTAGTTTTGGTTCATAAATCTTGTGTTTATAAGGGAGGACCTGAAATAGCTCTTGTTAAATATTCGTTTTGTTTTTAATATGCTATTGAAGAATTTCAGTAAATTACGAATATTAATGGTTTTGTTCTCTTCTAGAACTTGAATGTTTTTAATGACTGAAGGCTTACGAACTTCCTTGTTTAAGGTGACAGGGGTTGGATTCATTGGAATTGCTACCGGAGCAACTAAGGCGTTGCCATGTCTATTAATTTCGTCGATCTTCCGGTCAGTTTGCTCCGGGAAGGAAAAGGCTTTCAATTTCTGCTTTCACCATCAATGAAAAGTTACTTATCTAGACGTACAAAGGGAGGAAGCAGTGCTGTGCTTTTTTGACGGTGGTTGTCACACAAGGCAGTGATGGTGTGTATTCTCAGGCTGGTTTGTTTGTTTATCAGAATTAAAAAAGAAATTGGACAAACGTTCCTCATGTCTGGATGGATTTCGAACCTAAGGGTGTGTTGGCTCTTCCTAAGGTACTAGAAAGAGCCAACGCGCAATTAGGTTCGTTGATGCTATATCGTTACAGCGGTGCAGGATTTGCTGGTCAAATCTGTTGTTTCATGGAACAGTGAATTAAGACATCGATATTTAGTGGAAATGTTGGTTTATTTTAAAATTGGAATGTTCGTTAACAAAATGTCCATCAGAACTGATTAAAATGTTTGTTTGTTCTGCCTTGAGTTTTATTTTGATAGTCTTAAAGTGTGTGGAAGGGATGCATTCATTTTCGAACTCCTATAAAAATGTCGCAAAGTAAAATTATATTGCTTTAGCCAAAAATAAAAGTCAAAGTATTATAAAACACGGTATAACTTTTGGATTTTACGATATTTAAATAGAAATATTGATGATGGTAATAATAAAATCAATCCTGACCAGTATAATACTGTATTGTACACAATTTTGATATGTTAAGCCTAACGTCGTTGTGGTGCAGCTACGTTGCAGAAAAGTATATCGGAAACAAATTATATAAATTTGTACTTTTGTACATTTAGAAGTTATAAATTAAAAATCTGATGTAGATGAAATGTACTTCTGTGTGCAACAAGTTGCACTAACCGGTTCTCTTATCAGTTAACATTTTTGAATTAGTGATAGCTTGAGTGATGTGTAATGCATATACAAAAGCATTTAAATTCCTTAACAATCGCAAAATATTTTGTACAATGCAATTGGTATTAGTCTAAATATAATTCAACATTTATATTGAAACAATTACTGTGTACGTGCAGAAATCTTTACAAATAGGGAAATAGAAGACAACGGTCTTCCTAAAATATTTATGAAAGAAATGGTGCTGCGTACAAAACAGCGCTGTATCGTTACTAACAAGAATTCCCACGAGATTCCAGTATTAAAGGTGAAAACTTTGAAAACTGCATAGAACAGGAATCCTCATTATACTGAAATAGGAGACTTCTTGATTTACTGACTTACCTCTGTCCTCTTCGGCTGTGTACGTCTAGGATTTCCAGCTGAATGTTGCATTGATCATACATCGTTTCACCAAAGCGAACATGTCGCCCATGGTAACATCTGTCACTGGCATGCACCATATCACACAGCTTTGACATCTCGGATAACGAGGCAAACAACTTCGTTGCTCGGTTTCTTGTCATTTTCATTTATCCAATTTCTGCAATTCGATGAAGATTCTTCGATATAATCTCAACTAGAATAAATCATAGATGCATGTATGTTTTTATCAGCTTACTGCGAATACCTTTTTATGTGAAGAGGATTTTAACATCTGCTTAATTTTAGGCGCACACAGCATTACTTTGCTGTAGGTTCTCCAACTTCTCGCTTTGATATAAAATTACAGCAGAATAATTCAAAATATTTCTGATTTCAAATCCTTTTATAACTCCTAATTGGGTATTCGATTTGAGACAACTTTTCCAAATGTGATGTTGGGTTCGAACCAACCGCAATTTTTCAAAAGCAGCTTTCTCCCTTCATCTAAGACCTACTGAGAGCCACTTGAGTAGACTTAGGAAAACTTCATGGTCTTCCATTTAATTCGAAAGTAAGTTCGTTGGTCGTATTCTTCAATGCCCACAGTTCCACCATGGCAAAGAACAATTACAATAAGTACCATTATCTGCTAAAAGTGTAAACTGGTCTCAGAAGAAAAATACAGTGGTTTTATTTTCGGAAGTCATAGCTTCTCTCTTGCAAAATTGATGAACCTACATTTGCATACAAGAAGTTTAAATAGCATTCAATTGGAGTTGTATCCAGTAAACTAAGTCTGACAGAGTACTTCGCCGAACATTGAGAAACATCCCCCTTTATTAGAATTTTATCAATCGATGGTAGCATACGCCGTCTTTCTCGTGTTACAAAAGACGTATACGATGCAGAACAACAAACCTTCGTTATGAACTGAAAGAGCGCTTCAGTAGCAAAGTCAAGAAACTTCGCGTGCCATTTCGTTGAAAAGATATGTTTCAAATATCCTGAAAATGAAAAGAATACCAGTTGTGTCGATAATATTCTACGTATAATTTCTTTTCGTATTTTTTCCGATATTTTACTTCCGATTGCAAATTAATTATTAAATTAAGCTGTATATCTGCGGTATTTTAATTCCAAACTTTCGTTTTTCCATTTTTTTTCAAATGTTTCACCAACAAATATATTAATTGACATAAACTGTTACGGTACAAATTATTCAATGAAAGAGTGACGTATCCTGATATCTATATTGCTTTAATGTTGAGGTTTGAAGTTCTCAATCAGAGCTAGTCTGTGTATAGAATATACAAGAGAGCTTGCTTTTTTCCTGTCAAATTCTTTACTTTTTTACAAGTAACTCCCCTCAAGTTACAAAGAAATTAAATCGTTGAAGGTCCAGGGTCTCCCCTGATGTGAGTTGTTTTTGGAGTTCAGTTCTTTCATTCTATTTAACCTCTCAGTAACAACTTCTGTCTCAGATTGCATTTTATAATGAACTATCAAATTACCCGGTGTTGCTCAAGTCCTTAATTCAATTAGTTTTTTCCTGTAAATAAACACTCCGTTTTTAAGTTTGACAGCTCTTGAAGAATCGATTTTGTTTCTTATTTCTTTTCTCAAATTCCAGACAATGTCTAAATAAAACATTTTTTTTTTCGATAAAAATTATCTACAGCCACTCCTCA
Source organism: Typopeltis vanoorti (assembly GCF_054136105.1). NCBI lineage: Eukaryota > Metazoa > Arthropoda > Arachnida > Uropygi > Thelyphonidae > Typopeltis > Typopeltis vanoorti. The sequence goes on along the minus strand of NC_143556.1, from coordinate 107,513,873 downwards.
CAGTAACAAATTCAAGTTGTACTTACTTTTTTTTTGAGAATTAGATTTTGAAAAGTATTACTTTAATGTTACTTGATTTTGTTCGAACTGATAGTCTATCGGTTGAAAAAATCGACAAAAAAAAGAAGCAAAAACTATACCTCTACTGCAAACAGCCTTCGTAATATAAGCCAAAATCACCATTAAAAATGTGACATTGTTAAAGTAACGTAACTGGAGGGGATGAAAATTTCAGCTCCAAACATAATCTTCTTACACTTGGAGTGGGAGAGAAAAGCAAACTCTTTGATGGTAGGATGATTCTCATTTTCTCATTCATTCTCTCATTCTCATTCTTTGATGAGTTTCATGATATAAACTAAATACTACTTACAAAGAGGAAGGGGTTTCTCAAAGCTAAAACTTTGGTTTCAAACTTAGCCTATGGTTTTCCTCTACTCATAAGCAGGGGAATATAAACTAAGGGGACCTTTAGCGAATCTTCTGTAAAGATAAAGATAATGACGGATAAACCAACAGGAATAAATTTTCAAATGTAGGTCATCATAGCAAACTTCCAATAATAGATGAATGGTCATGATAGATGAAATAACTACAATGGGAACACCTTTTTTGGTAAAAAGTCAACGCTGCCTTCTCGTGTTAAAATTATGGCCATATAAATATAGCTGTATATAACCGTATGATAATTTGGACACTCCAAATCATTAAAATGTGTCCGCTATTGTAGATAACTGATTACCGAATTCAGCACCGCAATGAATATTTAGAAGTGATGATCATTTGCGATTAATCTTCAACGACGAGTGCATAATAAAAACTAAGAAAATAGCAGATAAAATACCTAGTTCTTTGGAAACGTCTCAAGTTTCAAAAAACTATCCTTAATTGTTTGAGACATATTAATATGTAACAAAAGAATTTTGAAGTTGAAAAGGTGTTGCTTTATTTCTTTCATTTTAACAAAAGTTTACAAAAATATTTAATGAGTTTCGAAAAAAAAAATTCTTTAATTACTATAGTGATTATGAAAAATTTAAACAAATGAATATCTTGATTATCAAGAGAATCCATAATGTGTATTTTTATTCAGATAAACAGCAGATAACTGATTTAAGTTGTTACATTTCACCTTATTGTTTCCGATAATGGATTTTTTAAGATCCCTACGGCTTACTGATGACTGGAATCGTAATTTGAATTTAATTTCCTCTTTAATTGCTGATAAACTGCAGTCACTGTCTGTTGTGTTAACAGAAATTATAAATGATATTTGTATTAGATTCGCAGCTTAATGGATGATAGCAAATGTATACAATTAGGACGACTCCCTTATTTTTATTTCCCTAACATTGTTGATCGGAATTATGCGTATTCTAAATGTCTAATAACAAGTTACGCGCGGAAGATTGAATCGGGGGGGGGGGGGGAGTCCAAGGATTTGAAAACAACTCAGTATTTTAATTAAGGAATTAGGAAATATGTAGTCTTAGAATCATCGTACAAAAGAGCTTCTGCTGCACTTAATTCTATGCTAATTTTGTCATTCAGCAAAGCCGTTTGAACTATAAAGCCATTGGAGATAATAGACATGCTTAAAGCAAACATCATATACAGGATATTTCGGTAACGTATGTTTTATCAACACAGAAGGTTCATTTACATAGAAATATTAGCCCTCTGGTGGGATTAAAGTGTTTATTAAATTTCCATTCTTTGTTTCGGCAGGCGCTAGATGATCTTTCTTCTCGTGATAAATCCAATTATAGCTTTGTTTTCGCGGTTGTAAAGTGAAACATCCAAATTAATTAAATGAATGTCCACAGGATAATCAAATTACTCTTCTCACAGTAGAGAGATTATAGAAAACCCGAACTTCCTAACAATGAAGTCATTAGTAGTTTGATATTTACTACAGTTTTCCTTCAGGGTTTCAATGTGTTTACATGATTCTTTAATTCCCCATAACCGAGATGGCACAGAAGCTTTCCTTAAATGAAATTTGTGCAGAACAATTTATTGCTTTTTTTTTATTTATTTAATTACTCTTCACCTGCCTTTGGCTGTTTCAGGAATGGATGTTTGTCAGCCAACCGGATATTAAACAATTGTACTTCAAAAATAGTTATGAATATTAAGGAAAATTAAATATTTTATTTAAAATTTTATTTTAGCCTAATATTTGCATATTTTTTTATCTCTTTAAAGAAAAAATTAATGCAACACCATTTTGATTTAAGCATACTCGACTATAAGAGTGTATTTATACATAATGTGTATTAGATAAATATCGTTGGTGGAACAATCGACAGTGAGATAAAAAAAACATGTGTATTAATATTTCTAAAATACAATACTTTTTCTCAGTATGTCCATTGTTATATCGCATTTAAAACGATTCACTGATTAATTCTGTTATACATTTGGAGCCATCGAACACTATCAGGCAAAAAAGTCATACTGAGCACTTTAAAATCCATTCCACTGTCAATGAGTAATATCAAAAAGTGATTTCCAAATCCACAGTTCTATGCCATACATCTTAAAGGAGATAAAGAATGCAATGGATATAAAAAAAAAACATTAAAAAATAACTTTTCACAGAAAGTAGACACTTGAGAACTCAAATGCGGTGGATATCTTTTGAAGCACTGTTGATATTATTTTTCATAGCTTAAGAAAATGTGCTTTAACTGCAGACTGAAATAAAGAGGAAGAAAGATTTTCTTGAAGATATTTACCTTGTTGAGGGAAAAAAAAATAAGCATTTTTTTCTTTAAGGTTATGACAGAAAGGTTCAGTGTCTTTAAGAGAAATGGAACGCGTTTTAGGGATTCCAAGAAGATTGCTTCGTTTCTTTCCATTTCATTGAGACGTTTGTAGAAGCGGAGTCTTGAAGTAAAGTTGTAAGAAAACTTTACCGGACAGGAGTCGGCGAAAGAAGAGCTATTAGTGTCATCGACCAACGAACCTCAGGAGGAAGAGTTTATTTCAATCCCTGAATATTGCACTACTCAAACGCGGTGACCGTGACGATTTTCAATGTATAGCCGGCATTTGGGGCTCACCAATAAAAGAAGAAATTCGAACAACAAGAGAGGAGAAAAATAGAAAGTTGGATTCGAGATTTATGTGTCGCTGTGGAAGGAAGACTTCTGGGATGAAAGAGGCGGGGGGGGTGTTGAAACCAACAGAAACGAAACTAATGTAGTGTTGAAGTTAAGTTTTGGATTACTTAACATCTAGAATAGTTAATGGCGAATTCTACATTTATTAATAACTAGTTTATGAGTAATAGGTTTTTTACAGAACTATTTTTTGGGGGGATTATTTAAGTTTTGTAATCGGAAAATTGAAGCTTTGATTTAATGTTGTTATTAATAAGCTTTTTGCAAACATAAAAATAATCTTGCATTAATTTAATTACACAAAAACTGTTTAAAAATAATGTTGCTTATTATATTCTAACATGAACCTATGTCAAAATACAACGATACTGTGTCTCTCAATACAGTGAAATTAATAATAAATATTGCCCAAAATAAGGTTAGAATTAAATGTGTTAAATTAATGCGAAACCATTGTCGGAAAAGAAAATTTCATTAGGTTGAAGTTTCATTTTTAAGGAGATCAGCTTGATTATGTCGTGCCATCGTAATATTCTATAGACTTCCGGAAGTTAAAATCCGGAGGAGATGATGATTTGAAAAATTTTTGATATATAATGGGATCTATGAACACGTTTTATTTTTGTATTAAAGCTTAAATCGTTAATTCTGTAAACTATGTACGTCATATGTTGTTGGATATAATTATTTGTTTTCATATTCCCTAATATCGAAGCAGAGCTATTTTTAAAATGCGCATTATGTCTGCCACCATTCGCGTACGGCATCTACGTTTATATTTTCACCATGAACACTAAAACGCCCCAATCTTTCTTAGAATAATGTTGTAATCCAAGGTAATTGAAGCAGTCGTTTCATGGGTAGTAAACCCATTTAAAATCACTTCGCTGTTGCGTTTATTGCTCTTCCACTTTAGCTTTCTCGTTAAAAACGTTCCTGCAAAGAACACTTCGGTATCAGCTCGAGTAAAAATATTCAAGCAACTGATTGAGCGTGTAAAGAAATATTTAACAGACACTGCTGTTTGTCTTCTTAGACATTTTTGCACCTACATTTTGCCTGTTGTAGTAATTTTCATATGCAAGAGATAACATTATACGGGATTTCGACGATCCAGTATAGTCATTCAAAAGTAAAACGCCAATTAATTTCACAGGAGTTTCTTCTTCTTTTTTTTTTGTCAATGTCAAAGATTAATTTCCTTTTGGTACGATTAACGTAACATTTGCTTTGGAAAGCAAAAAAAAAATTTTGATTTGATAACGTTGTTGAAGCAAAATACTCTAAAATATTGAAACCAAAATTTTAATAATATCATTGTTATTTACACTCAAGAGACGAACATTTTTGCTTGGTACCACCAAGTGGTCTCCCAGAGGACATAAAACTTCTTATACGGGAGAAGAAAAAAAAAAAAACAGGTTACGTAGACAATATCACAGAACAATGGATCCCGCAGATAAACGGGCAGTCAATAGAGCAAACCAGGTTCGGTATGCTCTGAAGGATCGCCGAAACCAGCTCTAGAACAACAAAATACGAGTAAACACGGAAGTCAATCCTTGTGGAAAATTATGAGATTGCTTCGCTCAAAACAAAACACTCTTCCTCCAATCCAAAGTGAAAGTGGAATAGCTTACAATGATGAACAAAAAGTAGAAGCATTTGCAGACAGCTTGGAACGACAATGTAGCCCTAATTATGACAATATAGATATGAACGTCATAAGAAAAATCCACACCCAAGCGCTTAAAATAATTCAGAACGCCTCACTCCCATCCAACAACACATCCATATCGCCAGTAGAGATATATCAAATCTTAAAAAAACTAAAACAAAAAAAGACTCCGGTTCCGGATGGAATCACGAACAGGGCGCTCAAACTGCTTCCACGTAAAGGTATTATGCATCTGGTGGCCATTATTAATGCCATTCTACGGCTCTATCCAGAATGATGGAATCTCGCAGATGTCTTCCTAATTCCAAACCCTGGAAAAAGTACAGTTTCCTCAGAACTATAGATCGATTAGCCTCCTCTCTTGTGTAGGTAAGCTGAATGCGATATACTCACACGGATTCAAGAGGCAGCAGATAACAATCACGTCATACAAGATGAACAATTCGGCTTTAGGAGACATCACTCCACAACACTTCAAATCTACAGAGTCGTTGAATACATCGCCCAAGGTTACGAATGGCACCAACACTCAGGTGCAGTCTTCCTGGACATAACTCAAGCATTTGATAGAATTTGGCATATGGTCTAATTTTCAAACTACATCAAGCAGGATTCCTATTGCCACTAGTTTTATGGTATATGGTTTAATGAGTAAAACTCATTAAACCATATCTGAGCAATAGACAATTCAGAATAAAAATCAATGGAGTCTGCTCCACTACAAGAAGAATTATTGCTGGAGTTCCTCAAGGCTCTTTTCCATATACATGGCAGATCCTCTCCCCCCAAGTTATTCCCATCCATCTCCACCCTCTATGTCGATGATACGATTATCATAGCCAGGTCACTCCGTCCTCAGCTGGCCATAAACAAGCTGCAGATAGCAATTAACATATTAGAAAATTGGTACTGCAGATTGCGTATATCAATCGACCCAGGGAAAAGCTACGCAGTACTATTTACCAGACGTAAAGCAGATCCGAACACAACCATACAAATGTTTGGAAAAATCATCCCTTGGTACAACTCAACCAAATATCTAGGAGTTCAGCTTGATAAACGAGTAAACTTCAAGACACACATAAATAGTATCTCCACTAAAGCTAATCAGACTATTGCGCAGCTTTACCCACTCTTGAATATGAACAACTTTTTAAATATAAACAACAAGGTTCTCCTCTATAAATCAGTAATAAGACCTCAACTATCTTACACCTCACCCACGGAACATACGACTAAGCGAAACATCTACAAACGACCCAGAATAAATGTCTAAGAATGGCTTTTAATGCCCCTTGGTTCATCAGAAATCTCCAATTACACCTAGAAGCCAACCTGTTAAATATCAAGACCTGCATGATAGGCATTGAAGAAAATTCCTTCATAGTCACAGATAATCAGCTAATACGACAGGCAGCTGACTACAAGCCCTCAGATCGTTTCAAGCACAGAAAACTAAAGTCCCCTACATCTAAAGAGAAAGCTAATACAACATAGAAAGCTCACAAAGAGCGGGTGAATTTCTCAATGATCCCATCACCCACAAACTGAAATCCAGATGAAGGGATGAAGAGTCAAGGACTCAGTCCATCAACCAAAGAAGTTCCATTATTGTTAGGTAGACGTTAGAGTGTGATATACTTTGTACGTGAATTTGGAACTACAGAAATATTTTAAAACTCTGGCTGTTCATATTTTTTAGGCTAGTTGACAATTTAGGATCCGAACTACATTCTTCAAAATTTTAACAATCTTGGACTGATTTAAAAATTTCAAATTTTTGATTTCGTTTTTGTTTGCCATTATCTATCTGGTATATTCTACGAAGTTTGCATCGTCTCGAGAATTATTAATATTTGAATGCCTATTTGTAGCATTTAAGTAATTCTCCTATAATTCTAAATTATACCAGCAGGACGAACTGAGAGGTATATTATGTCCTCAACGTTTTAAATTCTAGCACATTAGTACCGTGTGTTGGGGGGGGGGATAAAAATCTTTAAGTACACCAAGGACTTTTAAAAACAAACTACCGTGCAATATGTACTGTATTCACTAAGCAGCGCTACATATTATTTCAGTGCCAGATACGCTTCTAAGAGCAAATGCATCACATTTTCTTATCAACTTCTCCAGTAAATTTTTCCTATCTTGCTTTCTCTCCTTTTTTCGACTTTTACTTCCTCCTTTGGGACGAAATTCTTTCAGAAAGTAATGTCTCTCTCTCTCTCTCTCTCTCTCTCTCTCTCTCTCTCTCACCATCAGATTATTTGGTGTACTTATTATTCCTCGCCACTGATTTCTGCCGTGCAATTCCTACTGTTGCTATTTGGAATTACGAAAGAAGCAACTAAGGGTGTGAAGCCATCGAACTGCTTCACATTCCCAGGTATTTTGTTGTCATTTGATTGGAAAGGTCTTAGTCTGGAATGTCTTGAAGTTTGTTTGTTTTTTATTTTATTTTGCACTTCATTTAAAGTCGAAGTTGAAAAGAAGCTGGTGACCCCACCAGAGACTCTCAGGAAAACTCCTATTCATTCTTTGCAATAGACAAACTGGCTTTAAAACAGTTTATCAAAATGAAGAGAAGATGGATGCTCCTCTCCTCATAACAATGCTGTTACATCATTGTCAATGTTAAAGCAGGAATGACACTGCTGATACTAATGGACTTGTCTTAAATGGATAAAAAAAAAAAAGATAAATTTCTCTTCTTTAACAATCTACATTGAACAAATCTTATTTTCCACAGAAGTAAATGTTTTAATTATAAAAGTTCTTAATTCTCTTTATCTTCTATCTGTCGAAACGTCATTTGGCTCTCACTGGAATATAAATACGTGAGATCTAAAGTCACGATTTCACAAATCACTAAATTTAATAGGTGTTAGTTCGAACGTAATGAAACTAGCAAAATTACAACAGACGAAAACTTTTCTAGTGCGTAATCTGAGCACTAGAAGATATTAGGCATGCATTCTACTTTCACTGAATAATTTACGTTAGGGAATTTTAATGTCCAACAGTAAAACCAATACACGATGCCTTCCCTTTCATATTTGTTACTTCTCCATTCTCTGTTTATTTAGGACCACTTCCATATCACTTCATTAGCGTGCCAATCTGTTTCTTGATTCTCACCTGATAAGAGAATTTTTCATTTATTTCCTTGGAAAGAAATGAGTTGAGAAAATTGTTTCTTCGAGATTGTTTGCTTTATTAAGACTAGTGGCTTCATCGAGAAACGAAAATTGTATACGAAGTTGCATTACAGCGGTATATTCTTTGTGCATGTCAATGTCCTTTTAGAAGAACGTGAATAAAGTTACGTGTAAACACACAGAATGTTAAGTAGCACCTTGCAGTTTCTACAAAGTAAAAGTTTAGGATCGATTCTTTGACTTGGGATGAATGGCTTGTCGGTTTCTAATAAATTATTTACTTACATCATAATGGCATTTAAAGCGCACGAAACGCTTTACAGCAAATATTTAAAATACACATATATATAAAACATAAAGTGGTGTTTCTAAAATCGAAAATTAAATTCATTTTAAAATTAATTATTCCACTAATTTTAAGCGAAATTTATATAAAATAACAAACAATTATATGTGATATATAGAATTATATAATATATAAAAATAGGATGCGAAAAAAATAAGAAAATTAAGATAAATACGGACATACGAAAAGTCAAGTGGGAAATTCGCATTATCGATTTAGCTATAGTGAGAGATCGGTATGTGGTTCACGTGTTCGTGTATTTTTTTTTTTCCTTCTTTCAGCTCGGAGTTAATTATGGGTTGTGTGTTTCGTAAGTTTGTTGCACCATTTTTGTTTTTTTACGAAACGGTGAACACATTTCGTAATAATGTTATGTCCCTACATTTAGTATCAAGTAGGAGTTCAGATAATTCGTGTAGCCTCATGCTATTGCGGTCTCCAGTTAGAAGGGCAATGAGAACATTTATATTGATTGGTCTGCCCAGTTGTGTTGTTGTACCAGTTTTCTCTTACGATTCCCATTGGTATTTGTACATACACATCTTGTAACTACATTGAAGGAAATAACATAAATTAAAAAATAGGAATATTGAGTAAATTAATTGTGTTTAGAACATTAAACCACACAGCGGATCAGTCGTGGTAAAGAGAAACAACGATGGCTGAATAAATGAAAATTCTGAACTTGTTATCTTGAAATTTGTACGACGTATGTGATTTTAGGTTTACATTTTACGTGTAAATTCGTAAAACTCACTGTAAATGTGCGCCACGTTTATGGATCTTTGACTTCATTTAGTTCCGCACATTGAGTACGCTTATGTTAATTAAAACATTTAACAATAATAGTCATTTATATTAATTATATTTGTTTCTTAAATCGTTTGGATATGACATTTTTTATTGTGCGTAATCATCGGTGATCTTAAAGAAAAATAGGTAAAAACTGAATCGATTTCTAACATAATTTCATTATGTGACAGTTTCTAGCGTGTAATTTTCGTGTTTGTGTAATAGTCGAGACCTGTTCCACACACACACACACACACACACACACACACACACACACACAATTAAAGATATTCGATTATAAGTGACGGTCTTAATTCATTCCGAAGCCATGGGTGTCTTCTGTCCAATAAAAGTCAAAACATACTAACTTAAATTGTTATGAAACAAAACATCTTTCCGGGTGTCCTGAATTATTTACTGAAGAAAAGGAATTGGATTGTCGGGTTTGCTGTCAAACGAAACAAACTCTCCCAAATCAGTTTATTGCGTTGGAATGATAAGGCACTCATGCGCCGAAAGCGGTTTTTACTGATCTTGTAGGACACACACACACACGTACGCTATTGCATCAATCTGCGCTGGCGCAATGTGATTAATCCCCAATGTGCTTGTGAAACGCGTTTATAGAAGAGGTGATTTAAATGTACACTTTGCTGACAACGTGGCTTCCCTGAGTGAATCAGATTACGGGCTGGTAGAAGAAGAACGGAAATCTCTGTATGATTCCTCCCACTGATTCATCGCTTCCCCTTTAATTGAATTATCATTGTTCCACACCAGCGGTCCGTAGACACAGCCAAGGAATGTAGCGTCACTATTGTGTTTGCTTCCACTCTCTGTCTATCACGTTCCTTTTCTCTCTCTCTTTCTCTGCTCTAGGGAAACCTTGCTAACATATGGTGGACAAAAGTAGAAATCTTATTGATTTCTTTAGCTTTCTGTTCGCTCTTCGTTTTCCTCAAATAGGAAAAAAATATTCAAATAGCAGAAAGACTACATTACGAAAAGAATCAAAGTTCCGTCAGCATTTAATTTTTTTAATATCATTAGCATACAGCATGTACTGAAGGCTGAATAAATACAAAACTAATATTGGATATGAAAGAAGCTGCTTAAATACATCTGTAAAATCACAGTTTATTAAATAATGCATTTTTACAGTACAATTGTTTGTGTAGAAAATTGTCACGTTTCTGTTTTTTATTTCTTCCCAGTATAAGCCCACTGGAAAAGCGTGACATCAATTCCAATTGTTGAAATATTTCAACAATCGGAATGGTGATTAATAATAAAAACATTCCTCGAATTCGCTTACACGAATTCTAATTGTTCGCAATATTCTGTGTCTAACAAATGCTTTGAGTAGCACTTGATAATAAAATCTTATTGTAAAAATTAAATACTATTAAATACTTATTTCTATAAGTTGATATGGAATACACGAGAAAAATTAATAATAGTGAAGTGTATTAAGATATTGCATTATTCAAAACTATTAAAGGAATTAAAATTATCGTAATAACAACGAAAATACGAAATAAGAACAATTCTATTCTAAAGGACTAAGTTAGTTTAAAACTTCAAAAGATTCTTGTAATGTGTGCAAACATTACTTCTGCGCCATCTTAGTAACCACAAAAGATACGAAGTCAACTTTATGTGCTTTCGAGAGGATGCTCTGGCAATGAAATGTAACCTAACTCCGACTTGACGAGAAGGTTGTACAAGAACTGTATTGAACAACCAAGAGGCTCATTACAGTGGATTTTTGCCTTGACATCTCGCTGTTTCCAGCAGAAACGTCTGCAAACAGACGAGAGCAGCACTGCAACTGACTCTCGAAAGTCCTCCTTTTATATGAAACTCGCTTTCATCCGGTCCAGACATGAACAGATGGATTGGAATTCCCATATCGCTCCTCAACAGGACTTAACTTCTAGGCCTTTTAAAAGGCTGCGAGCTATAAATCTATGTTTCAGTTGCACGTGAGAAACCACGTGGCGATGACTCACATTAGCTGCCCATTCTGTAGCGGACGAAGAGAATTTTCCCGTCGGCACCGACCACCCTCCTATCGTTCTCTTTTCAAATATCTGCAGATCCGACTCCCGTCCGTCCCTTTCTGTCGCTGATCTGTCCGTCGTTATCACGGCGGTCAGCTTTACGAGCTCCGTTTCACTAAACCATTATCGGCAGTCTTCGTTCTTCCTTTTCCTTGACACGAGTCGGTTGGGTGGTCGCATCGCTTCCCCAACTGCAGCCACGCTAGAATAGCCCTCGACAATTGGCGTCACTCGATTGTGACAAACCTACCGACGTCCATCATATTTTCAGGTATTCGTCCACATCTTTCTCTCAATGGGGGTTGTCAAGTGTGGCAAGAAGAATAGGTTTTTATCGAAATGTCTCAAAAATAGGAATATTTTACGCTGTTTGTCGATTAATTGGGAGAAACGAGACTAAACGGTTTCAGAAAGTGCGTCTAAAATGAAATGCTAACGAAAGGTGCGTCTTATAACATTAAATACGCTTTGAATTTAACGAGTGCTAATGTCGCAAAATAATCAGAATACTTTTTTCATGGGAAAATTGCGTGGAGATTTTGTTGCTTTATTAAATTAAAATGGAGTATTTTGATGTATAGATTCGAACTCTTAAAATTAAAAAAATAATAATAATAATCTTTAACCCAGACATGCTAAAAACTTCTACAAATTCTGTTCTCTATGCAGAATAAATTTTGATAATGATCATATTATGTGTACTCTAGAAATGGGTACATTCCAGTCATAATGATAATCGGTGTCTATATACGGATATTTATTCATACTGTTCAGAATATTTACTGTAATATAAACAGCTTGTACATATTTTGCATGCTTTTTTTCCTTCTTAACTATGCAAGTATTCTGATGAATGACGATAACATTTTAGATTCGATATGCTTCCCGACAATGTTCTGGCACTTCCATGCGTTAAGAAACCCAGAATGCAGAGTTCGATCACAATTTTTTATTTTATTTTACTCTAATGATGTACAGATGAGCTCTTTGGCTGGAAAGACCCGAGTCTGAATCCTGTATACAACGTATGAAACCTTCATCAGGTATTTTCAATCAAATGGTGAGTTAGCAGGTCTTATACGGATCTCGAAGGTTTTTTTCGACTCAAACCATGAAGCAGGCCCTTGAACGTAAATCCACAGGCATGAAAACGTGTCCTTAGCAAAGAAGTGGCGTGTTGTCTGCATTAGTCCGCCGTGACCAAAATCGGGGAACTGTACCCGTTCTAAGAGTGGGCAGATGGATTGAAGAAAGATAAGAATTCCAAACTGATGTAAAAGTGGGAGACCTGCTAAGTGGTGAATCTGATTATTTCTAGATAACAGAAAAAAATCGGCTATTTTAAATCACGCTTTTTATACGTTCAAAATACTCATCTTACCTACTTAGAATTTTTATATTTGTACATTCTACCAATAAAAATAATAAGACATCCCTTCGATTGAAGAAAAACGAAGGCAAGTAATCCATAAAGGATATTTTCGGTTTGTTTGCTTAGAAGTATTCGCCTCAGCCTAATTCTGTTGTCTTCCTCTACATTACGAAAGATGATCTGCGTCGTTCAGGTCCATGTTTTCCAGAACGATTGTTCATGTCAATTGAACAATGGATATTCGTTAGCTGCAGCTCTTGCATAAGAAATGCAGCAAACGATTTGCCATCAAAAACAAAAGTAGACTTAAAGATAGGATCAGTTACTCCCATTCATATTAGCTTCCTTTCTAATGGGGATCATATATATATATATATATATTAGTCTTTCTCTCAACCATCTCCCACTTCTTTTTTTGGGAGTTTCTTTGGTGAGGGTGAAGTAAACCATTACTGTAATATCCCCACTCCATAAATACACGAAAGAAGTACAATTGCCTTTGGTCTGAGAATAATCCAAAGAATTTCGATGCAGTTTTCACTAATTTAGTTTCAAGACTGAAGCCGTCTGCGTCTTAGAAATAAAATTTTTTCTTCATTTGTTTCCGATATTCATAATTAACGTGTTTTTAAGGAAACTTTCAGCGCTCAAAAAATAAAAATAAATAATAATTTAAATCATATCCAGGCGGACCTTATGCTAATTCGGATTTTATACTCACGTAATATGAAAAAAAAATAATTGCACTCAATAATTTATGCAACCAACACTTATAGGAGTGTCTTAAATCCTTACCACAAAAATACACTTCTATAATTATATTATCGGCAGTAAAGTTCATGTCATCAGATCGATAGCGAAGAAATGCCTTTATTCTGTACACAAGAAACATGGCCCTCATTCTAACACGAGTGATACCAAACTTCTGGAACGCTTAACACGTGACAAGGATGCCCTTACAAAAGTAATGTGAGAAACTTCATCAGAATTCTAGGCGGTACTCTGGTGACTAGATCGTTACATGTGGGACTTTCCTTACGTTTAGAAACGTTATTTATATTGAAGTACTTCCGAGAACAAATAAAAAAAAAAACTTTTTCTTGTGAAGAGCTTAATTTCGAAACTTCATTTCACTACATTTAAATCGCTTCTGATTTAAAAGTATTCGTAATGAATACTCTCCAATACAAACACTAATACTCATTGGCGGCAGATTTATAATTGCTATAGGGAACGTTTCTTTTAATGGTATCCTGCACAACATGAGAATACTGATTTATAAATTCTAATTTTAGCTTTCATTAAATAAATGAAATAAAATAAAATATACTGCATATGTAAAGTTAGTATTAGTAAAATTATATGAATAAAATTTTAAAAACCGAAGTTTAAAATTTTTTGGATATACTTTTAAATAATTCAAAAAATATTGCAATACCCTTTTCTAAAAATAAATGTATTCAAATTGAAAACGTATTATGATTACTGAAGACCGGAACTCAGGGTAACGGATGACAATGCTGTAGCCAATGAAATTTTAACTAAGGCTCGGCTATTGCCGTTACCCAGCCATAACCAGAGCTTTTAGCTCAATAACCCCCCATCCACACAGATTTTCTTCAATGAGATGATGAAATTACATAAATTATGATTACTGTCTAGTTGCATATTTAGATTGGTGTATTAATGAACTTTGGTACATACTTTCCATTTATTCATAGTAATAAAATTTTCAGCCAACTTCGATAAATGTATGAAATTACTTACCTTTGCTGAAAGGAGGTTTTTAAATTAATGACGGAAGCTTCAGTTGTGTAATTCTCTGTTTTTTGTATCGTTCTGACTGCTAAAATGAGTCATAATAGTGCTATGCAATATTTAATTGTAGGCATAATATGCAATTTAACATAATCCGGGAGTAGAGGAAAGTGAACTAAGAGCACTGATAAATTCCCGATTGTATTATTTTATATATTTTTATTTAGGGTTCCATTTGGGACTCGGAACAGTTATTTTAACCTTTGTTCTATTGTTGAGAAGGTCTTCAGTATTCTTGCGTTTGGAGTTCAGCAATTATAATGTAAACTTTTTTTTTATTGCAAAGTCGTCAGTTTTTCTCCGTGCCATCTAAATTTTGTTAAGGGTCTCGAGGGTACATGATCTTATAATGTAGAACAGCTACGTTGTTCTTTTTGGTCAAATTTCGCACAAATAAATAGTATGAGCGAGAGCATTGTTATAGTGAAGAAGCCAATCTCTAATGCACACCTCTTAGGTTGTTTGTGCCAGACATCTTCCTACAGATGCCTGTAAGATATCTGAAGAGCAATTGTTTCAATTTGATCATTAGGAATCATTTTTATTGTATAATTTCGTGAGGACGGGGAAAACCCCACTCTTGAACTTAAATAGCAGTTAGACATATCTGTTAATTTTTCATTGTTTTCGCTCTTTCTCTCTCTCTCTCTCTCTGAAGCAAATTTTAACATCTAGAAAATTCATGGCATTTTTGTCATTTGAACCAGAATTTGATGCCCAGTGCTTTTGATCATAACAGAAATTGCAAAAGCGAAGCATGCATTCGCATATTACAAGATATTAGTTCTCAATAACGTAAACTGGAACTCTAGAACAAAGTTCCAGCCGCCTACACATTCTACTCGAATGACACCTGGCAGAAGAGTTTTGTACTAACTGCAGTAGTGTCCCCTAGTGATCAGCTCGGGAACTTATTCACCACGTCTTACATATATAGCTATTTATTTTCTATGAAACTACTGGTATTTTAGTTTTCGTTTTACAGAATATCATCACACTAATTAACGTCTTTAAAAGAAAAGTGGAAAAGAAACGTACATTTTTTATGTTAGAAAAAGTGCAAATTTATTTGTTGGACTTATTTGTTTTCCCGTTAATGAAATAATAATTTGTGTTCATCAGCGTGCTCTACGTAAACATGAATCTTGACTTAGGAAGCAGAGGATAGGACATGTAGCATCTTTCCTAAGAAGACAATTTCCATGCATTGCAGAAGCAGTTTTTGTTCCATTAGTTTAACGATAAACAGAAAAGTTCCCCATCAGTCAGTCTTAATTTCTTTTCCCCTTTTAGCTGCAAGAGAAGCGGATTTTCCACAGAACCGGGATTAAATAAGATTACGCACTTGTTCCCAGGAGGACTATTAAAATAAATCGGTTTTCTCCTCCCCTGCACATCCTCTTGATGGCACGTATCAACGTAGCACAGAGATACAGCATATGGACTATGTATAAGGCATATGATTCTACTCTCGGAGACAAATGTTTCCCATCTCCTGCTTCGTTTTATCTTCCTTCCCTGCAGCATCGAGTCACCACTCGTCTGCTAATCGCTCACTATCGAACTGCAATGCTGACTGAACATATAATTGCTACCCCGAATTATTAACGTAGCCTTTCAAATAGGGTTATATCTGCTAGAAAGATTATGATGTTGGCTTAACTTTTTTAAAGACTTATTAATTTTTCTCAAGAGAGCATATGAAATACTTTTCATTTTAAGTTGCTTGTGATGATTGTTATCAGGTTTGAGTGTTTTCTCACAAGAAATTAAGTTTTATAATTGCTGAATTTAAATACAGTCGATCTCACGTTACATAACTGTTAATAAAGAAACACATTTTCAGTACAAATTTTGACTTCCCCTCCACGGTAATGTTAAGGTGCGGTGTAAGATCCCACGGATGAGCGGGCCGCAGGACCAAGTCGGAATCTCGGAGAACCAGGTAGGCTCTACACCGTGGCAGGTCCCACCACCACCGAGCAGAGCTACTCATTTGCGTATCCAAGGGGTAACAGCAACAGCCATGCCTCAGTTACCTTCACGGGCTACGGCATTGCCATTCTTCTTAGCCACGAGGAATGGACTATTAATTCCGTTCAACTAACAATTCGTTATCTTTACTTAATGGTTTAAATTAAACCTTATTTTTAAAAAATGGTGTATTCTTAACATCTAAAATAATTAATACAACTTTTTATTTAAAAGATTTTTATTTATAAATTAAGTAAACTTTTTAAATATAAATTTAAAATATCATTATTAATCAAATAAAAATATTTTCTACATCGTATGTTTTTCGAATTCAAATAAGAGATAACGAATAGTTTGTTCATAATATGCTTGCTCAATTTGCTTTTCTGATACTGTTATCAGTATTTTCAATCCAAAGTAATGTCGAAAAGATATTGCCAACTGGAGGTTGGAAATATTTTTTTCAGTATCGCCAATCAGAATATTTCTTACCACATTTATATCAAAACAGTGACTAACACAAAGTAACAAACATTCTTAGTTCTTGATAAATAGAACTGGACACGCACTTTAAGTGTTTGTGTTGCTGCTTTGTGTATGTCCTAAAGAGATGCGAGTAAAAGGCTAAGAAAAACAAGAGTTTTCCATTACTGTGTACAGAACCTCTCAAGAGTTACGAGTCCTTGTTCCGACACGGAAGAGCTTTGTGGAGATTTATATCCAATATGTCACGACTCGTATACAGAAGTAAGCACAGACTCGTGATTTGCAAGGAGTCAAAAAGAGTAGTTTACTTAGTAGCACCTTGGAAGGTAACATAGTAAGAAACCGATAGAATCTGTCGTTCTAATGAATATGCTTGGCTTCAACAATTTACCTCCGAATAAAGTTACTAAAATTTTAGTTTTTCAAAAAAATATAAATAAATAAAATTTTGACTTTCATAAACATAAATTCTAAAGTGAACGTGTATTAAATATTAAATTTGTTAGCATTGATAAAATGCTTGGCTTCAAAAATTTACCTCGGAATAAAGTTAGTAAAATTTCAAACATTTTCCAAAAAAAATAAAATTTTACTTTTTATTTTATAAAATAAATACTAAAATGAAAGCGTATTAAATTTGTTACGCAGCGCTGAAAGGGAAAAATGTCTATTCATATATTTTCTATGTATAAATAAAAAAGGTACATCATATTATTTTTAATTACTCTGAAAAATAAAAAAATAAATAAATTTAAAATTTTTATGTTAGTAAGTATTATATTTGACACAAAAATTAAATAATTTATTAATTCTAGAATTAAGAGTAAATGTAAGTGTGAAGCTGACTCAAGATTAATCTACTTGTATACAGTGGCTGTGACAACATCGATTACATTAATATCCTATAATGCAAAATGTAAAAACATCATGGGGGAAAGTTCACTACATAGTCAGTTTCGACCTTTACTGAGGTCTTATTAGTAGAATCCAGACTGAAGAGGATGCCAAGGTTAAATCAATTCAGAAGTTACATATTTTCAACTGTTTTTCATTCAGATTATTTAAATTCAAATTTAAGCACCATTTTTCTATTTATATATGAAATATATATATATATGAATTCTGCATTTTTTTTATCCGTAATCCACGTTATTTCATTATTTATTATAATAATAATAATAAATAATAATAATAAATCATGAAATAACGTGGATTGTGGATACATACAACATTCGAGGAAGACTGTGAAAATAATAGTTTAAAAAAACGGAAGTTTATGAATTCAAATATGATTTATGCTAAATTTTAAATATGAAATACTGATGTATTAATATGAGATTTTAATAGTTCCTTTCCTCAGCTCCTTAAATAAATATACTTTAATGGAAACTCTATTGATTTAAATTTTTATATCTTCACCATTCCATAAATAAAATTCAAACACGAACTATTCATCTTTCCAGTGAAATAAGTCTCCGTGATTTTCTTCGCTGTCTCTTTCTCTCTTCCAGTCATTATATTCTCATTAGGAACTGGGATACGCAGGTAGAAATAAGAATCTTTCTACCTTGCCTCTGACGACCTCATTTCAAACTAATATTGTCACCACGATGAAAATCGTTTACCTCAGCGGTGTCTACAAGCGTCAGTCTCTCGGTGTTGGATATCAACTAGCTGATGGCTGCCATCAGTTGAATTAGCAGCGCGTGAAACACTAGATGACCACATCGATATGAAGATGCATGACAATCCACAAACCGTGACGAAAAACACAGACGCATACCGTAATACATTTTCCATGGATTCAACGCACACTATTTGTCCAGCGAGATGTGAATGATTTACAACTAGCGGCTGTGTTAATAACTCTCAAATCTCGCCATTATGTTGCAAATGGTGCTGTTAATGTTTCTGTGAATGCATTTCCTTGATTAAAGACTCTAAAAACTCGCCCGGCAGATAATTAAGAGAGAAAATGAGTTCGTATCCATAGAAATATCAGTATTTATTTATGAAAATGTAAAGGTAGAAAATGGAATACACTGCTTAAAAAAGTTAGTGGAATCAAAAACACTTAACTAGGCTTAAAAGAAATGCCAGCCATTCGAGTTGCGAAAACGAGAACGCTTTATCTCAACCCTTGCTACATTGTTCACTTTAACAAGATTAAAGTTTATTACTGACGCTGAGACATCGTTAAGGTCATTTTTTTTTATTGTTATAACATTGGTAAAGGCAAGTATCCTCATCGCTAATATTTTATGGAGGGACAGATCTAAGGATGCTTAACCCCCTCGAATTCAGGTAGCCATTTCTTGGCAAACACGTGGCTTATGCATTAGAGATGAGAACGTCAATAAGGCCATACTCGAACTGATAAATAATTTCAATAGTTAGAGCAACAGTTATAACTTGCGTTTCTTTATGGAAGGGAAGGATTATTATTTTTTATTCGCAGTCTATGGACTCTGTCCCTTCCACTTACTGTATAAGATTAGTAAATAGAGATTCAAACCCGGGAGTTGTGAACTAAAAAACTTTTTGACAATGGTTCGAATGCATATTTCAATATTACTGATTCCTTTAGTATGATAAAGTAAAATGACCGTGTAATATGTTGCGGATGCTCTGGCTGTTGACAAGAATAAAAGAGCTGAATACAACACATGCGCTAATTGATTTCTGATAAATAATAGAGCTTAAGTTAGTTACGACCAAACATCTTTAATCAAGTGAAAATATATCAGAGGCTCTGTGCAGGTATATGACAGGCAATTTTACTTGGGTTGCATGAAATCTTTTGTTCCATGCACACACTATTATGGGGCTTGTGAAAGTAGATTCAAGATAAGGAAGTTCGATAATATTACCGGTGTTGGAATTTCTAGCCTGAATATCGATATTGGCTACGAAAATTCCGTTCCTTTGGTCTTTAATGAAAGACATAAATCCCACAATAATGAAAGGGTCCTGTGATCGAGATTTTAAGGAGATAAATTAGCAATGGGAGAGCTGATGACAAAAAAATGGAGCAATTTTTTTTTCTTCGTTCATCAACGTGGGTCTCGATTCACTGAAACAGAAGGAGCCGAAGGAGTTAACACTTTATTAATGCATTGGAACTGATTCTGCACTTTATCAAACATACCCTCCTCAAGAGACAGTAACTAATGATTCATCGCTGCCGAACTCCCAGTAGAAACGGATAATTACAGAGCCTTGAGCTTACTGTCGTTCAAAGACTATCTAATTGAATTCTACAAAGTTTCATTGCCTCAGTCCTGTATTAGGTGAAAGACTTTTCCACCAAGTTGCACAATCTGAAGCTGAGAAATACGAAAAAAAACAATTCCAATGAAAGATAGCCTATTAGCTGTGCATGGGAGTATGTTTGTAAAGTGTAATAAATCAACCCAAGTATTTGTTTATTTGATCCCACTCTTTCTCTCTGGATCTCAGTGTGCCTTTAACGATTCTTTATAAGACGAATGTTTGTGGTAATTGAGTAAACGTTATTAACGGAAACTATTCATGCACATCATACCAAATAACAGTGATGGAATAGAAAAGCGTAGGCTCTCACCGCAGGTTCAAAGGTTTTTTTTTTTTTTTTTTTTTTAATTTATTTTTCGTCAGAAATGTTAAATAGCTATCCTCTCGCTTTACAGATTGATTGTCTTTTCGAGAAGGGCTGTGATTCTAGATAAATGAACGAAGCTTAGAAAAAACAACTAAACTGTACAGTTCATTCAGTATTTGTAAGGAATCTGATTATTGTGGTATTTTGCAAACCCCTACTGAAAACATACTGCTGTTCTTTAAGGGAAAATTGTTATCCGTATAAATATGTAGATATTTTAACTTGAGTCCAACACAACCAATCAACAAGCAAGGACTTGACTGAACGTAAATAGTTTGTTTACATTGTAAGGTGGTAGTAGATAGTGAACAACCTTGTTTGGAATGCAGGGACGCTTGGTGATGGAAGCGAACTAAGCCTTCTGGGACATTGCAGGTTTACATAGAGAGAGTTTTTAAACTTAAGATGTAACGGATTAATTTCATATTTTTATTTTTACTAATCCGTTTTAGTTCGTTTGGAGCATTCGTTATGAGTTGAGGTTAAATTAGGACGACAGTATGTAAACTCGCACACGCAATTTAGTTGGACAAACCTGGGTCTGAATCCCATCTAGGATCAAAGAAACATCTTAAGATCTTTTCTGCTGAAGATGAATTAGCATAAGGTGTGAGAGGATTAACATGTATTGTTATATATTTATTTCATTAAAAATGAATGAATTTTTGCTGAATTTCGCTAATACTTGTCGACTGTCAGACAAGAACCGTTTTCTGTTTTAATATTCAATGACATTTACTACTTTATTTGATGTGTTTATTTTAATCACATTACTGTTTCTAATGTTAATTGCATTTTGATCAGAGTAAACGAAAAATGTGCACAGAGTTAATAACTCCACTTTAGTTCTTAGTTGGTTTAGGACTCAGTAGATGGCAGTGTGAGCATTAGTTTGAAAATTCTGATTTAATTTATAAAATAAATATTTTAAATAATTATAGAAAGATATACAAATTTATGTCTGTATAGCAGCTGTTAATTTTTTAATAAAGAAGATACACTTAATTATTTAGAAAAATTCTTAATACACCATTTAAAAATGTATATGTTATTAAATGGGACTAGAGTTCTATGAGTTCATACTCGTAGAATTCGGATCAATCGACTGTGAGATGCGGTGATTGATTCATTCAATCCAACACCCTTAGAGGGTAATGGATGGCAATGCTGTAGCCAATGAAGTTCTAACTGAGGCTCGGCTATTGCTGTTACCCTCCTACCCTCCTGCTATGATCAGAGCTTAGTTCATGCTCGTAAATTTTACCCTCACTGTAACCACAACAGATAGCGGGGAATATGAAAAGCATTTTGCTTCACCCCTAAAGACATAATTGTCATTTTTTTTGGGGGGGGGGAGGGTTCTTTGCTACTTTTGTTATAAATACAAGGGAATTCGATTTTATTGTTTTAAAAAGAGAAAAATAAAAACATTATTCTCTATGAGTTTCACAGAACAATATTTTGATATACTGGGTGTGTAAAATTAAATGTTATTTTATTTAATTTATATGGTGAACCAAGTTTTTCTTTTTATTTGTATTCATCACTAGAGGACTATTTAAATATTCTATGGCTATATTATGGATATATATTAGTTCTTTATTAGTAGTAGTACTATCATATATTTTAATAAATCCTTATATCAGTGTCTTTGGTTTATTATGCCTTAATATATCCATAGAATATTTAAATAGTCCTCTATTGATGAATACAAATAAACAGAAAAAACTTGGCTCACCATATAAATAGGATTCTTTCGTCATCCTGGCGACTCTGATTTACATCTTCATGTGTTTTTTTTTCCTCGCGAACAATAATTACAATATATTTTTTATTTATTTTTTTATCTTTATGTTCTGCACGAATTACAAAGAGGTGTGCTAATTTTATGCCAGTATTTAAACTTTTTTTTATATTTAAAAGAACCGTTTATATATTATTTACTGTTTATATTATTATTATTCCTGACACCTCCAAGGAGTCCGAAGACTCATCGCGGGAGGACACCTACAGCTGTCTCAACTGATATTAAACTGATATTAAAAATATCAGTTGAACACCAGTCTTCATGCTATTAATCAAAAGAAAAAAAGAAAAGACCTGAAAGCTTACATTGGAAAATTCACGAAAAATGAACACAATACAAAATATATTTCTCTGATAATGCAAATAATTTGAAGAAAACGTGAAGCGTGGTTGCGTAAATTATGAATGATCTTCGAATGATCGGATAGGCATATGCAAACTTCTCTTAATTGTTTTCTAAAAAATAAAATAAAACAAAACTATTGGAAACTAAATGCCATTTGGTTTTTACAAAAAAAAAAGGCAAAAATAAAGTGCACAATATTGTTATTGAAGCTTTCTTACGTGGTATTAGGAGAAGGAAAGTTACAGTAATGCAATAGTATGCGTCCCTTGTGTATGTGCAGCTCAGAATATTGAAGTTTATTTACAATCTTTATCTCCGCCTTCACACACAATGGAGAAAACGTTTTTATTGAAAAAAGTGCCTTTTATTTTCCCTTTCGTTCTCTTTAAGATTAAAATCCCTCAAGAATTCTTTTTTTTCCCCTGCTTTATGATTCGATATATAATATTGCCTCGGTCCTTCTTAGGCTGATTTTGTTCCTCCCGAAAGGCAGCATCTTATATTAGATAAAAATCTTTCGCAAATGAAGGATTATAAGATGCAATCGTACTCTGTGGATTCTTTTCCTGTTGAGAAATGCTTCAACAATTCAGGTTGATAAAAGAGAATTTTCGATAACATTCTTCTTAGTCAGTATAAATATTGATATCTACACTTCGGCTTGACTTTTAGCATGTTCAAAGCAAGTTGCCATGGAGTTTTTTCATATTCATAGTGAACTATTTCATATGCATATTACGTGCCGTATTTTTTGTCAGAAGACAAAGGGATTTGTTATTTTTAGAACTGAAATATTCCTTTCGAAGTGCCTTTATATGGTAGTTGGATATAAAATCATTTTCCGATGTAAATCACAAAATTTATATTGTTTTCATTTGTTCATGCGCTGTAACCACTCCCACCTTGACGGATTTTAATGAAATATGGAGTTTGGAATCTTTGTTAAAAATTTGTCCAGTAATCTCACTTTTTGGTTTCAATGAGATTAAGTGAGAAGAGAATTTCAGACCACAGAAACTTATTACAAATAAATTGTGGTTTGACAAACTTTGGTAATAAATTATTAATACCTTAAAATATGGCAAATCATGGGAGCACTAGAGGATCAGTTGTTGATATAATGAATATCACTAGGCACCTGCACATTTCGCATCTTATTTCTTTTTTATATAATTTATTCGATATTTGAATTTAACTGTTTGAATTTTGATGAACATTTCATTTAGCTTCACTTTTATTTGGTCCCTCATGACTGTCAAGATCACATTTAAGCTGCATATCTTTCACAAAATTGCGATATCGCAAAAATTGTGAATCCCGAATCATATATTTAAAGACCAGAATAATTCCAATAAATTTAATATGGTATATCTGATTTGCCGATTTACAGATCTATCTCTAAATGTGATATATGATTTCATATTTAATACAATAAATTTTAATATATATTAATTAGGTTTAATATTCAGTGTCACACTTTCCCCCTTGATGAGGGTCATGCTGGCAGTTAGTGATATAATGGTAGTGAAACAGACACATCTTTGAATATTGTGAATAGTGCGTTATTTAACAAAGAAATGTAATTATGAAACTAATATATTATACCAGCTCAGAGTAATTAAGTCTATTAAGATATATACTGGTACTATATATTTTTCAAGAAATATTTAATAAAAATAAAAGGATATACAGATAACCCTCGTATAACGCGGATGTTAGGTTCCACAAAAATGCCGTGTTATATAAATCGCGTTATGCGAACTCAGATCACATAGAAAAAGTAGGGTTAGGTTCCGAAAAAAAATCTTTTTTTTTTTTTTTAAGATTATATAAACAATGACCAGGGCCACCGAGAGGGGTGACATCTAAGACTTTTGTCACGGATCGGCATCGAAAAGAGCCCAACCGTCGGGCCCCGACGCGTCACGCAACTGTTTATAATGCATGGTTTTAATTCTCGTAATAATACAACAATGATCAAGGATAATGGCATATCGAGAATGATACTGTGTTTTGTTTTAAACAGACGGCGACGCTATTTAGCTCGCCGTGAGTGTTCGGAAGACACTGATTCTCTCGGCGCAGATCAGTATCTAGTTATCATGAAGTTAGTAATAAGACCTTGCTTACCACTATGCTGCAATTTTTTATTAACTTCATAATACAGAAAAAAAAATATATATATATTGACTTTATATACACGTAATCAAAAAAACAGTCAAACGGATCTATCATTACACAAATCCAATTATTTATTCCTTGGCCCAGAGAGAATCAGTGTCTTTTGGACACTCACGGCAAGTCAGTAATAAGACCTTGCTTACCACTATGCTGCAATGTTTTATTAACTTAATACGGAGCTAAACAAATATCCAACTGTCTCGTGGATTTTACGAAGCGCTCCATTGAGAGATCATTATCCATAAATTAACTTTCATGCCAAGTCCAATCCTTCTGATTTCTTTAAACTGAATTCTTTCACGGATTCATCGCAATTAGGATCTTCGGCAGAACTTTCCCCGCCATTTGGTTTGACGTCATCTATTAATTGTACCTCTTCATTTAAATCAATTTCCCCATCAATTAATTCACTAATTTAGTTTTCAACCATATCGCAAAAGAACTTTAAGTGGCCATTACAAAAAAATAAAAAATAAAAACATTACATAAAAAAGAACATTACATATTGTATGTAACTCACCAAAATATAAAGTGCTCAGCTTGAATTAACACACTTATGATTTTTAATGCGTTTTCCTGGCAGACAACGAAGACAATTTTCAACAATAAATACTTTATATTTATACTTTATATGGCAAACAATTGACGTACATCCCTGCCAAAGGGTATTTCCCCTAGTATAAATTCGCTATTTATAACTAATAAGTATGCACGATACGGGCATACGCAAATTTAACGAAGATAAAATTTTATTCTTAAGTCGCGCGTTGAAAAATATATGAAAAGATAAAGGGTTACTACAGTTTGTAGGCCGTCTTACATCGAAATCGCGCTGTATAAGAAACTGAGTCGACGGAAATACAGAAAAAAAAATTCAGAAGATATGATATGATCGACGAAAATGAATTGTAACACTATCTCCATCATTATCCTTATAAGGACTGGCTTAAAGGGGCGAAGCAAGAATGCTTTTCACATTCCCCGTTATCTGTATCTGTAGAGGACAATGTAGGGATAAGGTGTTATTGAGCTATTAAAGCTCTGATCATAGCAGGAGGGTAACGGCAATAGCCGAGCCTCAGTTAAAACTTCATTGGCTACAGCATTGCCATCCATTACCCTCCAAGAGTATTGAATTGAACTTTTTTTTTTTTTTAAATTTGTATTAATGAATTTATAATATAATATTGAAAATAGATAAAGGTGTATAATATTCTTTATTAAAAAAATTAGAAATATTTTAAATTATTTATTATTTTGAATAAAAATGAAGTAAAATATGTGCTACATTATTTTAGTATAGCAGATATCATATTATATGCTGTGAAAAATGTGTGGATGTTGGATGTAAGCTTAATACCAAAAAACTGTGGATTCTAATTTCTGTCATGGATATTTGTTATTAGTCCTTATGTGGAAGACAATTTTTATCGTCCTGTGGGAAGTCAACTGCTTATTTAATGACCGAAGTACTGAAAAAAATTCCATTTTTGATCTTTAGAAGAGAAAAAACGAATTATCTAACCTTACGTCACTTCAATACTGAATTTATGCGAAGCTTATACTCCTTTTATCTAAGATTTTTTCCTCTCCAATTTCTTCAAAAATTTGTCAGTAGTGGAAAAAAAAATCGAAAGCTGTTTTAAAAATCTTTCCCTCTTGACAGTTTTAAAAACTGTTTTTAACTAGATGGTTATCGCATGCGTGTGGTAACGTTGCAACCAGATATTCTGTACGTTCGCTTGCCTTAAAACACAATGTTTATAATTTGTGATATGTTGGACGGTATATAGAATATTTCATTTTGTCTTTTCTTCCGCATAATCGGGAACTACTTTCTTCTTATTAATAAAAATATATAAATCTATTAAAACTCTACACTTTTACCCCTGCATACATGTAAGTGTATAACACGTGAGTTGTCCACTTCCTCAATACTAAACAGAAACTGTTACGAAACACTCAAAAATTAAACGCGCACACAACCCAACGCACGTTTTCTCTTTGTTGCTACTCTGGTAACACGTGCCCGACTTCGCGAAGGCGGTTCATGAATTATTTCTTCTAATGTTCTCCGTTAATACCCCAGAGACTACCACATGATACGTAGTTACCTGGCTATAGTTCAAACTGTAGGAAAGATGGCTTATTTCGTCACGAGTCCCATTCTATAATAATGCGTGCATATCTGTTACGTCACAACAATGAATCTATCTTATAAATTTTTTATCGCAATGTTCTTCATGGAGTAGACGTCGGTTGGTGAATATTGTTACGGAGCTCTGAGAAAAGATTGTATACTTGACTATAAAGAAAGGAAATGGCAACCAGTTTCTTTATCGTTTCAAGATCGCAGTAAGACTTCTCTTTTTTAATATTGTGCATACCCTGGAAAATTGTTATTGTTTTGGGATGTTTTCCGCATAACCATATTTCATGCGCAATTGTCATTTATCAGCTGGAGTTAGTATTTTTTTTTTTTTCTATTTCACTGTCTATGTATAGAAAAGGAAAGTTATTTTGAAGGGAAATAGAAGAGGAATAAATTTAAATATTCGTTTCAATTTATTGACGGCATACATATACTTAAACAGAACTAGATGATTATTTTCATAACGATATTTTCTCAGCTTAGAAACTTCAATATTGATAACGCAGAAAACTGAGTTGCGTACTTGGTAATCCATAATCGCATTTTCTACAATATAAATTATAGGATTTTAATGTATACATATACATTGAGATCTCGGGATGCTAAAGTAAACTGTACCTTCCTTACATAATGTAATTTAGTTATATTATCATTAATCGAAATTATAAATTACACGAATTTCATATTATTTAACCGGAGTTCTTCATTAAAAATACACCAATATCAATTCAATTCATAAATAATTACAATTATTTCAAAATGAAATTTCAAGTTCATTCTAATCCTTAAAAGGACTGC
This sequence comes from Typopeltis vanoorti, assembly GCF_054136105.1. Lineage (NCBI taxonomy): Eukaryota > Metazoa > Arthropoda > Arachnida > Uropygi > Thelyphonidae > Typopeltis > Typopeltis vanoorti. Next base: position 107,486,132 of record NC_143556.1, on the reverse strand, counting down.
TTAAAGGGGCGAAGCAAGAATGCTTTTCGAATTTGCCGTTATCTGTAGACAGAGGGTAAGGTGTTATTGAGCTATTAAAGCTCTGATCATGGCAGGAGGGCAATAGCCGAGCCTCAGTTAGAACTTCATTGGCTACAGCATTACCGATGCTTAAGTAAAGGCAACTCTAAAAATTCGGACGATCCATAGACCACTCCATAGTGGTCTAAGACGGTCCAACTCAGCATTGGTTGCACTCAGTGACAGGCTCCCCCAACACCGAGCAGAACCTCTCGTATTCCAGGGAAGCGCATCCACCGGCAAAGCCTCTCACCGGGCTGTGCACGGAGAACACCCTCCCCACAGACTCAAATTTGCTCCCTCAAGGCAAAAACCTTAAGAGAGCGAAACTCTCGAAACTCGGCGTCCCAGGGGGTAACAGCAATAGCCAAGCCTCAGTTAGAACTTCATTGGGTACAGCATTGCCATCCATTACCCTCCAAGGGTATTAATCAACCCATCTCACGGTCGATCCCTCGGTATTCCAGTTTATTCTAATCTTATATCCTTATAAGGACTGGCTTAAAGGGGCGAAGCAAGAATGCTTTTAATCTTCCCCGTTATTTGTAGAGGACAGTGTAGGGATAAGGTGTTATTGAACAATTAAAGCTCTGATCATGGCAGGAGGGTAACAGCAATAGCCGAGCCTCAGTTAGAACCTCATTGGCTACAGCATTGCCATCCATTACCCTTCAAGTGTATTGGATTGAATGAATCAATCACCGACTATGTAAGTAAAAGTGAAATCTCAAAAATACGGACGATCTCTAGGCCACTCCATAGTGGGCGAAAGACCGTCCTAATCTCGGCGTTGGTTCCACTCAGTGACGGGCTGAGCAGACCCGCTCAAATTCCGAGGAAAATAATTTAATTCATCGACAAAGCCCCTCAGCGGGCCGTGCCGGAGAACACCTTCCCCGGAGACTCAAAGTGCTCCCTTAAGGCAAAAACCTTAAGAGAGCGAACTCAAAAACTCATCGCCCAAGGGGGTAACAGCAACAGCCGAACCTCAGTTAAACTTCATTGGTACAGCATTGCATTGTTGCCATCCGTTACCCCCCAAGGGCATTAATGAATCAATCACCGCATCTCACGGTCGATTGATTACCATATCATCCGACAACAGTTTATTCTAATTTACTGCCTTTGAATTGATATATAATGCATATGAACTAATTTTGATGGTGTATTTAAATTATGTATATTTTATTTCCATCAAATATATATTTTTTTCAGAAATAAATTAAATATTTAAGAAGTCTTATGTTTGTTATATTTTTCTATATAAAATGGCACAAGGATTCTGTTATAACAAAAACCTGAGAATGGGTCGGATAACTGAAAAATTTCATAAAAACTGCTTCAAGTCCAGTTCGTGATTAATTAAAGTAAACACGTAATTTTCAATAAACAAAATGTAACATTACCATGTAAAGTCATAAATTCCATGGATAATCAAAAGATTTTTCTGACGGATGCTGTAATTCAGAATTGTTTGTGACACAGTAATATGTCACTGTGTATCATGCGTGTCATCCTGCGCTTTGCTTACTTGTGACTTACCGTCTACAATTATGAAGTCGGATTTTGTTATTATTATTAATTTACTTATTTATAGTGCTTCCAGCGGTTTCGACATATCAACAGTGGGCGTTTATTTGGAATTACAGCAATTACAACCAAGGCGATGGAATCCAATGCATGATGTCTATTAATTGAGTATTCGTTTAGAAGTTTAGCCTGTTTTGCGGATGAAACAGGATTTTCTAGAGTCAAACCCCCTTATACCTCCGAATGAAACTGACTTACCTTCAGTTGAAAATCCGGGTTAGAATTCCTGTACGGAATTCGAACCCTGGATTTTCTCTGATTGGTTTTTCTCTGATTTGACGCTCCCAGCAATGAAGGGACAAGGCGTTCATTGATTTTGTGCGAAACACTCTATGACGATGCAAAATGTTCGTGGATTTAGAGTGGTAGAGATGCCATTTTCGAGACCCAAAATCATGTTGAATGGAATATTTATTTTTATCATGACGAACGTTGTTACGTGGTACAGTCATGTTCCAACTAGACACGTTTAATCAGCAGCATTACGTTGCAACATCTGCGATATTCTGTAAAAACAAAACTGTCTTTTCCATTATGTCAGTACTAGACTCATTTTGTCGTGTGTGTGTCCAGTAGTTTTTCTCGAAGCATGTTATTGCTAGCTTTTTTCCACCAGCCATATTCAAAGAATTAGAACGTCCTGAGATTTCGTCCTCTTTAAAGGAACAAGATTTGACGTTGTCGGTTCAATTAAAGAAAATGTGACGCTAGAAGTGAGTCAAAAGAAGACTTCTCTGCTTGTTACAGAAAGTGGAAAGGTCGCTGAAACGGTATTGACAAGTTAAAGGGAAGTGTTAGCAAATAACGCGATAACAAACATTAAAGGGAAGTTTAGTTTTATCCTCAGAGTTTTAAAAACTTCTGGAACTCCCAGTGCATTTACAATTACTGTCGTTCCATCGATTATTCAATATCCATAAAGGTGAGGTTAAGTTTCCCCTTCACCAGTTCAAGCTCATTCAAATTTGAATTTAATTGGTTGGACTGACTCTTTATCCCTTCATCTGGATTTTAGTTTGTGGGTGAGATTATTGTGGGTAATTTACCCGTTCATTGTGAGCATTGAGGCTGTATCAGCTTTCTCTTGGGATGGAGGATTTCGGTTTTTTATGTTTGAAACTATCTGAGGGTTTGTAGTCCGCTGCTTGTCGAATTCGCTGATTTGGGTGATTATAATCACCCAAATCAGCGAATTGTTCATCACTGCAGAGAAATTGTTCAGTCACAGATAAATATTTTAATTGTGAAGAATTTCTCTGCAATGCCTGTCATGTAGGTCTTGATATCTGGAAGATTGGCTTCTTGATGTAACTGGATGTTTCTGATGAATCACGGGGGCATTAAATGCCATTCTTAGGCATTTATTCTGTATTATCTGAAGTTTGTTGATGTTGCTTTTAGTTGTGTGACCCCAGGTTGGAGAGGCGTAGGTTAGTTGCGGTCTGATTACTGATTTGTAAAGGAGAATTTTGTTGTTTATGCTTAGGAAGCTGGTCCTATTCAAAAATGGATATAGCTGTGCTATGGTGTGACCTGCTTTAGTGGCGACACTATCTATATGTAACTTGAAGTTTAGATGTCTATCAAGATGAACTCCCAGATATTTGGTATAATTATTCCAAGGGATGATTTTACCAAACATTTGTATGCTTGTATTCGGTTCTGCTTTACGTCTGGTGAAAAGTACTGCAGAGCTTTTGTTTGGATTCATTGCGATATGCCATTTAATGTACCAATCCTCCAATTCATTGACTGCTCTCTGCAGCTTGATTGTGGCCAGATATGGACAGAGGGATCTGTGTATATGATTGTGTCATCGGCATATAGAGTGGTGATAGATGCGGAGAGTTTGGGGTGATCGCAGAGAACCTTGAGGGACTCCGGCCGTGATTCTCCTCTCTGTGGATCTGATCCCGTTGAGTTTTATTTTAAAATTTCTGTTATTTAGATATCATTTGATAAGTAGAACTAGTGGTAATGGAATACCAACTTCGTGTAGTTTAAAAATTAGTCCGTGATGCCACATTCTATCAAATGCCTGAGTGATGTCCAGGAAAACTGCGCCAGAGTGTTGGTGCCATTCATACCCTTGGGTTATATATTCGATAACTGTAAATTTGTAGCGTTGTGGAGTCATATTTCCTAAAGCCGAATTGTTCATCTTGAATGACATGGCTGATATCTGTTGCTACTTGAACCCGTGTGAGAATAGCACGTTCGGCTATCTTACCTATGCATGAAAGAAGGCTGATTGGTCTGTAATTTTTAGGAAACTGTATTTTTCCAGGTTTGGGAATTAGGAAAACGTCGGCAATTTTCCATTGCTCTGGGAGATAATTTAGTCAAAAGATGACATTAATGATGGCCACCAGATGCATAGCCCCTTTGCGGGGAAGTAGCTTGAGCACCTTGTTTATTATTCCATCTGGACCCGGAGCCTTTTTGTTATTTAGTTTTCTTAAAATCATATTTTGTTATTTAGTTTTCTTAAAATTATATATTTCTGTTGGTGACACGGATTTGTTGTTGGATTGGAGTGAGGCATTTCGAGTAATGGATTTTACTTATGAAAATCTTTTACATACAATCTTTTACAAGTCATTAATCACCGCGATCAACTCATTCAAATCCTTATAGTCCTTATAAGGACTGGCTTAAAGGGGCGAAGCAAGAATGCTTTTCATATTCCCCGTTATCTGTAGCGGACAGTGTTGGGATAAGGTTATTGAGCTATTATTAAAGCTCTGATCATGGCAGGAGGGTAACAGCAATAGCCGAGCCTCAGTTAGAGCTTCATTAGCTACAGCATTGCTATACATTACCTTACCCTCCAAGGGTATTGGATTCTCTCCTCATTCAAATTTACTCCACTTTGAATTGATATATAGTACATATGAACTAATTTAGATGGTGTATTTGAACTACATTTTATTTTCATTAATTATAATATTTTTTTAAGAAATAAATTAAATATTTACGGAGCTTTATATTTGCTATATTTTTCTATATAATATTTATTATATAAAATGGCACAAGGATTCTGTTATAACTGACCCATTCTCATGTTTTTGTTAACTGAAAACTCCTCAAGATATCGTTTTTTGGGTATTGAGTGTTAAAATGTTTCCACTAAACCAACAAACTTAAACTCTCTCGGTGGTTTATAATGTATTTTTGTCTACACATTATTAATCAGTCAAGTCTAATAATACTTTAGTCCACTTTTTTCACCCAGCAAAATAACTAAGTGCGTAATAATCCCAGGCTTACTCAGTTTAGATGAAATTCTGAAGTCTGATCATGGCCGCTGACCACTCATTGTAGCCAAGCAACTTTTTAGAGAAAAAAATAATGAAGTCAATCTATTATTCGGCTTAAATGAACGTAATCTCCATCAAACACATGACCTGTAATCAGATTATGGGTCATTATGCCTATTTTAGTAGAAAGTGTGTTTTCAGATTTCGCTTCTGCTGGAGGTCGTGAATTAAAAAAATAAAAGTTCCGCATAGTGAGGGAATTAAGTTAAGTAAGCTGTTTTTACTGAATAGTAATTAGTGGACTGATCAGACGTAATCTCTTAAGAGGATTAGCACATTTTCTTAATTTGCATAAAACAACCAGCTCTTTGTAAAACTGTTCGCATTATGCAGAATATTATTTTTTGTCTTAATTGTGTTTTTTAATTCTTTTTTTTTCTTCTATTATTTTCTTAGCCCTTCGATATATCTCTTCATAATAAAGTATTCCTTCTTTAAGATTTATCCAGCAAAAGGTGAATGGATTAAACATGATCATAGAGCAAACTCAGAAGAACGTAAAATACTTCGAGTAAATGAGTTATTTCTTGTAATAATCATTATTAGAATGTATTGTGAATGATATAATACTTCAATATATTTTACTAAAAACATTCCTGATTCTTTAAAATGTTTCTTTAAATTGTAGTTAAGATTCCGCTGATGGGTTCGCAGCATGGTTGCATAAACAGCACGTACCCTTCAGTTGAAAACGCACGCGTTTGAATCTCTTCTAGAACACAAATGTTTATGATGGATTTGCAGCTGAAGTTGAGTTAACCTGAACTCATACGAATGCAATATGGATCCATCTGCAAAACAGACAAACCATCCAATGAACACACAAGTAACAGACATAATACATTCACTCTCTCGTGGCTTACGATGCGGTAATTTTGAAATAACAAAAGATTTAGACTGTGATATCGTTGGAAGGACATGGGCCGGTTAGAATGCCAAAGATAAGGGCTTTTTACCTGGGGGAGGGGGGAAGCTAGTTAATCTGATTTGAAGGTAGCAGGTTTATTCTGGAAACTCGGGTTTTTCATTCATAGGCTAACCCGCTAGAACAACACACTGAATTAATAGACATAATACAAATGGCTACATAGCCTTAATAGCAGTTGCTCTGGCAGTAATTCTTCAAGACATTAACAATCGGAGTACAGTATCCTTTTGTTTGTAATTCAGTATAAATTTGTTATGATTCTGTTTTTGCATAAGGAATAGTGTTGAATCTTTTAGCTATTCAGAAAAAATACTGTAGCTAATATTCTTCAAAAGAAAGATCAGCGATTGTAGTCAAAAGGTTACTTTGTGTATGTTACTGACATTTGGGTTACACAATAAGTTCAGTGTTTTTCTGTTAAGATCAGGTTTTAGCATTAAGTGCTTAAGGTAAGTCATTTTATTTGCACGTGTTCTATGGCTGGTTGGCATGCCATGCGGGACAGAAAGCGCAAAAACACTCTGCCATCTTCGTATGAAACTACGAGTAGCTTGCTTGCCGTTAAAAGTGTGTGGATACAAGGTGTTTTTACCGACTCGTATGGATATCATTTGTTCAACGTGTGTGACAGGATTGGTGAAACGCATAACAATGGCATAGACGTTTGACCATGAACATCACTAAAGCTAAATAAATATCTGTTATTAAACAGAATGTTTATTGTATTTAGTCTTTCCTATATTTGCGCTCTGTTTGCAAGCATTAGGCAGCTCAGAGTGGTTGTTAATATGAATTATTCCAAGTTATTTGGCCTATGCGATACATCTTTAAAAACTTAGTTGGATGTTCAGGAATTTGAGAGAAAGAAATTACTAGGATCTCCACACACACACACACACACACACACACACACACACACACACACGGGCGCGCGCGAAAAAAAAAATGTTGAGACATACACTATATTGACAAAAGTATTTGGACACCTTACATACCATGCAAATTTCGGACCCTACCACATGCATATATTCAGGGAGTGTCTGCATAATTCTGGTAAAAGAGGTGCATGTTTAGCAATATCAAGATCCCACCTTCTATTGAAATGACAGACGTTCAACATGGGATCGTATTTTGGTGTCACATCAGTGGTCTTTCTGTCTTGACATTGCTATCGGTCTCAGTATACCGAAATCCACCGTTGCTTATGTCATTCGTAGATGGAAAGTTGATGGTGCTATCATAGCAGAAACGCCCTGGGAGGCCACGGACACTCACTGACCGAGATCGACGCGCTCTGTCTCGGAATGTTTGACATCCCACCCGTCATCAACGGCGGACCTAACCAGGAAAATGCTGCAGGGAAATATGTCATCAGAGATATGCATGCCATAGAATACTACGCCAAAACTGCTGCGAACAAGCCACACATGACGGGGGCGGGTAGGATCGTGTGTGGCTTGTTCGGTGAGTAGGATCGTGTGTGGCTTGTAGTGCTGTGATGTGGCGTGATGGCTACCTGTCCAGGCTGATGGCCTGGACAGGTAGCCATCAGCCGTCATACTTCCAACACTGTGGAAGTATTTCGGCAGTGACCCTTGGGCAGCACGACAGTGGTCCATGCCTCACTGCACTGCATGTCCGAGACTGGTTTCCACTAAACAACGTTGACGTGTTGGATTGGCGGCTCTGAGTCCAGACCTCAGCCCCGTCGAACATCTTCGGGACGAATTAGAACTCCGAATTCGCTCCCGTCTACAGCGGCCATCGTCAGCAGTATGGGGGTAGCTTTTCGTGAAGAATGTTCCAGTTGCGACGGATCAGAAACTGGTTGAAAGCATGCCCCGAAGGGTAATTACTCATTCAGGCCAGAGGTGGTCCCATTCGGTACTAGAAATGTAATTTTCTTTACCACAACTAGGTGTCCAAATACTTTTGTCAACATAGTGTAAATTAAAACATACAGTCTACTGAAAGGTATTACCTCAGTTATTTTTTTGTTCTATGTTTTTATCTGCCTGTTATGGAATTGCCGAATGTAACTGATTAGTTAAACATAATTTCTACCTTTTTTATTTTGCTATCGCTAGAGCGTATTTTGTAGTTCAGATATCCTCTTCACGAGGATATCGCATATTCTGCGATAAAAAATAATCTTAGCAGTACGCAGTACCGTTTTCATTTCTAAAAATCATTCTTTGATATTCCACATTGTATAAATGTACTCGCCACAATAGGTTGAAATAGATATCAATAAAAAAAAAAAAAAAGGCTTACTACTTCTACTTTTTTTCATAAAAGTTACAAGCGTTTTTTATGTACACTTCCAGTTTTACTGTTTTTTCACTTCGTGTGCTTTAAACAGGGTATAAAACATTTAAGTTTAATCAGATTCAGTTCAATTACGGGATGATTTCTGAAAGGCGTTGCTCCTGACACGTTTAATACACAAAGTGTACAAGGACAGACTTTGAAAAAAAAAAAAAAAAAAAAAAAACTACGGTGTCTTCCAGTTTTCAATACTTTCACCGATGCTGTTATGCCCAGCATTAGGATAGCTGAATTTTAATTAAATATGCAAACAAATTACTCCACCACAAGTCTGCAATAGAATCCTAGGTGCTGTTCAAGGAAAAGATATTAGTGAATTAATTTCTTTCTTAGTTACGCACGTCCCCTCCACCACTCCTTCCCCGCTGTGGTGGGCATTACTGGACTCTACTACCACTAATTAGATACGGTTTCCGTGCCGCTCAGCTTTTCCGTCGGTCCCAGCAAAACGTTAATTAAACTGTCTCACTTCTCTGCCCAATTACCTCTAAGCTGTCGAATGAGGTCATTTGAAATCCTGCCAGAGATCTGATTAGGCGTAGACTAATATACGCGCCTTCGTAACATCGAAGGATAATATCGGCGAGCTTCTTTATTTCTTACCCTGGCTAAGCAAATGAATCATGCGCAATCCGATCAAGCCTTATGCTTCTTGTAATCTTCAACTTGCTGCCTGATGAAGGTTACAAGAAATGAATTTTGAATGAGATTGTCCTGAAAATCAATTAACTGTGAATATCATCAGCTCACCCACATTCGTTCGACAACGACCATTTAATTTCACTTGTGTATATATAAAGTTGACCCTTGAACAACACGGGGATTAGGGGGTGCCTACCCCTTGCACAGTCATAAATTCGCCTATAAACCTTCAACTCCCCCAAAACGAACTACTAATAGCCCACTGTTGACAGGGAGCTTTACCGATAACATAAACAGTAGATTAACACATATTTTGTTATGTTATATGTAATTATATAGTGTATTCTTACAATATAGTAAGCTAGAGAATAAAAATCATAAAGAAGAGAAAATACATTTACAGTACTGTACTGTACTTATCGATACCATAAGTTGAAGTCGTCGTTTGCAAGATGAATCGTCTTTGTCAGTACCTACATCAATATTGTCTTATATGATACAAAACACTGTAGACGTTAAGCGTATTATTAACACTAGACATGAAAAATTGAGCTTACCTGGGTTCGATTCCCGTCAGTGACGTGAGGAACGTTCATCTGGTCTCTTCCGACTAAAGGTGAGTTAGTCGGTCTCATACGACGGTGGTTTTTTTTTTTTTTGCCCGGAAATTCGGGTTTTTCGTCTCCCAAAACAACCAAACCGGCCCCGTGAACACACACACATCGATTACAGTCAGGAATACTTAAGACCCAGCCATAGGCTTCATTCGTCAGCTATGCCGGTCCCGAGTCCGGATAAAATTAGGGAAATTGAGATGATGCCGTACTTCCCTGTAAAAAGGGCCTTACGCCTGTTGTGTCATCATACGTTAAATAAAATAAACAAACGTCAAAAATGAAGAGATAATGTGAAAAAGAAATTATTCATATTTATTTATTTACAGTTATATTAACCAAGAAGCAGCAATATGATAGCTTTATGGTAGCCTATCCTATACACTAATGAATGAATCGTTATAACATTTTTATTTGATGCTAATTAATTAGTTAACTTTAGCTAATTAATTATTAACAGTTAATTTTATGCAGTTATGATTTAACATTGCATCTTTACCTTTGTTTACATTTCTCTCGACTGCGAATGGCGCCATGTACACAAACACAAACACTTACAGACTGTAAGTGTTTGTGTGCGTAAGTTTTGATAAATTTTAACTTTTTTTTTATAATAGTTTGTGTATATTTTATGGTAGTAAATGATAAAATAGACTAGTATCTACATATATTTTATGCATTGATAATATACCGAACTTTTCCTTAATTTTTTCGATATTTCTAGGTTCGTCTGCGAGTTTTTTCATATTGTCGCAAATCTCCAAAACTTTTTCCAGTATATTGAAAAAATCTGCGTATAAGTGGATCCACGCACTTGAAACCCGTGTTATTTAAGGGTCAACTGTGTGTGTGTGTGTGATTTTTTTTTTATCAGCGTATTATTCAAACTTGGCTTCTTTATTTGCTTTAGCAAACTAAATAACAATAGATAGTAACCTATCAGTAACGTACTACATAATCTGACTTAAATCTCTTAAAATATGTTAATGAAATTTGTCAGTTATCTGAAGTAATTTGAAATTATTCTAAAACTTTTTTGTATTATAAAATAAATATTCAAATCCATTTAAATATCGAAATTTTATTTGCGTAACTGATTATTCCCCAATACACCTTTTAAGAAATCTTTTAATCGGTATATAAAATTATCTACTCAAGGAAGAAACAGAAGCTTAAGGGGAAATGCTCTTTTCTTATTTTCATTTTACATGGTTTTTTTTCTTGTCCATGCGTTGTAATTTATAATTTATATAAAGTTAAGAAACAAGACTTCATTCTGCTTTTCACCCAATTTAATTATACCAATTTAAAATGGAAAACTCGAGAATAATGTGCTTGATGTAACTGAGCATATTACTCTTCATGGAATCAAAACTGCTTTAAAAAGGCATTATGTAATTCTCATGACTACTGATTAGTTATTAATAAACAGAAAATGACCAGGAAAATCGAATGACTAAATTTTGGATTCTCATGATCAAAATGGATAAGAATGCAATGAAAATTTTCCCAAGGAGAATGAACGTATATTGTTGTCGATATTCTCGTTAAAATCGTCTGTACTCAGCAGCCACTAAATTGTTAGGATTTCGAAAGATGAAGCCAGGAAAGCTTCAGTCAGTAGCATCTCAATGTTTTCACAATAACGCAAAAGAACCCCCCCCCCTTTTTTTTTTTTTTTGTATCTAAAGAGACCAATTATGGAAAATTTTCAAATTACTTCTACTTTAGATTAATAGGATGGTGGTCTCGTACTGGACAATAAAATTCTAAGGTAAAGCACTCACAAAAAATCTATATTTATTGGCTGTACAGAATGAATGAATGATTTTTTAATGCATTTTTTGTTTATTTTGTTATTAATATTTTATTCGCCACAACAGTCATTTTACGCAGAACACTTTTAAAAGAACATTAGTATGCATGGTCTACCTAAATTCCTGCCAAGTAAAGACTTCTCTAAGGCACATAATCAGTCAGTAATGAGTGATGAGCTGTCTCGCGCAACACTGACATCTCCATTCTTTCCACGTGTCGCCACCAGCCACTTTTGTTAAACTCACGCAGAGTTTGGAAGAAAAGATGAAAGTAATGTATAACACGTCGTAACTCAAATTTGCTTTGTAATAGAAGCAAGTAAATCAAGACAATCGTAAGCAAACACCTCACAAATGCTGGGCCATAATAGAACGATCGAAATGATGAGCATATAAAAACTGCGTCCTCTAAATTGAGATTCAATAATTAAGTTGTGAATGAGTTTTTAATAGTTGCGCATATATAAACTAATTTATTAATTAAAATTTGATTTTTTTAAATATGATATTAAATAATTTTAATAAAAAAAGAATTATTTTCTTAAATATTATATTTTTAATTCAAAATCAATACACCATATTATTAATAATATAAGAATTAAATAATAAAGTAAAATAAAATAGAAATTAGAAAGTAGGGGTGTTCGAAAGTAGGGGTGGGGTTGAGGTTAAGTAGTACTTTGTGTTTACTGAGTATAGTGGTACTTTGTGTCAAGCAAGTTAGTGTCAAGTAGTCAAACTTATGATGCCTATTACATTCTTCCCTTTCTGCAAGATAAGCTATGTAAGAAACTGGAAGCATGAATGTTGGAAAGCGCGTACGTGTCTCACAAAACAAGCTATAGAAAAAGATTGAAAAATTTAACATACAACATATAATAAGTTTAGTCATCATCATGTATTTATAAAAAAAAAGTTGCAAATAAACGAGAATAGTAAGCACTTCCTCATTCAAAATGAAATATTTCTTACAAAAATGCACGTTATGAGCAAGTGATTGCCATGATTACCGTTTTCATCGTTACACATCTAGCAGGCAACCAGCAATTAACAAGAGTAGTTACTATTGTTAAACACAAGCTTCGCTGATGACGACGATCCTGTTTAGGAAAATTAAAAGAAACTCGTGCTATCGGCTTTTAATCTCTCTAATTTCAGGTAGTGTAAATATCGATAATGTTATTAAATGGACTGAAATCGTTTCCCTTATTGTTTTGACGATAGCTTGATTACGGAAATCGACAAAATACTAAAGAAATCGGTTACAGATACTTATTTTTACCTACGAATAATGAATTGCAGGGCGAGAAATTGGATCACTAATAGTCCAGAAATAAACAAAACAGAAATCTTAAGTTTCTCATTGGGTAGTAATTTCTTAGTTAATCTGAAAAAAAAAAAAAAACTGATAACAAACAGAAGCCTCAGATGCTCGCTTTTCACACCTCTCTAAATCAGAGATATTTTTTACCCTTTTATAATACTCTGCGCCCATCTCCATAGGAAAATGTACACAGATCTTCAAAAATTATCCTGGTTAAATTTTGATGAATTAAAATAGTTAAAATAATTGTTTTCTCTAAAACAATTGTAACGCCATTTGTTTCCAATAGGCAACCAATCCAACCAGTGTATTTCTTGCAGAATGTCCAAACCACTGTAAAACTCACGGAATATTTTCTGGGCATTTTTTATTCTTTAGCAACAACTGTTCCAAGAGAAATTCTCATGTCTCACTCTTGTCTCCTGGAATAAACTTCCATCGCTAGAAACTACGCTTCCCAAATATTTGAAGTTTTTACTACTCTTCAAGTCTTACCCCATTGGGTGAAACACCATGAGTATTCACATGTCCTCTCCAATTTTAAACCACGCTTTCACTCTTCTTGCCGTTACTATGTAACCATAGCTCTCTGTCACGCTATTCCATTTGTACGGTTTCTTCTGAATGTGACCAGAACAACTATTTCTCTTTTTCGGATCATTAACTATACGCTATTCTTCACTACAATGAACAGCAATAGAGAACTCTTCTTTGTCGCAGTCCATTTTAAGAGTAAACCACTCCGAATTACCAAATTTAGTCTTCATGTAGCTTTTAAACTAAACATGCATATTCTTTATCATTAGTGTTTCTTCTTTTTCTATGCCTATTTTCCAAACCTCAATTTTTTTTCGTTGAACCCAATCAAAGGCATTTTTCCAAATCAAAAAATGCTATCAAATTTTTCCCCCAATTCCCAGTATCTTTCCATTATCAAAAATCAGATCAACAGTTGATCGCTGCCCTTTTCTAAAACTAAATTACTCATCTTTTAGACCCTCTATTTTATCGCTTATTCTTCTTGCCATTATCCTTTGATAATGGCTACAAGAGACAGCGAATCTTTGCACAGTGACACAATAATGTTATTCACCTGTAGTTACTGTACTCTCTTCTCAACCCTCCTTTTAAATATTGAACAGTAATCCCCTTCGCCAATCATCAGGTATTATTTTATTTCTCCAGATCAGTCTAAATATGTCGCAAAACCATTTCCATCCTGTACTACCAGAAGCTCTGATCAGTTCAACAAGCAAACAATCTATCCCGCGGTATGTTTCCTTCTTCATCTTTCTTAATGTTTTTTGCAATCTCTTCCAGACTTCCTTATTATTCTCTTTCTGCCTCTCTCTCATCACCGTATTCATTCCAATTTATTTATTTTCTACTGTAGTTCTGCTATCAACTCGCAGGCAGCTGTCATGGGATTTTAGGAAACACGTTTCTGCTCTCGTAGTACATACTGTCGTCCAATGAATACACGTAATTGATAAACGGAATACACTTGGCTTCACTCTGAACAACGTCTCTCCTTATTTCGTACAGAGTAATTGAGTCGTTATTAATGACGGATACACTTAGTTTTATTTTCTACACTCTTCTGTATTCAACATACATACTGATGACGTCATTATACTTTCCGTAAACTAATTTTTCAGGCAGAACATCCATCCAATAAATGAGAAAGTGTTATTTCTTTTATTTTTTTTTCATCATAATTTACGTATGAACGTGTTCCCTCGTCTAGTCTGGTTAAAAGATCGGAATAATATTCCCCGGTTATTGTTTACCCATTTCAAGATAATTAATAAATAAAATGACTTTAGCATCCCAAAACGCCGATGGCATGACATTTTCTTGCTGATGGAACCGACTTTGTCTTCTTTGCCGCTGAACAACCGGTTTCTGTCCACTGTTTGGGCTCTGGTGTGTAATGGTGAATCCAAGTCTCATCCATAGTAATAAATCGACGCACAAAATCAGTTTTATTCTTGTTAAAACACTCCAAGCACTGTTCAGAGATTTTCATGCGAGTGCGTTTTTGATCTGCTGTGAGCAAGCTCGGCACCCATCTTGTGCAAAAGCTTTTTCATTTGCAATTCTTCATGCAAAAAAAAAAAAATATTCTACACATTCTTTTGAAATGCCTATAGGCTCAGCAATGTCACGCACTTTGACTCTTCGTCATCCAATACCCTTTCGTGCACTTGATCAATGATTTCTGGTGTTGTGGCACTTTTTGGACGTCCTTCACGTGGATCATCTTCAAGGCTGGTACGGCCACGTTTAAACTCGTAGCCCATTTCTTAATTGTTGAAAATGAGGAGATGAGTATCAGTAAACCTTTATGAACTTTGAATGAATTTCTTTTGGCATTAAACCTTCTTTTACAAAGCATTTTATAAGCACATGACTCAATTTTATCCATTTCAAGGGATACAGATGACATTTTGCTTCAGAAAGCTGTATAAAACAAACTACTTGTTTTATACATCCATGTAATTTCACATGGATGCTTATGACAGATGTACCAACTTAATAAAAAATGATAGTGTTGCCTATGGTCGAGGCCGAAAACTTTTAAGACCACCCTCTTATTTAAGCTGAAGAGTCTATCCGTTCCAAACACCGAATGTTTCATTCGTATCGTATGCTCTCCAAAAATTAGTTTTATACTAAAGAAAGGATTCCAAAATAAAACCGTTTTCGTTATTTCAGCTGTAGAAAGTTTATTTCACTGACATTGCCATTTTCTAGCCAAGCGTTAAAAAAAGCAAAGAATTTTTGAACTATATTCATTACAGCGAAGGTTATTTAAGATAAGTAGTGCAAAATTACTAAAGCATCCATACTCTAATTTGGCTTCGACGGTGCCCTATAGTTTGAAATACGAGGGTTCGAATTCTATCTAAGACATGAACTTTCATTTTTTTTTTTCACTGAATGGCGAGTTATCCGGTCTCATCGATTTCCTCCCAGGTTTTTCCGTCAGCAAAACTGGCTAATCTGCCGGAAACCAATATCAAAACTTTCCTGACGGACGTTTCAATAACTTGCAAACAACTGCCACTGTTTAATATCCCAATGATTATTTAAATAAAATCCGTTGACTGTCATAATATTTTATTGATAATAATAGTAAGCATTTCTGCATTAGATTGTGTATAATTAATTATCAATAAAACAGTCAACATCATGTAATCATACTTTTAACACAGAAGTATGACTCCATTTCTAACTAGCAAATTGGTAGTGCATTACACTCACTATAAGTCTTCTCCCACATACATATCGTGCTTTTTCTGTTATATGGAGTGTGATAAACATCTGAGCTAATCATTAGATGACACTATTGAAGTTAGAAAAAAAAAAGGCCTCCGCTAGATGTAGTTGTATAACACTTTTCTAGATGTAGGAGCAGCAAGTAATGAATGAGAAAAAATATGAATAGCGGAAAACTCTCGTTATGTTAGATAAAAACAATACATCCGCGAAGATTTGGATCAGAGTTGTGCATTTATCTTTTTCGCATTGTTAAGTAGGATATTGAAATGACATTGCTGTATCGAGTAAAAATCAAAGCTCCCTAGCATATCACAAATTTATTTAAGAGATTTAACTTGAACTTCCACATAATTTCTCAGTAGACTTATTCTCAAATTTATGCAAAACTGATACAAATGTTATAATCACTTAAATTTCAAGCAAATCGAAGTTTTACCAAATAGCGAAATCCATGCTTATCTTCGCAGTGACATTTAACTAAAGCTGGCAATTTGTTCTCAGGAAAAGTCATTAATCTTACTTAGAAGCCAAAATCCCTCTCATCGGTTTTAGAATTTTCCAACTTTTCTTCATTTTCGACTTGCTGTCCAAAAATTCCTTAAATACCGAAAAGGGAAATTTACATTGCGCTTACAGCCTCGAAAACATTATTCATAATCACTCCGTGCCACAAAAAAGGAGAAATAAATAGATTCGGATGCAGGCATCTTTGCTTTGGGAGTGTTTACAATCCGAAGAACACGAAGACCTTTTGTTACTCTTAGAGAACGTCGGATGTTTTAGCAAATCTCGCGGTTCCTCCGGGAAACTGAATGCCTTTTTACGTTTTAAAAACTTTAAGATCTCCTGTGACGTACGAATTTTTTTCCCCTCTTGTGTATGATATAAACGGAAACATAGTTGAAATCTGTATTTAAGTGGTCTGTTGCAAGACCGGATTTAAGTTTTTATTCCGATCGCATTGTGTGTGTGTGTGTGTGTGTGTGTGTGTGTGTGTGTGTTTAATAATATGATGCACTTTATTAGAAATCAAGGAATAAATTTTAACCAACTGCATGGTCTTTTAAATAAATTCTGATGGCAGATAGATGAATTAAATCAGGGAATTTAATTTATTTAAAAAAAAAAATGGGGAACATACACATCTAGGATGAAAAACTTTAGTTATTACCACACTGTATCAAACACTAAACTGGCCTTTTTGCTTTTTAAAATATCCTAAGGGGGGGGGGGAAATGCACTACCTTTTATAGTTCACTGGTGTATTATTCCTCTCAGCGAACAAGAATGTGAGAATAGGGATTTCTTGTTCCGTTAGTAGGCTAGTAGTACCGTAGATTTGCCAGTCGAAATGTTGATGTATATTACAATTCTGTTTTGGCGATCGCAGGAACTGATTCCTCTTGTTTTCCAAACACAGCTAATTTCATGTTTGTTCCTAATTGCTGAATATATTTATATATTTCATGCTTTCTAGTTAGGTTTTTTATTGTTGTTAAGGATATATCATCACATACCTTGGTATTATGTAAACATTAAGTTAGTAATTACATTATCATTTCGAGTGAGAGAGAGAGAGAAAGAGCAACAATACTGTAACAACAACACAGCGCCAACCCTGATAACACAAGCAGTTATTATTTAACTTTCTTAACACACTACGGAATACTAGAACGAGCAGTGAGATAATTCATGATGTAGTTTATGTGAAAAAATTGATATTTTCCGCTATAATATGTTTAGAATGATGCGGGGTAGCAAAAAAAAAAATCATTTCTTAGAAATGGAATATTTTTAGGAGGGCAAAAAATTGGAAAAGGGGCATCTTATCAAATTCTAGAATCTTAATACCTAATCTTTTTTAAAAAAAAATTGAAAAGCTGAATTCGAACGGTTTTATTACTTATCAAATTGAATTTGATTAAGTCTTTATTCAACAGAATGTTCGTAGTTATCTCAAAAAATTAATATAATAAAGTTATGTTTCCGAAATATGACCTGGAATATGAATACGAAATATGATCTGGTTTCCGATGTGATTCTGATATATTGGAGAGAGTACAAAGGCGAGTGTTAAAAATGATATCAGGATTGTGGAATACTGATTATGAAGACAGATTGAGTAGATTGCAGACACTAACAATCAAGAGAAAGAGGGGTGATATGATTGAGACTTACAAACTGCTGAAAGGGTCATATAGGATTTCAATTGATGGGATTTTTCAATTTATGGAGGGTGGGGAAAGGACGAGAAGGCATCCTTGGAAGCTGAGAATGAAGGGTGTAAGGGCCAGATTTTTCTCTCAGAGGGCGGTTCGTGATTGGAATGGATTGCCATTGGATGCTATGAGTGCAAGCAGTATGAATGAATTCAAGAAAGAATTTAAGTATGATAGCTGGTGTGTGTGTGTGTGTGTGTAGTATGTGGCCTCACTCGATGAGTCTGACTCCCTGGAGGTCTCTCTTAATAATAATAATAGTATTATTATTATTATTATTATTATTATGTTTACTTAGAGTTGCAAAACTACATAAATCGATCTGAAAAATCTAAAGATAAATATGCATATATTTCCTCTTTCCAATGGATATATGAGGACCATTTCAAAAGTACTGCGCATGCGTGACTAGTACGAAGATGCAATATTTTTCTCCTTCGTGTCATTTCTAAGCTTGACTAGATCGAAGTAGAAACGAAACGTTCTTAAACGAAATAAGCCTTATTTTACTGAAGAGTGTAGATGGCAAGTGCTTTCTTACCCCTCCACCTATCCGTACAATCCTGACATCGATCTATCCAGATTTGATCTGTTTATTAAAGTACCAATCCAGTCCATGAGGAATGCCTCACTACAGTTCACAGGGTTTCTAATGAAGTATCCAACTTATTAAACACATCAAGAAAGGTCTTCTAAAAGGAATACAAATACCCAAGAGTTAGACATGAATGATAAGGCAAGATGGAGATTATCTTTGAAGGCCTATAATTCCCCCCCTCTTTAGCAACAGTAATACAGTGCATAATTTCCAATGAAATGATTCTCATAGTTTATTTCTTCTTCTTTTTATTTGGTATAATGTGCCCCTGAAAATGATGCACAGCACAGAATTGTCGAAACTGTAGAACTTAATTATTATTTAGGTCAGTAAATTTACAAACTCGCTATCACTGCTTGCGATCTTGAGAACAGTATCTAGCAAAGATTTATTCCTGTTCTGGGAACAACAGAATGAACAGTTCTGTTCAAATGCCACTGCATTGAATCCTGGAATAAGAATACTTCAACAGATTTCAGTAGCATAAACATCAAAATCTGTACTTCCACTCTAGAATTGAGAAATCTACTTATCTACTCTATAATATAGAATGCTAAACCCTTTTTTGTAACGTTTTTTGTTAAGTTATTTGAAACGTTTTGAAACTTAGGGGCCCTGAATGTTGAGTCTTCAAAATTCGAGTCATCAGAATTCAAGGAGAACAGGCCTACCAGTTCGGAACTCAGGGGGTTGGGCGCCGTATACGTCGGGGGGGAGGGGAAGACCCCTTTCGAGTCTTCAAAATTCGAGTCATTAGAATTCAAAGAAAACTGGCCTACCAGTCCGGAACTCGGGGGGTTGGGTGCTGTAGACGCCAGGGGGAAATTCCTCCCTTTCGAGTCATCAGAATTCAAGGAGAACCGGCCTACTCGTCCGGAAGAACTCAGGGGGGGGCGTAGGCGTCAGGGGACGGATCCCCTTAATAAATAATAAATCTATAAAAATCACATTCTGAGTCTAATCTACAGAACGGAAAATCTTGGCATTTAGCCTTCATATTTTAATAGAAAACGATGCAGAAATCTACTTAAAGCTCTTAGGATAGAAAAAATTTCTGACAATCTTTCTTGGTGCAAAAATAAACTCAAGTCAACTAAATAAGAAATCTTATTAACCCGAGGCAACTCTTTTTAATATCTACTTAAATGAAATAATAATAAAATGGAGTAAAAATTTACATCAAGGAATTAAACTTTCTCCTACAGTAAACTTAAACACTCTCCTCTTTGCCGACGACCAAATAATAATTACAAATTCTGAAGATAACTTACAGAAAGCTATTTTAAATCTAAATGAGATATCCAAAGATTATGGTATGATAATATCAACGGAAAAATCAAAAACTATGGCCTTTAAAGGACAAGATCCAGCAAGAACTAAAATAGTATTAGATAACAAGATCTTACAACAGGTGAATTCATTTAACTACCTAGGATGTATGATCACTTATGAAAAAGATATAAACGTAAAAATTGCAAAATATTTAAAAATAACAGGTGTAATTAACTATATTTAAACCAAACCTAGTTCAAAAACAAACCAGGCTAAAAGTATACAATACATTAGCCTTACCGGTCTTAATGTATGGAAGCGAAATCTGGACAATAAAACAAAAAGGCAAACAAAGATTAATAACAGCAGAAATGAAGTTTATGAGAAAAACTGCAAAGTATACCCTATTTGATCACAAAAGAAACGAAGATATTATGAAAGAATTAAACCAAGAACCAGTAATAGAAGAAATTAAAAAATATAAACATAAATGGATGGAACACGTTCAAAGAATGAAAACAGAAAGATTACCAAAACAAGCCTTAAAGTACAAGCCATTAGGAAAAAGAAAACCAGGACGTCCTCTTAAACGATTCAGTGATGACTTCTATGCTAGGCCTAAATCCTTGATACTCAAGATGATGTTGATGATGATGCATATCTTGTAATGCTTCCAATCCAGGATGGACGGGAATGGAAGGGATCTTTGAGAATGATTATCGTTGGTTTCGAGTCCTGTTTATCTTCAACCATCTGCTATTCTTTTTTTAGTGCTTTTAACTTCATCTGAAATTCTCTACGTTATAACCAGTTGCTAATGGAAGGCAGTATTCTGCAAAGAACTAGCTAAATTAAACACCACGTAAATCACCTTCACATCTCTAGGAGCACAGCATTTATCCCAGCAAAGCCCAAAAATGACTACGCGGCAGCTAGAACTTCACAAAGAACATCCGACTTCGGCTAGAGGCATATAATCATACAAATTGCCGACAATAGCGAGGTAGAAGTAGGGTCGAAGTTGGACACGAGTAGAACAGAAGAGAAACTTGCCCGCTCAAATCCGAAGGCACAGGCGAAGTGGTTCTCATTATGTGTCACTTTCCTTGGGGATTTGGTGAGGATTACGTGGCGCAGCTGCAAACAGACCCCTGTACTGGCGGGAAAGCCGGATATCTTCTACTTCTCGCCGTGCTAAAGACAATAATAGTTAATGCGACTGTCCCCTATTTCATGCCCACCGCTACTTCGAATGATTATTAACTGCGAAGTGGATTCCTCGTTGGTTTCTTTTAATTAAACCGCAGCTCATTTCGACACCAAATCTGTCAAGTCTTCGAAAGCCTAATAGAATATTATTCACTTCGTTGAAATACACGTTCTTATTCGCTGTCTGCGGTTCTTTCTAAATGATTAGCATTTTCTTCCGTAACACCGAGCAACCCATTTTTTTTTTTCTCCCGCGAGTTGAATGCACTTGTATTTGAAAGGTTTTGGAATAGATTCTGTACTACTAGTTTTATCATAATACTCGTAATTATGTGTTCTTAATTTTATCATTGATGTGTTTCCTAAGTTGTTGTTTTTGTGGTTATAGCTTTTCGTTTAAGAGAAGGCCCTTAAACTTCCTTGTCGTACTATATCCTATGACTGCACCCTGTGTGTTTACGGGACCGGTTTGTCTGCTTGCGGGATGAAAACCACCAGCTAAACTGGCGGAAAAAACCCTGCTGTCCACGCCTAAGACAGGCTAACTTGACTATGGCTGAGGAAGATCCTTCAGCTCCTCACGTCACCAACGGGAATCGAACCTAGGATACTCCTTCCCCAGGCATAGCATATGGTTGCGAAACGCACAGCCACTAGGTTAACTGCGCAGACGTTTTTTAAGTAGAGAATACTTTTATCCAGACAAGGACCGAGGTGTTTATGTAACGTGATGCCCTCCCCCCAAGCACTTGGATAAATATTAGTATATTCATCGTGGATTCCTTCATTCTGTTTTAGGCGCTACTTTTACTTCTCATAATGCTTGCTTTGTACAAATGTGTCCTAACAAGAATATCGGTCCGCGTACAGCTAAGAAGAGGGCAGTCCTCCATATTGTCTATATAAATTCTCATGTCTGTTCAAAAGAGATAATTATAAACTTCAGATGGATTCCTTCTCCTTTCACTGCGTAATTCACTAAATAAATGCTAAAATATAGGAAATAATATGAAAATTGATAGTTTTTAAATGCTTTGACTAATAAATATTAATAGAAGCGGATAACGAAAACTATGAAACCGTGTTTTGTCGTTTGTGTGTTTGCCAGTCGCTTTGTTTGGTATGCGGAATGAAAAAAAAACGATTTTTCTAGAGGAAACACCCTACTCTTCCGTAGAAGACCAGCTAACTGGCTTTTTCTATAAAGGTACTTCTCGGCGTAATTGGGATTCAAGCTGACGTCTATCCAATTATGGAAATTAAGCGAACACTGACATAAACCTTGACAAGATGTCATTATGACATATTTTTCCCTTGTTAATTTTTAGTGAAAACTAATAAATAATGAAGATAAGTTGCTAACAAAAATTAGTATTCATTCTTAAGTTGACTGGTCTTAGATGCAATATTTTTCCCTCGGAAACGCGAGGGAAACAGAAAAACCAGCCAGATAACCTAATTGTTTTATTTATATGCGCGCGCGCGCACATATATATATATATATATATATATATATATATTAGGATAACCAAGCAATTTTATATGCTTGGTTATTTTAGCTCCTAATCCCAAGTATGCAAACAATTAAGTTTGCGCCTGAAACAAAGTTCAAGTCTAAAGATGGTACAACACCTGTGCAACTCATTGTAAAGGTGGGTAAAGCTCTGATCACTATTCTTAGTATTTTCCCATAATGTAAAGCACATCTCACTAGAAGATGTATACTGCAATGCATTATGGGTGGGGTCACTACCCAGACCGGTTTCAACCTTTTTTGAGGTCTCCTCAGTGAGTAGCTAGACCCTAAATACCAAGGTTTTAGTAATACAAAGCCTTATCAACTTTACCTATATAAGTTGCAACAAGGTGTATTAAGTTTTAATAAAAATCTCTGGAGGAGATATTGATGGGAATAAATTTTTAACTTGGGTATATTGTATATTAGGATAACCAAGCAATTTTATATGCTTGGTTATTTTAGCTCCTAATCCCAAGTATGCAAACAATTAAGTTTGCGCCTGAAACAAAGTTCAAGTCTAAAGATGGTACAACACCTGTGCAACTCATTGTAAAGGTGGGTAAAGCTCTGATCACTATTCTTAGTATTTTCCCATAATGTAAAGCACATCTCACTAGAAGATGTATACTGCAATGCATTATGGGTGGGGTCACTACCCAGACCGGTTTCAACCTTTTTTGAGGTCTCCTCAGTGAGACCTCAAAGTTGATAAGGCTTTGTATTACTAAAACCTTGGTATTTAGGGTCTAGCTACTCACTGAGGAGACCTCAAAAAAGGTTGAAACCGGTCTGGGTAGTGACCCCACCCATAATGCATTGCAGTATACATCTTCTAGTGAGATGTGCTTTACATTATGGGAAAATACTAAGAATAGTGATCAGAGCTTTACCCACCTTTACAATGAGTTGCACAGGTGTTGTACCATCTTTAGACTTGAACTTTGTTTCAGGCGCAAACTTAATTGTTTGCATACTTGGGATTAGGAGCTAAAATAACCAAGCATATAAAATTGCTTGGTTATCCTAATATACAATATACCCAAGTTAAAAATTTATTCCCATATATATATATATATATATATATTATGTATCGTATTTTGTGTATCGCTTAATAAATTGTGTATCGTATTTTATACTTAATTTGCTTCAAATTATATTCAAAATCATAGCAATGAATTCAGTACCGGACTTTTTTGGTTTACAAAAAAAAAAAAAAAAAAAAAGTACGATGCTAATAATAATAATAGCTGGTTTTCGTTCATAAGTGATTAGAATATTCATTCTACAACCAACAGCGATTTCGAATTCCACCATCGTTATAGATGTTTATGATGGTCTTTAAGTGCAAGATGAACTGCATCGTCCGGTGTGAAACCTCCACAAGGCTAACTGGGGATCCTGAAGACGACTGAAAAAATTTCATGTTGGGACTCTAGAGCAAGACTAACGGGATTATGTAAAAAAAAAAAAGAAAGAAAGAAATTATAGAAAAATATAAAATCAATAAGCAAATAGGATTTAGCTCACCCACAAAACAAAAAAAAAAGTTTTGTTTAAAACTCCCAAAGAAATTATGTATTTTCAATGAAAATTTAAATCAAAGGAGTAGACACATATCTGACAATAAGTTTTGATTATATTGCCAATTAAATGATTTGTATATCAGTTACTATTATAATTAGATAAAGTTCCAAGGTAGCAATGGAATTGTTGGACTCTTTGGTTTATTGTCAAAGCGCTCTCAAAAAAATAAATAAATAAATAAAAATACAGCGGACTATCCTGCGCTTTTAACATTATTGCAAAAGAATTCTGGTAGATGAATTAAGAACATGCATCTCTTCTTAGGACTGTCTGTCACAGAGTTCGAAAAGCGCCTGTACTGCCCATTAAATATCTGACATTTAGTTCACTGCATCTCTGGGAAATCATTTATGGGAAACGGGAATTATTTTTTGATATGAGACCTTCGCTCTGCTTAATGGACATTTGAAGAGATTTCAATCAAAAAGCTACTTCATGCCTCCAAATCAAAGGTAAATTTTGGATTTCAGCGCCAGGGCACAGGATTATGCGCGGGTATCTTGCTTATAAAGTAAACCGTCGCTCTTATTCACATAGAGGCTAAATCTGCTATAGGTTTCGAATTTTCCATGAAAGGGTATGGAAGATTCACATGAAAAAAAAAAAAAAAAAGCCTGAAATTTTCTTTGCCCAGGTTAGAATTATTTTAGATTTAGAGAACTTTTATTATTATTTGTTTTTGTTTCTGTAGTACTTTGATGTTTGTTACGTTCTGCATTTTATTTCTTTTTTTGGGCATCGTAATAGTAGAAAGGGTATAAAATATTTACAAACAGTTGCACATTTCTAGAACCAAACAACAAAAATGAATGATTCGGAGTTTCTATGTTTAGCAATTATGCTAGAAGTTTCTTGAATTACGGACAGAGAAAGCGATTGTTGTAGACAATAATCCTTGTATTTTTTTCTTTTATTTTCTTCAGCTATCCTCTTCACAAAGCAGTATTTATCGATCTGCGCCTCTAGGATTAAGTTCTATCTGTGTCAGAACAGTTTCGGGTTATTCCTGACGGCGAACGAATACTTCCTCTTCCTACTCAAACTGAGTGAAATATTTCCCCAGGGTTCATTTTAATAAGCAGAGTTTGGAATATTTTATTATGCTGTCATCGAATGCCAAAAATTGTAATGTTTATTCATCTATATTTTTATGATTATCATAATATTTTATGACTCTTTGAAATTGAAATATGTTTCTTAGTCCTTATAAGGACTGGCTTAAAGGGACGAAGCAAGAATGCTTTTCATATTCCCCGTTTTCTGTAGAGGACAGTGTAAGGATAAGGTGTAATTGAGCTATTAAAGCTCTGATCATGGCAGGAGGGTAACAGCAATAGCCGAGCCTCAGTTAGAACTTCATTGGCTACAGCATTGCCTTATTCTTTTGTTATTTATAATTGATCTTTATTTTTATTTATGATTTACTTATTTTTTTCAGTTAGAATCGATCTGCGTCTCTAGGATTAAGTTCTATCTGTGTTAGAACAGATAGAACTTAAAGATCGAGCCTCAGTTAGAACTTCATTGGCTACAGCATTCAATCCATTACCCTCCAAGGGTATTGGATTGAATGAATCCGTTCTTCATATGTTTCTTATAGTCCTTATAAGGACTGGCTTAAAGGGGCGAAGCAAGAATGCTTTTCATCTTCCCCGTTATCTGTAGAGGACAGTGTAGGGATAAGGTGTTATTGAGCTATTAAAGCTCTGATCATGGCAGGAAGGTAACAGCAATAGCCGAGGCCTCAGTTAGAACTTCATTAGCTACAGCAGCGCCATCCGTTACCCTCCAAAGGTATTGGATTGAATGAATCAATCCTACTTCATCATTCTCATATGTTTCTTATATCCTTATAAGGACTGGCTTAAAGGGGCGAAGCAAGAATGCTTTTCATATTCCCCGTTATCTGTAGCGGACAGTGTAGGGATAAGGTTATTGAGCTATTATTAAAGCTCTGATCATGGCAGGAGGGTAACAGCAATAGCCGAGCCTCAGTTAGAGCTTCATTAGCTACAGCATTGCTATCCATTACCCTCCAAGGGTCTTATATAGCCTCATATGTTTCTTAAGTTTAAAGTTCTTAAAAGAACCGGGCGATGGACTGAGTCCTTGACTCTTTATCCCGTCATCTGAATGAAGATTATCTGTGTGGATGGGGTGTTATGGAGCTAAAAAGCTCGTAGTCATGGCTGGGTAACGGCAATAGCCGAGCCTCAGTTAAAACTTCATTGGCTACAGCATTGCCATTTGCTACCCTGGAAGTCCTAAAAAGGACTTATATATATATCATATGTTTCTATATATAACAATTTCATTTTATATGTAGCTTATTTAGTTTTATATACGGTGTATTTTAATGTAAGATTTATTCTTTTGTTATTTATAATTGATCTTTATTTTTATTTATGATTTACTTATTTTTTTATGAAGAAACTACTTTTATTTATAATCAAGAGAGGATCTTCCTTAAATGTTTTTTTTTTTTTTTTTTTTTTTTTTTTTTTTTTTTTTTTTGTAGTATGGTGTACAAAATCTGTAAATCGACAAATTGAGTGTTTGAATTTTTGGAAGTAGATTGAAATATTTCATAGCGTCATATATAGATTAATTTTCATTACATTTATTTATGAATACTTCCTCGGCAGAAATATTTCTCTTGGGGGGGGGGGGGTAAATACACAAATGTAACTGTCATTTTGGATTTTGCTCACAGGAAACAATTTCTGCAATGCGAATATACTTTTACAGACACCGTTTATCTATTGGCATACCGATTAGACCAGTGGTTCTTAACCGGTGTTCCCCGGAACACTGGTGTTCCGCGAGAAGTTCTGGAATTTGTCCTTTTTAAATTAATTTGTCAGCACAGATTAATTTAATGATGGTTTAATTGATGTTTAATCAATAATTAATTAAAAACGGCTAAATTACCAATTAATTATTAATTTATACATTACAAAATAACTAAGGTGTTCCGTCAAAATTTCAGGATTTGTGAAGTGTTCCGAAGTCGGAAAAAGTTTGAGAAACACTGGATTAGACGAAAGGGTTATTCCAAATTTTTGTTATTAATCATATTTTACGGCAATCCTTCGAAGAGAAATTTGAGTATCGAAAAATGTAGGATTTCCATAATGAAAAGCGTTAAGAAATATGTTTACAGCGAACTGGAATAAATAAAACGTGTTGTTACAACTATCTACATCTACAGATTTCAACTATCTATAGATAGATAGATAGATATCTATATCTATAAGTCCTTATCCTTATAAGGACTGGCTTAAAGGGGCGAAGCAAGAATGCTTTTCATCTACCCCGTTATCTGTAGAGGACAGTGTAGGGATAAGGTGTTATTGAGCTATTAAAGCTCTGATCATGGTAGGAGGGTAACAGCAATAGCCAAGCCTCAGTTAGAACTTCATTAGCTAAAGCATTGCCATCCATTACCCTCCAAGAGTATGTTGTGGCCCCCACACACGAAACAAACCACTTACATTCATATTCATATTCATATATACAGTATATATATATATATATATCTATAACTGTCAGACGGTTTCAACATATTGTAAACTTATATTGAAATGTAAAAAGGATATTTACAAAATAAAGATTATTATCTAAATATCTAAAAAAACGCAAAATAAACTTGAATAATTTATATTTAATATATAACTTGCTTTAATATTTTATATAAAATTTTTATTTCTAATCTGATTTTATGAAACTTTTTATTTTGGCCCCCTCATCGACTAAAAGTTGTTTTACACTTTTTCCAACATTAGTACCGTGCGATGACTACGGAATATATAATCCAGAAATCCTGCTCTAGAGACCTGATTGATCGACCTTTTTAAGTTTCTTCAGTCTTTTCTAGTAATCCGTGTGAGAATTCTCGCACAACTCACAGCAAATGTTATTAATGTTCAGAAAATGTATGAACATCTGTTCAGTAACTTAGGCAACACTCATATGTACAATCGAACCTTGTACATTTCCTCGCGCATTGTAGTATTAAATGATATAGTAAAAGAATTGATAATGCTTGAATTTAAAAACAATAAAACCAGATAAAAACATTTAATTAAGAAAATACTCAACACTATGTAATATAGAATTGGGATGTTTCTTCTTCTCCAGATGTCAAATCCATAAGGAACAAATTGCCGTTTTACCATTACTTAAAGAGGCATAAGATTTTTTTTTTGTTCAAGGCGCCTTCTTGTGAATGGGCATTAATAAATGAAATCAAAACAACGACAAAAAAAAAAGAAAAGAAAAAAAAATAGAGAATCTATGCATTTATTCGAGCCTCTGGAATGAAAGGACATGCCAGTGAAATCGATTGCCTGGAAAAACAGAAAATAATAAACTAGAATACATTGAACAACTTATGATTACAAATTAATCAACAATAAATTTGTATCACTCGTTTCAGGAATTATAGAAAGGTCAACAATGAAAGTCCTCAAAGTTCACCTTGGCAACGAAACAATACAAACCCTTCTCATTCGAATAAGTGTAGAAAAATGTGCAGAAATTTTGTCTGTAATTTACCAGAAGGAATAGTAACAATTCAAATAAAACTGACATCCACGTGAGCACAAATGAAATGTCTCCTAAACAAACTCATTCTATCATATCGATAATAGCTTGATGTGCGTTTTAAATCAAATATTTTCTTTCCAACACATCATTTTCTCTCGAAGAGAATACAAAATTACACCATATTTTAACTACCGGGTGTTATATCGGTTTACGACGTTCAAGACCACGAGATATTCTCTTCAGGCGCCAATCAATATCAGATGGAGCACAAAAGTGACGGACTCCGTAGCTAATTATATTCTTTTATCTTCAGCGATAGACGAAGTTTTTTTTTTTCTGTTTTCATTGCTTCATATATTGAATATTAAAAAGACGAGTTAATATATATTATAAAGAAAAGTTGAAAGCCTTTAAACGTCTGTGCATGTCTGGGTGAGAGTCCTTGTTTGCTTTTTCAGTTTTTCGCAAGAAGGTTAAATCGTTTTTTCTTTTTCTTCCCCCCCCCCCCCAAGAAATATAAGAGCAATTGCCCTCGCCAAGAAAATAGATTTTAAGTGATGCTATTAAATTTGTAATAAACGCCATGCAATTTAGTTTGGTAGTAATCTCGATCAATATACACCATCTGCTCACGAAATAATGCATGAATTTAATTTCAAGAATTACTTTACATGGTGAAGGTTTATTATTTAATTTTGTTCAGAACTCATTCTGTTAGTACATAAAGGAATTTAATGAGATTTTAATATCCACACCATCAAAGTATTTTGAAGTTCATGAACGAAACACACCCTTATACTATCAGACAGAGGGGGGATAGGGGAGGAGAATAGAGAAAGAAACGTTGAATAAACGAACACACAAAGAACATTTTGTTCCTTATTTGCTTAGAAGGGAATTCAACTTAAAGAATCGTTTCTTGTGTATTGTGATGACAAACTTCACCGAACTTCGCTGAGATGTGGGCTACGGTGTTTATAGCATTTTTTCACCTTTTGCTAGATACCATAACACTTATCCAAATAGAAAACTTAAATTTCGCCGTCTTTGCTCATAAGTGTTTTTCTAACTTAGCTTTTTTTGCCAGCAAAAAGTAAATAGAAAAATTTAGTTTCTCTGCGAAAGCATGGTCATTGAAAAACTTAATCGGTGGATATCTTCCTGGACGGAGCAAGTAGGTCATTGTCCTCCCAAAACAAAATTAAAATTTCTTAATTACATAATTCCTTATCAGAAATCAGTTTTGTACTCAATATCAATCACTACTGTCGATTTTGCCAATGAGATTTTGAGGATCTTGTGGTTATTTTCATTATTTCTTTCTCTTTCCATTTCACTATGATCGCTGGTTATTTATTTCCGCATCCATTATTTAAATTTCCAGATTATTTGAACCACGAAACGATTTCCAAGTTATTAATATTTAATAATATGGAAAATCGAATCTAATTTAGATAAATTTTAGTTACTATTTTAACTACCGATAACGTCTTTTAAGGTTCGGTGGAACGAAAACTCATTCAAGACTCTGTGGCTGCAAGTGACAGATTAATAATCAACTAAACTTATGGTATCCTATATAGTTCAATAAATATAAGGTAGATGGCGCTTTGGTCGATCAATAGAAATAGTAAACAGCAAATATACCTATTTAAACAAATTCGTACTATTTTTTTGATGTCACTGAAAACTTATTTAATTACTGTTAAAATAAAAATTAGGTGTGTTAATTTTTATCATCATGTATGAATAAATATACAATAAGCATGCATAACCGTCATACAGTTGGATATAATATTAATGTATATAATTGTTTTCTAACAGCGATGAAAAAATATTCTGAGATCGTTCAGTGGGAACTGGTGACAAATAGCTGTTAGCTTGAAACAACCGCCAATCTCTAAAAACGTTCGGACGTGCTTTGTGAGGTTGATGAGTCAGACAGGTTATCATTTTGTTACGAAGGAAAAAATCCCCCTTCCAGTCATGCGTGAATTTGATTGACAAGTGCGCAAGAAATAATGTTTTGGTGATATCGGCTACGGCAGGAACTTTATAATATGGGCGTCCACTCAGACGTTTCGCAGTGATGTAAGCTAGGAATTTTATGGCGTGATTCTTTTGCTTTCTGTTCACTTTGTGATTCACAAGTAAGTACGCCTAATAATTGAATTATTACAGGGCCTAGTTACCGCTCCCTGTGCTCTCTACGAATAATGTGCACCACGTATTATGCGTGATTATTCGGTGGAAAGCAACGTCCATGTGCCTTATTATTAGCGTATCCTAAACGAGAACATAATTTGCATTGTTGTGCACGAGTCTGTAATGAAAACGTGCACATTTTCGAAGTAATAAAAGAACAGATGAAAGAAATTAATAGCAAAGTTAGTCCAGTGAAAGATATTAGTTTCAAAATTGGGGATGATGTATCTTAAGAGGGGAGACGATGATGCACGAACGGCTCTGAAATCATTTGTATTAATTCCAAATTTAGATTTTTTTTAAAATTGTGTTCGTGAAATCGGCTTATTGGTTTTTAGGAAAACTGTATCATGTAACATTATTTTGTACTTTAAATTCTGATGATACAGAGAATATATTTCTTTGAACTAATTAAATAATTTGATTGAAATCGATTTTTGTAGGCCATTGTAGTCTGGTGGGAGATTTATTAAAATTGATTTTAAAGAAAAAAAAAACGAATTCTTTTTTTTTTTTTATTTGAAAAGTCTCCCGTTTTTAAAATAAAATAAACGGACTAAAATGCACTGGTTTATAAAACAAAATGGTGGATCAATTTCGGAAACATCTCCCAGAGTTTAACTTTAAAATTAAATTTAACTAAAATAATAATTCTCAAATTATTTCCATCGATGCCAATATATATACATTATTAGAAAAATTGTTTTGAATTTATTTACAAGAACTAAAGTGAGACGTTAATAATTCATCTTAATTGAAATCTCCGACAATTCTAATTCGAAGTACTCACTGATTGCGAAAAATTTCCAAGCCATTCAACCATAAACTAAATGAACATTTAACGAAGACCACTTCTTCACTTAAACGAACAACACACTCTTTAATTGACAAAGAAATCGTGCTTTTAAACGAGTAGATGCATTTTGCGGTCCACTTCCTTCTAATAAATCCCGCTTCTTCAAACAATAAGAATGAATTGGATATTTTATTGTCATTTCAATTGTTCACATGAGTCTATATATCACGATAATTAACTAGAATGAATCCTCCATTGTTTCAGTATTGTTACAAAAATAAAAACAAATTAACACTTAATTACGATTTCAAATAATATTTTATGTTTCATTATTATTGTTCTTGTATGTTCTAATAGTATGTAGCAGCAGAAATAACTCATACATAATTTAATAATAATAAATGCGAAATAAATGATTGAATTTTAATGTTTGTTGCATATCTAATTGGAAGAATTTTTTCGAAGATTTTATTCATGGCAATATTCAGTTTCTTAAGGGAATAAATAGCTACTTTTATACCTAACAAACTGCCGCTTTTATGATACTGTATCTGCAATGTTTATTCCAAGTGGTTTGGAGTATAAAAACACATGACTGTCATTAGATTTTATCTCCAGGAAATTTTCTATTACCTTCTGTAACTTCTGTTTGAAATAACCAAAGAGATCTCGATGTTTTGGTTAAGATTTTTATGATTTAACGGTGGAAATTCAGACGGTATTTTATCTGTGGAGGCAAAAATGTTCTGGCATGATCAATACATTTCTGGATGGTTTTAAGGTTGTGACATTGCAATATTATTCGCTATTGTACTACGGAAGTCCATTTGAATAGTGGGTAAAGATTTGAAGACCACCCAAGTTGGGTACTAAATCTTTCATGGCACTCGTCGAGAGGCCACTTAAAACGAAGAGAAGTAATAAAAACGCGCGGAAGTTCGTAAACATCTCACACCCCCTGCAAGAAAGATTAAGACTGCGTAGCAGATAGCTCATTGAGGTGGGACACGTCAGTGCTGAAGATCAATGTTTGCTACCAGCATGAAAAGAGGGAAAGGCGAGCCGTGTGTGTGCAGACAGTTGTGGCTCAATGGATCCTTGCGTTAGTGTTGCTGCACTGTTCGACCTCGATTAAAAGATCGTAGAAAAGAAATCCCCGAAATCGTCTGCAATAATGGCTATGTATGACAATAAAGTTTGTGCCTCCAAAAGTGGTGAGATATTCTGCCTACCAGTGCTCTTCATGGTCAGTTGAATCTGATTCTTCTGAAATATTGGTTCGTGCCTTAATGTCTCCGGTCAAAAAAAAAAAAAAGTTTAATTTCTAATTTTATATATTAAAAAAAATGCAAATTTTGAATTTTAACTTTTTCTCCTTTTCCAAAATTCTGCAGACTATGTCATGTGGAGCACTGAATGAGGGTTTGAAGCCTCCGGGGCTCATTTGGTATAGACGAATCCCTTGGTCAGAAAGTCCCGAGTTCGAATCCGTATATGACGTTAGTAACCTTCATCAGGTCTTTTTAATTAAATAAAGAGTTAGCGGCTGTTATACGGTGGTAGGTTTTTTCTCCCGGTTTATCGTTCAGTAAAACAGGCAAACCTGCCCGTGTGTGTGTGTGTCTGTTGTATTAATTCGCTGTGACCCCTAATCAGGGTTTCTTCAACCCATTTCAAAAATGGGTTGAAACAAAATGAGGCTTTGATGAGATCCACTTTAAAATTAGGGAGAGTTCCACGTGGTCAGTGAACAGGGGCGAATGCTGGTCTTGAAATTCCCGGTTGCTCTTGTTATCATTCAGGGAGTGAGATGTGTGATTGAAGTCTGGTTAGCGGAATAATGAATTACTGACCATTTAAAACTATATATATATATATTTAGAAATTTATGTACATTTAATCATACAAATACAACATTTATTTTACAAATGATATTCTATCTTTTTCATTTTAGCTACTTGAATACAAATTCTACCCTACGGTTCTTCTTTATGAACTTCAATAACATCGTCATAAAAAGTTGGTTGTAACTTCATTTTTCCAAGCAACACGCACGCTTGTAAAGGCTGGCTGAAGCTCACTAGCTAGAGCTAGCTACGTTGACTGGGTATGGCCTGTGTTTAAGCAACTTAGTGAGACGACGTGAAATGGCTATACGCATGCATGAAATCACAGTGCTGCTTCGAGGACCTGAAAGCTCCTACAACCGAGCAAGCAAGGTAGCTTTGACTAGACGAGCAAGCATCGGCCTTCGATACACAACGCAAAGCTCAATTATTGCCGCGCAAGCTTAAGACGCCTTCTGTCTACAAAAATAAAAGCCTAAATTGAATGCTTATAAATGCATTTATTAACAAATAAATATTACTTCATTCTCAATTAATGAGCTTGCGCAGCAAGCATGGAGAATTCGCCCCTGTCAGTAAACATTTGTGTGTGTATATATTCATTGCCTTTATTGGGCATTTTTCATCATCATCATGCGTATCAAGGATTTAGGCCTAGCATGGCCTGTTCGGGCCTTAGAAGTCATCGTTGAATCGTTTAAGAGGACGTCCTGGTTTTCTTTTTCCAAATAGCTTCTACTTTAAGGCTTGTTTTGGTAATCTTTTTGTTTTCATTCTTTGAACGTGTTCCATCCATTTATGTTTATATTTTTTAATTTTTTCTATTACTGGTTCTTTGTTTAATTCTTTCATAATATCTTCGTTTCTTTTGTGATCAAATAGGGTATACTTAGCAGTTTTTCTCATAAACTTAATTTCTGCTGTTGTTAATCTTTGTTTGTCATTTTGTTTATTGTCCAGATTTCGCTTCCATACATTAAGACTAGTAGGGCTAATGTATTGTATACTTTTAGTCTGGTTTGTTTTTGAACTAGGATTGGTTTAAATATAGAGTTAATTACACCTGTTGTAAAAATTGCAAAATATTTAAAAACGTTTATATCTTTTTCATTTTCATATGTGATCAAATTTTTTGATTTTTCTGTTGATACGATCATACCATAATCTTTGGATATCTCATTTAGATCTAAAATAACTTTCTGTAAGTTATCTTCAGAATTTGTAATTATTATTTGGTCGTCGGCAAAGAGGAGAGTGTTTAAGTTTACTGTAGGAGAAAGTTTAATTCCTTGATGTAAGTTTTATTCTATTTTATTATTATTTCATTTAAGTAGACATTAAAAATAGTTGCTGAGAGGGGACATCCCTGTCGGACCCCTTGGTTTATCTCTCTCGTATATGATAGCTCGTGATTTAATCTTATTTGTATTTGATTATTTTCATATATACTTGTGATAGCTTTTAGATATTATTTGGTATTTGTCTTTCTTTTAATATGTTAAATAATATGTTTCATTTAACTTTGTCAAATGCTTTTTCAAAGACAATGAATGCAATATGTTTTTCTAAATTGTATTCTCTTCTTTTCTCTATTATTAATTTTAGGCAAAAGGCCGGGTCTATACATGATCGTCCTTTTCTAAATCCATTCTGTTCTTCTAGAATAAAGTTTTCGGAATATTTCATTAGTTTGCTATTTAAGATTCTGCTGTATATTTTGTAACATGAATTTAGTATACTGATACCTCTATAGTTTTTAGGGTCATCTCTATTACCTTTTTTAAAGACAGGAATCGCAATTGCTTTTTTCCATTCAATTGGGGTGGGTACCAGTTGAGTAAATTTTATTTAAAAATAATAAGAGTCTTCTTTGAATCTTGTTCCTGCGTATTTATAATAGTTCTGAACCTAGCTTATCTTCTCCATGTAATTTTCCGTTTCTTTTTTCTTTCTGGCTGATTTCTAATTCTTCTTTAGTTATTTCCTTTTCGTTTTAATTGTTTGTCAGTTGTCTTTTTTAAAATATTTGTCTGTCTACAGTTGTGTGTAGTAATTTAGAAATTCTTCTAATTTCAATTATTTTTCGGAATTTTTAGTAATGTCTATAATTGTTTAAAGCAA
Organism: Typopeltis vanoorti; assembly: GCF_054136105.1. Taxonomy (NCBI): domain Eukaryota; kingdom Metazoa; phylum Arthropoda; class Arachnida; order Uropygi; family Thelyphonidae; genus Typopeltis; species Typopeltis vanoorti. Next base: position 107,450,306 of record NC_143556.1, on the reverse strand, counting down.
ATGAATTCTTGTCTCATTTAATTGTTCATGTTATCAAATATAAGTATAAAAAGAATCAGCGCAGTTAAGAGGATGAATTTTAACTGAAACATCCCTTCTTTAGAAGTCTTTGGAACAATACTGGTTCATGACATGCGAAACGTTGTAAATCACCAGGTAGGTAACAACATGCTTTAAATTACGCAAGTAAATCTGAAACGAATCGTCACGCCACTTCTCCTATTTATCCACGAAGTGTCCTCAGTCTGCGAAGGCTGTTCTCGAATAACTTCGGTAGCAGCGCACATCTTGTTCATTGCTGCCAAAACACCCTGAACACGGCTTTAACGAGTTTATGTTATCTCAAATAGAAAACTGTCTTTATTTCCTGTAATTTTCCAATTCATTCTTAATGAGCTCGGTTATATTTGATGTGTTCCGCTATCGTACCCGTTGTGGCGCCATAAAAAAGCATTAGAATTAATTTTGCTTCAAGGAAACTACTAAATTAATGGTTGAAAATAGTTCACAAATATCTTACTTTACTTTTTGGGAGCAATTAAAATATATTTTTTAATTTATTTGTATTTAATTTTTTAAAATTTTATTTTAATATTTATGTTTACATTTTTTTCAATCAGTAGTTGTTTTTCTGTGATTGAGATGATTATTCTACCTATCGAATGATCTTTTCGAAAGACAGAAGTTGCTCAAAATAGAAAATATGAAGCTTCTGAAGTCCTCGATTTATTGACTATATAACTCCTAAACGTTTAAGCCATGTAGGCTGGTTATATTCATTATATAAACTAATTGGCAAAGTTTTTAACAGATGAAGGGTTCCTTTAATTAGTCTCCTTTTGGTCAGTGAGTCTCACTGGTTCTACATGACTCGTATTAAGGAATTTCAGCAACCTTCGCAGCGCTCTCATAACTTTAGAAGTTACAAAAAATGTGTTATGGTTCTTAGGATGAGACTGCGGAGATTTGTTCCAAATAAAAGTATAGCTCTGGCCATACACTCGCCTTGTGTACGACACCCAAATCTCTTTCCTGTTCGAAAACTAAATCTGATGGCATTTACAGTACTCGGAGATTTGAAGGTCTAAACTTCTCTCAGTGCCATGTGTTGAAAAACTTTTTTTGTTTTCAATAAAGTCAGTTGCAAGACAGTAAGCCAAACTGAACAGTTGCTTATCTCCAGTTGTATAGAAATAACTCGAGACAGCTTTAGAAATATCGAATCGAAGTACACGGTTATCTGTTCACTCCATTGAACAGTTAACTGATCTGCTTTGTTCCTCTTTGAATGATGCTATAATATACAACTTCTCTCGCACTTTATATTTCCGTACTCCTCCTTGTAGGCACTAATACGCGGTATCATCTGACCTGTATCAGCGCGGAACATTACGTAGCATCGCTATAATTCAACTCGAATTATTGTCATCCATTCTTTACAACGAAATTTAAAAAAAAATGACATCTATTAGACTACTGAACAGTTATATACATCCATTCTTCACAACGTAATTTGTTTTCTTAAAAATGACATCGATTATACTACTGAACAGTTATATATGTATGCAGTGTAAATATATGCATATATACAGTGTAAAAGTTTATATTTATTATTACTTATAAGGACTGGCTTAAAGGGGCGAAGCAAGAATGCTTTTCATCTTCCCCGTTATCTGTAGAGGACAGTGTAGGGATAAGGTGGTATTGAGCTATTAAAGCTCTGATCATGGCAGGAGGGTAACAAGCAATAGCCGAGCCTCAGTTAGAACTTCACTGGGTACAGCATTGCCATCCATTACCCTCCAAGGGTATTGGATTGGATGAATCAATCCTTCAGTGTAAAAGTTTTTATAGTCCTTATAAGGACTGGCTTAAAGGGGCGAAGCAAGAATGCTTTTCATATTCCCCGTTATCTGTAGCGGACAGTGTAGGGATAAGGTTATTGAGCTTTATTGAAGCTCTGATCATGGCAGGAGGGTAACAGCAATAGCTGAGCCTCAGTTAGAGCTTCATTAGCTACAGCATTGCTATCCATTACCCTCCAAGGGTATTGGATGGAATGAATCAATCACCGCATCTCACGGTCCCAATTCATGTTCAGTGTAAAAGTTTCATTACAATAGCAATACTAATATGATATCTATTCTAGATATTTAGTGGTGTGAGAAGAATTTTTTATATTATGATTATTATCTAAAAAATATCAAATAAAAGAATAATGCATTCGCTGATTCTATAAGTAGATTAGTTTTTAGTTTATATTTTTAAATTAAATATTTATTTTTAAATAGCTTTTAAATGTAAGAAATGTATAATTTTAGTTTTAAAATTTGTAAATAACTTATCACTATTCGAATTATGTATTTAGGAATACCACAAAAAATCTGTCAGCCATCAAGAAGAAAAAACGTAGAAGAGAAATCATTATTTTTGCAGCATTTGTTTCTTGACAAACTTCTGAAATTTCTATAACTCGTATAGAATATTTCTCTCTTCTTTGTGTGAACAACAACAACAAAAAACAAGCTCCTTAGTACGCTGAAGAGAAACACGAATGAAAAGATTTAAAGCTGTACCCGAAATGGAAAGCTGTGCTGATTCCATGCACGTTACGAGGCAGAGAGAGCGAGGGGCTAGTGGAACTGCTGTATTCCGAGCTACACTGCATATATGCATTTCAGAAAGAGTCATTACCGAAGCGTATAAACAGACGAGTGTTTCAAAGTTTGTTTCTTTTCTTCCTTAAAAAGATGGCTCACGGGTTTAGAGTTTTTGGAATGTATACACATCGGACTGTTCAATAGAACCCACTACTGCACTGGAAAAAAGGGAGAGTAGAATGTCTGCGTAAGGGAGACGAACTTAAGAAGCGCATTATCAACGTTGCTAGCACGTATGCAATCGACTGTAAAAGAATTTGAAAGGTTTCTTGCAGAAGTAGAATGCGGTAATGGCGGTAAAGAGGTTTCAGCTGGAAAATGGGCTTCCAGAACAAAAAAGAAAAGAAAAAAATATTGGCATATATTCTTTCGTTTCATCCTTTTCAATATCCGGATAAAGTATGACCTTATCAGAATCTTGCATTAACCTCCAGATCCGATGATTATTTAGAAACAGTTGGCCCAGTTTGTAACTTACGTGAACTCTTTGAAATGAAGATGGCTTCCCCTTTCTCTCTTTTTTTACCCTTCTGTCAGTTCCTTTAATAAATTCGTATGTTACGTTGATAATAGCTGCATATGGCACTAAACAAGGATCTCGCCTTTAACTTTAATCTTTCTAGAACATAACGGTAATAATTTAGTCGTATTTTTAAGGTAGGAACTGCAAATTCTAATCATAGATTAAACAGTTCTGGGTAGATAACATGCATTGCAAAATTCTGTTTGCACGTGAGAGCGAGTCAGGAGGGGACATTGTACCTCTTAGTGTCAACTGTAGAAAGCGCTATGATCTGCTTTATAGTGGCATTTGTTATGCACAAAATTACTAAGTGTGATAATTAGAATATATTAGCACTAGAGAAAATTGGCCTGCTAAGAAAGAATGCAACGAAATAGTTCTAAAGTGATTATGTCGTCTAAAGAAATTTTATTAACTTTGTATATTTATGCATAAGATTTTACATACATTTCCTTAAATTTTTAACGAAACATCAATGCATTTATCTGCACTGCTATCGAAAACTGATCAAGAGCTCTTTATCATTTTAAACCATACATAAATTAATAGTGGTGTATATATATATATGTTGCTTATAATTCTAGGGTTTTTTTTTTTTGATATTATGCAAGGAATGGGGGGAAATGTTATTTCCAATGTCTTCTATTTTTAGAACGTTTTCATTTAATTTTTTAATCTATAAGTTTCGTTATTTTGAACAGATGTTCACGACCGAACTTCTGTTTAAATTCGTATTAGTTAGAATAGCATCAAAGCAATTAAGGCTAAGTGTAAGTGGTTTGTGTAATATTTTTGTCTATTAATCCTGTAAGTTTTGCTGGAATAAAAGCCTATCCCACTTCTTATGAGATTGGATAACTCACTTTCAGATGAAAAGCCCACGAATTTGGTTGGAAACAACTTCTTTTCTCGACTGTTTAGTTATATGTGAATCAATCTTCTAAAAATAATTTCCTATGGCTCTGAGTGTACTGTAATATTTGAGATGCATGTGCTTCAGGATGGATCGTAATTAAAATTGTCATTTTTCCTGAGTTCAGGGAACGTGGATTAAGATAACACAATAGTAAACTAAAACATTCTAGTACGAAAAGAACCTTTAAAAGGATTTTTCAACTAAAAATGAGTTAACCTGGCTAATACAGGGCGGCGAGTTTTACCTCTCGAAATTCGGATTTTTTATTTCCCGAGACAGTCAAATTGTTCAGAGGAATACAAATGAGATTAACATCCATGTCCACTGGCTTTATAGCCTTTAGTAGCTTCAGGTGTAATTTCGAACAAAAGGTCAATATTCACGTAGCAGTTTGTGGGCATATTCGAGGCGAAGTGTTTACAAACGGAAATAATGTTTTTAGATGTATCTGTAGTTCTCAGCGAATATGACAGAAAAATTGTTAATTCATATGCATAATTCAATAGTGATTACTATCGGCATAACTTATCGATTAGTTACATCAATATATCAGTTGGGTACAAAGCGAAATGACCAATCTGCACGTCAAATAGCGCAACCAACCAGCACATTTGTGTCCTGGAGTTTTGACTTTTCTTGCAAAGGTTATTGCTGATATTAGTTTTCCTATTCTATTGCCAAACCACATTATATTGTTGTCCGCGCAGTTAGCCTAGTGACTTTGCGCTTCGCAACCATATGCCTGGGGAAGGAGTGTTCTGGGTTCGATTCCCGTCGCCGATGTGAGGAGCTTAAGGATCTTCCTCAGCTATAGCCAAGTATGACCAGTATAACTCACTTCGTACAACCCTGCTATGTTGCACCTGCTCTGTCTTCCAGGATGTTAATACGCCATGCCATCGGTGCCTACACCATAACGAATTATTTCAAAGAACACAGGGAGGACATTACCTATCTTGAATACAGGAAGTTCGCCTAATTTTAATCCAGCCGGACATGCTGTGGCATATTCTAGAACAGCGTTTCTCAATCTTTCTAAACTCAAGGACCAGTAAAATTCCTAAAACAATTCTGCGGCCCACTAAATTATGTAATTTGTTTAAAAACCTATGGATATTACCACCACTTGAGAAAAACTGTGCCATTTATAACATAATAAATCTAAAAGCATCTTTTGAATATATATATATATATATATATATATATATATATATATATATATATATATATATATATATATATATGGAAACATAATTAAATTGGAAGTAAACGTGTATCATCATTGAACAAAGTTTTAATTTTTATTAAAGAAATATGATAAAATTAGGTCACTACTGTACTTACTTTTAATGAGATGGTTCAGCTTCTCGGCCTTTGCAGAGTTTGTGGATATCTGGCTCAATATTGGTCAACTTCAATCGAAGATCGGCACATACACTAAGACGATTTCTGTATTTTGTTTTTATTTGAAGGAGCGATGAAAATCCTTTCTCACAAAGATAGGTTGTAGAAAACTGCATGACAATTTTCAGTGCTGCTTCAGATAATTCGGGAAATTCAGTTCTCACTGAAGGCGAGATCCAGAATCGAGCCAAACCACGATCACGGAATTGTATTTTAAGTCCACTGTCACTTGAAAGCTCAATTAACTGTTCTTTTTTTTCGATAACGAAAGGTCGTTCTCGTGACTGCAAGCCTGAAATGGATCGCGAACCCACAGAAATTTCTTATAAAAGTTATTCAGAGTGTTTAGGTGGTCACAAACCCTTTCCAGAAACTCAGAACCAACAAAAATATCATTTTCCACTAAAAAAAGATTCCAATGTTGGTAAAGGTGCAAATTGTCTAACTAATCCATAACACCAGTTTTTTCTCGAATGCCTTTATTTTGTCATAGGTATCCAGAACAGTTAAAGAATTTCCCTGAAGGAAGGGATTTAGTTCATTTCGAAAAAAATGTCTGAACGATAGGATAGTGTTGATATCCATGCTTCATCAAGAAGGAGTGATGCAAAATCATAATTACGTTCATTTACAAACAATAAAACTTCGTGCCTTAATTGAAATAACCTTGTTAATACTTTGCCCTCTGGAAAGCCAGCGAATTTCAGAATGAAGCAAAAGTTGTATATATTCACTGCCCGTTTCATCGGAGAGTACTGAAAATAACCGGCAATTTCACAGTCGAGCCTTAAAAAATTAACTAGTTTTACAGCATTGTATAGAACAGTTTTAAATTCTGGAGGCATACGCTTCCCTATGTATGAAACAATGTACCCAATTCATATCCAGAGCTACTTCCTTGACCATAGACAGCTTCATTATGGCTGCCTGTAAGGGCGCGAGCTCCATCCGAACAGAAGCCCATACATTTTCCCCACTGGATCCCTTTGTGTATTATGTAATTATTGAGAGTGTGAAATTTCTTCTTCAGTTGTTCAGAGTGACAAAGTTCTACAAAACAGAAAATTGTCACGAATGTTGTTATCACGTGCATATCTTACGTAGCATATTAACTGCACATCACTTGTAACGTCAATTGTCTCGTCTATTTGTAACGCATAAAAAGGGCTCTTCTTAACTCTTTCGATTAACTGAGATTCTACGTCAACTGCCATATCATTAATTCTGCGACCGACAGCGTTATTTGAAAGAGGAATCAAATCAACATCTTTAAGTAACTTGTTACCAAACAGTTTTTATCACATCTCTTATAGTTGGAAGTAGGAAATTTCCCCCTATAGAATGTAGTTTCCCCATTTTCGCTATGCGCAAACTTAAGAGATAGGATGGTTCCAGTGCGTGGCTGTTAATGGAACCCATAGCCGAAACTTTACATTTCCTATGATTTAACGTTCCTACGCGTCGTTAAAAAAATTCAATTGGCTTACTTTTCACATCACAATGTTTAGTTTCTAAATGTCGTCGGAGTTTCGCAGGTTTCATGCACTCGTTCGACAACACTTCCAGAACACAAAACACATTGAGATTTCTTTTCAAAGTCCTAGTTTTAAGCCACTTTTCCATTAGTAAAAAAAAAAAAAAAAACGTTTCCGAAAAATATATAAATACTGGGGTTAACTCACGACACACTTTGCCCAAGTATCACTTAGCACTTCTGAAGATATACTGAGCCTTGGTTGAAGGAGGGAAACCTTCAGTAATAAAAATCAATACAAAACAAGCAATTGGTTGAAATGTAGTTAACCCATGTTTAATGCAAATCTGACAAAACAGCAAGGGAAGGTGGAAGCAATAAAACCATATTGTTGTTCACTTCACCCTTCTTTTATTACTCTTCATTCTGTCTAGTAATCTAGAAAAATTATTGTAGCGGCAGAATGTTCGTGGAATGAACATTTTGCCGCTCTTTGTTGGTTTTTTTAAGTATCCATTTTATTTTTTATTCAATTTTAATTGGTTTTGATAATTAAAAATTATCAAAAATATTATTTATTTATTAAAAGTTTGCCTGCGGACCACCTGTGGTCCCGTACTGCAGGTTGAGAAACACTGTTCTAGAACGTGCTGCAAGATGCTACACTATATCCTATTTCCCAACCATCCATTCATTTAGGGATTGTGGGATAATTGTATGAGCACATCGACGTCATTAGGCATCTAACATATTGGATGCCACAACGAAAAACGGCTGTTATGCGTGTGATAGGACGATCCAGCATATTAGCCACATGAATATAATCCAGTGCTATATTAGTGTGTGTTAATTTTCTTAGCTTCGATATTCACATCGTCTAAAAATAATTTACTAATGATTTAAGTTCGTCTTTACTGAAAACTCAAATGAGTTAACTAGAAAATTTGCAACTTGGAATATTGATGTTTTATGAACGTATATATTGAATTCTCAATCTCAATTCTTCTTATGATTCTGAAAACTCATTTCTTAGCGAGAAATGAACTTCTTTATACTGTTGGAAATTAGAAGATTTGACAGAAAATTAAGGACAATCACGAAATGTTTTGATTTTCCAATTAGAGAATCATGCACAAGTTTATCTTTCTGCTTTTGTTTGGAGATGCCGTCAATTACATCAAAGGCGCAGTGTATTTTGAAACATTTCCTCCTTCAGTCAACATTTTAAACAGTCTTTAAATAATAGTTCTCGTATGGCTGCATCCGATGTTGAACACAATTAAGGCTTCCTCTATTTAATCTCTTATTTAGATTTCGCTGTTTTCCTCTGACAGAGTAAGTCCATCTGTTTGTAATCCTCGTGTCATAAACTTATTTTTAATACACTCCATTTTATAAATATTGTATTTCGTTATTAATCGGCTATCAAAACACATTTCTCGCACGCTAACATACTAGTATATTTTTCTAGATATCTAAATCTGTTATACCTTGGGATTAAAAGTGTATCGACTCTAAGTAAACGGATTTTGTAGTAAGTCAGCCTTTACAGTTGCTCTAAGACGATTTTTCAAATTTTCATTGTTGATTCATCCCCCCATTGCTCCTACAGGTCACCAACAACATAAGAATTTGAAACATTTTTCTAATAATTATTCTTCTTTTTTAAACTTTTAACATGCATTTTTCGAAGAATATGATTTTAAAATAAGAAAACATACCGCAATGTAATAAACGACTTATTTTCCTTGTAACTTTTATTGATAGGAAAACATTGACAAATGGAGAAGAGGATGATAAAAAGTACTTCTGGGATCAAATTTTGGATCCACTTAAGATATTTCTATAGTCCGTGCAGGTCATCATGCAATATTTGGTAACGGTGTTAGATTGCAAATTTGTATTAGTGCACAAATATTACAAACATTGACTGGCCTCTTAAATATCAGAACATAAAGTAAAATAATGTTGTTAGCTCTGAGATCTTCATCATTCACTGACATCGTAATAATAAAAATCACTAACTCGAAAAAAATAAAAAACGTACACTATTTTCATGAACTAAGTTCTAAGCTCTAAGCCATTAAAATGTTCATTTTAATGGCTTAGAACTAGATATCAATGGTTGTTGGACTTTCTAAATTATATTTAGAAAGCAATTGTACTAAGAATTAAGATCGTAGAGGACTATGATAAAAATGAGCCGAAATAGCAGCTTATTCTATATAGGACAGCGTAAATACAAATTGGTGTGAGAAACTAATTTTCGATAATTTCAAGATATCAAAGAAAAAATTTCTATTCTGTATTATTTCCTCTGTAATTTTAAATGTATTATGATATTTTATTCTAAAATTCTTTTTAATGATATTTTTGCAAAAAAAAAATTAATTTATTTTCTGCGCATTGCATATAAACATCTCATAGAAATGTCTAACAATTCGCATGCTCGTTAAGAGCATTCATATGTAAAATATAATCATATATGCTCAAGAGCTAACAATAGAATTGTAACAGTAGAATCGGAGGCTGGTTTTTCTCTATTGTTACTCGCAATATATTATCAAACTTGAGACGAGCAAACAAAGTTTTTTTTTTATTTTATTTTAAATTCCCTATTGGCAGTTTTAGAACTGCATGTAAAATTGTCCTCTGGGATTTTAGAAAAAAAGACATCGTTTAGTTTAATACGAGTTTCTTTTGACTCGTTAGGCATTGTTAAGTCTCTCTGGGTTTTGTACCGAGTGATAGCTAACAATAAGGTAAATGTGCTGATGTAAAGCGTGCGAACATAATAGTTCTTGTAAGACGAAGGTGTACGCTACCCATTAACAGGGTTGAGCTGTACTCATTCCTTTTGTCTCGGTGATCAGGTGTTCCTGACATTCCGAAAGAAGCGCTTACACTTGCATAATGATAAAAACACGAAGACGAGAATGGATTCAAAAGGAAAGAATTGCCGTTATAAACTGGCAAATTACTTGCTGGACTATTTTCTTAATCTCCCTAAAAGTGAAGAGAATCGATTCGATGCTTTCGATAGAGTAACGGGAAAGGAAGCAGAGTTTGACAATATTGTTCCGCATTTGACCAAATTCAAACGAAATAAACACAGCAATTTGTATGAATCGCGCAAAGTAGTTCGAAAGAGTCAATTTTATTCGTTCTGTCAGTGAAGGAAAAAAATAGGCGTTTCCTCTTTATACTAGTGACAAACGATTGCTGTATTCTTTCATTAATAAACCTACTTGGGAGATTTTTTCCTTTTTTTGTGCAATTTGCACAAAAAAAGAAATAGTTGCAAGTCATTAAGAATTTTGCTATACAGGTAACCCTCGTATAACGCGGTACTTATATAATGCGGTCTACAAATTGTAGTAACTCTTGTTCAACGCGGTTTCGATAAAAACACGGTCTACGAATTGTAGTAATCCTTTATCTTTTCATCTATATTTTACCGTGCGACATAAAAATCAAATTTTATCTTCGTTAAATTTGCGTCAGCCCGTATCGTGCATGCAGTTATAAATAGTGAATTTATATTAGGGGAAAATACCTTTCAGCACGCATGTACGTCAATTATTACCGTATAAAGGGTTTATTGTTGAATTACATACAATACGTAATGCTTTTTTTATGTAAAAATTTTATTTTGGATAGTAATGGCCAATTACAGGGCTTTTGCGATATGGTTGAAAAGGAAATTAGTGAATTAACTGATGGGGAAATAGATTTAAATTAGGAGGAACTGGTACAATTAATGGATGACCTCGAACCAAATGGCTGGGAAAGTTCTGTCGAAGATTCTGATTGTGATGAATCCGTTAAAGAATTCAGTTTAACGAAATTAGCAGAAGGATTGGACTTGGCAAGAAAGTTGGAACGTTATTTTACGGATAATGATCCCTCAATGGAGCTTTCCAGAAAATTCACGAGACAATTGGATATTTGTTTAGCTCCATATTATGAACTTAATAAAAAAAGTTGCGGCATAGTGGTAAGCAAGGTCTTATTACTGACTTCTTGAAAACTAAACCAGCCGAAGTATGCAATGAGAATTATACAAATGATGTGCAAGAGATTTCAAGAGATGACGACTTCCTGCCACTCGTAAATAAAGAACATTTACGAAATCTTCCTTTTGAAGAGAGTGAACGATTAAAATATGCATGCACTTTATTTTATTTTGCCTAAACTATTTATGCATTATGTTTACATGCAATTTGTATTTTTATTAGTTTATGTTTTCTTAACTTACATAAATTTTCTGAATTAAATAAAAATATTATTTTTTTATTGGATATGTCATTGTTGTTTATATAATTAAAAAAATGATTTCGGAACATAACCCTACTTTTTCTATGTGATCTGAGTCTCCCATAACGCGATTTATATAACGCGGCATTTCTGTGGAACCTAACATCCGCATTATACGAGGGTTACCTGTAAGAATTCGTCTATTTCTTCATGCCGTAATCATTGTATTAATAGAACATTGCATCATGCCTGTCCTGAAAAAAAAAGAAAGCTATATAAAAAAAGGGTGTACATTATACATGAATAAAAACAATTTATTAATCTTTACTATATTATAAATATTACAATACATTATAAATATATAAATTATCAAGGTTAATTTTTTTTCATAAGATGAATAATCTTAATAAACCGAATTTTCATTCTAAGAAATACATTTGTTAAAAGAATGGATAAATGTCAACAATGTTTTTTTTTTTTTTTCAAATATATATATTTTTCATTGTTGAACTGCTGTTTGAAACAGCAGTTCAACAATGAAACGAATTAAGGCGTGAACAGATAGCAGACGATAAACTCATTTCATCAGAAATATTTCATCGATTTTTGGTTGTTATTTTATACTGCCTTCGAATCTAGCATAGGACTCTCGATATGAACTTGACGTAGCAACAAAAAAAATTAGGTTCCTCGTACCTCAGAAAAGGGTAAAGTGATTGATTAATCTTGTCACTTGAGCTTGCAGAGCCATTTCAGACCTAAAAGAATAAAACAGAAGTAAAAACATTTAAAATGTTGCTTTCTTCAAGAGTAAAAGTGACGGAGTTATATAAGAAAGTTTAGGTAAAGGAATAACACATAAGCACTGTTGACAGTATCTGGTTTCGCAATACTCGACCAGAGCATGATTGTTCAAGTAATATACAGCTGTGTCTAATTTCACTAAACTCATATAGTTCCATTAATGGTATAGTATAAGTGATTTCTTGCACTCGTATTGGTTCGGTTAATAAACAGCAATTGCAGTGGTACATCATTACACGTATGCAAATTGTTTATGGCAATTTCGAAGTCATACGATTAATTTATTCCAATGTTGCTTGGCTTTAGAGTATTTATATCCGCTTATCATGGTGAATTATCTGTGGAACCTTTTTTTTTAAAAAAAAATAAATAAACAACTGATGTATAATGCGATTGTCCTAAAGGTAAGTTCCGAGACTAAATTTTTTTTTTTTTTTGTTGCGAATACTAATTTCACGGGAAAATGTTCAATTTCATTGGAATTTCCCCCCTTAATGTTGCATGTGTTTCTGTTATTTTTATTGGAGAGTATCATTATATATAAGAGCTTAAAATCTGTTATTTAGACCCAAGTGACAGAAATTTTAAATGCATTCTTTAATGAAATACTGTTGGTTTTTATATTCTACTCGTATTTCTTTAGTTTTCCTGTTTAGAAAGAAAGCGGGAATAGCTGCGCATTCTTTTCATATGGCCTTAAGAACTGCGCCGCTATTCCAGAAACTTAAATCATTCTCTTTCTGCTCCACTGAACTTAAAGATTTGGACAGTGACCGACGTTACTTGCAGATTTACTCAACTCTACAGAACTTCGTGAAACTGAAATCTTCACAAAAGTCTCTCCGATACATATGCTTTCACTGCATTTGCATACTAAACCGTCACCTTGTGAGCCGAATATCATTCTACGGAGATACCTGTCTATCAATCTTTTTTCACTCGAAGTAAACGCGCACATTTCAAATTCATTGCATAAAGATCGCGAGCATAAAAAATAGTATTGAATAAAAAATGTTCTTGGTAACTTTTAGACATGTAAATACTTGAATTGTTCTTAGTTTTTGTCTTCCTTTTTCCAAATATGTATTTACTATTTTAATCCTTAACTCAACTTGCAAATTTGACCTAAAAATACAATTTGGATTTCTTGCGAGTCTGCATTGTTTTCGAAGACTTGAAAGTTTTGAATCGCTGGTAACTTGATCATTCTCACCTCGCCAGTACATTCCATCACAACTTTTCTCTCTTGTGAGATGGCATTCAGTCATCTGAACTAAGTACACTACTCGGTAAACTTTAGTTTCACAGTGTTTACCCTTTTCGAAATGTTTGTCTACATTTTGGACGAAATATTGTTTATTTAAAATATTTGATCCCCACTTTAATGAAGTCGGTAGTCTTCCTTCTATGTTTAACTCTACTGTTTAACAAGAATTTCGAACCCAATAACTTTGTCAACACTAATGAGAAAGTATGGAAATGTTCCTGGACAAATTTTAAACTTAACTCATCACATCAACTCGCGTGTATATTACATACTTAGGAGAACAACTTTTCGTATTTGGTTTGTGGTAATGAACACATTCTCCAGATATCATAGTTATAACAGTAGTTATTTAGCTTTCATATCAATAAAGAATAATACAGATGGGTTTACTTTAAAAAGAAGGAGAGGGAAGTTCTTAAGACCCCAAAAATTAGTTGCTTTAATAAACTCGGAAATATTGCTGTAAATTTTGCAAAAAAAAAAAAAAAAGAGAGATAATCCAAGATAATCTTGAACAATTTGTACTGTTAAAGATATCCTAACGGTATCGTTCTGAAATAGCTTTGTTCCCATAGTGCTAGACTGCAAGAAGAAATGATCGTTATAAGTTCGACTCTAATCGCTGACTATAAGGATATTTTATATGGCTTTTTACTGCCTGGAGGCAAGAATCGGTTATAAAGATTCTCATGTTGAAAATTATGGTCATATAAGGTATGGTTGGGAAGTGTTCCCATTCGTCATCATTGGTATACCTAGAAACTAACCTCTCGATAAAGCAAGGGTCGATAATGATATATCAAATGAAACCACGAAATACTACGAAGTCCATAACACTACAATTAGGGGTAACTTTTATATACATTATCAGCAACAACTTTTCAAATCAAAATGTTTGATTTTAAACAAATATTTTGGTTTAAATAGCGTCAGGAAAACATGGCATTTTTATTAAGACTTTGCCGATTTTCTGTTTTCGGAAGTGTGTTGATTTTCCTAAGAGACCACAAGTTTCTTTTTAAACACGTTGCTTTAATGAATGGATCGTTTTCTTTCTAAGGTGTCTTAATAGTTTGCTTTTAATTCTGACTTCAGGTACTCCAGTGTGTGTTTACGACTTCCAAACAGTTTTAGATAAGGGAATTCTTTCTCAATTTATAGCCATTGGAGCATGTATATTGTTTTCGTCTAAATGATATGATGGATGTTACATACTATATGCAACTTTCACTGGTCGATTTGTTACATCGCTTCAATTTAAAAGGCATCAAATTAGCAAATGTTCCGCCTATGGTGTTATGTCGATAAAATAATTTCATTTTATTACAATTTGTATTTTCTAATGGCTGTGGATTTATGAAAATTATACACATGACAATTAGGCGAAAACCACATCTACACCACATACCGTCTGATAGCCATTATCGTCAACATGATTTTTTGCGTATCAACCATGTGTATTGTCCTTCCAGCCAATTTCCCTCAGAAGTTTACGTTATTAACCAATGACGTCAATCAGTTCTGCCAGCACGTATCTAAAATTAATATTAATATCTAAAATTAACAAATCATTCACCAGAGATGAAATATTTCTCTTATCTTTTTCTCAAAAAGGTATATAAGTACTTCCTAAAATTCGTTTGTTTATTTATTTTAAAATGTTCTTTATGATTAATTTGATTGTTTATTTATTTTGTTATATTATTTTATATTGAATATATAAAATAATCATGCAGTTCTTTTATTTATCCTGGGGATAGGAACATATTACAAAATATAAGAACATGATCACATTAACTTCGAATTTGATTGTCATCCAGTCGCAAATAAAATTCATCCTCCAATTTTATAGCTTTATTGATAGATTTTCCATTCTCTCTCTCTCTCTCTCAATAATAGACGCAGATGGCAGAGCTCATCAGTCCCATTTGTGCTCTCACTTTAGTACATGATCACTATTCCTTAAAAAGTCCTGACTAGATGCGATCAGATCGAGGGGAAAAAAAAATCCCAAGGCAGTTTGTTCCGCTATCAGTCTTCGACATGCAGGGAGGAGAGTCGATTCTAAGCCTTTCCCTGAAAACGTGGTCATTTACATTACAATAGACGAAATCTATTGAGACGTGTGACAGTCTATATCTCCCTACGGCTAGTAAGTGATGTTTCTGTGTGTGTTCAGTACTAAGAGATACGAGAATGCTCCGTCCGATCCACTTAGAGTCGTTTTCCTACCCCCCCCCCCATTTCCTCTTCCTCTAGTTATGTTTATTTCAGTGTCCTCTCGCAGCGAGCATTAAAAGGCGAAATTAGGCACATGCTATTGACAACTATTTATTTCTTTCTCCCCCCCCCCCACCTCTCCAACCTCCGCTCTTCCATGTGTACTACAAATTCTACCTCATTTACATAATAAAGATGTTAGTTCGAGTAGAATGAACTCCAGAGTGATAGGATTATTGTCCTGAAGAGAATAAAATGCAATTCGAAGAGAAAGAATAAGTAAAACGACTGTTTATTATAATGCAGTGATCGATAATTAAACACAAGGAAGCAGTGGTGGTTTAAGCACGGTATTGCTTTTATGTTTATTATATTACACGACCATATGTCTGGCTTAAGTTATGTTACCAGGAGGGAACAGGCTGCGAAGCTAAATTTTTCGATTACATTAAAAAGATCCCTCGATGACCTGATTTCACATCTTAATGTCTACCAACGACATATTTTATAGTAATGTTGTCCAATATTTAATTCAATTTCAAAAAAATATTTTACAGTCAGGGCAAAGCGAGTTACATTTAGTAGCAGAAATCACTTTTAATTTTCTACAGTTCATTGTGCAAATGATTTCAGAGTGAGTACCGTTTAATTTGAAAGCTAACACATGACAATAACAGTATGGAACTCGTACCTACTTAAATAACTTTGTAAAATGAAACCGCCTAGAGTAGCTGTCGCAATTTATTTGATATTTGTGAGTTTATATAAATACATGCAGATGTAATTGGTTCGTCAAAACAGCTGTTTTAAATCGGATTTCTCCGAAGTAGAAAAAAAATGTTGCTAACAATTTACTTTGTTCTCTGACAGACTCAAAATTATTTCCTTTTCCCGTTTTAAATAAATTTGTTAAATAATATTAAGATATCTACCGTGATGATATTTAACCGTTTGCTAACAATAAACACACATTAAGATTAAATAATCTCACTTCCATAGTCCTTGATGCAAAGTGCTCGATTGGACCTTCGCTTATAGTCTAAATTTCATTTATCTAATAGTTTCACTCCAGGTAACAGTTATTAAAGAAATCTTATAGGCAGTAATTCCAAAACTACCACTTCATTTTGGTAAATGAAGAGAAGTTAGAGGATTTTTTATAATTGATATTTAATTTAGTTTCTTACTAAAAAAGACTAGGATAAGGCTTATAAAGTGTGTTGCTACTAAATATAACATTTCTTAGAAGAAACACAATAAAATACAACAAATAATTATATATATATTTATATATATTAAGGATACTAAGTAATTTTATAAACTTGTTTTTTTTTACTACTTCTCCCAAGTAACAAACAGTTAAGTTTGCGCCTGGTAGTTCAAGTCTAAAAAAAAGGTTGAAACCGGTCTGGGTAGTGACCCCCCCACACACACACACCCATAATGTATAACAGTATACATCTCTTAGTGAGATGTGTTTTACATTATGGGAAATACTAAGAATAGTGATCAGAGTTTTAACTAACTTTACAACGAGTTGCCCTGGTGTTGCACTACCTTTAGACTTGGACTACGTCCAGGCGCAAACTTCACTGTTTTGCTTATTTGCGAGAAGGAGTAAAAAAATCAAGTTTATAAAATTACTTGGTATCCTTAATATATATTATCCCCAAGGTAAAAAACTTTTCATATATATATATATATATATATATATATATATATATATATATATAGATATAGATATTATAATATATCCATTATTAGTAATTTTATATTAAATTTTTTAAATTAAAAAACATTATTGCTGTATGAACTACCAGAAGTATCTTAATCTATTTATTAAAAATGAATCAAGTTGTTCAGCACATTCACTGAATAAATAATGTTCTTAAAAGAACTGGGTGATGGACTGAGTCCTTGACTCTTTATCCCGTCATCTGAATGAAGAAAATCTGTGTGGATGGGGTGTTATTGAGCTAAAAGCTCTAGTCATGGCTGGGTAACGGCAATAGCCGGGCCTCAGTTTAAACTTCATTGGCTACAGCATTGCCATTCGTTACCCTGGAAGTCCTAAAAAGGACTTTTTTTCCTCCCTTCTATTCCTTCCTACCATCCGGATATCTGAATAAATAATGATGTTTGGTTTACGCTACATTATGTTTTTTTATTAAAATAAAAAAGTTGTATTATACCTTTTGATTTAAAAAAGTTTAATTTCATTAGATATTTAATTCAAACTGACTATTTGTTTCAACAAACTAAAATTTTCATTCGTTTTGCTACTCTGTTTTGTACGAAATTTTTAATTTTTCTAAAATTTTCAGTCGCTTTGTCGTGAACTAAAAGCAAATAACGACACACGAGATGACTAAATTAATTACTGCTTCTAGTACTTTTCGAGAAAATCTTTAACACAAAAATCACTAGAACCACATTTACGTATCTCGATGCGAACATTATTCAGCAGATAATTGCAGAACGATGAGCCTTGTTCATTAGTGCAATGAGCCCAAAATTGTGTCGACAGTGAATTATGAACTGAGAAGTCTGTTTAGGAGTGAAGGGTAAATGGAGAGGGGGGTGGGGGGATAGATGCTTCATCAATGCTCACAGTGGCTTTCACAGCCGATGAAAGTCTACGGTGGGTCAGAAGCGATAGGGTCGCTCCGATTTCTTCCACTTACTCGCTGAATGGAGAAATTGATGAGACTGTCTATCGCACATCCAGCATATGAAGAGCTGTAAATTAGCTTCTTTTGTGAAGAGTTAACCCTTCAGTGCTAACGCGTGCGGTAGTTAACTCGAGATGTATTCTGTTTAGCGTGTTTATTTTTGAAGGAGTCAAAGGCTAATGAGGCTTAACTTGAAATGGAAACCGAATTCAGTTTTTAGCGGTTGATGGGACAAGAGGGAAGTTGCTGATAATTAAGATGAATGCGAGTTCGGTGACCGTTCTACGAATCTGCGCTGCTGGACTTGTCACCATTAATTAAATTTTGGATTTCTATGCACCTGTGATTATAGGAAGATTGTTGGGCTGCTTAGCAAGAAAATTTTGACGTCCGTTTAATGTTGGATTTTCCGTAAAGTTGTGAGCTTTATATCTTCCAAGATCGTTTTTGGAATATATATATATATATATAAAGCCAATGGCATAGCTATGGGAGGGCGAAGGGGGCGGTCCTCCCCGGGCGGCACTTTGAACCTCTTTAAACTTTTGCAGTTAATTCTAGAGTACAGTCTCGAGAACTCATTTCCAAATATTGTAATACGACTGCGAATTTTCCTCACAATTGAGTGTTGCTAGTTGTTGGAGGAGTTTTTCTAAATAAAAGTGATTAAGAATTACTTATCACTATGAAATAGACTTCGCCAATGTCATCGACGATTTTACTAACAGAAAAGCAAGAAAAATAACATTTTAGAATGATGAAATTAAAGTGTTACTTCAAAAATTAAGCATAGTGTTTTAATTTATTTTCCTATATGTCATTATGACTTTTTGTAATATTTTTGGTCTGTATTGAAAGGGGGTGGAAATCTCAGGGACCGCCCCGGGCGACAAAAGCTCTAGTTATGCCACTGTATAACGCACATAACTTTACTCAGAATCCACATTAAACGGATGATAATAACATTCTTCTGGGGGAATCGTATTGAGGAGAAATGGTTTGAAAAAAAAGATTATGCTGGATAGGACTACAAATAAATGTTGTTTCAGGCATCGTTGTATCTCTGGTGCCTGTCGTACAGTGCACAAATCACTAACATAAAAATAATGGGCATTAAAAATAATGGGCATTACGAAACTATCGTCATATTTCGTTCTGTTTTTCATATATTCAGAAACAATTTATCTCACCTCAATATTAATTCTGTATTATTTATTGTTTGAACTTTCCCATCATTTGAAAAATAAAA
The DNA here is from genome assembly GCF_054136105.1 of Typopeltis vanoorti. Taxonomy (NCBI): domain Eukaryota; kingdom Metazoa; phylum Arthropoda; class Arachnida; order Uropygi; family Thelyphonidae; genus Typopeltis; species Typopeltis vanoorti. The sequence continues at coordinate 107,430,860 of NC_143556.1, read as the reverse complement.
TTTATTGATTTATGATTTTTTTAAAAGTATATATGGGTTTTATGACGTGTGAAATCATATATGATGAGTAAAGTATTAATGTGTAGCTCAATTGTATCTGTTAGCGGACTGTTAACAGCTAAGTGTCAACGAATGAAGTTCATTTGTATGGAAATAAATATGTAAAAGGAACTCGCTCATTATATGGTAAAGTTACCTTTCCTTGTTCTTGAATTTAAAAAATACTTTTTTTTGCATTAATTAATGTTAAGAAGAAAACTATTGAGAAGTGAATTGGGAATTATTTTTGATCCTATCTAAAAGAAGAAAACTTCATACAAAACTGCTGAGAACAAATACTTTGAGAACCCATTGCTCCGTGGGCGTACTTTGAATATGTCCGTAATTCAGACGTCTTACCCATGTAAAAGGAATAAAATCAAAACTTGTGATTTGGAGGGAATTTCATGTGAGCGTTTGGCTGTTCTCTCGCGCCAAGAATGAAGCCCTTCGTAGCACGGAGCATTAAGTTTGAGATCTAAGGAGAGAGAGAGCAGCAAAACATTTCCGAAAAAGAGAAAGAGCGTATCAGAAAGAGCCCCGGAGAGAAACAGGCGAGGAAGAAACTCACGGAGATACCTTTCTGTAGAAGTGGAGCTACTCCGAGTTTGTTAGCGACCGTTATTGTTTCTTGGAGCGCAAGAGAAAGGCAAGAGATCTCCGTGCTCCGGTGAACCCTTAGAGAGTATCATCAACTAATTGGGGAGAAATGGAGCAGAGGAAGGAAAGAAATTACTAAGAAAGAGAAGTCGCAAGAGACGGAGAAAAAACTACTGATGTTTTGTCCCCCCCCACCCGCGTTTTATTTCATTTTATTTTTTTAAAACAACAGTTGGGGAGAGGGGGTTGTAAGGTTAACTACAGCTTCTGTCAAATGAGAAAGTTAGAAAGAAAAACTTTATTATTAATCTGACTACGTAATAGAAATTTAAAAGCCTTTTGATCTCAAATTCCACACGGGAATTAGTAAGTGCGGCTTCTTTGGTAAAATTACGGTCTTAAACTACTTAGAAAAACTATTTGAAATCGACGCTTTTTTAAATCCCATCAATGGATAGAACAAAATAAATAATATTAAATATGTATAACCTAATAATACATGATAATGATAAATTATGGGAGGATTATATTATTAACAATATTCTATATTGAAAAATATAATTTGAGAAAGGTCGTTCTTTTTTCTATTAAAATGGTGGAAGTTTTTGGAAACTCAACTTTCGTAATATTCCAAGTTGGTTATAAACAAGGTCTGTTAGAGCAATGGGGTGGGAGAAGCTTTTGATTTCGAAACGTTATCATTTCTGACTCCCAAAGCTGCCAACTCTAGAAAATTTTTTTTTGCTGCAAAAAAGAGAAAACAAAAAATTATGGACGCTCAAAATGTTACGCGCATTTTATTTAAAATCTAAACTGCTATACAAAATTTTAAAAAAATATATTTTAATAACAATATGGAAACAATTATTCAAAATCGTAATAAGATGAAATATTTCATATTTCTGATAAATTAACGAATAAAACTAAACCAAAAGTATATATCAGTTTCTTTTTAAAACCAGATTACTCATAAAGTTAAATAACGAATATTTAACGAAAATTATATTATTATTATAAATATATATTATATCATATTTGAAGCATGTGTATAAAGTATATAATTTTCCACGTGAATACAACATCACGTGAACAGTTTTTGGTCTACAAAAGCGAGTCGTATTACGTCACTAGTTGCACATGTATTCATTGCAATATGCGACACGTTGCACATGATATCCTAAAATTACTTCGTATATTAATGCTGATGAAAACAAAAATTATAATTTCATCAAATATGACATTATACTCAATATTAATTCTCAAAATACACACTTTATTGAAGTTTACGGAACCATTGCAAAAACATTCTCTTTAGGAACAGTATAGTATTTTCAGCTATTTATTTAACGGACAGTCGCTAAATTCATTTGTGATTTTAAAACCCTGGGGGGGGGATTTAAAAAAAAAAAAAATATATATATATATATATATATATAATGACAAACTGAACTACAAATGAACGTGGAAGCCACAGTGCTGCAAGTTTCCATAAGTGATTTATTTTTGCCATAAATAAATCAAATTTTGGCAGCCATTAAATGAATTATATTTAGTCATTACTTATCGCGATTTATAATTTAGATTCGCCGAGTTATGTCTGAAATAATTATAATAGTCATTGTTTAGTAGTGCTAATGATATAACAGATTTATCTGCTATGTTGTCACAAAAAAAAAAGAAAATAAAATAAAACGCTAACAAAATGAAAGTTGCCTCTTGGTCAGTCACCAACCATTTCAAGTTATCATCTACACTTTTATAATTTATAGATTAGCTGAATTAAATTGGAAGGCGACAAAGATAATGACATCGCAATATTTCCGTTCAGTTTGCATTTAGAATGAAAGATCAATTTCAGAATAATTAAACAAAAGTAATTTGAATATCCAATTATTACCACAATGGCGGCATTATTTCTAAAAGCTAGCGACATTGCCTTAGTTTCATTGCTGATTAGCGATTAAAATATTGTCATTTTTGTCACTTGCACGTAAATCATTAAGAAAACTTGCGGCATAAAAGTTAAGAAAAATGTTGTGAAAGGCTCTTTCACACCAACTCAAGAATTATTAGAAGGGTAACTTTAGAGGGTTTTGAGGAACATTAATGGCAAATATATTAGATGTGATTTATTTGGTGCTCACAGATGCAGCGATCTCTATCTTTTTCGGCCTGTTCTCCCTTTTGCCTAGAAGGAAACGCGATATAATTGACGTCCTTCTTAAACGGAGTTGGCATTCCCCAAACATGAGCGGAGAGTAAGGTGCTAAGATGAGTATATATCAGAAGCACAGCTTTTATCAACACGTCTTTGCCTAGGGGTTAAAACCCATTTAGGCTCTTCATATCTCGAATCACCTTCCCTCTGCTCCATCAAGTAAAATTTCCATAATGACACTACTCGAGATAATGTGTGTTACCCGATATTAAAATAGAGTAGTAACGTTGTTATGTCCTGCACTGAAGTGTTTTCCCTGAAGCGGGCGCGCCTGCCTTCTTTAAATTTTAACTTTCCCATTAATGAAGCTCTTTGATAAAGGAAACAGATATTTTTGAAAGTATTACCAGATTTCATCAATTTGTCAGTAAAAATCTTTTCCGTGGTCCACTCAATTGAAGATTTAACTTTGCACCGGTGAGATCGTATCCTTAATGCAGGAATTCATTTATAACATCTCGCATTTGTTTTTATAAAATAAGATTCGATTCGTTTAGAAGATGCTAAATTGTTGATTTTGCAACTGGAGTGCATTGAAAATCAATTAAATTGAATGTCGAGTTTATCTGTGGTTGGTTCTTTACAGCTTTTAAGGCCAATGATTGGCCAACATTTACTAGGATAAGGTACGTAGCCTTATGCCTATAGAAATCTAAGTTGCATGTGTAATAATGGCTCATTTTCCTACTCGTGGGAGGGGGGGGAATCCGAGTTTACGATAGGAAAGATCCTCCGTATCAGACAGTCAGGCCAGCATGGTGCACTGTTAGTAAGCAGGTTATATTTTGAGGCCAATTCCGACAAACCTCATGTCGTAGAATGATTTTGCTAACGGTCTGAATTGACCTCAAGGATGAAAACCATACCATTCGTACTAAATAACGCTACCAGCATCGTCTTGACATTTAACTGGCCTATGTTTGTCTTAGATCGCATCAGCATTCTTTCTTCGCATGATTGGTATGTTCTTTCATTCGTATTCTTTCCGAGTCTACCTCAATACTTGGTGCACGTGCTTTGTCACGCACACACCCATTTCACTGTCCGATGGAGACGAAAATATATTTGCACATTAAAGCTTACTCACTGCTAAGTAGAACTATCATCTTTTTCGATAGTTGGTATTGGAGATGTTGCCAAATATCCAGATGTCACTTCGAAGTAGTTAGCAGTTTTAAACTATTTCGATCAATCCTGGTACATCTATGGTAAAGCATACCGTTGCCTTAAATCCATTTAAACGTTTTCTGGTATATCAAGTGATGCTATAATTCCTTTTGAGAATAAGAAAGCAGTATTCTTTTTCTTGTTAATCGGAATAAGCAGAAGACGACATAAAGCAGAATGCATTCATCTTGTCGGAATACGAGTTGGAATACCAATTCTCGTACATGTGTAACCATAACTAGTCAAACAAGTGAACGCGTAAGCACGTACAACATGCCCAACAATGCAACGCATAATTAGATTTTTTTTTTTTTTGAAATCATTAAATTCGTGTATGTCTATGCAGTGGTTGTCACCTTATTAATCTATATATTGTTATATGTTAAGCATGCGATTTAAAACTACCAGAGCGATTCTATGAAATCAACCACTGGGTACTTAAATATCTCGATCTCATTTTCCAAGGCATAATATTATTAATGTATAATATATGAATGAGAGAGTGACTGAGAGAAAGAGAAATGCACCACAGTCCCTCTGTATACCCAGAAATAGTTTTATAGCTATTGGATTTCTTATCTTTTCACTCTCTCTCTCTCTCTCTCTTTCTCTCTCGCTCGATGGTTTTGTTTGTTTGTTATTACCCGAGACAACTAAAGCAGTGAGCCACGAGTATTTTCTGTCAGTTGCATGTGTTCCACGGCTAGTTTCACTTTACTGTCTGATTTTGATATTTATTTTGCATTTTCTGCAGACATGTTAGTTGCATTTCGTTATTTCTCCCTGTGTGTGAGAGAGAGAGAGAGATGCAGTATAAAACTAAATCGGAACCATATAAGGTTTCTTTTCCATCACCAGGGGTATGCCTTGAATTCGTGTTCGGTGTAGTCTGGTAGTGTTGAGCATAAGAACTTTGTTTGGAGGAACATCAAGAAATGACGTATCTACTGCTTATTTCATTCTTGACGACGTTATGTACATCCTTTCATGGAAGTGTGATTCATCTTACTTACGAAGAGTAAGACAATTGTCTTACTCTTCAACGACCGAACAGAACTATCTCATTATAATACACACAAAGCCAGAATATTAAATATAGTTTTGTGATAAATGAAGTACCTGATAATTGTCTATTTTTTTGTGTTTGATAAAAAAAAAATAATGAGACGAACAGATTTTACAAAACTAGTAGCTGATTTATCAGCTACATGCAGTGATGAAAAGCCAGTTATCTTCTATAACGACAGAAAGAAAGATAAAAGCCAGCACTCAACGAATTTCGATAGAAGACAGCTCTAATAGTGGCGTCCATCTCTTAATTTTGTGCAGTTACAGGGTTACTCGAATTCCGTGAAAGGTCTTTTGAACAGACGTGAAATATGCAGTGAATGGTCTCACACTGACAACTCACTGCTCGTCTTTCGCACAAAGAGATAAATAGAGTTGAAGGGGGGGGGGAAGGAAGAGAGAAGAGCTTCGAGATTGGAAATGCTTTTGTTCGATTGGCAAATGAATTACTTCAACCAGAAGAAAGTAGAATCAGCCTCGAGAACAATGTAAGGACAGACGCATACACAGCATACAGTAATTGCGACCATTTGTTATTTATGTCACCTGCATTCTTGGATTCCTAAATGTTTTTTTCTCACATTAGTTCGCAAATGGATAATAATTTAATGTATTCTAAAAATTCCAAGTAACCGTTCCCTGAGAGTACTTCGATAACTGGTTTTCATGATGAAATACGGCGATAGACTATTTTAAAGAATTTTATTTTTTCCTCGTGGATCTCCTGACACCGCCATGTATTGTTTTTTTTTTCTTTTTCTTTAAGCAATTATTTAAAAAAAGTGAGCAGCTAATACTAATTATTTAGATGGTGAACGCTTCATAAGAGTGGTAATTACAAAGCTCACAACATTCTCCGAGTTCAAAGGTCTGCGGAAATATGAGAATGAAAGCTTATTAAAAACTGATGGGTTGTTATAAGGAAAAAAAAACCTTCGTTTTTTGTGGCTTTTAGAATGAAGAGGAAATAACGGAGATAAAGAATGTTGATGAGTACGCATTTGTTGGCTAATTGCTGTTAAAAATAAGTAACTACTGCTGTCAGACAAATATGGTGGTGATGTGGTTGAATAATTAAAAAAACAAGGTGTAAAATACGAAGTTATGAAAAGAGGATGGTGGAGAAGCTTCAATCATTTTGAGGAGAAGAAGAAGAAGAATAGAAAGCAAATAGAATATAAGGACTAAACGGAGAAGTGAAGTAGCACATTCAGGAAATCCATTTTGTAAACTTGGTTCTATTTAAGGAAAAATAGTTTTCACTGATTTTTTATAATTCCACTTTTTCCTAAAAATCTAAGAAAACTACTTCTAAATAAAGAGCCCTTCAAAACTGTTTGGCATTAAATCTTCTTAAAGAAAGGAGACTTATTATCCGTCTTTTATTGGACCAGAGAAAATCACAGTTTGCATTGTTGTGGTTTCAATTACATGTTCAAAAGTAATTCCCCCCCCCCTTTAGGTTGTGTATTTGATCCCTTTAAGTACTAAAATAAACTGTCTTTAATTACAAAACATGATAAACGCTATTATGTGTATAAATGATTAATTAAAATGTTAAAAAAATTTAATTTCGCAATTTTCATCATTCCCACTAACTCACGCACCTCATTAAAACTATGAATCGGTTGACCTGCCCAAAGAAATGGGATGCAGAATACAATAATTATTTATAAATTCTATTTTTATTGAAATTGGCCCAAATAAATGTCAATAAATTCCTTGTAAGTATTTTAATCTTCTTGGACCCTTTTTCTGTCTCTTTTAATCTTCGATAAACAAACTCAAAAATAAGAAAACGTTTGTTTCGGAAGTTCAGAGGAAACAAACATCAGTCCCATTCTTAAATTATTTCCAACAGCCACTTCTCCCCTTCACAACTTCGTCTGTTTACCGAGTCCTTCGTCATATGACCGACTTAGTATGGGTTAGATACACGCTTCTGACCCGTCTCAAGGGGGATCTTTCACCGCTAATTAACAGCGACTCAAGTTGGTCGATCACGTCTTCCGTACTTCCTGTAATTGCCATAGAAACACAGCAAACTGCAGACTCCCGCCATGCCGCAAAGTGTACTTTGTCAAGAAAACGTCTTTTTACCTTTCTGTTTGTTCCTTTATTTTTCTTTTGTTATCTCAGTATGGTTCACTCATTTATTTTTATGACGCATTCGATATATTCTGAGTATTTGTTCTTAATTATTTTGCTAAAATATAACACAGGGTATCCCGAGACATCTTCTCAATGCCTTTCGCTCTACTCTTGTTTAATTACAATTATGTGTATTTGTTTATAAGAAAGGTGTTTTATTTTCTCTTGGACATCTCATGGAAATAATTTTATAAGACAAAAATAAATCTTTATTAATAAAAATATAATTATTTCAATCTGATTTTATAAAAATAAATAGAATCACCTTGCAATATTTAGAAATAAATTGCAAAAATTATGTTCTTTAGGGTGTTGAATGTAGCCTGCACTACATTTGTATTAACATGAATTTCAGGATTTATCCAAAAGTCATATAAAGTACGCCTTCTGAAGTATTTTTCAAAACAATTGGAAAGTTTATTTCTTTATTAAAAAACACAAATACAGTTATACAATTCTGAATATAAATAAAATAAAATTTAGATATATTTCCAATGGTAAAGAGAACATTGATCCCTTAACGAAATAAGGTGTCTGCTCAATGCACGTGGTTTTTCTGTCTTTCGAAAGCGTGTGTTCTCTGCTGCTGTGGTTTCCTTCTTGAAAAATAAACCCAACGCGGGGAGAAACATCTCTATCTAAAACGGGCTTTCTTAGCCTTGTTTGCAAGAGGTCCTCCAGCACATACAGATTTTAGTTTCGGGTAACTTTTTGGTCTTTTTAATCTTATTTTATAAGAATAAACAGAATTGCCTTGTAATATTGGAGAAATTGTAATAATTCGTAACTTGTTAAATGCACTTCAATGATACTTGATATATAGGATATCTATGAAAATTCGAAAACAATCGTCGAATCCTTTCAATTTTGGTTTCAATCACACCATTTCTTGTGGCAGAATTAGAGAAAACAAAATTATGCCTACGATATATTAAACCAAAAACTCATCCAACCAAAAACGTTGGTTGGATTTTTTACAAAAGTAGGCACTTTCGGCATTTCTTTGTTTATTGTTAATTTTTCACAATTTTTATTGTTTCATTGTTCATGTGATGCCATTTATTTTCTTTTTTTCCTCCCGCTATAATTTCATCAGTAAAATATTTTGAAAGGTTAATTTCTCCACGATTAATAGGATTACTATTAATTTTTTCGAGTTGTGTTCATGTACATGTGCGAAAAATGGCTTTAGCGTCAGTTATTGTGATGAGTGACATCACCACGAAAATAACGAAACCTTTTTTTTTTTTGTGAATGTCTGCAGTAATAATCTTACTTGTTCTTGATTTTTTTATATAGTTTAGATGTTTTAACACCATACATATCTGTTGTTTCTTTTGTCTCTTCTGATTAATGCGTATTGTAATATGGATGAAAATTAGGAAATTAGCATAACCAAATTATGTGAAATATATATTATGGAATAAAATATATATTATGGAAAAAAAAATTCTTTTTTTTTAAGTTAATTTTTATGATATTAATTTAATACATATTCCTTAAAAATACGTCAATTTTTTTCTGCTTCTCTTCGCCCATAAAACAAAGTTTCTCCATTGTTGTTTATCTTCTATAAAAGTTTATTTTCAACTATCTACATTGGTGTGCATCTGTATGTGAAAAACGTTTCATGACTACAGCCAAATGTGAATATAAATTTATTACCAGCATACTAATAAATTATATTACATAAAATGTGTTATAAATTTCATACAAATTAAATTGCAATACACTTTTACAAAAGTTACAAATATTCTATGGACATAGTTAGGGAATTAATGTACAGTGCTTAGAGAAAACTATGCGGGGAGACATTTCAGTATGGAATATGTCCACCCCGAAGTGCGATGCAGTTCTCACAACGTCGTACCATGCTGTCTTGTCAGCACCAAGTGATTCAGGAGTTCTTGAGGCACGCCGGCCCACTTCTCCTTCACAGCAAGGAGGCCTTGTTTGTTTTCTGGAGGGGGAATTTCGAACTGGAATGCGTCTCCCTCTTCCGTCTCAAACGGGTTCTGGGGAGATTGCTGCCCACTCAATTCGATTAATATCCTCGGTCTCCAGAAGTATCTCCACTGCTTGTGCACGATGTGTTGTGTTGTCGGATTGTCATCCATGAAAATGAATTCGGCGCCCACAGCACCACGGAACAATCGAACATGATGTTGAAGAGCTTCGTTGCAATATCGTTCACCAATCATAACTTTTTCCAGCACTTGTAGCTCGGTGCGCCCATTAAGCATAATGCCTCCCCCACACCATGACCCCAGTATCACTTTATCTATCCCTTTCAAGAACATTCTTGCGATGGTAAGAAGTGCCACTTTCATGCCAAATCAAGTGCTGTCTAGAATCGGAGAAAAACGACTCTCGTGTGTAAAGAGTACATTAACCCATTGCTGTCTTGTCAATATTTTATGGATGCAACATCACTGAAAAAGGAATCTGAAATCTAAAATCACTGAAATCTACTTGTCGCAGACATCTTGACAGAGTTTGTCGAGATATCTGCGTATTTGTGCTTGAATGAAGCCGACTTGCAAGCTGAACTTCCGTGGTGAGTCGATTACGTTTTGCTGTTTTAACAAAAAGTCGGTTTTCATGTTCAGTGGCAGAGCGAGGATGACCTCTTAGCAAACATCAAAAACACGTTCCATTGGTTTGAAACGCTGTCCAGAGCCTGGATACAACGCTATGTGAGATTCCAAACTCTCTGGCAATATCAGGAATCCTGCTACTTTCTTCAAGCTTTCCAGTACTTCTTCCCCGCGTAAAATCATCTCGATGATGTCTTTGAGACATCACAAAACATTTAAGTTTGCAACTTTATTTTTTCAGGGAAAACAGCTTTCCTTAAACACAATTCGCTTAGCGAAGCCCTTTATCCTGTTGAATGTGTACCCACTTTCTACTCGAAATCGTCAGTTATACAAATTGCCACAAACTGATTCATTTGAATTTGCGGTGCAGTTGTAACCTTCAGAAATAGTGTTTGTCCTGAGGATTTGGATAGCAGTGTACATACCATCTCAACGTCTTATTCCGATGGGAATTTTAAGCTTCCAGCATATTTGTGCACATGTTTTCAAGGCAAAGAATATTATGTAGTTTGTGAAATAAGAATAAAACAGAAAATATCGAAGACAAAACTAGAGTTTTATTAGTTTTTCATGCAATAGGCGTGCTCATGAAAGAATATGAGTTTGAAAATTTTAAAACATCTTAAAGAAAGTCAGCAGCAATCCTTGATTCATTCAAAAGACAGAGAAAGAAAGAATTTTGAACTCATTGGATCTGTAAGTGACTTAAACATTTTTTTCCTGTAAGCAGAAAAATCAAATATAAATCTAGAAATTTAAGAGGGGTCAAAAATATTCGCACTTTAAACAAAACCCACTAATGTTTTAAATTTATTTAATGTTTATTTAATTTGAATAATTTCTTAATGGCTTTGCGATGTCTCAAATAGATGCGTTGACCAGTTTTTGGAAAACTAAACATTCGGACTCATGATCGATATTTTCAAGAACTGTATTCGTATATCTGATGTTTGATGGCGCTGCAGTCGATTTTGAAAAGTAAAATATTATTTAATTTGAGCATCATATTTCTTCAAAACAATTTATTAACTAATTTTTTCTTGACACGAACAAGCTTTAAAGGTATTCTCTTTTGGGATGCCCAAAATAGCTTTATGGTGAAGCTAATGGAAACCACTGGGCGAGTGTAAACTAGATGGTCGCGAGTTTCGCTATCACGCGTTGCTGCTAATTATCGCAGCTACATACCTTAATGCACGTACGGCAAAACACGTGAATAATAGGGGCTAATATGATCCAATATTCAGGAGTAACCGAGATATTAAAAATTTCACTATTATGTATTCATTTCCAAAGAACGTATTGCTTTATTAAAGCCATGGACACTGAATTTTCTGAATATCTTTCAGAAAATGCTGCTCAGAAAATATGAATATTTTCTGAGCAACGTCGAATCACTGTACCTTACAATAGCAAAGGAATGCTGCCGTTTAGAATACGTTAGGCAGTTATATTATCAACTTGAAATATTTTCCTGTTATTTGGTGTGTCATGTTCATTACACCAACTCCTCACCTAAGGTTAATTCAAGGACATTAGCGCATAAAGCAGAAATTGCTATTCTCCAGGTTTCTGACTGTAATTACATTCAACGTAGCTCAGCGACTGTCCTGGTTGCTCTTTGTTAGCAACTTAATGGCTGAAGTGAGGCGATTTATGGAGCAAGTAATTTTCCATCATGTTGTTCACGATTTCGGTGGACATTTCCTGCTTGTAGAGTTTACTGACATAATGAATTACTTTAAAAAGATAAGATAACCTTAGACCTAGATTTGAGGATAGAGTTGCGAAATTTTAGCAGATGCATGTCGCAAAAAATATTTAACCTTTGACACTCGTGTATGATCTGTAAATCTAATTTTCCATATAAGATTTTGTTTCGTTTGAAAGTTGACAGACGGGTTTTAGAAAAACAAAATAGGCGCGCAGCTCAGTTGTAAGATGGTTGACCCACTTCAGAATGTTTTGCACTCGAGTCCACAAATAAGTGAAACTCTGTTTTAAGAACTAATTGGAGAATGTTTTACTGCCATTAAAAATAAAACTGATTTACAGGGCTGTAGAATTGGTGTCCACTTCATTTACTGTCTAAACTGAATTCATAAGTATTAATAATTCGTTTTAGTTAGAAAAGAATGGTTGTCATTCGGCACAATTGTTTTATTGAGTGTAATTTTCGGTATAATTATAATTTTCAACATGCTTTATTTATCCGGAAAACTGACAAAAATTGAAAACAAAGCCTACCCATGGTACAAATGTAATATAGGTATACTGATAACATTTCGTGGATGGAAACCACATAAAAAATTAAAGGGCAATTAAATATTCCCTAAGGGATGGATGAAACCGACATAAATCAGGGATGAAAATGTCCAAAAATTTAATGTAAATAAGGAAAATATTCAAATATTTCAACATCCCATAACTAATATAAAATGTTTATCTAAACTTTTGATAACATTAGCATTTCATACTACTTAATTACCACTATTTGTGTTAATTATCTACAGAATCCTTACGTTTTGTGAGTCTCCGAATAAATCTTCTCTAAGACTGGAATTAATTGGGTTTGTTCTTGCTGCCTCTTCTACCTTATTTGGACAAGGTAATGCAATCCAATTTCCAGCATGTCGCTTCTTGATCTTCCATTTGCCGAGGAACCAGACGTTTTGTCGTCCTTACTGCAATTAGCGATAGAATACGGTGATCTGATTACAATGTCCCACAACGATTCTAATCTTACCACGCTGTAGTCCAGGTGACAACCAAAGAAAACGATGCTCTCAAGTCTCATCGAGTAAATAATTAGTGAAGCTACATCTGATTTTTAGGTTTTTATTAGAATATTACAATTTTTCTAAGCATAAAGTATAAAATAACTATCGCAACAATTGCTTTTCATTAATGTTCGAATATATGTGGCAACAATAAGTTTGCATACTCATTGTTGCCCACGAATTTTTGAACTATGCGCGATATATTGTTTGAGTTTTATTGTTGCACGAAGCGCTCAGAAGTATTATTCCTGAGCTATCAATAAAACAAACGGGCCTGAGAAATTGCTATTTATAAACACGAGTCACTGGCTATTTCGCTTTCACTACCGCCACTACCATGCAATAATGAAAATAACTTTTCTGTCGCATAACGAAAGAAATGGCAAAGTAACAAAAATGCTTCCTTTATATCCCGAAATAACGAAGATACGAAGTCTGTCACCACGTGTTACCATAAAAAAAAATGATAAAAAAAAAAAAGAACTGGAACGAGCGTGCATGCTTCTGTCAGCCATAATCTGACGTTAGCACACGCCAGCGTCATTTATGACATATTATGTGAAGAGGCAAAGCACTCTTTAAGGGTTTAAAGTGTCAAAGTAGTGTTTGAAAGTACGTGTAAACACATAACGACCTAAGAGGGGCGTAAAAAAATAATAAAAAAACGTAAAACATGCGAAACATGATTAAATTTGTTTTTTTCTCTTTCCATTTGAGTCTTTCATAGCAAAATGTCACATTTTTGACATACGGTTCCGCATAATCCATTTACTATTTGTTTTGATTTAACAAAAGTAATTTGGTTAATGAAATGTAAACCTCGTAACTGACCGTTGATTATGCACATTATCGTGTTTTGAACTAAAATAAAATATTTTTCTGTTTTCTGAGTTTCGTGAAGCCATTTAGAATCTTTCATAAATATATTTGTTTATTTGCAAGGATGAACAGCGAAAAATATATATTTTGTCGTCAGATTATCATTCGGCATGAGATGAATAGTGCATCAAACTGCGCAGAACAACGACAGTATGTTATTCTCAATATATTACTTAATTTAATAAGGTAATGAGATTCTTATGTAGTCAATAATTAATTACTCGACCTTCAGTCACTAATATCGGTAGGTCTATATTACGGATATTTTTTTCTTTTAATGTTCATTGTGCAATATCGCAACAGCCACATTTAAAAGGCACTACCAATCTTTTCCTGCAAGAATGTTACAGATGCGTGTTTAAGATCTTCTAATTAAACAATTAATAAAATTCAAACAAATGTTTCATTTAGTTCATTCCAGATTATGTAATTTATCAACAATGATTGGCCATTTGGACGGCATTTTCTGGAGTGCATAAATCCTTTAGCTATTCGTTTGTGCATATAATAAAATTTCATTTGTTTGTTTTGATTAACACGGATGCTGTCATCACAATATATTGCTACTTATACACATTCTTTAATAGTAGATGATATGGTTCGAGAGTGTCAGTGTTGGGAAACCGTGTCCTTATATGCTGAAGACGATCCTGCAAGATATTACTTCATTTTGAGAACACCTACATTTAAAACCCATTTAGGAGAATAAGAAGATTTATAAATGAAATCTTTAACAAAAGAGGAAAGAACCCCCCCCCCCACGAAAAACAAACCAGTTGTAGAATTAAATGAAGAAATGGCGTGAAGTGAGTTATAACTCTAACTACAGTTGTTAATGGTGTTTTCATGAACCTTTCCTGTACCCTTCTACTAACATGCAATTCAACAATTTCAACATAATCCAGTATAATAACTCGTCACGTGACGGATAATAAAGGGTGGGAAAAGCAATTATTTCGATTTTGCGTGTATGATTCGTAAACCATACATAGTGAGCACGTATTATTATTTTATTTGGTGGATGTTACACTGCACGTTTTACAGGTATTTTACTGTGAGTGAGTGATTGTCATTCTGTTGTACGTAATGTTTATCGCACAATTGCTTTCTATACAATGTTTTTTTTTTTTAGTTCGAACTTTCCCTCGAGTTTTTGTATTACTTCTTTCTTTGTTTATTGCAGTAGCAAATGTTAGTACAACATGACAACGATGTTGCCTCATCCAAAAGGCGAATTATTTTCACTGGGTGCATCGGTGTGCCACTAACTCCGTGTTGCTGTACCCTGACTCACTCAGGAGCCCCATGGAACATGTAACCGGCGTCATGTAGCAGGTGGCACGTATTGGACTTCACATTCATTTCATGATGCTTTCTATTATTAATATGCAAATAATTCAATATTTGAAATGAATTAACATTCACTTCTACCAAAAATCATCTCATGTTAGTTACCAATAATTCACTATTGTGTCTGAAAATATAATTTTTCTTTATATAAATATATATAATATCGAATGAAGCCACTGATTGTGCGATTAAACAATTTCACGTACTGAATTTTATAAATTTGGTACAATATTGTTCAGTATAATTCCCATCCCAGGCTACAAAAGCGTCTACAACCAGTACGTTAACATTGATCTTCATACTATCCTTCAATGGAGTGAAGACAACTTGTGTTCGATGTCACCAAACCACAATCTTGCATTTTCTCTCGCAAAAGAGATCTCAGCTCACTTACCTACTTTGTGTGTTACCCTCAGTAGCACACAAATCACCAGACAAGATCATATCTTTCTGCTTGCTTGGACTAACATTCACTTCCAGTCTCTCCTGGCATAAACACATCACATCAGTAGCGTCCTCAGCAGCCAAGAAACTAGTTATTCTCTTTCTTTCGAAAGTATTTTACATCGAACCAACTCTTCACTATATACAAATCCCAAATCCGCCCATGTTTAGAATACTGTTCACATGTTTGGGGTGGAGTAGCTAAAACTTTTCTTACAACCCTTGATGCTGCCCAGAGGCGAGCAGTTACTCATTGATGACCCTCCCTTACAGATTAACTTCAACTTTGATCTCTCAGACGCAGTGTTTCAGCACTGTTTTTTTTTTCTGCGGGTACCTTCCATGGTCACTGTTCCGGTGAATTGGCAACCATTATTCTTCCACTTTCTGCCACACTGTTAATAATACAAGAGCAGTAGTTGACCAGCATCCGTTTACTGTGCAACTGAAAACACAACGAACCTGCTTCTCATCTATCTTCTGGAACAGCCTTCCTCATGAAGTATTCCCAAACAATTACAACTTGCAGCTCTTCAAAGAAAACAAAAACATAAAAGCCTAATATTCTGAATTGGTCGATTCAAGCTAAAATTGTGGCTCGCAAGTTGTAAAAATTTCAAATGCCAAGTTTCGTCAGAATCCATTCTCCCATTACGGCTTTGTCGATGTGAGCAGAGATCTACAACTGACAGACTAAAACGAATATAACGTGTCTCTTCATTGTAATAAAACTCACTTAGTTTTTGCTAAAATACTTAAAATGTTTTCTTTAAGCATTTCACGCTTGCGAGAAAAATTCAATGAACCCAGTGAGTTGTGGAATTTTTCTTTGTCCTTTACTTACAGGAAAACCCAATGTTTAGGAAAGTATTAACTAATTATGAACGACTGCTTTAAGAAGGAGAATCTTAAATCTGTTACAGACGTGTTGTTCCCAGTTGCAAAAAGGGTGTTCCAGTCCATGTGGATATTCAACACTGTGAAGGAGATCAGTAACAGTTTTTCATTACTGTGAAAGATAAAATGAAGTTTATTTCTTTGTGTCAAGATTTTTAATGAATTGGTCCCAAAATTGCTTTTTTCCATTGAAGTAGAAGTGTAGCTGTTGCTCTAACTGCCAACAAATCTGGAAATTTTCAAAGGGAAACTCTGAGAGAGAGTTTCTCTTTGAAAATTTCCGGATTTGTTAGTAGCATCTCTTGGACCAAGATCTCAACATTTAAAACCTATTACACCAGCCATCCTTTCTATCGTGATCCAAACGCGATTGTAAGCGTTATAAAAAATATCACTGATCTTCTGATGCTGAGAATGAGAAATTTAAGGATGTGGAGGAAGGTAAAATTGAAAAACCATTAATCCCTTAATAGGGATTTACCTCCTCAGCAAGAGATCAGCGGTTTGATAGCATTATATTAACCCTACTGTGCAATTCTGACAAAACCAGAGCTTGAAGTAATGGAGATGAGGTGGTTTAGAAATATCGATTGGATTCCAGAAGCATTTTCTTGTAGTTTTATTGGTTAATTACTCCTTGTCCAAAACGCTCATTTAAAAAAAGTGTGTTCATGGGTGCAAAGCAATTAATCCTAAAGGTTTTTAGCCTTAAAAAGTCATACAGAAAACCACTCTAATAATAATATTTTTTTTTGAAAAATCTACAAAACATGCATAGTCTTCTTAGACAAAAGGGCTCCTCTCATTTTCACGTTTTCTTTATTTTTGTATTATTCATTTTTTTCATAAACCACAACCCAATACTGATAATAATTAGTCATGAAATTTGTAACAATTGACTGCGTACAGCAACAACATATTTGAATCACATTGTTATAAAAATCTGTTCCAATTAAAACAAGAATAACATTTCTTGATTCCTTTTAAACTGTAAGTAGAGAGGAATTAAGAAAAATCGAAAGGTTATTACTTTGGTCTATTTTACTTAGTTAAAAGCGCTTTATGAAGACGAACTCATCATTCTGATTAGATCATGTCTAAATGCCTGACAAGATGTCTTCCTTAATGAAGTCTCAGACAATGGAAGCCACATTTAGTACGCTAACTAAGTTTATTTTGCGAGTGTGGACACTTGATTAGAAAGGTCGACTTGGCACCGGTAGTGAACGGAAACGACAACACACACATGAAACAAACAGATGAACTCATTAACAGCTCCTACCCATCAGAGGAGAGCATAACAGTTCTTAGTTTGATCCACGTGATTCCATTAAGACGCCTAAGAAGGGCGATGCATGCCCGTGTGCGTACCTGTCTTGGCATCTTCATTAGTTGTGACACGTGCGTGCGGCATCGGGTAACAGACAGCTAATTCACTTGGCCTCGCGCACATGACAACCACGTCTCCGGATGCGGATAAAAACAGACTCGGCCCGTTGTCATCATTTGTTTGTGCTGAGGCGAACTTGTTTTCCCGTTGCGTAATACGAGAAAAGACTCTCCATAAAACACTGCGCTCTGACTTCCATTTTCATCGTGTTTTCTTCGGTTCTGAGCAGTGAGCTTTCTTTATTTCCTCCTAACTAATCCTCTTCGGATGTTTACAGAAAATCTGGCTGACCTCAATTTACGTTTTAATGATTTCACTACAAACTGACTGCATAAAGGACTTGCATTGTTTTATGGACAGTTAAACTGACTTGCTTTGAGTTTAAAATCAATTTCATTGTTTAAATTGAATTAGTGGAATATTATTGGTCAATTTATGTGCGAAAGTAGCTTGTTGTGTTGCAGGCCGATTTGTAGGTTGCTGGTTTCTGATATCTTTAATGGTTTTTATGTGACATCCTGCAAAAACACAAAAATAAATAAAATAATAATTATGTAACGATAATGATTTTAAAATTTTCAAAAATATCTCTGTGGGTTTCGGCGGAAGAAATTCAAAAGAATCATAAAATTTTCATTTTCTTAAGGTAATGGTTAGAAATAGGCTATAAGTATTATAGGCTATTGCTATTGATTGAAGAGATTATCAAATCCGGTCTAGTTTACATAGTTATCATATCTGCTCTCCAACTAGCAGACTTCGGATTCGAATCACGTTGTGGACATGGATGTTTGTAATTGTCTTTAGGTGAGAGATGAATTTCATCGTTCGGTGTAAGACCACCACTCCACTTATTGCAAGCCTGAAATGACTTGAAACACTTCGTGTTAGATCTCTAAGGCAGAAGGTTGCTAAATCATTTTAGAATAAATAAATGTCAAAATATATATATATAAAATTCACAAAAATAGAAAACATCCTTAGCCCATCCACTGTAAAGTACGTTTTACATGGCAGGAGCCATATAAAAAAATAATAAAGAAACCCTCCATCGATATCATTCAGTCATCAGGGCAGTTTGTGTACCGTATTCTCTTTTTAATCAGTATAATTGCAGCACCTAATCCTCAAGGAAACCTTTAAGTGCAATTATGTTGTCTTCTAATTGCTATTCTCCGGATAGAATATCACCGATATGGGAGTACCATATGCACTACTTGGAAAAAAATCAGTGGACACCCCCATAGGCAAGGTGAATCGTGCCAAGTAACCGGTCATGTGTTTGTATAAATTGGAGAATATGATGCTTCCAATTCAGCGCAATTGTGGTCGGGTGAAATGGTTACGAAAAAGAAACTGACGGAGTTTGAAAGAGGCGTTGTGATAGGATGCCATGGTGGAGGTCTATGTGTTCGTCAAATTGGGCCTATCCCAGGTCAAAATCAGTGATACCATCCTGAGATGGAAGCGCAGGGAGTCACCTGCAAGTGCTATCCACACCCACGGAACGTGACCGTAAGGTACTGCGAAGGATAACATGTGAAAACCCCCATTCGTCGACTGTCACGTTGAATGCGGAGTTCCGAAAATCGCCTGGAACACGAATCTGCACAAAATCATTCAGAATTGAGACTCACAACTTGGGTTTCGATGATAGGACAGCAATTTGCAAGCCAAACATTACCCAAAACCAACATCATGCAGCGTTGTCTTCAGTGATGCAAAGGGGTGCACAGTGAGACGTGGAGCTTACAAAGTTGTTTTATGGAGCGATGAATCACGCTACTTGCTCAACCGAGGAAACAGACAGGTGTGGCGAATGCCCA
Organism: Typopeltis vanoorti; assembly: GCF_054136105.1. Taxonomy (NCBI): domain Eukaryota; kingdom Metazoa; phylum Arthropoda; class Arachnida; order Uropygi; family Thelyphonidae; genus Typopeltis; species Typopeltis vanoorti. The sequence continues at coordinate 107,411,451 of NC_143556.1, read as the reverse complement.
GTGAACGTCTCTTATCAAAGTGCATAACCCAACTATGAAATTTGGAGGTGATGGTATAATCGTGCTTTTCTTGGTTTGGCCTCGGATCTCTCTTTGTGGTGCCACGAACATTGTATTCCTAGAGGTATCTGAATATTCTGCGTCCTACTTTGTGGAGTTTCTACGGGACTGACCATTGTCTCTTTCAGCAAGACTGTGTCATAAGGCTGCTGTTGTAACTGCGCGACTTGTGAACATGAACGTCACTGCACTTAACTATCTTCCACAGAGTCCGGATCTAAACCCTATTGAACATCTGTGGGATGAACTGGAGCGTCAGGTGCGGTCAAAGGACCTCTGTCCCGGGACAGGACCTTATTACATGTCTTCGGGAAGAACGGTCGAAAATTCCCATCGATCGGCATCGTACGGTTGTAGAAAGTTTGATCCATTGGATTGCTACAGTTAGTACAGAGAAATCAAGTCGTACATCGTAAGGTGGGCGCCATGGCTTGTTTGTTCCTCATACTATGGTGTCTGTTGACTTTTTTCTAGCAGTGTATATGTAATGTTTAGCTTTGAACACAGAATACCAAGGAAAATGCTCAATGCATACATTATAAAATGAAACAAATAAAAATCAATAAATGAAAATCTGAGTTAAGGAGGACTGAATCGAGGAATTAAATATTTGTCAACTGCATAGAATTTAAACTGAATGGAATGGAACCGGATAAAAATTTAAATCATCATTATAATCCGATATATGCCAGCGAATAAGAAGTTAATCATCTAGAGGCGCAAAGGCAATACGGGTTAGACCATTCCAATTTCTAGAAAATTCAAATAATGGGGGGGGCGTCATTCCATAGATCGGATCACTGAGTTAGAATTCAATTTATTTCGGCGAATTCATGATTAATACATTCACCAACCTTCTGGATCGTTATATAATTCCATCATATTGTTTGAAGATTACGGTATTATGAGAGGTAGTAGCTTTGAACTGAGTAAATATACCCGTTCTTCTTATAAAATCTGATTGAAATTTGAAATCACCAGGAAAACATCATTGATCTATCGAAGGAAAAGCGGCATTGTGAAAGTACAGGTTTGGTGCAGGAATCAATTCCGTATTGCATTTTCCTTTCACAAATAACGCTGCTAATAGCTCGAGGCATTGTGTTCCCATAAGAACCGTTATTGGAGTTCTGTGTTTAGTCTTGGAACAAATATTAACAGAAACAAACACACGCGCGGTAAGCCTGCTCTCGGGCGATATATCCACATTGCATAAGGGCCGGCTAGTGATAACGGTAATGCTTTCGATAACAATACTACGGAAAATATTTCGACGTTTTAATCCAAGGTTATATTACTTACTATTGGGTTTACATTAATAATAATAAAGTAAAAATAAATTAGTCATATACTTTCGTCTCATTGCACAACAGCAGTGATAATCACTTAGAGCCCAACTTCGACTGATCGTTTTACATGCAAGTTTTCTGGAAAGGAATGAAGTTGTTTTAAACGCAAATCTTTTTCAAGCAAAACTGGTGATAGGTATTTAACTTGAGAGAATTATTCATGCATACAATAAGCATAGGTTTGCATGTTTTTCGAACGCATCAAGCCGAGATAGATCAACAACACAAACTGCGTGCGTTTTTATGATACCCAAAATTTTAGTCATTGATTCGTTTGTGAACAGAATTTATGAAAGTTGCCGACAGTTCGGCATGTTATTACTGAAACTAACAGCCAATCACGTTCTGAATTCATTCGGATCATGCGTGGAATGATGGAAGAGAATTTCCACAACAGAGTGACGTTTACATACAAAGTAACCAACATTTCAGGAAATACATACCACTACAATCATTGTTAAATGTGGGGTTCTACCTTAACCTCTGAATGTGTGGTGAATCCTTACAAACACAGAAGATCGATGCTTGTTTTAATACTAATTTAGATGCGTTTGAAATCACTTTAAGATGGTCCTGAAATCGTACTATGAAAAATTCCTGACTGATTGTTAAACAGAAGTGAACTCTCCCATTTCTACACTAAGATGACTTAGCCATAGAATGTGGAAGGGTGTTTCCTCCCCAAAAATCACATAAATCGGACGAGGAACACATACAGTTGGGTTGGAAACAAATATACTCTTTGATAGCCTTATTTATTTGGCAGTAATAACAACCAGATCAAACCAAATGCGGGATCTGACAGTACTGAGTTAACAGTGAATTAGTTTTATTTTTGAATGCTCTGGATTTTCTTTTAAATCTATTTTGTAACTTCAGTACACAAAATTGGCAAGCCTCTATGGCTCGATAGATTTCTACGATGCCATTCAGGAAAGGCCCGAGTTCAAGGGTTCGAATCCCGTCTATAACGAGAGTTTTTTTTATCAGGGCTTTTCAACTGAAGTGAGTTAGCAGGTTTCATACAGAGATGGAAAGGATTTTTAGTCGGGAAACTCAAGTTTTTCATCTTAAAATACTGGCAAACTTGCTAGAGTAACACTTGCAATATAAACAGGCCGCTACGGGAATATGGCTTAACCAATTTATTCAATTGGATGTGGTTTCGTATACCTGCATGATACGGTGTTGATTTACGCATGAGCGTAAAACAGAACAGCACATAGAATCGAAATTAACTAGTGCAGCTCATACTTCCCTGCAGCAGTCTGAAAAGATATATTCTTTTCAGACCGATACGCGTGTCTTCATTGAGAACTGTTTTCTTTGAAAGCAAATTTGGACAACTTTTTGGAATTAATTGATTTATTAGATAACAAACAACTTTCAATTTACCCGAATTGTAGTAATACAATTCATGGATCTTTCGCGAAATTGTCGATTACATCGTAATTGAACATAAAGTGTCATAATTTATCATTCTGACTGCAAAATTTTTCTATCCATTTACCATTGTTGAGATAACTAGAAATTTTTCATTGTTAATATAACTGGAAATTTTCCATTGTTGATACTTTATGATGAATTTCTCATTAGACTTTAATTGTTGTCTTGCTATTTAGGAATAGTTTCATTAGATAAAACTCTTTCTGAATCACTAGAGGTTGACTATTTGACTTTGCTGGTGCTTTGCTCAGGAAAGGTGTCATTAATCACTTACTTCTGTTCAGGTTAATGCTTCTAACAAATTTATCGCGTTGTATTATTACAGCAAATTTAACAACACAACAGGTCAGCACTTTACACAGCATGATAAGTGGGGTGTACAAAAAACACTTTGCAACTTGAGACAGGTGTCACTGTTTATGCTTGACATTGTCAAATGTCTTTGCGCAAAGAACCTTTCTAATAAGAAGTAAAGAAGAATGCACGACTGCGTCGTAATGGCTGCCCCCATCTCCTAGGCAACCGAGAATGCACGACGGTAGGTGGGTGGCTGTTAAAACGCTACTCGCATTCTTTGGCCCTTCTTGCCTTTCCAAGTCGTGAGTTTTGTTTACTGCTGCAATTTCTTTGTTTAGGCTCGCTCGGTTACTCACGGCCCACAAGTTGAGAAAGAAGAAGTGGCTCGCTTACACCTCGTGCCCATTACAAGATGATTTATTTCGTGACGCTTTTACTTATCGGCAGTCAGTGAACGGAGCGAAATATCTGTTTATCTTTCGATTAAGAACAATTCCAGTGGTGGTTAAAGTGCTGTGTGAATGAGTGAGAAAAAATTTGGGGAAAAAAAAAGTTTGCTGAACTACACCCAAAGGAAAACAATCCCTCGTTTTTGTTCGTATCCCCAAATTGATACGTTTTCCTTCTGTTTACACTCTCCGCAAGTAGGAACAGAAAACATCATTTCCTTTTTAATATCCGCATATCGCAAATATTTATTAACAGGTGGCGCTTCTTTCATGATGGTAACAACGTCACTAAAATCGAAGTTGTTAGGAAATTATTCGCTGGGAGAAAAGGCGTGAAATATCGATTTATGCCACATGAAATGGGATGAATCAACTGCGAAGAGCAAATATAAATAAGGTTTCGTGTTAGAAATGAACACTGCAGTCAGAAAGTCAAATACGTAAGAGAATAATGAGATGAATTTACAGGTAGCGTTTTGAAAATTGATTCTGAAACTTAAAAATTCCCAAACAATTTAATGTGTTTCGTGTATTTTATTAACACGTAAATCGCTCGTTTTTTCCCCTCAAAAAATATTCAGGTGTTATCTTTCTCCGTGTATGTACAATATTGTATACAATACTATTGTGTAATATTATTATTTAATTACACGTGTGCTACATTATATTTTTGTTCCCATGGTAACACTGAGTTCTTGTGAACCGCAGGTAGCACTTTCCGATGTCAGCAGATTAAGATGTATGCGATGTGCTCACGCGTTTCCATAGTAACAACAGATTCTGCTTGCGTGTATCAGGTGGAAGAGTATAACATGCGTGTCCTTAATAAATAATGTTATATTATACATGCTGCGATTCTAGTTTTATTACAGATTCTTAATAGTCATACCAAAAGTGCAGATAACATTTCTATATCTTATACTGCAATTTATCTTTGTATATTGGATCTGGAATTTTGAATTATCTTAATTTTTCGCTTTTCTCCTAATAAATTCAAGCTGCTTACCAGGATTAGTGAAACAACTAGCAAGTTGTGTTTACAGCCTGCTGGTAGATATCATCTCTATTTTTATAAAAAGAAAATCTCCTTCATCCACTCTCTTAATTGGAAGAACGTTTTTCTATGCATTTTAATAAAATGCAAATAAATGAATAAAATCAGTTCTTGACGATTTCTTTCGGACGACAATGAAAAGCTACATTCATGTACAGAAACAAATCACGTTATTGCACACGTAAGCATGACGTCACATGCGTCTTTGCGAACAAGACGACAGTCTATTTCCGTATACAAAAAACCTACGAAACTGGGGAATGATTATCGAGCAAGCTTAAATGGAAGGGAGGAAAACATATAATTTGAAAATAAGTTCAAAATGTTCTCAGATATTTTCAAGGAGATTATTTTTGTATATATGTTTGTTTATATTTCGAGTTATTTTTGTTGAACTGAAGCACGTGATAATCATTCTTTGAATCATTTCCACATTCTGTGATGAAAATATTAAAATCGTATCCTAAAATGGCCATTTTTGAGATCAAATTTCGTTTTAATCCGTCATTATTTTATTTTTTGTGATTTCACGCAAAACGTCAAACAGCTCTACACGCAGCTAGACCTAGAGAGAAAGAGAGAGAGAGAGAGAGAAACATCTGTTATACTTCATTTTTATGTCTCACGTAATCGTTGCCTGATGCTTAACAAGCAAAGCAAAAGAAACACGTTGACGTAGTACACTAGTAACATATTGTTGCATCATAAAAACGTGAAGTAATGTGTCACATAACAATGGCTTCGTATATAACATTCTCACGTGCTGGCTGACAGTAAGACAACAAATACCCAACAGACAGCTGTTCGCGCAATTTGTCAAAGAGCCTTAGAACATTTGGAGACGATAGCGTGGTAAGATTTACGGCTCGAACAAGAAACATTAACAGACAGATAGACACAAGACTGTTTGGTTCTTTAAGTAACTCTTAAATGATTGCAATTGCTGACGGTTATGGGGAGGAAATAAATGACTTACAGCCAAAAGATAGCTTGGAAGCTGTTTCAAGGATTATATCGACCTACAGCAGTCGTAACCTCTGCTAGAGAAGGAGGAGAAAAACATTACAACATGCTTCCCATCTAGAGTACTGATTTAATAAAAATCTGAGTTCCTTTTATTTTAACAAGAACTGGCTCCAATTATTCGCTGAGAATGCACACTGGGATCATTGGCAGCTTTTCAATCATTCGGATAAATCACCTTTGCAGTTTATAATGAATTCTACAGAATAAAGGAGAAAATGAGGGGCCCAGTGACGTATTTTTTTAAGTATATCACCCCACGGAAGCTTATCATTTGTATTGTGATCCACCCTTTCTCTCCCTAGCGAGAAGGGTAAAAAAAAAAAATAGCAGATGGTAATATTTGCTTAAAAAAATAAGCGTAACCCTTGATTCCCACTGACTGTTCGTGCATAATAGCTTACAGCAGTATGTACTATGAATTGTTGTAACCAATTATCTCTATGAGGTAGCGGAAGATTAAAATGACAATCAGTTCTTGGCCCTCGAGCATCGAATAAGGCCTCCAGTGTATTACGACATGCATATTTATCCCCCCCCCTCTTTCTTTGTGACCTTGACAGAAACTTAACCCTTGCCAACACCCAGTGTATAGAAGATACCGTACGTACACTGTTGGGGATATTATGTAGCTTCGCAACACTCTAGGGAAGTGTGATATCCGTATATCCATCGAGGAGGGGAATTAGGAAAGTAAAAAAAAAAAAACGCTCGGACTATCGATTCGCGTTGTATCAATTCACTCAGATATATTTAAATTCTATGAAAAATTCGTAAATTGAAAAGCATTTTTATATGAAGTTCACTATTATTTTTTTTTCTTTTAAAAACTTCTCCGTTGTGTTATGTTGTGGCTTCGAACCATTATCCTGTTAGTTGAAAATTATTCAGGTAATAGTGATAAATATACGGATATAGCTCATTTTCTGATTATTAATAACACTTTAAATAGTTTTGTCCATTATATATAATGTTGAAATATGCAAACGAATGTTTCGTAAAAAATACGTGTTGTTATAGTGAAATTACAGCTGAAAAGCTATTGATAGTTTAAAAAACTGTAATATTTTAGTCGGTTATTGGAGAAGTCATGCAAATTAATTAAATTTAAATTAATCAATATTAATTAAACTAGCCATCAAGACGTAGTCTGCAAATTTCATTAATTAGCATACACTTTTCAAACATGCCGTAGGACTCACAGCATGAGATATAACTAAATATAAGCAGATTCGTCTGATTTAGTCATTTTGTTTGTGTTAGTTGAGCCAATGCAACAGCATCTCAAAATGCAAACCCAAGATAGGATTTAGTAATGCTGTTACATTGTCTTGAACTAGTTGTTGTGTTCATTACGTCAAAGGGCACTGATACAACATTATTGCAAGACAACATTCATTAGCAACTGCATGTTTTTATTTACATAGCAAATTTTACTTACAAAGTCCTTGGCCGTTTCCAAGTCATGCAACTCTGTGACATGACTCGGCGAAGGTCTTTTTTGAAGTCCTAAACAAGTACTGGCGGGCTTCAGATATTAATTCAACAAATCATATCCGAATTCACTGATTTCTCTTAATTTTTTAGGTGAACATTTAATTGCAATGCACATAATAAAATGCTGCATACGTAAAGTTAAATAAAAGCATAAAATAACATCTGATCACGTTAAAATTCCACGCCTGCTATTACTGATTGTAGAAAGAAAAGTGCAGATTAAATTACAAAATATTTGTTTTAATCAATCCATACACAAAACTAAAACAATGGAATGAGTAATCTACCTATGAGGTTTACTTAAAATTCTTATCCTTATAAGGACTGGCTTAAAGGGTCGAAGCAAGAATGCTTTTCATCTTCCCCGTTATCTGTTGAGGACAGTGTAGGGATAAGGTGTTACTGAGCTATTAAAGCTCTGATCATGGCAAGAGGGTAACAGCAATAGCCGAGCCTCAGTGAGCACTTCATTGGCTACAGCATTGCCATCCAAGAGTATTAATCACAGCCTTAAAAATCTTTTTCATTTAATAAATTATTTATAGCATTATCATATGAAAAATATTAATGTGTGTTTATAATTTTTTAAAAAATTAACAAATAAATTTGAATATTTAAATATTCAAGATAAATTAAAATATTAAAATATATTTTACTATTATTTTTAGGAGAAATATCTTAAATTTATAAATCTTATTTGAAGATATATAGAAGTTTCAAACAATCAAGCTAAAAATCTAAGTACAGTAAACATTATTCCAATGTGAATTTGAAACTTACAACTGATGAGGTGCGTTATAAATTTTGACCTGTGTATAAAACTCATGCTTTGTTTCCTATATTAGTTAATGATTTACCGAAATCCCATTTTTTACACTTAAAAAGTGCTACTTGGAAGGTATAATATTATATAGGCATAAGTATAATAATAGGTATAATATAATATAAACGTTGAATTAAAGTCATATATACACCCCATCGTATGCCAAAGGAAATCTTACGGCACTAGTTATTGATCAACAATGTATGATTATTAATGGACATTTTTATTCCTACTCAAACTTCAGTCCAGTCCATCATACATAAATATAAGAGAAACATTTGGAGATGGTAAGCTCTGTAAGCACTTCCGGGAAGGAGATGAAGTCTAAAATTATTCACAGCTGGAGCTACTTTTGGACACGATCTTATGCGCTTGATAGGTATGGTGCCTACAATGATATACGACTTCATGGTTATTACGAAGGCAAGAAGATACTTGCTATTGATTTTGCTTGACAGCATAAAAATATCAATGTGTGTATCATGGCTACTGTATTAGGAAACATTTAAAATTTCCAATTTTTTCGATATTTTTCGGAAATGTGGATACGTAATACATGAATGACCACACTGGATAACACTAATAAGATGAAATTTTTTAAAGTAGATAGGTAGTACAGGAAATATAACAGTTCATAAGGTCGGTTAGATTTCTTCCTCTAGCTAAGTAGTCTACCTAAACAGCCAGCAACTTGTTTAAGTATTAGCTTAATGTTGAAATATTCAGTCAAAATATGGTTGTGATCAAATATCCTTTTTGATAGATATTACGAAACCAGCGAATTCGGTTATTTTGCAATGGAAAAGTAAGTGAAATCATTAGCAAAATTACAACAGACAAAACAGTATTCATATTACAGAAAATGAAGATAATTAGCTTTCGCGATCCAGATATCTATTAAGAATATTGTAAACTTCTATCTCCCTCTCTTGGTGTTCTTATTCCGTCAGAATCCATTAAATGATCCTTTGTTCGCCATGTTCCCTAATGATAGTGATTAAAAGTTGGTAAACTACTGTACTGTGTTCCTAAGTCCCGAACTGTCTTAATATCAGGGTAATTATAAAAATGACAAATTAGCCTCATTAGATTTTAATTATAACTACTACATGTCATGGGAGCAATAAGTTCGGTTATTCCTTGGCGATTAAAAGCCATTTGAAATTGATTAATTAGAAGAGTTCGCTGTGTTTTTAAAAACACTACAACAGCAGCAGCAGCTATGGCTTAAAGATTATCAGAAGGTAAATTCCGGAGAAAGATAATAAATGCTCAAGTCAGTAACGATAATCAAAAAAGATCATAAAAACAGTCATCTAAACAAATCAGTTTATTTCTTTGGAAAAACAAATTTATTTAATTTCTTCAAATATTTCCTTCTTCACTTTTATAATTTAACCCACAAATAAAACTTGAGAATCTAATTAATCAACAAACCCAATTAATGATATATGAGATAATTTATTTAAGCGTTTCAGAATACCTAAGCTATTTAATATAGATAATTGAGAGATTAATTGGCAATATATCATAAGTCGGTTTTATTAATGCTTTACAATCAGCCTTGCCCATGATGTCCAGTAATCCTATTAATTTCTTTAAATGTTTACAAATTTAACTGCGGATCAAAAATGAGTTATGTCTTTAATTTTTAGGAGGGGAGATTGGTAAAAGGAACACTTCAGGTTTTAGATCTTTCTTTGGTATTTGCAATGTTGAGATCCAAAATCATAGAATCAAAGGAAAAGTAACAGAATTCGAGGATCAATACATAAATATGAAAGTAAAATTTAATTGATTTTTTTGTAAGCTGGCACGAATGATTACAATTTTTGTATTATTATTTAGCACTGATAATCTCGTGTAAAAACCTTTTGTGACCTACTAGAAAAAAAAATTAGTTTCATTCTTAATAATGGAATCGCAAGTCGTTTTCTTTGAAGTATGTCTACAACTAATTGCACAGGCTATTTAGAATTGTCAAATATTTCATTTGTGATTTTAATATCTTACTTTTAGCATATCCACAATACGGAATTTACAATAGGATTAAAACCTTCTGTGGGTGACGTTCATATTTATTAAAAAAAAAAAAAAAATTTCCTGCGTTATAAAATTCTCATGCTCATCATAAACTGAAAAGCTACCTCTCCACCTGACTGATAAATGATGCAGAGAAGTCATCCTTCGTATATTTTAAATCTCTATATACATGAGATCCCCATGTATCTCATTAGTACTACATTATTCAGGTTACAGATTTGTTGCTATAGAAACGTTTTGGATTTACAAAAGTACAGATTGCTGGGTTGTAAAATCTATTAATTAGATAATAAATTCTTATTCTGTAAAACTGCCATGAAATCACTTGTGAATTTTATTTTAGCTTATAGAGCAGCGCTTCCCAAACTGTGGGCTGCGGTCCCCTTGGGGGCCGTAGGTTTTGTTGAGGGGGACCGTGAAATAATGAAAACAAATTGCAAATGTTTTAAGACTAAGTAGATTTTTTAAATCTTAAAAGAAATGTATTTAATTTTTATTATTTATTATTTCTTTTTTGTTATTTTTTATATTTTAATAGGAAAAAATCGCACATTGGTGCGGGTTCACAAATTTTGCTTCCTGCGTATTTCGGCGCTTAATGAATATTAGTAAATATATGCTTATTCATATAAGTTTCATTTCTAAGCAGAAATCTAAGAATTGCGGTTTCAAATATTTCGCCTGATATTTCTGTAGCAGTATTGAAACACATCCTTCACATTAAATTGTTATTAAACTTCTTTTATGTTTTTAACACTTTCTTTACTACTAATCGTTTTACATTTCATGTGCTTGTACTGCAAATATACAATAATAACATATCTATATAAAAATATGAGATAATGTGCCATGTCGAATGTGTATATAAGATGCTAAAAATGTAATATTTGCATTTGATTTTAAATATAAATAGATTTGAATATAAATACAATAAATATTATAATATGTCTACTAGGGCGGCTCATCCCCCTGGCGCTTATGGCACCAAACCCCCGAGTTCCGGGCTGGTAAGCCGGTTCTCCATTGTTTTGAAACGTCCAACAAATTGTTGTCTCATGAAGGCAAACACATTGTTGGAAATTAAACGTTTCAAATTTCGGCTTAACCCGGCTCAAAACAATGAAAAGACAAAACACGTGACATAAAAATGTTTCAAATTTCGGCTTATCTTTTTATATAGAGAGAGTGGATATTACGATTTTTTTCGAGGGGCCGTGAAATATTTTAGTTTCTCCAAAGGGGGCCCTGACATCCAGAAGTTTGGGAAGCACTGTTATAGAGTATTCTTATAGAATACTCTGTAAGATATATACTCTTATAGAATATTTTATCTTATACATCAACTTTAAAAAGTACTCGATTCTGTTAGTAGTATGTTATTTTTGCTATTATGAAGAACAGTATTTCACAACCACTTAAATCAGTAACAGTTCATGGTCATACCCCACTGTTCATTATAAAGTTAAATGTATAAGAACTTTCTGCTTACACAGCAATCGGTACTTATTTTAGAATAATATTGATAACGTGTCCTTTGATGTTACTATTCAGTCAAATCAGGATTTCTGATAGTCCTTGATTCATCAGCTAATCCAACAACGACTGATAGAAAGAGATAAACATCTGCGGAAGTTGCTGTCGAAAAGTCCGAGTGATAATGTCACGTCAATACGTTAAATGAGTAATGATTTTCATTGCTCTTCCGATAAGCCTGACACCATCTTGGATATTTTAGACATTTATGTCCGTCACATTTCGATTCGCTATCATTTTGGTGAGAAATTCTTTTGCTGGTTTCTTCAAGATCCATTCGCAATCAGAAAAGGAATCGTTTCTGAAGGCAGATGGCGGTTTGTAGGTTAAAGATGATGGCGTTACAAATATATCGATCCGTTAATGAAGATAGACGAAATTCGCGGAGTGCAGCAACATCATTGCAATTGGTTAGGTACAGCTTCACGAGCAAAGCACGTTGGGGCGAGGTTAGTGAGATCACTGTGGACGGTATTAACAACCAGAATGAAGGGGAAAATCTCGTGTCCCTGGCACCTGCCGAGTTGCGTGACATACAAATTCCACGCATTTGGTGTTTACAGCGCTTCCTAGTGGTGAATTTTGCTTCCGCATGACGCACAATGTATTCCAGCAAAGTTTCTCAGGATCACTGGATAGCGCTCCACAAGGCCTTAAACAGGGATACTCGAATTTTGATCACCTTGCATATTGAGACGTCCGTGTATTTTTATTGGACGTTACGCGCAGAATTCCAGTCATTAAAATTTTCTGTAGGTTTCTATTAATTCAGGTTTGCATTAATCTAAAAAAACATCTACAAGATCTTCATTAATAGTAACGGGATTCGAACTCGGGTTTTTCCAAATAAAATCTTTGTCCTTATAACCGCGCTAAGATTTTACCCAAATTTATAACGAATGCTTAGACGTCCATAGTTTCACTCGCTGATTGAGTACTATCGGAAAAAATTCTCCATTGCTATCTCCCCTTGAATCCACGTGCTATAATTAAATTCTCTTTAACTGTAATTACTCTCATTTTTCTAGATTTGTAATGAACAATTTCTTTCTATATATAAAAGTCTCTGCAAAGGCATCAAATTAATTTGAAGAGACTCGTGAACTAAAAATCTTTACCGACAAATAATCAAACTACCATTAAATGAATTCTCTGACGTTATTCCTATTGGATGCTCTTATTTCTCCCTGTTAAATGAAATCCATTTGAAAAATTTATCGCCGTGAAATATTTTGCATTTGTGCATGCAATAACAATTAATCTATCCAATTAATTAATTTCATTACTGGTTTTTCTTACCTAAAGTAATCCAGACTTTCGATTATTTATTTTTGGGGGTTAGTCAAGAATACCTTTCGACAAACGGCAAGATATATAAATGATATATATAGATATATAAATGCTCTTTCAAGAGTTACGTAATTATGACCAAACCTACCAAACAATTTCTAAAGGATAATTTTCACTATGTATTACACTTGATGTATGGTTGGACGTATGGATCCTGTTTCTTCTGCTTATGTCGTTTTTTTTTTATAAGTCCTGCTACTGTTTAATATTTTCTAGCCTGCACGTTGGCCTTGTCCTCCCTATTTCTCCCCTGCCATCCATTTACTGCAGATACGACGCCATCTGCACACGACAAATGGTATTTTTCTTTTAGTGCACCCTATTTAACAAAAATCAATCTTATGCTACTGACAACATAATTCCCTGTTAGGAAAACCAATAAGGCAATGACAGAAGATTTTATGTTAGGGTTCCCTACACTCCTCAATCAAAGACCCCCAAACTTCTTTCATATCTGTGTGCTTGTATATTATATAGCGAGGAAAATTCCCTCCCAAGAAAGAACAATAATTTGGAATCTTTTGACAAGATTTTAGATTATATGTCTGAAGTTACAGATTTCAAGATCGACAACGTTAATTTCGATTTTTAGATAGTTTAAGAATTATCTTTATTTGTTAATTATTAACAAATAGCAAAACAGTTCTTAATAATCAGTTTTGCTAAGCTGATTCCATATATGACACAACTATTCCGATATCAAATATTTTAGCCAGTACTTTTTTGTGAAAATTAAATTATTTTGTTTTAATTTTTGTTCAAAACAATTAACTAAGCTGATTTTGAATCTATTTATACCACTTGGAAGGGTGTAAATCTATTTATGGAACTTATAATTTCTTTTTCAGTTAAGATAGAGCTGAGTTACTAAACTGTGCTCTGATTACAGCATACTCGACAACTCAATGTCCAAATAAACTTTCATATTTTCTTAACCCATGGACTAAGAATAAAGAATATACTTTATTCCTAGTCCATGGCAGATTTATTAAAAAGGTGAATGGACGACATACGTTTCCACTACTGGTTATTATAATAACCCGCGTTCTATCAAAAATAACCAAGTGCTTCATGGTGTTCAAACTTCGACATAAAATTCTCCCAGTGAATAAAGTTAGCTCCACTCCTTTGATCAGTGCTAAAGATTAATTTGCTTGTAAACAGAAAAATACTGAATAATAATTGCATTCATGATAATAAATTATTTGTTTTTTTATCGTTTACCGATATTTTCCTTTGCAATAGTAATTTTTACAGCATGAAAATGCTGTTCTTGTCTTTTTGATTGTCATTTAAAAGACGGAGTGTGCTTTTAATATATATGAAAAACAATATACAACAATTAAGTAATAATTCTTCTTCTTATTATTATTTTCAACCTTTCGGTTCTGTCCACTGCTGGACGAAGGTCTCTCCCATGATTTTCCAGTTCATCCCTCCATCTTCTTCTTGGTCTTCCTCTTTGTCTTGTTCCAGCCATTGGTCTCCACTCTGTTGTTTTTCTAGTCCATCTCCCATCACTGCATCTGGCAATATGGCCAGCCCATCTCCACTTAGTTTGTTTAATGTATTTTAATATCCATGACACCTGTTTGAGATCTTATCCAGGTATTTGTCTTCCTATCCCTTAATGTTATTTTTAGCATACTGTGTTCCACTGAATCTACAAAACCTCTACCACAATAATAATTATTAAATTACTTTAAATAATAAACAGTTCAAGGAAGATATTAATTAGTATTTATGACAAAATACAGAGAAGTTAATTTTCAAAATATCGGATTACTTATTTTAATGTGTTTTTTATTTGAATCTTAAATTTCTTCCATAAATAAGAAAATTTTATGAGATCTTATGAAATGAAGCCTTTAAATATGCTTAAGTTTATCAAACAAAACTTGCGTTTAATGTTCTGCACTTCGTTAGATTACTTCCAACAGCTTTGCTATGCTATTGTTATCACTACCAGAACGTTTTTAGTTACTTGTAGCCCAGTAAAGCGGAAAAAAACATAAACTTTACAATAGTTGGAGTTAAAAAAAAACCTCGCTGTAAACACCTTTAAAGGTATCGTGATAGCATCAGCTTAGCTTCACCGAAGCTATCAATCGAGATAGTGCATGCTTAAGAACTCTTTTTATACTTTAAGAGTGACAAAACGATCTATGAAAGTTCGGTATTCCTTTGAAACCGATAAAAATTTCAAGAGGCTTGTGGAAATACGACCCAGTAAAACTGCTTTATAGGGTAATGCTATCTTTCCAGAGAGCGTAGCTTCTGCGTAGAAACAACTGTTTCTTTCAGAAATGCAAGAAAATATTTATTTTCTTTGACATCAAATGCTAACAATTTAAAATACTAAACAGATATTTTGAAAGGAAGGTGTAGCAAATTTTATAAAAAAAATTTTGGAAATATATTGAATCATATAATGCTAAAACTGAATTATGATTATTATTAAATAAACATTGCTGATTTTAAGAATAACCTAAAACACGTGAAATATAAATAAATAACCTTAGATAAATTCAGGTAACTCTGGAGGGTAACGAATGGCAATGCTGTAGCCAATGAAGTTTTAACCGAGGCTCGGCTAATGCCGTTACCCAGCCATGACTAGAGCTTTTAGCTCAATAACACCCCATCCACGGAGATTTTCTTCATTCAGATGACGGGATAAAGAGTCAAGGACTTAGTCCATCGCGCAGTTTTCTTCATTCAGATGACGGGATAAAGAGTCAAGGACTTAGTCCATCGCGCAGTTTTCTTCATTCAGATGACGGGATAAAGAGTCAAGGACTCAGTCCATCGCGCAGTTCTTTTCAGAACTTTAAGATAATATCTTACAA
The DNA here is from genome assembly GCF_054136105.1 of Typopeltis vanoorti. NCBI lineage: Eukaryota > Metazoa > Arthropoda > Arachnida > Uropygi > Thelyphonidae > Typopeltis > Typopeltis vanoorti. The sequence goes on along the minus strand of NC_143556.1, from coordinate 107,395,678 downwards.
CTGTTTTACATAACAAACTTTCTAGTTGCTGTGGATATTTAGTTTCGATTTTTAATAAACTTTAAGTGTACATGTTTTAGGGCATATAAGTAATATTTTGATGTTTGTTTTTCAATTGTGACTTACGACAGCTAGTGCAAAGATACAGAATAAATACATCTTATAACTCAACTGTTCTTTATCTAAAACATTTCAGAATGCACGGGTTGAATTATTTTCAATATAACGTGCTCTATACAAGTGTCGCCTTAAGGATAAATTCCAGTCACGCGTGATGTAGGTTGCTAATAATCCAAGCAAAGTATCTTACTTCAATCTTAAATGCCTTCCGATTCTTGTGTGGTGTTAGGATGGCATCATAACGTTCTAAACTTGTAAAACTTTTTTAATTAAGCTCGTACTGTTAGAATTCTGTAACCAATGAGCATAGAATTACCAGCTCGAATAATGCGTTTCAAAAATCTGCTTATTCAGGAATTTTAATTTTCTTCGTTTATGTAAATGACTAAGATTGAAAGTTGTTAGAAATATGCTCAGGAAACTAAGGCCTTGCCAGAGTCTGTTTTTATTTTAGTTTATTTTGATGGAGAACATATCCTTTAAGAGATCGGCTAATGCACATTTAATTGAAAAGCCATTATAAATGTTCGTAGATGGGATCCGTATCTAGAGAAACCAACCAATAAAGGTCATTGCTGTTCTTCTGCCTGCGCTACTAAACTAACTGGAAGAAAAGAAGCGATCATAACCTCTGCATTCGGAATGACATTTGCCATTGAATTAAAATTGATCCAATAATGGCCAATTGTTTTCTCTTCACACGGAGCGATTGAAAAGGACATTTGAGTGTTTACTTTCTTTTTTTTTTGTAAATGTGAATTTTAAAAGAATGCAATGCTCTATAAACTATCAGAGGTAATAAACAGCGCGGCAGGTAACAATGAATATTGTCCGTTTATTGTTAAATGGATTTTAGACCTACTCGGATGAGTAAGTGCCCGAGTCCATCTGTTGAAGGAATGTCAGGAAGACTGGCGGGAGGCAAAGTGAATGCAATTCAATTGCTAGCCATGTGGTACAGGCCAGTGAAAAATTATCATTTTTCCATCTGACACTTTTATGGAGTTGACATCTGAACTGAAACATGCTATATCAGAAATTTGTTTTACGAATTTACAAGTTATTCGCACTTCATCCGTTCGCTAAGTTCCTTCCGCCTCATAAAAAGCGAATTTAGAGCAGAAATGAAATATATATCCAAATTCGCACAGATAACAGAACTGATTTATTTTTTACATATCTCTGGTGCTATGGTTGGGAAGTACATTCATACACTCGAATACGTCTGCTACGTCACTGTATACGTGACGTAACAGACTTCAATAGTTATTTTGTGTTAAAACCAGTAACCTATCTCGGCACATTATATTTGTACATGTAAAATATCAAACAAAATACCATTAAAACATATTACGTGTGAAAATCATTCCCAGACTTAGTATATTATTAAGTGCTGGTTTTCAGTTTATCTTTGCTCTTAAGAGCAGAGAAAATTCAGTGGGAAAAACTTGGAGAGTTCAATTCAAATTTGGAGAGAATAAAGAAATTAGTTTAGCTTGATAGTTTAATTGTATGATTAAATATGAAATTAAAAAGGTGTTTCTCACAAAATTCCTTTTTATTCAGTTTTAAATCGCCGCTGATTTGTCAAACTAAATTGCAGAATTCATTGAGTTATTGCATCAGAGTGTAGAATGCGTTTTAAAGATGAAATCAAAGAATTAAGAGTTGAGTCAAGATGTTTGGAATTATAGCTTGAACAACTAAAGTTATGAAGCCAGTGTATTATTCTTCGGGCCTCTTTTGTGGAATTATAATCCGGTTTCCAAGAAGAAAACTTTGCCAAAGATTTAATTATACATTCAAGAAAGAACACGCTTTTGAATCGTCGATCCTTAAAGTGATATCTGAAGTTTTCTATTTGAGATGATATAAAAACTTTCCGGTCTGCTCCATAACCCAAAATAGCTTAGCTTTTTCATTCCTATTACATTTTATATATATATACACACAATCATTTTATATTTCATCTAGAAATATAAAATGGGACACGTCTCCAAAAACTGAATGACCTACAACAGGCGTGGCCAACTTCATTCTATACGAGGGCCAATATATGATGAGTGGTAGCGTCACGGGCTGCACACTTTTAGACAGAACTTAAATAAAAATAAACTCCGCATTTTTTCAAGGCAATACTTATATGTATTGAATTACTATATTTGTAAAATAATTTTACTACTGGGAGTACAATATAAAATACTGAATTGATTTAAATATCAGTTGTTAAATTAAATTTAATTACATATTTCTGTTTTTTTACATATAACACAACTTAATGAGAACACTGCTGGCGTTCATGTGCGGCAACAAGTTCATCAAAGTCGATTTTCAAAATTTTCGAAAGTTGATTCCGTGTTGAGAATATAAATTGTTTCCGTCATCAGAAATAATGAATATCAATCAGAAAGTCTGCGGTCGAAACTAATAGCTGAATTGATAATACATATAATTTAGTATAGTTTTTATCCTGCCACGGGCCGCACAAAATCACGTTACGGGCCGCATGCGGCTGTTGGTCACCTATGACCTACAAGATCACTCTAAATCTCATTGATTAACCCTAAAATATCACTACTGAACTCATCACTCCAAACTTGTACTGCTCTAGGAATTTAATAGGAATTCAATTATGATAACGTACCTTTATTACGATTATGATACGATATGTTATGTGTAAATTAGTAAAGTGATCATTATGTAGTATGTGTAAATATATTTGGTGTATTAACTCTCAACGGTAAATTATTAATAAAAACTAAGTAAAAATATTTGTTTATTTAGATTTTGTATATTTATTACATATATCATAAAAATGTATCATAAGTTATAATTTTTCTCTATATATCCTATAAATTCTTAATGTGAATATAATATTAAGAATAACATGTCGATTAATGCGTTTGTTCTAAAAATAAACGCAGTTCAGTTTTTCAGTTCCTTATACGATTTCACTCGCGTTTCAAATATTTTATAATTGCATTTATCACCCATAATTATTGTACTTATGCTCACCTGAAGTTTAGAATATTTTAAGGAATATTTTAAGTCGGTGACGTTAAATTGAATTCAAAACCCTCTCAAAAATCTTACTGTTGTTGTGGTCTTGCGCGAAGATGACAGGAAATTATCGAACCGGCATGCGGAAGAATGACAATATGAGTTCGCTATCATATTCTAGTCAATAAATCTCGTGATGCCTGTGGGGGCGCCTCGTTCGCCAAAAAAAAAAAAAAAAAAAAAAAATCAACATTGGACATGAGGCGTGAGGTTTATAATCAGACTGAGAAACGTGAACGTAGCAAGTTGCGGAGAGGCTGCAGGGACTGTGTGCAATGGATTGGAGCTAGAAGACAGTGGTTCACTAGTACAAACGCCGTTTTCAGAGGGGAGGTTGCCTGTATGTGTGCGTGCGTATGTGTTCGCGAGCGCGCGCCAGTGGTACGTGCTGCTTGTCATTATCGGATTGTCAATAATGGGGGATCCTACAACGGTGATGGAAGGAAGCATAAAATACAGAGATAAGAAGAAGGTAATGAGTGTTTTTTTTTGTCTGTAGTCTTCCTTCTTGAGGATTTATCGGTGATATGGGATCTGATAGATCCTCACCCTAACTCTGCTTCTGTTTTCTTCCAGTGGAAACCGAGATGGGCAGTTCTTAGCAAACTTTCTCCAGTAGCAGGTGTGTAAGGACTTATCTTTATTATTGTAACAAGACATTTTAGTGCGTTTATATTTAAATAAATTCATTCTTTGTTGTGCATGTTCCAAGAAAGCTCTATGCCACATAGTAACATTTTTCTATTATTTTCCTACTATTACAAAATTTTATATAGAATTTTATATTTTATTTAATTATTTTACGAATATCTTTAAAAATATGAAGATTTTTAGAGATTATTCTAAATTAATTCTACTTTTTCAATACATCTAATTTTCTAATTTATCAGTCTGGATTATTTGCTGGTTATGGTTAACGATTTAATTTTAGAGGCAGGTTAATCGACCGTGAGATGCTGTGATTAAGATTAATACCCTTGGAGGGTAATGGATGGCAATGCCGTAGCCAATGAAGTTCTAACTGAGGCTCGGCTATTGCTGTTACCCTCCTGCCATGATCAGAGCTTTAATAGCTCAATAACACTTTATCCCTACACTGTCCTCTACAGATAACGGGGAATATGAAAAGCATTCTTGCTTCGCCCCTTTAAGCCAGTACTTATAAGGATAAGATTTATTTCATTTTAATATTTTTAAGTTCGTCATTAATTTACTTTAGTTAAATTACAACAATCTGGCAGAGCCAGTTAACTTTTTTCATTTCGTACTTTCTTTTGATATCTTTCTGAATTCATTCCTTTTGCATGTTTACGTTATTTAAGAGGAATTCACAAGCATTTTTTTAACATTTTCTAGTTTCAATACTTTTCTTAATATCACGTTTCGTATTCTATTTTTTTCCTTGTTTTTGCTAACATTGTCCTCAAAACTTATTTCCATTGCTTTTGTATTTTTTTATTCTTTTTTTTTTTTTTTGTTAGTCTCCGATTATCTGCTGCATAAGACGAACTGGACAAAAACGCAACTTCTGTTACATCTGTGGGACCTCACTCTTCTGAAGTTAATTATTTACACGCGTAAAGTAACTTTGGCCAAATGAAATAATCTTTGGTATTTGAGCCTTCCATCACTAAACAGCACCCTTCTCAAATATTTGAAATTTTCACTTCTTTTCAAGAGTTGGCAACCAAATCTAATACTATTAATTTGTATATTCTCTCGCATATTTAGAAACCATTCTCGCCCGTCATCTATATATAAACCATAATTAGTGTCACCGTCTTTCTTTGGCCAACTTATTCTATTAGCACATTCTTCTGATTGTGTCACGTCATTCGCAAATACAGCTGTTTCGCCTTCAGGAATGTTAATAGCATTTAAAATCCCATTCATTACCACAATAAACAGAACGGAAGATAACTCTTCCTTGTCGTAATTCATTATTAAGTGTCAGCATTTGAAATATACGCAATTAATTCCGAAAGTGATTTCTTCGTATATAATTCAGTTACCTAAACTTTTGTGTTTTTAGTAACATCAGTTGAGCAGAGACGTATTTGTTTTTATTTTCCATATTATTGTTTATGTAGTACTGATCTGTTTAGTGAATGTTTTTTTGTGATTATTCCTGCATTTCGAGAAAGAGAGAGATGAGATGAGAAGTTCATTTATATTAAGTAATCACGTACTGAAGAAATACATAGCTCTACCAAATCAGATTTGCATCAATAAGGTTTATCTAAAAGTCGTTTTTGAATAGTGTAAGTCAAATGGTAAAAAAAAAACTAAATTATTTACGACACGCTGATGATAAAAGAAGAATTCAGATAAGGTGATAGACTTTTCAGCAGACTGAAAAAAAAAATCGTGTGTAATAAAATAAAACATGAAAATAGAGCCAAACTTTTCAACTAATAGGTCATCCCAATGATGACATATGGTTATACACATCGACAACAACGAAACAAATACTGGACAGAATGAGGAAAGCTGAGCGTGGAATGGAGAGAGTCTTGCCATCACTGCGAGAAAAAGAATGAAGATATGAGGAAAGGAACAAAAGTGTTGGTTCTATAAGTGGGGGTTTTCAAATTAAAATGGAAATGGATAGGAGATATCGCACTGATGACAAGTGGACAATCACCGGTGAAAACCATATGAAGGGAGATTAAGACCTAGAAGACCAGAGAGAAAATAGCGGATGACCTGATGGAGACGGTTGGTATTGGGTAGAGACAAACGGGGGGTGTCTATAATCAAAAGGGTTATAAAAAGGCACAGAAGAAGAGTGCAATTCCATTTTAAAGGGTGTTAGCCATCTTCAAATGCAACGGAAACCATTTCATTTTTGAAAAGAGAATGACCGAAGACCTTCCAATCTGAACGGAGTTCGAGTCATTGCAGATCGATTCGGTCATTGATCTTATATCTATATTTCAGTGTATTCACTGATTTGTTTTCCCTCAAACACTAGAAAATTAAGCTGCACATACTGTGTTTTAATATCTCTGAACTTGTTACTAATGTGTGCGTAGTGTTGGTTTCGAAAATTAAGGCTTTGTGACTTAAAAAATTAAAGTACAAATACGATGACGCACAGTTTGATGTGCACAATTTGATGTTTCTTATATTTTTAGGGTAGTCTCGTCCAAATATTGAAAATGTAATTTTTAGATATTACATTTCCTTTTTTTCTTCTACCACTAAATTCCATATAAAAGATAACAGACTCTGGGCTTGCAATTATGAAAGAGTAAATCCTCCCTCTTGCAGAAAACATTAACGTCATTTTGACGCGACTAGTTGTAGCTTATTCTACATCCGATAAGTTTGCCGACCTAATAAGAACCCATAAAAATTCTTCACTACAAAAAAAAGTGCACTATCTGAATAGTGTGCATTAGTCATCCGGTTACATATGATGAATTGCTTTACGATTAATGAATGACACGAGTTAGCACAAGAACTACAAGACCAGAAGCTGTTACAGATTGATAAGAAATCACTTCGATACTTGTTGTGACGTAAAAGGATAATTAATAACACACTTAATGATTTACGAAATATTGATCCGCAGATATCTGGAAGAGGCAATATTTTTAGATTAGCTGTAATAGTTTGTTGGGAGAAAATTAACTGAGCAAATATTAATCATTTCAGTTTTTGCTCTTTTTTAACGAACACTTTAGCTAACTGATTAATTTTATAGCAGAAAAGTTAAAGGTATTAAATTGCATATTGGAAGTAATTTTATTAAGTGGTTAATGATTGGTATTTCTTTTATCTACACGAGTCTTAAGTTAGAAATATCGATTAACAACTACTAGATAAATTCTAAACTAAAAGTTTAATATAATTGAAAATTAAAATGCTGGCTTCTTCATTCTTGGAGTGATTTACGTTTCAATAATGAATTTATTAAAGTTGAAATGCGTATTTTTTTTAAAGTACTGGACTATTGTTATTGTTATAATTATTATTACAGTATTGTTGTACTGGACTGTATTGTTATAATCGATATCTTCTGTACATTTCTGAATCTGGTGGTTAACAGTGAACTCATCGATATATTTTTTTTTCTGAAGCAAAAGAATTCCCACAATTTTTTTTTTGTTTAGAATATTAATGGAAGTGATATAACGACTAAGGGGGACTATGCAGCTTGCATTGATAAATCGCAATCTTCTTGGATTCAGGAGATTATTTCTTTTTGGAATTCTTCTCTGAATATAGAATTCTGTATTTTTTTTTACTCCATTTGTGGAACTCCCATTAATTTAATTGATCTTTCACTGAGTGATAACATCGTGTAGAGCAGAAATCCGTGTATGATCAATTCCACGTTTAGTTTTTAAATGTTTTTAAACACTATTTAATAAGCTGCTGACATATAATATCTCCATTTAAGTTAGTTTCGAATTTGGAAAATGATTCAGATTGATCAAAAATACATTTTAATATTATTTACCTTATAGCTAAAATTCAAATAATCGACGAAATCGTTCAATTAATAATAAATATTTCACCTTTAACACGTGAAGATGAAGTTGTGCACAGATCCAGATTTCCTTCTTTGCATACACAAACTGCTGAGAAGAATCAAAGGTTTGAAGCAGCTGTGAGCCACTGAGGACTAATCGCACGCACTAATAAAAGGCGAATATGTGGGCTGAGTTCTTGTCTTTTTAATAGCAGAAGCTAAAGGATGCTCCCATGCCGAAAGATCAATTCTCATAAGCTCTCTGGAAAATTTAATCTGGATTTAAAAATTGAATAGATATGTTTTATCCTTTACACAGATAGTTTGATCTTTCCAGAACTAATCCTTTGCGTCATTATTTTCAGTAATACTTTCGTGGTTTTGTAAAGACTGATGTGATTTTATTTCAATGGAAACAATTCCTAACGTCGTCTGGAATGACGTAGCGAATAATTAAGTTATCTTTTGTTTTGCTTTTAGAGGATAACTAAGTGTAGCTGATTGAGTTAGAATCTATGGAACTACTTTCGTACATTCCGCTTTAAATGGCAAATTACGTCAAAAATAATTTGAATTGGGACGGAGGGGAGTAGCGATAGATGCCGTTGTTCAGTCGGTATCGACGATGCCAAGGACCGAGGTTCGAGACCCGTCCGGTGAAACGCCTTCATACGAGCTCTTTAAGTGAAAGTGAAGTCAGGCCTGTAGCGAGAGAAAGATTTGTGTCCCTGGAACTGCGAAAACAGACGTTGACAAACCTAGAATTATTTATGTCATTTCGAATTATATGATGCTAATTTACTTGACTGTGACCATTCATTGGACCGAATGCGTTGACGTAAAAATACGTTGGATTGCTCCAAGCGCTAGCTTATTACGTTACTTTGTTTGTTCCACTTTAATTCTTTATGAAGAACATGATAAACATTGAACATTGGTATTACGTCATAAACACTGAACATAGTGGATTCAGATGATTGCAATTCATTTTTATCATTGCACACATTACATTTTCAGAAATGCAAAGCTCAAAATAAGCCACCACGTATATGATAACTTCGTAGGCATGTGGAAAACCCGAACATAAAAATGAATAATAACGATATTCTCCCTGCAGCATCCTGTTTTGTTTAATGCATTGCCGTGTGTCCCATCAATAACCCCACTCACATAGCATATTATCAACCCAGTAAAATGATATCAATAGCGTACTAGAGATGGAATTAAAATGTCATCACTCTTGACTACAATGCAATATCGGTGTGATAACGGACGCATTCCCCTTTAATTTATTTTCCGTCGTAAAATCGAATGTATGGGCTGACGATATTTTACGAGGCCTATTTTAATAGGTATGGAAGCTGTCGGTGTTTCTGATCCCGGAGTCCTGCACGCGAGGATTTTCTAACGGGCGTTCGGCTAGAGAAGCGTGGCATCGCTGGGGAGGGTGGTCTAGTGTCGGCGTATCTCCTTGTCTTCTACATAGGGACTCACGTGGCATCGTCCCTTTTTGGACTAATTACATTCTGGTGCGTACATCTATCTTGTTTGACTTGTGGTGGTTGAGAGATATGAAGTGCGGAAATGATGGTGTAAAGTAGTGCACCCCCCCCCCCTTCAATATCCACCACTTTGGAAAAAAGAGATTTTATACGACGGAACAGTGGGAAGATGATGGTCGTTATGGGGTTTCCATGGTAACATGAGGCCGATGTGTGGGAAGTGGGGAATCGTGTAATCCGGCTGATCATAGCATTAAGCCTATTTTACGCTCGGAGAAGAAAATGTGAATTGTAGATTTGTGGAAAATGGCCATCTGCCCCATAAAGCTGAAAACCAAAAATAAGATAAATTACTTCCAGAAGATAAAGCAATGTGCGAGACAAGCAGATATACGAGAAATAAAATATGAAACTACGTACTAGGCCCTAAATAATGACAACGTTCATCTCTCTCTCTTACACAAGGGTCTGTACTAGTGAAACATTGATGAACTCGGAGATCGCGTGCCATAAGATAAATTTTGATAAGCGACATATTTTGCTACTGATGTACATTTGAACCATCTGTTGTTACTTTTGCTCCCTGCCCCTATGGTCGTACGTGCGGTACATGGCCTGCTCGCTTCATCGATAAGTTTAATTATTGATTTCTCTGCATCTTACCTCGTGTACGGTACCATTACTGTAAGCTTTGGTTAGAAGCTTAAAGAATGATTACGAAATGGCAAACTGTAACGTTTATGGAATTCAAAATGCAAACAGTGTATGTGTCTGCATTATTTATATGGTTCATATTGCAATATTCGTTTCTTAAAGAGCACTCAACAGTTAAGAACTGACATCTTAGTTTCTTAAGGGATCTCAATATGTACTTAAGTATCGTTTCATATTTGGTTAAAGAGGATTTCACTATTTCTTCTTATAAGTTTTCTTTTAAGTTTAAAGATATTGCTTTGTTTTCTATTTCTAATTTGGTAGAAAGTCATGCGTCGTGATCACATGATCATCAACCGACCCATAAAACATATATATAAATGGACGCTGTTAATTATTCAGACAATCTTTTTTTTTTCTTTTGCGTTCATTTCCCTTTTGTGTGGGGAGAATTTAAACAATTCTTCAAAGTAGTAATAAAATAATTATTAGATCAATAAAACGTTACATAACAATGTGAAGTGATCCAATTGTTATCATATGGAAAATAGAAGTCAATTGTTGTTTCATCAAATAATGAAGAGAATTGACTGCCTATTGTTAATTTTAATCTTTTGCACTTTCGAACCACCGGAATGAACAGAGAATAGCATTTTCAAGTCACAGAACATTTGGAATTGTACTTTTTTTTTACCGTTACACTCAACTAATTAGAGGTGACTTTCACGACCTTTCTTAAACGTTATCAGAAAATACAGTTAAATGAATAACTTCGCTTTTTTTAAACTGAAACCTGATCGTCTGAAATTTAAATGTATTTCTGAAAGTGGTCAGCATAATTATTTACATCGATTCTAGAATGACAGCGCCCTCTACATTTTATTGAATACGTAATGATTCAAAACAAAATAATTTTTATGAATCATTATTATGTTTGGTACATAATAGATATAAAGAAAACCTGAAACTCAAAAAAAAAAAAAACTTTTTATATATATATATATAATTTTTTTCCAACAAGAAAAATATTACACCTGCAATTTATTTTTCCTCTCTGTGATATCCCTTCGTAAGGCAACTGACGAACAGGCTAGCATCGTTGAACTCCGACTTTCTAAAATTAGAGTTGTGTAGTGTGGCGATACTTGATACCCAAAAGAACAACCCGTAGTTTGACTTCAGCAATTGACATACGCATTCGTTCACCCCTTTTTGCTTGTGCCAGTAAATCCTTATGACGAAGACGGGGCTTAACTACTTTTCCCTCTTATTGCCGGTGCACAAATTCCTCTTGTATTATCTCCAGGAGATGGAAATGCGGCGGCGCTACCACCATGATTACTCGAGGATGGCAGCTTTTCTAGCGCGCTGAGGTCAAAGGTGTCTCCGAGGTATTTTGTACTAGACGTAGGTAACCTCCATTAACTTGGCTTCGCCAAGTAACGCGGTTTCTCGCAAAGAAGAGAACTTCTGGACTAGTTAGTTACGCTTCGTATCTTCTTTTTCCAACTGGAATATGACTGCCAGCAGAAGATAGCAAATCTTGAATAAACGATATTTCCATTCTCCTAGTGACATTGCATGCGTATGGAAAGCGTTAAGCTTTCATATCTTCTGAAGGTGCTGTTTGTTCTGTGTTGTTGTTTTGTTTGCCACTAGGTGGTTAAAACTCCCCTTTGTTTTCTGTTTTTTTTTTCATTTTAAACTACACTTGTAATAAATATTGTTCAGTTTACAAATTACACTACTGTTGTTAACCATAATGAAGGCAACAATGCCATTCCATTGTTGCCATATTCCTTACACTTGTAATAAATATCATATTGTTTAACTTACAAATAACATTACTATTGTTAACCATATTGAAGGCAACAATGGTATTCCATTGCTAATATTCCATATCTACAACAGAGGATAACAATGGACTCAAACAGTAATTGTAAACCTGATTAGTCAGTTGTTCTTAAATTAACAAAAAATGCCGTTTTATAACTCATTGTTTGTAAAACTTTGTTCCCCGAACCTTAAGCTCTTTAGCGAAAACTTAGTAGTTCTTCAGAGCATATAGACATTTATAATTTCTAGTAACTATAGCATCTAATACATTAGATATAGTTTCTAAAAAATAAAAATAATTAACCTTCAGTGAATAAGTAATACTAATTTTAATGAATTAACTTATTTCCAGAATAGTTATGTTGCTTTATTGTATTAAATAATGCTCAAGGCTTTGACGGAGCACATTGAATCCCGTTTATGACCTCAAAGAACCCTTATCAGGGCTTTTCACTCAAAGGTAAGTTAGCAGATCTCATAAGTGGAAGGTTTTTCTCCTCAGAACAGACAAACCGGCTTCATGAATACGTATATCTACAGACAGAGCATTGAACAAGGAAGACAACAGGAAGTCATCGTGTTCTACAATAATATCGTATTAATGTATCATTGCTACCACACCAACCATTGGATTGAGGAAAAACCGCACACTAAAGTGTTCGTGCGATTTAAGCAATAAAATATACAGTTGTATCTCGCTAATCCGAACCTCTTTAGTCCGAACCCTCCAGTAATCCGAACTGCGGTTTGAAAGAAAAAAGTTTTATTTATTACGTATTATTATTTTGTGTATTATTATTTTTAATTAATAATTATTATTTTAACTATTATTATTTATTTTATTATCATTACGGTACACTATTTTTTTCATACTGTCGATTGTACGGTTATACAGGAGGACTATTTTGATTTATTGTGTATTCACGTTTGATTTTTTATACTGTACAGTACGTACTGTATTTTCAGCATGAATCACAAATATATTCAAAAAGAGGAAATTCAAAACGTGCATAATTTGGTTAAAAATATAAATCCAGATGTTGAAATTTCACAAACAGATGTTGCAGAATGGATTACAGATAGAACCGAAAGTGAATTCGAAATCAAATCACATGATGAAATTATAAATATGACGCTACAGAATGAATTAGAAGACGATGAAGAACTCGAAGAAAAAAAAGTAAAACATGAAGAGACAGCTGACAGTTTTAATATGTGTATAGAATGGACTAAGCAAAATGATAAGCCATTGCACAAAATTTTGTTGCTAATGCAGCTCCCAAAAGAAGCATTCGAAAAACATTTAGCTTCAAAGAAGCAAAAGAAAATCAGAGACGTTTTTTACAAATAAATTAAAAAAAAAAATTTTTGTGTTATTTTGTGAAACTTTTTTGTGTTGTGTACAAGAAAGTGATATTTTTTACCCAAATTAAGTTACGTACTGAACTATGCAATTTTATTAAATCAGAATCCTCAACAATACTGGTACATACAAATTAATTTTTTTACTAAAATAAACTTGTGTACCGTATTATTATTATTTTTTTTTGTTTTATATTACAGTACAGTGGCTTTTTTCTATCAGTTAATTTATTTACAGAATTAAATTGATATACCATTAGAATCTGATTATTTTTGTCTTAAACGCTAGTTATTGTTGTCTCTTGGGGAGAAATTCGCTAATTCGAACTTTTCGCTAATCCGAACGAGCACGGTTTTTATTAGTTCGGATTAGCGAGATACCATTGTAGTTGCAAATAATAAATAAATAAAATGGCCCTACAACATTTTTTTAATAAGAAAAAAGTGTATGAGCAAGCAAATCATTCTCTTTCTAATTTCAACTCGTATCGGCATTTAAAAAATCTTTATAATATTCATACTTTCACTCATGGTAATATTTAGAAATCATCTTCAGATATATCTTTCAGTAATCCATTCTGCTTAAGAGCGTTTGAAGATTTCAATTACTTAAAAGATAAATTCGTATCATTTAAGTGATTTCATGTGTGAATGCAAACACTTGAATAATTTCTGAAACTAATCTTTCTTGATGTACGACGAATAAGTCGTGCATGTTTAAATATTCAACGATCTAAAATTAACTTGTTCTCAAATTAACTCTTACATCTGGAACATATTTATCTTCTGAGGACGACTTTTGTGTAGGTAGACTGTGTGTAGAATTTAATATAGCAACGAATTGCTACATTTAAGCAAAATATAAATCGACCGATTGGATAGAATTAGCTTCTGCGAAATTAAACCTGCCTCTTAATTGAATGCGTTTGTTTCTCATGGATTAAAATGGCAACGAGAGTAGAATTGAAATAAAATATTGCCCGGGTGTGATAAACGAAATATAGATTGTTGACGAAAGCGTATTCCAAGATTTTCTGAAGAAATTTGAAACACTCCAAAGAAAATAAGATGCTTATTAATCTATTTAAGAATTTTTCTCTCTTTTTATTGACTTTAGAAGACGAAAAAATTCTTTCATGTTCTAATTTATGATACGACAGCAAGACTGAATAGCCGTCCTTTACAGATCTCAGATCCTTGAAGGGAATTCCAACTTATTAACATAATTCGTTCATAGAAAAAAAAATTATTTTAATTAAATAATAATAAATTTTAATATGTTCTTGAAATAAATTACCATAATACAAAAGAGTTAAATTTTAAAATTCTAACTTTATTTATTCTCGATTTTGCTTCTGACTCCAAATTGTTAACAGCATAATTCTCCAACAAAGAGGGTTTTTTTTTTTTTTTTTTTTTTGTCATAAGATTGCTGTAACTGTTAAAACGATTGACGTTATAAATACGATCAGTTGTAGCAAGTAATTCGCCATTTGAAATAGCTTACGTTTTTATTGAAATAAATCAAATTTTTTGCCACTTTTAGCGCTTTCATAACCAATACGTCTCCATTTATGTTTCATATTTCAAGTATAATAAAAAAAATAGAACAGTATATGTAAATATACGATTTTATTTTGTTAGGACCTTTGAAATATGCGCAGATTATTAACGTGAGACTATATTTAACAAATGAAGAATATTCGATAAACATGGAAACGAATTACTGAATCAAACATTTCCATTTTGGGTATCGTCGAATATCAGTGAACTTCAAACAACATAGAATGTTCGTAAGTGGTTCTACGTTTGTAAAATGAATTTGGCGTCTCAATTTGTTATTCCCTGGAATGTTTATATCTCGAAAGTTAGTTAACAGAGGTTTTCAAAAAACACGATAGTATTCTTGAATATAAATTGCTGAATGTAAATTATCGAATTCAATTCATATTGAATTGTTACGCATAAACTATCAAATTATAAATTTAATGTAAAATATTTAAATATTATGCTTATGCTATTAATTAAATACTGTATGAAGTTTATTATAAAAATATTATTGTATATAATAGCAATATAATTTTTTTCTTCTTATTTGCTTAATTATTATTTTTGCAATGTTAATTTTAAAGAAATGTTTATTTTTATAATTAAAAAAACTAGTATTTTGATACAAGCTTTAAGATTTTAGAGGAACAGTGAAGACGGTAGATTGTCGGTGTAGTAGCATAGATAGTGGATCGTGTACTGTTCTATAATATTAGAGTGGCCACTGGCAATGAGTCGTGGACTCCATGGAGGTGTAATGTAATAAAAATAATGGCATTTTTCTATTCTCAAGAAACCAAACTTCCTGAGGCTCTCATCATGCAAGGGAAAAAATGCATTCGTGTTTGTGAGTTACCAGCTACTTTTAATGGTATACACTCGAGATAAAATACGGATCTTCGAGACCGGTGCTATTGATCCCTAAGTGAGACAATTAAAAGATGCATAACGAAGATGCATAAGAAGCCAGGCATTAGTATTCAAGAGATAAATTTTGAGCTAGTTATCGAATTTGTAATGCATGAATTTGTTTGTATCTCACTTGCTCAACAGAGAAAGCACGTGTGATATATATATATTTCCGTGAACTTAGATACTGCACGGGAATAGTACTTTATCACTCCTTTTCTGGTATTTATTAGCATATTAAAGAAAATCCCGGTTGTTGGTTCGGAAGCGAGCAAATACCGAAGACAAACTCCTGAGATTGTAAACAATAGTTGTGTCTTATAAGAGAAACACAGCTCGAAAGCAATATGCGATAAGTCTGGTGTTCAACTGGGAAATCGACGTCTAAGTTTGATATGCAAAACAGCGCAGGTTGCACGCGTAAGCAGATTAGTTATGAACACTATCGGACTTACGTTGTAGCAGCGGTAACGACAAGATGTCAACATGTCCAGTGTCGGATATGAAATCCCCGACGTTTATTGACGTTCCCTAAATAGCAACACATATTGTATACGTCACGTGTTTCTCTCCCCCCCGTTTCTCTCCCCCCAACGCTCGCGTTTGCCGTTTGCAAATGAAAAATGTGACAGTCTAAATACCGCTTCTTTTCAAGCATGACGTTTAATAACAGCGAACTGTGTTGCTGCTTTTTGTGGAGTGCTCTGATCTTCTCCTCGGAACTGATATTGGATTGGAACGCAAATTTCATCAACAAGGCGAACATGAAATGATTTTTTTCGTACGCCATTGTGTGTGTGTATGTGTGTGTGTGATGGTTTCTTTTTTGATGCTATTACTGTTGCTAGCAGGTATTTCGAGAATTCAGAATGTATATAAGCTATTCTTTTCTATGCTTCTTTATTCCCTAAATAACAAAAAGAAATGTCAGTTTTTCAAATCATGTCAAAATAATCGAATTTTGTCATTATTTTTAAAATTTTTTTTCAGTTCCTCTTTTTGGAGAATTCAGAGTTCGTGGAAATATTTTCCAGGGTGATATATTCCGTTTAATTTGTTCAATCGCTCTCTCTCTCTCTCTCTCTCTCTCTCTCTCTCTCTCTCTCTCTCTCTCTCTCTTTGACAAAGAGCTTAAACTATTGTTACGCACATCACACTACCAAGTTTTATAAATGGTCTTCTTAACAACAATATCTCAGTCGATATTTTAATTTTAGTAATTTATTGATATATTGTTGCTTTTAATCGTTTGCAAAGCTATGATTGGGTAAAGCTTCAAAGGCGGTTTTTCTTGCTTTTTAGTAAAGTCAGTAGTGACGACGACCTTCGGTTGGAAGTAGACAGGAGTTCAATTCCCGTCATGATCTAGAAGAGACATTTTGTGAAAGATCTTGTGAAAGTCCTTTTGTCAACTGGGTCTCACAGTGTAACAGTGGAGAATGTGAAACTTTTCAACCAACATTAGTTGTTTCTTTAGTTTCAATTAGTTGGTTAACATCACACCTGGACATTCTATACGCAAATTCTTTCATGCCCCATCAGTTCACTTTATCCGCGCGCTTCGCAACCATATGCCTGGAGAAGGATTGTCCTTGGTTAGAATCCCGTCGTCGACGTGAGGAGCTTAAGGATCTTCCTCAGCCATAGCCAAGTTAGCCGGTCTTGGGCGTGGACAGCAGGGTTTTTTCCACCAGTTTATCTGGGGTTTTTCATCCCGCAAGCAGGCAAATCGGTTCTGTGAACACACGGATCTACAATCATAAATATTTAACCTCCATGAGGGGGGGGGGGGCTCAACTCGGCCCACTAGGGACGGGTGAGAAAAGGGAGGAAACTCCATACGAATGAATAAATAAATAAGTTCACTTTTTCTCTCTGCGTGTGAATTCTACGACTTTTAATTAAGTCTGCTTGTGGGATCACATATCTGAAAAGAATCATTTCATTTGAACAAATTTTGGAAAAGAAAGTTGGGTCGCATAACATAAGTGTGCGCTGTATATTTACTCTTTTTTCTTGAGCAGTTTGCTGATCTTCTGAGCTAACATTTACATTAGGGAGGAAATTTCTACGAGGTGACATCTCCGAACAATGAAGTCAAAAATAAACAATTAACCTGCAGCTAAATTAACATATAAATTAATTTAATTTTTCCTCTTTTTTATAATTTCATTCTGAATTATGCAAATGCATTTTCAACAGTCGTGCAGTTTCATACTATGTCTTCGTATTTGTGTCTTACTACTGTCATATCCACACCAGTTGACTGAAAGTTTCTCTTCTGGATGTCGGACATGCTAAAGATATCTTTTTTAATCCAGCACATCTTACATGGAATTCAATGAAGATTTGTAACGGATTATTATAAAACTGTTAATTTTTATTATTCCATCGATCCTGTTATTTGATACTATCGCAGTTCTTATAGTAAGGATTATATTTTTACCCGACATGGTTTTCTAGCAAATGTCACGAAATATCATCTGTACACTTTTATAATCAGGAAAAGTGAAAACATTTGCATAATGACTTCCAGAAAATGATCGTGTAAAAATTTTACAGAAGATACAATGTCGAACAGCATTGACATCCCAATCAATGACTTTCACTCGCGAATGGATGTCAGTTCAGACGAAAATCTCAACTTTTGTATGTCCTTTCATTAGCTCCGACAACTCTCTTTTGGAACACTAATTTCACCGCCATAATTCAGATATTTGAAATGAAAAACTGTTCAACTTCATGCCAAAGTGCGAGGACCTTAAACAACAAATGAATGAAGGCAGCTTAGTTCACAGTAACACGATTTTTGTCCCTTAAAATAAGTTGCTTGCATTCCAGCACGTTCTCGCAATTGTCATCCTCACCTATCTGTCCCAATTAAGCATTAAATTTCATTTATTTAAGTGAAAATTCCTTTCGGCGATCAATTGACCTGAATAATTACGTTTCACATTTTAGAAAGTCATTACTAGTTGAGTAAGCTAATTACACCTTCATTAGTTTTTTCAGCGCAATTTCTTTCACGACTTGATATCCTATGGGCGGTACTGAGCTAATCCTCTTTTATATTTCACGTTGTTCTGTCGCCTTTTTATGACCCATTAAAATTATTATTTTAACCATTTTATCTTTAATACTTAGTTTCGTATGGTGCTTAATAAAACAATTACCTTACTTGGAATTTAAAACTAAAAAAGCTCTCCCCTTGGGTAATGTTAGCTTTTACTTTTTATCAGGCAGATCACGTTTTCCTTCTGTTTCGGTAGGAGAACAGGGAGGAGTAATTCGCACCGGAGATCTCTTCTAATGGTGCCTTTTAAATAGCAGTTTCACATTGATTAAAACTAATGGCAAGAATAATAATAAGCTAGAATTAAAGAGGATGGAGACGTTGATGGATCGACCACGCATATTGCTCAAAATATTAAGAACAACGAATGATTGAGTTGCACCCATCTTCTACTTCTGTTTTCATTATGAGTGACAGTCCAATAAACAGCGCATTTAACAATGAGCGAGATATTTTGAATCTGTTTTTAGTGGTTTCAAAACATTGTATGAAACCACTTAACGTTTATTCAGGACTGTAGACAACAATGCTACGTGGGATTACTTTGTATTGTTTGCGTGGTACGGAAACCCTCTGAAGCAACTATGAAAACAATTTTTTTACGAACTGACAAAAGGAACTATTTTATTAACATGTTTATTGAATTCGTTTTCAATGAGTATGATGGCCTTTTGTGATTCTCCCATATCTTGAAAGTATTTGAAAACGAACAATACTTCCAGAAGGGAAGTTGTATACAAAAAGGGTGATTTCGTAAGTGGCTCGCTCTTTCACAGTAATTTTAAAATAGTCTCTTCGTTTGATAAAATCCTATGAAATGAAGACTTTAAATTCTGATTTATCCTGAGTGTTTTTATTATTAATATTTTCATCATCTACTAAATGATGAAAATATGAATTTTCATCGTCTACTAAGCATTTCAAGTTCCATTTGAATACACTAAAACCACTTTTAATAACCAATATTCTAATAATATTAATGAAATAATCAATTATTTAATTCCAACAAATTCAACTGCAAACAGAGAATGGCTACATTTAACCCAGTATAAGATTTCCTTAGGCTACTTTGGGTTAACGAACACCACTTTCTTATTATGTCTTCATAATTTTAATCCTTAAGAATACGTAATTCTTTATTTTTCATATTTGTTCATAGGATTAATTAAGATTATAAGAAATAAAAGTACTGTGAAGACAGTGTACGTAACACGCTAGAAATCATTACTATTGTTGCTAGTTTTTAAAAATTCTGTTTACTTATTGGATAATCCGTTTTAGTTCAGTAACCACTGTTGAAAAGATGGATAAGATTATGTTAGCCATAAAGCTCGATGTGAAAGCCTCCTAATTAAGCCTTTAACTAACTTTCAAATACTTAATGCAGATTTTAAAAAACGCATGTCCAAAAATTCAATATTTTGCTTCGAATTTATGTCAATTTAATCTTATAATGCCTTCTGTTGTTGCTTTAGTCGGTGACTACAGTCGTACATGTCTTTCTATTGTTGACACGACGTTTATGTAATGATCCATCGCAACGCTGGCGATAGTAGCATACTTGATATTTATTTTAATTTCAGTTGTTTCGTGAAATTGGTTAAAATTTTATCAGAGGAAAAAGTATGTGATGGATAGCCTACGCAAATACTAAGTATCGGTTCATTAAAAAAAAAACAAAAAAACTAATCGTGATTTTCAGGTACTAATGGGGAAAATGGAGTCGCATTATGCAAGTGACTTTAAAAAGCCAATCACTACTTAACTACATTCTGTTGCTCAAAAATATAACATATTCAAAGACACTACGGTCTCAAGAAAGAAATTATAAGCAAGTGAATAAATCCAGTCAGAATAATCTGCTAGCTAACTAAAGCAAAATAAAAGAGTAACTAGATAAAATATTCAGTAGCAAGTGAACAATTAAGCGAGAATAAAATATTTAAAAAGTTCTAACACACTGCACGCATCCCCTCCGGGACATGATAATGGAATTCGTTTTTCTGTATTTACTCTTGACAGTTATTGCATATTCTTTCCGTTTATGTCTGCAAATGCGAGAAGAGAGTATCTAATTTCGTTACTCATAAATGATAAAATGCTCTAGGGATTACAAATATTAAACTATTTAATTGCTGGCCATTTTTGAGTTGACTTCTGTTGCTAGCTTTCTTTACGTATTAACGTATTCTTTTTTAAATGACTTGAATTTCTCACACAACAAAGGATTAAGATATCTTTTTAACACAGAGAGATTGTAGCTAGATATACTTTGTCTAGCTACAATTTTTTTTATAGAAACAATTACAGATAGCAATTATACATGTATGTATTGTTACAAGTGCAATCTTCAACAGATGGACTGCACTTACCACGCTACCGGCCAAGACGTATATATACGTCCACATTTCCATGGATGCGAAGTGCACATTAAAGTTGTAATACCATTGATATTACATTGAAATTTATGATGGATACGAAGCTTTTGAGGGTGCGTATTTGATCTTTAATGGCCGGCAAGGTGGTTAAATAAACAAATCTTTTCAGGATAATCCATAAACAGCTTATTTTTAATGTAGTAAAATATAATATATTGCTAGGTAATATTTTTAGTGCACGTAATAATTTTTATGATTGTAATTTTAGGCATGGACTGATATAATTTTAAGAAATGCAAGTTTCTTAGTTAACAATTATTATTAATCTTACATAAGAATAAAATAGTTTTATATAATAAAACATAAAAAAATGATAATCAATGAAAATTCGTTAAAATAATCACATAACGAATTCTGTATTATTTATTTAAAGAATTAATCTTGACATTAAGAATTAAACTTTACAAATGTCCTTATACTCCTTATAAGGACTGGCTTAAAGGGTCGAAGCAAGAATGCTTTTCATCTTCCCCGTTATCTGTAGAGGACAGTGTAGGGATAAGGTGTTATTGAGCTATTAAAGCTCTGATCATGGCAGGAGAGTAACAGCAATAGCCGAGCCTCAGTTAGGACTTCATTGGCTACAGCATTGCTATCCATTACCCTCCAAGGATATTAATCACCGCATCTCACGGTCGATTCACACAGTCTACCATGGATCAATTTACAAATGTAATTGACAAGTGACAATTGACATTTATGTTTTTAGGGGTGAAGCAAAATGCTTTTCATATTCCCCGCTATCTGTTGTGGTTACAGTGAGGGTAAAATTTACGAGCAGTTTGCTCGCCCTGAATGGGCATAGAGATTATGCATCGTTATAGGAAGCTAATATAGCTTTTGGTCTTCTATATTTGAATATGTCCGTTGCCTCGTATGCCGCAGCTTGATGAACCAAATCGTTGGGATGTGTGGACGTCTTTAGGAAAAACTTGGATGCTAAGGATTGTAGAAAAGAGAAAATATAGGGAATATTTGTGTCTCTATGGAGTTGGTTGTTTCTAACATACCACGGGGCGTTCAGAATCATTCTCAAGCACTTGTTCTGCACTCGCTGTATTTTGATAATGTTAGTATTAGAGGTGTGGTTCCAGGCTGGAGAGGCATAGGTGATTATAGGACGAATCGTCATCTGGTATAGTTGCAATTTGATTCTGTTGCTGAGCTTGCTATTTCTGTTAATTAGCGGATAGATCTGAGCGATGGCTAAAGATGTCTTTGCGCATGCAGACTTCATGTGTAGGTCGAAAGATAGCTTTTTGTCGAGAATTACACCCAGGTAATTAGTTTCTGTCTGCCAGGGAGTTTTAGTATTGAATAGTAACACATCTCCTGCAGGAGACACTGGCCTTTTTGAGAAAAGAACGGCTGAGCTTTTCAGGGGGTTGACTTCCAATCTCCACTTGGAGAACCAACCCTCCTGCTTTAGAAGGTTTTCTTGAAGCTTTCTTGAAGATCTGGTTAGTATTGCCGTATCGTTCGCATACAGGGCCAAAATGGAAGTCATCGGATTGTGTGGGATGTCTGACATGTATACAGAAAACAGCAATGGAGATCCCTGCGGCACTCCAGCAAAGATATGGCGTTGGGACGATGTAGAACCGTTGATTTTAACTTGCATTGATCTATTCTGAAGAAATGAATGGATTAGATGAACCAGTTTTAGTGAGGTACCGGCTGAGATAAGTTTGTGCAGGAGTCAAAATGCCAGATTTTGTCCAATGCTTTGGGGTCTAGGAAAACAGCTCCTGTGCACTGGCGCCAGTTGTAACTGGTGGTGATGTATTCGACAAATCTGTGGATTTGCTGAGTAGTACTATGTTGTTGCCGAAAACCAAACTGTTCTTTAGGGAGGATGTTTAGGTCATTTACTGAGGCAAATGTAATTTTGTTTTGTTAAACTTATTAATATAATCTCATCATCATCATCATCAAATTCCTGCCATGTACCCTCAAGGGGTGTACAGGATATGACAGTACTACATGAAAAAATTACATCATTACTAACTTCCTATCTACAATTTTCCTCCAAATCAGTCTGTTACTTGTCAAGACTCTAACATTATCAGATCTTACATTTCTATCGTCTAAGGCACTTTTAATATAATCTTTAGATAAGAAATAAAATGGTGTATTGTAAGAAAGGTAACATTCATTAAAATTCATAAAATATTTATAAAACTATCATAATAGAAATAATTCCAATACTTACGTTAATATATTATTTAAAGTTTCTATGATTTATAGACCACAGTGTAGGCAATAATGTCTGGTCATTAATATTGTTTTCAAAAATTTATAAATGGGACTCAGTTTGAAGTACTGTATGCGTTTTCATTTAGGTGAACTTTGCTTAAAATATGGAAATAATGTATCAGTATGATACAAAAGAAAAAAAAACTATTGGATTTTTAAACAGATATTTCCTAATTGCCATAAGTAGTAAGCATCCCTTGGGATGAATTCGCTTATGCAACACAACACTATAGAGCAGATATCTAATTTTACACACTTTCTCCCTGTCGCGAACAAGCTACATTTACAAGTGACCGACGTCCCCTCTCTCTTTCACACACACACACACACACACACACACACACACACACACACACACACACACACACACACACACACACACACACACACAGCGCAGCTAAAAACCCAAATATGCAAATATAGGACACAGGTGGCTCTCTCAGACACAGTTTTGTACTTCTGATTGATTGGAAGAGCGGAGAATTACGATCCCCCCATCCCATAACCACACCTGTGACCAGAGACTATTGTGTCCCTTCCCAATCACAAGACTCAGACATGCAGCATGCCAAGCAGCGGATGGGACCAGACTGTGGGGCTATGATTAGGAACAATGATTAAAACGTAAATTACATCAGTGAGCGGTAGGTTAACGTGAACGTACGTACTTAAACCCACGTGTGGCTAACGCAACATAATATCTTCTGTAGATATTGATGTGTAGCGGAAATATTGACGAATATAAAGTCCAGATGGTTCATCCCTTTATGTCCAGAAATGAAATATGAATCATTGGGTTTGCAGAGTGATTACATGAATTTCAATGAGGACAGGAGGTGTGCTTTGAAGCATGTTTGGATGGAAACACTTCTCTTGACCAAGAATTAGTGAGTTCTACAAAGATTAATAACGGTTTGATGCGTTGCAAAGCGAGTTCATTTGATAAAATGCTCGTAGGATAAGCAGCAGAATTACGAACACTGAAATCTGCGTGATTTTAAAGGACAGTTCAATGTAAGAATGAAATTTTTTAGTTCTACAGGATTTCTTATATTTTAAGAAATCCTGTAGAAAAAATTTTATATCTTAAGGTATTGCTTTTATCTTCTTATTAATTTTAGAAATACATTTTAAGAAACGCATTTCTAATTCAGTCATAAGATTGATAAAACATTTTGTTTCATTGGTAGGTGTCTTCTGAATTTAAAATAACAAAGATCATTTCCAGCATATTTCAAAATAAATCATCACACTTTATCAATAAACATCAACTAATCTGCCTTTTATCCATGAATGTGACGTCAAACAAATTTTGAAGTGCATACGTTTTCGCATAACGTTTTTAATGACTAGATGTATTATTATTCTACGAAAGAAATGGTGTTGAAAGTAAAGTTCGTTTACTTTAGAAATTTAATTTTAGAAATGCATTTTAAGAAACGCATTTCTAATCCGATAATTTATATAATTTAATTAGTTTAATTTAGTTGGTTCACGTTCAAGTGAACAAACTAAATTAAACTATTCAAGAGAAATAACAGAATTCGGAGTCTGGTGGGAATTCCGGATAACAATTTTTCATGTATTTATTTCTTCCTCTATAAAGAGGAAGAAATAAATACATGAAGATTTTAACGTCTATTTTGATCCTTATTTGGTTATAAAATTACGCGCATAATTAAGAATTGTGTTAGATCTAAATATTCATTAGTTATTGTCCTTAACCAAGAAAACCATCTCTTCTGCACAAGGCAATTTAAATAAATTAAAACCAAATCAAAATTGATAGTTATTTCCGAAGTATTTTGTATATTTACTTAGATACTTATTTTATTTACTTAATTATTAAGAGTACCGGACAAATGATTTTTTATAATCTAAAAAGACGAATTGGTTGAACATACGCTTAAACATAAAATAAAAATGCTTTTTCCAGTTCTTTTGGCGTTTTGAAATCGAAATCTTGCATGAAGGTTGTGATACAGTATACATTAGGATTGAGCTTGTATACCATAAGTAGCATCAACATTCACACTGCAAATATCTGGCTTAAATTGGTTTCCAAAGTTTTTATCGATCTTTAGAAATACGTCTGTATATTTATTCAGATTCAAAGAAAAGACGGTTGGTGATACATAAGTAAAGCCAATCTCTAAAAATTAAGACGATCCCTAGACTACTCCATCGTGGGCGAAAGACCGTCCATCTCAGCGTTGGCTCCACTCAATGATGGCCTTCCACCCACCACCACCGCCGAGCAGAACCGCTCAAATTCCGAAGAAAAGCATTCACCGACAAAGCCCCTCACCGGAGACTCAAATTGCTCCCTTAAGGCAAAAACTTTAGGAGAGCGAACTCAAGCTCTCGAATCTCAGCGTACATTTAGTCGCCTCTTACGACAAGAAAATACGGTGATACGTAAGTAAAGCCAATCTCTAAAAATTAAGACGATCCCTAGACCACTCAATCGTGGGCGAAAGACCGTCCCTCTCAGCATTGGCTCCACTCAATGATGGCCTTCCACCCACCACACAGCCACCACCGAGCAGAACTGCTCATATTCTATTCTATTCCGAAGAAAAGCATTCACCGACAAAGCCCCTCACCGGAGAATACTATCCCGGGAGACTCAAATTGCTCCCTTAAAGCAAAAACCTTAAGTGAGCGAACTCTCGAATCTCAGCTTCCAATTAGTCGGTTCTGAACGTGAATAGGTTTATATTATTTGTTAGATGTTAGATATTATTTATTAGAAGCCAGCTTTTCATGAAACATTTCTTTTACTTATTTTTATCTTTTTTAAAATAAAAAGGTGTCTTTATGATATTTCTATTTAAGAACAAAATCCTTAAAAAATAGCAATAATTTATCATAATTTTAAAAAGTTTATAAAATGCATCGATTTCTTATTTTTATGATGATTTTTTGGATTTTTTCATGATTTTTTTTCTTTTTTGGAAGCATTAGTTATACGTGTTTAATTACTGTGTTTATTCAAAACGTTTCATTACGTCACTTCCTATTAGTAGAGAAACGATTTATTTTATTTCCCAGTTTTAAGAGTGATATGTAGTGCTTTTGTTTATAATCCCTGCACGAGCATGTGGAAAGTATTACATTTACATTTATTTTTTTTCTTCCCCAAAACACACACAAATACAAAATTAAGCTAATGGTCTTTGACAATCGTTGAAGACATTGCAACAGTCTGGTATCTCTCTCTCTCTCTTTCTCCCCCTCCCTCCCCATGGCGTATTGTTTAATTAGTTCTTACCCAAACAGAAGAAACAGAGAAATATCCACTACAGCATATTTGAGTAGCACGGGCTTGATTACGTATGATGAATAACTGTGTGTATTTCCTGTTTGTTTAATTTAGACGCGTCCTCGACAGAGGTACGTTTAAAAAAAAAAGTATCTTAAGTGTTTTCTCTTGCTTTGCCAAGAAAATAAAAATATACCTATTACAGTTCTTTCCTTACTGTTGGCCAATACATCGCACATCCACAAATACCTTAGGATTACTAAGGTATTTGTCATTTGTAATTCTACTACATAAAATCACACAGTGGGATTAAAGCAGGTTACATGCAGGATCATCTGCACGGAAAGGTATATTTTAAACTTAAAAAAAAAAAAACTGATTCTGATAAAGATGATGAAAACTGATTTATGACAGAATTACAAGGATAACTATTGTGGTGCAAAATTATTTTAATGAGATATGAAAAAATAGTTCGCATATTTAATAAATTAGCATTTGTATGGTACTTCACGCACCGAATTGTTGGAAAAGTTTGTATTGTGGGCGGTTTAGTTTCATCAGAATATGTTCTCAAGACTAATTTTTAAATATTATAAGCAAAGCGGTTATTACACGAGGTGATGCTCCTCTGCTTAGTAAGAGGTAAGAGATGATCATCTTCTGGATCATTGTTATTCAGTCGATACATTGATGCTATTAGGAAGGACATGAGAGAAGTTCGATTGTCGATGATGACGCAAAGATAAGCAAATCGTTAAATGCCCTTCATTCCAATTAATTCAGGGATACTACTGATATGCAACAATCGCATGACTTGAATTGACTGAAGATGTGGGTGAATGATAATCACTATCAAAGGTTATGCGTGCCAAGTTAACGCAGTTTGGCGTTACATCATGAAATTTCCAACTGTATGTTATAATGGTGGCTAGGAATCTCGAAATTTTGGTAGATAAGAAGTCGAAGTTCAAAGATCACATAACAAAAACCAAATACAACTACGAGAATTGATAATTGCAATACTGAAATGAAGAAGTGAAGATTAAGGAAGTCATTTTGCCTCTTGATATGGCCTTGTTATTACTGCACCCTGGTCTGCTGTGCACAGACCAGGGCGCAGTAATAACAAATATGACATCTGAATTGTGGAATGCACATTATGAGAAAAGAATGAGAATATTTGTAGTGAGGACAACAGGAGAAAGGGGGAATTATATAATACAGACTCATAAACTTCTAAAAAAAAAAGGGTATTCTAGGATACCGGTTGATAGAATTTTTAGTTACATGAAAGGTGGAGAGAGGACAGCAGATCATCTATGGAAGTAGAATTTGTGCGTGGTTAAGAACGGGGATGAGAGCTAGATTTTTCTTTCACAGAGCAGTGAGTGAAAGAGGTTTGTCTGGCGAAGTGTACTAGATGATTTCTCTTAAAATCATCTAGTACAAATGATTTTAAGAGAAAGTATGAGAGTTGGTGTGGGTAAGGCATCGTCTCCCTTGATGAGTGATTGACTCCGTGGAGGTCTCTGATAATGATGATGATATTCATACATCTCTACGATATTTGAAACTACGGTCTTCGGCGGTAGAGAGAAAATTCACTCACATAGGCATCGATGCCCGTGGTGACTTCAGTCGCTTCCCGATGTGCATATTAGTTTAATTTGAGAATTGATTTTATATGGTCAAAATTTCCCCTAGACCTACATTGTAATTTCTAATTTCGTCTAGATAAATATGGCGTAGTAGATGACACACAGAAGTTTCTCACTTCGCCAAATAAAGGATATACAGTTGGCTTGAATGGCGAAATGGAATTTTGAAATCGTAGGCGCTCAGACAAGAGAGTTGTGAAATATTTCAGAGAACTACGCAAAGCTTGTTACTGACGTTCAAAGTTTGCTCGTGGCAGTAAAAAATTATTAAACCCTTTAGCGGTTGAAGATAATACCGGGACAACTAATGCAATGATGTCAACTGTATTACCTGTTAGATGTCTGTGTGCTCCATTTATTTTTGGAGATGAACAAACTTTCTGGGGGGGGCAAACAATTCCGCTAATAATAATGATACTGATTAACAAAGAAATGGAAATGCTACTGGCATTCTAAATGGATTTCGAATCCGACAAATCAAAGAATGCGTTTTATTTTTCCGAGTGCCTGCACTGCAAAAACCCTTTACATATCGCTATACAACGATATTGTTGAATAATAACATATGAAGCTACACTGGAAATCTTGAGTCGTTTCTCGATTTCTTTTTCTAGACAATGTTAATCCATTTACAAATAATCGAGAATTAGTTTATAATTGAACGTTTAATTTGCTTCTTTGAAACTGCCTTCTTACTTCCATATATGTACTTTAATCTCTAGGCCAATGAGACTTATTTGAACACAAAAGAGTCTGCTTTATTTTAATTTGCTGTGGTTTAAGCTGTTCGTAGAATATTCTTTTTAACTCGAGGAATTAGAGAATTAATAATTTTCTGAGAATGGCAATATTCGTATTCGTATAATGAAATACTTACCGTCTGATGCAATGACGCTGGGTTATTTACAAGAAGAAAATAAGAATTAATAAAAAAAAATATATTCCAATAACAATAACATCAACGAAAGCCAACCTATTGACATTTCTTGTGGATAATCCTTTGCTCTTTGGCATCCTTAATAATATTATTTCAATATCGACACGAAAGTGAATGAAAGATGGTTCTGCCACTTGCAAGCAATTCATTTTAAATATTAAATTTAGTACAGATTTATTATGAAGTATTTATCAAGATGGGTTTGGGAGAATAAAGAGGTTTATGATCCCGTTAAATACCCTTCATTCCAATTAATCACCTCAGTGAGTTAAAGAACGGAGAATTAAGAAGCTCACATTTTTGTATAAATGCAATGTTTCATATAACTAAGCAGTATACACGAGTATCTTAATTCTTCTTATCTTACAAAGAATTAAGATATTTGCATGTAAATTAAGATACTTGAAGTAATATATTTGTAGAATTTCACTTCTCAATTCAAGCAATAAATTTAACTGCAGCTTTATGGAATTATGCCTTTCGATAAGTGCATAATTTATGCTTCATTTTCCTTTATTGTGAAAAATTTACTAAAGCTATTTCTTCATCGTTTCGAATTTTTAATAAAAGTCTAGAATTCTTTTTTTGTAAATTGTAGCTGTTCTATAGCTTCATGCGTAAAACTGACACAAAAGCCAACAATATATTAGGTTTTGCCTCAGTGTTTATGATATCAGCACCCCCCATTCTACTCCGCCAGATGGCACCCGTATCATGATGAAAACTAGTACGAAAGATACGAGAGATTTATGACATACTGTTCATTTGCAGTTGTTGATCGACTTGGACAACGGACGTGATTTGATGGACTTCGAGAAAGGAATGATTGTAAGTAGCGGTTGAGAGAAGATGTATCCAGGAAACTGCCCACTATTGTCAACTATTTGCGGAGTACTGTGGTTAAAGTTTCAAGAGTGGAAGGATACTGCACAGAACAACAATCGCCAGGGAAGTGGTGACCATCCAACCCCCCCCCCTCCCCATCAGCGTTCGTGATGAACACCGGTTATGTCGCCTTGTGCAAACCCACAGGCAATAAAGTGTGAAATGGCTGTCTGTAGAATTAGATCATTGAATAAATGCTGTTGTTTTCCAAACTATAATCGAACGTATTCTGCTTCAATGTATGTGCTTCCAAAGTAGGGCAAGGCACTCATGATTACACCTAAATCATTTGACAACTATGTCTACTGTTTATATTTGAATGACGTCATTGGAACATTGAACAATGGAAAAAATAGTTGCTTCCGAAGCGAGATTCATCCGAATCTCGAGAAGTCTATGTGTTGTATGGACGGTTAGTATAGTTGGGCGAAATCCTGAAGGAAACTCCCTGATTTTTTTCTCAGGGTTCAGCAGTAATGTTATATACGATATATTTCCTCCCCCTAAAAAGTTTGCATAAAATACAGAATTCGAATCACTACAATTATCATAACATAGCTTGTTTACATTGTGAAAATAAAATAAATTCAAGCTATTTCTTCATCATATATTTTCAACAATCCAGAGCTTGGAAAGCTGTATTGTTGCCTGTTTATTATGTAACATTGTTTATTAACAATAACCCAGTTTTCCATAACAGAGTTTACAAGCCATTTTATAATTAAATCCATCGATTCACAAATTTAAATCTTTTAGATTAAAATATTAGCTACCTTTGGGTAATTATTTCTTGCAATGTTAGAAATGTGCCAAGTCTATAATAAAATACATCTACCCGCATAATTTTTAAAAACTTTTCATTAACTTTTGGTTCCTATATTTTGAATTATCTTAGTAGGGATTTTCTGAGCCATATTAAAAAAAAAAGTTGTAAATCCAAATGTCTCCTGTTTTCTTTTTACATTTTTTTCTACGTTTCATAAAATTAGATTTCTTTCGTTCGATATCCTTTATTTTTGGTTAATTCAGTTTCGCCACCTGAAACAGAAGTCTTCCCGTAAAAAGAAAAAAAATATTCAACTCTCATCGAAGTTTTTTTTTTCTTTCCTAATTTTTCTACAGGAAGAAAGTTACGTATTATAACCCACAACAAACTTCAGTAAGTATGCATTGAGATAGCAAACGTATATTTTCCTTCTAAGGTAAAATAAACTTTAATTCAATATTATCTTCAAATATAAGAAGAAGAAAAAAATGTTCATTTAAACAAAAACGTGGAATTCTCTGAAAACTCTGTTCTTTGCTTAAGGAAACCTATCAGTTATAGCAATCCACCGCTGAATAGCTGCTACTCCCCCTGAAGATATTGAAACTTAATGACTACTATACATTCACTGGCTCAGACCACCTTGCTACGATCAGCTGGAGGGATCGTATTGAAGAACACATTAGCGAGCGAGTACTAATGTCCATACCTGGAGGTTAGATTAAACCAATTTCTCCCCGAATTCCCTGAAGGGCAGAACAATGCACGCTGCAAAAAAAGATATAAATGAGTTCCTGAGAGTAGAAGCGTCTATGTTTCATTAAGAACACTTGCGACTGGTCTTGTTATATGCGTTCTCAAATAGGAAAGTTATTCAAAAGATCCATATCCACTTCCTTTAAACAGTTGCAAAGTTTTGTTTAAGAAGAGAGTCGTGAATGTTTCTTTAATACGTTTCAGAGAAATGCAGGAATATTCTTACTTCTTTTTTTTTTTTTTTAATGGAGAAGAGTTTGTGTATTCTTAATTTGGAGTGAGTAAAGTAATTTTGTTCGTGTGAACTGTTTATTTTTTTTTATATGAGAATAGAAAGTATGTAATCCGTAGTCGCAAGGCATGTGGGGTCATTCTCTTGGGGTTGTTTAGGATTTCCGCTAAGGTAGTTATGAATAGTAAGCATCAGTGTGTTATGCCTGACAGGCGCATACGTTCTCAGGACTTTTCGTGGATTTGGTGAAAAAAAAAAAAGAAAACCCTGAAATGCCACCTCTTTTTTAAATGAAATTCCTCTGCAATTTCTTCCCTTTTAGGTGGAAATCGCTCGGCTACTGAGCACTTCGTTATTGGGATTGCACAGAAATTCAACTAAGTCTGCTCTTGTCCACTTACGCACCACTTCTTCCATTCATCGCATTTGTAACATTTTTAAATAATAAATTTTAAATAAGAATAAACATT
This sequence comes from Typopeltis vanoorti, assembly GCF_054136105.1. NCBI lineage: Eukaryota > Metazoa > Arthropoda > Arachnida > Uropygi > Thelyphonidae > Typopeltis > Typopeltis vanoorti. Next base: position 107,363,471 of record NC_143556.1, on the reverse strand, counting down.
GTTTTCTATTTCTGACTTTTGCTGGATATACAAATCCATGTTCATCCAAAATAAATTTTGAGTTTTTTTGCGGCATCCACAGCGACTTCCAGATTAGCAAAAATAAATAAATAAAAATCCCTCCGAAAAAAATAATTTCTTAAATTAAGTTTTATTTCATTTCATTTATTTAGCCAAATATACTTAATCCTTTTGTCACAAACTCTACATTCTCCACTCAAAAATACACTTTGAGATCTCTGAAAGACTTATGTGGCAAATGGCTTGAAATGCGTGACTATTAAGTCACGGAATAATTATTTTCAGAAATAAAAAAAGGACAAAATATTTGTTTAAATCAGGGATTTCAATTTCAGTGCGTATTACAAAAACTTAGTGGGGATCCGTCCTGCGTGACCCTGTCGGAGAGGTGATACTCCTCTAAAACGTATAGGCCGCTATTCGATTTCTGAGAAAATCGATGGAAATAATAGGAATAGACTGACTTTATTTATATCTTAGAAATCTCCAGATGCAGAAGAAAATTTTCTGCCTTTATGAATTTCCTGTTCAAACATCCGCTCTCTTTTACACACAGACGTTTATTTTTCTCCACATTTACAATGAAGATGCATAAGATCAAATTAGCGTCTTTATTTCATTCAGTTACTTTTTTTTTTATTTTCGCCTGGAAGAGATTGTTCGTTTTCTCATGTATTATTACAATTGTAGGCAAATGATGCATAATTCCAACCTCGAACAGGAAAAGCACGTGCACCACTCAAGAATTTCCCCCTCACTTGACCTTTTGGAGGTGATTGCACTTGCACTGCCGTGAATTTCCGAAATGGAGTTCTATACTCCTTTCCTGCTTTGGTTTGCAATGAAGATATGAGAACTTCCTTCGATTGCTTTCGGAGATCTCCCCCCCCCCCCCCCCAAATCCTAACTGTTTGCTAGATCATGGTAGCGTCTTTACGCTCGGAAACAGGAAGTAATTAAGGAGAGTTCGTAACGTTGTTGATAAAAAGAACCTTAAAAATGTAAATAGTGACAGCAGTGTCAGAATTTGATTTCAAGTATTGTATTGTTGTCGTCAGACATTGTTACTCAGTTTTTCTCAGTCACTTCAGGCATTGTTGCCTCCGTTATAATTTGCAGGCTTATTAGAAGTCATCAAATATCTGCATCGAGGAATTCATTTAAACCCATCCTTATCTTTTGATATGGCTACGAATTTTATAACATTTTAACATTAGGAACCTTCGAATATCCTTATTAATGTGTGCATTACCGAACTGCTTTTGTGTTTTAACAGTTTGTCTGCATTTATTTCGCAGCAGTTTAAACTACCCTCGCTCTGCTGTTTAAAAATACTTCCACAGTCTTTCTTTGAGAGAGATCATTTTGAAGTCAATGATGACAATGGTGCGTTTTTTGTTTAACTCGAGCACGCCCTCTACTATACCAATTTAATAACTTCATCGCACGCAAAGTGAGAATTTGTGAACATTTGGGTTGCTCTCCATCACGTCTGAAAACTGAAGAACGGGTTTAGAGAAACGTAAGTGAAGGAAATGGTTTAAGTAAATGAAAATTACCAATTAACTGAACCTGAAACGATTTTAGAGGAGAAAAAAACTAATCCAAGCGTTAAATTTTAATTAAAGTATTTGCATGTCTGCTATACCACTCACAGCAGCACAAATCAACGGACTATTTCTGATTTTTTTTTCTCTCTTTCAAGTATGATTAACTCGTGTACTTTGTGTTCCCTTGCAGTCCTGGAAGCGGAATTTGCCAACCTTAAGGATTTCTTTTAGACAATCATTTCTGCTAATGGCGGAACCTTCGGTCAGTTTTTATGGGGTGCTACACCTCTCATAGAATGGTTAGGGAGGCGCTAATTACGGTCGTCTAATGAGTTCCCCAATACCTGCTCTGCAAAGAACTGCTTAGTAAGGTATAATATACATCACGCGCTAATTTAACGAAGGGAAAGAATTCCCACAACTTTTAACGAATTTTTTGAGCCACAGAATACCACTGAAAGCATACGCCTTCCAAGTAACATTGTAGAATTGAACTTAGAATTTTATTAATGTTATTTTAATTAAAACAGTATCCAAAGAATGTTGTGCTAGTTCGCTTTTTAGGCTTCCCGTACCGAGCGGTTTTATTTATTTATTTTTTATTTTTTTTTTTTTTTTTTACCAACGTGGTCTGTCCACGTTGGTCAAAAAAATGTTTATCTTCTATTATATGAATTGAAAGATAAGTACCCGAGTAGTACGGTCGACTTTGATTCGAGAAAACATTGGTTCGAATCATATGTAGACGCTAGGAGTATTGAAGGACTTTTCAGTTGAAGGTGAGCTAGCAATGGTGGAGTAGAAATTCTTTCTCTTTGGAAGAAAGACAAATTATCCATTCATAGACATTTACATTTGGATGTTTAAATTGGTGGGTTTATAAGGAGTTAAATGATTTAAATGTATCAGTCCGTTTGGCCTAATACGTTAAAGAAAGGTAAGAGGGAAAATAAGATTAATAAAAATCTTTTCTTGTATGTACTAAGTTTCGTTAGGTAAGATTCTGTGCGTTGCAGAATAGCTTTTCAGTAATGACCTCAGCGCATTTCAGTATTCTGGGTTCATCATCCAAGTATACATACACTGTATACATATCATGTATACAGTGTTATAAGCAAGTAAATACTTATTAAAAGTACCCCATACTCGCCTTTATGTTCTGTAAGTATGGAATTTTGCAGCAGTGATAGCATGAAAATAAGCACGAGGCCTGTTTTTTTTTTATTTTATTTTTATTTATTTATTTTTTTAAACGTCTTATCTTTATTTTCAAGTTTTATCTTATATTTAAAGAATAAAATACGAAACCAGTCCTTAAATTATGCTCGAATTGTTTGAGTGCATGAAATTATTTTATTTACTTTGATATTATGAACATTTTTTCCATAAAAATACGCGGATGGAACTACGACATAATGCAATTCTATTTCCCTTTCTTTATTAAGTACTGTTGGTGACCCAGGTATGAGCTCCACCGTAAAAACTCAATGAAATAACGAGGATCATTTTCTGGAAATTTCAAACTATGTGGTTTATTTTCTGGTGAGAGGAATCTTACATGAAAACATCGCAGTAGCAGAAGCAGCTCGTATTTGTCAACTCAGCAGCATGCATATCACTACTAAAGAACAACCGTTAACTCGTAAATCAACTGTAATGGAGTTTCAAGCTTCCACTCCGATTAACGATCACTTTTATAGGTCTCTTGAACAACATCCCTTTTCCGCCCACTCTTTCATATCTTCAACCACGAATAAAATACATTTAAACGGTTTACGAAACTTTGGCCATTTCCAAAACAAACTATAACACCATCGCGAAAATACGTAGGGACCTTAGTCGTTTGCTGAACAGAGCCTACTTTAATTATTTTTCTCGCCCGAGAAAGGTGCTAAACTATTGTACATTGGACCGCTCTAGAGACCAAACCTGGAACATTTTTCAAGCCACTTCAGTCCGCCACTAAATACGGCAATGATCTCATCCTCCACCTGATTTACGTAAATCTACATTGAGGTTATTATAGCAGCCCATAGACGGAACTGCACTTAAAAACATTTTTAAAAAATTAAAAAAAACAAACAAAAACATTTTATGGCTAATATCTCGTGTTTTTTTTTTTTTGCAAAGAAATAGTTTTTATATTCAGCACGAAACTCTTGTAGTTTCTCTATTCGGCTTTGAAATAATGTTGGATTCAATATCCACTTAATTTGAATAATTTTGCATCGTCGAAGTAAAGCCTTTTGGCTCTCTTTTTTTCAGGCCTTCTTTTATTATCGGCACTGCCCTATTACAGCCATTTCACTGATAATAATGTAATTATAATATTCAAGTCTTATTATCGGTTCTAAGAAATTACAAAATTTAAATGTCGTACTTTAACTGTTGATCAAACTATAAACAATAAATAATAAAACTAAACGAAATAAAGTTTAATAAAATGAAACAAACTATTATTAAGCTGATAGCGTAATTGACATTAGATACCATTAAACATATCAGATATTTTGGTGTTATTATTGGACACGACATAGCACACATAGGCTACATATTGGAGATAAGAAGGGACTCCAGATGCTAATGGATGGCAATGCTGTAGCGAATGAAGTTTTAACTGAGGATCGGCTATTGCCGTTACCCCACCAAGACCAGAGCTTATAGCTCAGTAATACCCCATCCATCCATTCTCTACAGATAACGGGAAATATGAAATGCATTCTTGCTTCACCCATCTAGACAAAAGAATGAAAAAATACCTACATACACCGCTTACAAGTGTGTATGTGGTCTGAAACGTTGTCGGCCTCGACAATAAATATGGCAACACTATCGGCAAGATTTTTTTATTTAAGTTGGTACATCTGTCGTAAGCATCCATGTGAAATTGCAAATCATTCTATCAAGTAGTTTGTTTCATACAGCTGTCTGAAGCAAAAGTGTTGTCTGTATCCCTTGAAATAGATAAAATTGAGTATTGTGCGGTTATAAAATTCTTTCTAAAAGAAGGTTTAACGCCAAACGAAATTCGTTCGAAGTTCATAAACGTTTATGGGCACTCTTCTCCTTCGTTTTCGACAATTAAAAAATGCGCTGCCGAGTTTAAACGCGGCCGTACCAGCCTTGAAGATAATCCACTTGAAGGACGTCCAAAAAGTGTAACAACACCAGAAATCACTGATCAAGTGCACGATATGGTACTGGATGACCGGCGAGTCAAAGTGCGTAAAACTGCTGAGCCTATAGGCATTTCAAAAGACGGTGTAGGATATATTTTGCATGAAGAATTGCAAATGAAAAGGCTTTGCGCAAGATGGGTGCCGCGGTTGCTCACAGCAGATCAAAAACGCACTCGGATGAAATTCTCTGAACAGTGCTTGGAGCGTTTTAACAAGAATAAAACTGGTTTTGTGTGTCGATTTATTACTACGGATGAGACTTGGATTCACCATTACACATTACAATCCAAACAGCAGTCAAAACAGTGGACAGAAGCTGGTTGTTCAGCGCCAAAGAAGACAAAGTCGGTTCCATCTATAGGAAATGTCATGGCATCGGTGTTTTGGGATGCTAAAGGCATTTTGTTTATTAATTATCTTGAAAAGGGTAAAACAATAACTGGGAAATATTATTCGAATCTTTTAACTAGACTAGAGGAAAAAATTCGCGAGAAAAGACTCGGTTAGCAGAAGAAAAAATCATCTTTCATCAGGACAATGCATCTGCCCACAAAGGCGTTTTGGCAATTGGAAAATTAAGGGCTCTGCAATATAAATTGTTGGAACATCCAGCCTATTCCCCAGATTTGGCTCCCTCTGACTTCTATCTCTACCCAAAACTAAAACTCTTCCTCGCCGATCAGTGTTTTTCTTCGAATCAAGTGGTGATTGCAGCTGTAGAGGGGTATTTTGCAGATCTTAATGAGCACCACTACAGGGACGGATAATGGCGCTGGAGCATCTCTGGAATAAATGTATTAGTCTTATGGAAGATTATGTTGAAAAATAAAAATAATTTTGAAATTATAAATTCGTTTTTTTTTTTTTTCATTGTTAGGCCGTCCTCGTAATTGCTGATCTCAAAGTTTCTAATGCTGTTCTTAGAAGTTTATTAGAGTAAATAGAATTGAATTATATTTTTTCTATTGTGCTACAAGGAGGCCTTTATAATTCTGTTATGAATAAATCTTGATCTTAATAAAAATATCAAAATAAATTATTATACGAATTGAAAGAAGTGTAAAAAGAAGAGTGATGTTCTTGTTTCAATATGAATTATGATAATTCATATTTAGGATTGGAATTATCCGAAAATTATGTCATGTGGCCTTCTTTATGAAATACCAGTACTAGAACAAAAGTTAAGCCCATTTTTTTTCTTTCAAATATGATTTCTGACCTGCAGTGAACTTAACAGAGTTGCATAAGATGCCTTGCATCTGGAAAGAACCCGAGAGTCTCCGATACAGTGCCTTCAGATCATTGGGTTCAGTAGGCATAAAAAAAGCTATGGATATAATCTGAGCCAATCATTAAAAGCTGTGTTTCACAATCCCATTTGTATAGTGACGTCACTCCTTATCACAACTGTTCATCCTAAAACGTTATTTTTTAAATGTAGGACACAGTTAAAAAATAACGATTGATATCTAAAAGAAACAATTTTATTTCATTTATACATATAGAGCACCATTAGGTACAGAGCGTAATTCTCCAAAAGGTTCAAAACAAATGATAATTCCCAAACTATATTTGGAATCCACATGGAAGCATAATTTTAAAATTAAAAATCACGATAAATGATCAACTGTGATTTTTATGAAATGAAAAACAAAATAATAATGATCAATAACAACAGATTTCTAAATTCATAATTCTCTACTGAATAAATAAAACCATCTCTAAAAATCAGGCGATTCCCCGGACCACTCCCTACGAGTGGCCGAAAGACCGTCCCACTCAGCGTTGGCGCCCCCACCACCGAGCAGAACCGCTCATATTCCGAAGAAAAGCATTCACCGACAAAACCCTTCACCGGGCCGTGCCGGAAAACACTTTTCCCGGAGACTCAAATTGCTCCCTTAAAGCAAAAACCTTAAGAGAGCGAACTCAAACTCTCGAATCTCTGTGCCCCAGGGGGTAACAGCAACAGCTGAGCCTCAGTTAAACTTCATTAACTACAACATTGCCATCCATTACCCTCCCAGAGTTTCATCTACCTTTGTGAAAATTTCATTTTTCTATATCAGTTAATTTTTTATATTAAGGTGTGGGAAGTTTATAATCGGTTTATAAGATTTCCTACCAAATTTTATTTTAAAATTTATTATGTTAATTTTGCAAGTGAAAATATTCAGTATAATTTATAAACAAAATTTGTTTTTAATGAATAAAAAACAGATATTATTATTAATAAAAAAAGCTTTAAATCTCGTACTTTATTAAATCTCGTAGCAACGCTGCTATGAAATTCTCCCGTGTTAAGGAAGAGATTTTGAACACCCAGGAGTATCCAATAAACACCATTTCTGACACGATGAAAATTTAATCTCCGTTCTGTTGTGCTCATCGGTGTAATCCTAATACCGATACTTTACCTTCTCTAAAAGTTATTCCTTCTGACAAGCTGGTCATTTCATACCATTGAAATATTCTCATTTTTGGAGGGGGGAAGCGATCATGATGTCCCCCATGTTTACATCATTCCGTCTCACGGATAGTAAACTCTGTAAATTCCACGCGTTTTCGATATGGTGCATTTTTTCCCATCTTTCTACCCCTTTATCCATGCGGGCCTACTTGAAACTTTCAGAACGCTCCGCTTGACTTTCATATCGCATTCTGCAACACGTGCGGGGGAAATACGTTCCGTCGTTTTGCTACTTTAACGCTTTCTCGAAACACGCCTTCAGCCATCCCGAGGCCAACATTAATGATGGACTTGCTCAGCGACTTCCGAGCAATCAATTCGAAAACCGAATAAATCTCCCCTCGAATGCAAAGTAGGAGGGAGGAGAGAAAGGAAAAGAGAGAGAGAGAGAGAGTTAAACTATTGGAATTTTATCAACTGAATCGAAGTAGAAAGATTCGGGAACTCATAAAAACACGAAGTTATGGAAAGTAATTTCATATTTATATTTTATTGATTCAGGCAAATAAAACCAACCTCCTACCTCATTTATAACTGTGGATTACGCTTCCGAGTTATTCGCTTTACACGGCAATCCATTCCACTGAGAAGGTTACCAGAAACTTACACTCGCTGTTAGCAGTCGCTGAAATTTAATGTTTTTTTTTTGTTGTTGTTTTTTTTTCTCCTTCCCTTGAAAGCGCAAACATAATAAGATGAAGTCTTCTTTTTTTTTCCCCCATGTTTTAAGGGAATTGCAGTTCTGCGTGGGAAGTCGGAAACAAATGCTCTTTGACAAATACCCCTTTCTTATTTAAACTACTGATTCGTCCAGATCAACGTTAGATTTTGTTGTTGTGTTATCCAGGATCTTGACAACTGCCTTGAGAAATGGAGAAGACAAAAGACCACCGGGGAACAATTTTGATGGAATCTTCTACTGTTATGTTCTGATTTTTGCTACGAGGGCAATTCGGCGTCAAAAATAGAATATGTCATACTAACGATAGATTCGTGCAAAGTTCTTTGGAAAATCCTTTTTTGAGGGTAATCCTTTCGTAGTGTGATCGCACCATTTGCCCTTCTGTTGGAAAAAATGCAGGTTCGAAGTTTTCAATGGCCTTTCAACTGACGATGTTACTGCAGTAATACGAAAGCTACAAGATATTCTTCTTTGAAATAGACAAACTACTACAAAACATAAGTACGGAAAGTAAGTACTTGTCTCATGGAGTTAGTTGTCTTTTTTTTTTGTCTTAATTCAAATCAATACAAGTCAAACTCATATGGTTGTGCCAGTGTTTAAAGAAGCAGCCTGTCCAGAAGAATTACACGAAATTAATCCACGTAATAGACACTCATCGGTATTGTGACCTTAATTGCATACTTTTTAAAACAGCCCAACCCCCTAAAAAAAATTGCAGAAGAACTTGGAATGAAAGATAATTAAATTACTGGTATTAATTTAAGCTGCAGTAAAAAGTACAAATTTTTTCAATTGTAGAAAATTTCTGATGACAAGACTTATCAGAGTATTAGCTAACTGAATAAGGAACATCGATAAAGAATTGCTGCAAATAAATAATATATGTACAGCCTTAAAATCTGCAATTTGGATTATCTTGAAGAGTAATTAACACTTCATAACTAATTTTAAATGTATTTAAATCGCCGCTCTTTTTTTAAGCAGAGATTTGGGGAGGGGTATATGTCAATAGTTTAATTTAATGAGATTTAAATTTTTATATTTCTATTTATTGTATATGTAAACATCTACTCGACAACGACTGTTGGGACGTTTTATTAGAATGCGACTAGAATTTGATTTGTGTTACATTTTACACTTTCATTATCTTGGCAATATTTTGCCATATCGCAGCCACAAACAACACATAAAGCCGGAAGTAATGTCAACAATGAAAACGAGTTGCGCATTGGCCTGTACATTTTGGTTGCATTCCAGATTGTTGTCAAACTTACCGCATGTTATATATTATGCTCATCAATTTACAGTAAATGAATTTGAAAGTGATTTTAAGAACCTGCTGTTCTAATTACAATGGTTTCGTCCAGTAGGTTGCGGTTGATATATTTGGCTATCAAGATCTTGTTTGAAATTTAAGCATTTCACCTTAGTATTCGCGAAGACTTTACCACTTTGGGGTTAATAAGATGGGAACACATTGCTGAGAAGCTTTCCTAATGCACAAACCACCTGAATAAGAGAAGAGCGATTCGCTTGAAATGCATTTCACGATTATCTGCTGCAAATCCTCTTCTATATTCGCGCTGAATAATTAGACGAGAATTCCAACGACCTTCCAAATTACAAACGGTGAGCAATTTATTTCACCTTTCAGAAGTGATAGTAATCACGCGCAGGCACAATTAAGCAAGTTGGAGTCGTTCAGCATTGTTCCTTTCAGATATCGGCTGGGAGTCGTTGTTGCATGCTATCTTTGTTTCTGCTCATTAATTTTAGATTGCATTTACCCTCTGTACATATGATTTGAACGTGCGTTCATAAAATATTAAATGTAGCTATTATACTTAAATGCAAGCCATTAACATTTACTAAGTCGCATTTCCATTGGTCGTAATATTATGCAAGAAAAAAAAAATTCCGAGTTTAATATAATATGTAGAATTATTGTGTGAGACATCGAAGATTTTAGCATTTTCCTTAATTATAAAGAGTACAATCTCCACAGTGACTTGCTGTTATTGCAAAGTTAGTCACCCGAGGCTAAAACTAAATCGAAGTTCTACCTAATGTCAAGACAAGTATGGAAATCCTTGAAGATGAACATAAAAATATGCCCTTTTAATGCTATTTCTATAGGATGTCATTTATTTATTATTATTATTACTATTATTACTGCAGCTGCGTGACGTCACTATACAGAATGCTCTGAGATTATATGGTGGGTTCAGCTGTTATTTCGCAAATGATGCAGGATTTTTTTGTTTTGTTTTTTAAATTCGTTTTGCCTGTAGGTAGCATGCATATAATCATTCTGTTGTGGCGGCTTTATTCAATTTGGTATTCATATAATTTCAAACTTTGTTGCGTCATCTGAGTTTTGGTTACGGCAACATTTGGGTGTCAAAACATTCGGTAAAATGTTTCGAAACAATACAAAATGACATATTACGAATACGATGTAATAAAGTGTATCTCAGAAACTGCTATACATTCGATAGTATAATAAATTATTTATTCTGCAATGAATGTCATTGCGAAATACAATTCACGTGAATTTTCATACGTTTTGTTTCACTTCTGTACAATCCTGATGTGTTTCTAATCAATGACACTGAAAATAGTCTGTTAAACCTTTAACTATGATGAATGACAAAATTTAGCATACCAAATTTCATTAAAATCTGTCGAGAGAAAGCATGTATTCGAAAAAAAAAACAATCTAATAGATTCATAATAATCTTTCTTTCTTTCTTAATCCTCTTCTCCTATTTTATTTACGGTGTTCACGAGGTCAGTTTGCCTGCTCTCGAGAAACCCGAGTTTCCGGATTAAAAAGTCCCTACCCCGTTATGAGACCGCTTAACTCACCTTTCGTCGAAAGAGACCAGATAAATTGTTCCTCACGTCACTGACGGGAATCGAACCCACGTCTTTCGGACCAAGGGGCTTCGTCTATAACGACTCAGCTATGGAAGCTCAAGAAGAAGACGACGACGACGTCTTAGCGTCACATTTCAATGCTGCATTAACAAAATCTGTAATTGGAATGCATTACAGTAGTTAATATACTTGCAAGAATTTAATTTGAATTTGTTCTTCACGATCTCAGATTATTTCTCGTTAGTTATAACGTCTGGAGAGAGATCACGGGACACGTAGACGTGTCACAATGATGTTCACTAATCAAATCAAGGCACTATTTACAAGCACTTTTGCCTAAGATTTCACAAGATTCTAACGATGAGCTTCAGTGTTGATAAAATTTGACTATTACGTATTTATTAATTATTAGAAGAGGAGTATAAGATATTTATTTAGGCAGATTAGAAAAGTAAGAAAAAAGAAAGAAATTAAAACCAAAATGACGCCGCGACCATTCTAAATTCACATCCAAACGGTGTGTGTTTTTCTATTATGATAAAACATTAAACAATAGCATAATGAAAACATCTATTTCGATGTGTAAGGTTTCTTCTAAATCGAATAGGAATAATTTTGTTATCTATACTTTTTCAAATAATCTTTAAATAAGATTTTTTCAAGTATTTCTCCCTTACTTTCATTTGAAAGTTTTATGTGCTTCCTACCCACGAGAAGTGCGATCTTATAGTACAATATTATCATTAGTGGAGGGTGAATATTTTTATGTTTATTAATTTTAAAAAAACTTAATAATTTATTCTGTATATTTTTCATAAATCGTTACTCAAATAACCGAACCATTTCAAACTTCTAATAAATGGAGTGATGTTCTTACACCTTACAATAAAATTCATCCTGAATATAAAAATTTCTTCCAATAAAAAATAACTAAAATTCAGTCGACAGCAATTGTTACTAAACAATGCATTTGCGTGATACGAATAAAAATCAAACTTCATCGAATGGCTTATATTAATATTTACATTCTTGAAGCAGTTCCAGTTTTTAAATGGGGATCCCAAGATAATGGTATATTAGCGTGTGCTTTCTGATCATTCAAGTCTAATTGCTAAATAGGGGAAGTAAAAATATGATACCGAAAATAAAGCAGAAACTTGAAATGTCTTAAGGCATTCCCAGAAAGCGATCCTCCTTACGTAATTATAGCTCCATTACCACAATCAAAACTACAGTTCTGATGAATAACGAAGCAAAATGACTGCGAGATGTCTGTCTTTTTAAATTAAACCCTTGTGATTCGACACATTCACTCTACATTTCCATTAGTATTCCATTTAGATCCATTAGTATGTTTACACATATCTAGCGAGTGGAATAACTTCTCAAATGTGCCTAATGTCTTCCGACACCCGGGTCTCTTTTCTACCCGTCGCTTACAGTTATTAATAGACACTCGATGCAATCATAACTTGGTTCCTATAGGTAAGAAACTTTCTTTCTACGTGCAGTGTCGCTAAAATTGGCAGCCATATATATTTCATAATACTATTAAAAACAAATAAACTGTCAGTGCAATGCGGAATTCATTTTGTGCTCTTTTTTCACATTTCGTATAAACAGTATTCACTTTTCGATTAAAATAAAATTTACATTAGTGTTAAAAATGTGTAAAATTAAAAATAAATTGGAAGCAGAGTAGTAAATTTAATGCAATGAATAATACCTAATAATATTATATTTACTAGTTCAAGTGCAACTCATAATTTAATTCACAAGAAAGAATATTAAATTAAAACTAATCTGACAGCATTCACACCATTCTAAATATAGTATAAGCATTTTATATTCGATTTTCAGTCGATTTCATTTTTGTGTGATAATAATATTGGGCACGATCGTTGGTGCTAAATATGAATGAATAGGAAAAATATATGTACAGAAATATATAAATATACCATCTCATGGAGATAGTCTATTAAATGGTGAGCCAAATTGCTCACCGTCAGTGTTATTTACCGACTAGTAAATGTCAGATGATTCATTAGTCTCATATTCAAAATCAATATTACTTATGTATTGCTAAAACTATTTTCTTGACCTTCTTCTTCATCTGTGCCCAGTAGTTGGTCTCCAGCGCACAAGAGCATCGGACATAGATGAGGACGGGTGCCTATGTTGATGCAACACCTACCTCAGTTGATTTTTCTGAACTGTTTCCAATATCCAATAGAGGTCTTTGCTGGCTTTTTCAAGAATGACATTATCAGGAATATGATCTTGTCATGTATAATTATATTATTTATCCAACCAAGAGATATCGTCTCAAACAATTGATAATATTATCTGATGTCCAATGCTGATATTCCATGTCTGGGAACCATATGTAAATATGGCTTGACTGGTGGTCTTGTACAGACAAAATTTTGGTGATGCGTTTGGATTACCAGATATTAATCAGGCTTTCATGGAATTGAAGAGCTTTTTAAGAACTATTCTATATGAATCGAAAACTTATATGATAATAAAAATCTTAACCGGTACTCTCTAAAACTGTTCAAGTTTATCACACTTCATATTTTCAAATGTTTTCAAAACATTAAAAAAAAAGAATGCTTGTTTTGGAACATTAGATGAACGCTCACAAGATTAAAAAAAACCCTGTTTGTTTTAATCTTGTGCTCTCTTGAATTTCAATGTCACCACAGTGCAATGCGGAATTTCACCATTTCTTTCGTTTGTTTGATTTTGTCAACTTTCTCAGACACTTCTTTCTCATAAGAAATTCTGTAACTTCGATTACAAACTAATGTTTCCGTTAGCTTAATTAATGTGTGTGTTTATCAATCTAGTTGTCCTGAAGTCAGAATCTCTCAAGGTAACTAGCCTTGGTTTAGGAAGTTACTTTAGTGTATACAAAGTAATGAAGCATCTTTTTTTTTTTTTCGATATGCAGATGATTTTTAAGTTCGCTTTTCGGAACTATTTGCAAATATTAAGTTGTGCGACATTGATCCTCAACAGTTGTGTGTTACGAATGTACACACAAAGCAAAAGACACACGGCGAAATTAAGTTTAATAATTTGTGATTTACTACATTAGTAAATAACACCAATTTTAATGGGTTCTATTTTAATCTCCTAAACGCGAATCAAAATTTAGCGGACTTCATTTGACATCAAAATTATGACTCATTATTCATGCAACTTCAGCATTGACATATTAAGTTGCTTTTTTCACATTACGATAGTCCTTACAAGGACTGGCTTAAAGGTGCTTTTCATCTTCCCCGTTATCTGTAGAAGATCGTGTAGGAATAAGGGGTTATTGAGCTATTAAAGCTCTGATCATGGCAAGAGGTTAACAGCATTATTAGTAGGTGTACTTAATTTATTGCATTTATCCTAATATTTACAAGAAATATTATTTAATTTAAAATTAAAATAGCTTTTCTTTATTTTAAAGATATATTTATGTTTAGAAAAAATTCGGTTTAAAACAGTTTTTTAATTGATATCCCAAATTATAACATATGAAACAATGAAATGTTATCAGGATTGTAAATTCTATTTATTTGTGAAGTGAACTAGAGTTAAAATTAGCTATATTTCCTTTTAAGCAAGAAGATTCAGAATATCTAAGAAAGTGTATGTTGTAGTTGGACAAACCAAAAAACAAAACAAAACATGTGAAATAATAGGATTTTTTACGAATAAATTACACTCTCGTAATTTACCTTTCATATTTAAAATATCGAAATTTGTCTTGTTCTTTCAAGAAATGTTTTAATTTTCACTCTATTCTGTTTTAGCATAGCACTCAATAACTGGTTAAAAAATTAACTACAAAAACAAAAGAAAACAAGTCATCTTCGTAGTTATCTGAATTCATAATCACTTGACATCCTCCATCAGATAAAGGAATTTTATCTCTAGACTATTCGTTCGCTCGAAGCACCTTCAACTATCCGCTTTAATGTGAAACGATGAGCTTTTAGCTGTAGCTTTTTCTTAACAGACAATAAACTTTGACACATTAGAGAAGTGGTCTCCTACGACGCAACAACACCCATAAAAGGTAACCGAAATAAGTCATCTTGTAGAGACCTGTTCATCCTTTACCGTTTATTGACCGATAATCTAAAACCAATTTTTATGACATCGTAACTTAGTGAGACGTTTTAGATGAGGTAGCGTCTCTACGGGGTTTTCAGCTTACATGACAAAGCTTAAAGAAAGTGTAAGGGGGGGGGGGGCGAAGAATGTTGTTTCCCTTTTAATGCCTCTAATGGATGTACAGACACCTTTACGTGTGGTGTCTTCCTCTGAGTATTTACCTTTACTGTGTTCATAATGGTTTGCTAACAGTTAGTTTTAAATGATGGTAAATGATTGTATAATAGGTGTTGTGTGAATACTAGTTGATTGGGTCTCTCGCGGTAGTTCTTTTGACGCACTGCTGGGGGGGGGGGGGAGATTGGTATATTATGAAGTGGATCTCCTGCGATGATCAAGATGAATATTAAATTCATTATTTCTTCCACTGAAAGTTTGTTTTTATTTTTAACTGAATGACTGTGGTGTAGTTTCTTTAATTATAATTAGAAGAGCGAATTATTTTGATGAAGAACATTGCACTATTGTTCACTTTTATTATAGGAGTCTAACAAAAGTTCTGCATTCTGTTCATGCTCAGTTAGTAAGATAATGCTATAGTTTCGTTAAGACTGACTGATTTTCCCCTTCAGTCGTTTCCAACCGTAGGTGATTTGTAAGCATTGCCCACAAAGTATTCCTGGTGAGATTTTTACAGGGTAGTTCACCATTGCTTTCCCCCCAACCCACCTATTTTATCCGGGCTCAGGACCGACATATGGCTGGGACGTATTCATGACTGTAATCCATGTGGGGGCCGGTTTGCCTGTTCTTGGGGGACGAAAAACCACAGTTTCCAGGTTAAAAAAATCCCTACCTCCGTAGGAGACCGGCTAACTCACCTTTGGTCGAAAAAGACCAGATAAAGTTCCTCGCGTCACTGACGGGAATCGAACCGAGGTCTTTCCGACCAAGGGCTTCGTCTATACTGACTGAGCTACGGAGGCTCGTTTCGTTAAGTCAGACTCTAATTAAAACCCTTGTGCTCATTTTTTTCCCTTTTTGTCGAGAAACTTCATCAATGACGAATACTCCTTCATATCTGCGTGCCACTCACATGACCCTTTCAGATTTCTGTTTAAAAATCACCCAGTTGATTCAGGTTTGCTGACAGAAATGCAATCCTCTCTAAATGTTGAATAGTAGCGAGAAGACAAAGCGGAGATTATAGTGAACATCTATATATATATATATATATATATATACATATATATATATATATATATATATATATATATATATATATATATGTGTGTGTGTGTGTGTGTGTGTGTGTGTATGTTCTGGATAAAACTGGGTAAGATTCTATAAACACACAAAATTAACAAGGTTACGCACTGAATAGTATAATTTCAGAGACAGTACAGTTTTAAAACATGCAAATTATTTCATGATTGGCAATTAAAGATCATAAAAGTGTTAAATGAAATGCGCATCCTGCATTTAGAAATTCAAACGATGGATGTGATAAAAATCTTACTTGTTTTGTTATAATGATCATGTATGCATGACAGGTAATTATTAAGTATACTGTTAGTAGATACTGTGTTGTGTTGTGTATTTGTATTATACCGCAGCCCTCCCATTCCTCATCCGCTGGGGATACGTTCCAAGACATCCCGCGGATAGTACTGAACCCTATATACACTACGTTTTTTTCCTATACATATCTATGATAAAGTTTAATTTATAAATTAGACACAGTAAGAGATTAACAACAATAACTAATAATAAAATAGAACAATTATAACAACATACTGTAATAAAGTTATCTGAATGTAAACGGAATCTTAGCAACCTCAGCACACGTTTTTTTTTTTTTTAGGCTTCTCTTTATCATATCCGAATTGCCATCATCACTGTTCTTGCACTTTGAGGCCATTGTTAAGTAAAATAAGGGTTATTTGAATACAAGCAATGCGATACCGCGACAGTCGATTTGATAACCGAGAACTACTCAGAACGGGCGTAATTCCTGATTTCCGAAATGCTGCAAAGTGCATGTAGCTTTCTCCACCTTTGCAACAAGTTGCCCTGGTGTTGGACTACCTCTGGGATCAGTCGAATTGTCTATTACTAAAAGAAAGAGCCATACGGCTTGATTTCATCGATGTAAAATTACACAGCGAAGTGGATATTAGATCCAACATTATTTCGAAGCCGAATGTCTGTAGAAACTATGAGAGTTTCGTAAGTTGACCTGAGAGCGTTACGAGAATACAATGCTTGGCATCCCGAGTTGCACCACCTACTTCACTTAAGTAGCTAAAGCTACTCTGGATGCCGAGGATTGTATTCTCGTAAACGTTCATAGTTTCTACAAAAATTCGGCTTTGAAATAATGTTGGATATAACATCCACTTCGCCTGTGTAATTAGAAATTTTTTATTTCTGGAATTCCCCATTTAATATCTTCGGACCGGGGTTGACCACGGATAGTGGGGGGGGGGGGCGAACTACGGTGGTGAAATGTGATTTATGACTATAGAGGGACACCTAATAAAATAAATACAAATTCCGTTCTAAATTACTGTCACCGTAGCATAACAATAAAAGTTCTTAAAAGAACTGGGCGATGGACTGAGTCCTTGACTCTTTATCCCGTCATCTGAATGAAGAAAATCTGTGTGGATGGAGTGTTGTTGAGCTAAAAAGCTCTAGTCATGGCTGGGTAACGGCAATAGCCGAGCCTCAGTTAAAACTTCATTGGCTACAGCATTGCCATTCATTACCCTGATTAGTAAGTAAAGGGTAAAATCTCAAAAAATCGGACGATCTCTAGGCCACTTCTTAGTGGGCGAAAGACCGTCCATATCTCAGCGTTGGTTCCACTCAGTGACGGGTTCCCCGACCACTGAGCAGAACCGCTCAAATTCCGAGGAAAATAATTCACCGACAAAGCCCCTCAGCGGGCAGTGCCGGAGAACACCTTCCGCGGAGACTCAAAGTGCTCCCTTAAGGCAAAAACCTTAAGAGAGCGAACTCAGAAACTCATCACCCAGGATAACAGCAACAGCCGAACCTCAGTTAACTTCCTTGGTTCAGCATTACTAATTGTTACCCTGATTAGTAAGTAAAGGGTAAAATCTCAAAAAATCGGACGATCTCTAGGCCACTTCATAGTGGGCGAAAGACCGTCCATATCTCAGCGTTGGTTCCACTCACTGACGGGCTCCCTGTCCTAGCACCCCGACAGGCTCCCCGACTGAGCAGAACTGCTCAGCGTTGGCTCCACTCAGTGACGGCCTCCCCGAATGGCTCCCCGACCACTGAGCAGAACCGCTCAAATTCCGAGGAAAATAATTCACCGGCAAGAACCCCTCAGCGGGCCGTGCCGGAGAACACTTTCCTCGGAGACTCAAAGTGCTCCCTTAAGGCAAAAACCCTAAGGGAGCGAACTCAAAAACTCATCACCCAGGATAACAGCAACAGCCGAACCTCAGTTAACTTCCTTGGTTCAGCATTGTTAATTGTTACCCTGGAAATCCTAAAAAGGTCTCTCTCCCTCATAACAATAAAATTGACAATTGACATTTATTCTTTAAGGGTGAAGCAAAATGCTTTTCATATTCCCCGCTATCTGTCTTGGTTACAGTGAGGGTAAAATTTACGAGCAGTTTGCTCGTCCTGAATGGGCATGGAGATTATGTATCGCTATAGGAGGCTAATATAGATTTTGGTCTTATATTTAAATATGTCCGTTGGCTCGTATGCTGCAGCTTGTTGAACCAAATCGTTGGGATGTGTGGACGTCTTTAGAAAAAATTTGGAAGCTAAGGATTTTAGATAAGAGAGAATATAGGGAATATTTGTGTCTCTGTGGAGTTGGCTGTTTCTAACATACCACGGGGCGTTCAGAATCATTCTCAAGCAC
The DNA here is from genome assembly GCF_054136105.1 of Typopeltis vanoorti. Lineage (NCBI taxonomy): Eukaryota > Metazoa > Arthropoda > Arachnida > Uropygi > Thelyphonidae > Typopeltis > Typopeltis vanoorti. The sequence continues at coordinate 107,344,657 of NC_143556.1, read as the reverse complement.
TTGTTCTGCACTCGCTGTATCTGAATAATGTTAGTATTAGAGGTGTGGCTCCAGGCTGGAGAGGCAGGTGATTATAGGACGAATCGTCATCTGGTATAGCTGCAGTTTGATTCTGTTGCTGAGTTTGCTATTTCTATTAATTAGCGGGTAGATCTGAGCTATGGCTTTAGATGCTTTTGCACATGCAGACTTGATATGTTGGTTGAAAGATAGCTTTTTGTCGAGAATCACAACCAGGTAATTTGTTTCTTTCTGCCAGGGAATTTTAGTATTGAATAATAACACATCTCCTGCAGGAGACGTTGGCCTTTTTGAGAAGAGAACCGCTGAGCTTTTCAGGGGGTTGACTTCCAATCTCCACTTGGAGAACCAACCCTCCAGCTTTAGAAGATTTTCTTGAAGCTTTCTGGTAACTAAGTGGGGTCTGAGAGATCTGGTTAGTATTGTCGTATCGTCCGCATACAGTGCTAAAATGGAAGTCATCGGATTGTGTGGGATGTCTGACATGTATACAGAAAACAGCAATGGAGCCAGTAGAGATCCCTGCGGCACTCCAGCAAAGATATGGCGCTGGGACGATGTAGAACCGTTAATTTTAACTTGCATTGATCTATTCTGAAGATATGAACGGATTAGATGAACCATTTTTAGTGAGATACCGGCTGAGATAAGTTTGTGCAGGAGTCCAAAATGCCAGATTTTGTCAAATGCTTTAGATAGGTCTAGGAATACCGCTCCTGTGCACTGGCGCCAGTTGTAGCTGGTGGTGATATATTCCACAATTCTGTGGATTTGCTGGGTAGTACTATGGTGTTGTCGAAATCCAAACTGTTCTTTAGGGAGGATGTTTAGGTCATTTACTGAGGTTTGCAGTCGTGAGAGGATGACCTTCTCTGCAACCTTACCCAGATTGGAGATGAGACTGATTGGACGATAATTCTGCGGTAAGTGTGGGTCTAACAATAAAAGCCCTTATAGTCCTTATAAGGACTGGCTTAAAGGGGCGAAGCAAGAATGCTTTTCATCTTCCCCGTTATCTGTAGAGGACAGTGTAGGGATAAGGTGTTATTGAGCTATTAAAGCTCTGATCATGGCAGTTGGGTAACAGCAATAGCCGAGCCTCGGTTAGAACTTCATTAGCTACAGCATTGCCATCCATTACCCTCCAAGGGTATTGGATTGAGAAACCTCCCGTGTTCCTAACAATAAAAGAATTCCCATCTTATTTCTTATAGCATGAGGATGTTTGAAATAGTTTACTTTTTGCGTATTTATTATAAGTAAATGCTGAAATTTAAAGAAATTTTTAAAAAATTCAGGAAATATTATAGTATATTATAATATATAAGAAGTTATATTTATTTTATCCAAAATTTTAAATTAATAATAATAGGATTACAAAATAATATCGTTAAAAATAGCAACTTAAACAATGAATAAACAAAATACAAAAATTAATGAAATTATGAAGTGATTTGTTTTGATCGGAATTAATTTATCCATTGTAATTTATTTGTTCAATTCGTCTGTTATCAGTTACCAAGTGAATCAATTCCACACCGCATTAATATGTAGTGATTTGTTAAATCTGAAATATGGATTACTCGGAAAATGACTTGAGCATACGAGAAAGCGAATCATAGTCCCGAATTTATCGGGATCATACTGAACTGTTAATAGCCCTTTAGGATATCTGCAACAATAATGCAGAATAGCTATGAGCAATTAACTGAAAATAACCCAAAGGGGTTGCAAATATATCTTCATAGCGTTTTCATAGCTGACAATACATGTGTTTATAATAAGCGGACTAGTCATTTTGTGTATGCTATCCCGACTCGTGTTTAGTCATCGGCTAGTTTCGTAACTCTATTTAACAAACCCTAGCGGTGACTATCTGCAAACTTAACAAGCTCCAAATACCACAAAGGCGCGTCCAAGCACGCAGTAGATTAGCAGTTTCCATTGTTCCTCTGCACGCGCGGCATAGCCTAGTGTCAAATGCATTAATTAACAGTGCGTTTCACATTTTAAAATGCACAAATTACTTTTGATTAGTTCTGTCTTCTGTACTAAGCCCGAAGGAAATGGAAGTTCGGATAACAACAGTTGTGATGGAATGCTAATTGAATTATTGCGTCCGTTCATTTGTCTCTGACTGTGAAATTAGTCCGCACTGGTTGGTCGTAAACAAACTTGGATGATTGTTAAACTGAATTTCTCGACACAATAACTTATCAGGAAATTTGAATTTTGAGTACTATAACACAAAGAAAATTGTGTTTTGCTAACATATTAAAAGAATGAATATACTGTACATATATGATATATATATACACGAGTATATTATACTTGACAAGAAATTATATTCTTCTTTTAATTCTGTATTCAAATCAAATATAAAATACCTGATGTAAATTTCAAGACTAAATTATTCTGCTTCTCGTTAACAACGTATTCCTTTATTAAATATTAAAAATAATTAAAACTCTGCTAATGGGAGGAGCGTAACAGCAATAGCCGAGCCTCAGTTAGAACTTCATTGGCTACGGCTCAGGGTGACCACTCACCAAAAATATTTCGTACCAACTTATGCAAGAAAAAAGTACTAAATCTGAAAAAAAAAAGTACTCGATTTTTATTTGCTTTCGTTTCACTCTGTTTTGGGCATTTTACAATATCACTACCTTATTATCATACATGAAATAAATGTAAAACTTCTAAATTAACACATGTACGACAAAAATGAAAAGACAAAAGTCAAAACTCATCTCACTGTAGTTATGAGTCCAAGAGCTGCAGTTGTCATTAATCATAACAGAAGTCTCAGTTGTAACTCTAGCACTTAATATTTGTATTAATTTAATATATAATTTTTAGTGTTTAAAATAATGTAACATTAAATTTTCAGTTATTTAATATGCTATTTACATATATACATATACAGGGGTGCCCGTTCACAAGAAAAACACTGGAAGTATTTATTCATTATTTTTATCAGATTTTTCTAAATTAATTAACTCTTCAGAAATAGTAAAATCTGTAGCTGATGAAAGTTTCAATTTTTCTTTTGTCAAAACAAGTCCATTCATCAAGGAAGTTTGTAGTTGAATCCTTATTTTATTTTTATTTATTTTCACTGCTGAAAATATTCTTTCAGTTGCTGCTGATGAATGAGGGAGGCACAGTACAGCTTTAATTAATGTTGTTAAATTAGGAAACAGTTGTTCTCCTACAACAATTTTCATTTCAAGAACTTTATTCCAAAAAAAAACTTTTTTTCAAATGCTTCTACAAGCTTCAATAGTTGCCATTCTCTATCAAGCTCTTCGTAACGCCACCTCTAAAAACTGATCGTTGTCGGCTGGATTTATCTTTTCCATGGGGTCCAATTTACGCTGTACATAAATAAAAGATGGTTACTCATATTAAAATATTTAATTTTTCCACTTGTTTTCATTGTTGTAGTGATGTTATAACGCGAGAGAGGTGTTTGAATAGAAAAGAATATATTTTCATTAGCTAATACCAGTCGGATTACGTGAGTATGGGGGAGGGGGCGAAGGTTAGCAAACAGTGAGAAGGGGAGAGAGAAATCATGCTTAAGTTACCGAATGTGACATATGGGGAGGTGGGAGAAGATAAAAATATTAAAACTCATATGTCTAACTCACATGTTATTATTATTATTATTATTCGGAAGGAAGAAAGTACTAGATCTGTTGGTCAACGCACTAGAACACTAAAAATTTATAAAAAGTACTAGATCTAGTACGAAAGTACTAGATAAAAATATAAAAAGTACTAGATCTAGCACGAAAGTACTAGATAAAAATATAAAAAGTACTAGATCTAGTACGCAAGTACTAGATAAAAATTTATAAAAAGTACTAGATGTGGTCACCCTGCATCCGCTATCCTGGAAATCCTAAAAAGGACTGGATGATCTTCTAACCTTTTCAGGCTCACAGAGATACCCCTAAAATAATAGTCCTTATAAGGACTGGCTAGTCCCCTGACATGGAGAACATAACCATACTTGTAAGCTGACAGAAAAAGATAATCGGATTGAATCTATGGAAAACGAAAATGGAAACGACAAAATATAATACACATAGCAAACTAGAATGTAAGAGGAATAGCATATAAAGAAATAGAATTAGACCAGTTATTAAATGAAAGAAATTTTAAAATAGCAGTAATCACTGAAACAAAAAAGAAATTAAAAGGAACTATGAGAACTGAAAATTTTAATGTGATATACAGTGGAGTCGACAGAGACCAAAGAGCACAAGCAAGAATCATGATTTGGATTCATAACTCCCTTTCAAAACAGTTAAAACATTATAAATTATGCAATGAAAGAATAATAGAAGCTAGAATAAAAATAGATAGAGGCTATTTAACAATAATTGGTTTATATGCCCCAGAAGAAGGAAGAGAACAGGATAATATTGATTTTTATAATCAGCTACAAAACATATATAATAAAATAAATAAAAATGATTACATAATTTTTGCAGGAGACTTAAATGCAAGAATTGGAAACACGAAAATTAATAATAATATAGGAATACATGGAGAACACACTCTAAACAGAAATGGTAAACAGAAATTGATTGACTTTGTAGTTTATAATAACCTAAAAATAATGAATTCCTTCTATAAACATAAAGACATACATAAATATACTTGGGCAGCAAGAGGATGGAAATCAATATTAGATTACTTCATATTAAATGAAAAGACGTCAAAATTTTCACTAGATGTTAGAGTTCACAGAGGATATGAAATAAGAAGTGAGCACTTCCTTGTTAAAATAAAATTAAGATTACCACCTAAATGGCTACAAGTAACAAGAACAGAAAGAAAAATTGAAACATTTGTTTATAAAACTAGACTATTGAATGACACAAATGTACAATGGCTATATGAACAAAAATTAACCAATATCTAGATAAAATAAAACAGTATGAAGAAATAGAAACAGAATGGCTTAATATAAAAACCATACTAAATGCAGCAGCAAATGAAAGCTTAAGAAAGACCAAAAAACTCAATAAAAGAAAAAAACTGAAGATCTGGGATGATACAATCAAAGAAATAATCAAAAAGAAAAAAGAAGCCTATCACAAATGGTTAAGCAGTAAAAGATTAGAAGATGAAATAGAATATAAAAGAATAAGAGACATAGCTAAAAGAGAAGTCAGAAAAAGACATAGAGAATCATGGAATAAATTTGTTTCTAATTTAGAACATGATTTATATAAAATAAGACCCAATGTATATAAGATTTTGAAACACCTAAATGCAGATACCAAAGAAAACATAAAATTAAATACTGAATTGAAATTAGAAGAATTTCTAAATTACTACACAGAACTGTGGACAGACAAATATTTTAAAAAAGACAACTGGCAAACAATTAACGAAAATGAAAAGGAAATAACTGAAGAAGAATTAGAAATCAGCCTGAAAGAAACAAGAAACTGAAGATCACCTGGAGAAGATAAGCTAGATTCAGAACTATATAAATACGCAGGAACAAGATTCAAAGAAAGACTCCTATTATTTTTAAATAAAATTTACTCAAGTGGTATTCCCCCAATAGAATGGAAAAAAGCAATTGTGATTCCTATCTTTAAAAAAGGTAATAGAGATGATCCTAAAAACTATAGAGGTATCAGTATACTAAATTCATGTTACAAAATATACAGCAGAATCTTAAATAACAAACTAATGAAATATTCCGAAAACTTTATTCTAGAGGTACAAAATGGATTTAGAAAAGGACGATCATGTATAGACCCAGCCTTCTGCCTAAAATTAATAATAGAGAAAAGAAGAGAATATAATTTAGAAATACATATTGCATTTATTGACTTTGGAAAAGCATTTGACAAAGTTAAAAGAAACATATTATTTAACATATTAAAAGAAAGACAAATACCAAATAATATCCTAAAAGCTATCACAAGTATATATGAAAATAATCAAATACAAATAAGATTAAATCACGAGCTATCATATACAAGAGAGATAAACCAAGGGGTCCGACAGGGATGTCCCCTCTCAGCAACTCTTTTTAATATCTACTTAAATGAAATAATAATAAAATGGAATAAAAATTTACATCAAGGAATTAAACTTTCACCTACAGTTAACTTAAACCCTCTCCTCTTTGCAGACGACCAAATAATAATTACAAATTCTGAAGATAACTTACAGAAAGCTATTTTAAATCTAAATGAGATATCCAAAGATTATGGTATGATAATATCAACGGAAAAATCAAAAACTATGGCCTTTAAAGGACAAGATCCAGCACGAACTAAAATAGTAATAGATAACAAGATCTTAGAACAGGTGAATTCATTTAACTACCTAGGATGTATGATCACTTATGAAAATGAAAAAGATATAAACATAAAAATTGCAAAATATTTAAAAATAACAGGAGTAATTAACTCTATATTTAAACCAAACCTAGTTCAAAAACAAACCAGGCTAAAAGTATACAATACATTAGCCCTACCAGTCTTAATGTATGGAAGCGAAATCCGGACAATAAAACAAAAAGACAAACAAAGATTAACAACAGCAGAAATGAAGTTTATGAGAAAAACTGCAAAGTATACCCTATTTGATCACAAAAGAAACGAAGATATTATGAAAGAATTAAACTAAGAACCAGTAATTGAAAAAATTAAAAAATATAAACATAGATGGATGGAACACGTTCAAAGAATGAAAACAGAAAGATTACCAAAACAAGCCTTAAAGTGCAAACCATTAGGAAAAAGAAAACCAGGACGTCCTCTTAAACGCTTCAACGATGACTTCTAAGGCCGGAACAGGCCATACTAAGCCTAAATCCTTGATACGTATGATGATGATGATGATAAGGACTGGCTTATATAGGGGCGAAGCAAGAATGCTTTTCATCTTCCCCGTTATCTGTAGAAGACAGTGTAGGGATATGGAATTATTGAGCTATACCTGTATAGGATAGTGTAGGAATAAGGTGTTATTCAGCTATTAAGGCTCTGATCATGGCAAGAAGATAACAGCAATAGCCGAGCCTCAGTTAGAACTTCATTGGCTACAGCATTGCCATCCATTACCCTCCAAGGGTATTAATCACCGCATCTCACGGTCTAAAAATAAAAATAATAATAATTGGAGAATTTTAATATATCTATATATACAAATAGAAAAAAGATGTATTAACTTATTAATAAACATTCTACATAATAAAGAGAATCTTGAAACTTTTTTGTGAAATCATAATATATATTATACTTTACAAGAAATTATATTATTTTATCCTATGCATAAACATATAGAATTAAAAGACTGCATATATATGACATTATATAATAGATATAATAATATTCTATATATTATGTAGAAATGAGGTATATTTAGCAAGCCAACTACTAAGACATGACTCGGTTATTATTTTAATGAATAATTTGACGGTCTCTTCTGACTTCTCAGCCTAATCAAAAGATACACGCACAGAAGTTGTTCTTGCTCTCGTATTATTTATTTTGTATAACTAATTAACAGTTTTTTTAGTAATACACTTCTGTTTAGGAGTTTCCCGAAATTGTGTAATAAGCGAATATATCTGAACCGAGTCCCATTTTAATTTGGATACTCTTCAAAAAATTACCGAACTTTTCAGGGTGTTTTTTTTTTAATTTATTTTATTTTTTATAGGGTATCCTAACGATCCATCGTACCTAAGTCGTTATACAAAAAGCCTTTTCGGTTGTTAAGACCTGGGTTTCAATCCAGTCTAAGATGCCAAGAACCTTTATCACGAAGACTTTTCTGAATAACTTCAGCCGAGATTACTGGAAACTTTTCAGAAGTCGCCATTTTACATAATGGAAATAACACGTCCAGGATATTCTGGATAAATGTGGATTACATCGGCTTTTAATCGGTCTAAAAGTCATGAATATGTTTCGACACATACTCATAGAAATAAAAAAAATATTCATTGACTTTCATGTGATATGTGAAAAACAAAATCCTTTAAAATTCATTGCACAAGACAAATAATCAACTTTTTAGTTCATTTTAATTATCTCGCATCATCCTTACCTGTCATATATAGATAATTAAACTTGAGTAAAACATCACTATTAACAGTGTTTAGTTTTAGGTTTTCGCACTTGCAAGAAGCAGTGTGAGCTTCTATACATTGGGAAGTTTCAGATAAACAGTACTACAGCAAGGCACATTTAAGCCTGATTTGTTAAGATTTGATGTTCATTTGAAAACTTGTTTGTTATGGCAAACAAACCTGTTGTTGTTATTAGAATTCTTTCCAGTCTTTTGTTCAGAATCAAAAATGAAAGCGCAGCTTTCTTATTTGACTTGCAGTTTTTGTCTTTTTAAAGTGCTGTTTAAGTAAACGTAATTAAGAACTGGGCAAATATCACTTTAAAGTATTTTAAACCATTAAGACTTTACTCGATGCTTTATGAATGTGTTCAATTTTAAAGGTTGGCTATCTAGGAAGAATAAATGAATGAATGTGAAACACCAAACTAATAACTGATATTCCAATACATTACTAGTAACTTGAAATTTTCTTTTGCTTTTACTGATATGCTTTGTAATCACAAGAGGGCTAGATATTTTAAGACTCGTGTTTTTTTTTTTTTTTTTACATTATTTTGGGTTTTTAGTTTCACACAGTTCAAGCATGTCACAATTATGGAGATTATGTAAATGCATTATCAAAAACTTCTAAATGATATGTTATAAGCCATTGTCATGCCGATTAATTCTAGTTTTAAAGGGACTGTCTGAATATAAATCGAATTTAGGTATAAGTAACCAATGAAATTTAAACCAAATTCTTGGTTGAAAACTATATCAGTTATTAGACACCCATCTAAAGGTTTAGATTGGATTCCCAATGACTGATATTAATTTTTAGGTGTTGGGAACCCAATAAATTACCTTTATGTACTGATAAATTGTCATTACTCACTAAAGAAGTACGCTATGCTTTGTTTGGAAGTTTTTTTGAGAGATATAGTAGATATTTTGCAAGATGATGTTTTCTTCTCTGGAGAAAATGCTGTGTAGGATATTATTCTCATAGTCGATGACGTGTATGAAGTCCTGGAGTCAACAGTAGTAGCTCTCGTTCAGAGAAGTACGACAAGTTTGAAAAAGAAATTTCTTTAGAATCTAAATAAAGGAATTTATTTAGATTCCTCTTAAAGAAATTCCTCCAAAATTTCTTTAACAGGAATCTCTCTGAAGAGAATAATTTTATAGAGATGTGTCTTTGTTATACGATTACACATGTTCAGGATCTATATGTTATTGCCTCGAAGGAAACACAATTATTATATTTACTGATGAATATCATCAATATCGAAACTTGTTAATATATAAAAATTAACTATGTAATCATGTGCAGCGATGATGCTCAGTGAAGATCCGATATTTCAAGATATAACAAATGAAAATAGGAATCTTGAGTAGTAGAATTAATACCACTCACTACGAGACCGAATATGTAACATCGGATTTTCCCCAAAGTTGAATACGTTGGGCTATATTCGTACTTACTCCCTGGCTTCTTTTTACTGTCATCGTTTTTTTAATTATTTTTAAAGGAATATTTTTATTAATAATAAATGAGTGTTTTTGACATGAGTCATTTTTATGAAGATAATAATTTACAAATATTTTAATCATTTAAAATATCTTTGCCATACCAATATGTTCAGCAATACTAGTTGCATATTACTCATCTTGAACTAATTGCTCATCAGATTTTATTATCAATAATTTTTCAAAATGATGAGTATATATACTCATTGTATACTCAATATACTCAGTACGTTGTACATGAATATTATCCATTAGAAAAAACGTTATGAGAATATCAGACTATTCAGGATTTTGGTAGTGCAGGAGGCTGATCAATGGAGCAGTTTGTTTCTTTATGTTTCAAATACCAGTAGCGTATTTGACAACGGCGAACAAAATAAGATGGTGTTTTATTTTTCAAGAAGACGTTCTTAATGAATAAATAAATTTATTTGACCTGAAAATCTAAAAATATCGGTTTAACTAAGAAAGAAGAAGAAGAAGTGTCAGCTTCTTTTCATTCTCATATTTATATTACATAAATCCCATCAGAAATAACCAAAACACTTAAGAAAAGGAGCAAATGGCGTGATACAAGTAATTCACCGTTGACATGTAAAAGGAGGATGTCTCGTTGACGCTGGTTTGAGCGCGTGTGGTCCTTCAATGTCTTGTGTGTTTGGGTTGTGTTTATTTGTGGAGTGTCAAGTCAGGAAATTAAGAGAATGAAAGAGTGTGGCTTGAAGTAGCTGCTTTGCAATAAAATTCTCTCAAGGCGACGAGTAACTAGTCAACTCGTTTATCTGGGTAGAGATTCATGAACTTTCTCTTAGATTTTTGTTTACAACTGAAAACTGTGAATCCCACTAGTGATGGCCTCTCTCCTTTCTGCTGAATACGCTAGGCTATTTAGAAAAAAATTAAATTGGTCAAATACACTTGATTGCGATGTGAATTTTTCTTTATTATTATTATTATATTCGATAAGAAAATTTCTGTAGTGGATTAATCTTTTTTTGCATTTTAATACTACAGAATGAGTGTAATAGATTATGCCATTATAGATAGCATTCACACAGCAAAAATGAAATACTCTGAATTCTGTATTGATATTATTAGGTTATGATTATGTTTTCTTGTGATTTTTTATTTTCGTTTTATTATGATTTCTTGTTTTTTTTTTTAATTTTTGATTTATTATGATTTCTTTTATGATTTTTCGTACGACTTTTTATACGATTATGATTTTATTTAATTGATTTGGTTTTTTGATTATGATTTCTTGTGATTTCTATTATGATTATGATTTATTTCATGATTGATTTCTTTTATCATTTATGAGTTCTTAGAATTACGATTAGGATTTCTAAAATTGATTCATTTTCATAAATAAATTTGACAAATTAGAGACAGATTGGGGTACACATTTCTATTTTCTCTTACGAGAAAGATTTACTTTATAAGAGATGGAATAAAGAATGGAAAAGCTTAATAGAATTATAATTGTGGAAAAAAATTAGTGAGTAAAATTGGAAATGAATTCTAAAAAAAAAGCAAACGAAAGCATAAATGAAGCCGAGCTGAAATTAAATGGAAACAAACTGCAAGACAGAAAGCATGATTGGTTAGCTTTCCGCGAGTAGTGAGTGTGTGTGTGTGCGTGTCTTAAACCGGTTGCCTAAGAAACGTGATCTATGTCTCATGGGAAAGAATGCATCGCCGCCAGTCCGTTTTCGAAAACAGCAGAAGTGTACGAAAAGGGTTTTTTTTTCCTTTTTCACGTATCATCGATATCAATGAACAACCCCATTAAGTTTCTTTTTCTTGCTATTAGCACTGAGCTACGAACCGTATATATCATGCAAATGCCGAATAAAAGAGAGAAAAAACATACTGAATTATTAAAATGATTGTTATATATGACGATTAGAACGAATTAAACTGGAAGATAATTCGAATTTCCGCGATAGGAAATAATTGCATTTTTTTGTTGGTGGCATTGTTGCGTAATAATGAAACAGAAATCATTCGCTTATTTTATTGGTGGTAATATGTGGAAACATTTTTTTTTACATTTTAACAACATTGTTTTCCTTTTGTGATATTTTTGAGCGATGTACTCAAGCAAGTGATTAGATGAGATGCTAATATTTTCGATTCTGGTTGAATAGAGTTCATTTCTTTTATTGTGCAAGGAGATGTCCCCCTGGCTTACCATATTTAAAGTAACAGTACATATTCCACGGCTAGTAGATTTGATCTTGGTATTTAATCCGCAAACGCAAACAAATACAAATTCATGGAATAAACGAAAAATAAATTAAAGAGACTTGTATACTGCATCCAGAAACGTTTATTTTCCTTTCTTTCTAGTCAGTATGGAATAAAAAAAAATCTAACTTAAATATTATTTTATAGTTCGTAGTTCGATTTATCTTTTAAATGTTGACATAAAAATATTCTTTCAAAGAGTAACTTTGAATACGAGTATCTATAGAAATATCGGACAAACCTCTTATGCAAGAGGATTACGAATTCCATCCTATAAAAATATTAATGGTCAAAGAATTTTACAGAATTCAATTTCGTCTCAAGGAACGATTGTGTCGCAAGTAGTTGATTTAATTTTATGTGGAATTTACATGAGAAAGGCATTCCTTTGGAGCACAAATTGTTGTCCATTCCTTTTCAATTCTCTCGAAAACTGCATACATAACTGAGGATTCCAAAGGGGTACTTAATGGCATTTCTCTTCGGAGTTTCAGCTCTCCTCGATACAAAGCTCACTAGCTGCAGTCGTTCTCTATCGGGAAGTTCCTTTGATCTGCTGTAAAGCGCTTTTATATTTCTCCGATTTAAGCTACCTTAAACAGAGAGGAAATATACTCGCATAAGCCTTTGTCGAAGCTTACTCGATCTCGGGGCTTTTGTGTTTAAATCACTAAATGGTATAAATATAACAAAATAATCAATACTTACGATGTTACTATCCAGCATGATAAGATGAAGTAATTTTGCAGTTTCTCAAAGTGTTACAATAATATTTACGTAATCATATTGGCACTGAGTGAAACAAAGAAATCCTGGATTTATGTATGTAATGCAAAAGTCGGCTACTGTCGATTCGACGAAGTTTCTCATAGTATTTTCGCCGATTTTCAAACGCATGTCAGGTTAGATGTAGATTCAACCCTTTTATTGACACATCCTTCTGGTTGTCAAATACTTCTTTGCTTTTAAAGCGTTTTTACGGGAAATGAGATTTCTTGTCCACAAATGAAACCTAAACAGATAGAGAATGCCTTTAACGACAAACTGTTGCAATAAGTTCCTTTTTCCATTCTTCGCTTCTTTTTTCAGATGACAGAAAATCCGATACGCCCCCCCCCCTTTCATCTCTTTCTGGACTTGACGTTGTTGATATTTTTGTAACAAATTTCTTCTTTGTAAAAATAGCGTGAACTCTAAAACCTTCTTACTCTTTGCTAAGGTAAAAAGATTCTTAAAATATTTTTCTGAGCATAAGAAACAAAACCACTGAAGCCAACTCGGTTGGTGGAATGGATTGTGTCTCTGACTAACATTCTACGGATTGGAATAACATTATGACCTGGATGTTGGTGAAAGGCGATAGATGATTTTTTATCATCAAAAGTAATAACACCATCTAGCTTTTGAAAGCCCTAAAGTGGTTAGAAAAAGTTATTTATTTGATATTAAGGGGCAGTTTCGTAGATTATTTAACCTTTACGTTAAATACATGTAACTTCGTAAATTTAATAACTAAATTAAATAAAATATTGATGCATAATCCTGATCGAAGTTACTATAAGTAACACGAAATTTCTCCATATACAACATTAATCATACGCTCTGCGTAACCCATAGTGTAAGAAATTCCACACACTAGTCTCATCTCCATGTAAAAAATAAAAATAAAAATCTTATTCACCTCTCATTGCACAATTTTCAGGATGGCCTCTGATCCTTCTCTGTTATTCTGACAGTTGAAAATCTCTTCCCTGTCTATCCGGTAAACACCTCTCAACAGCTTAAAGGTCTCTCAATCATATTACTCCTTCGTCTTCTATTCATCTGCATAATATGTCTTCATTAATTTTCTAATATAGGCTTTTAGTATGTCTTCGAAACTAGCGTCCCACAGTCCTGAAATTGGTTGTCAATCGCCTCTGCACCCTTTCTACAGTTCCTTCATCTCCTTCAAATTCCGGTTGACCTCATATCTTACCACAGTAGTCCAGATGAGGTGTGGACTATTGTGGTAAGGTCAAAGCTTTAAACTGTGGAACCACTGTTATTTTGTCTCTTCTGATAAACATCCTGAGTAGTATTTATCACATCCCCAACATCTGCCTCGAATTTCAAATTTCTATTCATCATCATCTCAAGACCATGACCTCCTCTGCGTCCTTCAGTATAGTTCCACAAACAGGCCATATATCCTGTGCATCCCGCCATCGGTGTATCTCAGAGTTCCGAAAAAAAGCGATGCTAAATCTACATCCCAAATCATATACTGAGCTTTCCGGCTCACTTAAATTATTCATATCTATGTCCACTCGCTGTGGCATTAATTCTAAATTCTGCTCTTTAGAGACACTTGTGACATTATGATTAAGAATTATAGACACGTAAACACAAGATTATTTTAATATTTGCCAAATGTTAATTCTAAATGTATTATACAAATGTCTTCATTAAATAGTCCTAAATAAAACACTAAAAATGGATTTAATATGAAATTTCTTAAGTTTCACTTAAACTTAATTTCACGTAAACTTAAATTTAAGTTTCACTTAAACTAAAATCGTGATTTTAGTTTAAGTGAAATGCTTACTTTGAAATGCGTCTGTAATAACTATATACAGTGAAAATCAATCAGCCTCTTTCATCTGCTATCATGTTAACGGTTATTATATGCTGTTAGTTATACCATAAATTAAAGACGCGAAGAAGTTATATTCTTGACGTCTTTAATTTCTATTTCTTTTTATCGGAAACACTGCAAGGTGATACTCTTTAGCTCTGACACTCTTGGAATCGCTTAGAAGCCTGTTTCCATCTCACTGAAAGATTTGCAGATTCTATGATAAATTTTGCAAATTACTGAATTAAAAATCAGTGTCATCCCCCCCCTCTCTGGGGGGGTGAGAAGTTAAGTCTATTATACCTCACTGAAAAACTAAAATTGACTAACTGAAGAAACGCGCGTGTGTGTGTGTGTGGGGGGGGGATTACAAAAGTTCCTCCAATCCATTGGCCAAAATATAAGACTTCTTCTGCAGATGGAGCTGCATCGCGTTACCATGCAGCTGTACACTTGGAAATATTCAGTTTACTTTATCATCATCATGAAATTCCTGACAGGATATGATAGTCAACACCATCTCATCTAGTAACACAAGAAATATATATATATATATATATTTTTTTTTTTTTTTTTTTTTTTAATTTGAACACTAGGTATATTCTCAAATTCACGATGACTCATTCACTGTTTCGTCTTATGAACTTTCTTTATTTCCTTGTCACTTGGGAAGAAACTGAATTCAGAACCTTCATTTTCCTAAGATTTTTATGTCTGATGATCATCACTTTTTTAATTATTTAAAAAAAAAAGTCGTATAGTCTTTGACTGAGAAAACCTATTTTCAATTCTTGCAAAACTGTTTCAATAAATCTTGGCAACACGCACGAATACGTCATCCAAATATCTTTTGGCTAATCTAGGCATTCCTCAGCTCACATTTCCAGCTGAAAATTGAATCTTCTTTCAGAAACTCAAATTAAAGGTGAATTCTAACTCAATTAGTCTATAATTTCTATCTTCAATCTTGACTTATTCTAACTGGCCAACGGTTTTTGGATTTAAACGTCTTTGTGCCTTTTCTTTTCTTTTTCCAAAAATTGCAAGAAGATTGATTTTTCTTTCAGATATCCCATGATATCTCGCAATCTACTTTGAACTAAAATAGATTAAAAAATCGATAATATTAATAAGAATATATAATCTGTATGTTCATACAGATTACATACATTTGTACAATTCACATATTGTATTTTCTGTTTAGTATAAACAGCCAGAAAATAAATTTTTGGATGAATATACATACTGTTAGCAACAGAAGTAGTAGAAGTAATAATTTTTTATTAAGTAAACTAACATGTGATTAAATTAGATGTCAATAAAGATACGTTTTTTGAGACAATGAGATTATTTTCGATTACTGTATGTGTTTCGGTGTATTATGTGTGTACGTTTTCTTAGTCTCCTAGAAATTCTATGTGGCCATTCGGTTATATGGGTGTTGTGCTAATTGTGCTGGAGTATTCCGTTCGACAACTGATTAGGTGTTTTCAGTGGAAGACTGTTGATCAGAGAAGGTATCAGATGCTCTCTCATAGTTTCTCCACATCTATTGTTGAAGCTCCTGGCAGTGTAGAGAGTAGTGGTATGCCTGGTTATGCGGTATGTGTCTGTGTTGACGGTATTCATTATCGAAGTGGTTTAAAACGATTACCTAGTGTCTCTGGTTTGATATGCTTAAATTTTATGTGAGGGCATCTGATGCCTTCTCTGATCTTTTGACTCTCCAAACCACTGTGGAAATTGCTCTTTTGTGCAACGATTCTAATCTGGGCAGGGGACTCTTTGCTGTGTTCGCACAGACTGTTATGCCATATCTTAGTATTGTTTCATAGATGCTATGGTATGGTTAATAATAATAATAATAATATATCCTCTGCGCATGTCTTCTGGAGTTTTTTCTGTATACTGAGGTAAGTCCTTAAGCTCCGGGTTACCTCGGCCAAAGTTGTCAAGGTCTAAAAGTTCCTCGGATCTGCAATGAGATTCGAACCCACTTGCCAGGCATGAGTTTCTGCTCGCGACTGTGCTGAAAACGTGGCAAGAAAAGTCTAGTGATTGATTATTTTTCAGTATGAAAATCTACGACTAGTATGGATTGCTTTGGTTTGTGAAATTTGCCAGAAATGAAAAAAATTATTTTAGTTTAAAAAAAAGATTGTTTTTTATAAATTTAATTAGTTTAATTATTATTTTAAATTCTTTTCTATAATTTAGAAATAACGTCAAACTTAAAGCTACACCAAAATTGAAAATTCTGTATTCTGTTATTTAAAAAGATGAAGAAGAGTTTTTTTTTGTTGGAGAGAGAGAGTGGGTGGAATTAACGGACCGTGAGATGCGGTGATTAATACCCTTGGAGGGTAATGGATGGCAATGCTGTACCAATGAAGTTCTAACTGAGGTTCAGCTGTTGTTGTTACCCCCCCCCCCCTTGGGCGCTGAGATTCGAGAGTTTTGAGTTGCTTTCTTAAGGTTTTTGCTTTAAGGGAGCAATTTGAGTTTCCGGGGATAGTGTTCTCCGTCCCGGCCCGGTGAGGGGCTTTGTCGGTGAATGCTTTTCTTCTGAATAAGAGCGGATCTGCTCGGTGGTGGGGGAGCCTGTCACTGAGTGGAACCAACGCTAAGATGAGATATGGACGGTCTTTTGCCCACTATGGAGTGGCCTAGAGATCGTCCGAATTTTTTTGAGTTCACCTTTACTTAAACAGTCGGTGATTAATATCCTTGGAGGGTAATGGATGGCAATGCTGTAGCCAATGAAGTTGTAACTGATGCTCGGCTATTGCTGTTACCATGTTACCTCTTCCCATGATCAGAGCTTTAATAGGGCAATAACGCCTTATCCCTACACTGTCCTCTACAGATAACCGGGAAGATGAAAAGCATTCTTTCTTCGCCCCTTTAAGTCAGTCCTTATAAGGACTATATTTTGTTGGAGGAATAAATCGATGCGGTGATTAATACCCTTGGAGGGTAATGGGTGGCAATGCTATAGCTAATGAAATTCTAACTGAGCCTCGGCTATTGCTGTTGTCCTCTTGCCATGATCAGAGCTTTAATAGCTCAATAACATCTTATCCCTACACTGCCCTCTACAGACAACGGGGAAGATGAAAGCATGCTTGCTTCGCCCCTTTAAGCCAGTCCTTATAAGGACTATATTTTGTTAGCATTCGAATATTTTGGTAACATTAGAATTGATGTAATAATTGATTTATGAAGTCTTAAATGATTGATTAAAATTGAATTTTCAGCTCGAATAAAACCAGGGATGTACGCAACACATCCCTGGTCTCTATTAAAATCAAAATCTTGTACTCTGTTCCGAAACCCTCATCCACCATTGTGTGTATGCGGTGTCTCCCAAAGACACCTATCTCTTGTTTATCCCCACCCTATCGTGCGTGTGTTTACTTCCTTACACGAGCTGCCGTTATGAACGATATTCAATTTAGTGATCGACAACGCTGCTATCATCTTCTATTGATCCCGTCTGCCTGTAGTAGGAGAGTTCCGAGAGCCTCTGGGTAGGGTTCTAATTGCCTTCCTTTCTGCCTGCTTGTAGAACTGTCATGGATGGTGTTCCCCACAGTATTCCCCATGGAGTCTCGCAGCAGAGAAGCAAGAGAATGTCACCCAATAAATGGAAAAGAGTATAGACGTGGGTTCCTATGTGGATAACAGCGGACGATGTAATTCTTTCAGAATTTACGCATCTTAGAGTTCAGTAAATACTTTACTGTAAATTAACAAGAAGTACTCGTATTCGAAAATTGCAATTTTTATATGTATTTTTTTTCCAATGAAACTTCCAAAATAATGAATTTCTACTTATTTGAAGAGTCATAATTTGTTGGTATCAGTATTTTTATGTTTATTCAATGTATTAATTCAAGTAAATTTATAATTCTCCTAAAAAAAGTAATGATATATTTTATTTAATAAGAAAAAATAATTAATGAAATTATTTTTCATTAATCAAAAACATTAAAATCAAATAGTTCACACACCTTTTAAAATTTCAAATCAGCTTAATACCAATAATTTGTGACAATACATGCAATGTGCCCGTGCAAGTTTATGGGTGTGTGAGTTCTCCAATTGGAATGTTTAACAATTCGCAGCCTGTTTTCTGACGTGACTGTCAAATGTGAGTATAGCTTCCATCTTACACTTGTCTAAAGGAGTTAATTCCCCAGAATACTTTATATGCATTCTGGACTCCTGAGAACGATACATATACATATATACATATACATTTAAATGAACTTTAAAGATAATTCTTAATGTAAGTAAAACAAAATGTTGCCGTGTATCAGACTCCAAGGAAATTCAGTGCATTTTTGAAACGTAGTTATTAGTTAAATAATTACATGAGGTTAAGTAAAAATGCGTATTATTTATTAAACACCAGTTTTGCAATTTAACGGTCAAACTTCTAAAATAATTAAGAGTAATAAACCTCATTCTTTCCAGTATTTAACAGTACTTAAAAAAAGAAACATGCAGCTAACTTAATTATTAAAACGTTGTTTTAAAAATAGAATGAGGAAGTGGGGGAAAAAAAGGACATCAACTTAAAGTTAGTTTGTTAGAAAGTCCATTACGCCTGAATGAACTCATTTCGCTAGAATGGGGGTTGTAATCCCCTTTATGACAGACTGTAATGAGTAGTGCTATGTTTAAACGGCTTTAAAATTATAATTAACACCACTATTTGATAAACTCGTTTAGAATAACCTTTTAAAAATACAGAAGCACTTTCCAAGATGAGAACATCAAATTATAAAAGCAAAAAAAAAGTTAAAGTAAAAAAGTGTGGAACGGAAAAGGGCGTGTGATGCTTTATAATCTCAAAATGAATTGAAAGAAATGTACATGCAACTCATAAGTTATATTCCGAGGTGAATCCAAGCATGTCATTGTCTTGGCTGAAAAACGGGTACTCCACAGATTAACAGTGATGTGGTAATTTGCCACAAACACATCTGTGTATTACTTTTTCAGTGGTTATTCGTCAAGTTCAAGAATAAGGACCAATGTAACTATGTTCCTGTCATGTATTTATCATTAACACATGTAGATCTGCATAAACGAGTTCTAAGCGAGAGGAACTGCAGGGCGAATATTTTTCCTAATTAATAGTGTTGGATTTGTGCCAAGTGTTGGCATACTCAAACATTATTTTTCAAAATATAAAACTAAATTGGAAAACGGTACATGGATGTCTTTTGCATAATTTATGAATTAGAATTCATTTATTCCTATCTTAGTTAACTTCGTTATTTTTTTTTGTTATAAAAAATGCAAGAAAGTTAATATCTATTGAAAATTATATTATTCTCTCTTAATTTTCCCTTTAGTAAAGTTTATTTTTTTTTCACTTTTTACAATGACACTTATTTATTTTAATTTTTTCTCTTTAATAAATTGTTGCGGCTATGTAACCCTCTGTGGTTCTCCTGTATGGTGGCCAGGATAACAATAGCACCAAAATGTAGCTCATGCATGTCGTACTAGTGTAATGGATAACAATGCCGTAGCCAATGAAGTTCTAACTGAGGCTCGGCTATTGCTGTTACCTTCCAGCCATGTTCAGAGCTTTATTTATTTATATAGCTCAATAACACCCTATCATTCACTATCCTATTCAAATAACGGTAAATATAAAAAGCATTCTTGCTTCGCCCATCTAGCCAGTCCTTTTAAGTACTTAAGGGCCCCGTGTGGTGGCGAGGATAAGAGTAGTCTCACTGTAACCCATGCATGTCGTAAGAGAAGGCTAAAATGGGACGCAGAGTTTCAAGAGTTTTGTTCTCTTAGGTTTCTTCCGGAAATTTGCTCCCTGTGAGGGAGGGGAGGGCTTAGATTTCGGGGGATTTGTCCTGAGAAAGCATTTTGAGTCTCTGGGGAGGGTGTTCTCCAGCGTGGACCGTGGGGGGGGGGGCCTTGTCGGTGGATGCTTTTCCCTGGAATATTATTATTAAAGCGGTTCTGCTCTGTGGTGTGTGTGGGGGGGCGCCACTGAGTTGGACGATCTTTCGGCCACTTGTAGGGAGTGGTCCGGGGATGATCTTAATTTTTAGAGAGGGTTTTACTTAAAAATAGCCACTGTAGCTTATGCATGTCGCAAGAGACGACTAAAATGGGACGGAGAGTTTCGCTCTGTTAGATTTCTTCTGGAATTTTGCTCCTGGTGAGGGGGGGAGGGGCTTAGATTTCCGGGATTTGCCCTGAGAGAGCATTTTGAGTCTCTGGTGAGGGCGTTCTCCGGCGTGGTTCGTGAGGGGCCTCGTCGGTGGATGCTTTTTCCTGGAATATGAGCGGTTCTGCCCAGTGGTGGTCGGGAGGCGTTACTGAGTGGAACCAACGCTGCGTTGGACGATTTTTCGAAGATCGTCCACTCGGACCACTCATAGGGTGTGGTCCGGGTGATCGTCTTAATTTTTAGAGCGGGCTTTACTTAAAAATCGCCCCACTGTGGCCTGCATGTCCTACGAGGTGACTAAAATGAGTACCCGGGGAGTGTAATGGATGGCAATGCTATAGCCAATGAAGTTTTAACTGAAGCTTGGCTATTGCTGTTACCCTCCTGCCATGATCAGAGCTTATAGCACTATATTACCCCATTCATACATTTTCTTCTACAGTTAACGGGAATTTGAAAAGCATTCTTGCTTCACCCATCTAGCCAAAAAAAAAAAAAAAGTTTAACTGCAACAATTATGTAGCTATTTCAGTAATTTTTATTTTATATGTACGATCGAAATTATTGGATATATCGAGTTCGGAATATTATTATCAGACCAATGGTAACAAACTTCGGTATAATACGAAGTCTTTCCGAGCAGGTCAGTCATGCTTTGTAGACCATTCTTCAGATTCCATCAATTACTGATTTTAATTATATTTTACATTTATATTTTATATGCATTGACATAATTCATATAATTATATATTCCTATAATTTTATTTATAAGTTCCAAAACACGCCTACCTATACCGATACTAACATTATTAGCATCAGTATGCTGTCGCATACAGAAGTTAGTTTTATGCAATAGGGTATTTCTATGTCGATTATTTCTTTTATTATAAAATAATACTTGTATAAAATTTTTGAAGATGCCTTGCAGATACGATGGTTTAGAGTTGTATTATACTAAAATATAATGCTATCCTGAACTGTAGCTCATATCACGTTAAATCTTTGCCATCCTAGTTACCTAGAATTTTCAAGTAGTCATTCATCAATGTGTTCTTTCAAGAAGACTGCCTATCACCCCTCCTTAAAGAATTTATTAATGTCACATGTTGTGTGCAGAGTTATTATAGTTAGGGTCAGGGCGTAGAATAGCTTATTTATGCAACATGACACGGGATTTATCTGAAATTAATTCTTTCTACCTTATCAGAAGATATAGTTTTATTGATTGTACAAAATTACAGCATACCAATATTTCCCTTGTGTTGAGAGTAAGTGATTAAAATAATCCAAATAAAAATATTTTTTATTTTCTTTCTTTACTCCCTAGTAAACTGAGCTAGTAAATATTTCTAGAACAATTCTGTATCAAGTGTATAAATCAGATTATAAGTTTTTATAGAATAGTGTGTCTCTAGTAAATTAGCATTGAGCAATAAGTTGGGTCAGTGGAAGGAGTTCCTCTTGTTTGGCATCAGTTAAATATTTCAATGAAATGCAAGTAAGTAGCGCATATCAAGCTCAAAGTTAAAGTCCTGTTTCTGAAAATAAAACCGATCTCCTTTTGAAACTTATCTCTTCTGGTATTAAGAATTCAGACGATTGCTAACATTCTGCAGATAGGTCTGAAAAAAGAAGCTACTTTTTTCTTTTCTTAGCTGTCTATGAAAAAATGGAGAAGAAATTAAAACTCTGCTTAAGAATTTCATTTGGCAGTGAACTTTTAACCTCTGTATTTGGTTATATTAATTAACGTTGTCGTTAAAATAAATAAATAAATAATGTATCGAATAATGTGAAAAGAGAAGGCATCCATATACTAAATTAATCAAATTAAATTACATTTTCAGCTATTTAAGTAAGATGGTGTCTTTTTTTTTTTTGTTTCTTTTTGCATCTACAGTATAACGCCCTTCTTTCATTCTGTGTTTATTTTGGTGAATAATTTAATTTAATTTCGTTTTCGACATTTCACTGTTGTTTCTTTACTTGAGCCAAGCATTAAATTTTGCATTTTTGTAGCGCAAAATTGGTATATTTTCGGTCTAATAGCCAATGTGCTGAAACGTAACCCCCTATGTGCCATTATATTAATGCCCCTTGGAATGAGACTTCACTTTGCGTAGGATTTCATCAGAACTTTAGTTCGGTAGGCATTGTCTCTACTTCCACTTTGAAATATTTAATGCCATTTTAACATTTAATATTTTCTAAACAATTTTATTACGGTGTAACTAAAAGATATCTTCTTCCAGCTAATATAAGACGCAATGTATATAATATCATTTTATTGAATCAGAGAAACTCTGAATAAACAAACAGTATTGCAATCTATAAAGCAAACAAAACAGAGTGTTGTGAATTTCTTCCGAAGGAATTATCCTGGAAGTAAAATTAAAAAGAAAAAAACATCCCAAATTAAACATAGTTCTGCCACGCAATAACAAGATGAGTTAATTGCTCTGCCCAATTGTCCAGGCAAATTTAAGTTTATAGAAGGCCAAAAGCAAATGTCCAATACTTCAATATCGATGTCTGTCTTCTATTTATTGCGATCATGTTCATGATAATCATGGCATAGTTTGCAGTGATGTTTCATGGTGTACTTAAGACCTCTACAGTTGCTTTGGTTATTCGATTTGAAGTATCTTGATTTTCAAGGTATATTTGAATCCTGTTGATTTAAACGACGTGATGTGTTCAGGTAGATTTAGTCTCTTTGAGGTTTACAAGCGCGTATTTTCTGAATTTCAAGCACTCGATTTGTCCCACTTACATCACCGTATATTCACCACCGTAGTCACGTGGTTTCTTTTCCCACATTCGATAGACGATACCAACGTTCAGTATAGAGCTAGAGGAGATGTGAGGGTAAAAGTGTTGTAATAAGTGAAATCGCAGACGAATGTGAGTGTAGTGGAATACCTTTCTGGGATTTTTTTGGTGTTTGTCATTCTGATTTGCTTCAATAATTTATTTCCCAGCTATTTTATGTCAGGACAAATGTAGGTCGTTTTGTACCGGTGAGTGATTGTCCTTGCTGTTTTGTAAGAATTCTGACAATGCTGGAATTTCTATCAGGAGATTTCTGTACTATGGCGTACAGTAATGATAAGACCTACTGCTCTCTTCAAGTTTAAAAAAATTCACTTTAGGACTGCTTAGTAGACGAGTTTAAAGATCAGCCAAAATCATGCCATTGAAGTAACTGGGAATCCATTCTCGTCAGTAAACAGTCAAAGTGGAAAGGGAAGAATTTGTCTCTTCGGAAGTGCTGAATTCCCGCTTCCCACCTCCGAAAAACCAGCCGGGAAGAGAATAAAGATAATTGCTTTAGAATAAAGATAATTACTTTATAATATACTCGCCTAGTGACTTTGGAGCTAATTCTAAATCACCCACTACATGAGACGTGTTGGAATGGTTTTTTATCACTACGATTCTTATTTCTACATAATGAACTTTGGACTACTAAATATGATGAGCAGCTCAAGAGAATAGTAATCGTTTTCCACCTCCTACAGCCACGTGTACAGTTCTTGTGTAATAAGTTTTTTTTTTTTTTTTTCAAACAAATGATAACACACTGTACACGACATTTTGCCGTCATTGGTTGGCTTTCCTTTCTATTTAGAGACATGTCATATAGTTAGGCTCAGATGTTGACTGACGATCGTTACTCGAATTATCTTGGATTTTCATACGAAAATGTTTTATCACTGTGGTCGTTGTTATGCTTAACGAACTCTTCCTTGTATGTAAAGGGAATTTGGGAATCGAAACACTGCCTTCTCTCAGAGCTATTCTTTAGCTAAGGGAGGAGGTAAGAAGACAAGGAAATTTATACGACACCTAAAGGAAATAAGTTCTTGATTGATTGAAAAGCACGTGCCTCTTTTTTTTTTAATTTAAATAATATTACATTAATGCTAATAACGCGAGCATATATCTCTAGCATAACTATTTGTATCAATATATTTTATGACAAAAATTATGCGAGTGTAATGATGTACTGGGGGTATATCCGCTTTATACCAGTATAAACTATTGTTTCTCTAATAATTCATTTAATTATGACACAACATGCAGTGTTTTTTATCATTTACTTATTCATTTCGACTCAGTTCGGTTTGTTTGCATCTTGGTCTGATTCTTCCATACTGTCTCTAGAAATAAAAATAATCGATAAAAATATCTTAGGATATTTTAATCAATTATTTTTAAAATATAGTATATGTAATTTAATGCATTATAAGGGAAATCATATCCGCATTAAGAAATGCGGATATGATTTCTATTGAACAGATTTTGTATGACCTCTAAAATGGTTCCATGATTTGTCGGAAAAAAATCCTTACCTTTTACTCCGGGTATTTTACGGGAAATATTAAAAGCTTCATGTATATGTTGCTATAAATCAATTATATCCTTAAAAGATCTGAAGGCACTGTATTATAAAAGAATTTGCACATTTGACTGTTAGGATAATAGGGATTTCGAGTGAAATTTTAATGTAAATAAAAATAATTATAATGATTTTCTGGAAAAAAGTTAAAAATAAATAAATTCCAGAAAGAATAAAATTATTAATTCCAGTTATAATGTGAAAAGAGGGAATTAAGAGGTTTTTCCATGATAATATAACATACACACCTCTGAAAAGATTCCATAAACTTGCTACATTTTAGCAGTTGTAGGAAGTTTTAGTGCCAGTAATTTTCTTAAGTATCAGATTATCAGATTGTATTTGATAGTTTTTAAATACTGCTTTCAATACCGATTTAGTGAGATACCTTGTTGAGGTATGCATAAATAAAATATTGTAAGACTGTTTGATAAACGCAATTTTATCACGATTATATGAGAATTGCATAATCGTGATAGAATGAACGGTAATTGTATTTTTTTTTTAAATACAAACCTAATAGGGAACATCTTATTCCACTGCTTCGTCATATTTACATGAACACCCCTACCCATAAAGTTGTTTTGCATTAAAATATTCAAGGATTTCCGGAGGTCATTTTCCAATATTTTCCACAAGTGAAGCGATACGTATAAGTTTCTTTGCATTTTGTGTCGACACATGGGAAAACTAATCGCTCGTGCCGAGACCGTGTCGGCTCATTACTGTACTTGGCTGCATAGAAAAGTTAGCAGGCTGTCTAATCGACTAGATTAATGAGGATTTCAAACAACAGATAAATATTAATTGCTGCGCCCACGGGTGGTCACAGAAACTGTACAGTGATCCGTTAACTTGTCTAAGTGGTCGGTCATTAGTTTCGGTAATTGCCAATTACAGGGGACATTTTAGTCGGAAGGAATTAAGTGGACGATTTACGAAGAAATCTACTAAGCCTCGGCGCTTTCAAAAGGATAAACGATAGAGCCCACTGAATGAAGTAACACTTAAGACTGGGAGTCAGTGTTTTGCAATAAAACATCATTTAGGTTAGTGGTAATGTACAAATCAATAGTCTTTATATATAAACCCTTGCAACTATCATTGTGCTTCTTCATTGTTAACCTCTAATGGTTGTCCGAATAAAGCGAATTTTTATTCCGTATTATGCAAAAAAGTCATCTAAAAATAATATGTTTAGAACAGATACAAATAAAAATAATAAGATCGTTAAATTATTTAAATATCACCTATAAACGTTAGCCATAGAAGCTGAACAGTTACGTTATCTACAAGTTTTCAACTATCGGTAAGTTGGTAGCTGAGCAACTGTGTAATTGTTTTTCTTTGGTCAAATAGGACAACGATAATTACGCACTCAGATGATTAAAAGAGGTAAGCAGTTAAATAGCCAGTAGAAGGCCTAATTGCTCAGGAATTTGAGGTGATTTTAACAAGTAACGTTTGGGAACAAAATTACAGCAATTTGAACACCTCCGCGTCGTTGTGGGCAGTCATAACATCGAAACTAATCAACAATTTTCGAATGAATGATGCCACAGAGTATTTTAAGTGCAATAGACAAATAAGTTAAAGGTTCTGTAATATGCAAATGGTACTGTATTTCTTGTACGAGTGCATGCAACGTACAGTAAACTGCAATCCATCGAGATTCGAGTTGATGATGGATTTTAATCGTAACAAATATTGCTTAAATTTAGACAAAATTTGCTACGATTAAAACGAAAGCAAATGTTTTAAACAAGATAAAGAATCCCCAATCGAGTACTACCGTAATTAATTATATGCCTTTAATAGTATCTAAAGTGTCTAAATTTCTGTTTCTAAGTTACTATATTGTATCTTGAACTAAATCCTTAGTACGTGTCGGGCTCTAAAATATCGTCGATTCACCCCCCCCCCCCTTCAACTTCTTTTCAAACGAATGGAAGTTTCACAGGATGTTTTGTATATTTCCAGTTTGTTTTCTATAAACATTCGTACAGGTCGGTCGATTGAAAGACTCAAATGCAGAACATTTGGCAGTAGTAGTTTGGAACTTTGCCACTATGCTATTATACACGACTTGCCTCTTTTATTCTTAATGACGCAACATTGTTGTCATGGAAACGTGATAGAATTATATAATACGCTTTTAAACCCACAAACAGAACAAAGTATTTTATGGCCCGACTGCAAAGAGATGAAAAGATGGAGAGCGTTGTTAAACCTGAATGTTCTTGCAAACATCACAATAGATCATGCAAGATTTATTGATATGGCCTGAATGCCGTGGTAAATTATTATACTTTCAAGTCATACAGCAATTTTGTGCGGCAAGGTTTATGTGGGTGATGGGTATATCCTATGGTTACGGCACTGACCATCCTTCCACATTGATTTGGTGTCAGTAGTTCTAACTTTTTGTTTCATCACACCAAAAAAAAAAAAAAAAAGAAAGAAGAGAGAGAGAGAGAGTCAAAAAAGATAACATTTCCAAATGTTGAAAAACCAAGTTTCTCCCCTGATGTGCTGTGACAGTTCTAAAACTTCTTAAGGAAGTTATTATAACAGCATCTGTCTAGAAAGATGCCAATATTTGAAGAGAGTAGCCTCTGTCATTTAAAATGACAGCTCGAAAGTATTAAAAGTGCACTGCAACAAAGACTTTAAAATGGTTACAAACAAAGGAACTGTGGATGTGCACTGCTAGTGGTAATCTCTTAAAATCGATAGTTGTTTAAGAGATTTTACGTATTTTCAAGTATTTTATGAAAAATATTTTTCTCGTAAAATACTATTCTTCAAATAATTCTGCATTATTTTTTTATAAATTGTTTTTCTTTTGTCGTTTTTACGCTGCGAAGTTCTTACTTAATGAACGTTGACTATTTTGTTTTTATGTATGTTAATTCTAGCAATGAGACATTAATTGTATTTGTCCATTTAATTAGTTGCATCAGTTCTGAGAAGAATTAAGTTGTTAATGTCACTGCAATGCTCTTAAAAGAACATCATGCTACACTAGCGGAAACAGACGGATGCAGTTACTGCAACATGTAAGCAACGAAGCGAGAAAAGCACAAGGGGATAAGATGAGCTGGTGACTTTTGTTCTTCTGTTAATACATACCTACCATTTGAAGGAAGCAGAACGAGAGTTACGAGGAATTTTAATTATCACTTGTGGCATTCCGTAATATACCTTCAGAAATCATCTTAAATCGAAGTGTACTATTTACCTTTGTGCATCATTCAAAGCTTTTTATCTTATAAATCAATACAGTTAAATGTGCTCTGCATATTTAACATATTTTTAAGTGTGCTTTTAATATGAGTAATCAGGCCATGCAGCCTGCAAAACTGGTCAGCCTAAATGCATTAAAACTGTACTGTTGAATATATTGTGTAGTCATATATAATGCAGTGCTGTCAGATTTTTTTTTTCATTGTTGTCGTATTTAGAAAAACTTAAACAAATATGCTAATCAACTATGTTGAATTATTTACCACCCATTCTCTCTCTCTTTCTCTCTCTCTCTCTCTCTCTCTCTCGACATTTTCATATTTTAATAGAGTGTACACATTCCAGTTTGCATTATGTCACTCATGATTTTGTATTTTCTAGCAGGCTTGATTATATGATGATATAATATTTGGTAAATGAGATTATGGATATGCGAGCATTAATAATATTTATCGTTTTTTAAATATCATTTTCCCTTTTCTCTTTTGTTTTGGGATTATTCCTACCTGCTTTGCATACTTTCGTCGTGGAGCCTCCATCGCTCTGTCGGTATCGAGAATGCCCTTTGGATGGGAAATCTGAGTTCGAATACTGTCTCTGTCTGAAAGAATCTTCATAAGAGGTTTTTAATGAAGATGGAATAACCAGACTCATCTCGTGATGATGGAAATACATTAGGTGAATGATTTCATTGAATGGTATCAGACCACAATTCAGCTTATTGCAGACCTGGAGTGACTTGGAATTAGGTCTGTGCTTGGTCTCTAATGTAATTTTTGGATTATCTAAGCCTTATCCCAACTTCCATTACTACTGTCAATACCGGAGGTTAGATGGAATTAACATAAAAAAAATTCGTTCTGATGAATGGTCGATATACAAGAATGATATTATGAAACGCATCTTTCTATGATTGTCTAAATTGTTTATTTTAAATAGCCTGTTAACTTCTATACATATTTTGTTCTCATAAAGTGCCCCTTTTGAAAACTGGTTTCAGTTTACTGTTCACTTTAGAACGCTACATCGGATACAAAGTGCAAAGAGCTGTCTGAATATTGAAGTCAATTTGACAAAGATAAATAATGACTGTCCTTCAAACCTTTGATATCATTTTTAGGTACTAAGAAAGAGCTTCCAGAAGTCAACTCCCACAACTCACTAAAAGATTGCAAAGTTTAGGATGGCCATTTCTAGCAGAGTATCATCTTCTGTGTGCGCTGAGGCTTGAGGACCCCATTAGTAGAACAACTTAGTAGCATGAGCAGGATCGGAATGGACAATATATGTTTGCTTCACTGCTACTGAAGTGTGCAGCACGCGGAAAAAAAAGAAAGATAACGAGTAAACTTTATCCCACACTTTCGCGTATGCCGATCGACTAACGGAATGCCAGCAAACATTCAAGAAAGGTTTCACTGCATCAAAGTCTTTCTCTTTTTTTTTTTTTTTTTTGGAGTGCTGAGAACGTTTGTATCAGAGAAATGACGAAAAACTTTACTGAAAACGATGCAAATGATATATTTTAAAATTACAGATGTTTATAAAGGAGTATTTATTTTTGCATACATTATGATGTGCAGCGTGATCTAAAATACGTATTCATATATCTGAAAAACATTTGGCCAGGTCTATGTAATGCTGTTATTATGAACAGACTTCGTATATCTATATCTTCCTTCTCTTCCAGTTAGATAGCACAGGAAAGTGTGCAAATATTAAACAAATCTATGTGATTTAATCAGTATATTTAATACTGATTAAATATACCGACCCTTTGGTGGCGCTGCTTACAGCAGAAACACAGTTGACGAGTAAGCAGAACCCAGTGATACGTGAGAAGCATAACATATCATTCTGCTGAAAGTGATTTTCCTGACTAGATTTCTATCTAGTCGATTATGCAGAGCCAATTGTTGCCTTGGGGGTATAAGGTATAGCTTCAGATGCGCTTAAGTCAAACAAATGAAAACTAATTTATTTATATAGAATTCTTTAAGAGGATTTAGAAACACATGGATCTGTTTTGTAAATAAAAGGAGGGACACTTTGGCATCATCTAAATAAAATGCATCAGAATTTTAAAAAAAAATGTAAGTTAATGGCTGTATCAGGAATGGCAAGAACGAAAAGTGTATGAAAATGATGCTACTGTTGCATGCTGGTCATGAAATTCATTTGTAGGGAAAACAAAACTGAATTTATTATAATAAGCAAATTAAAGACCATTGGGGTTTAGCCTAAATCATGGCTGCTAAAGCAAGATAAAAGGAACACTTGAAGACATCAGTCAGCTGTTAATTAGAGCCATTGCTGAAGCCAATACTCGAAGTAAAATGTAATTATCCTCGACATGATCCAACACGTTTAACGGGATTTAGACTAGAACGGATACCCCTGTTCTGGAACTTTTGGTTCCCTCAAGGTAATCGTCTACATGCCTAAGTTTACAGAAAGGCGAAACATCATACTAAACCATTGATAGCACAAAAATCCTAACATTGCCAAATTCGAAGTACAAAGTACATGTTCAAGATGCAAAGATATCACAGGTCATTGAGAGAATCATCACTTAGATTGTCACGATTCAGACTATGAAAAACATTCCCCAAACTAGTACAGTACAGTTTTCATTCTCCTTCGTGCTTGTGTCAGCCAGCTATTTATTATAAGGTCTAAAACTCAAAGAAGACCTTAGAAATAGATAAAGCGGCTCTATCTCATCTTTCCACATGGATTTGTTTGGGTTGTTTCATAGTCGACGAATGATTGAAAGTACATTTTATATGATTCAGGATTTCTGTTATTACATGAAACTTCTGAGTTGTAGCAGTAACGTGAAAGCGAGAAGAATGTTCAGTTATACTCTTCAGGGTTGACCAATCGCTCTCCATAATTTTCTTATTTGACTTGCTTATTTTCTTTAGTTTCAGCCAAAGAACAAAATCTCCACACAAACAGCGATCCTACATTCTCGACTAAGAATCTGCAGTTGCTTAGTACATTCACCTACTCATGCATCTAATTTTGGTATTCGTAGGAAAATTAATTTTGTCTTCATAGTCTGCCATATTTGGCAATGTTGTCATGAACACTTTATTTTACTACATAAAAAAAAACGTACACCTCCTGAATATGTGAATTAATAATGACAATAAAAAAACTGCGGTGTTTTGCTCTGTTAGAAATGGGACTCGTTGTATGCGGCTACAAAATTTCTTTGCCGTGTTGTGATATCGTGAATAGGATGATAAAAATGTCTACTCTTTTTAAAGAAACGGTAATGAAAATTCTAAAAGAAACCGTGTAGTTCTTCGAGTACTTAAATATTCCATTAAAGAAACCGGTGAGTGTTGTAGTCATCTTGTGCTTTTAAGTTTACGGAAAGGTGCATTAAAAAGAATGCGATATTTCAATCCTTTGTTATGGTCTTAGTTTCCTCTTTAAAATGTCAGCATAATGTTTGTAAATTCGAAGTAAAGATTTATGTTTTTCATTTTCCTTGCTCTGAGAAATCTGGAATTAGTTGTAAATCCCATCTGATTTGCAAAACTAATTTAATTAGCCTCCATCAAACTCACCTCTGCTTGTTCTCCTTAATGGTAGAGGAAATTAACTTCGAGATGAAAAACAAGCTTCATGTTTAGAATAAATTTCATCTTCTGCTTTTCTCCGAGGCCATGAATTCACGTATTAGCAAGTCAAGGGAATGAGATAAAATATATGATTAAAAAGTGAAGAATTCTAACGCATTATGCAAAAGTTGCACTTTTAAATGCATTTATTACAGAAATGAATAATGCTTATTTGTACTTGGTATAAAAAAAAAGTGTGTTGGCATCGCACCATTTGAAATTTTAATGAAGGAAAGTAAAAAAAAAAATAATAAAATAAAATAAAAGTTCTCCTCTCTCTCTCTCTCTCAATATTCATCTACTCTAGGACAGTATGCAGCTGTGACAAGTGAACGTTTGTATTTGATTATAATCATTTATGTATCCAGTACTTATTTAGCGATATGTGGGAGAAGAGTATTGAAACAATGATATTTAGCATTTTCACGCCCATATTAAAATTTCTTTGTGATATTTGTAATTTGTGGTAAACTTTTTTGAACTTACTTGAACACATTTAAGGAAGTGCTTATCACCTCCTCTGGTATCCCTATAAATACTACCTTAATAGAAATATGCCTGTAAGATATGATTTAGCGTTCTTCCAACTGGACGATACAAAACAGAAGAGGGTGAACCTACTTCCGAATATTTTCTATGGCTTCTGAAGTAACCCTCTTGGGCATTTACACGCTGATTTTAGCGATCTTTCCTGCACTTGAAGCAAACCACCAGTCCTCTTTCGGGGTGCCATTTATTTCACGAGAAGATTTCGCTAATGGAATCGGCAACATCAAACCTTATTCTTTCCTTGGGAAATCCTCAAAAGTGAGAACAGAAAATTTTCTTGTTGCAAGCGATCTTCTGTAAAAATACTCGAAACACTTTTTTTTTTTGCTAACAACACTGCATTCTTTTAAAATTCACTAGGAAGCATCCTACTCCAGCGAGGCCATTTTTTGCTTCTCTATTTTCATGAGATCGCTGCTTGATCAAAGTTTTTCTGTTGATTTTAATGAACAAATTTTATCATTATTTAAATCTACCAATACTTTCATAAACTTTTCATAAGTCCTTGCTCAGCATGATTAAAATCGCACTCCCCCTACAAGTCGACATCTTGAAAAGCATTGGTAAAAAGTTTTGGATTCGCACCACGTATGTCACAAAATACAGTAAAATAATATCAGTCCTTTGCGTTTGTGTCTTTGATAGGAGTAGTCTCATCCCTGAGGATGAACAGTTATAGAACCGAGTATTGTGGATGGAAATTGCAAGTGTCTAACAAGCTTTTCTGTTTTTGACCCAAAAAAATGTGTGGACTGGGAGAGTGCATCATATTAGTATAACAGTCGATATACTTTTAATGAATAGAAAAACTTAAAAGGACTTCGACTTGATAACAAACCGTATTGTAAAAGAGAAGGAAGTAAATGACTACCATAATTACAACTGGTTTCCAAAAGCTAAGGACGAATTACATTGTTACCTGCATATGAAAAATGTTTATGACTACAGCCAAAGTTGGGTATAAATTTATTGCCAGTATAATAATAAATTATATTACACAAAAACGTGCTATTAATTTTATACAAATTAATTACAATATGTTTTTGGTAAAAGGTACAAATTTCTTAAAGACGTCGTTAAGGAATTAATGTACAGTGCTTACAGAAAACTATGTGGAAAGACATTTCAGTATGAAATGTCCACTTCGAACTGCGACGCAGCTCTCACAACGTCGTACCATGCTTAACACCAAGTGATTCATGAGTTCTTGAGGAAAACTGGCCAACTACTCCTCTGAGAAAGGTTAAGTTCTTGTTTGTTTTCTGGACTGGAATTTCGAACAGCAGTGAGTCTCTCCTGTTGCATCCCAAACGTTCTCGATGGGGTTTGAGATCTTAGACCATCGAGTGGCCATCAGGAGAGTGACGGTCACTCGATTCGATTAATATCCTCGGCCTCCAGTAGTATCTGCTCACGCACGATGTGGTGTGACATTATTATTATTGTTTCGTGACACTTCCAAGGAGTCCAAGGACTCATCGAGGGAGAACACCTACTCTAGAACTCTCCATTTTCATCCACCAACTACACCAAGCCCTCCACTATTATCATCTACATCAACGCCATCTGCTGCTCACAACCACCACTAGTATTTTTTCTCTGTAAATTGCGTGTGTTCTGATGGGCCAATTTGTCTGTATGCGGGATGAAAAAACCGAGTTTCCGGGAGAAAAAACCTTGCTACCTCCATATGAGATCGGCTAACTCACCTTGAACTGAAAGAAAAGGGGGCGTGGAAAACATAGAAAGATTCCTCCCGTCACGACGAGAATCGAACTTAGACGTTTTCCAATCGAAGGACGCAACGTATCGTCGTTCTTCCAATCGCGCTTTTTTTATTTATTCATATGGAGTTAACTCCCTTTTCTTCCCCGTCCCTATTGGGGAGAGTTGATCCCCCCCCCTCATGGGGGTTAAGTATTTATGGCTGTAGATCCGTGTGTTCACGGGGCTGGTTTGCCTGCTTGCGGGATGAAAAGCCCCAGAGAAACTGGGGGTAAAAAACCCTGCTGTCCACGCCCAAGACCGGCTAACTTGGCTATGGCTGAGGAAGATCCTTAAGCTTCTCAAGTCGGCGACGGGAATCGAACCCAAGATACTCCTGGCGTTGCGAAGCGCATAGCCACTAGGCTAACCGCGCGGACTCCAATTGGACTACGAAAGCGCTATTATCATCCATTAAAATGAATTCCTCATCTACAGCACCACAGAACAATCGAACTTGACTTTGAAAAACTTCGTTGCAATATCGTTCACCTGTCATAATTTCTTTTTCCAGCACTTGTAGTTCGATGCGTCCATTAAGCATAATGCCTCCCCCACACCATGACCTCAGCATCGCCGTATCTATCCCTTTCAAGAACATTCTCGCTATGGTAAGCAGTACCACTTTCACCCCAGATCAAGTGTCGTCTAGAATCGGAGGAAAGATTAAAACGACTGTTTCTGTAAAAAGTACTTTATCCCGTTGGTGTTTGGTCCAATTTTTATGGATACAAAACCACAGTACCGATTAACAAAAACGTGTTCTACGATAAGCTATGGATAAAGTGACGCAGACTATAGGTCTTCTTGTTGCAGACGTCTTTCGACACTTTTTCCGAGGTATCCGTGCTTGGATGGAGCCAACTTGCAAGCTGCACTGCCGTGGTGCGTCGATTACATTTTGTTGTTATAACCAAACATCTGTCTTCGTGCTTAGAGCGAGGGCGACCTCTTAGGAAACATCTGAAACACATTCCATTGGTTAGAAACACTGCCCAGAGCCTCGATGCAACGCTATGTGAGATTCCAAACAATCTGTCGATATCAGTAATTCTACGGCCTTCTTCAAGCTTTGCAAAAATTCTTCCCTGCGTCAAATCATCTAAATGATGTTTTTGAGACATCCAAGTTTGCAATTTTATTCCTTCACGAAAAGAGCTCCCTTCAATTCGTTTAGCCATCTTTTCCTTTTATCCTGTTGAGTGCTACCATGATCCCTTTGCGCCTGATTCGAAAATTTGAATGTGTATCCGCTTTCTACTCGAAATCGTCAGTTATACAAATTTCCACGAGCTGATTTCTGTGAAATTTCAGTTGGAATCTTCAGAAATGCTGTTCTCCTTAGGTTTTGGACATCAATATATCTACAATAAAGAGAGAGACATTAAAATTGCATTAAAGTTAAAATAAATTTTGAAGACCGTAAAACATTTAGAAATGACAAAACTTCAGCATGAACTGTGTTGGTATTGCACTGCTAAACATGTCCTACATACTTAAACATGTAGGACATGTTTAAGTGTGCAAACGTTATTTGGCTTGCTTAATATAAAATAATGAATGATAAGAATCCTAATATAGTACATGTCAAAGTAAATTTTATTTAGTAATCTATATATTTAAGATGAACAACACAAAATTCAATGGTCAACCTAAAGTTAGGGTCATCAAAGAAAAGACAGTCCGGAAACGTCTTTATGAAGGAGGAGCTGCAAATTCGGTTGGCTCAAATCAGCAAACCCGACAGAGCAAGCAATTGTAGCTGCTGCGGCTTCAAGGAGTTGTGCCAAAGTGATGAAATTTCTTTTTCTTTGTGCTGAAGAACTACGTTTCACACCTGAGACAAAAGTAATTATCATAACGTCAGGATCTGTGGCACGAATGCAGGGAACCTGCTTTGTTTTTAGAAGTAATCTTGAAGATAAACGTTGTTTTGAGTGATGCTCTTTGTTGAACAAACAATCACAGAGTTGTATACTTCGGTGCAGAATTGATTTCTTCCTTTCGCAGCAAAACAAGAATTTTTTTTTCAAGAACCCCGGTGTTAGAAAAAAGATTAATTCCTCTCATACTAATAGCGAGATATTCATTCTATCTTCATTTTCCAAGGAAGATATACACTGTACAGGCTGTATAAACTAGGTTCTTCCCTTCCGTTTTCCTCAACTAAAGCCAGTACTAGGAATAAGAAAGTGAACTAACTTTCCACTAAATTGAGATTTTTGCTTCGCACATTTAATTTAAATAACATCAGCAGTGTTCTGTAAGCCTAGAATGGACCCTTCCTAAGATATCCAGACTTCTTTTGTGTTAATTATTGCTTTTATGAACAAGAGTACAAATGAGAGCAATTTGCATCTCTCTTGCCTCAAAAACACCCAAACCGAATGTTAAGTTCTTTTTTTAAAGCCTACATCTTCCGTGACATTCTTCAAGAATGCCACAATTCTATGAAACATCATCAAATCACCTGAAAATGGTCGAAGCTTGTATATGCGGGATGTTGCCTAATCCCTTTTCACCGAAGATGAGTCAGACTGACTTGGAGAGATTTTCTTCCAGTATAAAAACAAAAACACTTGCCAAAAGCATATACCGAATTAAGATATAATACACTCATTTCGTAGTTTCACTTGCTTTAGTCGTAATTCCAAACATACTAATTAGGGAGGATCGCTTCCCTTGAACAGTGGTGAGGATGATGCAACGTTTGTCCTTTGGTTGCAAAGACGTGGGTCTGAATTCCTTTCGAGACTTGATTTATAACGAATTTTGCAGCTGAAGGAGAATTATCCATTCTCATATGGAGACAGAAGAAATATTCATATAAGATCGCCCAGAGAGCATGCGCTGATGGTCACATCGGACACAAAATGACAACCGTTTTGAAACCAACTATAAAGCTATAGTTCCCTATGAAGTGACTGCAATCTACAGATTGCTTTCTGTATACCATTAGGGGTAGGGAAACATCAGAATCCATTTTTCTTCTTTACTCCAAAAACAATAATACGAAGATCGAAACGACAAAAAAGAGATGTTCACCAATTCCTATCACCTGAATCAGAGAGAGAGAGAGAGAGAGGTTTGCGTTAACACGTGGTTCAGTAACCGATTTTCACAAATGTCAAACGTTTTTCCTCCATTTCTTCCTTTAAAAAGTTAATATACGAAGTCACATCCAAGACATCGCGTGATGAAAGCATTGTTTACTACTTTGTAGCATAAAAATAATTGAATAATTAAACATCCTGCAAATTGAGTAGTATTTGAATAGTGAAAACATGTGCGAAAGATTACATCTTGTATAATCACGGACGAATTTCTTTTTAGATGTTACTAACGTGTTTGCTAGAACTCTCCACAAATTTTTATATTATATTTATTCAGTAATCTATTTGAAAAGCGTAAAATGTGTTATTTATATTAAGGGGATATTAAATCCCACATTGTTTTAAAACCGAATAAGAATCTTTGAGTTTCTTATTCGGTTTTAAAACAATGTGGGATTTAATATCCCCTTAATATAAATAATGTTTATATTGCCGAAATGGAGCCTGTTGGCTCTTTATATTTAAGTAAAAATGTGTTCTTTGTTTTGGTCTATCTGGCAATACGCCAAGTTAAGAGAAAGATCATATCTCAAATGGATCTTCTGCATGTGTCGGCACTAACATTTATCAACTAGAAACGTCTTCAAAAGTAGATAAACAAATATCAAATTTTGTTTTAAAAAAATTTCATGCATAGATTAAATACCGATTTAAATCTAACTGCAACTCTCGGGTTTGAAGAATTAAGTTACTTCGCATATCTTCGATATCTTTATTCCTAATTAAAATGATTATGATTATAGTGGTCCATGATAAAGTAGCTTGAGTTCGTTTCACTAATTC
Organism: Typopeltis vanoorti; assembly: GCF_054136105.1. Lineage (NCBI taxonomy): Eukaryota > Metazoa > Arthropoda > Arachnida > Uropygi > Thelyphonidae > Typopeltis > Typopeltis vanoorti. The sequence goes on along the minus strand of NC_143556.1, from coordinate 107,306,439 downwards.
CGATTGGTCGACGGAGTTCTTCAGAGATATAACTTATTCACAGTTAATCAGTATGAACCTGGACTTCGCAACTAATAGGACTAAACCCGAATTTGGAACTCTTGATCAGTGCCATTGGGAAGTGGTCCGAACGTTACACACATTCTAACCGATATAACACTAACTTCGCCTTCAGATGCATTCGGAATTTCTAAAAAAATTCTTCATAAGATTTTACCTTCGAAGATATCATAATAAGAAAAAAGAAGAATCTTTATAAATGTTGTTTCAGAAGTATGCTAGATTTGTATCTATATTAATACTTGAAATAATTAATCATTTTCAGATGCTTATAAATTATTTCAAGTATTAATATAAATACAAATCGCATACTTCTGAAACAACATTTTGTACTTTATCACATATTCTTTGTTCGCTTGTTTATAATAATTTTTGTAATTGGGAAAAAAATCTGTGAAATTTATTTGATAACGTTCGATACAACACGAGCTGCTTATTTTTGATAAGTTTCATCGGCTTTGCTCCACTTCAGAAACACAATCGTAAAACTCTAAAAAAGAGTTAACAATCTCATTATTAAAACAAAGGGCATTGTGTTATGATAGCATTAGTCCTACAGATGAATGCGCACATGTCGTGTATTTCTAAAAGCACCTGCGCAAGTTACCAAAAATCCATATTCACTTAAACTTCCTTTCACTGTGTATTTTAACCTCCGGCTATGATCCGAAAAATTCTCTTGAGATTTATCCTCACAGTTTTCTTCCCTGTGTTGGTGATGGGGTTGAATGACTCCCCCAATGCAAATAAAATAAAAAAGCAAAATGACAGCATCCTTTGAGCAAAGAAATGGGAAGAAAGGCTGTGAGATTTCGGAATGTCTGTTCTTCAATGCGCCTGTCAAAAGCAGTTGCTAAAGCCATCGGACAGAAAGCATAAACGGAGACCAAAAAACATGTGCGGAAAATGTGAAGAAAAAAAAATAAAATAAACCGAATACTAAAATATAAAAGCAGGCGCCTTTTGTATGTAAAACTGCAAATTGTTAGCACTTCGGTATATGAATTGTCAGAAGGTGTTCCTCGTAGCATATGGCGAAGTCATTGACGCGGAGATCACAAAAGACCACAGTAAGAATCAGTAGCATTTTTACATAGAGTTTAATACATATCCCGTTATGATTGATCTTCTATTTTATGTCGGATGTCTTCTTCGAAATCCTATGAAACCCACAAGAAAAATGTATCTAGTACTTTTGCGACATCTATTGGCTAGAAAGTTTCAAAGCTCATTACCATATTAAAGGCATATTGGTACAAACTTCATAAGTTTGTACCAATATGTAAGATAATAAATGCTGATATCCAATGTTCGTATTTTAAAAATAGCTACTCCAATTTAGATATTTTCTATACTGTATATCTTTATGGTTACAATGTAAGTTTGATATTTATCGGATACATCCTCAGTTTGTAAAATATAATTCTATTAAAATAGAAAAATAAACTGTGCAAATGAGTTGCTTGGTACTGAAGGGTGGGGTTAGGGAAGGATACTATTTATATATTTCTGTTTTACACGTACGCATAGATCCGGCGGAAATGGATGGATAATCCGTATACCTATGGACTCCTATATCTGTAAATTGCATGTGTTGGCGCGATGAGAAACCCGAGTTTCCCGGGGAAAAAATCCTTTCCACCTGAGGCCTGCTAACTCGCTTTCATGTGAAAAAGCCCTGATAAAGGTTCGTGTCCTAGACTGAATTCAAACGCATGCCTAATAAGGCACATGTATACATTTAATAATCAATCTGTTGTTAGGGTGGGAAGGGAGCACGTGAGAAGACGCTTTGTTTTATAGTTTCAGAGAGAGAGAGAGAGAGAGAGAGAGGGAGGTGATACAGTGCATTCTGTTTTTATATTGTTTAAATTTATTTATGTAATTTTTTGTCTCTCTCTCTCTAGTGCTAAATATAACTTATTCGTAATCTTTACTCCATGATTTTAAATAGATTAAAATATTCTGAAAAGCTAAAAATATAACGTATGCCTGCCTTTGACGAACGTTCCAATTTATAACGATCTCCTATTAATTTATGACAATGCACTATCAGTACAGCCTCAGCTCTTAGCGTGCTAGATCATTTCAAGTTATTTAAGTGACAATATTACTTTGTAAATGTTATATTACTGAAATATTCAAAGAATCGTAAACTCAATCAGTCATCAAATTACAATTTGGATATTATTTGCAAATAATATCCAAATAGAGGGGCAGAACTGCCTTTCGTTCTATAACAAAGATGTAGAGCATGTTGACCTTACCTTAACTCTTCATTTTGTATGACGACTGTGTGCCCTACTGTATTAGATCTCATTATTTTTATTGTTTATATCTCTGGAGGATGGGGGTGTTAAGAGGGGAAATAAGTTATTTCGTATCATTCTCATTCATGGTGAATGAAGTGGGAATATGCTGGTACCTTGATTTTCAAAAAAAATTTTTTTCCGTTTATATATATTGTTTCTTGTTGCTGCTGTTGTCTTTTTAATATGCAGTTTGCCTGGAAATAGTTTTGTGTTGCACTTTCCGCATCTTGACCCAAACAGAAAAATTACGAGTAATTTCTGTAGGTCCCATTAGCAGACTAAAAATAACATTTAAATTAAATATCACATCTTTAAAAGAAAGGACCACTCGTGTAAAAATTAAAATATACTTTCTGAAAACAGGAAAAAGGACCGTGGAAGAAATTAATTAAAATCGCAGAAAGCAGTGTGTAAGAAGATATTTCAAAAGTCTCAAACGTTACGCTTGTCAAAACGGCTGAACTTGAAGAGCCGGGAATTAAGATTGTGTGTCCAACCATGAGGACTGTCTTTTCGCTTCGTTTCATTCTGAAAGAGAGAAGACAGAAGTTAGCGTGAGTGAGACGGGAACGTGCCAACAAATTTAAACTTTTTTTGTTGTTGTTCTCTTGGTTCTTCTTTTGTGTGGAACTGTCCCCAAGGCTACTAAAGTTGGAGCGTGGGAAAATGATCGGTCCTTTGCTTTAATACATGTTTTAGCATTTTAAATTTGACCTTAGTAAATGAACTTGGTTGGTATAGTGATGTCCATCATACCCTTAGGAGTAAACTACAAATTATTCAGCTTAATAAAAGAAACATACATTGAATAAGCATCTGGGTGTTTAACATTTGCTTATTATCGCAATTTTGATTATTAAGATTTCCGCTATACTCTAAATATCGAAGTCACGCAGACTGTCTCGATCTTGTGAAAATATTTTCCCACATTATTACAGAAGAAATTGAATTTAAAAATTTTCTTGGTTCTAATAGATGAATCTTCATAAGTTACGGTTGCTTTTAAAGTACTTCTCACTTTTTTGTCTTGTCACATAACGAATAAAAAAACGTATTTATCATAACCAGTAATTCTTAACCAAGAACATAATTGCGAGCAGTGCTTTACTCATTGGATTTTTCTGTTGCGATTTCTTCTTCTGCCTCCAAAAACTGGTTTACTCTGAAGAGGTAAATTGTTTCAAGAAATGCGGATATACAACTAAATACCATGCGGTAGCTGCAACCAATCCCAAACAGTTTACAATGATTGCTACAATTAGAAGTATACTTTTTTTGACGAAGACAACTCAAAAGAAGTAAATTTTCATGTGACTTCCGTTCACAAAAGGTTGTAAACCTGTAGTACATTTGCACCTTGGATGGGCTAAAGATTTTCTCTACTTTTTATTAATTTTATATTATTATTTCTTTGACAGAGTCTGGAAACTTTGTTTTAGAGACCAAATATGAAACTTTTTTAATGATGACGGCGGGATTCGAACCCAGTCTGTTGGTTGGAGAGCGGATACACTAACCACTCTGCCAACCAGGACAATATTGAGTTTAAACTACGATCATTTCTCTTCCCAACAACAACAGAACTATTTCCGAGATGCTGTGCGACCACAGAAGCGAGAGCCGTCGCTGGCAGATTGCCAAGAAGAGTCAGTTTATGTTGAAGGGGAGAAGGATTAAGACGATGTACAAATTCGTCACCGACACGTGAAATCACGTTCTTTATACGTAAAATTTTCCAACTGTTGTACAAGCAAAATATTTACCACTTTAAAAACTAGAATTTTCATAGAAGAAAAGCTCATTTTCCGACGTATAAACACTCATCCCACGAAACGCATTGATTACCCTATTATCGGAATGGATTCACCTTCTTCTGCCATGCGCAGAAGTGTCAAGGGGTCTCGCATCTGTGGTCGCACAGTATTTTTGAACATCACTTGTAGATAGATATGCTTTTTATATGCACGACTATCCTTATGAAGAGACTCCACATTGAATAAACTTTGTTACTCCATTCTAAAGGAGCTTAAAATGTTTTTTTCTACTCTGTTTTTCTATTAAGTATTTTCCTGGCGATATTAGTTGGACCAATGCCTCCAGTTATCCATAAATATAGCATTCTCTAAGAAAATATCAATACTTAATATTGTCTTGATCTTTCTGTTTCAAGATGAGCTGTTTTTCCCTTCAGTAAATGATGAATACTTCAGTTAAAAGAATTATAAAATATGTTATACATGAAACCATAATGCCTTTGCAAATTATGAAGTAAAATATTGTTATTGGAAATATTTGGCGTTGGAAAATATTTGGCAATACAGGATTCTTCTCTGGGTTTTAAGAAAAAGGAAATCGTCCGTTTAAAGGAAGTTATAATGATTTCTATTAATAACGTAACCAGTAAAACAATATCTGTCGTCGTTCTATATTAATATAACAATCTCTCTTGTTTTCATACATATAATATCTTAACTTCACTTTAGAATGATATTTTCATCTTTTTTTTATCATTTTTTTAATTTATATTAGATAATAAACGTGATACATTTTCCGAAAGGATTCTTCAAAAATTGAAAAATGTGCACCAAAAGAGATGATAAAAAATGCAAACTTTAAAACATGCACTTATGCTGAAGTAAAGGATGGCTTACTTGGGAATACAACATTGTTTGCACCTCCTACACGGTTCAAGTATTCAGGAAGTGGTTTCCTCATGCATTTAGCATTGTAACTCGGATCTTTCAGAAAGAAAAATGAGCTCTTTCTGCATGTGAGTGCCGTCTTTTCTTCGCGAGGAGAGCTTCTTTTTGTATAACTTCTGTCCCCAATCGATTTTTCGGTAGGTTTGTCTGAATCGTAATATAAACATGAATATAATCCGGAAAAGATCTATTGGATCTCTCCAAGCAAGTAGTCACTCCAAAGACAGCTAAAAGTTTTGAAATTTTTATATATGAATAGTTAGTTATTCAGTTGGGTGTATTGACATTTCTACTAAATGGAAATAGGATGAAAACGTTGTGCTAATATTAAATTAAAAAAAACCATCTTAGTTTCAAATTTATCTTGAATAATATTATAAATAAATAGCTGTGCGAATCGGTGTTGCTAGCATAGAAATTTTAATTTAGTCGCTATTATTTCCTCATTCATTATTAAAAATGCCTTGCTATTATATCACGTGTGAATAGATTTTCTCCACTACAGATGACTTCGGTAGATGATATTTGTGTTTGATATACAAATTAAGTATGTTTAAAATCGATAGCAATTTAGATAATTTTAAAGGATTATTCAAAAATATTAATAATAAGATTTTGAAAACCACATAAGATGCTGTCTTACAATGGTTTCGCATTTGGCACATTCGCACCCTGTGCGACCTAAAGATTTTTTTCTATTTCTACTAATTTTATATATTCTTCTAAGTATTTTTGACATGATTCAGAAACATTGCTCTAAACACCAAACGCAGAACCATTTTTCAAGGCCTCCAACACTACATTTCAGGCCTCCAACAAGCATGATAGTAATCTCGCACCGAATACTAAAAATATCCCCCACGCACACACACCCATGCCCATGGCAGGATTCGCGTCCGAAGTCTGTTGTTTGGAGAGGCAGATATGCTAACCACTCGGCTAACTAGGTCGATAAATGATCGAAAAAAAAAAAAAAAACAGGAAACGATTCTGGTCATATAAACCTCAGACGTATATAAAAGCCAGAACACGGGACGTCAAAATACACTTGCTTGGAAATAAGTCAACGGACATCCCCATAGGCTACGTGCATCGTGCCATGTAACGAGTCACGTGTAGCCAGTAAGGAGGAATATGATGCTCCCAAGTCAATGCAAGTGTGTCCGGATGAAATGGCTGCGAGAAGGGCGCTGACGGAATTTGAAAGAGGCATTGTGATAGGATGCCATGTTACAGGCATCCTATCTGTTCGGCAAATTGTTGACAAATTTGACAATTCCCAGGTCAACAATCAATGATATCGTACTGAGATGGAAGCGAAGGGAGTCAACTGGAAGTGATACCCGCAGTGAACGACCCATCACATTCACCGAAAATAACCGTAAGGTAGTACGAAGAATAATATGTAAAAACCGTCGTTTGTCGGTAAACAAGTTGAATTTGGAGTTCCAGGCATCGACTGGAACACGAATCTGCGCAAAAACATTCAGAGCTGAGGCTAACAACTTGGGCTTTCATGGCAGGAGAGCAATATGCAAGTCCTACATTACCCGAAACAACATGCAACGTCGTCTTGAGCGGTGCAAAGAGCATGCACAGTGGGACTGCTTGGAAAACTTTATGGAGTGACGAATCACGCCTCTCTCTCTCTCTCTCTCTCTCTCTCTCTACCGAGCAGATGGACGGATGTGGCGGATGCCCGTGAACCTCTCTTACCAAATTGTGTAACCTCAAATATGAAATTCGGAGGTGGCGGTGTGATACTACGATCCTGATTTGCGTGGTTTTGCATCAGGCCTCTGTTTTTGTAGTGTCACGAACATTGAACTCCGAGAAGTATTTGAACATTCTGGACAATGTTGCCTATTTTGTTGCGTTTCTACGGAACTGACCATTGTCTCTTTCAGCAAGACTGTGCACTGTGTCATAAGGTTCTTTTCCACAAATTCAGTTTGCGGAAAAGAACGTCATCACACTTGACTGAGCCCTGATCTCAATCCTATTGAACGTCTGTGTGATCAATTGGAGCATCGGATGAGGTCTAGGGACGTCCGATCCACAAGAGTCTAGGACCTCATTAATATGCCTGCCTACAGGAAGAAAGGTCCAAAATTCCCATTGATCGCTATCGTACACTTGTGGAAAGTATGCCCCGTAGGATTACTGCAGTCATCGCAGCGAAAGGCCCTATATCTTATTAAGGTGAGCGCCATGGCTGTTCCTCACAGTATGGTGTCCGTTGACTTCTTTCCAAGCAGTGTATATTCCATTTGTCCAAACATTCACGAATTTCGTGCAGTAAAATGTAGCCACGAATAAATTGCTGCTAATAAGTCCTCCAGCACAAAAGTATAAAGTAGCAAGGCTTACCTATGAAATTTCCTATTTTCTCTTGTGTGTTTGACTCAGTGGTCAATCAAGGCCAAGTAACTGGGCTTCTTTAATATCTAATTAATGCTTTGCTAATATCTGAGTGTTCTGGTCGGTCTGCCATTTTTAACAGACAGAATTCGAACTCGGGTCTTTCTATATAAATAAAATTTTATATAAATATATAAAGTTTTATACATTTATATAAAGGTTTATATAAATAAAATATACAGTTATATTTATATATGAGATTAAAGTATTATTTTAATTATTGGATGTTTACGACATACATAATTACTTTCAATTAAAATACGATGGCGCTTCCCGGTTTGTAAAAGTGCAAATATTTTAGTATTGCATTTTGGAAAGGTTGTTCAAAGAAGCATTGAATTTAATGAAATATACTGAATAGGCGAAAAATTGACAAAATGTTTTGTTTTTATTTCAGGACGACTATATTTTAGTGAGCTAAATATAATATATAGACTGAAATATGATATGATATTTTTAAATAGTTAACAGTATATTTATATAGTATATATAGATTGAAATACATACGAATAGGAGAAACTAACAACATATATTTTTAGTTCTGTTTATTTAAGAAAAAAAAATCAAAAGTTCAAAAAGCTTACTGAGTTGATATATTTTTAATACATCAAATTTCTTTCATCTTCTTATTTTTCCCGAAGTTATTTTGTCTCTTGTATCTTAAATTGGTATATCGAATTGATTCAGCCATTTCAGAATACGTCAAGATACTTCCCAGTAGAAAAATAAGATTACGGAGACATATTTGCAGTAAAATTTAATAAAAAGGTTTACGGAGAATTCTGTTTGAAAATGGAAAAACTCGTAAGAACTCGTATATAGCTATAAAGTTTCCAATTTTCTGAACAAATGGAAACCTCTTTAAGGACAAGCCTTTCCAGTGAACTATTAATGTCAAACGTCGAAATTACCAGACGACAAAATTGCCTGAAGGAGAAAGAAACCTATCGGAAAAGTGAATGATAGGCAAACAGAGTAGTGAGGTGAAATATTTCCATGTTCGGAGATGTACTCCACTGTTTGTTGATACAGACAGACGAGGACAAGATGGAGCAACTAAAAATTGCCCAACGGCTCTTGTAATGTGTGCTTATTTCATTTAATTGGGTTCAGTATTTTAAATGAATAGCTAATTATATTTTTAAACCTAACTCGAAAAAAGTTCTTGAATACTAGGATATAAAATTATTTTTAATATAATTTTATGAACGACTAATATTAAAGAGAAAACTTCGTATAGATTTTTTTTTAAGTTTTTATCGAACTAACAATACACCATTTTATTTTTTAGATAAAAAACAGCTATGAAATATTTACATGTTTTCGATTATATATATATATCTATATATCTATATATCTATATCTATATATCTGCATCTTTCTATTTAGTATATTTATTGGATAAAAAGATCTGTTATCTTTTTAGTATATTTTTGGCTGTCGATTTCTACTAAAATCGACAGCCAAAAAAGAGAATTAAATTGTGTTTAATAAAGCGCAATACAAAATAAAATGCTTTATAAACTATTGTGCATTTTTTATCTCCGACCTGTGTACTTTCAGGTTAGGCATCATTAGATATTTCAGATCTCTAAAGAGTACAAGAAGCCCAATCATTGCATTCGTAATTCAACAAGGGAGCTTCTTCCATTGAGTTTATTAGCCTCTGTTGCTGTCTGATCGTATCACCCTCGGGTCACTATTTAAATAATCGTTCGTTCGTTAGTCGACTTCGAGCTTTCCCTATCGCACAGCTTAAGTATCTCGTGAATAAAGAAGAATCTATCTCGTTTGTCTTTTTCTTTGATCTTCCCTCCCCCATCTTCTTTCAAACGTAAACCTCTTTTTTTTTCTTTTTTTTCTTTTTTTATTGAAAACGAAGTTTAGGATTTCATGGTTATTAAAAAGAACGATTTTATGGTGGTTTCATTCCATAGGGAGCGATAGCTTTGCTATTTCGATGTCAAACATTGTCCCTATTATGAAGGAGACATACGAAATGAGTCAAAAGTTTAGTTTAAGAAACTAAAAATAAAACATCATGTTAAATAAAATTTAATTTTTATGATGTTAGATATAATGGATAATCTTATTTAATATTTTGAAAAAATGTACAATTTTATATAAATAAAATTAATATAAAATAAATTTAGCAATTGCACATTATGCATTTTTCGGATTTAATTTCAGTTTATTATTTGACAAAGTTTAAACAGAGCTACTTCATTTGTGTGTGGGGGGGTGCAAAAGAAGGAAACCCCGTGTCTAATTTACTTTGCAAACTCCTATGAACATTTATGTTGTAAATTCCTTATTTTATTTTAGCACATTCGCGAGAAGGACATCGCAACATTACAATCAGAAAGTTCTAGATTCGAATTGAATGACTCGAGAAACTTGTAAAATCCTTTATAATGACTGTCGCAAGTGAAGGTTAGTAGGTTTTTCACATACATGGAGTAGTAGGGTTTTCATCTTCAACAATACATAGAAACCAACCGGTCAATACGTCGTTAACAGATATAATACATTAATCAAACTAAATCAAACATTTTTTTTTTACAATTTTTTCTGACCGTTTTAAACTCTACGTTTTTCGATATCATTTCATTTTATTAAAACCAGTAACTATATAATATGACAATATATTTTATTTATTTCTCCCAGAACTACATTTTAAATAAAACTAACCTATTTTCATAATATTACAAAACAAAAATAAACTATTACAGAAATTTTTTAGCGTTAGTCCTACTGAATATCAAAATATTTTTTTGCTGAAGAAAAAAAGTGACGGCTGTTTGATTAGTTATCCTAGTTATGAAAGAAAACCACACGAATTCGACAGCTCTGACAATGTCGTGTCAAGTCGCAAAACTTTGGAAGGAGAGAATGACATACATCCGATATTTTCCCCCAAAAAACGTAACCCATGATTCCATCGATTTCTTTGAAACAAGCAAAATCGAAGAAACTAAAGCGGATGTCACTCACTTTACCCTTCGTAGGTTCGTATCAGTTTTCAATATAGTAACAAACGCTATCCAGAGAAGAAATTTCATCTCAGAGAGATATTAGCTGCCATCATCTCACAAATCTACCGATAACTGCCCAGATGTACAAACTTGGCATATTCTGCTTCATTCTTTGTCTCTAAATTTAATTCAAACCAACAAACCGAAATTTGGAAATTTAAGCTTCAAATTTTATAACTTTAAACACACTTAGATTGTAACTAGAGATTCGAGGAATAACAAACCCCGAAACTTCACCTACTAAAGTACTTGAAAACAAGATATTTCCACTGGTCATTGACTAGATAAAATACTTGTGATAATATTTTATCACAAGTATCAATAAATCATTTATTCATTGGTCTTTCTTTCTTAACAGAATTGCTGCTTCAAAAATTGAAAACGGTTTGTAAATCCGAAAAATTTGCTCTACATATATTGTCATATCAAATAATATATGAATACCATGAAAATATTGAAACAGACCTTATTTGAAAATTATATATTATGCTGTTATTATTTATAGCTATTATTATCCGGATTTTGTTATTATGCAGATTAATAATATAAAAGTACCAATTTAATTAAAATTATCATAGCGACATAGGGCATCGATCGATTCAATTATATAATTTAATATTATCAAAGAATAATTTAAAAATTATTTTATTAATTAAATTTACCAAGTAGCAAATGGGCCTAAATTTTAATGTAATAATATACTCGTAAATATAAAAAATTAACAAAAGAACCTTTATAAATTTAAGATGTAGCTTGTACAGTTGACCCTTGAACAACGCGAGGGTTAGGATCGCCGACCCCCGCGTTGCTTGAAAATCCGCGTATAATTTTGGATTTCCCAAAAACTTTATTCAAGACTTTACTAATAGCCTATCGTTGACCGGAAGCCTTACCGATAACAACAATCGATTAATACCTATTTTGTATGGTATGTATTATATACTATATTCTTACAATAAAGTAAGCTAGAGAAAAGGTTATTAAAGAAAATCATAAGGAAGTGAAAATACATTTACAATACTATACTCTATTTATCGATAACATAAGTTTAGGTTGTCTGTTTACAAGATAAATCATATGTCTGTCAGTGCCTACATTAATATTGCCTTATATGATACAGAACACTACAGATGTCTAGTGTTAGTAATAGCCTACATATAACATCAAATATGAAAAGATAATGTGAATAAGAAATTATTTATATTTATTTACTTACAGCTATAACGATTCATGGTAGGCTTTATGGTAGCCTAGTGCAATTCGTACTAGCCTAACCCATACATTAATAAATGAATCGATATAAACTTTTTATTTTATGCTAATTAATTTAAGTAATTAATAACAGGTAATTTGATGCAGTTATGATTTAATACTGCATCTGTAAGTTTTACATTTCTCTCGACTACGAATGGCCATGTACGGTCTGTAAGTGTTTGTGTGCGTAAGTTTTGATACATTTTAACTTTTCATAATAGATTTGTGTATATTTTATGGTAGTAAATGATAAAATAGACTAGTGTCTACATATATTTTATGCATTCATGACAAACCTAATATTTGCTTAATTTTTTTTTTGATATTCCTAAATTACGCGGTTCGTTTGTGAGTTTTTTCATATTGTCGCAAATCTCCAAAAACATTTCCAATATATTTATTCAAAAAAAAAAACAAAAACGCGTATAAGTGGACCCGTGTTCTTCAAGGGTTAACTGTATATATAAAAATGTGTACGATTATTGTAATTGTGTTACCAGTATTGCAAGAAACGTTTAGCAAATCTAGTCATCCGTTTTCAATTATTGTACTACCAATACAACAAAATGGTTTCAAAAATCTATCGTTTAATATATCTAGGAAGCAATATAATTGTCTAAAAGTTAAATAATCAGTATTATATATAAATAAATGTTTTATTGTTAATCTTAATTAAAAGCTAAGTTTATTGACTACAAAAAGTTATTGTTAATTTAATTTAAGTAGAATATTAAAATTTACAACAAATTTTAATATAGAAAGATTGCATAACTAGTTTTTTTTTATTATTTGTAATTCTAATTATTAGCGATTAGAATATCAATGCGAAATTACATGAAGAAAATTGAGATTTAGCAGATAGTCATTCTAAACATTTATTCCAGTCTAATTTTACGAGTTAGATTAGAACTACGATAGCAAAAACGGAAAAGTTCTTTCTGTGGTAATTTAGAAATGAGAATTCCACTGTTATGATAGGACTACCCGCTACTATTAAACTGCAGTAATTCGATATTCATGAACAAAACTAACGAACACTTTTGAAAATGAACGAACACTTTTCCACGCGAAACGATGGTAAAGCGTAAATAAATGATTTTTATCGGAAAGGATTATTTACATAATGAACAATTATATTAAAATCAGTGAATAGCATATACATGTTTTACAAAAAGATTTGACTTATTTTTTTGTTTCTGTATCTCCTTTATTTTATTTAGGCAATTGTTGAAAACATTTCTTCATACACACCCAATTATTTTAAATAAAAGATATTTACATTTAGTTATGAAATGTATCTTTGCTGTTTAAATTTAAAGCAAATGTTTTTACATTTAGCTATGAAATTTCTTTGTTATTTTCTGAGAAAGATGTGGTAACAAAATTGACCAATATAACACAAAGTGAAATAAGTTATCCCAATGATCAACTAGTCTAACCATAAGACGTCTTTCAGATTATTTTGTTAGTCTCTTTCTTTCATCTTTCGTGATAATTCAATTTTTCACGTTTTTCTCATGCCGTTTATTTCTTCATTCCTTTTGCCTAGTTACAGAATTTTCTCTGGTGTAAAAGAATGCTCGCTCTTCTCTTAGTTCCTTTGATCACTTACAGAACAGCAGAAATTTTGCACCTGAACTGCTACCATCGTTCTGGATGTGAATATCAATATTTATGTTCGATTTCTGTAAAGACATAAATAAAAGATGCGTAGATCTGAAAACAGTTCGAAAAATAATTACTGCTCAGATATCGAGAATATTAAAAAATAAACAAATACTAATAATAAATAAATAAATAGTTTACAACAAAATCAAGTACAGTATGCTGTTTCTAGAACGTGGAAAGATTTATATAACAACCATATCACGTCTAGGAGCTGAGAATTACACTCATTAAAAAATTATTTTCTTAATAAATGTTCCTGAATTACATTCTTTTTGTTAAAAAAAACTATAACGTCTTTTCGTTGCTGCTTGGTCAGTGATACCCTCCATAATAAGGTTTTCAAAGTTAAAAATAAAATAGCTTTAAGACAGAGAGAAAAAAAAAAGATCTGATTTTTTATTTTTCCACGTACATCCTTCATTGCCAGTGACAATTTTAATAATGTTTACTTAAATGCATGCGGTAGTAAAAATTCATGAATATGTTCCCACGTAATAGCTTAACCACATGTTTAAATATAACCCTAAAACGAAGACTGATACACAAGTCGTCTGTTTTTAAGAATTTTTCCGACCCAGTATAGTGTTCTGATTACGTGACATGCCTGTCGCTTCCTTAGAAGTCTTTTCGCTCGTCTATAATTGCCTCAGTAGACGCCTCCATCCGTTCACGGTTTGTATCATACTCTCAAGAGACACATTACAGTTTTTCATCCTTGTAACTGTAGCACATGAGAAGCTCCGAGTCTTACTATATTTGAAATGGTGGATTTATGGATTTTTTCTCCTTTAGTCTTCAAAGGTGTGCGGTGAAACCACATTTACAGGAGAAAGGTCAAAATTCTTTCCCCAGAGTGTGATAATCACTTCTTGAAGCGAATACGTAATACAGTAACATTTTATGAAGAAGAAAAGCATGCGTCAGTTCGGTATTTTCGTGATAATATTGCCTTTTCCCACTTCTTAAGAACTTCTTAGAAATTTTTTGATTCAAAAGAAATATTTGATTTTTTTTAATGTGAATCTCACGTGTCAAACTCCCCTCCCCCCCGCCCGATACACGCCGTGTTTACTGCTATAATCTTGCTCTCCTTGAGCCAATTAAACCACACGTGCGAATGCAGAAAAATAAATAAAAACATTAATACCGTGAGTAGAATAAGGATTCTTTCATTCTCCAAAACAGACAAACCGGTCATAAGAACACACACAGTTTAATAGGCAATAATTAATACTTTTGACCTCATTACTTCAAACAACACACCCCTTGTAATTTTCCCATCTAATTAGAGAAGTAATCTGAGAATACATGTAGCTGATAGACTTAGAAGATACTAAGATAATATTCGTTCATATTACCAGTAACTACTTTTATCACAGTCAAGCGACTTGGCTCTGAGTCAATTTATTCAAGTTAGTCAATTGAGATAAAATATAGTATATTAACTTTTATTTTGCATTTATTTCATACAAAACGTCGCACTAATTTATATAATTCATGAGTACATGCAATATTTAATAAGACACCATATATGAAAATTTATGAATAAAATAGATATTTTATGATGTGTACAACCATACCTTTAGGATAGTAAAAGTCCTTTTTAGGACTTCCAGGGTAACAATTAGCAATGCTGAACCGAGGAAGTTAACTGAGGTTCGGCTGTTGCTGTTATCCTGTGTGTGAGTTTTTTGAGTTCGCTCCCTTAGGGTTTTTGCCTTAAGGGAGCACTTTGAGTCTCCGGGGAAGGTGTTCTCCGGCAGGGCCCGCTGAGGGGTTCTTGCCGGTGAATTATTTTCCTCGGAATTTGAGCGGTTCTGCTCAGTGGTCGGGGAGCCCGTCACTGAGTGGAACCAACGCTGAGATATGGACGGTCTTTCGCCCACTATATATATGTAGTGGCCTAGGGATCGTCCGATTTTTTGAGATTTTACCCTTTACTTACTAATCAGGGTAACAAATGGCAATGCTAGCCAATGAAGTTTTAACTGAGGCTCGGCTATTGCCGTTACCCAGCCATGATTAGAGCTTTCTAGCTCAATAACACTCCATCCACACAGATTTACTTCATTCAGATGACGGGATAAAGAGTCAAGGACTCAGTCCATCGCCCAGTTCTTATAAGAACTATAAGAACCATACCTTTAGGGTTGGATGAAACCCTGGGAGGATAATGGATGGCATTGCTGTTCCAATGAAGTTTAACTGAGGTTCGGCTGTTGCTGTTATCCCCCAGGGGCGCTGAGATTCGAGAGTTATGAGTACGCTCTCTTAAAGTTTTTGCCTTAAGGGAGCAATTTGAGTCTCCGGGAAAGTGTTCTCCGGCACGGCCCGCTGAGTGGCTTTGTCGGTGAATGATTTTCTTCGGAATTTGAGCGGTTCTGCTCTGTGGTGGCGTGTGGGTGGAAGGCCATCACTGAGTGGAGCCAACGCTGAGATGGACGGTCTTTCGCCCACGAATGAGTGGCCTAGGGATCGTCCGAATTTTTAGAGACGGCTTTACCTTTAAATATGGCAATGCTGTACCAATGAAGTTTAATTGAGGTTCGGCTGTTGCTGTTGCCCCCCGGGGCGCAGACATTTGAGAGTTTGAGTATGCTCTCTTAAGGTTTTTGCCTTAAGGGAGCAAATTAAGTCTCCGGGGCACGTGTTCTCCGGCACGGCCCGCTGAAGGGCTTTGTCGGTGAATGCTTTTCTTCGGAATATGAGCGGTTCTGCTCGGTGGTGGTGTGTGGATGGAAGGCCATCACTGAATGGAGCCAACGCTGAGATGGACGGTCTTTCGCCCACGATTGAGTGGCTTAGGGATCGTCCGAATTTTTAGAGACGGCTTTATCTTTAAATACCTTAACCAATGAAGTTCTAACTGGGGCTCTGCTATTGCTGTTGCCCTCCTGCCATGATCAGAGCTTTAATAGCTCAATAACACCTTATCCTTACACTGACCTCTACAGATAACGGGGAAGATGAAAATCATTCTTGCTTCGCCCCTTTAAGCCAGTTCTTATAATGACTAATCATACGTTTATCTCCATTTACAATAGAAAAATATTATGTTATTGAAATACAAATAAATATTCATATATTTTTATCGTATTTATTTCGTATTTATCGATTTTTTTATTTAAATTTTGAGAAGTTGTAGTTGAGTTTATATGTAAATTCATCTATAGATGTTTGAATATCAAATTAATATTTAATAAGCAAGTACAGTAGATGAATATTTATATCATAAGAGATGCTGTATTTATGTGCTCAGAATACTTTTTCGAAGTCAGTGGGGGGAAAAAGCAAATATTTTTCACTTATATAAGACATTGTCCCAAAATACTACATATTTAACCCTTTCAGTTTCCAGAGAAAAAAAAAATAATGTTTGATTTTACAACAGCCAATATATGAATGCTGCAGATAGCCTTGTAAATAGCACAAGAAGGCCCATTGATTAATTTCTCTGTATTTTTATAATTTTATCGATGCTAAAACTGGTATCAAAGTTAACTAAATCCAACTATATTATTATCCCTAAATTTTCAAATATTCTAAATGACCTTAATTCTTCAGTTAAGAAATTACGGTGAATTGCACGTTAAAAATAACATTTTTCTTGATTTTCCAGCACAAACAGAAATTTCTTTAATTCCATAAATTATCCACCGAGGTCGCGTTTAGGACTGCACAATCAGAAGGTGGTGGCGATCCAAGGGGAGGATGACAATGGTCCTAATCATGCTTTTACTTTATCGGATTTTTTCATAATAGCTCGCCGTTCACTTATCTTCACTATCAGTGGACCGTGTCAGACCCGTAGTTAGGGAACCCTAGTTTAAGTAGCTCTACTAACTCGCGATAAAGTGCCATTCTTCTGTGATCCCGGTAGTCTTTTCGCAATGTCGAATATCAGAGTGACCAGCAACTCTGCTCTTCCGCTCATCCATTCTCTGTTATCAGCCCAGTCAGCTTTATGGGCAGTCTCTCTCTCAAAACCATTATCGACCTGACGGAATTCTCGTCTACTGTACCACACATAGGGTTGCTGGACATATCCATGCTGGGCTCTCCGGCCACGGTACGATGACCATTAACAATCGGTTATATCACAGCCTCGTGGCTTTTCCCGTCGTTCCAAACAGATTGGTTGTGTTCCCTTCCGTATTACTGATGTTGGTCATAAGAGTTCGGAAATGAAAACGTTTTTTCCACGTGGCTGCTGATGTGATATTTCTAAGTACTTTCACTTCACTTAGCTTGGATTTGTTCTCTCTTTTAGCCTCGAACATTTTCCTCGGGATTTCCTTTCCTGAAATCTCCATTTTATCTATAAGTCTATGTATAAAGCTTCACTCAATCATGGTAAGTTCTGACATTGTTTTTTGATTAAGTCGAAAACGCTGAAAAGGCGTGAAGATAATGTTTCATAACAGTCTAGATTTGTGTTCTAAGTGCTGAGTTGATCTTAAATTTCTGATCCACTAAATAGAATTCGTGTTATATTTCTTATGTCACTTGAAAAGTTTCATGTTTTAGAATAAAGTTATTATTGATTTAAAAAGTATTTTGAAAGAATGGTGCTTTTAAATTTGCCATACCATTTTTAAAATTTATTTAGAAAAGTATAAAAATTTACTCTGCATAGTAGGTTAATGAGGGGATGGGAGATGCGGTGATTAATACCTTGGAGGGTAATGGATGGCAATGCTGTAGCCATTTTTAAAATTTATTTAGAAAAGTATAAAAATTTACTCTGCGTAGTAGGTTAGTGAGGGGATGGGAGATGCGGTGATTAATACCTTGGAGGGTAATGGATAGCAGTGCTGTAGCTAATGAAGTACTGACTGAGGCTCGGCTATTGCTGTTACCCTCCTGCCATGATCAGAGCTTTAATAGCTCAATAACACCTTATCCCCACACTGTCCTCTACAGATAACGGGGAAGATGAAAAGCATTCTTGCTTCACCCCTTTAAGCTAGTCCTTATAAGGACTATAAGGATGAGAAGTTCAAAACCCTTGGAGGGTAATGGATGGCAATGCTGTAGCCAATGAAGTTTTAACTGAGGCTCGGCTATTGCTGTTACCCTCCTGCCATGATCAGAGCTTTAATAGCTCAATAACACCTTATCCCTACACTGTTCTCTACAGATAACGGGGAAGATGAAAAGCATTCTTGCTTCGCCCCTTTAAGCCAGCCCTTATAAGGATAAAGGGTGGTTGTAATTATAGTGGTCAAGAATAATTAACAAGAGGTTTTTAATAGGAATTAATCGTTCTCTTGCCGTAAATAATTTAAAATTGGCATTCAAAATATGTATAATATATTTACATAATTGCTTATAATAGAGAACACGAATAACTTCTTAAGAACAAAATGTCTCAATATTTATCATCTCTGTATCTTAAATGATTGTATTTACATGAATTAAATTAACGCTGAGTGGAGGTGAATATTCTGATTTACTCAAGTCATTTAATGCAATTATATCCGTTGATTCAGTCGAATTTAACTACGGATAATTTCATTTCTCGATACTAGTTCTTTGGCGACAAATGCTGCCAACAAGTAAGTTCGGTTAAGTGCATTAAATGGCCTTGTAATCCCCATTAACTGGAGTTTTCTTTCTCTCAGGCTAGCAATCTATGGTTGATTTCTTTCTGTCTCTCTGAGATGTCATTTCGGCACTTGTTACCCTCCTAAGGGACCATTAGATGGTATTAAGACCACATAAAGTAGAGCAGACATACTTATAACTGTCGGCTTAGGCAACGATCGTTCATCCCTTCTCACTGATATTAAGTTTTCTGTGAATTTCTCTTCGTGTATTCATTCTGAGAGTTCGCAATTCTGTTGAACGAAAAATACTTGCTTTATTACTCTGGGGTATTCCTTCTAAAAAAAAATAAGATAATGTTTTGCTTCTGAAGTCAAGTTTATTTATCGTAAATTATAGTTTGATGGTAGTCCGTAATTCTTGGTTACTATTTAATTAGTTCTGAGTACTTTCGGTGTAATTAAGATGGTCGTATTTTCTTTTGCAACATATTAAATTGCAAGTGAAATTACAAGCGAGATCACAGAGGTCGTGGAAAAAATGTCCTTTTAAGGAATACTTGTTATAATCACGTGGAAAGGGACAACATTTTTCCCTCGAATCAAACACAAATAATTTAGTTTATTTCATATTACAATTTATATCGTAAGGATCTAATTAAATTTGTATTCTGTAGCATGGCCATGAACCCCCAATTCACAAAAGAGATGTTTACGTAGTTCTTATTTTATGAACTGTGAACGTTCATGCTTCGAATTTGTAAGTGCAGGCACACATTCAACCGTAGATCAGGATGAACAAATGCAAAGAGTTAAAGTGAGAAGAATGGCAAATAAACCCGCTGTAATTAATTGTTGACTGTGATTCAGTAATTCCCTAATTTAACTGTTTGGTTGGTAAATTTTACATGATTATGAAATACAATCAGACCACTTTGCAAAACGAATTAAATATGAAGCTATGCTACGTAGACGTATATTTATATCTACATTTATTTAGTACTGGTAGTAGCAGTAAATAAATAAATGATATTGAAACAATCTCATCACTACTTGCATAAAACGCTCATCACAGTGGACTTTGTATATCTACTACAAACCATCTAATGATGCAAATATCTACAGCAGCGGTTCCCAACCTTTTCCCACTTGTGTACCCCTTTTAAACCCATTTCTATAAATACCCCTTGTTTTTAAAATAGCTGTTTTTAAATACTGACCCTTTTGTTCAGTGCATTTTGTTTACTTTACTTGTTTTTCCACTGATTATTTTTCGTGTACCCCTGAACGGCCCAGCACGGTTACGCATACCACAGGTTGGGAACCGATGTACATGCGCGACGAGTACAGTTGGACCAAATATTATAATACGGAATAGCACAATATAATTGTAATAAGTTATTCAAATGATTTCTTCATATATTCAATTTTATTTGAGCTTGAATGAAATTAATTTTTGTATTTCACTTCCAACATTTAAATGAAATTCTTGACAATTACTAATATACAATATTACAGCTTAAAGTGGATTATGAATCTCCATCTACGCTTTCCCATCAAAGAAGAAGCTGAGTCCAATTATATGGATAATTTCAATGATATCCCTATCCTCATTTTATTCTACAAGTCCTAGAGTTAAAAACCCATCAAGACTTTCTGAGAACAGTTTACGATTAATGTCTCTTGATGTAAGTGGAAAAAACGAATCATGTACCTTCTTGATTAAGCTGTTTTGTCTTGGCGACAGCTTCTTGCCAGACATAGGACGCTATGATAAGGTAGCGTGACTTACAAGCCTACGTCTATCAGCGTGAGAACTTTATCCATTGAGAAGTGGCCACAGCTCTCTTTTTTTCCCGTGATACTTGACAAGGCAGAGTAACTAATGATGTGTCCGTGTTCGATGCATCGTCAGGCCAGCCGACACAGAGAAAAGCTGGACCTTGGAAAAGCGCGCACCCACACTATACTATCTCTGCCATTATCTCCGAGTTTATTAATCGCTACGCGTGTTCCTAAGTTCATGGCGTGTTTCCTCTTATCTTCCACCGAGCATACACTACATTTTATTACAGTGCACACAATGTAAAAAATAAAACTTTTTATATTGCATACAAGGCACGTAAATCTTAAGGGTTTTTTTTTTTTCGAAGTTTCTTAAGAAGTTGTTTCCAAAGTCATTAATTTTATTAGAAGACAAGCTTTCAGGCTCATTTGTTCTTAGTTTTGTCTGAAACAAAAGTTGATAGAAGCAGGGACTGCGCAATAGATACGTTTCACTTCCTTGAACATGAAGGAAAATACTTCTCAATCCTTAATATTTATAAGCTACAAAGACTGTATAGGGGGGGTCATGGAATACATAATTATGAATGAATTTTGTTATCTCCCAGATTTGGATTCACTTCTGGTGTAGCCCATGTTGAAAGATTTGAAAATAACATTAACATACATTTAATAATTTCAATGTCGGTTTAAATTAAAAACCTTACATTTGGTCATTGAGCCAGGAAAGGCTCAATTGAAAATCTTTAAATAGTGAATGAATATCCCAGCACTTTTCTTATTAGATCGGAGGGGGGGGGGGGCTGATATTACTTAAAACCAACATTTGTTCTGCAGAGCAAGATTCTCAGCTTATCAACCCCACTCATAATAATTCTACTACCTTTGATTCAAGTTAGAAAACTTTATTTTCCCGACTGTCATTTTTCATCGAGTGAGCACGATTTGCATCATTAATCCACGTCTGTAAGTAAGGATTTAGCGTATTATTGACTTTTTTTTAATGCACTCACTGTGAAAAATGTACACTAACTTCGGAAACATTTTGTGTGAATTTACAAAAAGCGCCCCCCCCCCCATCCAAAAGTACACATCAACGCACAATTGCAGTATCATGACTATTTATGACTGGAATCGTATTTTCATATTAAAAACATTCTAACGCTACTCGATGACGGTCGCCGATATCCTCCCAAACAAGGACATCATTATAGATGTCTTGAGCGTTGAATGTCGTAATTATGGACCAGTTGTCGGAAATTCTACTGAAAATACACATCATATTCAGTTTCTCCAATGTCCGCGTCGTTGTTCTAGGCACTCATCTTTTACTCAATCGATCATCACGTGTTCTCCTTTACACCCCCATCATAGCAAACATCGTAATCGGTAAAATGTAATCAGCAGATGATAGCTTCTAGACTGTAAACACCAATTATTTTGCGAGAATATTCAAGTTTTATTTTAGTTCTCATCACTTATTTGGTTTCAGGATTGTGAACGAAATTGTTAGAGATTACGCTGAACGATTTGGATTCCCCCTAGCTTTAGTATTTCGGCATATCCTGTTAAGAACTACTCTAATAGCAGTGGTGTAGGTCGTTTTGTATTAAAGTCGTTTCCTCGGGCACCATCGTTACAATATAAACAGTTTATATTTAAAATATTTAATTTTGCATGTAGAGCGGTTTTATAAAATAACAGATGTATTTTAAAATAATTTAAAATAAAAAAAAATTCTTTGCTATCAGGAAATGTTGAAACTTAAAACGATACTGCATCCTTATGTCACTGTTAATAAAGGTGCCTGTAAGTCGTGCCGCCCCCTCCCCCCCCCCAAAAAAAAGCACAGCTACTACATACTTTAAACTGTCACGAACATACGTATTCTGCCGATGTTAGAAAAACACAAATGCTCATATATGAAATAAATAATATCCCCGTTGTCAAGTCTTTGTTAATTTAAGCATTTTCTTGTTATTTTCATACATGCCTATCTATTGCTTCATTACGGAAGCATTATAAAGGGAAACGACTATCTTGCAATATACTATCACCACATAACTCTGTAGTAGTTGAACCGATTTGAAATTCTGCAGATGAAAATGAAACGGGATCTAAGTCACTATAATATACGTTTTTTAAATTCATAATTTTTTTGTACTGAACCAGACGCAATAAATGGTTTAGAGAAAAGTGGAAACTTCTTTAGAGACAGACCAATATTGCTTATTGTTCGGAAATCGATACAATAATCAAATACAATTAACCACTTTGCATTGTTTATTTTGTTTTGAAATTCTTCTTAGTTATTTTCAATCGATAATTATACAATATTCTAGACTTATTTTGATTAACATATTACATAGGTTTCACTTAAGTGGTCTGGCTTAACCAAACGATGTCTCATCAACCAAATATCGTTTATAATACTACGTATAGTATTTTCAATTTCCCTTATTTGAATTCATAAAACAGTCTTCCCAATGCATTGTTCCAATACTTCCATCGTGCAGCTGGGCCATATTCCTCTGTGTAATCTAAGTCCCTTCAGTTGTCGTAACACAAAACAGTCAACCAGGCAGGAGAATACGTGCAATTACCAAACACATAAAATTCATTTCACAGCGTTCATTGTTTGGGCACTTAATCATACACCAACCTTTTTTGGAATGTCTAGAAAAAGCTACAGCACAGGTAACTCCTTACAACCTACATATAAGTCTCGAATTACATCTAAATGTCATCAGAGCAATATTCCCAATATTTTGCATCCTAACACTATAAACAACACTAATTTAGCGTTGGGGGAAAAGACATTGTTTTATGAGATGAGCTGAAGTTGATGCGATCAAAATATGATTAAAGATATATAAACAGCTACTCAGATTGATTCATTCGAAGGCGACAGGGTTTTTCCTTCCTACAAACAGGACAGAGAGCAAACGTAATCAATTAAGCCTTCATTGCATCCACGTGAGCCCAACTTGCTCATTCTGCTCGTAAAATATGTAGTTATTAGAAGTCCTGATATTTATAAAATGTAGCCTAACATTACCCCTAACTAGCATTCTCTAATAAACAGAATAAAATTCCCCTATAGTGAAAATATATTCCATGAAAGTTTTTTTTTTTTTTACCAAAATATTTTGTCTTTTTGTCTACTTGTATGTTCTTACAATGTTTGAATTACCTTGCTTTTTTCGTTCATCGTAAAGTTTGCATAAATTGTAATCAACTTTAATTACTTAAGAATTATTCGCTTCATTTGACTCACTGCTAGATGATTTAATTGCATTTTATTTTTTTTACAATATGCTGATATGTGACACCGTACAAAAATAAATATATAATTAAACAATAATAATATATAATTAAGAGTATTATCTTTTGTCAGTTGGTTATGTTTTAATCTTAATTTTAATAATAATAGGATTTTTTCTATAGTACATATTTTCTGTCTCTTTTGCATCCCGATGCACATTTCTACATCTTTTATTATCGTGTTGTTCCTTCTCATGTCATTTATTCACCCCAGGTAGATCTTATTTTGTCCATTTACTAGCGAATAGAATGGTCCCTTGCGAAATCCGTGAGATGAATGTTTATGAACTATTCAGTCATTCATTTCCAGGATGTCACGCACTCACCTACACATAAACACACTCTCCCGTGCACATATAAACACAACCGACACGCACACTCACGTATTGCCTTGCTTGCTACGAAAGTCGTAAAACTCAGAAAGATCAATTCCGTTGGCAGCATGTGCTGCCCGGTATATATTGTAACAATTCCGGATACAGTATTGATTCTGAGATTTCTGGAGCTTCTACGGAATACATTTCGAAGACTCTGTTGAAACTAAAGCACTTTAAATTAGTTACCACCAGATCAACCACTCTCTGTTTTAATGCCGCTACCTTTCCTGTGATATATAACCCACCTACATTATTCTGTGTTCCCCTTTAGTATCGGTTTGGTGAGATGCCGGAGCCGGCTTTGCATTTGAATCTGTTATAACACAGCTATTATGTTCGGGGCCGCACTCATCTGTTAAGCCTACTTCAAATAGGATAAAGGAAGGTTGACGAAATACCAAGTGTGAGAGTACAAGACGAGAAGCTGTTCCTCATCTGAAGAGGATCAGCACAGCATCATGAATATCATCCTCTAGGGAATAGAGATTATATTTTATCTTTCCTTCTGTCATCAGAGACGAAGTTAATCCCTCTAGTACTTTGGTCGGAGAATAATTATTGCGAGTTGGATTCGCATAAATGCTTCCGTTTAAACAGGAACTTTTAATGCAACATGCCATGCTATATTACGCCTCCCTTTTGAATATTTTAATTTGGCGCACACGTTCTGATCCATAAAGAGCACCCAATTTTGGCAAGTGATAATGACCCGTTATGAATGCCATGCAAATAAAGATTAGCAATTCCAGTTGTTAATTACATTCATCTCTGAGATAATAGCCAACAATTCCATCTGTAATTTACACTTCACAAAATTACCTAAGGCTAATGAACTAATCAGAGAATTTAGAGATTGATTGCTTTATATTATTTGAAAATACGAGCGGAATCCTAATGATTCTAATTCCATAGTTTAATCATTTAACTCAATTGTAAGGGGAAGTCACCACCATCTCGTAAACCATGCACGTGCAGCTGTCCGACATATATAGATTGGAAAAATGAGTGTGTTTAATATTTAAGTTAACGGTATGCGATTATTTCCACCTCTTCAGATGTCTTACAAGATAAATTTATTTTCCCGAAAAAGTCAGTGACGGGAAGCATTTTACGTATGATATTTCCGCATCTTATTTAGCACTTTTGAAGTTCAACCAATTAAGTGATATTCACTACTTATCGATTTTATAAAAGACGTCTACAGCATAATAGGGTGGGGAGAGTTCTGTCCATGGATAAAACATTAAATAATATTCTATTCCCATTAATTAAATTAAGGGGATATAGATCCCACATTGTTTTAAAACCGAATAAGAAACTCAAAGATTGGCAACTCAGGCAACTCGTTGCGAAGGTGGGAAAAGTTCTGATCGCTATTCTTGGTATTTTCCATAATGTAAGAACACATTGATGAAAAAGACAAACTGATTCTTCATCACTTCTGCGCTGATTTTCTCTCTCGCTTGTTCGCTCTGATACCAACAAAAGACTACTGAACCTTAACTGCAACTCATGTGGAAGCATAGTACTTAAATATGAAGTTTTAATTTCGTATACAAAGTAAATATTCGTAAATAAAACACCCGTTATTATCAAGCAATCCCATTATGTTGTTGAAACAAAATTTCTCTGTAAGAAGCGAATGAAGACTTTTCTTCCGTACTGTTCCACGCTTTCAGTGAAATTTTGAAAAAAACAATCACTCCATTGATTTAATTTTCAAAAACGTTGTAACGGATCTCATTTACGGAAAATACATTTGGTATTCTGCCCGTTATTTACGAACATTTCGTTATAAAAAGAGCAGAGATTTGATCATTTATTTACAATAACAATAATGATTACGCTCTGATGGTAAGGACATCTTCCCTTATTAGCAAGTGGCGGAACTCACTTTTAATGCATAACAAATTACTCTGCAATTACTCTCTTGTTACCGCATGGAATGGGCGTAATGATTGAGCTGTTCTGGCTCTAATTCCGAGAGGATTAGGAACACTAGAACCACGGAGACTCATACACCTTGTCATGCACATATAACCGATGTTCCACGGATTAACACATAATCCCATTACAGTGTCCTGCGTAATCATTTCTTTTTTATGGAAATTACCCGTGATGCGTCAGTAACTGGATGACTCACTCAACTCGATATATTAACCGTGACCCCACACAAGTAGAGGAATTTATGCCTACGAAGATCTATGATATTCGTGAAGTGCGAGCCTTGATTTTGTAAATGCTTGGTAGTGTGTATGTAGGTCTGTACTGTATATCAAAGCTTATTAGGACTCTAGGCCAAATTTGATCAAAACAATTGTCACGATCAAATTGTTGGCTGAATTAATATACTGCATATAAGTAGAGCTATCATTTGCTTTCAATTCAGTTCTAATCCTAGTAGATATAAATAATAAATATAATAGTTTTTAATTAAAATTATGTTTTCTTATTTTATAAAAAAAATTGGCATAATATTTAATATAACAAAAAAAAAACCAGCAAGCGCATACACCAATTAAAATATGCAATATGCTGGCTCTTATTGGCGTCAATCGTAGTGTTAATTTGGTCTGATTTACTGCCATTCTTTGATTAATTCTTTCATGAAACACTTTTGTAAAATGTAAAATTATTATTGAATGATACGTCCCTCAATTAAATTAAAATTAAATTTATGACTGGTGTTCACCTGCAATCTGTGGAACGATAAGTCAACCGTCCAGTTTTTTTATTATTATTCTTATAGCTATTTCAGTCCCCAATGTTCTCTGTATTTTATTATTTTATTTAAACAGGACTTTTAAAACATAGCGTATATTAAATAATTTAATATATCTGTAAATAAAAGACGGACATTTTTACAGCGTCTCTGTCATTTGTAATATTAGTCTAGAAAGATAAAACTCATCCTTTCAAACTAGCAAAAGGCATAGAAAATTTTTAGCCGTTAAACTCCTTTTGTCTTCCTCTCGAGACAGATTTCGATTTAGCCATTTAAGCGAGAATTTCGAACTATAGTCTCTTTCTTCTCTTTGTGGGTCAGAAATGGTTGGATCGAGAGCCATACTCGCCAGACGGTGTCTCATTAGTGATTCTTCTTTTGTTTTTCGACTTCGTGTGAGCAGGAAGTAATCAAGAAGGGTGAACTGAACTCTTCATGATCATACATAAAATATCTAAATTATTATTATTATTATATTTGCAAGAATTTATTCTCATACTTTAAGAGTAAATACCTTTTTTTCCCCTTTTGAATCAGCCACATGATTTCAGTCTTCATCTCCACTTGTATAAGCGGATAAACTCTTGTCTTTTTTTCTTAATATATTTTAATATTTATCAAGTCAAATATCAGAGTCATTTGGTTATCTTGGCAATCTTTCGCTGCAGTATTCGCACGTAAATTCCGTTACATTAACGCGTGTTTGAAAATACAACAGCAGAATAAAAATCTTGATTCAGTTCCACAGTGGAAAGAAAAATTCAACAAATAATCTCAAAGATGTGAATCCAACTGAATCTTACACGTCAAACTTGCGCGCAACAAGCATTCGAAGTAGCCTGAATCTAAGCAGTTTTTTCTAACATTAAGTACTTTTTGTGAGAAAGTAATAATGCAAATTTTACTGATTTTTTTAAAAAATTTTTTGGCAGAAGAAAGTAAAATGAAAATATTCATTGTTCTCTTCCTCTTTGCTGTTAAGGAGGAGGATAATGTGAAAATAAAATCTTCACTTTAGAATAATGAGGTTAAATCCTGTTAATGTGACAGAATTTTGCAACTACTTTTACTCTACACAGATAATGAATAAGCATTCATAGGTTTTTCCCTTATGAAGCATATCTGTATTCAGCTCCATCTCATCTCATCTCTTTTACCTTGCGGTGTTGAGGGTTTATTAATCATCGGACCTCAAACCGTTCACAGGATAAGGTGGTCAGCCCTGCGACCCGGTGTATCCTATGTCCATAGTAGTGTCGAATTCTCGAGGCCGGTTTGCCTGCTATCTGGGATGAAAAACCCCAGGATAAACTGGGGGGGGGGGGGGGGGAACCCTGCTGTCCACGCCCAAGACTGATTTTTTTTTTGTGGAAATTATAACAAAGAAAGACTATATAAATATTTAGCTTTACTTTACCGAGTTTTAATTTTTATTCAGGATATTGAACTGCGTTATGATTATTTCTTTTCACTTTATACTTGTGAAGGGACTGTAAACAGGTTTTAAATTCTGACTTCCCCTTACGTATTAGTCTTGACTTACCATAGACAAGTAACTTGGCTTTCTAGAAACCTAAGTAATGCTGCTATGATATGGCTGTTATCTGGAATGCTGTCAGTTGCGTTTGTTCTTCTGGCTTGTTTGTCTGTGTCGTAGGATGAAACATTCGTGTTTCCAGGAGAAAATCATTCCACATCCAGATGAAACCGGTTTAGCTTAAAAGTCCCTTATCAATGTTTTTCTACCCTGTAGGGGATTCGAACCAGGATGCTTTCAAAGGTGATTATATTTGTGGACTGAGCTAATGAGGCTCTATTTTAAAATTCTAATAAAATAATAAATAGTCGCTTTTAGAAATAAAGTATGATAAATCAAAATGGAATAAAGGAAAGATAAAGTTTAATCGCAACTGCGTTGCATTACCAATTTCTGTGATAGAAACACGCAGAGTATGAGATGCAAAGGGACAATGACGATCACAAATGATAATGAAGCTATTATTATGCATTTCTTCTTTTTATCCGGTTGGGAACTTGTTTGTGTGTGGTCCTGTGAGGTGTTTCACAAATGGCAACTGAATGTTGAGACCAAGCCATGTCGTGACTCGAAATTTAAATGGAGATGGCATGTTGATCCATTTCCGAAGTAACATAACCGATCATGGATACTTGATCGTCACGGAAGACTGCACAACAAAAGCCGACAGAGGGCGTTGTTCCTCAACTGACGAGTAACCATCTGGCGCCTGTATCCGACTACTCACTGAAGTATACAGTGGGCGTATGGAACAGTGTGCGCTGTCGAGGTGCACGAGACAGAGCGTCGCCTGCGTTGCTATAGATCGGCGTCGGGCGGCACGATCGTTGCTCCACATGGCACTTTAACGCACGGTGTGGATTCATTGATAATGGCCGATGTTCGAACTGTGGTAGAGGGCAGTTTGAAATATCGCGACGGAAGAAAGGTAATGTGATGTGCTCTCCCAATGTGGATTATTGTCGGTATCCTTGTGAGTCCATTTACACTACAACTGCATCTTTTATCTGTTCCAGTGGAAGTCAAGGTGGGCAGTTCTCAGGAAGCTGTCTCCAGTGGCAGGTGTGTTCATCAACTTCTTCTTTTTATTATATTATTATTATATTCTTAAAATTTATCCACGTGTTTTTATGCTTGTGTAATATTTTTTTCATTGTTGATCGTAATCAGCACTTTTTGCTCTTTAATATTAAATGCAAAGTTTGTATGAGTGCTTTCGATTTTCCTTTCAATTTTTTTAATTTGCTGTGTAATATATTGTTTCATGATAACGATTTGCATTGCGCATAATAATAAATAAATACTACGTACTTTTTTTCATACTTCATATATAACGTAAAAAATTACATTTATTTTCAATAATTTGTTATAAATAATGAAATGGTGTTGGAAAATCTCTGCAAATATTAAAAGTTTAAACTTTAACTTTGAATTATTTCTATATTATTTTTATTATGATTAAAGTTTTCCTAATAAGTGTTTGTATTAGACTTCCTATCTCTAAGAAAAACATGTCCAGTTCTGAACTTTATGGCTGGGTAGAAAAGAATCCAAACAAGGTGAATCTGAATTACACTTCATATACATTGAACATTTCACCCAAGTACATGAATAGTTTTATATATTTATATTAATTTTTTTAATATCTCCATCACGTTTTATTTCTGAAGTAGGAACTTCTAAAACAATAAAATCAACTTTATGGAGCCAATCACTGTTTAAAAAAAATAATAAAAAAATCAATCTTTCCTTCGTTCTAAACTTTCACTGGTTTGTGCTTCGTAAAGTTCCTCTTGAGTACTGAAGCATTATTCACGATAATCGACCACCTGTAGATAATAGCAGGAAGTATACTTGCAATCAATGAAAGGGGGTTGTTGTGGACGTGGAACTCCGTTAATCTGCTTACGTTTAGTGAAAGATGGCAGATTATTTTTTTTTTGTCCAAAATAGTGACTTAGTATAATCTCTCTGTAACTTGTTGATAGTTTTTTTAGTATTCTGAGCATTTAAACAGAATGCATTTAAATGCATTCTGTCTTTAATATGCTCAGATTATCCGATTTATTTCATATGATGAGAATTATTTTCCTTCTAGGTTTATTTTCGTAGCTATATTTTTGGTCTCTTAAGTTTCTCAATGTATGGTGTAAAATGTTGCTAAGGAAAGAGTAAAGTTATTAAAAAAAAAATTAATTATGCTTAGCCAAATATTTTATGAATGTCATTTTTAAAATTTGGAATAGTCACAAAATTAACGGGGGAAAAGCATAAAACAAATTAAACAAAGAAAATTATTCATGTCGTAGATATATCTCAAGGAAAATTCTATTTGGTTCTAATGTTAAAGTGCACGCAGTACCGCGATGCTTAACATACCTTGCATCCATTTAAAAACGTGTTATTATGATTATCACTCCTACAGTTGCTGAAATGTGTTTTGGTAGAGCAAAATAAATAACCAATACCCATCAGTATTAAATTCCAATCTGCCACCAAGGTTGCGTTTGCGCCCAGTAATATCTGTGAATTAAGTGATTCACAAAACGCCTAATTACAAGCTGGTATTTTGATGCGAAAAAGAAATATAGATGAAGTTCCGATCTCTGAAAAAGATGAACGAATAATTTCTCTTTCTCTCTCTCTCTCTCTCTCGTGTGTGATATCTAGAAGTGAAGTTTTTCATCGTCATAATATTCTAAAGAGATGAAGTATCTTATCCTTCCTTTTAGATCTTTACTTTGCTTGAGCTCAACATTATCTCAATTAATAACAGCCACATAAAGTTCCGCTTTGTTCAGGCTTCCACATGTAAACAAACAGATGCCTCAGCTATTATAGTTTTACATCATCGTGTGTTTTATGATTTGCCATAACGTTAGTGGTATTCAATTCCACATTCTTGAAAAAGGGCAGCGCAAGGCATCGCACCTGAACCATGGCAGGCGTCTAATGTAATACTTCTGAGGAAGTGATTTATTTTGATTTCATAAATTCATGCGCAAACCGTTCCTGGTAAGAATAAATTATCATTAATGGTAAGTAAGTAATGCGCTTTTATTATCAAAATGGATCTATAAGCACGAAAATACGAGAAAACACTCGTTCTGAAGGAACAGTTGAAGTTACTTAGAATGACAGTTGTAGCCATGTCTGCTCTGTGTTATGTGCTCTTAATGCTATTAAGCGATTCCTAGGGAGAGATAGGGCGTGAATATAACACCTAATTGTGTGAAAAATCGGCAGTTGAAAGATATACTAAATTCAGAGGAAGAAAGAGAACTTTGGCTAATTGAAATTACAACAGTCTTTGCAGTTTCTTTTGAATTAAGTGTATTATCTAAGTAAACATACGTAAATTATAAAGCTCTTTTATCATTTTCATGTATGCCATCAAACCTAACTTTCATGGTTTCCATTCGGAGCATATTAGCGACTACTTTTTTTAAACCCCCCTGTAAAGATCGTTTCCCCGCATAAATTTGCCTTCATACCCTTCATTCGTTTAGATGGAATTTTCCCATCTAAACGAGACTGTTGCATATTCACATAATATTCCACGAGAGATTGTTAATGTAGTTTATGATTATGCTGAATTGACTAAGCCCATAAAGCGAGTGTATTCAATTGCTTCTTGACTGCATGTAATCTTTAGCTACTTTGTCTTTAAGAAGGGAGTTTTGAGAATAAAACTCTGTCACCACTGGATGAGACTAACTTACCTTATGAAATGTCATCGGAAAAGGCATTGAGTGTTCTCTGGAGCAGAACAAAATCAATACTTTCTCTTAATTAATTTCATCTTAAATACAAAAAGATAAAAACATTTATTTTGTATAATCCAAAAAGTGTAAAGTTCGTTGTAAATTTTATATTGATCGAAAATAAATATGTTCGTCCATTTAAGAATGATCCTTGTTTTAATATTCCGTCTCTTTATTTTAGAGGAGATAAGAAAAAAACAACAATATCTTCATAGCTTTACTTATTCATATTTAGTCTACAAACACCGCGCGGTTTTATAGTTTGCAGGATGAGATAGTTTTGCTCTTAGTTTCGATGTTTTAAGAAAGCTTTTCACAAGAAAGGGTTACTAGTTGATTTCAACAATTGCAAGATTCTTTCTTCAATTTTCTTTTTGTTTGATAATGTAAAATGTATGGATGCCTATCTCGCATCGTACGCATGCCCAGAGAGAGAGAGAGAGAGAGAGAGAGAGAGAGAATAATTTATTCACATACGCGCTGTCTAGATAGATGCGGCAAATGGGATCAGGAACTGCTCTGGACATTTCCTGTAGTTTCCTCCGTTAATTCCATTACACAGAAGCTCTCAGAATGCACTCTGAAAGAAACTATTCTTACAAATAAAAAAAAAAAAGTTGTAGTATTAGTAAAGTGTTCTCTACTAAAAATAAACCGTCTTCCATTTGCGCAAGGATGAAGAAACGTATTTTATGCACAATAAGTGAAAGAAGTTCCTTTCTAAATGTCTGGAGAGGCAATAGCACCGGGCGTAATGACTTGAACATTTCAAGTGCTAGCCATACAGTGAAACTCTCTGTTCTGTTGATATTTCTTCTCAGTTCATTCTCCGTGGGTCTTACTGGAGGTATTTAATAATACAGTGGAAACACATAAAATGATCGGCGAAGCAAGAGAGTACGACAAGAAACACGCGCTTCTTTTGCTTGGTGGCGCGAAAGTCATTTGTGGTTAGGTTGTTGGTTAGAATATCCCCTCTCCTCTTGGCTGAACTTTTGATACTTCTAGAAGTGTATTTTAGCCGATACGTTTCCGAGGATTCCGTCATTACATCGAACAAGCAAAGCTGTCTTCTTCTATGCACGGTTGCCATGGAGATTTCCATCCGTAAGGATAGAAACACGAAGTCATGGAAGGTGGGTTTCACAGTATTACTTTCCTTGAAATATAGCCACTTTTCAAGTTCCTGTCGCTATTGAAATACTTCAGAAGTTGTCTTCAAGAAAATTTATCGCTTAATACAGGCGGTGGTAA
Source organism: Typopeltis vanoorti (assembly GCF_054136105.1). NCBI lineage: Eukaryota > Metazoa > Arthropoda > Arachnida > Uropygi > Thelyphonidae > Typopeltis > Typopeltis vanoorti. Next base: position 107,272,675 of record NC_143556.1, on the reverse strand, counting down.
AGGTTAACATTATTATCACGACTGTGCATACCTAATATGAGCTCATACATCGAAAATATAAAATGAATAATAGAGATAATAGTATGTCAAGATACGAAAACAAAACTGTGTAAATCCCTCGGAAATCAACTGAAGTTCTGTCATCTTTTACTCCATAAAGTAAACTAAATGCAATAACAATTACATTTAGTTACTAATTACTGCCATGCAGTAATTAATAATAATAATAATCTGACTTATTATATATAGCTCTTAACATGACCCCTCTAGATTGGCTTTCGTAACCACAGTTTTTGGATAAGGGATTGGATTTATGTCAAAATATATTTTTTTCTATGTAAATTGAGTGTGTTCTCCTGGTCGGTTTGCCTGATTAAGGGATGAAAAACTCCAGTGTCCGGGAGGAAAACCCTCCTACCCCTTATATGAGATCAGCTAACTCGCCTTCCTTTGAAAAGCACTCAGTAACTAAAACTAACAAAGAACAGCGAAATAAGGAAACGCCATAACAAATGCGTTTGATGTTCTCTAAGTATTAAAAATAAACAAATAGTTCTGTTAGGTCAGAGAAATTCTGAATTCCCTAAATTAAAGAAAATTGCCAAAATTCACCACTCTTCGAAGGTCGCTGAAGTAGTCCAATATCAAGGCAACTCATATCGAAGGCTATTCATTCTTGTACTATCAACAAAACTTCAAAAGAATTTCCATAACACACACATTAGCCTAAGTTCTCTATTCTATAGTAGCGTCATAATTTAATAAAGATATTGGATAGGATTTTTACATAATTTTACTCTTGGAGAAAGCTGGTTTATCAATACTAATTATAACAACACTGAATTATTTATTGGCCTTATAACTGACTGTCTTGAGATATCCGCTTGTCTGGAACTAGAAATGTTTCAAATATTTTTTTTTCCAATTTTTTTGATGAAACTAAGAGAATTTTTTATACACACCAAGAGAAAATCTTGACTACGCTGTTCCATCATTGGAGAATCCTCCCGTATATTGGCTAAGCAGACAAGAACTTTTGGTTCATCTATCCTTGTCACCTTTTTCCTCTTTTTGCGCATCGCTTTCCTTCATGAAAGACGCTTAATTACAAGGGGAAAAATCGAACAAAGACATTGCCACATGATTAGGTGGTGCGGCCAATGACTCTGATTGCGTACAAATTGAGATGTTAGGCTGCCGGACAATTCTACTAATGAAATTTCTGCAAGATGATGGTGATTGATGACTTGGCCGTCGACTAACCTTGATTCTAAATAATCAATTTAGATAGGAACTGGATTCTGTTGTTTTGCCTAATGAGATTAAAGGACGACTTGAAGAGTTTCTGTTTATGACAGAAGATTAATGAGGCCACGTGAGTTTTTCGTGTTACATTTCTCCCAAACAAAGAGGGAAAAATTGCTGATGTTTAAAAAAAAAAAAAAAAACTTAATAATTCTGCCTCATTGTTTAGTCAGAGGACGACATTAAGAGATCAGAATAAATCTTTTGGGTGTAATTTTATTATAATTAAGTGAACTTTGATGTTCTTTCAGTGTGTTAGTGACGGATCTTGTACACTTGGGATGAAGAAAACTAAATAAATGAAGTAAATGATGATCAGTGTCAGAATAGGAAAGTACTAAGCTTCATAAAGAAGAATTTAAACTTAAGAAACTTCGATAAGTAAGAGAATGATTGCATATAATAATCACTCGATAATAATCAATCATCGATAAATAAATTAAAAATTGCCTTTTAAAAAAAGCCTTATAAAAATTAAGCTGTAACATTGTGCCTCTCATGCTAATTCAGTGATTGTATCCGATTTTCCAATTGATCTTCCACTGCTGTAACCACAAGTTGCTGCCATCTCAAGCTAGGTGGCGTTATTGTTGTATTCTGCATCAGCCATTCAGCTAGCAGTTTTGTATCATACGTAATGAAACAATGAATTTTTACTGGTTATTTTGATCTGTCATCTGTACAAAAAAAAACATAAATAAAAGTTAAATCTACAATTAAATATATATTATTTATAATCAATTTCTACAAGTTAAGATGCTTCATAAATTCTAGTTTAATTTGCATGGATTTTCTTCTTCAGACGAAATAGGCTGACAAGATGGTATTAAGTATTCACTTGAGATTTCAGTACGAATCTGACTGCATTATTTACAATTATATTCAAATACTTGCTTTAGTTGAATTATGTCATTCATTATTAAACGATTTAAAAGATTTTTTGTCGTCTATTCAGAGGCCGATTCTGAGATCTTTACGACTTCAAGATAAAATATATATACTAGTTTTACGGAATTTATTTGCTCCTTTTCGCAATCGTTACGTTTAATGAAATGTCAAAATTGTCTTTCATGATCGTCTATTACGAGATGCAGGATTAAAGTACAAATCCCTAGAAGTTTATAAAGAACTATTTTTTCCCCTAACCCGAAGAAGAAATAATCCCGATCTAGAATACTAAAAGATAATAAAGGAAGTTAATTAACATCTTAATGTTGGTAGTGTTTTTTAAAGCAAGGACTTTTATGGCGTTCTCCTCTATCTGCACATCCATTTACAGCGTGTATCATTCTTTAGGTTTTCGCTGAGGACTTCGGGAAATCTAACAAAAAAAAAACTCATTTAAGACACAAGAACTGCTTCTTTTTTTCCTCTCTTTATTACTGAAGATTCATGGCTTCATTATACATAATACAGAGCAGGTAGTTATTCGTTCAAGGAACTTCCTTTTTCTTTTTTAAGCGTCTTATGTGGCTGTGAACACGGCAGTTAAATTGAAACATTCACAAAACTGTCCATTTACGGTACAAACGTAGCTATTAAAATTCGCCAGCATGGGCGGATATAGATTTACAGTATACCACACCCATCTTTTATTCACTTTAACACACACACACGCGAGGCGTCTTTAAATATTCCTTTAATTGTTTGAGCAGCGAATTGTAACCGTACGAGTCTTGAACAGTGAATAAAAAAAGCTTTATTTTCTTCCTAGAAAGGTTTACTGCATGTTATATTCCAACAGGTAAATAAATAAAAGAAATGTAACATCGCAGGCTCAGACATTCCACAGACTAAGATACCATATCGGCTAATATTACCACAATAAAGAATTTCCGATACATTTTAAACGATTTACTATAATAGCAATTTTCTCAGCCTTTTATGCTATAAATAACCGTCTTGTCTGCTATTGTAATCATGCTGTAAATGGTGAGGTTTATTCTCTTCGATTCCGTAAAAGCAATTAAATATCGAAAACTGAATATTTGCATTTGAGTTCCAAATGCAAACACGAATTTTATAATCTCATGAACAATACTTCCACCCCTCCCCCTCTGGTAATGGATATCGAAACTAAATGCGAAAGACAAATTTTCCCATCTTATCCGAAACCGATAAATTCCATTTGAACACCGAGGTAGAATGTAATGCAATGTTTGAGAATAAATATAATGAAATCACTAAAGTAGAATGTGGTATGTTGAAAAACTATTATAAATTTGAAATTTTAATAAAAATATTTTGATTCTTTTATTTAAATAAACTTATGGAATTTATTTTAATTTATTCTCTTTAATTAAATAAAAATTTTAATGTTAAAAAATATACCTTTTGCGATTTTTATTATCATTTTACTTAAGAACATAGCATTTTCGACGTTTTGTTTATTTCAACTCTTGTTCCGCCGCATTTTGTTTCTGTCCGATAAATTTTCCAATTCCATTCATCACGAATTCTCCTGAGCTTGTTCCTGTATCTGTGGAATTTGTGACTCTCATCCCGTGTGCACTTTGAACACTGAAGAAGAAAAAGATTCGGGCGTTGAAAGTGCATACACTTTTTCTTATCCATAGCTTCGCATACGATTCTTGCTATCAACGACTTCTCTATTGTATTCTTTAAAAAAAAAAAAACATCTAATACAGGTTATTTCTGATTTTGATTTTAGAATTTTTTTAAATTATTACTCGGCTATTAATTATGTTAGTTAGAAAGAAGAGAAAAAAAAACAGAGTATAAGTTTCATTCAAAGAAACTTTAGGAATAACAATACGCATCTTACCACTCAGCTACTAAACGAGTAGCTGATGGTTACCATGGAAACATGGCGTAACATCCGTTTATTATGAGTTAAATTCATAAAAATTAACTCATAAAAGTACGCTGTAGCATACTTAATGCACTCTAGTAGTATTAATTATGCAAATAGCAAGAATATTTTGTTTTGGAGGAGTCTTCCAGAACACAAGGTTTAGTTTGAAAATCACGTGACTGAAAAGTTACCCGCCTGTGGGTGTGGGCAGCAGAAGGAAGTTCGTTGCTTGGGATTATTGTGAGAAGACTTTTAGTAAGAAAGACTGAAAGCGGTAAAAGTGAAGGAGAAAGGTATATGAAAGGGAATAGCTTTACGGAGGTAACGGAGAAATCTTTAAAAAGCAGACCATATCGTATTTTTTTTCGTCTGTAGTAACTTCTTTGGACTGAGTGAGGTCAGCCAAAAAAGAAAGAAAGAAAAAAAGTAAGTTTATGGCCTCGCCTACTTTTTTCATTGCAACTCGAAACAACCTTTTGCTTTTTTCCTTTATTTTTATTTTATTTATTTTTTTTTTTACTTAGATGTTATTACAAACGAAAACGTGAGGTTTGCTTTTACTGAGATCTCTGTTATCAACAATCCATCTTTTCTCTTCTACAAGAATAATCAAAATTCTAATTATTACCATTCTCTTACAGCAAATAGCCATTGGTGGCTTGGAGCGAATGTTTGCAATAATTTCTAAAGATAATACACTAATCCCCAATAAACAGTAAAAATGATAGTCAAATATTCTTTATCGATTGAAAATTTTTATCAGTTTCATAGAAAGTGTCTTCTGGCAAACAAGTAACAATTGACGTAACAATTGAGATAAACTCAAATAGAAGTAAACAATTTGCTATCGATCGATGCTTGTGACCCGTGCGTGAGTGTTAAACAAATTCGTGGTTGGTTAATCAAGCTTGAATGGATGTGCGCATGCTCGTAGCTAATAGTTTGGGCTAATGTAGATATTTAAACCGATTTCTCAATGTATTCTCATTATTTTACAAAACCATTAAGGTATAGAGGTTCTACTCCGACGCTTTGCATTATTCATGAACTGTATATATATATGAGTTAAAATTGTTTCTTTTGTTTACTCATGCCATTTTGGAAATAAGCTACAATTTTTTATTAAATCATAAAGCATCAAATGAAATTCTTCAAATATCATATGATTGAAAATGAGAAAATATGAATGCCGTTTTCCTGCAATGTAATTCAATTGAACACCGTCAAAATTATTAAATAAAAATAAATAAATAAATAAAACTACTTAATGAAAAATATAACACGCCACATACAATAATTCATAAAAATTCTATTATCATTGAGAAGGCCCTTGGAAAATGTGTTTTAATATTATCGCCATTTCATCGAATGAAATAGCTGACACTGTTTTAATAAATTTCTACAATAGCGTACAAGAACGACTCTCAATTAGTAACACAATAATTGGATACGCTTCCTTCCAGCAACACGGGGTTCATTATTGTCAACCAAGTCCCACCTTGGATGTTGTTACTCCGCATTCAACAGACATCGCTTAGAATTATGCTCGTCCCACGATATGAAGCAGCCTTTCACATGGGAGATAAAACAAAAATTGTCACTGCTGCCTAAGAGCATTAGATTCATAAGCCCCACTCGCCGCGACACAAACTACAAGTCTATAGAGAGAGGACAGGGAGAAAAATAAAAGCATTACAAAGTCGGAAGCCATTATCAGTTGTAGAACAATTTCCATAAAATCCCTCTGGGGTCGTGATTGAACAGAGTGACGCAGAATTTCGCGTGTGGTAGCGGGAGACTAATAATGTTTAACAGCTTAACAATCATTAACTGGTGTACTATTTTTATTCTAATTAGCAGTAGAAACTCTAAAAGTCTAAATCTATTAGTATTTGTTGTTTGAATGTTGGCGGGCGAACTTTGCGTTTTTGTTGCTTTAAGAATCGGAAATGACTTCAAATTCGAAAATATAAACCCCAGGATACGTCAGATTTAGTCTTGTAATTCTGACGGATTAGTGTTAATATAATGAAGTATTGTCTAGCTCACGCAATATTTACTAACATATAACAGTGGAACGCAGCATCATTCCTCGTGGGCAGATGACTCATGTGCTGATTGTTGAAATGTAATACTGAAGATTTAGCCTTCTTTCGCATCATATCTGCGATATTAACAAACGACGTTTTATTTTAACTATAAAATGAATTTCAAACTATGACAAAATATTTTAAATGTATGTTTAAAATATTTTGTCATAGGATAAAAAAAATATGTAGCTACAAAATGCCAATATTGTCAAAATATTCCCACGTTCATTCACATCCTGAAAATTCTGGGGAACACCTACTTCAATGATGCACTTCCTGAGAGTGGATGAACAAAGTCCAGATCTTCATCTTAGATGTCGTATAGGAAAGATTAATATAACATACGAAGCGTGTGACGGCTTAAGTTTACCCAAATACCGAATTTGGTTAGGCATTGCAAATTTGACAATCCTCTGTTATCATTCTCTACTAGCAATTCTAACCAAGCTAATTAACTGTAAACTCCAACTCCACTTTGTGTCCTGAATATTCATTACACTGAACTAATTTAAATTGTCACTAATTAATAGCGAGTTGAAAATTTTAGGTGACACGGATGCTATTTAAAGTACTGGAGATTCTAATATAAAATAAAGGGAGTAATTACCAAATCTGTCCAAACTGATAGGTTCGCTATCCAACTCTCAAATTCCTGCAATTTTAGGTGAATATTTTCATTAATGAGCTTTCACTCCATTTATATCTGACACTGTTCAAACACCTATGTCAGAGGCAATAATTTAATTTGCACCAATCCAAATTTGTATTTAGCCAACATGCAGTAAACTTATTATTGTAAAAAAAATATTCATTTATTATTTAAGTGTATTCTTTTAAAAGCATTATGAATATTTATAAAGCTAAAAAGATGCTAGACAATTACCAGAATATATTCAAAAAACAGAGATATATTTTTAAAGTTATTTAAAATACGCATGTTTAAATTTTATATCATAAATGGTTCTTCGGTTCCAAAGAAGTTGAAATTTAATGATTTGTACATCCTTATTTTCAACTGAAATATTTGCAACAAAACGTTTAAGTACTTCCAGGATACTTCCTTCACGGAAAGAACTCTAGATTTTTGTTGCAGATATTTCAGTTCAAAAATGAATTTCAGATTAACATATTTTGCATTGTATTCCGTTCTCGCATTAGTGAGTTCAGATGATTATCTTTTCATAGAATGACTATTCAATGATTGATACCATTCGAATGCATACGAACTATAATTGCACAAGGAACGGTTATCTAAAAATTGAGCAGAAAGAAATAATTTGCATCTTAAAAAAATGAACGAAATCTATAAATAAAACTGCATTATGGTACCATTTCACGTTGTATTCTAATCTATACAATTGAATGCATTATTTTTCTCTAACACTAGTATAGTGCGGTTATCAGGCTAATATAAAATAAATAATATTTTATGTAAATGTAAAATTACTTTATGGTAGGTAATTGATTAGTATCTGCATTCTAGTTTGTTCTAAACTTGAAGCAATTAATACTAAAGAATTTTATTTATTGCTATGTGACAGTTGACTGTTCGTTGTCTAGATATTGATATCCTTTTTAGCCAATCTTTTGGACATAAACAAAATAGAACGTTATTGTGATCTACATTTATGTATTCTGCATGATGAACATTGCCAATATGGTAAACATTTTCGTTTTCGTTGGTTAAGTAATTTTTTTTCTTTCAGTTTATTAATAAATATTGTAAATGAAATCACATTTAAAATTTTATTAAATGATAAGCTAAGGAATTATTTTAAAACTAAAATATTGATATTTGCGAATAATTCGTCTTGATTAGTGGTTTAATTTTTTTTCTTTGCGAAGAACTAATCACGTAAAGTTCATTCCAAATCTTGACTGGTTTGGGTAATTTTTTTTCTGACATATATATATGTATATATATAATCTTTCCCAGTTTCTCACAACATTTGATAAAATAGATAAGTACAGTACTTAAGAAGAAAACAAATAGCTCTTGTAGTCGGGAATTCATTATTACAGTTTTAGGAATAGACTGATGGTAGCGGATGGCAATGCTGCAGCCAATGAAGTTTTAACTGAGGATCGGCTATTGCCGTTACCCAGCCATAACTAGAGCTCTTATAGTCGATAAATTGATTGAATCTCGATGCGGATAGAAGTGTTTTACTTATTATGCTTAAAAACGCAATCTTTTAGGCTGTACTACACAATTTACGGAGGTATTCCGTGAATCTTGCATTGCACTGGCTCTAACCCTGCCCGAATTCTTACTATCTCCCCTATACACGAAATGTCTATGAGGTCAATGGCCGCGTAGACCCCATCCGCAATTGATGACCAGTGGTGGATGTATGGTTTTAGAGAGGTAGGAAATCCAAGCAGTTTCGCAGTCTCTTCCCACAACACCACTTCTGGATCTTTGCTAGTTGACTGTTCCGGTCAACAGGATTGTGCTGGCAGGTCCTTAGACCTGTGGGAATTGAATTGTAGGCTCACCGTCCTACTTTATTACCAAGTCTTTCACAGCCCTCAAATAACTCCAGGAGACGCCCCATTGACGTGGAAGGCATCAGATCCGGACTCTAAACAAGGGGAAGACACATGATGCTAAAGTTCATCATGACAAAGTTTGAGACTGACTGGCCGGGTTATTTAAACCTGTACGCCCAAACAAACATCGAGAAGGAGAGGATGAGGAATCTCAAGGGCAATTCATTACTGTTCAGCCACCTAACCCCACCCTCACCCGCTGTAACAACTTACAAGGGCGAGCATTCAAACAAACGGCGAAGAACAACAGAAGATCAATAAGGAGAAATGGACTTCTGTCACATCATCCCTCAGGGAGCACAATATCACATACTCTTGGGAAAATAAAAAATAAAAAATAAAAAAATAAAAAATAATCAGATGAGGGAGTCAAAATCCAGCCAGCTACTGTCACTGACTACAAGGAGATGACAAGGCTAATGGACAACAAAAATCTTCCCTACCATACCTTTTGTTTTACCAAGCGAAAAGATCCTAAAGGCGGTGATACGCGGTGTCACAGAATGAATCACCCCCGAAGAAATCTCCGCTGATCTAAGCATCCAGATCCTGACCCCAATCAAAGTGAGCAGGATGCTCAGATCTGACAAAAGGCCAATGCCTTTAGTACCGATAACACTCAGAAGAATATATATATATATATATATATATATATATATATATATATATATATATATATATATGAACTGACTGCTATTTGTGACCACAGAATTACCACTGAACCTCTAAGAAAGAGAGAGTCATGCTAGCCACCACCACAGATGTCAGCAGTTTGGGCATGCCCAAAAACTATGCCGGGCCAACTTCAGGTGCTTAAAATGCGGCGAAGGCCGCCAAAGACCATCACATGCATCAAACCAAGATCTGTGCTGGCTAAGTGCGCAAACTGCGGAGGTCCTCATCCCGCCAACTATAAAGGGTGCGTAGCACACCCAAGGTACCGCGGATCAGCAAAAGCTACCCATCCACCGCCCAGCAGTGGGACTCCGGGCAACCATGCAGATCGCCATCCAGTTCCAAACAACCTCCGCTTTGAGAACTCAGGAAGGAAAACAACCTGAAACCAGGACCAAAACATACGCCGAGGCTGCACGAGCCAGGGTTACTTCCTCCAACGAACTCACAAGCTCCAACCTAACATCAGTACTCTCACTAGCACCCATGCTTCAGGAATTCAGCAAAACATCCTAGGCCATCCTCCACGATGAAATTCCTGCAAGGTACCCATTCAATTCTGACAGCCCTCAATCATGAATAAAAGGAAATATAAGCCTAACTCCCTTATCATAAGTGCTTGGAACGCAAACAGAACACCACTGGTCATCCTGATATAATCTTAGTAAATGAAACACATCTCAGGCGGAGATGTGTTTCATACGGAGCTAGATATTGTACAAAACAGACAGACTCACTACCAGTGGAGGAGGTACAGCCGTGTACATTAAAAACTATCTAAACCACAACGTGACCAATCCGCAACCCAAGAGCCTAGAGATAACGAGTATTGAAGTTCATACAAACAATGCTGGCAGTATCAAAATCTATGCTGTATACAATCCACCCAGCATTTCATTACCGGTATCTGATTTGGACTCCTTTCTCGGCTCCACAGACTCTATCATCATGGCTGGAGACTTTAATGCCAAGCATACAGCTTGGTACAGCTCCACAATCAATGACAAAGGCCGTATTCTAAACATTACTCAACGCGAAACTCTATTACGTATATAGCCGGACCCACAGAGCCCACCCATCACAGCCCAGCTGTTCTCAGAAACATCGGATACCAATATCAACTGGAAACGTTAAACGAGTTATCTTCTGATCACAACCCCATTCTGCTTAAGCTCGGTACACAAGAGCAATTCTCTTCCGCACTCCTTTATATCTTGGGACAAGCTCTCCAGAATTCTTTCAGATAACATCAACCCAGTACCTATTATCCACAATAAAGTGGAAATAGACATAGCCGTAAACAACCTTACCAGCCAAATCAAAAACGCAATGGCATCAGTTACCCAAACTCTTTCACCCTAGCGGTCGGATCTCTGAGGAAATCATGGACCTAATCAGATCCAACTCTGAATAATTTAAATAGACGAGTGCGTGAAGCTCTGCAAAAACATCGAAACCAACATTGGGAAACCAAACTGACTAACCTAAACACAGAGGACAACTCCATCTGGAAATTCTTGAGAACCTCTGCACTAAAAGCCAACCTATACCCTCAATACAGACCAAGAAAGGAATTGCTCACATAGATAAAGAAAAAGCCGAAGCTACAATTGACAGCTTGGAAACTCAGTGTAACCCCTCTTATGAAAATGTGAACATCAATCTTATCTACAAGATTCACCACGGAGTCAAGCAGGTCTTAAGACTATACGATGCTCCCAAGTCAGTGCAACTGTGTCAGGGTGAAACTGCCTACGAGAAGAAAATTGACGGAGTTTGAAAGCGGCGTTGTGATTGTTGACAAACTGGACAATCCCAGGTCAACAATCAGTGATACCATCCTGAAATGGAAACGCAGGGAGTCAATTGCAAGTGTTACCCGCAGTGGACCACCCGCCATACTCACCGAACGTGATTGTAGGGTGCTACGAAGGATAATATGTAAAAACTGCCATTCGTCTGCCGACACGTTGAATGCGGAGTTCAGCGCGTCGAGTGGAATACGAATCTATACATAAACTTTCAGAACCGAGGCTCACACCAGAGGTTTACCATGACAGGACCTCAATATGCAAGCCCCATATAACCCGAACCAACCTGCAGTGGGATGTGCAAGGTTAGAAAGAGTGTTATGGAGCGACGAATCACGCTACACCCTCCACCTAGCAGATGGATGGGTGTGGCGGATGTCCGGTGAACATCGTTTACCTGACTGCCTAACCCCAACTATGAAATTCGGAGGTGGCGGTGTGATGGTATGGTCCTGGTTTTCCTTTTTTGACCTCGGACCTCTGTTTGTGATGCCACGAACAGTGAACTCGGAGAGGTTTCTGGACAATGCAATGCTTCCTACTTTATGGCGTTTTTACGGAACTGACCATTGTCTCTTTCAGCAAGACAATGCCCCGTGTCATGAGGCTGCTGCTGCTGAAACTGCGTGGTTTGTGGACATGAACGTCCCTATACTTGACTGACTTCCGCATAGCCATGATCTCATCCTTCTTTAGGATGAACTGGTGAGGTCAAGGGAAGTCTGCCTCCAAACAGTCCAGGACCTCAGTGGTCCAAAATTCCCATTGATTGCTATCGTACGCTTGTGGAAAGTATGCCCCCGTAGGATTGCTACATTCATCGCAGCGAAAGGAAGTACTACATAGTACTAAGGTGGGCGCCATGGCTGTTTGTTCCTCACACTACGGTGTCTGTTTACGTCTTTCCAAGCAGTGTATATTGGTTCCTTGTGTAGCTGGAGCATTTACAAACGATACACAAAAATGTGTTAAGAAAGCAGTGACCACTGGAAATAAACGCAATATCACCCAAAAGACGTGTTAATGCCACAACTAAGCTGGAATGAGTGGAAAAGGTAATGAGCTTATTGAAAGTAGTTTTGTTTGTCACAGATTCATACTGTTTGTCGGAATAATTCAAATAGATTTTTTTCCCACTAGATAATTGATAATCTTTGTTTTTAATCCAAATTTATATTTTGCATTTTAATCTAAATGTATTTGTATTTTAGAATTTTAATGAAGTAATATCATATATTTTATATCCCGATCTCCTACCTGTTTAATAATTATTTCAGAAAAAGCTTCACCAAAGTGATCATATTTCGCATACCACTGGTCAACAGATGCTCGAACTTCATTAATAAAATGAATCTCGTCAGATTACTTGATTACTAATAAGTGTAATAGATTATCGTAATTTTCTACTTCTCTTCGGTTTCCAGCAGATAAAGATGATTACAATGAGCACTATAAAAGTGACTATACTCCTTGGGCACTCTGGAATTCGTATAGATTTTGATTTTTTTTTTTCGTTCCTCTAAAAACCTTTGACAACTCCCTCGTGCATATTTACCCCCTAGGTGGTGTTGCATGCCATTCGTGGTGTGTCGTCGCCTTTGATGACTATAATATCAATCTTCCTTTCACGTGACAGTATAGAATGTGTCTACTAGGTCCTTTCAATTCCCTTGTCAGATATAACTTTAGCAAATGCTGTTTTCATGTTGTACTCTTGCTGATTACCCATGTTTCTTTGCTCTATCCCAGCGTATTGCTGGAGAAATCTAAACTTTTCACGGTAAATTTCCATTTACTACTTTAAATCTGCAAACTTAACTCATAATTATGGTATATTGTTTTGTTGAGTTTTTTATACCTTTGCAAACATTTGTCAATCAGTTTTACTCGAAAATAGTGTACATGTGTGGTTCGTTGGTGTGTGCTCAGATTTAAAGTTGATTTCTTTTACAGTTATCAGCGACACTTTCAGGCCCTTAGTGCCGAAGACACGTCAAGTATTTTGGACTTCCGTAACCATACATTTTAATAGGGTAAGGTGGTTATGCTTATATTTTCGTGTGTAATCTAAGTGTATTCAGTTTACCCGTTTTGCGGGATTAAAATCCCGAGTTATCCGGAGGGGAACCTTTACCATTCTCAGTGGAAAAGTTTCCATTAAGTATGGTAAACATTGCACTGAGGATGGCACTGATTTTTCCATTAAAGTTTACACTCTAGTGGAAAAATCCTTAAAGATTCTTCGTGTCCTAGAGGAAATTCAACCAAGATATTTGCGACGAAAGGAGAGCGTCGATACACACTGAGCTTATGAATGCTCTGTGGTAGAGTCCTTCTTACATTTTTAAAATAATCACGAAGAATGAAAATAATTACCGAGAATTACAGATAGAATTAACTTCTCTTTGAAGACACAAACCTTCTGATCCGTACCAGAGGAGGCCTTAACTCCCAGCAATATCCTGTGCTATCCAACTCCAGACTTGGAAATTCGAGAAATAATTCTCTGGTAAGGCCTCCGTGCCGCCAGTGTGCCCTGGAAGCATGCAAAGAGATAATCTTAAAATCATCTCGAGAAAGAATCCAAAGCTTAGCATGTTCATATGACTTCGCTGACATCAAATTTGTGCGATCTATGAGAATACATAATTGGTTGTTTGAATCACTGTATTACGTATTACGTTCTCATACGTAATACAGTGTTTGAATCACTGTATTACGTATGAGAACCGTTCGTTTTGCGGCTGGTTTGCTTGTTATTTGGGATAAAAAAAATCTGAGTCTCCGGAAACGTACTGCTTCCATATGAGATCTGCTAACTCACCTTCAGGTGAAAAGGTATGTACCGAACCATAGTCTTTCTAACGGCACCGTAAATTTCAAATAGTCAACTCTACATAGGACGCAGTGCTGGATTCAGCTGACTTAATTCCGCTTCCTTGAGTGATAAAATTAAATATTTATATTCGTTTCATTCGGAATATAAACGTAATTATAAACAAATACCATTTATTGGAGAATGCAAGTCGGATAAAGAAACGTTTACAGAAAACTTCATTTTGCAGGACGAAAGAGGGATAGGAGGAGGCAAGAGAACTTTTCTATAGGCTAATTCACGAGTAGGTTGTCGGCGCGGAGGTAGAAGCATAATCACCTTTAGCTGCGAATGCCGTAAATGTATTCCCCAACGGTACATTCCGGTTGATACAATTTCCTCATCTTCCTGACTGAGGGAACGAACATCGATTGTTACTTACTCGGAATTAGTGGGACAAGGGTTAGGGAGAAAAGAAAGCCATTTCCGGTGAAACGAATTCTGATAATGAGTTTTTATTCTATTATTGTCTTCCTCGTTTCCCCAATGTCTGCTTTGCCTGAACAGTTAGTTAAGCTAAATGTTACTCGGAGAAATAACACGTCGTTCACTTGAAGTTGTTACTGGACTAGCCATTAAAATGGCTAAACAGGTCTCGTAAATTAGGCTTAACCATAAGAATTGATTGAAGACTCATATTCATTTTTCTTACAGGGATTCCACCCCCCACTTCTTAAACTTGTAAATAATATTACTAGGAATCAAAATGCCTTCAGTGGAATCGAATGCTTGAAAAATTGTGCATCAGCATTAATTTTCCGGGACTAAACTTCAAAACAATCGCTCAGCATTGCGAATAGGAGATAATTTTCGTTGTTTTCACAATCAAAGTTTTTCCCCTTTTTTGTTTGGTTCTTGACCATTTGATGCCTGAATCTAATTCGAAAATGTCAAAAATGTTTAGATTGCCTGAGATCTGAATAGTGGTGTCCATCATTGGACAGAAATAATTCAGATTAAAAAAAAGGGGGGGGGGACTATCATTTATTTCTGAATTTTTATTGAGTAATTGAACAACTGAGTTATAAAAGTGATACATGATCATATTTGTCATAAAACTCTCTAGGAGATAATCATGTTTGCAGTTTGCTTAAAATCTTGTCTTTCTTTTTTCTATGGAAGAATGCGTGAGAATATATACGATAATTAATTTAAGAATATTGTGCTGTTATACACAAGTTTTATTACTATTTCGAAATATTTTATCACATTTATATGGTTAAAATATTCCGAATAGAAGTAGATTGGAAAACAACTTAACAGAATTGCAATTGTCACAAAGTAATACAGTAATCCCTCGATTAGTGCGTCATTTTTTTCGATACCCAAATTCGATTAGTGCGCCTATATGCATCTTAAAAATAGATGTTACAGATTTTAAAAATTTTCTATCTATACATTTTTATGGCTAACTATTTCAAAAAATCAGTTACCGATTTAAAACATTTTATAAAGTTATTTTTAATGGCCTACTACACTACGTCCATGTACACTATGTATACTATGTTCCAAATTTTTACCCCCAAAATTTATGTCGTCTGCTATAGCACGCCCACAGATTCGAGACCCTTCGACACTTCTGCGCATGTCACAAAAAGGAGAATCCATTCCGATAATAGGGTAATCAATCCGTATTCTAGAATTAGTTGTTTATTATTACACGTCGGAAAATTAACTTCTCCTTTATTATCGTTGTAATTTTTAAAGTGGTAACTATTTTGCATGTATAACAGTTGGGAAATTTTATCTATAAAGCATGTGATTTCGCGTGTTGGCGACGTCTTTCATTTCTTTCTCCCCTTCAATGATAACGTCCAAGAGTTAATTAAATCTCATTCTGAAGAATTGAGTGATTCCGACCTGCTAAATATAAATGCACAGCAGGAAAATTCCGAAGAATATGAAGAAAATTTAACCACCGATATAGTCAGCCAAAAGAGATTTCACAGAAACAATTTGAAAATATTTTTCGTACAATCGAAGTTTTTAAGCAGCAATGCTTACAGGCTGACCCTGATGAAGGGAGAAGCAGTAAAATTTGCAGAAGAGTAGAAGAGGCAATAGGGCCATACCGTCGGTTGTATGAAAAAAAGAAACAAAATGGCCGTCAAACTACATTAGCGTACCTTTTGTTAAGAAGTAGAATGATAAAATTTATATTCTGAATATGTTTTATTGTCTTTCGGCTTCATGGTTTTCCTTTAACTAGACCCTGAGACATACCCTAATGCTTTTATAAAAAAATTAAGGTTCAAAAAAGAAATTCGAGGAACGAATTATACTTTTTCCCATAGGTTATTATATTCGATTAGTGCGTTTTCGATTAATTCTCCTGTTTTAAGGAACGCATTAGGCGCACTAATCGAGGGATTGCTGTAGCTTATTCTTAAAACATTTTTTCTGCTCCGTCCAACGTACATATTGAACTCTGTTTGGATAAACAAAATATCTAATTTATTAACAACAGCATCGATTCTTTGGGAGTATTATTCATGAGTCTGATATAGGGAAGTTAATATTTTCCCTATCTTCTCTTATTAAGCCTTGTCAAACGAGGCTGAGTTGTCCGGTCGCGAGTAAAGTGGAAATTTCTTTATTCATAAAATTTTGTTTATAGCATAAAATCTTCGTTTACACTGGAGCTAACAGTAGCTGACGCTATAATCAAAGAGAGTTAGGCTAACCTTGCAGGAGTGAAATCAAACCTTAGTGTCATCTAGTACAATATCATGTAAATCGCCCTTGCGGCTCACATCATTATCCTGCTGACATACTACCTGTACAGATATACCCTTATCTGTACAGGATAGTTTGAAAGTATCCATAATAAACGTTTTTTTATTATCGGGACATATTTTGTTCAATCAAGTTAATAGATACGTTTCTTCGCTTATCTCAAGAATTTACCTGAGAACAAGAGGGATGGGAGGCGTTATAATTATATGAAATTTTATACTTTGAAGCTGGGGGTAAAGAAGTCTCTTGTAGTAATTAGGATATTTTAAAACAGTATGATGTTGCTATAAACAAAGATCTTTTATATAAATATCTAGCTGTGTTGTTTTTTAATCGAAAATATGATGATAGAAAAGCAAGGTCATTGTAATAAATGATCTTTTCTGTTTCATATGAGAGAGCCACTGTCCCTATATATATATATATATATATATATATATATATATATAAAAATCACTCATTCTTTCTTTCGTAATCATTGCTGAGAACGAGAGTTGGTGCTCCCTGTATGATTCCAAGATCAAAAGACAGTGCTGAATATCAGTGGCTAGTTCGCCAAGACAAAGAAATTTTCTAGACATCGTGTATCAAAACCATGCTAATTGCATTCTTCAATTACAAAGGGATAATCTGTTATTTCCAGAAGGAAAGACTGTTGCTACTTAGAAGTACTGTAATGTTACTTGGTGAAAATCAAGCACGTACGACCGCATTGGGAATTGTCTGGTGGCTATCGTTACATGATAATGCACCTGCTCACACAGCAGTCAGAATGTAAATGTCCCTAGTTCTGACTCACAAGCACGTTACTATGTTCAGATATTATCCTTACTTACCGGACTTGGCTCCATCAAACAGTTTTCTTTTTCTTTTTTTTTCCTTCAAAAGTATGAATGCTGTAACAAATGTATCCTGTTCTTTGAGGATTACTTTGAGGGAGATGAGTAAGAATTATTGATATTCTCATTACTTTTTATTTTCACTCTGCATGCGCGCGCGTGTGTGTTTCATGTATGTGCTATCGCTGTTCATTCATCACTTTCTCATTGTCATTTCGTGCCGAATTATGATTCAGTGTGCATTACTCGATTGTTTACGGACTGTTATGTTGCAGATTGTTGAATCTTGTCGCCGTCGTGATACGTTCTTTCGTGGATGAATAGAAAACTAACGCAATACTTGTTAGACCTGTAGGAGATGCCATTTAAAAATTTGGAATATTAAAATTTAAAAAAAAAAAATAATCCTTATAAGGACTGGCTTAAAGGGGCGAAGCAAGAATGCTTTTCATATTCCCCGTTGTCTGTAGAGGACAGCGTAGGGATAAGGTGTTCTTGAGCTATTTAAGCTCTGATCATGGCAGGAGGGTAACAGCAATAGCCGAGCCTCAGTTAGAACTTCATTGGCTACAGCATTGCCATCCATTACCCTCCAAGGGTATTGGATTGAATGAATCAATCACCGACTATGTAAGTAAAGGTGAAATCTCAAAAATACGGACGATCTCTAGGCCACTCCATAGTGGGCGAAAGACCGTCCTAATCTCAGCGTTGGTTCCACTCAGTGACGGGCTCCCCGACCACTGAGCAGAACCGCTCATATTCCGAGGAAAATAATTCACCAGCAAGTACCCCTCAGCGGGCCGTGCCCGAGAACACTTTCCCCGGAGACGCAAAGTGCTCCCTTAGGGCAAAACCTAAGAGAGCGAACTCATTAACCCAGGATAACAGCAACAGCCGAACCTCAGTTAAACTTCATTGATTCAGCATTGCCATCCGTTACCCTATATGGGCATCTCATATAAAATCAATCACCGACTATGTAAGTAAAGGTGAAATCTCAAAAATACGGACGATCTCTAGGCCACTCCATAGTGGGCGAAAGACCGTCCTAATCTCAGCGTTGGTTCCACTCAGTGACGGGCTCCCCGACCACTGAGCAGAACCGCTCATATTCCGAGGAAAATAATTCACCGGCAAGTACCCCTCAGCGGGCCGTGCCGGAGAACACTCTTCCCGGAGACGCAAAGTGCTCCCTTAGGGCAAAACCTAAGAGAGCGAACTCATTAACCCAGGATAACAGCAACAGCCGAACCTCAGTTAAACTTCATTGGTTCTGCATTGCCATCCGTTACCCTATATATGTATATATGTATGTATGTATGTATGTATGTATGGGCATCTCATAATAAAATCAATCACCACATCTCATGGTCGATTGATTCACGGTCCAGGCTCGATTTTCAGACCTTAAAAAAAAAATGCCTAATAGATAAAAATATATACAAATTTTATTAGTCTATCAAAAAGGTGTTAAAAAAAGAATAGATAAAGTAGAGAAAATTTTAAATAATTTTAAAATTACAAATTTTATTTAATTTCATTTTACATTTCCGTATATATTTTATAAAGTAAATTTAATTCTCCAATATATATATATATATATATGATCACTGAAAAATAACAATCTGCGAAATGTAAATTTGCTGTAATAGTTATATTAGAAGCTGTTACTAGAAAAACGCTTTCATTAATGAATGAAGCACGGGTGTATCTCGTTGTCCTTGTTCGGCGTCAGAATGGAAAGGTCAAATTCTATTTTTGTCTCATAATGGAAAAGTTTCGTGAAACTATGTGCGGGAAAATTAACATGCAGGAGAATTGCATATGGCTGAAATGTAATAAATAGATATGGTTTCTCTGCCCTTTAATAAACGCCGGTAATTATAGTCTTGCCGGTTCTCAGTAGCCTAATAAAAACGCCCAAGGCGGAACAGTAGTTGATAGGTAACAACAGCCTTCTATTTTCTTTTTTAGTCTCGGCAAGATATATCGTTGCCTAAACAATGTAACTGAGCGCCCTCTATTGCTGCATGCAAGCTACGCGAATTTTTGTGTTTATCGTCTGCTGGCGCCTACAAGTCTAAAAAATGACTACTGTCGATGTTTGCTCACGGTTTTTAAGCTTGTTACTCCATATGTTATAAAACATTGACTGATTGTTTTATGGTTCCTTAAATAGCTGCAGCGTATGCCGCACACATATTAAGTCTCATGGATCTAATTACTGCGTTTATAGATGAGAGAATAAATTAAGCAATACTATAATACAGTACTACACACAGCATTTTGCAAAATATGACGTTCTTTATTCTGAACTTTGTGATCTTAATCCAGTATAAAGCACATCCCAAGCTATGACAATATCCACATCCTTACACTTAATAAAATAAAAGTCTTAATGTTCATATTGAAGTGGAATTTTACATTCAACGTGATTTTAAGATTATTCATTGCAATGAAATAAGAGACACAGCTGAAGAAAATGCCTTAAATACGCAAGTATTTAATGCATGTATGTATATTTATAAACGTACAAACAAAATCCCGAGAGTAATTAGCCATAGTTCGAGTAAAATGTACTGTGAACATAGGATTGTCAGGGTTGGTAACATTGATTATCTCTAATCTTCCTATACTGTTTATGACAAAAATTTGGCTTCAGAAGGTCAAAGGTTTGGGTGAAACAAAGAAGATATAACTTTTTACTTTCTATATAAATAAAAAGTTATTTGTAAAATGATTGCTATAAATATCTTTTTAAAAAATTTTATGGACTTAATCTATAACGGTTTGAAATTAAAATTAAACAGCATGGTTTACAAAACACCATTTAATTATTATATTAAATTTTCTATTTAAATGAAGAGAATGCTATTGACAACAAACTTTTCTAAAGACGTCCACACATCCCAACGATTTGGTTCAACAAGCTGCAGCATACGAGCCAACGGATATATTTAAATATAGAAGACCAAAAACTATATTAGCCTCCTATAGCGATACATAATCTCCATGCCCATTCAGGGCGAGCAAACTGCTCGTAAATTTTACCCTCACTGTAACCACGACAGATAGCGGGGAATATGAAAAGCATCTTGCTTCACCCCTAAAGACATAAATGTCAATTGTCAATTGACAACAAACGTTTGAATTCAACACATAGGCAGATTACAAATAAGGTAAACTCATGACATTCTGTATTTATTAAATACTATTTCATTTAGGCTATTTTTTTTCTGGCGAGGTTGATATAAGTTAAGGGGATAAAAAAAAACCCTTATTGTTTTTCAGCCAGTAAGCGAAACTAAGATCGAACACTACGATCTGTAACGTGGATACGCTGGATACGATAATTCGGATACGCTGACAGTTCGTCGGCATGAAACGTTACAGATCGTAGTGTTCGATCTTAGTTTCGCTTACTGGCTGAAAAACAAGAAGGGATTTTTTATCCCCTTAACTTACTATTTCATTTAAATGTATAAATACCAAATATTTCTTGATGTCCTTCTGTAAATCGCCGGTAAGAAGTTAAGGTGATATTTATCAAGAACAGTTGAATAATTGACCCAGTAAATGTGCCACATCCAGTGTACGGGGAGATTAATTTCTAATACACATTTTATCAGTAATATTTTTCTTATTGTCTGCTATATTCCTTCAAAAAGTCATGATTCTGCAATTTTTCTGGTACCATATTTAGTAAGCCTTGTTGGACACCATTTGCGACACCCGTTTTGGTAAAGACTGTTATCGTAAATATGCAGTGTTTAGGATGTAATTTACGAAACTGTTTTCTCATACTGTAAAACTGCCTTTAAAAGCATGCTTTCATTTTTGAAGGCAGTTTTACAGTATGAGACTTTTCTCTTACTTATGATTTATACACAGATCGAGAGTTTCCTCGTAAAAAAAAAAAAAAAAAGTTTGAAGCATGTGATATTCTAGATTTATACATAAGCACCCGATTACATTGAATATTTTAGAACGTTTCTAAGTGCAAAGCTATTTTGTTTGTCGGTAGGATATAGTAATGAATATGTATTGCTTTTTTTCTTTTATTAATAGCAATTTACCTGTATTAATGTTTTCTTTAGTTTAAATGTTACATAGAAACTTGAGAAATTACTTATAATCTACTACATTGTTAATTTAAGGGGTCATTCGTCCCACTTTTTTATCTGTAGCTTGATATGAGTGATCTTCAACCATTATTGCTCGATATAATGGCGAAAAAAATGCTTGTGCTCAGTTATTTTCTTTCCTGTAATATTCATTTTTATGCTGGTGACTAAATAATCGCCCTTTTTTTTAATAATAATCGTTTAAAGGAGTTCAGCGGAAATTCCTTGAGTTGTTTGGCAATTTCTTTAAATTTCCTTAAGTGAAGTGTCATGCCTCGAAGGTAATTTTTCTAGAAAAGGAAAATAAAAGATGAACGACAGGAAACCTTCGAATTAAGTTGTAGAGTATAATGAAAACTCGCTCTGAAATGCCATAGACGGACAATTTCTCATTAAGTCCTCCACTGTTTTGTTCTTAATTTTACTCTCAAGCAAAGAGTTGTCTTAGAATGTGACGGTGTAATCTCAAAGCATTTTTTTTCTCTTCTTTGTACTCCGAACTGCGAGGAGCTCTCATCTTTTGCTTTACGTTCCAGTAGCCATTATATTTCTTTACTTTCTTATTTCTCTCGTTAATGTGACTTTTTTTTTTTTTTTACTTTTTTTATTTGTAACACAAAAGGGAAAAAATATACATGTTGTAGATTTAATGGAAACTACACTTTTGTTTTATTTTTTGGTAAACGAATTGAACGCACTTTCAAAGATGACGTATAATTAGAAAGAGATAAAAATATATATACAGTATTGAATTGAATAATGCCCTAAATTAAAAAAAAATTAATTATGCTTTGCTATTAAAACATAAAGTAATCCATTGTTGGATGATTATAAAACCAAACAAATAAATAAATTCAACAATGAAAAAGGTGAATAGCGCGAAGTAGCAATCTCCAGAGTCCTTATTATTACTCTCTGTATAAATGTGCACTCTGTGCCCGATCTCTAGAGAATTAATCTTGGTTATGGATAGTACCAGCAACAAACGACTTTATCTATCAAACTAGTAAGCTAAATGACCAAGTCGTATACTTCAGAGGTTCATATAAAACTCTTCTTAATTTGGAGCCATTTAAAAGCAAGACAGCTAGCGGCTCGGTGACGCTTATTAGTTGACAGTTGCCTGTCGGTAGCACTTGTCGTCTAACAGCCGAAGTAATCTGTAGACCACTCTCTGTAGTTCAAATGACAGAGTTGACGTGTCATTCTTATAAGAAATCCGCTAGGAAGAAAGCGTGGACCGTAATGCTCTTGAGTCACTGCAGATCTGATCCAATAATGGGCGGAATACTTCAACTACTCAACCCCATTATTTGTCAGGGTTATGGCGACCATTACTGAGTAGCTGCTAAAGTTAAGACAACGGTGCTAAATTATTATTATTACAAGTAATATCAATATATGGACATCGTTTACGTATTATTTTACATTAAACGAATCTATGTATTTGTGATTTGTATTTGAAAAAAAAAAAAGATGACCTATGGAGCGAGGAGGTAGTACTGAACAAAGTTGATTATCCCTTTGTGTAGTAGACTCCTTTTGTAGTAATTGACAGCATCGTTTTGCATATAATAAATCTAATATTTAAATCGCAAACAACTGCGTATGGTTTGTTTATTAAAGGCCGTATAAGCGGCAATGTCACTTCCCCTGCCTTACTGTTGACAGCTTAGTTTGGGTAGCTTTCCTTGAATTTTCATTGAAATAAGCGATTTTGCATATGAATACTGTTCCATATTATATCCTGTTTGCATCTCGACTGCATTTATACCTCCAGAGACTTCTGTTTCTTCTTCTTCTTCTCCGCTGTAGAAAGGAAAATATAAAAGTAGTCAACGCCTGATTCACTCCTGTCGCAAAACTCACCGGACGCGTAGTTCCGGCGTCTACAAGTCGCACCAATACAAACTCTGAGTCATCATGCAGTTAAGTGACTAAGTTCAACTTCCCAGAACATTCAGAAATGCACGCGCCTTGCTGATCGTATTTACGATAACGATCCTGATAAAGAAGCTGATCTGAAATTTAAGTTGACACAAGCAGAATGGAAAGTAAGATATGCTCGTCAGGGTCCCCAAGCAACGCGATTCGAAAATTACTTAGAAACAGAATAAAACCAATGATAAAAATGTCATTGGGTAAGAATTTTCTTTTCTTTTTTTTTTTTTTTTTCGCATACTTTGGAAATCTCAAACACGAGATGTATATATTTAGAAATCTATATTGCAATGAGCATAAAGTTGTGAATAAAGAAGAATGCTTAATAACTTGAGATCCAAATACCTGAGATTATTCTAAAAAAAAGTTACGAGATTGAGGGAGGGGGGGGGGTAATGTTTGAATAATTTAAATAAATGAATATTCCAAGGAGGTTGTAACAGTCTGAGTCTTGTCCGTACAAGATGGGTGCTGCATCCCTCTAAGGGATAAGTAATTTATGTCTGTACATGTGTGTTTGCGGGGAAGTTCACCGGATGAAAACTTGAGAAAAAAAATCCGTCATTGCCGTATGAGGGTGGTTAACTCAGTTGAAAAGTCAGAATAAAGATTCTTCACCTCCTAGACAGGATTCAACTCGTATCTCGTACCATGAATCAGCAATCTGACTTATGGAGGCTCCACAGCAATAGGTAGAGATTAAAAAAAAAAAAAATCCTCTCAAGTCGAACTATGAAGGTTGATGGAGACTGGTCGATTCGTGTGTGTTAATTTAGAAGAATATAAGGAGACATTTTCTAGAGATATTTACATGACGAATATCTTTAGAAAATGAATGCCTACCATCAGAGAGAGAGAGAACAAATGGGCGAAAGACTCCTTCAGCAATTTCCTTCATCCTAGTGGTTGATCAATATAGTTATTGCCTTCAGCATTGAGTCATGAGTTTGTAGGAAACGTGGATTTTTCATAGATTAAGTAATATCGTAAGCGGAAGGGGAGGCTTAGTTTCTTTTATGCTGAGGAAGTGAAATACGAGATATGATTGTGCCAAGAAACATTGGGAGAGATTAAAGTTGATGTAAGGACAATAATTTCATTTTATGCAGACAGCTAAGCATTATCAGTATCGATGTTTGAAGATGGAAGAATACGATTGATGTTTACTAGCATTAAAAGTTATCAAGGTCATTGGAATCTCCTAATAAAGACTTTCATTACAAACTCATCTTTAGCACTAAAAGAGATCTTATCAATGCTGTTCTCGTAGAGTTTTAGTCCTGGGACCGTTGCCTTTGTGACGGGATCCCTGAGAAACAGATCTGAGACACACCTATGAAAGTCACTCATAGCCTACTTATAAAAATAAATAAATAAATAAATACATTAATATTAATAACGCGCTATGGGTACAGCTGAGAGCAAATGATCACCACAATTGACATTCCTATCAACTGATTTATTCATTTTGGTCATTAATTCAAATTTTATTATATTTTTACGTCATTAATTATAACAATTAACTGAAATATAGAAATATACCGAAATAAGAAACATAGCCATTTCTTAGAATATCAAGGTAATAAAAATGCAGATTTAAGAAACAGGGACATTATTCCTTCCTTAGGTTCAATGTTATTCTATGAATAATACTTTACTGCTTAACTCTTGGTGTTTTGTATGCGGTGAGCTGACTTTCTTCTTTCAGTGTAGCAAGCACCCTTCTTTGAACGAAGTTTTGTACGCTATCGCTAGCTGGAATGTATTCTGGATATGAAAAACATCACCGAGAAGAGCGAGTGGAGGGGGGGGGGGCGGTTGACTCTTAGAGCTTCATGATTCCATATGCTATTTACATCTGACGCAACTGCTGCCCTTGAAGAAGAACGTACCATGAATCGGTAATCTGAGAGACATTGAAAACGATTCCATTTAGAATATTATAAAGAAAAAACCAAAGCTTGCATGCTGTTTGTAACTAGAAACTTTGTTGCATGAAAATCTGTGTTTTGAAGTATTCAGATTTTTTTTTCTTTTCTCCATTTGATCAATTTTAAAATTAAAACGCGTTTGCTGCGTTAGATTGCTGTTCAACGTTGAATTGCATTCATTCCCTTGAGTTCTTTAAATGGATTACTGTTGATTTCTCATCGAGTTAAATGTCATGCGCATAATGAACAACAATCAACTCAAGTAATATGTGATTTAACATGAAACACGTGAACAAAAAATTCAATTCAATTGTTATTGTTCTACCTGTGTGTCTTTTGGTTATAAAATATAAATGTAATAAAATTATAATAAAATTAAATGTTATAACATTATAATAAAATTGTACGGGTTTTTTTACAATTTTATTATTCGTCGAAGTGTGGTCGTCTAGACCTGCTTAAACCTGTACAGACAAGTTTCCTTATCAAAATAACAAGTGTTGTCGAATCATAAAATCCTCTCGGATACCTTTTTCAGCAAACCTCTTATTTGACTCTTATTTTACCGAATCATTACATAATATATCATCTTTTTTTATGAACGATTTATTAAGATTAAATATCTCTAATTTATTTTTTCTCCCAAATATGAATTAATTGCGATGTAAAGCGAGTTTCTGCTCATCAAATTAATTGTTCGAAACTTTTAATTATTATCCCCGGGTGGTGCTCGAGTGAAATCGTGTTGGAGACTTCATTTCACAAAGCTGCTTAAATTACCATTACCATAATCATTGTTGCAGAGTTTTTTTTTTTTTTTTTTCTCTAGTGTGATGATCAAAATGGGTCGTATTTTTATAAGAGGATGAGGTGGAGAACTAAAAAAAAGGAAGTGGTAAAAAAAAATGAAAATAAATAAAAAAAAATAACTCTTGGCTTTTTACCAAATTAAACGTTTCGTTCTTCTGGTTTATTTGGCAAGTTTCCAAAAGTTGGTTAATTGCTAGAATGCCGATGATTTTTAGTGTTAGCTCAAGACTCTTAAATCCTTATCTAACGATCGCTGAACAATTCATTTAACCGACTTTTTTTTTTTTTTTTTTGAATACGCCTCATTCCCCTGGGGCATTTACTGGAACAAATCACTGCTTTAGGAGGTTTTAGCAATCTTATCCACTTTGGACTGCTACTAATTAACGGTAAGAAAGTAATTACTTTAATAGAGCAAGGATGTGTTAAGGACATTATTCTGGCATTAGTATGGCTCCTTAGATTAAGAATTTAAGATTTTGAATACGATTTCTGAAGTTAAGAGCCTTCTTGAGATTAAATCAAAAATTACAACATCTGGTAATTTATTGTACCATAAAAACACATATTAGGATAGCGTGAGACTGACTGAATTTAATTTTTTAATTAACAGGAAATACATATATAGCATATATAAAAATATATTCTTTATAGTAAAAAAAAAAAAAAAAAAAAAAACTTCGACCAAAGATGCGTTTATAATGAATGAACCATTTTTCTGAATTTCAAGGTTTTCACCCTTCCCTAGTAAAATAATTTACGTGTGTTTGTGCGAGGGAGGGTGGTGTAGGCAACAACTGAGGAGCTTTTCGAAAGGATCTCGTGTTATTGATTTTCATATAGGCTACATTTCCTTTGTTATACTGCACGTTCTTTCTTGATGCCTAAGTATATTTAAGTAACTTTTGATCGCTAATCTAGCTATTGGAGATTTTCTGTCTTCTACTTTTGGTGCAAAGTTATTCAATTCAGTTAATATACATTTTTACTCCATTATCTGTATTTGTACTATTCATTGAAAGATAGCTTTATTATTTGTAATTATCATTATGATTTTTTTTCTAAATCCACGATTTGAACATTTGGAATGTTTTCGAAGATCTCATGCTTTTCATCGAATAGATGTTCGGATGCCAAGTACTTCAACTATGATTTTAAGGCTAATTAATGAGATGGGGAACTTGTAGATGGGCCATCGACGAAATCTTTACAGTCTGATAACGACGTACATCTAGTGTGAGTAACAAGAGTCCTGCATGTTCTATAAATGGGGAAGAAGAATTGAAGAATCCTGCCTCTGGAGTGGTAATGTGTAGTAGCACTACTAATTGAACGTTATTAGTTATGTTGAAGTGTGTTCGTCCAGCACGCACTTTAGCATAACTTCCAAGTTTGAATTTATCTTATCTTCGTTTATTTTTAACTCGGAGAAAGCTTCCAATATGATGGCTTTATTCTGCGTGAATGAGATTGTCGATGTCATTGATTATTGTGTCATCTTCATGATAAATAACTTTCATTTTCTTGGTTGATGGGACCGGCATTGATGTGATTGTTGTGAGCTGTCTGCAGCAGAAATGGAATACAACAGAATAGAGAGATGTTTCTCAACTTTAAATTTTCTCTAAAAAGAAGAAGGGGGGAAAAAAAGAATACTCGCATTTCATATTATGCAGGGGTAATGGGTTAGTTGATTAAAAAAATAAAAAATACGTGCGTTAGATATATATTTTAATATCTTAATACCTACTGTTAAGTTTTGGAAAAACGAAATTATTTCAGCACACTTGTTCCCCAGAATGTCTGTTCTTGGATATACATGTCCGAATGCTAGTAATGCCTGATTTGTAACGGTTAAGAGCTCCAACATGATGGAAATTGCATATTGGAATAACAAGTTGGAAGCTTCTTCCTTGGTACCATATATACTGCTTGGAAAGAAGTCAACGGACATCATGGTGTGAGGAACATACAGCCATGACATCCACCTTAATAAGATGGAGGACATCCTTTAGTTAGGACGACTACAGCAATTATAAGGAGCATGCATCCCACAAGCGTACGATAGCTATCAATGGGAAATTTGGACCATTTTTCCTGTAGGCATGTAACGAGGTCTGGACTGTCGTGGAGCGGAAGTCCCTTAACCTCACCCAAGGCTCCAGTTCATCCCACAGATGTTCAGTAGGGTTGAGATCAGGGCTCTGTGGAGGCCAGTCAAGTGTGTTGACGCTCATCTTTGCAAACCACGAAGTTACAGCAGCAGCTGTGTGATGGACCATACCATCACACAGCTACCTCCGAATTTCATAGTTGGGGTTACGCACTCTAGTAAAAGACGTTCACCGAGCGTCCACCATACTCACATCCAACCATGTGGTCTGTAGAGGGTGTAGTGTGATTTGTTGCTCCGTTACATATCTTTCCAAGCTTGCATGGAAAGGTAGAGGTTCTTTGCACCATTGAAGACGACGCTGTATGTTGGTTCAGGTAATTTGGGGCTTGCATATTGCGGTCCTACCATGGAAACTCATATGTTGTGAGCCTTGGTTTTGAATGCTTTTGTGAGATTCATGTTCTAATCGAGGCCCGAACCTCCTGATTCAACATGCCAGCCGACAAATGGGGTTTTGTTCTTTTATCCTTCGTAGCACCTACGATCACGTTCAGTGATTATGGTGAGTCGTCCACTAAGGGTAGCACTTGCAGTTGATTCTCTGTTCCCCCATCTTAGTATGACATTAATGATTATTTCCCTGGGATGGTTCAGTTTGTAAACAATTTGCGGATTGTTATAATAGGCCTGCAACATGGCATCCTATCGCAATGCCTCTTTCAAACTCTCTCAATTCTCTCCTAGCAGCCATTTCACCCGGACACTGGCTTGGGATCATCATATTCCTCCAATTTATGCCGGCTACAAACACTTGACTCGTTACATGGAACGATGCAACTTACCCATGGGGATGTCCGTTGACTTCTTTCGAAGCAGTGTATATAGGAAGTTCTAAAGAGAAAAAATGCGTTATTAAGCCACTGCAGTTGACATTCGATTGTTATTTCAAAAATTACCACAGTGATTTCAAGTAGTAACAATGTCACAACGAAGTAAACCGCGTCGTGTGATGTTCTGCCTTCCTTATTGAGTTGTAGCATAGAGAAGAAAGAGTGTTTCGCAAACCATTAGTGATGATATTGATCGTAAGGTATCCACAGTGAAATGTGAAAACTCCTGTCACCGTACATCAATATAAACATCAGTAAAAGAAATACAAAAATGTTTCATATTTTTAAGTTAAAAAAATCGCAACATCCAGTTTATGGCAAGCACTGGATTAATTTTTGTATTATTCTGGAAGCTTTAAAAAAAAAAAAAAAAAAAAAAAAAACCTACCAGAATATAGGTAGGGAAACACAAAGTAAGAAACAAATATAAATCCCGTAGAAGAAAAGATTGTATTCCTTCAAACACACGAAGCCCTTCTCACCAAAGATTGATTTAACGATTCTCGGATGGTAGTAATATAATATTTTCCATCACTACCATCCTCCTAAAAATGAGTAAAGCAACTTAGGTTGGGTTTATTAAAACGCACTTAATTCGCTCACCGTAAATCGTTTTTACAGTGTGATTATTCATATTCGACACCTTTGCTGAACTTAAGTGGTTCAGAAATATGTCTGCCGGTTTCTGAACCATTTAAGTCCAGCAATTAAGAGATTTGATAATTTCTGTTACCTTCCTGAAAGGGAAAATTTCGATCAAAAGCAACTAAACTTATATATATCCATTTTATACATTTTTAAATACAAATTTGCATAATTTTTTTTTGTTCTTCTGTTTGTTTTCTATTTATTACATAGTAGTAGTTGGAAGCCTTGGAAGTTTGCCGTACGAACAGACCACCGTAAAGAACGCGTGTCACATTCGACGTTCTGTTAATGTGTTCATCCCACAACATTTCCGCTCAGTATTTCCAGTTCCCTGGTGATCAGCGTTGTTGACACGTACTGCGAATTCAACTTCTCTTTCTCCCACTCCTCAATGTATTTCTAAAATTCTCACGGAACAACCTAATAGTTGTATTTTTTATTTCTTTCTATTCCTCAATCGTGAAGTTTCGTATAATTTGAATGTTTCTCATTTCTATTAAAGTGTTGGTAAAAAAAAAAAAAAAATTATATAGTGTTTCCAGTTTTCAAGCAACTCGGGAAGATAATGCTTCAAACTTAACATAAACATTAACATTCCACTAAGAAAGAGTCATCATTTAATTAACGTAACACTGCGGCAACCCATATGGAAGAGTTATACTCCCACAATTTTTTTTTTTCATAACTGCTGTCTTCCGTTGCAAAAAGAATATTAGCTGCTGATTGCAATGAGTATGAAATTCAGCTAACTTGTGTTCAAGCTTTTGAACCACAGCAGATGCAGATTATTGTTGTTATATTTTACTCAAAAACCTCCATAGTTTAGTCGATGAGTTAGCCAGTCTGAATAGGAGGTGGGGGAACTACTAGCCAGGAGAAAACACACAAAATTGGCACACCAAAGTATATACCAGGGGTGTCAACTAATGTTTGCATAAGATCTCCATTGTCCATACAGATATACCTGCGAGCTACCTTTTTCAAAATTGGAGTATAAGGTATAAGATTTCTAATTTATGTTTAGACAAAGAAAAAATTATCGTAATATTATTTATTATTACAATATATTATTATAATTATTATAATATTAATTAGTTATAATGCTTAAAAGGATATTGCAGTTTTTTACCGCAATATCCTTTTAAGCATATTGCAGCATTATTTTAACCATTATTTTAAAGCTGATTAAAATAAACATTTCATTTTGAACTTCCTGATGAACCAGCATTACTTATTCTACACTGCTTCGAGTTCACAATTTTTGCGTGATTTGGTGTGTAATTAGTCAGTGCATTTCTCAGACTTGACTCCAAATGCTTGAATGTTAATGTGGTACGATATTTTGACTTAATAATGTTCATTTGTGAAAATGCCGATTCGCACAAGTATATCGAACCAAAACAAGCATAAATATTTTCCGCACATATTCTTAAGTTGGGATACTTGCATTCCGGTAAATATTTCCAAAATCTCTCTTCGTGTGCCCTTGCTTTGACGTAAACATAATTTCTTATTGTTATTATTTCTTCTTCTTCTAGCTGCTCATCAAAAATAGAGGAAAGGTTTTCTGCTATTATTTCTGGCTTTCCGTTGGTATCAAATGGAAAACTCATGAAGAGAATTCCATTCTCAAGTTTCTTGAAATTCTGAAAACGGTCGTCAAATTCTGCAATTACGTTCCGAATTTCACCAATATATTTATTTCCGTTGAAATTAGCAAAAGCAGTACTACTTACCATTGTGGGGTCATAATCGGAAAATTACATAAATTGTTATTTTCAAGCTTCACTATCAGTTGATTCAATTTTTCTTTAAAAGCATTGATAGAACTAATCATATCAAAAATTGTTTTTCCGGGACCCTGAAGTTCTAGGTTCAATTCATTTAATTTACTGGTTATGTCGGTCAAAAAAACTAAATCCAATAGCCAAATATCATCTTTCAACTGTTCGTATTCGTTGCCCCTATCGGCAAGAAATTGTTTAATTTTTTCAATTAAATCCCTAAATCTTTGAAGAAATTTGCCCCGACTTAACCACCTGACATCGGTATGCATAAGCAGTTCAAAAGGTCCATCATTATCACTTTCTTCCATTTGCGACTTAAAAAGGCGCCTTTCCAGAGTTTTTGCCCGAATTGAATTGGAAATCTTGAAAGCTATGTTCATAATTTCTTTCATACTTATAACTTTAGCACACAGCACTTGTTGATGTTAATACAATGATACTGTAAGAAATTAGGAAAATCTTCATCCTGCCTACAAAGCGTGATAAAACCATTGCGACGACTTGTTAAAGCTGGTGCTCCGTCTGTGGTAATTGACACTAGTTTATAAAGAGGCAGTTGAATGGTCTTGCTGTATCTCTTAAAACTCGTAAATATATCTTCACCCCGTGTTTGCCCCTTTAACGGAATAGTAAGTAATTCTTCTTTAGTAGAAAAGTCTTTAAAAACCATTCTAATAAAAATAATCATTTGGGCGAGGTCAACTGCATCAGTAGATTCGTCCAACTGAAGTGAAAAGGGCCTGACAATC
Organism: Typopeltis vanoorti; assembly: GCF_054136105.1. Classification (NCBI taxonomy): domain Eukaryota; kingdom Metazoa; phylum Arthropoda; class Arachnida; order Uropygi; family Thelyphonidae; genus Typopeltis; species Typopeltis vanoorti. Next base: position 107,239,977 of record NC_143556.1, on the reverse strand, counting down.
CTTAATGTCCTGCATTAGTTGCTCTTTTAGATTCGAATTTATTTCTTCTACTCGTTTTGCAACTGTATTTCGTTGATAGCAGCAACTATTTCTGATTTATTTTCAAAATTACAAAATAACGATTCAGCTGCTTGCAGCATGCTTTTTTAAAAATTGCACCATCACTGAAGGGTTTCTTATGTTTGGCAAGAATATGGTTCACTCCTAACGATGCAGTTGTTGCTGTCTCTGAGTTCGATATTATTTTAATGAAACATAACTGCTGTGATGACAAACTTTTCTTCAATTCTTGAATTTTGACTTTTCGTAAATCACTGTTACGTGGATAGCTGCTGTGCACCGATTTAAAGTGTCGTTCCAAGTTCCCTTTTTTTCGGCAGAGAAACACTTCCATTGCAAAATCAAACAACAACATTTGTCTTTGATCATAATAAAGAAATAATCATGTTCCCATTCTTGATGATAGTGATATGTCTTTGCTTTTTTCGTAGTAGTCACGATGGTACAATTTTAAATTACATTAAAACACTTTAAACTTCAAATTTTAAACTTGTAGCAGAGTACTAGCACAAAACAAACAACCGAGTTTATAATACTGCTATCGTCTATACATCGAGCTTCACGTGTTATGTTCGTACAGTGCATCAAAGCGAACAAAAACCCAAAGTGGGCGTGTCTATGAGGGCGCATACATTTCCAAGTACACTCCACAACAAAGATCTCATAGCGGGAAATTTAAATATTTTTATCTAATATTTGTAATTTTTCTATTGAAATTTTTTAAATGAAATTCAATTTAATATAATTAAAATATAAACTGGAATTATTGTACAAAAAAAATTAACGTAAATTTTAAATAGAACCATAATATAGATTATTATTTGATAAATAGGTTAGCGTTATTTATTTGCTTTATCGTATTCGGACTCATCTATATATTATTTTGAAAATTGAGACAAAATAAATTTGCGATCGATTCCAAAGTATTATGCGATTTACCAGTAGATCGTGATCGATGTTATTGATACCCCTGGTATATACGGTAAGACACCCCCCCCCCCTAAAAAAAAAACTGAACTTTGAACACACCCTTCAGTACACGCGGTATGAGATATGCCGTTCAGTACTTTTTTTTTCTTTTTTTCGCCATACCGTATATTTAGGCATAAGACTAAGTACTTTCTCCTAAAACTATTGTTACGAAAGTCAAACAGAGCAGATCGCTGCCCGTAAGTACGGCTTATTATTATTATTTTTGTGAAAGACTTATTAAATGCACACATGGAACAAATTAACAAAAAATTCGAGGAGTATGAGCATTACATACAGTTCAATAACGAGACCTCTGAAAAAATGTTAGGAACCGTGCGAGAAATAAAGACGAAACTAACGGTAACGATAGAAACGCAAGAAACACTCCAACTCGAAAATCAAGAATTGCGGAAAGAAGTAAACACACTCAAGTGTCAAATGGAACATATGCTACAAAAAGAAAGAAAAAAAGAACTTCAAATTGAGGGAATAACGAAAGAAAATACAGAAGACTTAAGCAACATAATGCAACTGATCGGCAGCAAAATTGGAATTCAAATCGCAACCACAGATATCACCTCTATCAACCGAGGCCCACAAAAAAAAAAAAAAAAAAAAAAAAAAAAAAAAAAGAGAGACCACCACCAATCATCGCTCGTTTTTATCAACAGAAATCTGAGAGACTTACAGAAAACAAGGCCGACAATAACGATCCTGACTGATAAGAAATTCCCAACACCAATCTATATAACGGAACACTGGACTCCATACTTCAAAAATCTTCTATACCAAACAAGGAAGACAAAAACAGAGAAAAACTACAAGTTCCTGTGGACAAAGAATTCCCAGATATTTTTGGGAAAGAATGAAAACACTCGAGTATACATAATTACAAGTGAATCCGACTTACACAGCCTACCAATATAAAACACTAACTTTTCACATCCTTAAGAATAAGATTAGAACTCAGTTAAAAACTATATAATGGAGATCTCAAGCATAGGCGAACATATCCAGTCAGACAACATAGCTTCAAGGTCTTTGACTCTTTGAAGAAATAGTCAGACAACATTTCCACCAACACCAACTTCACTATCATACACACAAACATAAGAAGTATAAAAAAACACTGGCTTACATTGATAACACAGCTCAATTATATCATGATAAACATAGATGCGTTAATACTGACCGAAGTTGCAATAAACAACACAGAAATTTACGCATATAACATAAATAATTATCAAACCTACAACTTATGTAGACCAAACAAAAGAGGAGGTAGCATTGTGACATTTATCAAAGAAAAATACAATGTGACAGAAAAACAAACTCACTTCGAACATGCGGAAACACTAATTTTGGAACTCGCAGATAGCCACAATAGTATCAAATACACAATAAACACAATATACAGACCCCCAGATAATAATCCACTCAGTTTTCTTCACGAGTTAGAAACATGGCTAAGCGGCATCGAACCGCGTGCAACACACAGGCTCATCCTAATAGGAGACATTAACATAAATACTCTTGACCACGCTTCTTCAACCACTAACACATATCTTGATATACTAAGTCAGTACAACATAAACCCTACCATTAACTCCCCAACAAGAGAAGAAATACTCATTAACTCACTAACACAATCATGCATTGATCATATCAACATACGGGCTCCCATCCATACATATACATCATCAGTAATTAACGTAAAAATTGCCGATCACTACTTTGTCAACTTCGTTCTATTACGTTTCCTACCCCTCCCACCACCCCACCACAAAAGTCGACAAAACTCGATCATACTAAAGCATTGTCGATAACCAAGTAAAAAATACAGACTGGAATGCCCTACTTAAAATAAACGATCCTGTAACATTATACGAGAATTTTCATCACAGAAATATACAAAAAAGCAACAAAACCTACACAAATGAGGCGACAAACAGATAACAATCCATGGATAAATGACGACATAATAAATACTATTACTGTAAAAGAAAATCTATGGAAAAAACTTAAAAAGTCACCCAGTAACACACATTTACAAACCTTATACAAAAACACAAAAAATAAACTAGCAACAAAAATTCGTAGGGCAAAAAGACGCTACTACTTCCAAAAATTCATGGAATATAACGACAACATTAAGCAAACATGGGCTACACTCAACGAACTAGTAACCCGAAAAAAGAAAACTTCAGCACAAGATTTTATTGCAAAAAGCTTCGGTCAGGACACAAACCAAGAGGAACTAGCAGACTCATTCAACCATGCTTTCACAAACAACATCACACAACTCAAAAAAGACAAACTACCAACGATCAACAAAAAACTACCGACACAAAGTCAACAACAAACGATGTATTTTCCACCCATAACAAAACAGGAACTGAAAGAGGCAATCCTACAACTAAAACCAAAGACCACTCCAGGAATAGACAAAATAAGACTCACACACCTTATAACACACTTTGAACAAATAAATCCAATACTTTTGAAACTCGTGAACATAATATTCGACACAGGCATTATTCCACAACAACTAAAAACTGCAGTAATTACGCCAATATACAAACACGGCAAAAGAAACGATACTCAGAACTACAGACCAATAGCTACACTACCAGTCATCTCAAAACTTCTAGAAAAAATAACACACACTAAACTACAGAACTATTTACAGAAGTACAACAGCATCTCACAAAACCAATACAGCTTTCAGAAAACAAAAAGCACCATTACTTTATTAGAAGACATCGCCGACACAATAAACAAAGCTCTCGACAAAAACAAATACGCCGTCCTTATACTACTGGACCTAACCAAAGTATTTGACACACTTGAACATGACATACTACTCGCCAAACTATACTCAATAGGTATAAGAGGAACACTGCATACATGGTTCAAGAACTACCTCTCAAACAGAACACAAATAACAAAAATAGTTACATGTCGCAGTCGGAGTATACAAGTAAAACACGGTGTACCTCAAGGTGCCATATTATCGCCCACTCTATTCAACATATACATTAACGATGTTCATAACATATCCATAAGAAGTCAAATATTTCAATACGCAGATGACACAGAACTTGCAGAACTTGCAGAGAACTTTGCTCTCTGCAAAGCACAACAAGACCTAAACGAAATCACAACATACTTCCACCAAAACGCAATTCTAATCAACAGCACCAAAACACAGATGTTGATAATACACAACCCAAGAATCATACGCCCTGCATCACTGTCGATATATTGTCACACATACCGCTGCATTAACAACAAAAATACCTGCCAATGTTCCGAAATCAAACCTGTAACACACGCAAAATACCTCGGTCTCTATATAGATTCCCACCTTAAATGGACAAAAACATATAGAATACCTACACACCAAACTCCGGATCATCGCAGCAAAACTCTTCCAAGTTAAAGACATTAATCCACCCAACATAAAAAAAAAACTCCTATATCACAGTATCTGCGAATCCCTACTCAGATACGGAATAACAGTCTATGCAAATGCATCAAACAGCCACCTAACAAAATTAGAAACATTACACAGGAAAATCGTGTCAACAGTGATCTGGACACCTTACACGCAACAACCACTATCCGACAAGCACATGGCGATACACAGAAATCTGAGCATTAAAAACCTGAAACACTACATGACATTAACAAGGAATTACTTCAACATCACCTATCGAAACAACAGAGACACATATCGTATAACACGACCCACACCCTTCAATAACTCATACGGTTCTTTTGAGATCACATTAGATACCCACGCAACTCAAAAACCTACCAAGAAAGCTAAAAGACTTAGATAACTACAGGACATTAAAAAACCAACTCTGGAAAATATACCAACAAAGTTAAGAAACCATTAACACTAATATACACATCACAAATCACTAGCATCCATTTCCTACATCCCATACATAAACAGTAGCAACAACACAAATAGTGAAGGCTAAATCCCACTCTCTTCATAAAAGCTAACCCAAGTTTCGAAGTAGGTGGGATTAACCTGCCTCACTCATCTACAAGTAATCCTTATAAGCAAATGCAGAAATTTGTATGTATAATCACTCTTTCTCAAACTTTAAAGAAATAATAAAAAATAAAAATTATACAAAAAATTCTGTTTAATCCACATTGTTAATATTAGAAGAACATGTGTTGTAAATACATAATATAAAGGCAAAAAAGTATTATTAAAAATTTTAATTGAAATCCAATGTAGGAATTGCAGCACTTAGTGCTGAACTCTGTAAAATTATAAGGTGCAATGTCACACAAGATGTTTATTGTATGTATAAATATTTTAGCAATAAAAAAAAAAATATATATATATATATATATATTGTAATTATTATTGTTGAATAATAACAATAACTTATTATTATTATACTTAATTATGAGTAAAAATTACCTGAAAGTGTATTGCAATAAAAAAAAAGTTACAGAAATTTTCCAAATTATCATTCCAGATTCATCAAATTCGTTAATTTGATGAATCGGATTAATTAAACTGGAATTAAATTAAACAAGTGATTTACTAAAATGGGAAAAAAGTATTGTTGATTATTTCAAATTAGATCACGCATGGCCACTCACCCTCACTCTCAGGTACAATTTTTTTACTCTTTGGTATTCTGAAAAGTACAGGATAGGTAATACCTTTTAAAGCGATTTTCTAAATAAAAATGAACAGTTAAACTAACAATTATAAAATTATTTTTAATAAATAATAGTATATCTTATACTTTATATAAATGTTTAATAAATCTCTCTGAGTTTAATATTTTACTTTTATATTTAAAAATTAATTAAACACTTTTAAAATTTCAACATAATAAATATACAATTAAATTATCAGGAATATTACAGTAATTCAGCTTAACGTCAGCTTCGGGGAGGTGTTAGGTTGGAAGATTAGACCCTTGGAGGGTAATGGATGGCAATGCTGTAGCCAATGAAGTTCTAACTGAGGCTTGGCTATTGCTGTTACCCTCCTGCCATGATCAGAGCTTTAATAGCTCAATAACACCCTATCCCTACACTGTCCTCTACAGATAACGGGGAAGATGAAAAGCATTCTTGCTTCGCCCCTTTAAGCCAGTCCTTATAAGGACTATTACAGTAATTGGCCTCTCCAACGTGGGGTCACACGACTAAAAGCAACATCAACAGACTTCAGATAATACAGAATAAATGGCATTTAATGCCCATGGTTCATCAGAAACATCCAGTTACATCAAGAAGCCAATCTTCCAGATATTAAGACCTACATGACAAGCATAGCGGAGAAATTCTTCACAATCACGGATAATCACCCAAATCAGCTAGTTCGACAGGCAGCGGACTACAAGCCCTCAGATCGTTTCAAACATAAAAAACCGAAATCCTCCATCGCAAGAGAAAGCTGATACAGCCTCAATGCTCACAATGAGCGGGTAAATTACCCACAATAATCTCATCACCCACAATCTAAAATCCAGATGAAGGGATAATGAGTCAAGAACTCAGTCCATCAACCAATTAAGTTCAAAGTTCATTACAATAATTGGAAAGAATCGACCGTGAGATGCAGTGATTAATATCCTGGGAGGATATTGGATGACAATGCTGTAGCCAATGAAGTTCTAACTGAGGCTCAGCTATTGCTGTTACCCTCCTGCCATGATCAGAGCTTTATTTATATAGCTCAATAACACTTTATCCTTACACTGTCCTCCATAGATAACGGGGAATATGAAAAGCATTCTTGCTTCGATCCTTTAAGCCAGTCCTATTAAGGACTAATTACAATAATTGCTACATGTGTGATATTCCGCACAATCCATTGTCATCTATCATGGCCCTTTACGCGGATGATCCAGCAATATTAGCCAGATCTCTCTCTACAGCCACATCTTGCAATGAAAAATCTACAAGAAAACTTACTACTGATTGAAAAATGGTTCTCCAAATGGAGACTACAAGTGAATACCCAGAAGAGCATAGCCATGCTATTCACCAGATTAACGTGAATTACCGATGCTTCCTAAAGGAAACATCTTCCTGTTTAACACAAAAAATCCCGTGGCAAACAGAAATCAAATACCTTGGTGTACTACTGGACAGAAGACTAACTTTCAACTGCCATATCAAGGCTCTCTGTGTAAAGACATCAAAAGCCATTGCTCAACTCTGTCCTCTAATCAACAGGAACAGAAAGCTAAACACCAGAATCAAACTACTTATCTACAAACTGATGCTTCGTCCTATACTCACTCTTCTCCGGCTTGGAGCCATACCGCGGATACTAATATTCTCAAGTTACAACGTGTGCAGAATAAATGTCTATGAATGATCCTAAACGCTTCTTGGTTCGTAAGAAATGTGCAACTGCATCGAGACACAGATGACCCCTATATTTACACTTTCCTGCAAACTAAACTTTCCAGCAACAAAGTTCTTTTCAAAAGCATCTGTACACCCCAACAAATTGGTTCAACTAGCTGCAAATTATGAAGCAACAGATTACTTCAAACATAAAAGACCAAAAGCTATCTTAAACTCCAATTCTGATATCTAATCTTCAAGCCCGCTAAGGACGAGCAATTGGCTCATAAATTTTTCCACTCACTGTTTCCCTATCAAATAGCGGGGAGTATGAAAAGCATTTTGCTTCACCCATTATGTCAGAAATGTTAATCGTTACAACAATTGCTCCCCTTGTGATGGCCGGGATAAGAATAGTGCTACTGTAATCCATGCATGTCGTAAGAGGCGACTAAAATGGGACGCAGAGTTTCGAGAGTTTCGCTCTCTTAGGCTTCTTCCGGAAATTTGCTCCCGGTGAGGAGGGCTTAGGTTTCGGCGAGTTTGCCCTGAGGGAGCATTTTGAGTCTCTAGGGAGGGGTGTTCTCCGGTGTGGCCTGTGAGGGGCCTTGTCGGTGGATGCCTTTTCCTGGAATACGAGCGGTTCTGCTCAGTGGTGGGAGGCGTCACTCAGTGGAACCTACGCCGAGTTGGACGGTCTTTCGGCCACTCGTAGGGAGTGGTCCGGGGAATAGTTTTAATTTTTAGAAAGGACTTTACTTATATACCAGCTCCACTGCAGTCCATGCGAGGCGACTAAAATGGGCACCCAGGGAGGGTAATGGATGACAATGCTGCAGCCAACGCCGTTCTAACTGCGGCTATTGCTGTCATCCTCCTGCCATGATCAGAGCTCATAGCTCAATAACACCCTATTCTTACATTGTCCTCTACAGATAACGGGGAATATAAAAAGCATTCTTGCTTCGCCCATCTAGCCAAAAAAATTAAAAAATAAAATAATAATAATAATGACATGATAAAATTTCAAATCTGCAGGTTAACGTTGGTCCTTCTTTCATAATTTTTCATTGTGATCGGTATAACAAAAGGAGTTTGATTCATATACTCAAGATATTCTCATAAATCCGGAAATTTGGATTTCTGGAAAAGCGACGAAGATACCAAAATTGACACACTTCCAATTCAAGTGATATCTGTGGAATGCTCTTTCAGTTTACATCACAAAGTTCAAGATAAAAAAACTCTCCTGTCTTATTAAAAAAAAAAAAACTGAGCAACATAATGCACTCTGCTTTAACATGAATTTCACAAAGAACTTGAATTCTTCCTCAATGACCTCTTTGAGGTTTCCAATTGGAAAATCTCAAAGGCTACCATTCATACTAAATAGTGGATTTTCAGTTTTTATACACTTACCGATGTAGTCTTTTTTATTATTATTTTCATTTATCTTATATTGTTTCTTTATCTCTGTTAAATATTTTATTATTACAGTGATTTAGTTTTTTGACATTAACGTAATAGTATTGTTTATCTATCATCTGCTGTTAAACAAAAATAAATAAAATCAAAAAGTTAATTTTAAAAAAATCTTACTTTTAGGATGAATATTAAAATCCTTACTATTCCAGTCGTTATGATTTTTTGCTATCTTAAGGAAAGTTTGCTAAATGTTTTCAGGAATTTAAGTGATAAAAGCATATGATGCAGGTAAGAAGTGCACGCTTCAAAATAGTTTATACATTTGTCTGGGCTACTCTATGCTCTGGTAGCTGTCTGAATCACTAGCCAGCGCTGCATTGGAACCATAACACTGCTCGGGGATGAACACTTAGGCTTCGCACGTTTACTGGCTATAGCAGCAAGGGATCGCGAGAACAACATTCTGCCGTTAAAGCGAGATAAACTACTGTCATGGAATGTTATCTCCATATAAAAACCACTGTTAGGCTTCCCTTATTCTCCAGTAAGCTTTCAACTCTTCCACGAAGTACGATGTTTTTGCTCACACACTTAATGACCCGTTACATGCTTCTCGTTAGGGGGGAAAATGGATGCAATAAAGTCTGGCTAAAGATGGTAAGATTCCTTTTTTTTTCTCTCTCCTAGACGCGCCGCCTTACAGTGAGAACTATAATTTCAGTAGTCATAGCCAGCATTATGACGAGCATGTGATATTTACCAGTGCCTTTAAGAGGTGCAAGAGAAGGAATGTATAGTGCTGCCATCTATGGCGTCAGAAAATGTGTGAGTGAGGTAATTGAAATAAATGTATGAATTTGAATGCATTTCTGTTATAGAGATTGTGAACAAGTAAAGATATATCCAGTGAATGCCGATAGTGGGCGCAGTAAGAATTAGGAAATTCTTAGACGGAAACTCAAATAAAAAATTTACAATTTTGTCATTGCTTGAAAGTAAATTGTGTGGTATTGTATATGAATTTAATTTGTATGAAGAATTATCTAAATTTAAAATAATTCAACTTAAAATATTTAGTAGATTTATTTAAACGTTTATACGAAAACCATCTTCTCACTTAAATATACAACATTATCTTCAGAATAAGAAGAAAGAATAGGAACTTATTTATTTTCTGGTAAGTCTTTATTTACATTAGTCATCACTAGTCACTCCTTTAGCTCACAGAATCGTGAAAAATCTACAACGCTCAAAATGTGCGCGTTGTTTATTTAACTTCCAGGGCACGCCTTAGATACACCATTAATAATATTCAGCCAGAAGCAAATCCATCATCGCAACACTTCTCGACTGTTGTTATTGCACGGTTTTCAAGCCTCACACATATTCGGTACAGTGAATATCGCCTACAGGTATAAACGATCTCATGTCGAGATAGAAGTGTTTAAATACAGTTTTGACGTTGATATAGTATGCAGATAACTAGTGTTATTCACGGTTTCACTCAGTACGTTAGGGGAAAACAATATTACTAAAGATAAGAATACCACAGAATTCTCTTTAAATTAACCTGAAATATTGTGAAAAGAATATTTTAATTATTTGAACAATTAATGAAAGCGATTAAATTTATGTTAAAGATTCTAATGCAATTTTAACTTTATAGATATGTTTAATTATTCTATCCTCATTATTACTAAAATAAAATAAAAGAAAATGGTTTTTAAGGCAGGACAACAAAAATATGCTGAAATATTCAGTAAATTAGGAACAGTTTTTAAAGGTTCTATTTCCATTGCTCTTCTTTCTGTCAATCTTCTCGCCTTTCAAGATATCTATCATTACTTGTTGTTCAAATATTGCAATATTATATAACAGTTAATATAGGATCAAGAGAACCTGATAGCATTAGGAGAAAAAAAAAACACATGGATGGAATGAGAGACAAAAAAGGCCTCAGCTCTTTTATATCATATAGCCAAAGACGATTACTTTTTGTTTCTCTTTTTCACTAGTCTCGTGCAGTTGAACATCCAAAAAATAAATAATAAATAAAAATCGAATTAAAATTCAAACATGACTGATACCCAAGCTTTATCTCAGTTAACCGCCTTGAGTGGGCCTTCTCTGCCTGGGATTGCTCTAAAGTCACTCCTGCAATTGACCATAAGGCTACAGTGAACTAAGAGGATGGAACCATTAAAAAAAAAGAAAAAAAACGCTCATAGTAAAAGTAGACAGAATTTTATCTCCTCCTGATGAGTATTGCATAATGTGGGTGGTTTAGACCACCACCTAGCCAAAAAATTGGTAAATAGTAGAATGCTACTTTCGAAATACAAAAATCGTCTAATTGAACAATAACATTTCCATAATACAATACTGTAAAGCATTTGTATGTCATATTACTGGTTTTCAAATCCATGTTTTTTCCCTACTTTCCATAAATGGTATTTAAACTCTTCTTCGTCTATGATCTCTTGCGCTTTTAAGCGTCGAGATTTTGCCAAAGAGATTTCCATGCGCCCTGTCCAAAGCTTGTTCTTTTGCTTCTTTCTAATTAATTCTCTCCTTTTCCATTTTTTCTTTAATTTCCTTTGACCAACCTTTCCTGAGCCTGCATATGTTTCTTATTCCTATTTTCTGGCTTTCATATATAGTTTTTTTGCTATTTTTCCTTCTTCCATTCGAGTAAGATGTCCAAACCACCTTATTCGGGCTTGTATTATGAATTGGTTCAGAGGTGCAACTTGAAGACTGCCTCTTATAGTTTGATTTCTTATTCGATCTAATCTTTTTTTTTGTTGCGCCACTTTCCTAAGATATTTCATTTCAATTGTTTGTAGTTTATTTGCGTTTGCTGTTGTTAAACACTGAACGCTACACTGCCATTTTGGTATTCTGGGTAAGTTCTTATTTTGAGTTCTAGAAATTGACCTTTTATTGCATAGAATAGCTTTGTTCTCACGGTTATCCTGTTGTTAATTATTGTGTCTAGTCTATCATCTTCTTGTACATATGATCCCAAGTATTTAAAGGAGTCGACTTGTTCCAGTTCATGATTCTCTATTTTTATCATGTGTTTTGATTGGTTTCTATATATATATATATATATATATATATATATATATATATATATATATATATATATATTATGGTCATATTCCTTTTCTTTGTTTCTTCATACCAAATATTAACATTATACTGCAAATCTTCGGCTGTATTTGCTAGAATCACTACATCATCCGCAAAAGTCATGTATGAAATCCTGGTTTCTTTCAGTTTCCTGTATCCTAGGTGGAACTTTTTTGTTTGACAAACCTTTAAAATTTCATCCATTATTATAATGAAAACAGGGGGGCTGAGGATACAGCCTTGCCTCACTCCAACATTTGACATGATTTTTATTACTTTTTATAAAGGCTTTGTATGGCCGCTATTAAGTTATTTTGTACCTTGTTTTTCTTTAATGTTTGCCATATTAAATGTCTGGGAACTCGGTCAAATAACTTTTCGAAATCCATAAAACATGCGCGTAGTTCTTTTCCATATTCCAGTGTTTTCTCTGATATTTGTCTAAGACTAAAGTTAAGATCCTGTGTGCTTCTGTTTTCTCAAAAAGCATATTGCATTTCATCCAATGTATCTTCTATTTAATTCCTAAGTCTATCTTCTAAAATATGGGCGTACAATTTTCCTGGAACGCTTAAAAACGAAATCCCTCTATTGTTTTCACATTTATGGTTATCCACTTTCTTAAATATAGGGATTATTATTGCTACTTCCCAATCTTTGGGAATAATTTTCTTTTTCCATACGACATTAAATAGATGTAATAGAAATTTTATGGCTTTCTTTCCTAAATTTTTTCAAAATCATTTCTGGTGTTATTTGGTCATGGCCTGTTGATTTGCCTGGTTTTATTTTACTTATTGCTGCTAAACAGTTCATTTTCCTGAATTTCCTCACTTTGATCTTCTTCTGTTTTGAGAAAGAAAAAATCCTTCTTCCAAGTGGCGACTACATCGTAGACAACTATTGAATTAATGGAGAAATAATATATTTCACATATACAAGTAGTAAAAGGTGTATAAATTTATTATTAAAACACACAGAAAAAGAAACTAAAGAACGTTTTTTTTTACTTGATTTATATTTACTAATAAATTACATTCTTGTTTAATTCTTATCTATGTGTAAACAAACATGGTTTGCGTATGAAGTATTTTCAAACGGTTTCTAAATATTTACTAGATAAACTGGTTCCATTATAATGGGAAAGGATTTGTTTACTTACGCTACCTACCATACAAATGAACAATAGGATTCCAACCTTTCCTTGGGATGGATTCAAAATAAAAGATAGTTAAATTTAGTCCGTACTAAGAGACAGATAATTTTCTTCACCAGATGCGATATCACACTTTACTTATTTAGAGTTCTGAAGTAACATAAAAATGTTTGGTCTTCTAGAATAAGACCTTGACTTATTTAACCAAACAAAGCCGATCAATGGAACTTTGTGATTGGGATCATCATTAAAAATTTCAAAAAGTTGAGAAAGCAATGGAATCAAATGAATTAATTCATTAAAAAAATCGTCTATTGGGTTTAATTCTGAATTGATTTCTGAGTTATTACAATGTTAATACCTCACATTTTCTTTCTTTTTTTAGGTAAGTTGATTTCCCTGTTTCTAAGAAAAGAGTTAAGGTAAGAATAGTAATTTGTGTCTTACCAAAGATGCAAATCATAACAATTAAATATTCAGAAAACCGAATACACTTATTTGGGAATAATAACATATATTTGTTTATTTAAGTTTGGAGTGTAAATTTACATGGAAACATTTTATCATTTACGTTTTTATTACACCATTGCAAATGAATGCTGATTTATATATTCTTGACTACGCCTAAAGTTTATAGAAAAATAATCATCCTTAACGAATGATTCCTGAATGACAAATATATTGAATTGAAGACTATATGTTGGAATTTAAATATATGGTTATTACTTATTAAATGTGGTATCATACATAAATGACAAGGAAATTAATGTATTATTGATGATAATCATTCAAAGATTATTTTTAGTGAAATATTTTATATTTGAAATTTTTATATATATATAAATTTTCAATTTTCTTTTGTAATATGCCATGATGTAATATAATATTCTTCAACGTTCAAACTTTAAAATAAATTATCTTCATAATGTATGCTTTCGATAGAATGTGACTAATCGCATGCAATTCATATTAATAACATGAACGTTCATCTTAATATCATAAAATGCCAATGTTGTTGATTGATTTCATTATAAAAGAATTTATAACTTCAATAAATAAAGAACATTTCAAAATATTTTAATTTTCGGTGTTTAAAATATTATTTCTTACTAAGAAAGTATTTAAATTTATATTGTATCGGAGACCATTTTAATTATTTCATATTCCTATTATAAGTTTTATAAATGAATTATTAATTCAATATTTATTTTAAAAAAACTCAAGTGAAAATTCAAAATTGAATGTTGTCGTTTGATTTAATCATGTGATCAAAACATTTCATTTAACAACTATCAAATCCATAAAGAGAAAGAAACTGAAACCATCATAAGCACTGACCTTCACTGATTATCTATTTGTTTTAAATAAACATGTCAGATAATATAGGAGAGTTGGACCAGCAGATTTATCTCGAAGCGACTTTGTCAGTAGAAGTCCTTTTTGATTTTTCTAGGGCAGCTGACAAGTATGCATGACGTGTAGTCAAAAGGCCAAATCACAAATGCTTCTGTAAGGTTCAGTGACATGTTCTAGTAATAACATCGGACTTACTGAAATAAATATTTAGACGATTTTCTTTATATGAAATTACAGCAGTTTTTTTTATTACTCATTGCGCTTCTCTTAAATTCACCGATTTTAATTATCTATCACAATAATTTATATAATATACGATTCTAGTCATTATTTATTCACTTGTATTCCACTATATGATTTCACTTCAAATTAATATACATTACACTATTTATTTTTATTTTCTTAATTTATCTTATCTTTTCTTAAAAATAATAATGTAACTTATATTTTACTTTGAAATTTTAAAAAAAATCGAGAGGTTTTTTTTTTTAAAAAATAAAACTTAAAAAGTCTAGAAATATAATTTACAGCTTTTATTATTTGATGTTTTGTTTTTATAAGTAGGTTAAAAGAGCAACATTTAACACTGTAATGTTTCATTAATGTTAAATGATAAAATTTAGCTGTGTTATTGATTTCAATAAAATATTGACATATTGATATATAAAAAATTTTAATTTAAAATTCTAAAAATATATAAGATGTCTTTTTGTTATTTCGACATATTTTTTTTATTATTTTCGTATATAGTTTCATGTGACAATTAGTTTAGGATAGGATAACAAAACCATAAATATTAATAAATGTTGATGAATGGAATAATGCTTTGCGCATGAGAATAATCATTATCGATTGAATAAGTATTTTTTTAGCATTATGTGACTGCGTCGATAGTAACTAGGGCTGAGACAAAGATATATTAAGCTAACAATATATGATCAACTTAGATTGAACAGTTTTAATGTAGTCTTCCAGATTCATCTTTTGTTTTAATTTTCCATTTGACTGTAGATATACTTTAGAAGTATTTCGATATAATTTCCAAAATATCATATTGTTTTCAATATAACTGTGATACAATCAGGGAAGTTGCAAAGTCTTTCTGCTGATGCAGTAACTTCACCAGAGGGGTTTTACAACACCTGAAGTTCAGTGTCAGGACTCGACTGCGAAATAAATAATAAAAATATTAATTTAAATACATTATACTCTCTTAAAATTGTCTGCTGTTAAAGTCTCAGATTCAGCAACCTTAATGTATTGGTGATGTCACTGGAATACCATATGATTTTTATTTCTCAGGCATATTAAATTCAATGCAAGAAGAATTGGCTATGACATCATCTACAAAGTTGATGTAATATTTATTCAGTAGGACATTTGATCAAGAAAACGTTTGTTCTCAGTATCATAGTTAGACATCGTTTTGGATTGTAGCGGCGAAATAAAAGCAACGAATTCTAACCAAGCCTTACACAAATACTAATGAACAGGTCCCCGAAGAATATCAACTAAATGATTGATGAGATATTTCCTAGTTTGTAGGGCGTAGGTTTCATGACACCGTGTGAAGTCTGTCGGGACAGTGACCACTTTGATGACGCCAGACAGACAAACCGTGGCAGAGACTATCAGAGGTCGTGCCAGTGGCCTTCACCTGCTAGGGGTGCAGTAATCAGAGAGCGGGCTTTCCCAGCGCCTGCGAAATATGATACTTGTTTACTCATGGAAAGCAATGTGTGGTTAGATTTTTTTTACCCAATTGGTAATAACTTTCCTTCTAAGTGTTGGAGAGGGGCCACTTTTCTGTCATTAAGAAAATGCATTAATGGTCGTGTAATTAATGAATTCTCACTAATTCAAAGTAATTTTGTTTAATGAATTCTGTTTTTATTATTTGTGATATTTATTATATAGCTGCTGTGATAAGACGTTACCGAATGATGCATGCACTACAAGTTATATGTTTTGTTTTTTTTTAACTTCCTCTTCCGGTATCAAGTACTTGTCGGCAAGTGTACTCGATGGGCGGCAACGCTTGTTGATGGGATAATCTTGCTAGGTAACGTTAGCCGTGTTCTTGAATAACGTCGCAAAAAATAAGATACAATTTCGATTTAAAGCAAAAAAAAAAAGAATAATAATAATAAAAAAAAACAGACATGCTTGCATTTAAACTACTGACTGTTTGAAAATACCGATCTGACCGACTCCGTGGTATCAATTGCTAATTCTGTTTTCAGTTCATCATGAGGAGGGCGAAAGTGCATACGTATCCAAGCTCAGTTTTTTCGATGGAGTGAAAAGGACACATGGATTGCCATTTATCACATTGCAATATTCAAAATGGCTGACCACCTCTGAGAATTACCTAGATCTTATACTATGTGTAGCTAATCCTACAACCGTGTTCCATATCATTACTCGAACCATGATTTCATGTAGTGTGGGGTAGTGTAGAGAGGGCCAGTACTCATGGAGCTGATTTGTTTAAAACATACTTTCCGCAGTGGAGATTTGTATTACATCGGAATTTAGCTATAATATACATTTGAAGTTGATTCCAATTTTTGATTTTATCAAGTGGAAAAATCACACTTCGTACAATATTTGGCTGATAGTTTCTTTTTCTGGTGTCCAGGAAAACCTTCAAGAGATTAAGATTAATATAGAGTAGGGCTAAGCCGTTTAGGTAGTTCTCAAATATAGACGAATTGATTTCAAAGAAGCTGAGCTTATATCCTCCTTCCCAATGGTTTCCAAGTTCACATTGAATCCTGAGATCACCGGAATGGTATATCATACGTTGAAATACATGGCACTTGTCTCTGGGATTGCTGTATTCAACCCCATAACGAGTTTCCTTCTCTGTTCAAGAGTTTAATGAGGCGTGTATCAAGTCCTTGACTGCAAATTCTCTGACTCTCTAAAGTTCTCACTTCTATCGAGTGTTCAAATCCAACTTTGTTTTCAGAGAAAAATAAAACCGGAAAACAAAGTAGAACCAAAAATCCTTCTAAAGTGTGTAACTCGTTCACTTTGACATAGCCTAAAATTGTTTCTCATCTGGGATATTATCCAAAACTTGGGTCTCATCCAAGAATCTTACATCTTAACGACTGCGCCACTAATCACTGTATTTCATTAATTTTTTATTTATTTATTTATTTATTTCTTATAACGGGGAAGGACTTTTCGTTCATTTCGCGGTTGTTCTGTAAACCGTAAGAAATGCTCCGTAATATAAGTTGGTTTGCAATTAGTTCCAAAATATTGATTTTTTTTTTTCCAAATGACATTTCTCATTGAAAACATATAAGTGCACTGTATAAAAGGCATTTAAAATATAAAGTACGTGGAATAGTCGTTAAATATTTATGCGTTCATTCCACGCTGACACAAGGGAATCTAACTCTGCTTAAAAGGTTTTTGCTCACTAGTTGACTGCAAGTTCGCTTTCCAACGAACAGGGTTGGAATGTCCCTAGGTGAAGGGAAGAGGGGGGAGTATTTGTGAATGTAAATAGATGAACTTCATCGCTCTGTGTAGCCACCAACTTTATTCGAAGCCTAAAGTAGTTTAAAGTTCCATATGTCTTCTCTAAAAGAGGACATTCCACCTATTTTACTATTTAAATATACTATAGGTTTATAATCTGTCTGTAGTTATACTACACTTCAGCATTTCCAAGGATATTACTTGAAATAAAGGTGATTACCAGCCTCTGGACATGCCCGTGTCGTGCAGTCGGAAGAGAAATATACCTTTAATTGAGAAGACCAAGATTCGATGTCTCGTATAGAACATGTCTAACTGGCTAAGTTAATTAGCTTTAAATGGAGAGCGGGCAGGTTTTTTTTTTATTTTAACGTCTTGCAAAACACACAACTGTTACTGATAATCATGCACAAAACACTCTTCACAGACAATACACTCGCTTCGGATAATTCTAAACAGCCAACTTATGGTACTAAAATCGTTAAGTTCGAAATATTTTTTACTCCTCAACAGAACGAGTTTGGCACACAACATGCCTTCGAATAACAATAAAATAACTAGCAAAGAAATCATCACTAAGTACGGATGTTCCTAAAGAGAACGTAAGGAAATCCGATATGTAAATTTAATCTTTTGGGGTCATCTTAACAATAATGAGACATCTTACATTTCTCTAATCGCAAAAGTGCATTTTTATACTTCAGTTCTCTCTTTTTCTTCGTAAACACCTGGAGACTAACAGCTGTTTAACCATGTACGAAATCCCTTGTCCAAAGACGTTGGAAGATACGACCACCATAGACTGACAACTTCATTCTGTTCCTCTTCCTTCCCATCCTATTGATTTGAGAGTAGAGAATGGAGCACTGTCCACCAGTCGGCAGCTCTGTCTTTGTGTGCGACTCCGATTTAATCCACTGCTAGAGAGGGACTTTGTTGCTAGACGATGATGGGTAGTCCCCGTTGGCCGATAGCGTATGTCATGATTCTCTTCCTCCTGTCACCTTGTCAACTCCGGAGGATCGAGGCTAAAACACACTGCCTCTCTCTGGTCTACAGGGTATTTCCAGTGACATCTTGTACTCACAAAAGATGGATTTACGAAACAAAATAGACATCGCCGCCTTCTGCTCGAGGCAGGATAGCGTTCAGATAGGTGATCTGAGAATAGCGAGTGCTGGGTCCAGTGAGAAATAATGTCTGGAAACGTGCAATATTAGAATTCTTTTCAGTAAATATCTAGAAGAACTTTAAGGATTTGTTTAAAAACAAGAAAATGAAAGTTGTGAGAGAGGGAAAAAACGCTCAGGCTTTCGTAAGCAATTTCATTCATCGTTTTGTCTGCATGGTGCAATTTCTTTTATATGGACTTCCAGAAAATTATCCACCCTCGTCTAAAAGCGTCTATTTATTTTTTTTTTTCAGAAGTGTTTTTTTTTTTAGATCTTTCGCAATCATTTATTCCAACCTTGTGTGCATTTTACCTTTTCCCATCAAATCTACAGGTATTCCTCTTTGATTTTTTCCCCTGTCTACTCTCATTTCCATTTTTATATTTCAACACTCCTTTCATCTTCTTTCTTAACAAAAAAAATGGTTTCGGTAAAACAAGATAGTATGCGACTGTCTCATAATACTTGTTTTCTGTGCTGTCGGCAACAGCCTAAGAAATCAATAATATTCTCTCGCATTAAATTGACTATTTCAGAAAAATAAATAAATAAATAAATAAATGAAAATAAAAATTAATAAAAACATCAAGAATGCCCTAATATATCTTGTAGAGAAAAGTCAGCTTTATCTTTTTTTTTTTCTTCTTTTAACAACCAGCATTTCTGTGATTCTTTTTTTTCAAAACGAGCCATTTGGTGCCTCTGCATAACCAATACTTTACGCAATAAATTCCACAAAATATAAAGAATCGTGGATTATTTCTCTTCTATGATTCTTTGATTAAATGGATGAGTTATTTTAATGTAATGAAATTTAGATTCATTTAATATCGAAAGGCAATTGGAGCCATATGAAATATTGATAAAATGCACGCTTTTTTTATGTTAATTAAATTTTCTTTTCACTGTTACGTTAAACCAGAGGTATCAAACTCAAACGCAGCAAAGGGTCAGTCAATTAGATTATTGACTGTCCTTTTGCTTCACAGAATAATACTGAATACGCGGGTCGTATTCAGTATTATTCTGTGAACCAAAATATAAACTAAAAAAAGAAACCCTCTAACAAAGGCCTTTTGTTGCCGGTCCTTTTCGACTTACGTAAACAGTTACACCACCATTTAAAATTTAAATTTATAACCATTTTTATTTTTAAATTTTAAAAATATAACAAGCTTACAAAATATAAGTTAAATTACATTTTATTCATACTTTAAGAAAATTATTTAAATACACAATTTTGACTTACAAAACTAAAGATTTTTTATTAAAGATTGTTCGAGCGGAACAATCTTTAATAAATTCTCCATCAGTAAAAGATTTCGAAGCCCGAGCAATTTTTTCACTTATGACATTTAACAGCAGCATCACTTGTTGTGATAACATTCGAAAATATCTTCTGTTGAAACTTCAGTTAATTTTTTTAAATCTTTAAATTTGTCATCACGCATCTTTTCTGTATATTTATCGCAGTTCTAATGGTTTGTTTCATCATGGCGTTTTAGGTTATATTCTTTCACCACAGCGACACTTTTTCTACATATCAAACATGTTGGAATATTTTTTACTTCCACAAAGAAATATGCCTTCTCCCATTTTTTTTTTTTTTTGAAAAGTTCTGCCTTCTTCATCTATTTTTCTTTTTTTAACTCTAAATTCAGACATTGTTATGGGCAAAAAAAAAATAAGTTATCGAGGTAACTTTTTATTAACACACTATCGTATTACAATGGTAACCTGTAATTTATTGACATTGTATCACGTGGCTTAAAATGGCTGCGTGACAAGTAACTTCCATTCAGTGTTGCCAACATTTGATGATTGAAACCTAGTACAAAGAATTATAGTAATGAGTTTTACTTTTGTTTAAAGCTGTCATAAAACATTTAGAAGTTTGAATTTTTTCTGTTTTAATCCCAGGATGTTAGAAACATTGATTTTTAGAAAAGAAATCATTAAGGTCGCGGGCCGTCAGTTTGCGACCCCTGCGTTAAACTGTTGACAAGCTCGACTCACTCAATTTTAAGGTTCCGCTTCTTTAAAAGTATTGCCAGGTATTTTAACAATATATATCTGTCGACTATTTTATGTTGAATGTTATGACAAAGTTTCTAATATATACGCTATGTTATGCATAGTTTGATATATTTGGTATTTTATTATCATCCCTAGCCTGAATATATAAAATGTTAAGCAATACGAAACAAAATGCAAAAAAAAAAAAAAAAAAAAAAAGTGGGCATTTTGAATGATCATGCATATCTGTTATTTTATATACTATATAGATTTACAATTATAAAGAAAGCACACACACAAACAAATAAATAGCATGTGTTATTGAACTAGTATATCCCCTCTGTAGATGTAAAATCCGCATGATATGATTGTTTATGCAGCATCTTTTCGTGTAGCATGAAAATGCCATATAAAAACCAGGAGCTGACAGAGGGGGGGGGAGACACTTGCCTTACTTCTTTGCCTTTATAATGCTGCTTTCGTACAGGATGTAGTAGATATGGCGCTGATAATTCCCTTACCTACTGCATAGCAACGAAGGCTGCTTCAGAAAAATATTGTTCCAAATCCTCCTTATACATCCAAGACTCCTGACTTAAATCCAATGAAAGTACTACTTTTGAATATCCTGGAGCTCCGCCTGGAGGGAACAAAGGAAACAAGTGAAGAAATCTCATTGTATTTGCAAATACTTTCTTCAAAGGAGGGAATGTTATATCTCTCTCTCTCCCCTCCAAATCTTAGATATGCTTTGTATTGCAGTGTCCTGTTAGTAGTGGGTGGTTTCGGGGTAAAAATTTTCCTTTGTTCAAAAAAAAAAAAATCGTGTTTTTTTAAGAGCCGAAATGTTTGTTTTAAGTGAAAAAAATTATATCAGACAAAGTTTTTTTTTTTGTTTACTACTTCAGAGTGATCATATAATTATTGCGATTATTTTGTGTGTTTAATAACTTATTCACAGGTAACCTTGTGCTGTGTTCGAGATTCGTATTCATTCTGGCAGTTTCCGTTCAAAATATCTTCACTCTGTTCATCGATGCGAACTACATTTTAATATGAAAGCCGAATTTTTAGGAGCCATCAATATCACGCTAGATGGAGCTAAAGCCGTTCCGCCACACAGTAGGAACATTCCTAAAATATTAATATACTGCATCTTTTACTGGGAGAAAATTTGCTACTCCCAAATGGTAGACAGAAAAAAAAAAGTATTTCACGAAGTTGAAAGCTGCAGAATTTAGTGGAGTGTGGCATGGCACCGTGAAGAGCTGACCTGCATCATCAATTCAGATACAAATACGTATATTATCAGTGGTAGGCGTCGAATTAAAATCAATTTATCTTTTTATTTTCATTGCATTTTTTTATTAATTAATACTAAGTACCATTGACAGGCTGATTTCCTTTTGGTCAGTGGTTTCAAATTGACGACGGCAAAACCCGAAACTAACAAGTTAAATTATATGTAACTAACTGATGATATAGCCTGTTTGGTAGTAAAAAAGGTGTCATACAATCATAAACAAAATCAAACTAAAGGCAATATTTCTATTAAAAACATCTTTACTAGCGTTATTCAGAAATTTTCATCATTTCTGAATAACATTGTATGAGGCCTGATGCGGCATACAATCATATTCGAAAACTTGGAAATATATGGCAGGACACATTATATACCTGATAATGATTTTTTCCTTTATCAGTTGTATTCTGATACATTGATTCGCAAGTGTGTGGCAAATGGTGATAATTTTCCCCGTTCCATCCTTCCTTGGAAAAAAAAAAAAAAAAAACATTTCAGGAAAAGGGTTAAAAGTAGGTTACCCCTATTAATTAAGATCAAGCCATTAAGCATTCCCACTTCACTTACGCTAATTAAGTGCAAATTTATTTTTTATACGAAGTCCCTAATTGCAGCGGTGCTATTGCAGAGTGACGTGCTTCAGTAATTAATAACAGCAAACCTTGTCTTTAATTTCGAGATAAAGTCGTAGAACAGGGTGCCATCTTAAAAAAACGAGCAAGAAAATCAATTACAAATTTAAAGAGAACGAAAAATTCTATCGGTTTGATTTTTTTTCCCCTTTCTCAACGCACTCCAGCTGTTTAGCACCCTCAAGTTCGTTTCGTGTGGTGACCGTGTATCAATTCCTGCGATCGACAGCCACCTGGAGCATCATCCCCCCCCCGGCAATTTTCTCCCAGACTGCCTCCGGGTAAACAGCAAACGCTATTTCTTTCTGACTCTCCCACGCATTTCCCCACTTTCACTAACTTATATTTCGTTATGCATCATTTCCAACTATTCTTATGGGGATTTCTTCATCCTTTTACTTCTTTCTTGATTGTTTCTTTTTTCTTTCTGACTCACCCATCTCAGTAGTTTATTTTTTCTTTCTCTATTTTGAACATATCCTTCTAACACAAGTATTATGTATTAATTCTGTAAGTTTTCTTATGGCGATTTCCGTCCCATGGAAATCACGATGATATTCACCTTTTTAATACTTATATATGTGAAATATATGAATCCTGCATTAACTTTTCAATCGAAGATGGTTACGCTGATCTCGAGAGAAGAATATTACCTATAAAATTCATTTTCTCCTTTTTCTTCTCCCTCTTAATCTTAATAAAAACAAGTTTATTAAATTCAAGGATTTAATAAACTTTTTCTTTATTTTCGCCAATATCTGAGATAACTCGTTTCATTTAGGAATGAAGGAGTTTCCCCTCTCTCTGAGAAATGTTTTCTTATGTTTGTCAACTGTTTTCATAGTGGACAAATACAATACAGGGATGTGCTGTTTGTTTCGAAATGAATCAGACAACAATCATCAAAACGCACAAAAAATATTTGTTTTATTTACACTCTCGTCTTACATTAAAAAAAAATAAAAATGAAAAAAAAAAAATGAATGCAATTTCTATGATTATAACTGTATTCGAGAAAATGTTTTAGTCTGAGTAGCGTGAAAGCGATTTTCTTCGATTAAGTACATTATATTAATATTAACCACGCTGACATAACTCGCTAAAATATTATCGTATTAAAAGGACCTGTCCCATATTTCTGGCGTTGAGCACAAAGCATTTGAAGGAAGTGGTTTCTTTCAAATAGGCTAAGTATGACTCGCTTATTTCGTTCTTGACAACGTAACTCTCACGTGCCGCCGACGAGCACAAATAGAACCTGTTGTTGCCATGGAAACATGGATGCATAGCGTTATATCAGTCTTAGCCAACTATCAACAGACACAACTATTTTATTATATAATGAGGCAATTATAGTTCATGCGAACAGGATAACGAGATTCTAAAATGTTCTGAGCATGTGGATATTTATAATGATTTATTTCCTCAGCATTTCTTATAAATTAGAATGCGTCATTTTTTTTTTCTATTTTATATCAGAGGAGAAGTGCTGTCACGTCTTGACCAACATAAGAGTCTCAGCAATGCTTGAATTTGTAGTTGGATTTGAAATACAGATTTTCATGCATTGTTGAGCACGAGAATCAATGTGTACTGTTAAACTAAACCAATCGTAGAGCTGATTTATATTTAAAACAGGTATTTAATTTATGTCACTAGTACATAAAAATTAAACACGTTTACGAGAATGTAAAAAAAAAAGAAGTCTAAATGCTACTTTTGCATGTATGAATTAATATTCTTACTAGATTAAAATGATGCTTTATGGAAGAGTTTCCTCTTCAAAAACTAACTAAAATCAAACACGAAACGTGGTTTACGACACCTTAGTTAATATTCTGTGTGACTATCGCATAGCTTTCGAAGAGAACGAAAGCAACTCAAAGTCGAGTTGGGCGTGTAGTAAGTGAGCAGAAAACTTGCTGACTTTTCTCCACAGTTTAAGAAGCAATAGAAAACCGTCTTTGAGCAACTCCTAGTGTTCCTTAAGAGGTTTCATCTAACTACACTATCCACGTAAATCCAACCTCATAACAAATGCTAGACAGCATCTGACAAAACGGGAAAAAAATATAGAACTGGTTTAGCACCGTGGCATCTAAATCGTCTGCAACGAGATAGGAATTCTCTTTTAGATTTGTGTGCTACATCGATCAGATGAGCAGGCAAAAAGCACGTGAAAAAAAAAAAAAAAAAAAAAGAACGCTACCGGGTCACGCCAAAATGGGAAACGAAATCGTCGTCAGTTTTTCAAGAAATAAATGAAGCTGCACCCATAACTTCTCCCACAATACCCCCTGTGTCAAAAACACTGACAAAACTTCTCTAATACAGGCTTTAGTGAATGCGCATGCGTCTCAAAGGTGACTTCTCTGCGAAACACAGCAAAATCCAGGGAGACTAGAGAGAGAGTCGTACAGTGGAAGTCTCAATCGCTAGCGGGTGGCCAAAGAAACTAGAATTATGACTTCTGAAACAGATGGCCTATTTAGACTCGCTTTGTGAGGAAATAAAGACCGTTGAAAGAGACATGTGTGCCAAATACACTAGATCTCGAGGCTTACAAAAGGAAAGAAGATAGTGAAACTGCCATTTCCTTTAGCAAACTGAAACTAAAGATGACCTTTTAGGAATTCTAAAGTTCAGAAAAAACTTCAGTGCTTTTTTTTTTTCCTTTTTTTTTTAAACATTTTCTGCAGTCTTGGATTTCATTGCAAGCGATTAAAAAGAAATGAGTTCGCTTTTCTTTTTTGTGAACTTTGACTGAAGTTTGTGATTTATAGGTCCTCTCTCTTTATATAAAAAAAAAATTCAGAACAAAAACTACATCAAATTTGTTTACCAGCTTGGTTTTTATTATACTAATCGATACATAAATAAAGTCACATAATTTAATACATGCATAGAGTGTTGAAAAATAATTAAAGATTGAAGCGAAACAGAATTAAGCAATAAAAGATTTATTTTAATTTCAAGCGAACACACAAATATTAAATGACAGTGGAGGTTACACAAAAAAAGTATATAAAAGTAAAAATTATGTTGTTGGTTTTTTGTTGATGTAAGCAAAACATTTTTTTTTTCACTCGTTACAAATCAAATTAAACTTGCAAATGCTTTATCTGGCTGTAAGTAACAAAGTTTGGGCATGAAATATCTTCACAATTGGGGTACTTCTTTGGGTTGGGCTGATGATTTTACGTCAATTGCCTTAAATCCCATGATGCAAAGCTCATATCTATTCAGGGCTTTTGTAATGTAATAACCCTCCCCATAATGCTAGACATTATAGGCAGGGCCAATAATTAGACCCGTTTCTAACTTTTTTAAGTCTCTTTATTTAGAGCCAAATTCAAGAAGATATATGAAAATATTTTTTAATTAAAAATTATATGTAAAAAAACAAATGAAAGACTTTCAGTAACAATCTTCGATCCGGAGAATTTTAATAATATATACACCTTTTTAATACTTGTATATGTGAAATATATGAATTCTGCATTAACTCAGCTTTGGTATGGTATATTCTCCGTGTGTTGGCCAGGATAAAAATATTCTCCGTGTGGTGGCCGGGATAAGAATAGCGCCGCTGTAGCCCATGCATGTCGTAAGAGGTGACTAAAATGGGATACAGAGTTTCGAGAATCTCGCTCTCTCAGGTTTCTTCTGGAATTTTGCTCCCGATTAGGTGGTGGTGGTGGGGGGGTTGTCCTGAGAGAGCATTTTGAGCTCAGGCTTTGAGCTTGGGGCTCATAAATTGGGGAAAATCGATATTTTACAGTTCAATCCGAAGTTTTAACAATCTAAAAAATTATTATATTGATTTACCTAATTACAGATGATTTGAGATATAAAATCAAAGAAAGTTAAAATATAAAATAAAATTACTTCAAAATTTAAAAGCTTTTTAAATTTTTAAAGAGTGTATTAATATTATGTAATACATCTTATAATTCTTTGAATATTTTTATATACAAATTCAGTACAACAGCAATTGACTATAGATGGGGAGAGGATCGAATCGACCGTGAGATACGGTGATTAATACCCTTGGAGGGTAATGGATGGCAATGCTGTAGCCAATGAAGTTCTAACTGAGGCTCGGCTATTGCTGTTACCCTCCTGTCATGATCAGAGCTTTAATAGCTCAATAACACCTTATCCCTACACTGTCCTCTACAGATAACGGGGAAGATGAAAAGCATTCTTGCTTCGCCCCTTTAAGCCAGTCCTTATAAGGACTATAAATTGACTATAGAAGTCCCCGTGTGGTGGCCGGGATAAGAATAAGAATTTCATCACTGTAGCCCATGCATGTCGTATGAGGCGACTAAAATGGGTACCCAGGGAAGGTAATGGATGGCAATGCTGTAGCCAATGAAGTTTTAACCGAGGCTTGGCTATTGCTGTTACTTTCCTGCCATGATCAGTGTTTATAGCTCTATATTACCCCATCCATACATTTTCTTCTACGGATAACGGGGAATTTGAAAAGCATTCTTGCTTCACCCATCTAGCAAAAAAAAAAAAAAAAAAATGACTATAGACCAACGGTGCTTCATTTAGATCTGTAGGAAAGCGTAATGGAAACGAGGTCTGAAAAACAGAAGTGGATTATATAAATCCTGTCTGAGTTAAACAGTTAATGGAAAAATGACATTTAAATCATGCAAGAAATTATATTTAAGGCTTGTCATTCTGTATAATCATATTATTGTTCAGTAACATAATAAGAACACAAGAGAGAGTAAATAAAAGAGTAATGTATATTTAATGACATTTTTCAACGAAAATCTCGATGAAGCGAATTTGACTGCAGTTGAGTGGAAGCAAAAAAAAATTTATGAATTGAGAATGGAGAGAGCGAACCTATTACACCAGGCTGTTGAAAAACATCCGTCTACCTGGCGTCATCACTCACGGACCACAGTTTTTAATGAAGCCGAGCTTATTCAACCACCGAAAGACTCCATCTCGTATTATCTTTCGGCGTTTTTATATCATCAAGAGGAGCGTTTGTTCTGCGTGGTATGCATGATGGCCGCTTCTTGTTTTTATCCCACTATTCCGATTCTGACAATTTGTCTTTTCCATCTGACACAGGACACGCCTTTCCTAAACCCAAATGGATCTTGACGAAATCGTATTTTGTCCTTGCGTTCTATTTACTGCGTTGATACCTTAGGAGGGGGGAGAGGGGGTGAAAAACGTATTAGAATAGTATTCTTTTTCCCCAAGCTTCGGATCTCTGTTACATTTACTTAGTACCGCAAGGTCTGCAAATAACATCTGTCGTTCTGTGACTGAGCTTTTCATTTTCTTCGCTACCTTGACGTAAGGTGGTGTCGGGCGCATGGATTTCGTCCGCCAACTTTTTCGTTCTCTAAGCGATTTTAAATGAGAAATTTATAGCCATACCCTATTTAATTCATCCGAAAACGTTGCAGCATCCGACAGCTACTGACTTAAAAGATTTTTAACAGGTACAATATGTCTTACACGTACATATGTATACATGGTTTGTTTATACTTACAAGTATGACCTGTGATAAATGCAGAAAGAAGACTAGTCAAGCTCATAACTTAAACCATTTAAGCCTTATCCCCCCACCCATCTCCAACATGGAATAATACCCGACGTTGAGCACATGAGCATCGGCGTCTACTAAGAAAATATCTATTTCAGTGTGCAGCTGTTTATTAAATAAATTACGAAGCTTAAAACCCGCCTTCTTGGAGAACGGAAGAACGACACGTCCTGTAGTTGAAAAGACGTGTCTTTTCAACTACAGGACGAGATTCTATCTTCAACTATAGAATCTCGTCTCGGACACGAGGAAAAGTTATAAGGGCTTTTCAACTTAAGGTTTGAAAACTTACCTCTCAAGTGTCCGAGAGGTAAATTTTCAACTTACATTCTGTGATTAATGATCTTTGTACTAAGATGGAATTTTATGAGGAAATAAATTTTAAATACAAGGGAAGAGAGAGAGAGAGAGAGGCGAACTAGCATTATAATTCCTAATTGACCCAAAGAAGCCTGAAGATAAAATTTCCATTCAGATCCGAGTCACCAGATAGAATACTTTTGCACTCCGTTCTATAAATCTCTACTTTTGGATTATTATGACACTTAACCATCAAAAACTTTAAGAAAGAAAGAACACATAAGAAATCTTAACTCTTCAGTTTGCAACTAATTACATTCTGAATATTTTCAATGCGTTTTGCGCTCTCTACTGTTTTCATTTGCTAACTTTTTTTATGATTATTTTTAGAAACTAATCTACTTAGTTTAGTAACTAAGAATTCTGCTTTTCATCATTTTATACGGTATGGCGTGAGAAAAAAAAAAAAACAGTATTGAACTTCGACGCATGTTTACTCCATAACTGTATAAGTACATAATAAACAAATCAGATGGAGGTATATACTTGTGTATTTCTAGGCCAGTTGGTTCATTAAGTGTGTGGTTTTATGTGACCCACAACCTGCATTCATGACGAGACTTATTTTGACTAACTGATTCGTTATATTTAATCAATTAGTTACTGACTAATATTATTTGAGTACTTATAAGCACAATAGAGGCCCCAATTCTCTTTCTTAGGAATATCAGATCCCATCTTAGAATTATTCTAATACTGCTGTCAAAGAGGATGTTTCGAATTCCTTTCTACTCTTTTGCATAATCATTTTCATAGGATACCTATGAAAATGATTCTGCCACCAGCTGGTAAGTCATGTTGTGATGTTTCTTTCGTAAATTAATATGATAGACGACGATACAAAAAAGTAAGCTTAAAACGAAAAAAAAAGACAGGTTATAGACAGTGCCACTATATCAACTTAAACAGAACAGTAAAATATGTACCTCGCGCTTGTAGACCTGTATATAATTTAATTAAATGTAGGTTAATGAGCCTACATTATGACTTTTATTACAGCTGATGATAAGTAGATGTATGTTACGCATTCTCATGTTTCTAGAACGATATTATTATTATCCAAAGCATTAAAAAAATTTCTTATATCAGAAAAGTAAGTCATAATACTTTATACAGTATTATATTATTTACGACTTATATCCTTATGACTGGCTTAAAGGGGCGAAGCAAGAATGCTTTTCATCTTCCCCGTTATCTGTAGAGGACAGTGTAGGGATAAGGTGTTATTGAGCTATTAAAGCTCTGATCATGACAGGAGGGTAACAGCAATAGCCAAACCTCAGTTAGAACTTCATTGGCTACAGCATTGCCATCCATTACCCTCCAAGGAGATATGGTGTCATCGTTCCCTCTCCTTATTTACGCCTCTTAAAGTTCTTAAAAGAACTGGGCGATGGACTGAGTCCTTAACTCTTTATCCCATCATCTGAATGAAGAAAATCTGTGTAGATGGGGTGTTATTGAGCTAAGAAGCTCTAGTCATGGCTGGGTAACGGCAATAGCCGAGCCGCAGTTAAAACTTCATTGGCTACAGCAGTGCCATTCGTTATCCTGGAAGTCCTAAAAAGGACTTTCTTCCTTCTCCTGACCGCTCCCATTTTCTTATTTACGCCTATTTCCCTCAATAAAAATTTAATCTTATAATAAAAAGTTTTAAGAAAGGCGTATGCAGTCTTTTAAGAATATTAGAAAGTATTTTAAATTATTTTAAATAACTAATAATTTTTAAGTAAAATATAAGATGCCATATTATTTTATATAAAAATAGCAAAATATTTATAAATTTGTAAACCCAGTCATACTGTATCATATTCTTATGAAATTGTGATTATACTTGAGGGTTATATCATAGTGTAGTCACTCACATTCGAAGAACATTTCCTTTGACCTATATATAAAGAACAAGATGTCTCAGCGAATTATGTTCTTAGGTATAGTTTCTCAGAACTGCAAGAGCACACTATTAATTTAAAACGACATAAACCAAACGGGAAATGACTGCTTGAGCAACTGTATAAACAAACTGATAACTTGTACCTACCGCACAGCATTCGAGAGTACGATGTATTTGCTCATTCAGTTATTCACATAAAATCAATCACATTTTTAAAGGCTTACCGTTCGAAACCAACTAACAATCCTTACGCTAAGGTGGTGGTGGGTGGGGTTCGAGAGTATATCATTCTCCGACAAGCCATGTTTAAAACAAAAGGTATGAGCCACAGAGGCTTAGGAGATGCACTCATTCCACTGACCACGCGCTTAAAGCATTTTCCCTGAAATGGTTTAAGTATCCTCATCACGTGCAACGAAGACGCTAAGGATGGAAAGGACGGGGGGAGGGAAGGAAGGAGAGAGGAAGCAAGAGAAAACAGACAAACACATAAATTTGTTAGCCCTCTCAAAACCGTCTGGCGTTTCCAGACTTAGCTTCCGCTACTGCATCGGCGCTATCTCCTGAGGATTTCAAATCATGTCAAGCTTTGCACTAAGCCCACTGCAGTTAATGTCCTCATGCACTGTTACTGTGTTCCTTTCGCTGTACGTTTACCCTTGGTATCCAGGTTAAATTGGATATTTGTGCTCGGTTCCGTTCGGATCCGTGTACGGCTATTTGTTATCGCTTGAAGTAGAGACAGGTGCTGCAAAGGGAAACTTTTGATACCCAGCATTTTATGGGTGTGGCGACGTTATGATCGTATTTGCCGTTTCTCTCTCTCAGACAATCAGTCTGTCTTATAAAGTGAAGCAACGTTAGAATTCTAATCCAGAAATGTTCCTCAGGCCCCTTAAAACACTGGGGGTGCATTTCCTGCTCTCCAATACAACACATGAAATCATCTTAGAGTTATCCAATATGTCGCGATTTGCTTGTTCAGCTTTTATTTATTTTAAATAAAACTTCCAGAAACGTCAATATTAGTATTTTACTTGCTTAATAATGACTAAAACGAAGTGATTTTTATGATTTATTTGTATTTCTTCTTGTCAGACTAAAGCGTGAACTTTGTGTACTGTTAGGATATGAGACTGTTCTGGATAAATTTCTTTCAACTGTATACCGTTGTTGCATATCTCCTTTCCTCTTCCTCACCTCGCATATTTTATTTATGTTCATGCCGGAGAAAACACACAAAGAAAGCGTTCCTATGACTTTGTATAGTATATGGGGGTGCTTAAGGATCAAAGCTGGATAACTTGGAGGAGACTTTGACGTAGCCTTTTGAGGAATGAATAGAAGCGACCAGTACCTCTGACCTAATGTTCATTCCTCACCTTCTTGTGGTGTACCCTGTTAGATATCTACCAGGATACTAAACGAACGAGGATGAGCTGGCAAGGTTTGATTTAGACGGCAAAATTGTATTCTTATTGGCTTAAATCATAATGCAAAAATTACGGATACAACTCGACAAAAATTCATGACGGCTGGGAGGATCAACGGGTTAAACAAGATCCCCCGTTGTTTTCTTCAGGACAGGATGAACAGTGAAAAGTCAGCTACTGCAACAAAGCTCAACTCAACATAAGCAGATTTCATGATCGGCACCATCAGCATAAGAAGTATTTTATGGAAAAGAATTAGATATTGGAGTCTTGGCAGATAACAGAAAAACGTTTAGCGCGCTTCCAGTTTTCGCGCAACTAAACACAGTTTCTCCTTACAATAACACGTGTGTATTTATAAGTAACGATATTAAAAACGAATAAGAATTCCGCGTATAGTACAACCTATTTGTTAGAACAAATAATATATACCTATCTTTAACTTTACTAACTCCAAGGGTGAAGCAAGATGCTTTTCATATTCCCCTCTATCTGAAATGGATACAGTGAAGGAAACATTTTGAGCAATATGCTCGCTCTGAGAGGGCAGGGGGATTATCGATCATTTCTTGAAATTAGGATAGCTTTAGGTCTTCTGTGTTTGTGGAGATTCGTTCCATCATAGTCAGCAGCTTGTTGCACCAGTAGATTGGGATGTGTAGACGTTTTTAGGAAATACTTTGCTACAGGAGACTGAAGAAAAGAGTATATATAGGGGGCGTCTGTGTCCCGATGAAGTCGAACAACTCTGACAAACCATGGGGCATTTAGAATCATACGAAGGCATTGTTTTGCACTAGCATTGTTTTGCACTAGCTGCAGTTTGAGGATATTAGTATCGGCGGTGTGGCTCCATGCTGGGGAAGCATATGTGATTATAGGACGAATCATCAGTTTGTAAAGGAGCAGTTTGATTCTGATGTGTAATTTACTATTTCTATTAATTAGGGGATAGAGCTGGCGATGGCTTTGATACCTTTGAACACGAGTCCTTGATGTGGTAGTTGAAGGTTAGTCTTTTGTCCAGCAGTACACCAAGGTATCTGACTTCTGTTTTCCAATGAATTTTGGTGTTAAACAGGAAGATGGCTCCTGCAGGAGATACTGTTCTTCTGGAGAAGAGCACGGCTATGCTCATAAAAGGGTTTACTTGTGATCTCCAACTGGAGAACCGTTTTTCTAATATTTGTAGGTTTTCTTGAAGTTTTTTGGTGACTAGGTGTGGGCGAAGAGATTTGGTAGTATTGCTGTGTCATCAGTGTAGATGGCCAAGATAGATGACATTGGTTTGTGCTGTATATTTGCCATAAATATCGAGAACAGAATTGGGGCTAGTAAAGATCCTTGCGGCACTCTAGTCAGAATGCAGCGCTTGGTAGATATATAGTTCCTTTTATCTTGACCTGCATAAATCTGTTGCTGAGGTATGATTGGATCAACTGAACCATCTGTAGCGGGATGTGAAAGACGATGATCTTGTGGAGCAGACCATAATGCCACACTTTATCAAAGGCCTTGGTCATGTCCAGAAAGACAACTCCGGTAAATAATATATACCTACAGCTTTAATAAGTGTATTTAATACAAGAAGATATAATGCACAGACGAGTGTTTTGAATAGTTTACAAAGCATAGCGAAAATTCTGAATTTCTGAAGAATTTTTTTCTGAAAAAAAAAAAAAGATGACGTTTTTACTTTTTAGTGATTCCTTAACTAGTAATGGTAAAAAACCTATTAATCGGATATTGTGTTTGGGCGATTTTTTTTAAATCTCTATTTTTGACAATTCCAATATGAACTATTCAGAAAAATACATTCAAAGTAGACTGGTGGCAAATTCAGCGACTCGTAAAATCTCTTTTGGTTAGTATTTGAAACAAACCAATCACTTTGTGTGTGTGTGTGTGTGTGTGTGTGTGTGTGTGAGAGAGAGAGAGAGAGAGAGAGAGAGAGAGAGAGAGAGGTTTAATTTGCATATGGCCGAAATTAAATATTGATGTTGTCTACTCCAAAGAATATGCACGTAATGCGATGTGCTTAATTATTAATATCATAATATTCTAATCATGTTAAAGCAAAAAACTACCGGAGATCATTTAAGGCGATACCCTGAGAATCGTATTACCTCCGGCATTTCAGTGCAAAAGTGTCGTGCTATTGCCATTGGACGTCATCCCTATTTCACTATATATGCAATAAAATAGATTGAATTTGCAATCACTTTTAATGTCCATACAGCATTAGTAATGAAATAAATTGCCAAGTTATTTATCACAATAAACAAATGAAAAAAAAAAAAGTGTTTGTTGATAACTGCAAAACATCGTTTACCTTTTGGTTCTGACAACTATTGTTGCAGCCTTGATTTAGTAATAAAAACGAGCATTATCTGTCGTCATTTAATTGCAAAACAACAATTATTAAAAATCCAAACTGGTTTGAGAATGCTAAACGGAAAATTAAATTCACTATAGTTGACGAGCAATTATCATTTCCTGCTGTTGCGGAACACGCGGTGGTCTCGTGCTGCTAAAATTTCGAACCTTTCGGAAGGAAACATTAAATGTAAATTTATAACAAGTTTCGAAGTAATTCTAAAATCAATTAACTGGACGGGTGATAGCTAAAAAGGAAAAATTATTCATTACCAGCTATAATAACCATTGCGGTTGCACTACTACTACTGCCGTCTGGTGGCAAAATTTTATCTCGTTAATATTGTTACTATTATTAACAATGCCGTTAATATTAAGTTTTCCTTTAGTAAACGATAACAGAAATAACCATTTCTTGTCCATAATTTGACGGTTTTGACTTCAACATAAATGATCATCATAAATGCTGAGTGAGGGTAATCTCGCCTCGTAAATATATATGATGCGACGTTTCCATCTTTTAATATGCATAACATGAAGAAACGCGGTAACGAATTTTTTTTTTTTTTTTTGCAATGAGGACTGATATATTTTTAACCAAAACTAAATTGCCATGTGCGACGAAACTAAATAATAATATTTCAGGAGTGGTAGCAGAGCGGAACCTCCGTAGATCAGTCGGTTTCGACGATGATCTTTGGCTAGAAACACCCGGATTCGAATCCCGACTAGGACGTTTTACTCATCTCAAGGTGAGTAAACAGGTCTCATACGGAGGTCGCACGGTTTACCTCCCGGAAAATTGCGTTTTTCATCCCGCAAAACAGGCAGCAAACCTACCAGAAGAACACACGCAATTGACAGCCCCAATATACTTGCATAGAGGATTAATTAGGTTGCCTAGTTATTTAGCCATGACCGGCCATTGAGCCTGACACACGATGGAAGATGAGATTATTATTAATGCTATGTATAGACGATTCGAGAATTCCAGTTCAGTGAGTTGTAGTGACGTAGTTATTTCCGACATAATCTACTTATTTATGAAATAAGTATTTGTGTTACAAAGCCTTACCTTACAAGAAATTATATTCTGGTTTGCATAAATATATATTTAGCTTAGAACATGCGAACTATTGAGAATCAAGTACCATTCACAACTTGCTTTTTGTGTACTGAGAAAGATGGATATTGCCATACGTTATCTGTATTGTCCACTCTAATAACATGTTTCCTAGAAAGTCGAGAGGTTATTTAATGTTTTCGAAGTTGTATCGTTTGTTAAATTTGGGTAATTCATGTTCAAAACACAAGTACTTCAATGAATCAATTCTATTGTTATATTTTCATTTATTCCCAGATGACTGATATGTCGGTTATTTCTTTCACTTTAATTAATTTATAAGCACTTTATATTTTATGATATAGTTTTATGCAATCGCGCACTTTAATATTAAGGAAGTTTTAATCCATTTATTTTTTTAATCTACATTTTAATTATTCGAAATGTGTGACGTAAACACTTGAATCAAATCTCTGTACCAAACGAATTTAATGCATATAATAACAATAAAGAAAATTAATTTTTCTTTCGGATCTCTAAGAAATAACGTAGTTTTTTTTTAGTTCTATTATTTACAAAGATTTTTCCAACTAGTCTGTAATTCCTTCCCACTATCTCCTTAATTTCGACCAACCATCCCTAAGCATCCTGATACTTTTAAAGACTTTGTAGCTCCCCCATCGATTTTTAGATCTCCTATCCTCCTTTCCTACATTCATTATACGGAGCGTTACAGTAAAATACGGATGCATTAGGTCTGCAACTTCTTCGGTCGCTGTTCGGCATAATGATGTATAACTCCCCCGAAATGAGCAGCCTTACTTTGTCATTCTTTCCTGCCATTCTGTCACACTCACTGCTACCGGAAAAGGCTGAAGGAAAAAAAAAAAAGTTAATAACCTTCTTCGCTGGTTGCATATCACTAGTACAGAGACCTTCGCGTTCAAATATTTTTTATATCACAAAAAAAAAACTTTTTTTTCGGATTGTCATTAAGAACCAGCAGATTGTTATCTTCATTAATAATCTGGTAGATGAGCAGATTAGTGCTAAAAGTTCTAAATATGTTCTTTAGCAAACTGTGGTATTTTATGGTCCTTCGAACCACCTCCGATGTTCCCCAGTTAACGAACCTTAACCACAGTGTTCGATAATTCTCGTTTATTAATTTGCATGTGATGAATTCGGAAGGCGCTGTAGGTGGCGTTGAATATTCATCTGTGGACGATTTATAAGCTAATGTAGGACTTAAAAGTGTAATGAGAAAGCATTAAAAATGAAAAGTGCATAAAATAAAGAATATCTAAGGTGAAAAAAGCTTCAGAAATGTTTTAAAAACTTTCTTTGTTTCATTTCTCGTATAAAAAAAAATAAAAAATAGAAGTCAGCATAATAATATATAAATTTCCTCCCGAAATGAGATTCAAGGCAATTAGATGCATTATTATACACCTTTCCAACTCTATCAGTTATACCAAAGTATTATATATTTCCTTTTCTTTACTTTACTTTTATTATTATTCTAATTAATATTTATTAAGAACAAAAAAAATTATATATTAATTAAATTTATTAAAATAAGACTCAAATAAATTTTGTTAATTTTCATTTTTGATATTAAATTCAAACACCAACTTAAAACAATAATAATTGGAATGTACCTTCTGGCATTGTGAAAAAAAATTTACTACCCGCAGACCAAATCACTTGCCAGAAGACATCATGAACTTGATCAGAGAGAAGAACAGAGCAAGAAAGAGATATCATATCATAACACCTGAGCATCTCAAGATAAACGAATCTTGAATAGATTCAACTCCGCAGTAAGAGATGCCCTCGCAGTGTATAGAAGTCAACTTTGGGAGGAAAAATTGACTTCTATCTCTCCTGATAACCACTCCATATGGAATCTAATCAGAAAGATCAAGAGCAAAAACAAACCTCTTCCGCCTCTCCAATCAGATGTTGGCCTCATCCATACCGATGCAGATAAAGCCGAGGCAATAGCAAGAAATCTTGAGTGCCAATGTAAACCCTCTTACGACCACCTCGACTTCAATCACATATACAAGATCCACAGACACGTTAGATCTACGCTCAAATCTTCTATCACATACTCTAGCCAAATTGCACCCACATCACCTGCAGAAATATACGACATAATCAAGAAGCTAAAAAAGAAAAAGGTCCTGGACCTGATGAAATCACCAATAAGGTGATAAAACTACTACCCCGCACAGCTATTGTTAATCTGAATAACATAATAAACTCCACATTACGCTGCAAATATTTCCCTTACCACTGGAAGTTAGCAGATATAATCCCCATCAATAAACCTGGAAAAGACCCCGGATTGCTTCAAAGTTACAGATCAATTAGCTCATCTCAAACCTGGGAAAAATCGCCGAGAAAGTTATTCTCATTAGACTCCAAGAATTAGTGTACAGGCTAAACATTATTCCTGAGGAACAGTTTGGGTACCGTCAATCTCACAGTACCACACAACAGATACATAGATTGGTGGAATATGTTACCACAGGATTTAATTGGCGTCAATGCACTGGGGGGGGCTGTTTTCCTGGACATAGCCAGTGCATTTGGCATGGTTTGGCATTATGGCTTACTACATAAAATGATATCTTTTGGTACACCATTGGGAATGGTTCAACTGATCAGGTCATACCTCTACAATAGGTGCATGCGAGTTAAGTTAAATGGCGCACTCTCAATACAAAAGTGCATCTTGGCTAGAGTCCCACAAGGATCCCTACTGGCACCGACTCTATTTTCCATATATATGTGTGATATCCCGCACAACCCACTGTCATCTATCAAGGCCCTATATGCAGAGGATACTGCGATACTGGCCAGATCTTCAAAACCGCATCTAGCAATCAAGAAACTGCGAGAAAATCTACTGCTAATCGAACAATATTTCGCCAAATGGCGACTCCAAGTAAATCCTCAAAAGTGCATAGCAGTGCTATTCGCCAAAAGACCAATGCTTCCTACTGGAGACATCCTCCTGTTTAACACAAAAATTCCATGGTTTACTGAGATCTGAGATCAAATATCTTGGCGTATTGCTGGATAAAAAACTGACTTTCAGCTCCCATGTCAATACTATCTGTCAATAGGAACAGTAAATTGAGCACCAGAATCAAGCTACTTATATATAAATTGATGATTCGTCCTATACTCACCTGTGCTTCTCCGGCCTGGAGCCACACTGTCAATACCAATATACTCAAACTACAACGTGTGCAAAATAAATGTCTCAGAATGATCCTCAACGCACCATGGTTTGTCCGTACTGTGCAACTTCACCGGGACACAACTGCCCCTATATTTATACCTTCATGCAGACTACAGCAGCTAAGTTCCTCTCAAAAGCATCTGTGCACCCTAATAAACTAATTCAACTAGCGTGAAATTACGACGCAACAGACTACTTTAAGTATAAAAGACCAAAAGCTATCTTAAACTGCAACTCCAATGAATAATCCTCAGGCCCACTCAGGGCGAGCAACAGGCTCAGAAATCTTTTTCCACTCAGTTTTCCTCATCAGATAGCGGGGAATATGAAAAGCATCTGCTTCACCCTTTAGGTCAGCGATGTTAAAGTTTAAAATTTAGATGTGAAAATCGTCTGTATATATCTCTTAAAATGTTGCGCGTTTCTGCTCTGGTAATTTTGGCCCCTCCCCCTTCAGAAAGGCAAATCCAAAATTGTTCTTCTGTTATTTCACATGCTACAATTAATGAACGATAAGTGCAGCCAATCAAAAGTATCTGAATAATCTGATTGTCGCGCTCCACATAATTAATGTTCAAAACTACTTTTAAATTAGAAGACTATTTTGATCTTTAATAGCAAAACCTGAATACGATACTGTTCTTTGTAACATGGTATTTACTTCCTGTATCATAGTTTGGTGTTTATTTCTTATTTGAAATAATGAAATATCATCTATTAAATGATATTTGTTTTCAATATTAGAAGCTGTAACATAATTTCACAATTGCAAAGATTCGCAGCACGTTGTGTAGAATCATTAATCCCACTTAAATATCAGTCAGTCGTACTTTTCATCGTTTTCATTAAAACTTAATCATGTCATAGTTCATCTCCCCCCCCCCATTTGTTTTCCTCAAGGAATACGCATCATATCAAGTTAACACTGTCACATGAACAGACATATTCCGCTCTAATTGTCAACATTTACTCATTTTTAACTTCTTTATAGACTGGTTCGGGCAACATTACAAACTCGAATTATCAGTCATGAATACCACGGCTGTCGTAAATCATATGGCACTCACTTTGTACAACTAGAACTTCTGCACTCCGAAATATTTCTAAAATATTGTGACGTAAGTTGTATTAGAATTTAGAATGTTTCGAACGAGTAGGGAGCTTCTTAACCACATACTACGGACTATCGTCTATTTCATTTTCGATAGCTTAGCTGCCGAAAACAGCAGCAGAACTTGTTGCCATGCCAACATTCAACCATATTTAATACTTGTCTTAGTTATATATAAAATAAAATAATAATAAAAAAGGTATATATGCAAATGGACATGAACTTTGTATCACAATATTCGATTAATACTGTTTGAGCGCGCGTCACGCGATGAAATTACAGTATGTTAATCTCATTTCTTATGATTTTAAGCATTATTTAAAAAGTAGAAGGGAAGTGTGTGTGTGTGTGTGTGTGTGTGTGTGTGTGTGTGTGTGTGTGTGTGTGTGTGTGTGTGTGTGTGTGTGTGTGTGTGTGTGTGTGTGTGTGTGTGTGTGTGTGCGAGCGAGAGAGAGAGAGAGAGAGATTTTGCGCAACGCATTATCAGGGCTAAAGCCATTAAATTTTTTTTAAAAAAATCAGTGTGGAAGACAATTTCTAAAAAATTCATTACATAAAAAACACATTCAAGCTACATAAATAAAATATCTTAGCATATGATAAATTGTATCGTCTAGAAAAGAAAAAAATATATTGTTTATACTACTACAAAACGCGAGAACGTCATCATATGTTCGAAAATAAATCATTTATATATAAAGTGTCAATCTAAACAGATTTTTTCTATCGTTTAATCAAACTGTTTTCTTTCTATGAAGATGGAAAATATGTAACGACCCAACCCAATAATGTATCGTTCTGTTTGCTACAATAGCCTCCCTAAACTGTGAAAAACGTGCTATTCATCAAAAGAGAAACGAAAGTATTTTTTTTTCAAACATTACAATTACAATCCATATACTGCACCAAAAAAAAGAGGGGGAAGGGAATACTAAATCAAGAAAACGCATGCAGCACAATGCTCCTAACGGCAAAGCAGAATAGTTCATCTTAAGAATTGTTAAGAAAAGAAGAATAAAAGAGTTCATCGTTCTCTCTCTCTCTCTCTCTCTCTCCCCACAATCCATTCTTAAGATGACAAAAAACATTTTTCATATAAAATTATAAGTAACTCTTGTAATCCCATGCACGATATAGTTTATTGAAATCAATAAAGAAGATTGAGAATATAGCTGGAGTTGCTTGATAAAAGGCGATCCTCACATAGGAAGAACACGGCTTTACAATGCTGACACGAACTATTATCGTCCAAAATAAATAAATAAATAAACGCTCAGTTTCATTGTAGCACGCCAATGTACGTAGTAAAGAACTAAACGAATAAAACCAATTAACGACATCTTTCGGATGAAAACTGAAACTTCTTTCATCTGTTGTTCCCATGGAAACATTACATCCGCCTTCCTTGTTTAGCAATTTACATGCAATTTTGTGAAATTAAAAAATAAAAAAAATATGCTCACCTTTCCGAGAAAAACCGAAGCAAAGATACGCTAATACATATGAATGAAAGATCAATTAATTTTAAAATTCTCCAAATTAGATTTTTTGTGTTGAAATTATCAGTGATTAATGCCAATGAAAAACACGTGTTTCGATGCTTTCTCATCATCAACTTTGCTCACTTACCTTAACATAAGTATTCTTATAATCTTTCTGCTATAAATTAATCACCACCTTCAAAGGAATACGATCACACACAAAAAGTTGCTCGAGTGAATTGCTTACACGCCAAAGATCATCCGGTGCCTAACGTTAGAGAAACTTTATCGCGTAAGGTTTTAATTTTTATACTTCATCACTCTGTACATGTTTTATGATAGATGGGGTCATTAGTGGATCCTAACACTGTAACACGAACTAGGTTAATAACATCCAGCCAAAAAAAAAAAAAAAAAAGTTAGTCCAGCGCTTCTGCTTATGACACGAAAAATCATCAACTGCGCATGCGTAGTCAGATTTATTTATTTTTATTTTTTTTTTCAAGTTCCTTTTTTGGCACAAACTTGCATTATGTATCAAGAGCACCACAGCTTATTACCTGCCAGTTAATAATTGCCGATTTGTTGTTTGCAACGTTGCCTTGTTACCTGCTAGTAAAGTTAAGTTTTTCGTGTCGGTGTTATCTAACACCGATATCAGATTCGTTGTACGTTGTAGCGACCTCTAGGGATCCATATGAAACCTTAGGTATGCGTTGCAAGCTTTAACAAAGTGAAAGGAAAATAGCTGTGGGGAAGGCGATTTCGAGTACAGAAGAAATGGGTGGGGAAATGTCCGGGTTCAGTTCGCCAATCGGGCGGTAATCTGATTATAGTTAACTAGCTACCACTGTTCGTGGTGTGCAGGGAAGCTGTGGATGTTTTGTGGCTTTCCTTCTATAATGCACACTTTTCTCTCTCTCTTTTACTTTTTTTAACTTAGCATGGGCACAAAGCATTTGTCTCGTGTGATTGTTTTTCTCTTAGCTTCATATTCATACCTTCATTTCTGTAAACAATTGCTGTTGTCTAATGAGTCCATTTATTTAAGTATTTATTCTGCTTCCTATGTATTTTTAATATCCTTGCATATGTAGCCTGATAATACTCACTTAACAGTTAAAACTTGCATCTTCTTGAACTAACTCTTACTCCTAGCCTTTACTGGCATAATCACAACGTTTCTATAACATCCTCAGATTCCAAAACTTGGCATCCTTTATTGTTCAAAACGTTACATCCCCCTTGTCCAGGTTGTTGACTCGGCACAAATTTCAAATCCGCCCTACTTCAAAATGCTTCTTTCACATTTGGAGTGGTGTGCGCCTAAGACCTCTCAATAATTCTTGGTGAACTTCAAGTTCGATTCATTGATTGCCCCATTTTCATCCACTATCTTCAGGTACTGTCTCATAGACGGTCAGTTATTTTTCCCCGAAATAGATTGATAGTTAAAACTTTATTAAATGAGTTCAGAGTT
Organism: Typopeltis vanoorti; assembly: GCF_054136105.1. Taxonomy (NCBI): domain Eukaryota; kingdom Metazoa; phylum Arthropoda; class Arachnida; order Uropygi; family Thelyphonidae; genus Typopeltis; species Typopeltis vanoorti. Next base: position 107,196,865 of record NC_143556.1, on the reverse strand, counting down.
TTTATTTCTCGGTGTGTTTTGCAAAATGTGTATGCTCTATTAGATGTTGTTTTTTTCTTTTTTTCTTTTTTTTCCCCCGCATGTAGGTGAGCATATAAAATTGCTGTTCTGACCGTATGTGATTTGACATTGAGAATATTTAATAACATTTGTCTCATCATTTCAGTGTCTATTTAATCAGACCGCTTTTTAGTGACAAAATGTCACAACACGATGCGACTTTATTTATTGCAAATAACAATAAGTGAACTACGAAGCTGTAGCCCAAATGTTCTCGTAATGATTGACGTCACTATACATGAATGCTGCTTCAATTAACCATCTTGTTATTCTCTAGGACAGTGTTTCTCAACCTGTTGTCCGCGACGATTGGACAAGTGGTCCTCAGGCAGACTTAAATTAAATAAATAAATATATTTTTTTAAATTATTCAAACAAAACAAATTACAATTAAATAAGTAAGTAAAAATTATTCAAATAAAATGGATACTTAAAAAAATCAACAAATAGCGGCAGTTGTCGAACGAGTGCATGAAACCTGCGAAACACCAACAACATTTAGAAACTAAACATTGTGGTGTGAAAAATAAGCCAATTGAATTTTTCAGCGACGCTTAGGGACATTAAATCATGGGAAAGATATAGTTTCGGCCATCGATTAGAGTAATAGCAAGGCACTGGAAGCATCCTATCTCTTAAGTTTGTGCTTAGCGAAAACAAGGAAACCTGTTTTTCATAATTGGATTAATTCATAATTAATCCATAACACCAAAACCGATGTTATGGATTAATTATGTAAAAGACAGACACAAGATGTGGTAAAAACTATGTTTGGCAACAAGTTACTAAAAGATGTTGATCTGATTCCTCTTTCAAATAATACTGTCGGTCGCAGAATTAATGATGGCAGGTGACGTAGAATCTTAGTTAAGCGAAAGAGTTAAGAAGAGCCCTTTTTATGCGTTACAAATAGACGAGATTACTGATGTTCCAAATGATGCACAGTTAACATGTTACGTAAGATAAGCGCAGGATAACAACATTCATGATGATATTCTGTTTTTTAGAACTTTGTCATCCCGAACAACTGAAGAAGAAATATTTCACACTCTCAATAATTACATAATACACGAAGGGATCCAGTGGGAAAAATGTATGGGCTTCTGTTCGGATGGAGCTCGCGCGGTAACAGGCAGGCATAGTGGGGTTGTTTCTAAGGTCAAGGAAGTAGCTCCGAATATGAATTGGGTACAGTGTTTCATTCACAGGGAAGCGTTAGCCCCCAAAAGAATGCAACCGGAATTTAAAGCTGTGCTATACAGCGCTGTAAAGATAGAATTTTTATTAAGGCTCGACCGTTAAATAACAGGTTATTTTCATTGTTCTGCGATGAAAAGGGCAGTGAATATACACAACTTTTGCTTCATTCTGAAATTCGCTGGCTTTCCAGGGGGAAAAGTATTAACAAGGTTATTTCAATTAAGGCACGAAGTTTTATTGTTTGTAAATGAACGTAATTCTGATTTTGCATGACTCCTTGTTGACGAAGCATGGTTATCAACACTCTATCTTTCAGACATTTTTTCGAAATTAAATGAACTAAATCTCTCTCTCCCTTCAGGGAAATTCTTTAACTGTTCTCGATGCCTACGACAAAATAATGGCATTCGAGAAAAAACTGGTGTTATGGATTAGTTATGTAAAAGACAGACAATTTGCACCTTTTCCAACATTGGAATGCTTTTTAGTGGAAAATGATATTTTTGTTCATTCTGAGTTTGTGGAAAGGGTTTGTGACCACCTCAAAAATCTGAAACGGAATTTTGAAACATATTTTCCGAATAACTTTTATAAGAAATTTCTGTGGGTTCGCGATCCATTTCATGCTTGCAGTCACGAGAACGATCTTTCGTTATCGAAAAAAGAGCAGCTAATTGAGCTTTCAAGTGACAGTGGGCTTAAAATGCAATTCCGTGATCTTGGTTTGGCTCGATTCTGGATCTCGCCTTCAGTGAGAAGTGAATTTCCCGAATTATCTGAAGAAGCATTGAAAATCGTCCTGCAGTTTTCTACAACTTATCTTTGTGAGAAAGGATTTTCATCGCTCCTTTGAATAAAAAGAAAATACAGAAATCGTCTTTGAAGTTGACCAATATTGAGCCAGATATCCAGCAACTCTGCAAGGGCCGAGAAGCTCAACCATCTCATTAAAAGTAGCTCGTAACATAATTATATAATATTACTTATTTTTTTAATAAAAATTAAAACTTTGTTCAATGATGATACACTTTTAATCGTTTACTTCCAATTTAATTCTGTTTCCATTTGTATTCCAACATGCTTTTAGATTTATTATGTTATAAATGGCAAACTTTTTTGCAAATGTTGGTAATTCCCACATAGGGTTTTTTTTTTTAAATTACATAACTTAGTGGTCCGTAGACTTGTTTTAGGCATTTTACTGGTCCTTGGGCTTAGAAAGGTTGAGAAACGCTGCTCTAGGATACCAGCCTGCTTTGCCAAGTGGATAGCATTTTCGCTTTCAAGTTACAGAAATGAAGGTTCCCTGTGACATACATACACGTCTTTAAGTAAGATTATTTTTATCGTTTCTAAGAGATCACAACCCTGTTTATTGGGGGATGTAAAGTGTCATATTATGCCACTTTACCCCTTTACCTTATTTGGTCTTAAGAACAGGCTTTCCCAAATCATGTAATCCACAAGCCACCCAGGGCATTAATATGTAAGGTAAGCTTACAACCCCCCCCCCTTTTTGGAAGGGGGGGGATTAGCATGAATTATCATCATGATTATTATATTTTCGTTTCTTTTTCTCTTTTTTTTTGGAATTATTTACCCCATTTATTTTGATATACCCCCTCCAGGAACATGTCGAGGTTCGTTAATGATTATACCCGTAATGTATTCCTGTTTGCAGTTTTTCATAATTATTAGTTATGTTTTGACTTTTATTTAATTGATTTATTTAGATGTTTGTTGTTGTTGTTTTAGAATTTTTTCCAGTTGTGGTTTGAACATAGCCCATTCTAGTTCTGTTATTTTTTCATCTTTCTTCTCCATTATTTCTTATCTCTCTCTCACTGTTTTTATTGCATTCGATTTCTGCCAATGTTGTTTTTATGGTTGGCTATTTCTGCTACATCGCACTTTTTTGTTTTGTTTTTTATTAATGTTCTTTTTATTTCTCTATTTTCTGACGTAGTATCGTATTCTTCTCCAGTTAAAAAGTGTAACTGGAGAAGAATATGAGAATGATTCAAGCAGCAACCAAATCATTTTTTGCTGCTTGCAACAATATTTATTTCAGATTTGATCTGAAATTTATTTCATTATTCATTTTATTTAAATATATATTTCATTATTTAATCTATTTGTTCATTTGATTGTTTATTATTTGATTTTCATTGTTTTGTTAGGGATAATTAATGAAAATTGTAGTAGGCTAATTGGAAATGCTATCGATCGGTTAGATCCATGTTGGGAATGTGAGTGGGATTTTAGTTTATTTGCTTGGGGGGGGGGTCTGAGTTCCGTACATAATTTCATCATGCGTCATCTCTAGAATTCATTTGGATGATCTAAGAATCACAAATGATGTAAATTGATCAAAAATGATTAATTTACATAATCCGGTTAAAAAACAAAGTGCATACTCGACTTACAGATTTTTTTTTCAACTGAAGTTTTTGCCCTGTAAATTAATAGTCCAGCTTTTATCTAATTTGCTGGCAACACGACTGTCCAGTTTCAGTCCAGTTTTTTTTTCTTTTTAATCATCCTCAACTGTCTTTCTCCTTTGAGCAGCAGTTACCTTGAGGGAGAAAAAATGCACAAGGAATCAACCCTGAAGAGTACGGGATAGATGTAGGACTTCATCCACGTGGTTCTTGGCATAAACTATTGCACAGACTAATGCACTAATACACTTTAGACGGGAGAATTTTGATTTTTCTTTCCCATAGTCAAGATAACCATCCCCTACCCGTCCTAAGTAGCACATTGCTGGTTGTTGGCAATGAAAAACGTATTGGTATGTGAAATACTTCATTAATACCAAAGCATTATATATAATATCGAGATAAAATTTGGAAAGCATTCTTGCTTGCATTTGAATTTCAGTTTCTACATTCCTATCCTTAATCAGAGCATGGCTAACAGCAACGATGTCCTAAATAGTCTGGTTATAATTGATCAAATTCAACCACCTTTTAAGGGAGTCAACCTCTCGATGTTTCTAGAAATATTTCGGGTAAGGTCCCTCTAAGTTTATGACACACAGAGAATTGTATATTCAGCAATATTCAGTGTTTTTCCTTGAGGTTCTGCCAATAAGATACGCATATAATCCTTAGAAGCCCTCGTAGCTCAGTCGGTATAGACGATGGCATTTGGTCTGAAAGACCTGGGTTCGATTCTCGTCAGTGACGTGAGGAACCTTTATCTGGTCTCTTTCGACTAAAGGTTAGTTGACCGGTCTCATACGGAGGTTGAGAGTTTTTTCTCCTGGTAACTCTGGTTTTTCACCCCTCAAACCGGTCCCGTGAACACACACGGTTACAGTCATAAATACTTATGGCAAAGCAGGCAACTGAAAACCACTTTGTTCATAATCATCTGCCTAGTAATCAGCTGCAACCCTCTCAAAGAGAGGAGGTCGCAGGATAGGATAATTCTTCACCATGTAGCAGTTTTAGCTGTCAAGAGCACTTTAGCTTTGTTTACAGTAGTAAAGTTTAAATCCAGCCTTCATAATTAATACGACAGTGTGGTAAAAGAGTTGGAAGGTACCGAATTCGTCTCATGTAGTATTCATATAACCATGAAATTCTAGAATTGTCTTGTTTCCCTGTGATGAGAAGTTTCCAAGACTGAAAAAGTAGCAGAAGATCCCAAATATATCCCACTGTAATTATTCACCAGCCTTGAGTGCATTTGCTGCACAGTGATGAAGTGAAGGGTGCAGCAAAGCTAGATTTCTGTAACGACGTTAGCGAATACAATTTTTTTCTTTTCTTGTCACAACTAACAGCACGCGCGCACCTTTCACAATGCAACTAAACTTGAGATAACGAGAATAAGCTGAGATATCTAATTATATCGGGATCAACACTAGTTCCTGATAGAAAGTTCTAGCAGGCTGTAAGATTTCTGCGGTAGAAACAGGTCACCCCTTTCCGTTCTTCTCTCCTTTGTTCTGTTCATTAAAAGTTTCTCCATCGGTGAGGAGGAAGTGGAAGGAAAAGTTGTAGTCAGGAAGAGTATTGAAAGGATAGCAAGAGAATAAAATTAGTTTTCCCTTTTGTGTCTTTTCTTCTTGATTTGTTTACACTATATTTACTTATCGGATTCAATATTTATTCAATAACTTTGTTTTCCATATTTAATGTCGCCATATTATAGATTTCGAAATATGTAATAACTCGTAACTGGAACCATGGATCTTAGTACATGAAGCAAGTCAGAAAATATTTGTAATGTTTTAATTACTGTACCGTGTCTGTAGTTCTCACTGTTACCTATTACATAAAACGATGTCATTTAACTGAAGTATTTAACTTCGGCTGACTATTCACTTTGTTCAACTGTTCGCGAGAACATGGCCGCGTGGCTGACTACGTGTATCAAAGAACAGTGTACAGTGATTCAATTGTTATGGAACGAAGTAGCAAACAACTACAGATATTCATCGAAAGCACCTTTTTCTGAAGTTTATACAGTTTTTCTGAAGTGTATACGAGAGGATTCAATACACATACGAAAATTGTTCACGTGAATATCTGCAAAACGGAATCTCGCACGCTGTTCTCCTTCAGTGTTTACAGTTAGTTGAGCGGCCATGTTTATCGGAATCATTCAACAATACAATTGATCATTCAAGGTCAAATATCATAAATAATAATGAGGTTTAGGGTTTGTGCGCACTCAGAAGTAAGATAATTCAATAAAAATAAAATAAAATAAATGAAAACATTTTGAATGCTCTTTAACTTTACCGTATCATCTAAGAATATTACCTCATCTTTCTTTCTTTTGTTCATTCTCATGTATTAATTTATTTTATATTTTCATGAATTCATTTTTGCATAATAAGCCAAGCGGAATCCCTCTGCTTTATTCATCAAAGTTGTATTCTGCTTGTGTGCGTGCACTTTGATCGCAGCAGTTGGAAACATTCCAAAAAAGTAGAAGCATTTTAGAGAATTGGCTTAATGTCACTGAAACGATCAATGACTGCTTGATCGAAAGTATATTCGTCTATAAGAGGAGCTTCGTTAAGACAAAGGGCAATTTTTAAGATTTTCATCTCTCTCTCTCTCTCTCTCTCAAATATATTCTAAATTGCAAATTTTGTGTTCAATTCAGATTCCTATGATCTATCAGAATACAAATGTTTAAGAAAAACATAATTAGATATTTGAGTAGACTCTGGGTTCTGTCTATGACGATTAACATGTGAATAATAGACTCTTCCAATACGATTTGGGACATTACCACCAAAGAGAAAAATGACCGAAACCAGAGACATGTGACATTTATATGATAAAACCAGATCAGTGCAAATATATACTGCTTGCCTACAGAGATTTAGGCAGAATGAACGACAGAAAAGACAAGAATCCATTCGTCAGAGATGTTATAGTCAGATGTCACATTACAGGTGCGCTGTCCAGTTCTCCTTCTGATTTCAAATCGGATTAAATTTATGATTTGGCTCCCTAATGACACTAATTTGAATATAAAAATTGGCACCTGTGTTGTTAAACCGGAACCCAAAATTTATAAAATAAACCTGATAAGTTTTGGAATTCAAAATAAGAGATAAACTAAAGAGTACTGCATTCTAATGTAGGGTTGTTTATAACATTTTTCCCCTTTTTTGTTTTCGCTTTATTGACTCGACGCCAGCTTTGCTGTCCTTCCCGAAAGTGAAAAGTAAGAAAAACAGATAGCTATTCAGCAGAAAAAAATATCATCAACAATCCCATTACAGAAGCAAGATTCGCGTCGTTCGTGTGTTGGACCGTGTCCAACCCAATTCACTGCAGGGATAATCAAAATTCTTATTACACCTTGCTTCCAAAAGCTCTCTCTCTCTCTTTCACACACACACACACACGCGCGCGCACAAACTCACGCTCGCTGATCTTCGCTTTGGCTAATGTGATAGACTAGGCGTTTAATGGTGATTAATAATTTTATGGACAAACTTCCGCACATCACGAACATTTTTTGTCTGATATGATTTTTGCATTTTATATAATATGCAGCAAAACCCATAATATAACAGTCTATACTAGATATGCCGGTGCAAATATCATAAAAACTGCTCTCTGCTGAGATGTTTGTCCAATGCATACTAAGAATGATCAAAATCCAGGCCAACGACAGTTATGTGATTAAAAATATCTTGCTATCGTGATAAACGAGAGCCTTTGCAACCAACCTGTCTTGTACGGACGAGAATTCGATGAATGGAATGTGAGAGACTACCAACTTGGGCAAGGAATAATAAACGTATCTAACAAACGGCCCACAGTCAGTCAAATGGCAACGCAAAATAACAGCACGCGACTTCAGGTTCCACTCTTTTGAACAATGAACCTCGGTAGCAATGGTTCATTGTAGCTAACACGAAGCAATGCGAATTTATTCCAACAGGCTGGAAGATCAACTAACGATATCAGCTTGAGTCATTGAACCATCGTGCAACAATCGGCTGATGGAAGGGCTATGATGTTGATGCCATTAAAGCAACTTCTGATAGCTGCAGCGGACACGATATTATTGCAGACCAAGTGCATCCTTTCACACTATTTTTCTGATAACGGTAATATAATATAGAAAAGGGTAATGCTTTGCGTACAAAGCAGTTCCACAATGATTCTTGGAGCAGGGGATGACTTCATTCTATTTCATGGACTTACTTATTGGATCTCGGCTTAGTTAAGCAAAGTGGAAGAGAATGTTCGAGATAAAATTCGTTGCAGGTCAAACAGAGGCAACTATTTAAGAATGCTGCTGGTCAGAATCTTCAATAGTGTTAATTACAAGGGGAAAGCCAAAGGAATCTTTCAGAGTTCGATAAAAATTTTATTGTGGGAGCTCGTCCAGCTGCTGCCTCGATTTTGAAAACAGCAGAGTTGACTGCTTTCTCAAAAGGTGAGATATCTCGGATGGATACGCATCTGCGGTTCTAAGACAGTCTGAGAGGAATGAGTCACCGTCGTCTGAGAAGGCTTGTACGGATAAACAGGACTTCCTGTGTGCAGCAATTGACCGAAGCATTTAACGAAGGCTTTTCCCAGTTCATATCTCACCGAACTATGTGCAGGGAATCAAAGAGGATCGGTATTGGCAGTCCCGTGCCTTACGGAAACCACTGATTTCTGCGAAGAACAGAAAAGTTCGTGTATAGTGGTGTCACGAACACCGAGTGACGACACGACATGACATGACACGACACGACACTGGAAGACTGGAAAAAAGTTATGTGGTCCCAGGAGTTGCGGTAGGCAGGGAATTTGGCTGGAGCCCCGTGAAGCAATGAACTCATCTTGCCTTCTAAACTCAACTCAAGGTTCTGGAGGTGGCGTCATGGTGTGTGGGGCATATTCTGTTGGTACAGAACGGGAAATGTCAAAACAATTACAATTAACTGAAAACATGTTAATTGTATTTTGCGGAATACTAAGAATAAATAATCAAAGTAAATAAATAACTGATTGGATCCTAAAATAATCACATAGAAAAGCAGTTGAATTCGATTTTCTGGCGCCAACAGGAAGGGAATGGGTATGGATACCATAGCAGCTGGATATTTTAAACGGTCTCTGTTCAAAAATGAGTAAATAGAAACGGTACAATAGATCTCAAGAGCAGCTGACACTTCCCTCATCCCCAATTCCAACATTCAAAATGCTCGTTTACTTTCATTTCCAAGAAAATCTACTTCAGTCTCTGGTCCCCTTTATGGTTTCTTCTTCCTCAACTTTTTAACTCCATCTTTAAACGTCTGTTCTGAAGATAAATAGAAACAGTGGGTTACATGAAGCCTTACGAATATTAACATTTTCAATTAGTTGTTTTTTTTTTTCCTTGAAGAGAAAAAAGAAGGATATTGTACAAGCGTTCAATAACAAACTAGATGGGATGCTAAGCATACGGTTCTTTATATCCGTCATCATTCTTATGCGCTTCGATGTCTTCAGCGTATAAAAATAAAATAATGGTTTTGAGCAAGAATAGAGGGGTCTCTGGAATAAAGAACACCAGAGAAAATCGCTTTTCAACCAATTTATCTGATGGCATCTATGGCTATAATGGATTCCATTGTTCCTGATAACTTATTTTTATAAAGTTTCCAATTATTTTAATTGTTTCAAAAGTTCCATTGTTATCGAAAGCATAATATTCACAATATTTCCAACTGTTATTGTTCCAACAGTTTTACGCTCTTAGTTGCTTTTAATTGTTTTGCACTCCATTGTTGCCGAGAGCGTATGTTTTCAATTGTTTCTGCTCCAACAATGAATGGCAACTCTACTCGCACCAATAATGTTTTACAATTTATAGTAATGAGAACAGCTTGTCTTAAGAAAATAGTTTTCAGCTTGACAAAAAACTATTCATGCAGCACTACGTGATTCCATGATTTTATTCTGACATCCACATATCACTTTACGCAGTCCTTACACAGAACGTGCCCGATTCTTGTAGCAAATGTTTCTTTTATGTTTATGGAAGCAGCATTTGTAATGAACTATCCCTCACAGGTTCACAACCTTCATTTTAAAAAAGGTGAAGAAGAAAAAATAATCAAAAAAAAAAAAAGCCTCGTTCTTAGGTGCAGTAAAGTATCCTTGTATATAAGGAGATTGCTGCCTCTTGACTTCTTTCCTTCTCCAGGCGACTAAAGGACTAAAATATCCGAGTAAACAGCGTGCGTATACAAAGCATATGAAGGTAGTATGCGTAACGAAATTCAATATTAAAGAAGCTCCGTAGAAGCTGCAGCAACAGTGATGGAATCGCTGAGGGACAAATTCGATTTGCTGGATTTACAAGGATTTCATCTTCTTCTTTTCGTCGCTACAAAGAAAGCATAGACATCCCACTGTGATGCATTCTTTGATAATGTTCCTCGGCTTCAGTTTCCTTCGGCTTGATTGCTACACGGGCAACTGAAATATAACTTCTTTCAAAACCCTTCACTAGGAACACCCCTCCTTCTTTTTTTTTTTTTTTTTTTTTTTTTTTTTTTTTTTTTTTTGTGAAGGTTATCGTTAGGAAATGCGAAAGAGTAGAGAAATTACGGACTGATATGGGAGTGTAGGGCTGTGATTTTTTTTTTTTTTTTTTTTTTTTTTTTTTTTTTTGAAAATGTAGGTGTGTTTCAAGAAATTAAAAAAAAATGAATTATGAGGTGCTTCTGAAACTTAGTTTCAATATCTTTCGCATATGTTTGCATTTAGTAGCAGGAATGAGTACGTGAAGAAAACTAAATGAATTAACTGTGTTAATTCGTTTAGTTGACATGTAAAACATGGCAGAAAAAATCGATTATATTTCAATCTGGAGATTTTTTTTAAACCAGTATCGCAATTTATAATTCACGATCAACACTGGCAGTCCTTTTTTCGTCGATAGTCGTGTGTGTGTGGAGAGGGGGGGGGGGGGAGGTTGGAGAATAACAAACCTACATAGTTTAGGAGGAAATCATATACACTGGGTTGAAGATAGGATTAATTTTTCTTTTTTCCTTCTGTAAAATTTTGTTTCACTGGCCCCTCTGGCCTTCTCCTTGATGTAACCCATTCTCCTACCTGGAAAAAAAATTGCCTGGAGCAAGTTCTTCGACAGGAAGCAAATAATCCGATTAGTTTCTATGGCAACGCAGTAGCCGATAGCCAGTGAAATTGACATTTTGATACCTTCTCTCCTAACAATCGCTGGTCACTACCAGTATGTCGGAAACAAGGTCAGTAGCTCCCCTACCACAGTGTACATCATATGCATTGTGATATCGAAAAATGCAGCTCTCTATAAGAACACTAATTATAAGGGAATAGGCTTAACGCTGTTAGCCATGTTTCATTTACTGCTACAGAACTACACTGGCAGCGTTTCTCTAAAGTACTGTGCGCCAGAGAAAAAGGTGAATACTCTTGCTATTCTTAATTTTTATTTCTTACATTTATAGGAATGGCACTTAGTTCATGTTGAGGACTTCTAATCGCTTTCTCACCCTTCACTTCTTTACTGGCGTTTTAATAGGATTACACAACTTCACAAGAAAGAAACTTGTCCTACAATGCCTCCATCACACCCGACTCTTAATAATGCAAACCCATGTTCATCGCGTAAACGACATAGAACACTTTAACCAATCGATAATATTCTATATCGACAACAACATTCTTCATCAGCTTTGTATTTAATTCCTGTGTCCATTTAAAAAAAGAAATGCAGAAGTTTTCTTTGATCTCTTCAATCCATTTTACGCATGCTTTAAACAGAAGGGAAAAAAAATTCGAGTTCAGAGTAGTTAATGGTTGTAATTACTGATCCTATCAAGTCTCGTGTCTTGTGCAAAGCAATGCATAAATTATTCTCTTTAATGTGTGCTGCTAATGGCTTTGTCGTGTGACGGTATACACAGACACGGAATAACTTACCATTGTTTTATTACCAAGGAGGAGGAAGGGGGAGCTTTCTACATTTGTCTGATGAGTGCATAATATGAAAAGTGATAATTTTCTACGAATATAAAAGGAAAAGGATGTAGCTATGGAGCATTCGTAGGGTAGGATGGTCTTAAGTCAACCACCATTTTTTTTTTTTTTTAAGTTCCTGGTTATTATTAATAGTAGAATTCGTATTAGTGTTGTTATTATCCTAATTTTCCGATTATTCCTACAGCGAAGCACTTTCAAATAGGTAAGTTCTTTTAATGGCGGCATTGGCTGGATGACATCAAGAATAACAATTGTTATACGTTTATCCTGAATGACACGTTATATTCATTGTTTTAAGTGTTTTCACTCCCGTTCCTGCACTTTTCTTTGACGCCATCTCTGCAGTATGTTGGCCGCCTTCCTTTACTGTCGTTGCACCTGGAAAGCGAAGCCCACATGATGACCTTGAGAATGCGTTTTGACATTGCTTTATTATTCCAGCAACGTGAATAACTTTTACTTTTTTTTTTCCCTCGTGGGCCGTTAGTAACACGCCATGATGTGTTCAGGTAATTTTCTTTCTCTGTAATAGGAATCTATCGAATAATACAATCACAATATGAGCATAATAGGCAGTAGAATTCAAAAGACAGCATGACAATCTTTATGACTTTATTATAGTCCAAGAACAGTGATAGGATTTTCTTTTTAATATTTTCTTTCTAAGAAGCACGATAACATTTCCAGATATTTGTACAACTCCCCACACACGCATTTTGTTACATTGTATATTTTTGCTTTAAGGTGTTACCCAATCCTTGGGTATTTCGTTCCCTTGGAATTGTATTAGTATACGGAATACAATTAAAAAAAAAAAAAATAGAGGAACAGAAGTCTATTTCTGATAGAATGAATGTTATTGAAAGACTTGATTAAAAGGCTAACAATTGCTTGATGAGCCCAATGGGAGCCTCAGCTTTAGAGAATTTTGAACACTTAAATGTATCCAATGAAATTTCCGGGGGGAGGGGGGGACTTATTAAGGTTCTTCGCTTTCTAGACAGGATTCGAATGTAGGTCTTCAGGGCATCAGCAAAACGCCCCCCCCCCCTAACTTTCATTGATTTTTACAATTACGATCACAACTGTGTGCACAATTAGATATTAGGAGGTTTTACGCCTCACGTTATTTCACTTGTTTCTTATTCATCAAACACTTAAGTTCCAAACAAAAGCGAACTCCTCCTCTATGAAAAGAGACAAATAACGGAACTATTGTACTTAGTACAATACGTATTGGGATCGCTCGGTAGAGAAACAACAAAGTACTTTTAGAGAGTCAGCCGACAAACAATGAGAATGCATTTGAGGCCACACAATTTTCCTTCTGACTTGGCGTGTGATGCACGATGGTGTCTTCACTCAACCGATCCAATGCTGTTGCATTCAGAATGCTAGAAGGGATGTGGACGGGTTAAGCGCCTGACAGAAACATTCACTCGCACTAAGAAACGCCAAGCTCACTCTTCGAGGACTTTCACTTCGCTATTCTTATCATCCTGATGTTTACTTCTTGATGTACGGAGAACCACATCTTTGAGAAACACGCGCTGTAAACAATTGCATCGGTACAAGGGAGTTCACCGTAAAAAGTCAAAATACCGTCAGATGCTTGCGATTCCAATAACACCATTCGTTTCACTTGACAATCCGACTTCTTACCCTCCCATCCAACTCCCTCTCTTCAAAGAGAATCCGGGTGGTCTTAGGAAGGGGGGAGGACAAGATAAATGCTTCCTTCAGACACATATAGGTTACCCCAATTAGTTGAACCTCTTTCGGTAACGCAAGCCTCTCTCTCTCTCTCTCAAAGTGGGTCGTTAGTAATGTTGGCTCGCGTACGGAGATGGGGGAAGTAAAGCGAGGGTTTCCTTGCATGTTTGCTTCCAGCGAAAATCGATTAGTTAATGAGAGTCGGAATTAACAAACCGTTTACTTGCCGACGTCCGATGGCCAAACGTTGCATTCAACGTTGGTGACTGTAATTGCATGTCACTGTAAAATCACTTATTAATGATTCCTACACGATCCTTTTCGACAATGGGGGGAGGGGGGGAAGAATTTGAAACTATGTCGATATTCTGTCCGTAGAAATTCCTTGGAGCTGATTAGGAAAACTTACCTGGAGTTTTATCGGCTGATTAAAACATGATCTAGTGGCGATCAAGGAAGGAAACACTCGCCGTTTTGGGATTGGAAAATGCACCTTTAAAAAGATATCAATGTTATATATTAATAAAAGAAATGTTTAAGAGAAATATTAAAAAAAAAAACATTTTCAAGAAATATTTCCATAGCAATTGAAAGTAATATGCAGTTGAAAAACGAGCTAGCACGGATCACTCTATCCATCTTTAAATGCTACTTTCACTTGATTTAATCCTTCTTTTCTATTATCGGTACTTTTTTTTTTTAGTAATTTTGGCAAAATTACTAAAAGCAAAGATCTTATTCCTTTACAGCCACTGAATTGATGACGTCACCATATAGAATTAATAATACACTCCGGTTTTATAATTACCTCTTATTGCTTCCATTTTTTTTTCTCCTGTTGCCTTTATTCTCCGTACCATCCAATGAATCATAATACTAAGGTCACGTCTATTGTTACGACTGCTGTCGCATCGTCATTCCGAGATCATATAGCTTCGCATTCCTGGAAATGACTAAGTCTAGCGGGCAACGTAATCCGGTTGTCAATCAAAGGGATCTTTCTTGTTTATCTCCAACTAGCGAGGGTGCCTGAATATCTTGTGTGTAGTGGCATGTCTAAAATCCACTTCGGTCCATAGGTCAAAGAATTCCCGAGAGATAAATTTATAGATGCCAAAGAGTGAGAGAGAGAAAGTGAGTAAAATGCCACTATAAAATTTACGTCACTATAATGAGACTTTGTTTTTTCCTATCCTTTTATCTAAATTTCCTGAATTCTTAATGAACATCCCATGAAGATATGACGCCCATTGATTTAATGCATAACATTACGTTATGCGTCTCTCGCTAGGATACAAGAATACCGTTTCACTACGGGCTTTTTGAAAGTATGTTTTCTGCCTAAGGTTCTTTTACTACAACTATCTGCTTTCACAAAATGTAACATAACTGCACTTAAATAGCATCAGAATCCTCTCTGGCCTAATGGATCCTCTCTGGTCGGTTTCATATTCCTTGTTGCGGCTTATGAGCACTGTGCAATTTTATACCGCGTTTTCTTTATATTGACTACAGCTTACTGAACTTAAAAAAAAAGTAATTCTACTAATTTTCTTTGATAATGCATTTCAGATACTCTTCTAAAATTATCCTGCAGATTCTCGGTTTACAGAAACCACGACTTGCGTTTTTGTTTGAATTCAAGGAGTAGCTAAAATAACAGTATCAGAATATCGTTAGGAAAACAAGAACTTTAATATTTCTATTTGCAGGAGAAGAATCTCTTAAAATGTAATTAGTGTAATGTATTAATAGCACAAATTACATAAAATGGATTAAAAAATAACCGTTTTTCAATCCATTTACTCGAATACGACTAAATCAATGTGGCTAAAACGAAATGCAAATTATTTCTGGTTTTTACATTTTTCTTTGATTTGATTTTTGTTTGTGGGGAGGGAGTCATTCTTGTTTCAAAAAAATAATGAGGAAAAAACCCTTTCCTTTATAACAAACGGTTTTGTGTCGAAAACAGCACAAAAAAACAGCACAAAACACGAAAACAGCACAAAAAGTCAGACAAACTGTGTCTGACTCGTCCTTCATATCCCTGGACTGCCTCAGGCAGTCCAGGGATATGAAGGACGAGTCAGACACAGACAAAAGTATTTTTTAAAAAAAAATCATTCTTCATATATAAAATTGTGTAACTTAGTTACCTTCTTTTTTTTATTTTTATACTCTCTCTTTAGAATTTTTATTTTTCATAAATAAAACATATGGTCTAAGTGCTCTGTTTTTGTCGCTATTTTGGTCGATAACTTGAATAATTGAACATTAGCTCAATTCATTACGTCACTGAGATAATTCCTCTCCTCCAAGAAAAAAAAAAAATCTTTGAGTCGAGTCTTTTCATTCAGCAAGTGAACAATGCTACCAAACTGCTGTTGCGCAGTTTATCTCGTTGCAGAATAGATCGCATTAAATAAAAAAAAGTTTAAATTTTTTTTCACACCTTTGCTTTCACATACCACGTGTCAGCGAGAAACTTGGAAACTAACTCCGGACAGTAGGACTTAATTGTAACCTTTTCATTGGTGCTACTATTCATTTACTTGCTCTTCTGCTCCCTGACTTTTTTGAGCCCCCCTCCTCCAAAAAAGAGAGAGAGAGAGAGAGAGAACAGCAACTAAAAGTGGCAATTGAAGAAGCAGGTCTTGGACCTCTCAAAAGACATCTCTGCGAAGTTGATATAAATCACCCGAAGCGTCACTGTCATTATCAAGGGGTTTTCTTTTTTCCCCTTCCAATTTTCCAGGGGAAAAGAGCAGTCTAGTGCTCAAGAGACAGTAGCGAATTTCACAGAAGATAAACAGTAAAGCGCATGCGCAAATGATGTAATGATAAATCACAAAGTGAGGTACACATCTTCGCTTTAAATGAAATATCTGAAAGCATTTTTCTTGAGCAGCCACAGAGATGGAGATTAATAAAATATTGGGAGCATTAATCAAAACATTGGCTGCGCGATACGAAACAAACCAGGAAACTCCTGCGCAACAATTTTATGCTGAATAAATTCATATTCTTATTTTACCGATATTTCTACAAACTTACGTGAAATCATACTTGTAACAAAATAAATAAATAAATAGATTTAACTCTTCACCGAGGGTAGGGGTGAGGCTCTTTACGGTCCATCTACCCCCTGCTTTCGTTTCCCAAAGTTTTCTGATGATGGCAAATCTTTTTGTTTTCTTTTGTCGTCTTGGTATTTTCGTAACGAAATGGCGTCGAGATGGTGACTTAAATCACAGGATCACGTTTACAACCAGACTGCTGTGTTCACAAAAGAGAAACCTATCCCTTATCGTGGTGCAGACCTTTCTCGGTGTGGAGAGCGAGCAGCAAGTGCTTTTTTACGCTTGGATGACTCTTCCATTAATACAGTGGCAAAAGCCAGCAGGAATATAAAAGACAAACATTTAAACGGTCGCCAGAATAAAATATTACTCCCACTGTGCCACTCGGGAAGCTTAGTTGTGTGAGGCGTCTCATTGCTCAACCATGGCACAACAAACACCACGATGAAATCCCTTTAATCTCGCCCCACGGTTTCCATTATCAAAGCTAAGCCTTACTTTATTTCCTGCTCCTTATCTTCTTCATATCTCCATTAATGCAGACATGTGTTTTTCGTCTGCAACCGAGGAAGGCCATTCCGACTCCCTCCCTCCGTATACACTAAACGTCGTTCTGACGTCCTAGATACGCTTCCGTTGATGGACATTGTTTACAATTATCCGTGTTTACATTTTATGCCATTCATAACCGCTCCACTTGTGCAACGTGTGTCATTAAAATAAAACTTCGCTATACTGTTTGGACACCTGAATGAAAAATAAAACCGGCTTTGAATGAATATTTTATCTGTGGTTTATTTGACTCGCGCTGAATCGCGAGTGAGTGTTTGTTTGCATTAAACTGAATGACCGTATTCGAATGGTAAACAGTCGCATACATCAAGTGCTGTCGCATCAGCAGTGTTAGCGAACCCAACCAAACCTTCGGTAATTAATATCGCTGTTCATGAGGGTTGTTGATTGTTTTCTGAAACTGGGGAGTTTTTTTTTTTTTTTTTTTTTTTTTTTTTTTGAGTCAATGACTTATCACAGACAAGGACGATAGGTTTTTTGAGTGTTTTAAAAAAAAATTAATGAACTTAATTTTTTTTCTGATTTTAATTTTGATGTTTTCATCCTTTTTTTAATTTTAATTTGTTTGTATTACTGTGTACATCTTCGTTCGTTGAACAGGGGAAATATTGTGAATTTCGTGGAACTTCACAATATTGACACCAGGTGGAGCCTAGAAGGTTAGTGGTCATTTGTCTCTGATTTTGAAGATATGAGCCGATTACCAACATAAACAGCTCTCCTATAGTTTTTTTTTTTTTTTTTGTGCATTTCGTAAATTATTGATTTTCCTTCCTAATCATTATTTTCACACAATATAAAGATTAGTGTTAAACCTAAGAAGATCGATTATTCTTCAATTTTTATGTTATAGTGAATAATGATAAAATTATTTTGCAATTATGTATGTTTCAGTTTTAAACGATATTTCATTGAGCGATGAATATAAATGAGTTAGTGCATTTTTTTCGCTACCGTAAGACAATAAATTATGTATTTATCATTTTCAGTAAGAAACTTAATCATATTTCTTAATAATTACTTTAAAAAAAATAAAAATAACACTATGTGTAGCCTTCTCTGCTACAAAAATTACCCGACATTGAATTCTTCTTATACTGTTTACTTTTCTTTTCTTTTTTTTTTTTTTCCTTTTCTGTATTTTTTCCTGTAATAAATTTCTCTGATTGCGTTATCTTTACAACAACGTAAAGAGGGTCAACAAGTTGAGGTTCAAAATCACGTTCAAGTGTCCAGAACGTTAACCCAAAAGGTCCGTTTTAAAAGCGAGAGACGAATTTTATTCATCACACTAGTGAAGTAGTAGCCCATTGTGGTGTAACCTTCGTAAATGTCTGGTGCTGCCCTCTAACGTCATCAATAAGTCAACGTTTTGCTAGTATGATGAAACATTTGAGATTGACGGCCAGATGACACGGTACTTATGTGCAAGTAAACAATGACATGGACGGTGCGTCATGTTGCTAAGAGACTCCTTCAAAGAATACAGCAGAATGAAACAAAGTGAATGCCAACTCAAATGCCTCTTTCATCCCCCCCCCCACACACACAGACACACACACACGTAGTAGAATGAACCAATGTATGAATGGGCGAATTAAACAAAACCAGTACTAATCTACATTTCTGGCTGCTGTTCAAAATTCCATGTCTTTAACATTTACAGTTAATTTCTCAGCGGAGCATGGAAACATCTCATATGAAGAATATCCCCACTTTATAAGAAAATCGCAAATTCTCGTTCCATTGATTTTCTTTTAGTAACCAATTTTTAGCACTCGAAAAGTCTCTCACAGTTCAGTTTGCGAGGCAGAAATAATGCATTTCACTCATCATGTCGCGAGACATAATCACGTTCCCAGTAAATCAATAATGTTAATAAAGAGTGAGGATTTCCACAATCAAACAGCAAGGCTGTGCTTGCAACTCATCAACGATCCCATCTTTTCACCTGTTAAACCACACATTTTGGCCATTCAGCAAGACACGCGGTCCGTTCTCGAGGAGGCAAGCAAAATTAATTTGCACGCCACAGTGATTTCACTATCATCTTGCATTTCATTCATTGTTGCGTAGACAAAAATTATAAAAGCTGCTACTGTGATCACTCCAAATACTGGCCTATTTGCAGACAGAATTTGATATGAGGTTGGGACCGAATTATTGGAGACTATACCAGTTTGTTAGGAATATTTTGTAAAAGAAAAAAAAAATTTAACCTCTCTTTTGTTGTATCGATTTTGTTGGATTTTGTAAACTCTCCCAATAAGTGGAGAGTCAATCGATAGCAACTTCTTTGAATTGAAACTTATTAAGCTAACAGTTGAGATTAACGAAATCAGTATTTGCAATAATTTTGCAATTTTTTTCCTTTTAATTTTTGAAAGTACTAACCCTTGAAAAAAAATAATATTAGCATAATAAAAACTATGCAATAAAAATAATGCAAATAAAAACGGAAAAATTTATTACTAAAATATAGAGCTGAAAGACTCCAATTTAGCATAATTAAGATATTAGAATAGAAGTTATTATGGATCCATCCATATTTTATAGCTAAATTTAAAAAAAGAACTTGAAAGTTTCGCAAAATTACCAGAGCTCATGAGAATATAACCTTCGTATGCATTATTTAAAATGTCCAAAAATTTGTATAAAATATAACTGGATCTATAACAACTTCTTTTTTCTATTTTGATCATGCAAAATTGAAGTATTAACTCGATATTTTAGTAATTTATTTACGCACCTGCCTAGAGTTTACTTACGACGAATCTCTGACATAGAATTGCTACAATAATGAGAGAATTTTGCTCTCTGGGTTTCTGCCTACTTCCTGATGAAATAAACCAGTTCGAAACAACTATCAGACCAGTGAAAATTAGTTCAGTAAACACGGGAACGCGATTTTAATTTAACTTTATTATTTTTTTAATAAACAAGGTATAAAACACTTACTTCCGATAGATGTAATATTTTTCTTTTCATTGGTTTATAGTACTTTAAAAAAAAAAAATAATAACAATGAACCTTTGTGCAGCGTGAAACACTCTCTCTTCTTCCGATCACGAATCTAGGCCATGTTTCAGTCTCGGTGCAGCGTTTCATCGGTTCCGCCACTGTTTCTATGACCTTTTCGCTTATAGTTCATCATTTTCCTGGGTATTCTATCATATGTCATTCGTTCTAGTTCCTCTTTCCTGGTTCTGTATTTTTCTATGATTCCCATTATTGGTGTTTGGGTTAGTTCTTTCAGTATGTCTTCATTTTTCCTTTTTATCTAGTTTTGCATAACCTGCTGTTCTTCTCATATATTTAATTTCTCTTATCTTTTTTTGTGACTATTGCTGGTCTTAATGTATTATTTATTATCCATGCTTCACTGCCATGTATTAATGTTGGTTTTGGTAAAATACAGTAGTCTACATTCTTAGTTCGTTTCTTTCTTCTTCTTCTTCTTCTTTTTTTTTTTTTTTGTGACTATTGCTGGTTTTAATGTATTGTTTATTATTCCATTTACTTTGGAGAATTTGTTGATTTTGTTAAAAATGTCTAAATCATTCATTGTTGTAACTTAATTTATAGCCCAAACAATTAAAATTCTTTACTGGTACGATTATTTTATTCTATTACCGTTTTACTAATAGACAACAATCACCTTGGCACGTCCATAAAAGAAAGGAGTTTATCGTTTTGTTGTACTGTTGAATAAAAGAGGGTTGGTACATTTTTTTTTGTTGTTGTTTTTGTAAATAAACGTGATGCTAATTAATTGTTGATTTTTTCGTCGATAAGATGTTTAATCACTGCAATTACGCCTTAATTAAACAACAAAATAACACCTTCTAATACATTTTCACTGCACACTTTATTTATGGATAAAACGCCTAAATATTTTACGGCAGAACTACGGAAACTATTTTCTTGTGTTGGTATTTTCGACGATGGCGCACTCAGGATTTAATCTGGGTGGTGGTGGTGGTGGGGGGGGGGGGTTGAGTAGACGATTTGAGAATACACACTGTGCATTGCATACGACCTATGGCTGAGCGTCTGCAGTGATCACCAATACATGATACCCGTGATCTCCTCTGGCCCGGGCAAACGAAGTAGCGCTCGGTCCGCCCCAGCACTACTTCGTTCGCCTTGTATTCACGGCGGCCGTGATTCCCGAGAGCTATAGGGTGATTCTCGAGAGCTATAGGGTATTTCCACCTTATGTGACCGCTAATTCATAAGTAGTGCAGAAATAGAAGACACGACACAACATTAATAAACATTAATTTTACTTAGGAAAAGATTTTTGGAAAATTTTATAGTGTTTTTTTTTCCTTTTTTTTCTTTTTTGGTGGAAGGGCCCCTTGCTCCCCTGGATGCGCCACTGATTATCGATGTATTCCAGAATCGATGGATTCTGGCTGTAGCTGGACAACTTTCATTGCAATTTACTTTCAGGACCCTTATGAAAATTTGACTATCGTTCTGTTTTTGTTTCAATCGGGGGCTACTTTAAAAAGGCTAGTACAATTTGAATGGTATTTAATACAATAACACACACACACACACACACACACACACACACACACACACACACACACACACACACACACACACACACACACACACACACAAAAACATTAAGGCCTAATTTAATCGAGAACAATAAACAAACGAAAAACAATTTTTCTGTAGGCAAACTTCCTCAAGAAAGATTAGAGTGAACATGATGTCACCTGGCAACACCTTCCAATGCACTTTGAGCCCCTCAGAGTTGAATCTACGTAGTTATTTTAACACTTTAAGCAACATTACCTGTTCGTCTAATCTCTGAAAGTGGCATTGGTGTGTTATATGCTTTCTAACTTGCATCACCACTATTTAGATATATGGGGAAAAAACTCAATTAATTTTAATTAAGACTTTGAGCCCCTTACTTTGAAACGTGCGTGAAACAATTAAATCTCCCCTGAGCACCGAGGAGGGTAAACCCATGCAAAAGTCGCGGTCTTGTTGCGGGGTTTACTCCATTCTGAGCACTCGTAATCAATCTCTGCCAGGAATTCCCTCTCGAGGGTGGCAATTAAATTGTTCTTTAATCTGATAGGTTGAAAGGAAACGTGCGAACCGGCAACCCGTGGTTGCAAATGGATAGAGCAATACTCGTTGATGAACATTAGATTAGGTTTTTGGTGGAAATCGCGAATTCATTTAACTAATGGTTTTGACTAGCCGTATGCTCCCTTTAAGACAATGTTATTCAATGTCTAAGGAGGTTTTGATGTTCTGCCTGGGGTGTATGGGTGTTTTGTATTTTTATTTTTTCATTCTTCTCTCAGTGGGGATGATGGCAGTCGGTTTTAAACTCATTTATCACACGGAGGAATGGCACTGTTTGAATACGCCACTTCCCATACTGAATAAAATTAGAATTGATAACGTGCTTTGTGGTCTCCTGTACGAAATGGCTCCAACTTTCTAAGTTGCGGCTGCTCTGTTGAAAAGAGTGCAAAATACCATTAAATGTTTCAAATGGAACCCGTTAACAATGCCTCATCATAAAATAGAATTTCCTTCAACACGCCAACAATGAACCCTCGACAACAATGAACTCTTAACAACAATGAAACTGCTGAGTTTGTTATTCTATAATGATAACAGATTACACTTTAAGTAGATTATTGTTGGTCAGAAGAGTAAAAGTACAGAAAAAAGTAGGTCGTTTTGTATTTCTTCATTGGAATATGTTTCGAGAAAGTCAATTTGGGGTGGTTCGGAGCATCTTTTCCTTATTGTCCGAGTAGCAAAAAATAAATAAAAATACAAGCTATCTTTGTCGATTGCTTACGAAACTTATCTTTATAACTACAGATTCTTGTATATCAAGTACTAACCTAATCTGCTTTCTGAAAGCAGTTCTGATTTATCAGCGCAATACGGGTAATCACATCATACTCATCGGAAATCGAGGTCACCAAGGGACCTTGTCTGATAAGGAATTATCCTATTTTATTGTCGTATTCGTGTAATTTTCCTTCGTAATGTTACATTTTCGGTGTAGATAAAGTTCTTATGTTTAACTACTCCCGTGATACATTCACTAACAGCCACCGCTGCAATAAGCGGATATCAAAGTACCGTTTTTTTTTTTTTTTCCCTTAAGATATTTTTCTTATTTCCAAAGACATTAATTTTGTCCCGCATTTCTTTTATCATGCTGTTTCCAACTAACGGTTTAATATATACTATTCTACCATTAAAATTTCTGGCAGAACGGATCAATAAAACAATTAAAAATTATAATTAAATCGAAATTGACAAAGTTTCTGTGTTTATTTTTATATATATCATCCAGTTTGTGCATTGGTCATGCATAAAAATCCTCAACTGAGAATTAAAAGTAAATTAATAGAATCATTATGAATAAAGCTTTGCTTTATGAATTCAAATAAAAGTACATGCAGTAAATACATTATTAAAGTTCCTTTGGCACTTGTGTTCTTTTTTTTTCTTTGTTGATTTATTAAAAAAAAAAAAAAAACTCATCCAAATGATATAAATAGCTACCGTATGTTTCACGCGAACAATTAGGTGATCTTGATAAAATTATTGAAATTATAGTTTTATAGATCATATTGATTAACTGGTGGATGCAATTTAACTTTATTTATTCATAAATAAATATTTCAGAACATAGACCACTCTTTAAAATATTCGAGTATTTCATCAAAATCAGTAGAGTGGTCTTTGTCCTGATATCATGGGGATAATAAGGGCGTTTTAATTAAAGGGGGGGGGGATAATCTCATACGGAGATAGAGGAGTTCTTGTTTTCTCGGAATCGCAGGTTTTTCATGCAATCAGTATAACATACTCGTAAAGTAAAGCAGCCAAAAAACGAAACTTAACAATGTTAAACGCTCTCCTTAAAGCATTAGTTAGTTTGGCAAAATTTAATTAACCTTCTCACCACTCATACTCGCTTGTTTTTACCTCCAAGACTTCCTGCTTCCAAAATTTCTCCGAAGACTTCCTCATTAACACTTTTAATGTTGCAAAATGAAAATATTTTTTTTCTTCGAATTACATGCGTTTCTTTCCAACATTCGTTTAATATAAAAATAATCTGAAATCGTTTTTAAAGTATTCCTGCATTTCTACTTTTGTTATCAACAATTCAAAATTATCTAAGTGGTTTTAAATCTCACTGAACATACAGTTCGACTGAATTTAAGTATTTGTTAAATTATATTGTTGATGTTGCCTGCGAAAACCGATATAATAAACACCAAAAATAAAATAAATACAGTAAAAAAAAATTTAAATAAAAACATCTTCTGTTTATCCTCTTTTGTCTATGGACGAATGAATAAAACTAGACAGCGTAATAATAAATCCACGGCTGTAGAACACAAAAGAAATAATGGCAGTGAAATGTAAAGAAATATATATGTGAAGACAGCGGGCGGGCGGGGGGGGGGAGGTTTGTCAGACTGAAGAGAAATTCAATTTCATTATTTGCAGTAAATATGTGAAACCTTAGCGTTCGACTTTTTTTCCCTTGGAAACTAATCATTTGAAATCAGTTTTTAACCAATATTTTTCCCCCTTCCAATGTTTATTAAGGCTAACCAACATCGTTCGGTATATTTAAGGAGAAGGCAGGGATAAGTCGGCGTCATTCTGATAGGGAAGAATAAGCTGCATGCGGATAGAAAGAGGATTACAAATTCGCTGAGACGATTGTAAGTTGGATTTCGATGGCGCGAGAGGATTTTATGTCAGAAGACATCACTTGGGAAAAAGAAAGTTAGTTGTCAATGTAGTAAGGCAACACCGGAGTGGATAATCCAACTACAGAATTTTACTTTAAATCAGGATTTGGCTGATGGATCAGCACGAGCTGGAAATAATCCTCCCTGTATGTTTCGTTTCGTTTAATGAAAAAAAAAAAATTGTTCACATATTTAATCGATAAAATGCAAGTATAATTAGTTATTTTGGTGGATATAAATGTACCACCTAAGAGACTATAACTCTGCTTATTTGGGTGATTGAAATGGCGTGAAAAAGCACCACAGGATTCTTGGTTTATCTGGTACACATTAAGTAACAGATAAACCAAGAATCAGATAATCCGGGTTTCCGGATTATCTGATTCTTGGTTTATCTGGTACTTAATGTGTACAGATTTCAACCCTTTCATTGGTGAAATTGTCACAATAAAATAATGAACCAAATTCTATAGAGACCCAGGTAGTTATTGTTATCAGGTAGCAATTAAATACTTAATCTCCATAGTTAGTGATCGTGTTGTCACATTAATGCGAGAAGCCAAAATAAAACTAAAAGAATCAGTACCGAAATCAACAATCCATGTCCTTCCACTTTTAACAATGCTGGCTTACCGATTGAGATTCATAGGCAATAATGTATTGCTTTAATTCATGACGTCATGCTAACACATTGTTAAGAGTTCATACATGTATAGGAAGCAAAAAAGTACCAAATAAACATATGCGCAGTTTTCAAATAGTGGAAAATGGATTCTCTCCTTGGACCCTTTTATTTTAGATACTCAGATATGGAGTATATATGCTCACACGCATGGCATAAATGTTATAAGTTCTAAAACCTGTCGTGTGTGGGTAGATTTAAAAAAAAAAAAGTGCACCCTGTGGTATTCGGGATATATACAAAAGGCACGAACAAATTTGACATTTAATAAATTTATTGGGAATATCTTTTAATCAGCTTTTGTAGCACCAGGTGTCGCTCGTTGACCTACACGCAACTTACGGAGTGAACTACTTTAAATTATATATGTATTAATAAGAGCGAGGAAATTGCCCTAATTGTCATTCACGTGGGAAATTCGAGATAACGAGTCGTCTACTCGTTCAACGACCTCCTTTAAATCATCCAAGACATTATTCGTGGACATTATCAAGCTGTTAGTTACTGTCATATCATCAACCTTTCTTTCCCAGAACTATTTCTTCCTATAAGTTCTGACAAGTGGTGACAGGTGCCTCCCCCTCTAACATGACATTTACAGACCTACTTGCGAGCAGCACACTTCCACATGAAATACGGAGAGACATTAATCTTTCTCGACTCAACAAGGTAGTGAAAACAAGAAGAGCACATCACATCTAAACGTAATGCTATTTGTCTTCTTTTTTTTTTTTTTTTTTTTTTTTTTGCCGCTCATGTGTGCTTAGCTTTAAATTATAGATTGGTTTGTCATCACTCCCGAGCGACAGAATTTTCTGATAAAAAAAATAAAAATCAACCCCATCGGTCATTTTCTAAAATGTAGATTCTCCACAAGTTTATGTGAATTAAAATTGACACTTGGCAAAAAGTAATGCCATAAACTGATGCTTATCTATCAAGGTAATCTCTTTGCGTTGGTCATCGCCTTTCATTTAGGTAATGCGTTGACCAGCACAATGGGAACACCTAAACATCTCCGGTAGATCCGCAGAATGTAATTCCATGCTCTGCACGAAGAACCTAAGTTGGACGTGATCATCGATAGTCCTCATTACGTGATCATTTTTAAAGCGGTTTTAGTGCAAGGTGAAGCATTTAGCTGCCATCTGCTCTTCCATTAGCGAGGGAGGACCTTCCAAATATCAAGAATGGTTTAAAAGTAAAAGTCAGATGCAACTAGTGCTGCCTATTACAATAAAAGGTCGTTATCTATTATGAACAATAGTGATTTCAATATTTTTGCTAAAACGAATTGTTTTGGTCATTTTTTTTAAATCTAGTAAATATGTCTGTTTTTTGTGTCCCAGCCCCTATTAAATTATTTTTTTCAAAATAAGTCAAATCATAGTAATGAAGTCACGAAACTGGTCCTTCTGAGCTAACACCATTTCCATTGGCAACAAAGTAGTGATTTACACATTTACGTTTTATTTTTTTTTCCGCTTGCAAATATAATAATAATAATAATAAAGTGTTGTAAGTGAATTCAAATGGTCACACACGTGTAGGGTTAAACCATTCATGTGGTTGAGGACATCCAAAGCGGCAGTTTGTTTATCGATAATCAGTGCTCATATGCGCTACTGCAGTGAGATGGCGTGCAGAAGTCAATAAATTCAAGCTTGTTCATTTCTGACTCTTTATATTTTTACTCTTTGTATTTGTTCATCCTGCGCTACCAAATTAAAGTTCAATAGTAATTCCCTATAAGGGATTGATTTTCTATTCTTCCTGTTAATTGTGAATTTGGTTATAATGGACGTTTACCGTATATCCTATCAATAAAATATCGTTTGGAAGTCTTCGCATCATCAGACTGAGAGACTGTAAGTTGTAAATCGAGTCTCAGAAACTCACTCTGTGAACCATTCTGTTGATCTTTCGGGGAAACAAGTGATTGCTGTTAAAAAACGCAAAGGCGAATATCACTGTTGGTCTTTGAGGAAGATGTGATTACTACCAATAAGCCATCTTTATTCAGTACTTACTATCCTCGTTATTCTCCCAGATTTAACTTTTCCCTGAAGGCATTTTGTATTACTGATTGGAAGTTTGACTAATTAAAACCAGGTGACAATTTCCTTTTCATATTAAAAATATATTTTTGTTAATTATCTCCTTAATGTTCCTTTTAGGAAACAGAATTTTTTTTGTTATCAAACACAACTTAGCCTTTAAAATGCTAACGACTATCTTCAGGTGAAAGCAGAATAATTTGCGTAATTCTGTAGGAGATGTTTTTGTATCTAGCAGATAATTAGTTAATTATGAAATAACGAAGGCAAACTTTAATGAGCTATTCTGTTCCATTAACAGGGGGTTAGCTTTGTCACGAGTGATGTGGACAACTGGAATTCTAATATGACTGGTTACCGTGGTTGGTTGCCGCGAGCTCCTTGTAAAGACGAGAGATTTGTAAAAACTTGCACACGCAATTTTAAAGATCTACTTGTTTTGCCAGTAAATGTTGCTTCAATTTAGAGTAATGTTCGCAAAGAATGTTATTTGTAGTGTGCGTAAATGAAATCACGAAACTGAATGCAAATAAGGTGTGCCGCTAATTAACGCATTTAATATTATGACATAAAGTAGGAATTTGTTACTAATTCTTCAGTAAACGTTGTAATAATTGTATGGAAACCATTTTGCAATGCGTCAGAATAACAATTTGATTACATAGTCCTTATTTATTGAGAAAAACGAAAGTTGTAAGGCAGGTAAATCCAGACTAAACCACTATCTATTTTACTGAAATAGTTTTTTTGTAATTTTATTAAAATTACTCCTGGAAATATATTTTTATTCTTAATTTAAATTTTGATTTTAGATTACTTTTAAATTTAAATGTTAGATTCAAAGAGATTTATACACCAATCAAAAAATGATATACATTTATTACATAAATAACATTAGAAAGAAACGAAAAATTGTAGGGAATGGCTAAGGTAGAAGAATCGACCGTGAGATGCGGTAATTGCCATCCATTACCCTTGGAGGGTAATGGATGGCAATGCTGTAGCCAATGAAGGTTCTAACTGAGGCTCGGCTATTGCTGTTACCCTCCTGGCATGATCAGAGCTTTAATAACTCAATAACACCTTATCCCTACACTGTCTTCTACAGATAACGGGGAAGATGAAAAGCATTCTTGCTTCGCCCCTTTAAGCCAGTCCTTATAAGGACGAAAAATTGTAGTTAATTGCAGATGTATGCTATGAACTATGTATTATTGCACTCGAAGTTTATTTAAAAAAGTGTGGTATGCGTATTTCCAGGAGCATACGAATGGTATTAAAGAAATACAAGGGTCTTTTTAATATATTATTTGAATTGTCTTTACATTTTTATTGCAGATTTGTTGAAGTCTATACTATTAGTAAATTTATCCACAACTAAAAATCTAATAGAAATTTTAAACAAAATGTATTTCCTGGTATGTATCGAATGACTTCAGTTAGGGACCCATCTCGCTGACGGCCGCTTTTCAACCGCGTAGTTCAAAGTGTTTGCATTAAAAGTGTAAATTCTAATAGCTCGAACGCCTTCTGAACTCTCCGCTAAATTTTGGGATGATTCGTATCTTAAATTGTAATTGTCTTCGGCGAGCGTTTCATCACCGATGCGTGCATCTACCATCCATTTTGTTGTGTTTGTGCCACAGCAGGCTTCTTGACTTGGAAACTTTCCCCACCTCCCCCCTCAACGGCTAAAAATAACACATAGAAATGGATTTCACAGGAATTTAATTCATCGAAGTAAACTTTTTTTAAAATTAGTATTATTATTATTGATTATAAAATTGTCATCGCCATTGGTCCTTGATATGATTGTGTGTGCGTGCGCGCGATTTATTTATTTAATTTCAATTGTAGCGATCATGTTTATTGGGATGGTTTACATATCTGTCTGTGTTATGATTTTTTTCTAATATTTACTTCTTTTTTTATTGGAATTTTTTTTTTTTTTTTTTTGGTCATAATGCCACGTTCTCAGTGTCAATATTCAGAGTATTTTAGTACGAATTTTCAAATTTTTAGAGAAAAAAAAAGTTACATTAACATCCCATAACGTAAGGTGTCATATTTATTTTTTTTTGCAGTATACTCTGCACTGTTGATTGCTTGAGGGGGGGTAGGTCAATAAATAAGAACAAAAGGTGGCAAGCGGTGACTGAATCCCGCTGTTGCATGAGGTGTGAATGTTTGCGAACGTCTTTTAGGTGCAGATGATTTTCATCATAAAATGTGAGACCACCCCTTTCTTAACTAGAGGTTTGAAAAGGTACTGCTTAGAATCTAGGATAGGATTCCGAATATCTAATCTCCAAGCATGCAATGATAATTAACGTATTTTATGTTAGAACTTTTATTAGGTAAAGTTTCCATTTAAAATAATAATAATAATAATAATAATAATAATAATAATAATAATAATAATAATAATAAATACAGATACTGTACACCCACAGATTCGAGACCCTTCGACACTTTTGCGCATGTCAACAGAAGGAGAATCCATTCCGATAATAGGGTCCGTATTGTGGGATGAGTTATTTATTATTACACGTCGGAAAATTAAGTTTTCTAATATGAACATTGTAGTTTTTAAAGTGATAACTATTTTGCTGGTATAACAGTTGGAAAATTATAAAGCACGTGATTTCTCGTTTTAGGTACCAATTCGTACATCGCTTTATTTCTTTCTCCCCTTCAGCATGAATTGACTCTTCGTCCAGCCCTGGTTCAATGAACTGTGGGCGTACAATATCCATATTTAAATATTAGATGGAAAATTATACATCAGAATAATTATAAAGTAATTATACAAATTTAATTTTAAAAAATAAAATAAAAAGCCCTTGGCTCACTTACTTTACTAATGTGGGAACCACAAAAAAAAAAAAAAAAAGAAAGAAAGAAAGAAAAAAAAAGTGGCGTTACGACTGTAATCGCGATGTCCTCTGAATATATTGAATTTCTTTTTGTAAACTGACTGTTCAATGTATAATTTAGAGACAAAGACACACACACACACCACTTCTGAGGAACACAAGCCCAATCGAATCCTTATATCGGATATGAAAACAGCCACACTGTCTTTCTATCCCAGATTCTAGTATAATTCTTATCGAAATGGAGAATAATTTTAAGGAAAAATTGTATAGAAAAAAATTTAAAACATCCCTTTAATTCATTAACTTCGTAATCATGAGTTCATTGACATTAGAAAGTCATTTGTTAGTTTGGTTATGGGAATCATAAAAAAAAAAAAAAAAAAAAAAATCAGCTAACGCCTTTTAATTCCCGTATACGGGAGTAGGCGAGGCCATTTAGCCCTATCTAACTTTTGGAGACTGAGTGGGCAGTTCAATCCCCACTGGTACCCAATCAGAGACAGATGGCCCAAGGCTATCACTAATTAAGCGGTACGCAGTGAAGAGAGACGGCTCAAATGTGCCGCCATCTCGTGGTCCCTAACCCTAACACAATATATTTAATGTCTGAAATAATGTGGGTTCTACGGTCGATTTTCTTGAGTTTACAGGACGAAAAACCCGAGTTTCCGGGAGGAAAAACCTGCTTGCCCGTGCCAGAGATCGACTAACTCGGGAACCGGTTGAAAAAAGGCTTAGAAAACTTTCCTCTAGTCGCCGACTAGACTCGAAACCAAGTCTTCCTTCGTGCGGCCAAGCGCGGCGGTGTGCAAACGCCACATCCGCTGAGCTACACAGGCTCCATATGGGAATCATTAAGGCCAAAATTCGATTTGTTGTAACTCCGGTTCCAGATTGAATTTTATTGATTTGCCACTTTTATTCAAGGGAAATATTCAGTCGAAGCGTCTACAAAATTTAAAACGCCAAATCCGATGTAGCAAAAAAATAAAAATAAAATAAAATAATTAATTAATTAAAATAATAATAAATAAATCATTATTCTTTTCTCTTCCCCCCCCCCCCCTTAAAATCAAGCCCTCTCCAACTCTGTAAGTTTAACAAGTGCTAAATACGGTAAACTTCGACGACAAAAGATTTTAAAAAAGTGAGGCGTAGGACTTAGTCAGTAAGGTAACTGACTGATTAAAAAAAAAAAAAAAACTGAGAAGAAAAAGAAAGAATATGGGAAAAGAAACTTCCATGCCGGAGCACTAAAGCCTAGTAATGATGCCTGACTAATATGCATCCCTGATAGGCACAGAAGTGTCACTCCACACCATCTTAATTGCCCAATAAACCGTCATAGATACCAGACGCATTCGGTGCAACGAGACTCTCATTAAGTACAAATTAGAATGTCAAAATGGCTCCCGCTATTGAAATACCTTCTTAATGTAACAACGTGTCCCTAACACCCTGACTCATCTCTGGGGATCGTTAACTGTTCTCCATTGTCGATGAACATCATTAGAGAAAACAACAAAATACTGGTCCGGGAAACGAACCTCCATCCAGAACATGAATGGAAGGTCTCCCTTTCTGAATCTCCATATATTCTTTCACAAAAGGTTCTTCCTAATTAGGCGCAACCCCCTACGGTCGGGTATTGTTCATTCAGAGTATCCCCGTCTCAGAGTGTTTCATGCAGATGGCAGTGAAGCCGATTTTTTTCTTCTCCTCTCAGAGAGCACGCAAATAAAACAGACGCATTTAAAGTAAAAGGTAACTATAATTAGAGACACCGACGCTACGAATGGAAGCTACCAAAAGTCTGTTTTTTTTTTTTCTTTGCAAATCGGGAAAGGTATGTTTTAATTTTGCATTTTTTTTTTTTTTTCAATCAACTCGTTTGCTAAAAGCTTCCGTAGAATGGTCCAACAAACCATTAATGACAACAATGAAACGGCAGAGCGTCTTTCACTTACAGTTGCATTTCCGTTCTTTGAAGAAAAAGTTCGTAGTCAAGTCTTTAAGAATCGAGTAAGATTAAAAAACTAAGGACATTAATGACAAGTTTATTAACAAAGAAAATACAAGAAGAGTCCTAAAAAAACAGAATTCATAACATGAAAATAATGGATTCTCCAGTAATTTGGTGATAATGAATGTGATTAATCCCCTGTAAGAATCATTTCCTGCAGAGCACTCTTATAATTGTTAATGCTATAAAATATAAAAAATTCTGCTTATAATTGTAAATAAAATTTACAGTTTTTTTTTTCCTTTAAAGACCAGGCAATAGTGAAATTGAGCCTCCATAGCTCAGTTGGTATAGACGAAGCCCTTTGGTCGGAAAGACCTGGGTTCGATTCCCGTCCATGACATGAAGAACCTTTATCTCGTCTCTTTCGACTAAAGGTGAGTTAGCCGGTCTCATAGGAGGTAAAGGATTTTTTTCATCCGGAAACTCGGGTTTTTCGTCCCTCAGAACAGACAAACTGGCTCCGTGAACACACACACAGCTTTACAATCATATGATACGATATATACAGGGTGTTCGGGATAAATTTGACAGTTTCGTAAGGAAAAAGAAAATCTTCTTTGTATCTATTAAATTTAATGAATTGACAAAAAAACATTACAGGCAGAGTTAATTACAATACTATCAACAAGATTTACTCAAAATAACCACCATTAGCATCGATCACAGCTTCAATTCTGCTTCGGAACCTCGAACAAGCTGATGCTACAGTCTCCCTGGGAAGGGCCGCAAAAACTGTTTTAATTTTATCCATTAACTGGGCTTTTGTATTACTGGAAGTGCGATTGGTGTCTTTTTCAACTGCGCCCCATACAAAATAATCCATGGGGTTAAGGTCTGGGGAGTTTGGAGGCCAAACATTTGGACTGGTGAAGTCGTAGAAATTTTCAGACAACCATTTTTGACTTTTCCCAGAGGTGTGGCAAGGGGCCGAATCCTGCTGCCATACATACGGCCTACCATTGGCTACCCTTGTTATCCAGGGCTTGACTACAGTTAGCAACTCCACGAACAAAGCCCGAATTCCAATGCCAGGGTTCTTCAACACCTGTTCCTGCAGATTTGCGAGGAATTCTGCTGTACGAACGCAATCAGATCGTCTGCTAGGGATCTTTCTTCTTGCTACATCCTCGTAGTCACCATTGCAAGTCTCTAGTTCATGCCTGATTGTTTTTACTGTATTCAGGGAGCATTGGGCAGCAGTCGTAATATCCTTATTTTGATGGCGGGCACGAATCATCATGATACAAGTTATTCTCTTCCATGATTCAGGTGGGTTCCAGCTATCCATCCTTTCTGACATCTTGTATATGAATGAAGAAGGGTCCAAACTTTTAAATGAAGAGAAGTGTGTGTTAATACATGTAACTTACGGAAAAATATAATTAATTATAAATATGTCAAATTTATCCCGAACACCCTGTATATACACACTAAAATCCCTCTTAGGAGGGCTCGACCCGCACCAGCAAAGAGACGGTGGAGAAAGGGGGGGGGGGGAATTCATACGAATAAATAAATAAAAGAGTGAAATTAATGAAATCTTTTCCTTTTCATAATCAAACTTCCAATTTGATTATGAAATATTTAAACATTTCTTATATATTCACAAGAAGTCGCAATAAAGGCACGTGCTTCTATCTCCAAGTCAAGGGTGCAAGAATATTTTTTAAAAGCTCGAAACTGAAACTGAGTTAACCAGTCTCGGGTGGATGTGGATGTTTATCTTCCCGAAAGCGCGGGATGAAAAACTCGAAAACAGACAATGATTATGCGTAATGTCTATCTACTTGGTTTAGATTTAATTAGGTAACATGACAGGAAGTTTTATTTCTTACATTGCAGATTTTGAGTAGCAGTAGTTCTCTAAAGATTCGTCATGTAAAATTCTCCTTATATAATTTATCTTCTCAATTTTCCTTATCTTATTTTTGTCTTGTGCTTCCACTTGAAACTTACATTTCTTACTTTTTTTTCCTTCTTACTATTCGTCCCTTCCCACAACCAACGAGTTTAAAAGTTAATAGCATTTTCAAACAATGACGACGAGGCACCGATTCGGATGGAAAGAGTGTGGCAGTTCAGATATAGTGCGATATAATCCTCCGGAGAACGCGATATATGTCTGCTACGTCATCACTTTTGCAACGTATCCAAGTTCCTGCGATTGCAACCGAAGTGTGCTAAATCCCCTCCAGAGAGTGCTAGTATCACTACCACTAACATAACGTTAAGTTAATTCAACTCTCTAGCGGTTTACAAGGCGATGCGAGTCAGAATTTCTTTAATAATAATAATAGTTCCCTGTTCGCAACAATACAACAATATCCGTTTCAGTAAAGTAAAGTAAAAAAAAAAAAAAATCTCGTGCGTTCACCCGCGTGATTTATCTTTCAGACATGCACACGCGCTTCTATTGTTTTTACCACGCAATCACGTGTCTTTAACGTACAATACTGACAGATATCTGTTTTGGTTGTTTTTTTTATTAAAAAAATCTTTTTGTCGTTGGCCCACGTGCCATTTCATATCACCATGTGTGTGGTCTTGTCGACAAGCTTCCTGAACTTCTGTTCAATCCATTTATCACAGCTTTTGCTGACATTGCATCTTTTCACATTGGAACACCGGGGCGTTATTTAACGACCTCGTGCTAATATTCGGGTATTACTAATGCGAACAATCTGTTTGTCTGCCAAACGTCTCCCGGTAGAAGTCATGAGCCAGCAGTTCTAAATTATGCAACATGACCGAAACGAACTTCACTATTAAGTATTATTACACTTATCAACATTTCTTTAATAATGCGGTTTTTATCGTAATTAATTAAAATTGCTGTGTGAGTTTAATTAATGCATTTTAACACTAATCATTCTTGTATAATCAATACAACCCTGAATGGATAATTTTTATTTTAATGCATATTACTCATTTGTGTCGGCGAGTTAGATCGCAGCTTCCACTAATTTACCACTTTTTTTAATAAACGGGCGGGAACGTTAAAACGTACGAATTAGTTAATCCTATTTGGCTTTAATTAAGACTCTTATTAAAGGGTAACTTTTTTTTTTCTCCCTTAAGGATGGATTCGAAAATGGCCGTGGTATTATCCATATGCTTACCTCTAAACGTACTATAATGTGTTCGGGAAATGAAAAAGCTTAGCAATAAAAATGACGGATGGAGTTCTCTTTTTTTGCTACACGCAGGAGGAAGATTTCGAAGAGGGCTTTTGGCAGGTGATTTTTTATGAGGTGAAGGGGAGTGGACGACTAATAAGGAAAGATCTCCATACAGAAAGGAATTCAGCACGTTGCCTGTACGGGAAAAAAAAGTGAAAAAAAATGTTACTGTTTCTTTATAATCGCTTTTTTTTTTTTTTTTAAAGATGAAGTCCTTGAGAATGTTTTTCCCTCCTCCCTGTTTTTATTTACGGTTACGGGATCAAATTTAAGTTTTAAGGCATCCGTAAGCACATTTTTTGGTATATCTTTTTTCCCCTAGTTACAAATATAATAATTAATTATACATTATTTAAGGCAGAATATTAAGCAATTGTGTAATACCCCCTTAATACTTTATATAATTAATCCGAATCCTGGCGCTTTGCTAATTCTGCATGGAAAGGAGGTCGCGACACTACCATTTTTTTTAGCAGACTTCACCCCCAAAATGCTAGTACAGGAGTGACTATATGGCATCCGTGTGACAAAATAATAATGCTTTAAATGAAAACGATATTTCACACCCAAAGTTGCTTATGCAGAAGACTTGTGATCTTCTGGGAGAAGCCTCCTTAACTCAGTTGCTATAGATAAGACCTAGGTTCGAATCCCGTTTGTAACGTGAGGAACCTTTATCAGGTGTTTTCATTCGAATGGTGAGTTAGTCGGTGTCATGCAGTGGTGGGTTTCTCCCGGAAATTTTTTTTTTTTTTTTTAGAACAAGTAAACCGGTCCCCGTAAACATATAGATGTATAAGCATAAAAACTTGCCTTTGAGGCATGCAGAGGAGTGACATGCTGGCTGTATTAATTCATGGTGACTCCTCATCAGGAGACTACCTGTTCTAAGAGACGGATGAGTTAAGAAGAAGAAATAACACAGCAGCTGATTATATCAGTTGATGACGTTGTGATCAGAACTTTACTATTCCGTCAAGTATGTTTGATTAAAAGCTTTAAAAATAATAACAAATATAGGGTAATTAGTTCTATATGCAGTGAAGTATATCTCACCGAGATTCTTCATATATGAGACAGACAAAAAAAAAAGCTTTTAGCTGAAGAGAAGTTGATTTGGTTGGGTCTCATGCAAAGTTGGCAAGTCCCCTCCCCCCCAAGAAAATTTACTTTGGATTGTAAAATTCACTTCGCTTTTGTCACTCCTTGGAACGAGGCAGTTTACATGGCCGTTAGCTTCATGTCTCGATAAATAAAAGAGGTTTGTGTGTTTGACAAATAAGACAAATGGTGACGCATTACTTCCATGTCTACAGACATTTCTACTTTCGTTGCAAAGCAATCAGCGTATGTTTCATCGACAATGCGCAAAGTATTGTAGCCCAGTGGTAAGATGCATTCTATTACTTTCGAACATTGCGTATTCGACTCGAGAGAGAGAGAGAGAGAGAGAGAGAGAGGGAGAGAACGAAATAAGCGACTAATGAACAATGTACGAGAAAAGATTAGTTGCTCATAATACTCGTAATGAACGTGTCTGCGTGGTTAGCTTAGTGGCTTTGCGCTTCGCAACCATATGCCAGGGGGAAGGAGTGTCCAAGATCCGATTCCCGTTGAAGACGTTGGGATCGTCCTCAGGCATAGCCAAGTTAGCCGGTCTTGGGCGCGGGCAGTAAGGTTTTTTTCGGCCAGTTTATCTGGTGTTTTTCATCCCGCAAGTAGGCAAACCGGCCCCGTGAACATACTCCTCTACAGCCAAAAATAAATCCCCCCCCCCAGCAGCAGACAAGGCGACAGGTCTGTTGGGTGGTACTAACTAAAAGTTGGGAGTAGTACTAACCAAGTAACACGCGGATCCTGCATAGGAAGCGGGAATAACGCGTAGTGAAAGAAGAATACTCGTAATGAACGTGTGTTTATTACACACACGCTATGACGATGTGTTATTGTTGTATGTATATATTGTTGGATACGTCATTGTTGTATGTATATATTGTTGGATACGTCATTGTTGTATGTATTACACACATACAACAATGATGTATCAAAAATTAAACACCGCAGCTTCAGGTTAACGGTAAAAAGTACAGTGCTAATATATAAAGTTACTGTGCATTCCCTGGTGGGTATAAAATGTTTAATAAAGTAAAGTTTTAAGAAAATATGCATATGTTATTATAACTGCTATTATCTTTTCAATCTCTCTCTTATTACTACAACGCCTGGCTTTCTATTCAGACAACAACAACAACAACACGATCCACTAGCTGCAAAAATACTTCATTCAGCTTATTGGGGGAGGGGGGGGGAGGAATCCACATTTACAGTTAAGCTTGAAACGTTGTTTTGTAAAATAGTTGATGCTTATAAACTACCCATGTCGACGAAAGTTTTTTTTTGCATACCGATTTCCCATTTCAATGATAAGTAATGAAATCTTTACTGAGAATATTTATTTTTATAAAGTATTTCCCAATAGACGCAATCAGCGTTTCATTCACGACTCTGCCTGGAACTGCACAGCGCGAACCACTCGCGTAAGGAGAGCGGTGCCAAGTTTAACTTCTTGGCAGTGATGAATGTGTATTACTGAGATTGCGTTGCACATCATGCTTCCTAGTTTGATCGCTCTTTGTCGCTGTAAACAACCTAAAAATATGTACACCTACTTGGCATATAAACACGTCATGCGGTGAAGCTCTTCTCTTAGCTGTCCTTGGCACACTTCTCTGTCATGGAAGGTGTGTTTTAGGAGACAGCTGACCCCTTCCTCTGCCACCAAATCTTTCCTATGAGATTCTCTGTTATCCTCATCGTCTCTCAACTTTTGTCCTAACTTGAATCTACATCAGATTTTGAAATGCATTATGCGTAGCGACATCGCCGTATTAGAGACAAGAGGGCATAACTAACAACCTTGTTCTCCCGTGAACTGTATACACAATTAGCCACGAGTTATCTCTGTGCATAGTGCATCGTGGTTTTAATTGAACTGCGTGTCCAGAGATCATCTAAAAGTCAAAGGTCACAGAGAGAACAACGGAATGCGTGTCATCGTTATCTCCTGGTTGGTGCTGTAAATACAACGAGAAAGGTCGGGGCTGTGAGATATTTCCACTGAGTTTGCAAAGCCAGATAAGTTTCGAACGCTGTTGGGAAAGAGACCAACATGACTAACACTTCGAACTAAAACTAGTTATTTAAATTGAATTTTTTTGAAAAGCAGCACGAGATAACATTATATTATATTAATTAATATTTTATATATTATATTATATTAATATTATATTAATTAATATTAAATTAATGAGAACCCTACTTGTGCTATAACCTCAAAAGCAAAGACACACAAGAACACTCAGCATTTGCTAGTAGTTACTTCACCTTTATCCTTATAAGGACTGGCTTAAAGGGGCGAAGCAAGAATGCTTTTCATCTTCCCCGTTATCTGTAGAGGACAGTGTAGGGATAAGGTGTTATTGAGCAATTAAAGCTCTGATCATGGCAGGAGGGTAACAGCAATAGCCGAGCCTCAGAACTTCATTGGCTACAGCATTGCCATCCATTACCCTCCAAGGATATTGGATTGAATGAATCAATCACCGCATCTCACCGACTATGTAAGTAAAGGTGAAATCTCAAAAATACGGACGATCTGTAGGCCACTCCATAGTGGACGAAAGACCGTCCTAATCTCAGCGTTGGTTCCACTCAGTGACGGGCTCCCCGACCACTGAGCAGAACCGCTCATATTCCGAGGAAAATAATTCACCGACAAAGCCCCTCAGCGGGCCGTGCCGGAGAACACCTTCCCCGGAGACTCAAAGTGCTCCCTTAAGGCAAAAACCTTAAGAGAGCGAACTCAAAAACTCATCGCCAAAGGAGGTAACAGCAACAGCCGACCCTCAGTTAAACTTCATTGGTACAGCATTGCATTGTTGCCATCCGTTACCCCCAAAGGCATTAATGAACCAATCCACCGCATCTCACAGTCGATTGATTCCTATTTCATCCATTTTTCGTAGTTACTTCACAATTACACCTTAGCTAATTGTGATATTATGATAGTAACTATTTAAAGGTGTATTAATATCTTTTATAAATTAAGAAAAAATTTTTAATTACAGATAAAATTTGATAATTAATTACAATTATAATATAATATGTATTGTTATTTCTAAGAATAATAAACAAATAGTTTATTATATTTTGTAAAAAAATTGAATTAATGATGTCAGTTGGATCTCAATCAAAGAAAATGTTTATCTAGCTAATATGCCTTTATATAAATAAGAATGAATATTTTTAAACCTCGGTCTTTCGATATTCAGCATGTTGCAGGTATCCAATTTGAACTAAAATCTGAAGGCTATTTTAGTAAGAAATCTCCGATTCAAACTTAATGTGTTGTGTTTAAGGAAAGCTTCGAACGTAGGATTAGAGGCCAGTAACAGATCTCAACATTTTATGCTGTAATAAATTTGTTCAGTTCAACGACAACATTTCGTTAAAATAGTTTTTATTATGTGTCTCATTCCACATTTTGTTCACAGTGGGCGTCATGACAACACGAACTCCATTAATGCCAATTAACCGTGGGAGTCAAACCACTCATCTCTTACCCACGATTCTCATTAAGTTATCCATATGTTAGCACGACGCAATTAACGCATCCCATGCTATCCTTTGTGTACCAGTTACCTTTCTCTCATGTCGCTGCCACATCTTTTAGTCATACAGCTTTTAGGCACGTGAGATTAGTAATGTCGCCACGTGTCCGTAAAATGTAAGTTTTTGTTCCCAATATACTGCAGCCATCTTCGTGAATAATATTATGAAAATAAAAGCAAAAATTATACAACTAAGGGCAACTCTCATTCACTCTAATTCTCCAAACGCCTTCGTGCAACACTTGAGACACTTCTCTTTTCATTTCAAGGAAATGAGGAAGAAAATATTAATCATTTCTTTCGTTGGTTGTGTTTTTAAAACTTATAAATTACGTTTTTTTTTCATCTAAGCAGATCTACGTAGAAAGCGTTGTAACCTTAGTTGCCTTGATACTAATCTGGATTTTGTATGCAATTTCAAAATCCAACCACTTGGATTTTGAAATTGCATTCATCCACTCGTTCAAACGGCTTTAATTTTCCAACTTGCGAATACGCGTCATATTTTCGTTTAATTATTCTCTTAAAGAGTAATTACTTTAATTTCCTGAGTCATTTTAGCTTTCTCATCTAGCCCCAGTAATCTTTTTCCAGCTCGCGTACCTCATTCTTCTGATGTGACTACGTGAGTCTTTTGTAGAAGGCACAACAGACCAGTCGCTTATTGACCTATCGCGGTGGGAAGCCGTCAGTCTTCATCAGTACCGTTACATATACATGCTTAGTATGTTTTTAACGTATAGCTTATTGTACATGTACATACTAGTTTATGATTGATTTTGAATCAGTCTTATAATATATATATAAACGAGAAATGTTATTTATTTCAATTTTTTTTTAATTTATACAAAAAAAAGAGCTTTTTTACAGGCTTCCCTAATTAGCCATTGCTATGCAGCTGTGTTCAGTAGATTGCTAATTATACCTTAATTTTCAATGTATTTCTTTTTTTAAATGCTAGCATAGTTTTTGAAATAATGTTGTTTTGCGTGTGATGGAATATATGAACTGTTTATATGAACAACTCAAACTGTAGTGAAACTAATTAAAATATAAGGATCAAATTAATGCAATAATGTGACAAACAGATCACAGTATAAACTGGCTACTTAAGAAAATAATAAAAAAAGACAGAAGTGAAATCAAATTAAATCCCATGGCATTCACGTGCCGTTTGCTATCTAGGAGGTTGACTACCACGATGAGACGCATGATTATTTACGGGGACAACGACATGTGGTGAGTACCCTATCTCTTCCACCTATTTTCGCCTGTTCTGAGGGTTAAAAATCCCTTACCACCGTATGAGACCGGCGAACTTATCTCTAGTCGAAAGAGATCAAATAAAGGTTTCTCACATCATAGACGAGAATCGAACCCGGGTATTTCCCACCAAAGGGCTTCGTCTATACCGACTGAGCTACGAAGGCTCCAAATTGAATAATAATTAATCTTCACACAATAGCTTAGTGATAATACCAAGCTGAAATTGGTGTTTTTATGAACTATGTAGTTCAGGGGAAAAAACTTGTGGTAGTAAAAACTTTAAATAATTAAAGACGTGGTGGCAAAGGAATTTTTGTATTTGCGAGTTATGCTAGTTTTGGGAATTTTTTATTTTTTTATTATTTTATTTTTATTATTTTTTATATTATTTTTTAATATACAATAAACATACAACAATATTGCCATTGATTTCAGTAGTTCGAAAGAGAACTTTTTTTTATTATAAAAACGCCTGGAAGAATACGTTATAAATAAAAAGAAACTCAGCAGGATTCTTAATACATTACAAAAAAAATCTTAAAAAAAAAATTAAAAAAAACCCGGTTTCCTAACAGTAGTGCCAAAGCCGTTCACGTAGTAGAAGATCCTCAAATTACACAAGTAGTTAAAGAAACAAATCCGAACAAAATATCTCCTAAAACTAAAGATCGTCCACCTGAACTTCAATTTGTGACGAGAAGTCTGCAACTTCAGTTCTCTGAAAAGGCATTAGTACTACACTTCCGTTACAAATTACTACTAGAGAAACGTCGCCAATGGACAGCGCTGAGCTCACCCCTCCCCCCCCCTGCTCGTACCTTTCCGTTCATGCGATTCCCCCCTAAATTACGTATTTGTAGTGAAGTCCCAAAGAACGTCATGTTCCTGTGTGTGTGTGTCTGTTAGCACTTTCCCGTGTGAGGGCGCAGTGCTCGCCGGGAGCTTTCAACATCTGGCGTGAGGCGTGAGGTTTCCAAACGCGCTGTGAGTAACGCGAGCGGTCGGGAGTAGTAAAGGCCGCGGGCGGTCTGCGGAAGGCAGTGGTTCGTTTCGGCAAAAAAGGGAGCTATGGGACGACGTAATAATTCCATGGAGCGGTCGACGTTCACGGAGTGACAATAATGGGAGATCCGAAGACGGTACTGGAGGGATGTGTGAAGTATCGGGATAAGAAAAAGGTAAAAAGAAGTTCCTTATTTCTCTGTAGCGTCCGTAGCCGGAAATTTCATCGCACTTTTGGATGCTCGGAGTTTTACTTAACCGTGGCGCTTCTGTTCTCTTCCAGTGGAAGTCGAGATGGGGAGTCGTCAGCAAGCTGTCGCCTGTGGCAGGTGTGTGCGTGTATTACACTTAGCTTTCTTCTTAAATAATTTGTTTCCATAAAAACGTGTGCTTTTAAAAATATACTTTTGTATAAACTGTAATGTCGATTAATAT
The DNA here is from genome assembly GCF_054136105.1 of Typopeltis vanoorti. NCBI lineage: Eukaryota > Metazoa > Arthropoda > Arachnida > Uropygi > Thelyphonidae > Typopeltis > Typopeltis vanoorti. Next base: position 107,153,769 of record NC_143556.1, on the reverse strand, counting down.
GTCTACTCTAATTTTATTTGTGAATAATCATTCCTATTATTGGCGCTTATCTATTACAAAGTATTGTTCTTATTATAGTATATAACGATATCCTTGCCTTTTCCCTTCTGCTTGGCTACATAGGCCTTATTCCCTCCCCTCAAATATTAAGACGATCTGGAAAAGTCGAGCGCTTGCATTCCCTAGACATGTGTTAACATCTCCCCCCCCCCCGCTTTCCATTAAAAATTTTCAGCGAGTCGCTGTTTGTTAATTACAATTATTGAGCACAACAATGGAAATCACCATTGTTGATTTACGTTTGAATTTTTTGAACTGAAAATAATCCATTGTATTGTTGGTTAATTCATACACGAAGCAAGCATCCAACATTAAGAAAGCAGCAATCTGCAACGTACACTCAGGGTGAAATTGTTTCTCAGTTACTTGTCATCTGCTCAGACTACTTCCTTTTTTTCATACCAGAAGACGATTTATCATATTTAATTAAAGGGCGAGACAATGTTGAATAACCCTAATACAGCCGGAGTACATATTCGATGTGCTCCATGCTTACTAGACAGTATTTCAATCGAAACATGGTTTGTGAAATATGAGTTCCTGCTATCTATAGTACTACTGAGTTCAATGCATGTAAATTAAGTTCCTATACGAAGCAGGCTAGATTAATACCAAGTCTCCATTTAATATTTATTGAGTGGATGTAATCTCAACTGTGGTGTTCGCTTTCATTTTGTTCTGAATAGCAGATATAAATGAATGTACAAGAATCAAAGGAAGGTGGCGCGTAACTGGATATTAGAATATTTAAGTTTGTAATTTAATTAACAAAGTTTGTTTTAGTTTTTGTGTTAACAGCTGTAAAGTTTATAAAACTGTTTGATTGTTGTTTGCATTCAAATAATCGAAGTCTTGTATGTTTTAGTATTATACAAACCCAAATAAAAAAGTCGTCTGGTTTATTTGACTTAAGAATAAATTTGCAAATGAAATTTTTTTAATCGAGGTTAATTTATGCTTTGGGCATTTTTGTAAGCTAAAAATTATTGTAGGTCTTATTATCTTTGCAAATACTGCTTAAATGAGGAAATAAATCCAATTGTGCGTAGACTATAATTTATAGTCTACGCACAATTCCGTTTTGCTATCAGTTCCTAGCTTTTAACGAAACTAAAATGGATTCTTGCCTCGTAAGTCAGAGGTATTTTGTCATGTGAACATGATACGGTGAAGTATTTTTGTTTACCACACTAATCGGAATGTTCGGTATGCGATCTATTGATCTTTGGGCCGTCTAAAGGTTTCTATACAAATAGAAACCCTCGGCTACTTATTCATTGAAATATCCACACGTTTTGGAATATTCTAAACGAACAATCGCTTTAGTATTTAAATTAAAAAAAAAAAATTCAACAGTTTCGGAAAATCGTATACAGTTTCATTTTTTTTGAAACTCCCAAAAATGGCAATAGGGAATTTGTGTGTGTGTGTCCCTGTCAACACGTTCTTTTAGACAAGCTTAAATACCGTGGCGTTCAATAGTCTGTAATTAGTTAAATATAGGAACCTTTTGGTCATAAGGGCAGTGCTCCGTGCCTCCGTTACCTCATCCGCTGATGGTTACTAACGTATAGATGAACCGACCTTAGATGGTTGAGAGTAGTTGATTAATAATAATCGGAAGCGGAAGAAGCTAACGTGGGTCGCTGGATTTCAGTGGTAATAATTTGTCATTGTGAATTATCGTTATGTCGTAAGTATCGCTTCGCGAATTCGGAGCGGAGGATTTTCAACGAAGTTCCATAAATGCAAACCGTGGACCTAAGATGATAAATATGGATTAGAATAATAGATGCGGTTGTTGTGGGGGAGGAATTAGTGGGTAAAGTGCGGATGTACTCATTCTATCATCAATTAATGTCGTACAGTGCACATGAATTTCAGGATTCGTAGGCATTAATACTCGGGAAACAAAGTTTGGAATAATAGTTAATACTTTGAATAGTTTATCATCACAACGTCTGTGTTTAATGAGATTTCGTCACCATAATTAGATATATCAATGAGGTGCTACATAGACTACTTAACTTCTGAAACTAATCCTAATAAGATGGACTGAGTCCTTGACTCTTTATCCCTTCATCTGAATGAAGAAAATCTGTGTGGATGGAGTGTTATTGAGCTAAAAGCTTTAGTCATGGCTGGGTAACGGCAATAGCCGAGTTTCAGTTAAAACTTCATTGGCTACGGCATTGCCATCCGTTATCCTGGAAGTCCTAAAAAGGACTTCAATATCCTTCTAACTCGCTACTAATTTCTGAAACTTATACCTTTATAAGGACTGGCTTAAAGGGGCGAAGCAAGAATGCTTTTCATCTTCCCCGTTATCTGTAGAGGACAGTGTAGGGATAAGGTGTTATTAAGCTATTAAATTAAAGCTCTGATCATGGTAGGAGGGTAACAGCAATAGCCGAACCTCAGTTAAGACTTCATTGGCTACAACATTGCCATCCATTACCCTCCAAGGGTATTAATCACCGCATCTCACGGTCGATTTTCACTCTCTCCTATATTTTTTTGGAAACTTAAAGTTCTTAAAAGAACTGGGCGATGGACTGAGTCCTTGACTCTTTATCCCGTCATTTGAATGAAGAAAATCTGTGTGGATAGGGTGTTATTGAACTAAAGCTCTAATCATGGCTGGGTAACGGCAGTAGCCAAGCCTCAGTTAAAACTTCATTGGCTACGGCATTGCCATTTGTTTCCCTGGAAATCCTGAAAAGGTCTTTTCCCATCCTATCTTTTCGGAAACTTATCCTTATAGTCCTTATAAGGACTGGCTTAAAGGGGCGAAGCAAGAATGCTTTTCATCTTCCCCGTTATCTGTAGAGGACAGTGTAGGGATAAGGTGTTATTGAGCTATTAAAGCTCTGATCATGGCAGGAGGGTAACAGCAATAGCCAAGCCTCAGTTAGAACTTCATTAGCTACAGCATTGCCATTCATTACCCTCAAAAAGTATTAATTACCCTTCGAGATCTTTTCGGAAACTGTCAGTTTTCCTTAGTACAAATATGAAAGGAATATTTTTAACTTGGTGTCAAATAAAGAAAATAATAAAATACTTTATCTCCGTTAAATTTTAAAATATTATTGAATTTGATAACATTATTAAAGTTTATTTATTTTTTTATAGCTAACTGATCTTTTTAATGAGATTTGATTCATTTATTACACAATTTGAATTTATAAATTTTGTAAAGTCAAACATTTAATTAGTATTAAAATCTCTGCTTCATATTTTAAAAATGAACCGTCAGAAATTATAACCGAGTTATTATAGCGATTTAAGATGCTTTCGTCTCTATTTAACTGATATTTAAGTATAGTATCTCGGTGTGTTCTAGTGCGGAGTGACTTTATACTACCTATGAAATATGGCGTCATCTGTGAAGAACACTGTATTATCTTCTGCACGAGCGGACTACGGGTAGTTTTCTAAAGCATTCGAATAATCTAAACCTCGCGTGTTTCTGAAACAGTATGCGGCTTAAGGCGAACTGTGGAATGTGAAGCGGCATACTGACTTGCCTCACAAAATCGAATGCATCGCAATTTTATACCACAGTACTCGTTCTGCCATTGCGTTGTTGTCGGCAACTTCTTAGTTGTCGCAGCGGGAAGAGGGTATTTTTCTTTTTCTCTCTAACAACCGTGGACTTCAATAGTCAAAGCACAGCAAATCGTGTTAATTGCTTTTCTCTTCCCTGGACGCCATTTTGCATCAAGTGCTGCCATCTGTCTGGAATTTAAAAAAATATTCTTATGAATGTTACAATCCGCATTTTCGTATCCAAGTTTTACAATGTATAAAGAGGCGAACAATATAAGTCACGATTAGTTTATTATAAAATAAATTTACATAAATTAAAAGTATGTCATTCATGATAGACAAAGTGGGAGAAATTTTCAGTAGACGTCAGATCCAAGTAGAAAGCTATAAAATGCTTAGTTATAAAAGCAGGTCTTCCTCCTGCTTATAAGCAATGTCGTTTAAAAAAAAAAGGGGGGGGGGGATACACAGACTGTTAAGAAAATGCCATTGCTTGTCCTGTATATGTCTTGGCAGAATCACAGCAATAGCCGAGCTCAAGTTGTAATCATTCGTGTTATCCATTACCTTCAGTTAAAAAGTTCATTTCCAATCAGTTGTATTATAATAAATATGTATATCAAATATAATTTGGTGTACATTTTTATATTATTATTTTTAATTTAATTCAAAAAGAAAATAGCATGATTATAAAAGTTAAATTACTTTTATTGATATAAATAATATTTTTAATATGATAATAAAAATTCTTTATAATAAGTCTCCTTTTCGTGATTTCTCCTGATTTTTCAATTGTTTGACGATAAACACATGCAATTTATCTTTATAAGCCTAAATTTCAGTAAGACTCCGACTGACTTCTTTTTTTCGTATGGAAAGCATAGGAACAAATGCAGTTATATAGTGAACAAACACATAATACTGCTGTGCGATGTTCTAATATTAGGCGTACTGAAGTAGGAAAATAGAAATAGGATCAAAAAGACGCGCGATGTCTCAAATAATAAATATAGTACACGTTAGTGTGCCACGTCCTAAATTTAAAATAAACACAGTTAAACAGATGAAAATTAAAAAGAGAAGATATGACCTTATTTCGGTGGGATATAAAAATAGAAGATACCAAAAACAAACCAATTGTAATGCCGAGAGGTCGAGTCAGGTTTAATATTTCGAATCAAGCGTCGTCAGAATTGCCATAAAGATAAAAAAAAATTCGGTGCTTGCTATGCATTCAACTATGACAGTAACTGAAATTCTGTGGTTCGCTTACTCCTTCGAAATATAGAATTTGAAATTTTGAATTTCATCAAAATCCATCTACAAAGAGAGGAACTGCAAATAGCTAATCTATAAAGAATCAGCAGTTTTTTCATTATTAAAATAATCCGTTCCCCCTCCCCCCCAATTTATACATTTTTATCATGAGTTATTTGCGTGTTACACGTGCATTCACGTCTTTTCAACAATCAGAAGTGGAAGTAATTGTGTAGTTTGAAAATTGTAGTTATCAACTGTTCATTGTTAATCACAGCTAAACCGCACGAAGTGTTTCAGAATAAACAGCAAACCAAACATTAAAAAGAATGAGTAAATAATGATATATATTATGAATTTCTTATTTAATTACGTGTTCTCCTTGCTCTGTATAATGTGATTTACGTTCCCATTGCTCTGTATAACGCTGACGTGCTATTTTTGATATAAAGTGAAACTTTTCCCCATTTTCTCTTGCATTCTAATCCTTTCTTTCTGAGAATAACAACGCAGAATTATAAACGAAAAAGAAAGGAGGAAAACAAAGCATCTTGGAGCGCATACTAAAGACAGTTCCAGTGTCTCGGAGAATAATAAATTCACAGCTGCTTCCTCGTTCTGTGAAATGTGAATTATGATTATTTGCTTAGTAATATGTTACGTCTAACGAAAAGAAGCCACCGTCTGATGTTTTCTATCCAACTGTCACATCCTCAGAAATATTACACGTGTAGGTGTGGTCTCTTGGCACGCTCTTCCTGGCACCAAGTTTGTATTGCTGTTCCGTTTTTGAACTTTTTTTTTATTATTATTGGACGGGTTTAAGTTTGGACCGAGGCTTTAGAAGAGGCGGATGCGGTAATCCTAGTGTTGGAAGCCGGGAACACATCTAACTGCTTCGCTTAAAAAAAAAAAAAAAAAAATTGTAAACATGTAAATTGCGAAAATAGAATTCAAGTTTTTTTTTTTTTAATCGAATATTTATTAATCTGACTTTCTATTTTTTTCCCTGTCATTCTTATTTATTAAATTATTTCTATCGGTTATGCTGTCCCTCAAGTTCTTTCATATTTTTTATATCTTTTAATTAAAACAAAATGGATCCCGTGGTGATGTAAACTAAAATTTTCTTTTAATTTATTTTTTCTGAAATAAAATAGCATCTCATGATGATAATAATTCACTGCAGAGGCAGTTGTTACATGAGAATGGATATGCAATATCCCAAAATATTGATGCTGTAGTAGCAGCGTATTACATCGTATATAATGTTATAATAATAATCCTACCTATTGTATTCTGTATAATTTTATACATAAGAAATTCATAACGTATAGAAAATTACAACAGAAAATTAATTCTTTAATCCGACCATTTTTAGCGGCAAATGGAAAAAAAAATGTTTGGAATGTATAAATCAAGAACGTCTTAGAATCCGTATTTTTACAGAAGTATCACCGCTCGATAGAGTTCTTTGAATAGCATCGCTTAACTATAACAGATGCGGTAGTTCCGCAAAAACTAGTAAGTCGACAAAGAAAATTCAAGTGTGAACAAACTGCGATGTGTTAGCCATATTGGTCCCTCCGTGAAGTAAAAAACCATTTTTATTTGCAAAGTTATTCAAGACAGTAATATTCTTCCTGTTTAGGTGAGGAAAAAAAAAATTCACTCGGCTATTTAAGAACGAAATTTAAGGGCGAAGCAAGAATGCTTTTCTTATCTGTAGAGGACAGGGTAGGGATAAGGTGTTATTGAGCTATTAAAGCTCTGATCATGGCAGGAGCGTAACAGCAATAGCCGCGCCTCAGTTAGAACTTCATTGGCTATGTGTATGTAAAGCCAACTCTAAAAATTTAAAACGATCCCTGGACCACTCAATGATGGCCTTCCACCCACCACCACCACCGAGCAGAACCGCTCAAAGTCCGAAGAAAAGCATCCACCGACAAAGCCCCTCACCGGAGAACACCTTCCCCGGAGACTCAAATTGCTCCCTTAGGGCAAAACCTTAAGAGAGCGAACTCAAACTCTCGAATCTCTGTGCCCCAGGGGGTAACAGCATTGCCATCCATTGCACTCCAGGGGTTATATGCCTATAGGTTCGTTCTTAAAAGAACTGGGCGATGGACTGAGTCCTTGACTCTTTATCCCGTCATCTGAATGAAGAAAATCTGTGTGGATGGAGTGTTGTTGAGCTAAAAAGCTCTAGTCATGGCTGGGTAACGGCAATAGCCGAACCTCAGTTAAAACTTCATTAGCTATAGCATTGCCATTTGTTACCCTGGAAGTCCTAAAAAGGACTTTTAATTATTCCTCTCAAATTCGAACACATTAGTTATCATATGCCTATAGTCCTTATAAGGACTGGCTTAAAGGGGCGAAGCAAGAATGCTTTTCATCTTCCCCGTTATCTGTAGAGGACAGTGTGGGGATAAGGTGTTATTGAGCTATTAAAGCTCTGATCATGGCAGGAGGGTGCCAGCAATAGCCGAGCCTCAGTTAGAGCTTCTGGATAACAATGCTATAGCAATGGTTATAGCATTGCTATCCATTACCCTCCAAGGGTACTTCCACCCTATCCCTATAGAACATCAGTTGAAAACAGATCTAGCTTCAGGAGTGGTGATAATAACTGGTGTTGTTGTATAATAACAATTATTTTATTAAATATTTTCGTAAGCATTTAAATACGCATTCAAATCTCATTTTACATTTAGTTTCTTTAATTTTTTAAAGAAAACTATTTATTTCTATGGCGAATCCCTCTTGATGATTGCTAATCATTGAGAAAGATTTGTACCATGGGGAAAACTACTTATAATTGTATATCGTGCCACTTCGACAGAGATAGATAATCAGAGTGAAAGATAAATTTAGCATATTTAGGTAATCAGAATTCGAATATACTTCATATTCACGACCTTCTAATTTCTTTCTATTATCAAGTTTCTCCGGCACAGAAGATGCAGTTCCGCAAGTGCCAACTGAGAAGGAAAAGAAAAAAATCAATCAAAAGAACGATTTCAAGGAACAAACAAGATAAAAACAGTTTCGGTAACTGCTAATGAGTATTTACATTCATTATCTTGGGGGGGGGGGGATTAGCACTAGAGCAAATTATCTTTTCGAACGAAAGACGACAACACCCTGTTCAGCTTGTTTTGAGCATGTGGTTGAATTCCCTAAATTTTTTCACCGACCTCATCACAGTTACGACGAGTCTTTTTTTTTCTGAACTTACAGCGCCTGCGCAGGGCCACTCGCATTGATCCGTGTCTGTTGGGGTGGTGAGCTTTTGCCAAATACCGGCTGCTCTCTCCAGCGTGGGAACAACGGTCTGTCTGGGAGTCCAACTAGAGGGGTGCTCTTCCAATATGTCCCCTTGTGTTTTTATTTTTATGTCCTTTCCCTCTCTCTGGTTTGAGCTTAGAACTGATGCTTTTACATTAACTACATTTATCTGGAACGTGCAGATCCTCCAACCCATCCCTTGAGTTTTTATTTTACATTTTAAGACTGAATACCATGCTAGATTCCCTACAGGTAATGCGAGCAAAAATATGATGGTCTCCGATAGCATGGAATGTTTGCATACTAGTAAAATATGGGCAGTCGTTAGCGAGATTATAATGGACCAAAAATATGCATAATACTAAATTAGCTGGAATATTACTTGCTCTCAGTTAGTGGTTTTTTAATTTTTTTTTTTTTTAATTCTGATTTAGAAAGTTGGAGTATTTTAAGTATGCAGATGTCTTAATCCCTCTTTACAGTTGTAGGAGTAATTATTTAAAATAATTACTGCAATTACCTTCCTGCTTCTCATGCGATGTTATTTAATCTGATTTCTGTTATTACATTTTCTTGTTTGAAAGGAGAAGTACGGTTATACAAAAAAAACTATCTTGTTTCTTATAGGAAAGTGCTATTGTCGGTATCTTTTTTTTTTTTTTAATTCGTCACGGAGCTTAGTGCGAAAGAATCGCCACAGGTCCTTTATTTCAGTTGTACCATAGAGAAAAATATAAACATTTTTAAGTTTTCCAGGTGTTGTGTATTTCTCGTGATTTTCCCTTTATAGTTGTCCCAAGTTGTTTCTCAGATTTGCAAAAAAACTTCTATCATTTCGTTGGTTACTTTTTTTTTTTTTAACAGCTATTACCAAAAAAGATAAGCGAAAACACGTAACTAACAAGAGGAGCACCGACATTCCTCAATGATCGATATCACTTTGTACAATAAAATGCCATTTATTTGTTTATCGACTAAGACGAATGATTTGTGTTTTCATTGTAATCTTCCATTAATAGTTTAGTTTTTTGCTACCGAGAGATTGCTAATTGCATGTAAATTAGTTATGCTGAGTATTATTGGATGATAATTTTCTGGGTGTCAGCGTTCGAAGTCGTGTCCTTTCATTGCACCTTTTCACTGGTAGGCGCACGTTAATCTTGCGGAGGCAAAATGTTCGGAGGCAAAATGCTATTTTTAAAAAAAAAAATTTTTTTTTTTAAAATAGCAAATTAAATTTGCTTCTTTGGTGTTAATACTGAATAGAACATTAACATTACTAAACTAGATTAGCATAAAGACCATACAATAAGACGATATTTTTTTCGATTAAAAAATCCCTTTGCGTGTATTTAAAGACGACAGTGTGGTTAATCGCAGCTTAGCTCATGTAATACGTTAAACTGTGATTAACCAGCTATAACACAATTTTCAGACTCGGAAATTTTCTTTTATAATTAAGAAAGTTCGTTGGCATTTAAACTTGTGTTTACCAGACGGTATGAACAAGACTGCCTTGTGTTCTCAATAACAATGCCGCTGCTGCTGCATTGTTAGATCCGCTTAAATCTCTCGACAAGCTCGCGCCAAGTAGGAAAGGACTCCGCCAGTCCAAGTGTAAGTGACACGCGGACTCTTAGCAGCAGCAACAAGAATAAATTGTGGTCTCTGGGTTCGACTTCTCTTTTGACTCGTTAGCGTTGAACAATTGTGACTAAAAGCCGTCGACCAACCTCGCACAAACACCCACTGAGCCGTGGGAAGAAAGCGAGTTCTCTTTTCATTACGACGCGAAGTTTCTCCTCTCAGTGGTCGGCTAAAGCAGCACTTGTTTAATAAGATATCCTGCTCACTTAAGGGATGGAGTTCCTGAACGAAAGGAAGGAGTCGCGTGTCACGACTTCGGGGACCACATGTTGCTTTGATCCGTCCACAAAACGGACAACTTTCCCAGGGGATTTAATTTTCACTCACTTTCCACTAAGTAGATGATCTTTTTCTTGGCTGACAGTGAGGGGTGTTAGAAAGGTTCTCCGGTTTTGTCTGCAGTTATGCGCCGAGTTTTCCTTCGGTCAAATTCTGTAGTGCGAGTTCGGAATCGAGTGATGTGTTACAGCATCTCTGGGGTAAGGCAAATATGAATAACGTAAGACACAGCAGAGAATGCGTTCGTAATCAGTGGTCCAGATTGTCATGTTAATATTCTTTTGGTTTCGATTTCTACTCTGAATAACGTTTTTCGGAAATCGTTTGCAATTCATCAGTCTGCAGGAGATTATATTTAGCCATTAATTCTTCACAACAAATGAATTAAGGTAGCTTAGTTTTTAAGAATACCCTTTGAAAATTAATCCCTATTCTAATATCCATCGAACTCAGTCGTAAAACATAGAATTGTGCACACAGTTCTCTCTGTTTTAAAGGAGGGGTGGGGCAAACGTTCAAAGTTAACAAATAAAGTCCAAGATAGAAAGAAAATGGAAACTGATAGGAGAAATAATCTGAATAATGGCCTCTCTTTATTATTCATGTCACGACATCCGAAGTTAAAACGGGTAATATAGATTGAATGCATTCTCAGGGTTGGTTTGTTTGTTTTTAGACGGCAGAACCGGAGTTTTCTAGTTTTGAAAACCTTTCTCCGTATGACACCATATTTACTAGATCGAATTGTTTTTTTTTTTTTTTTTAAAGAAAAGAAAGAAGGTTGTCATGCTTATGGAATTTGAAACAAGTTTATCCAACTAAAATTCACTTTTTTTTTTCCCTCGTTGTGTCACACCGGTAGGAGTTAAATAAGGAGGATAATAAATGACGAAGGACATGACATAACGGGAATTTATGGGAAAATCCTCGCAGGTAATAACACAAAATTCTTTGAGATATCGATTCATTGGTTAAGAATATATCACGCTAATTGTGTACTTCACAAGCTGGATTAATAACGATTTCATGTATACATAGTAACGCACTTTATCACAAACACTTATTTCAAGTTTTTAATAGCGTCATCACATCAGGGGAAAAAATATAATTTTTTTTTCGTGCATATGAAATCTTAATGCTGAAGAAGTAACCAAAATGATTCGTAGCTGTACGACAAAGAGTAGAATTTGTTAATCTAACTATTAGTGATTGTCGACGCCAGTGCAGTGATGACTAAATTGCAGTCATGCCATTTAAAATTCATAAGAAACAAAAACAATGGTTACAAAATCAAGGAGAGTAAAGGAATAGATCTAGGGAAAATATAAATCCAGAGGCAATAAATAAATGAGCGATTTAAAAAAAAAAAAAAAAATTAAGGCCGATTACTTTAATCGCTTGTCTCTTTGTTTACGATTTTATTTTCTTAAAAAAAAAATCCAGACATTGAAAAGTTCAGTTCTTTTAAACTCTCATTTGAGAGATGATCACTTTCCCACGATTCTAATTATATTCCAATTACATCATCCTTAAACAATACCTTCAAGAGGGGAGACAGCTGAAAAAGAAGTTCACTTCACGGTTCATTAACCGTCTACAAAATAAGATGTGTGTTCGCTTCGAAGATGCCCTAATTAAAAGCGTAACAGAACCGTCTTTCTCCCGAAGATGGAGATTATCAAGTGACCGTAACGTCTCCTCCTCATCCTCCACCGACATTCTCGATCTTCTTTTTCTATACGCCAAAGATAAGCGAAACGATAAGGCACGGAGAAATGCGGAGCTGTGTGTGTTTGGTCACGAGGGAGCGATGCAAAAAGACAAGAACACCAAAATAAGTCGCGATGCTATCTGTTCAGCATCAGTTTTCACTCAACTGCCAATCTGTGTCAGGAGGTCATCGGTTACACAAAAACATAAGGCCTTGTTTCCGTGTAGCAACCAGTTGAAAGACGTCCTCTGTCTCCATCGGCGAAGTCTGCAAACGCTGGTTTTCCAAAGAAGTTAATGTTCCTATCACGGATCTCGCGAAAGCCGAGGTGGCATTGTGTGCTTAACACCACCAGGAATGTGACGCGGGAAGATATCCCATAACTCCGGAAAATTTGTAAAGTAATTTAATACTCCAACTCCTCACTATTTTTATCGCTTCATACATAAGCAGAATCAAAGTATTTTCATTTGTCTGCATTTGCTCTTTTGAAGATTTTTATTTATTTTTTACTCCAATATATTAAAACGTTTGTCTTGAATGTTCAAACTGCACCAATCCATCTCTAACTTGAGTTTCCCTGCCGTTTTTGTCACGAACGCTCTTTAGATGGCCATACTGTTTCATATTATCTACCTAATCTTCTACATGCCAAAAAAGTTCCTTTCTAATAACTTTTTTTATTTTTCTGCGGTTGCGCAGCTAATATGCTGTCGGCTAACTCGTTCCCTAATTTGGCTCAACTGTTTTATAGGAATAGTTTCCAGTTGTTTCACACTAATGATTTCCTTTTTGTTTCTAACTCGGTTCTCAGATCAGCGCGTGTTTGAACTGTTACGCACACTGGTGTGTGTGTGTGTGTGTGTATTATCAGTCTAATTTTTATCTTCAAACCATCCAAGACGGGTTGATTGAGAGATTTTGACTCTCGGGGTCAAAATCTCTCCCACCTTCGTATGAGACCAGCTAACTCATTTGAAAAGCCTGGTAAAGGTTCGTGTCTTCGATGAGATTCGAACCCAGGCACTTTCCAACCAAAGTGCTTCGTCTATATCGACTGATCTCTTTTATTCCATACAAATTTAGCCGTTGCCTGCACACAGGCCTTGCTTTTTTATCTGTTCTTATATTTGTTCCTTATTTAATTTTCATTTCCACTAAAAAAAAAGGGGGGGGGATGTTTAAAGCATCGCCCATTCCACAGTCCATTATTTTCAATGCAACCAAACTGATAATTTCTATTCTCCTTTCCCAGAAGGTTGCGCCTCCGTAGTCGTTTTCTCTTCAGAAACGTGGAATTCCCATCCCCCAGAGAAGAAATAAACCGGTCACAGAATACATGCACGCAATTCATAGCCATAATGCACGTGGCTCTTGGACTTCGTAATTCCTTCTGTAATATTTAACAATTACATTACCCGGAAGTGTTGCCATTTATGAACGAGCCTTTTCCCGATTTGTTACTGCAATTATTTAGTTTGCTTAATTAAGACAGAATTAAATTTGCTATTCCCTAGTTTAATATTGATTGCATTAATAAGTCATGTGCAGACATCACTGGATATTTATATTTTCATCGTGAATAAAGAGCTTCATATTCGTTGTTTCATTTTTCCACGAAGTTCTCTTATAAGACTCTCATCCGAAAAACGGTGTTGCACAACTAAATGTTCATCTGGAATACGCATAGTCTGCATGACGGTGTTACTTGGTTTAGAGTAAAAAAAAAAAAATAATAATAATAATAATCCTTAAAGTGGTTGGAGTTCTCGCATTTGTCTACGATTGGGTGATTACATCAAAATGTGTTGCGCATTTGTTCTGAGTTATGAACTAAAAAAATAAATTATTTTTCTACACTGTTTATTCAACTCTTTAATAAATATATAATTTTATCGCTGGGCAGTATCGTTTGTTTGGAAACACGTATAGACGACCATGAATGCAGTCGCTAACGGAGTGCCCAATGATCGGAGGGTTAAATCCGTTAACCCTGTAGAATAAGTAGTAACTTATTCTTTCCTTCAAGGATGACGCCAGACTCTCCTTGTTATAGAAACGGATGTTATTCACAGTCTTCCAAAGCCTTGAATTACCCAAACTGTCAATCTTAAAACGACGTCCAGTCTTTATGGAGACTTCGCACTCAAAGTAGTAGATACTATGAAAAATAACACGATGGAGGAGAGGGGGGGGGACACAAATCAGATTGTTCACACTTTATATATTAATCTTTATGTAATCACACTGTTATCGTCACTTGATTTCCAGATAACCTTTTAGCACAGAGTTCCACGTAAAAGAAAAAAAAAAGGTTTTGGATTCATTTCACGTTAAGCGTGAAATGAATTTGAGTCACGTTAAGCGCGACTCGGTTAATGCTTGTAATAAGATCGCGCGTGCTTAGATAAAGAGCTGTTTACATTACATGTTATTTAGATAACATGCATATAATATCGTTACGTATCATTAATTGAAATGCCTTTTTGTTTTTGCATAACCACTTTACTGTTTCCTCTGCTATTATTAGAGTCATTTAAAACATGCTTAAGTGGTATTCCCATTAGGCATAAAGAAAATAATCATTGAAAAATAATTTAGTTTAGGTTAGTCAAAACATTCAAATCAAAATTTCACTTTTAAACCATCTTTATAGCTAAGCAACGACATTTTTTCAAAAAAAAAAAAACAACATGAATTATTTGTAATTTAATTATATGAAAAAATGTATGCTTATTATATATTTGAGAAATTTTGAAAAATATTTTTAAACATTAAAATTTAAATAAAAATTTCTTCTTAAATTATAGATGCAATATTATTTATTAAGAAAAATTAAAACTGTTTATATTAGTAAATGTAAATGGTATACAATTAAAAAGGTGGTCATGAATTGCTCACTTTTTTCCATCAATCAATTTATACCACATCTGTTTAAAGACATTCTGATTTTTTTAGGGATGGCTATCTTGAAAATGTGATGTCATTGTTAAAAAAAAAATATATTGCCATATTAGAAATGTCACCTCAGTTTTTGTATGTGATTTTTATTTATGCTCACTTAAGTTGCACAGTAAATTTAATATGAAATAATAGTTGTATTCTCGAAACTTAATTTTTTATAACCAAAAACCGAAATTTTCACATCAAGGCTTATCAGAGATATACTTCATGACATTTTGAGAATGAATGTTTAAAAAAAAAAAAATTCTTCTGTCATGTCTGGAAAATATGCGATAACGTCACGCATTTCAAAAGACATGTAATAGCGGCATCATTTTTACTGTTACGGATGCCACACCTCGCGAACTTAGCCTTTTCTGAGAATGAGCCAAGCTGTAAGTCATGCGGAAATGCGTTTTTAAACTGACATTTTACTTAGACACCCCTATACTTAGAAAACACATGATTACAAAGCCTCTTTCATGACTGAGAGTTTGAATTGGGTTAGCGAGTTACAGCTGCGTAGGAGTTACCTATTCGGACCAGGAAAGCAAACAATACGTGCTGCCTTGATGCACCTGCTGATCACATCAGCAAAACTATATTTCCCTGTTTTTTTTTAAGAATGGAACGTGATTATAATTGGATCTTTTCTTTATTGTTAATTTAAGTTGGAATTAATATTTTGTAATAAATCCAATAAAAATGCGATACTTATTTCCACACTCAATGACAATATTTTGAGCTACTTTCTTCAATTTCATTGCTATTTCAACACGAATTTAAATTACTTGCATTATATTCAATGCTTTAACAGATGCATCCTTCTGTTTATTATTATTATTACTTTTTATTGGCGGTTGTGTCGGAAGTTCTATATTATTGTTACGCTGTTGACATTGAAATAAAAAAAAAAAAAAAAAAAAAAAAGCCTCTCGTAGCCGACCCTTAATGCATAATAACGAAGATCAATAAACGCATTTATTAAAATGACACTATGTTAAACTATCCCATCGACCAGCTTCTCGGGATCCATCATCTACGGTTTTGCATTGGTGGTAGCGTATGCCTGCTGCTCATGTCTCACACTCCAGTGATTTAAATTAACAAACCGTGTAGTGGTGATCTGTGTTATTAAATAATCTCTGGATGTTTCCGTCGACCATCGTGGCGTCCACTTAATATGACTTGCTAGGACGACGAGCTGACTCATGCTTCGACCGAGAGTTGTTCGCCACGCAGGAGAACAGCGAGGACCGGCTCTGTCACCGTGGTATATACCAGGACGGTGTTCTGACGTGTTAAGGGTCAAGGTGTCTCCAAGGTACGTACTGCTGTTGACAGCGTTCCCGGTATTGACATGGAAATGATGGCGAGGAGCTGCGGGAGAGTAAGACACCTTTGTGTGAATGGTTAGGCTCCCCGCGGTTCCAATGTGAGCTTGAAAAGAAATGCTCCCGATGAACGTATACTGTTGAATAAACGGGACCCTTGAAAAGCGGCACGGAAGGTCGGGATTAAGATGTGGAGTGAGAGGTACAGAAGCCGAGGAAGAGGTTGTAATTGAGAGATACGCGGTACGCATTGAACCTTTTGAGAGCTGAGCGGTTTGTTTAGAGATGTCAGGTCGAGAGTGGTTACGTGAAAAGAATAAAGAACTGATTTTTTTTTTTTTATAGCAACTCTGCAGATAGGATGGGGATAAGCTTGTAATAGACATTTCCTTCTTTAAGTGTCATGTGATCCGTTTCAGGATTCATTGGTTGCCACTCATCTTTATTGATGAGGAATATTATAGTGCTGCATTTAGCAGAAGAGTGTGATGTGGAAGCAACAGGAAGTTATTTTAGCGTCTAATGAAGAAATGATGCGATATATAAGATTTCTTGTAAATTAGTGACGACGAAATTCGGCAATAATAAAATCAAAAGAAAAATATTTTGTTTTTAATTTTATACACAAATTTGTAAATTGGCGTACTGATATCTCTCTCTCTATCTATCTTACTGAATGCTTATGTATTCAAAGCAAACTATAACGAGTAGACTTCGGCATGGAAGAAAACAATAGCTTTTTTTTTATTGTACAGAACATGTTTCAATGGCAACCATAAGTTATGCTTTTAGTAGCCAAGATGAGCTCTACCTACTTAGTTTCAACTTGTCACAGAAAACTACGTATTTGTATTTTTTTTTTATTATTATTATTCAATTTGCAATAACGTATGTTCGTGTTGCAGCAAAGTGTTTTTTTTTTCCCTTTCATGAACCTGCTATTCCAAAATACGATCAAATCCTAAAGCAGCACTGTACAGCCCAAAGACACAAAGTATAATTAGACATTATCCTGTTGGCTTGGTTTTTTCCCCCATTTTTGACGACACGCAACCATTTGTTAGGTGTTTACATGTGGGTGGGAGTATGAGGATACTTCTATGGCTGTTTATGTACTCGTGCTCAAGGCTAAGACTCCCTAACACCATCGGTCGTCGAGAAAATCCATAAATCACTTAATACACATGCGTTTGTTCTGTGCACGTGTGTCAACTAAGTCTCTCTGAGAGGAGGGAATCGAGGGGACATAGAAGAAAAATCGCTTGCTCCCTTTTTTGACAGCATCTCGTAATGTCTAACATATCTCGTGTAATTCTGAATTTCTCACAAAATATTCATATTTTATGCTAATTGTCCCATTTGTAATCTACTTAAAGGTTAGGCGTCAAACATCTGAACGATATTACCAATTTCAGCGCATGCGCAGTTGAAGCGAATGAGGTTACCGATGTAAATTACCCTGCGGCCATCCAGATATTCAGACAAGAGCACAGATGGTTCCGAGAAGATGCGATTTGTCTATCTGATTGATCCAGAGCACATGGAATCAGAAGTTCTCCATGGTTACCGCACCTGTGACCAAAATTGTCTTTGTGCGTGTGTGTTTGTGCGTGTGTGTTTGTGCGTACGTGTCGCTTCTCAAGACATAAACACGACACTATGGACGCTACCAAACAAAACCGAATTCCTTCCGCATGTGCGAATCCTGATTTACACGTAAATGGAGTTTCCGGCTGGTGGTGGGTAGCCCCGGCTCGTGCCCTTAGTGATTACTGGAAGCAGGAGCAAGTGCCACTCTCTACAGGAGAGAGAGAAGAAAAAGGAAGCATTAGCAACTGTAGATGTTGGGCGGGAGCTTGTTCTGGAGTATTGTCAGATGGTGCCGGGGTTAAAGGCGATTTTGGGAAAACAAAACTATGCAAAATATATTCCCGGATTCAGGCCTTTTTTTTTTCCCCCCATTTTTGTTTCTCGGATACAAACACAATTTCAACAACTTGTTTCAGATACCATTCTTTCGTTGAACGCTGTCTCGTATCCTTCATGGTAATGGCGTTTAGATATAAAGTGCAAAAATAGATAAGCATTTGTGAAGCAATTTCTACGCCCCATTTGAAAACAAATCGATTTTTAGTTGAATACTTGCTATGATGTGTCTGTTGAGTGGATCCACATTTGGAATATCTCGTTCTTCCCTAAAATTCTCCTCAGGGAGCATTTAAATAGCAATAGTATGAATTATATACGGTATTCAGCACATTTCATTAATGACCTTCATTTATAGCTGAAGGTCAAACTATTTACCGTTTAGTTATTTAGCATCAGAAACTGTCAAACTTAGTTGATCTAAACTTTGTAAAGTGCTCTGAATTTTACGTTAATAAAAAATGCAAATTTTACTTACTCGAAGACGCATAAAACATTTAGAAAAACTGAAACTTCGTAGTGAATTAAATATTCTATCAGTTTTCGCTTATACATAAAATGCTTAAAAAACTACTTCAGCCAAAATGTTACAGAAAAGTTTTAAATTATTCAGGAAGTAGTCAAATACGCGTCCAATCTTTCGTGTTGTGTTTTCTGAAGTTCCCCCAACTTACATGGTCCAATTTCTTACTTTAATTCTCAAGTTTTGACAGCCGATATATCTTAATCATGAGGGATGCGTGATTAGCTCGAATCGTGATTTATAAACATAGTTTAGCACGATGTAATGGGATTCTATAAGAAAAATACTGTCAGGAGCGTGTCTTCGTCACGCGCGTGCGTAACAACTTGGAATTCAGTAATACACAATAACATTACTTCGTACAAACTACCGTTAAAAGTCGTCAGCAATTCTCCGCAACCCTATTACGTCGCTTACTTGAGCATCTAAAAGCGTGAACCTCAAATCTCGAAGCCACCACTGGAGATATACAGTTGCGCTATGCTCGTCCCCTCTTTTTTTTTTCTTTCTTTCCCCATATTCTCCCCAGACGGCGCACGTAATACTTACGGCTTAAAATATAGCTTACACTTAAAGCGTGACTTGCACGCTTATGCTTACTTCAAGATTTCCATTGGGTATATTCCGGGCGCAGTCGGAGGCCGTGAAAACACAAGGAGCTTTTGCGGGACACGTGTTGAGCAGCTTGCCATAAAACTTAAGTGGATCAGTTTGATACCGACTGGGGCCATTGCACCAAAAAAAGGCAGTTTTTGAGTTAAAATTTTATGAAATGTTTACTACTGCTGCCTTCTTTTCTTTCTTCTTTATTAAATGAAGATGACAGTTCTGCAAAGTTCCCTAAAAATAAGGGGAGGGGGAGATCGAAATGTGGGGAAGGATATCATATGTGCACAAACATGGATGACATCTCTATGTATTGAGCTAACGTTACCACTGGACAAAGGTGGGGAGGGGGTGGGTGACCTCTTCCATTCTTAGTCCTCCATCACCGCTATTCCTGCGATGTTGTTATCTCCTTTTTCCATTTGCTCATCCCCATGGAATAATGTACTCCAAACATCACCGAAGCTCCCAGATTTCTGTCCACGTAGTCTGAACCACTCTTTCCCCGAGGACATTTTAATGTCAGAACCGTGTCTCTTTAGCGGATCTCTCGACAGAGGTTTGCCGACCGAGGAGATGGTTGACTACGATTCCCTAAGGCTTAACGTTCTCTGGCGCTCGCAAACTGTCGCCTGATGAATCATGCACCGCTGACTCCGCTTAATGAGCTATGACCTTTGCTAGTCAGAGGGCAAAGGTAGTATTGAGCAAACGGGTCATTTGTTTGGAGACTAGTCCGGATAATTCAACCTTGTTTCCCAGTCGTGTGGACAATAGGTAGAAAGTAATAGAGAACAGGCAGAGATTAAGAGCCACACGCCATCTTAGTCACCTGGTAAACAGCAGCTTTACGAATGTAACTCGCTCCCGATCCCAAATGTAATCTTCCCTCATCTGTTTCAAGTAGGCCTAACGGTTAAGGAATATATTACCCTGACTTCGGCAATAGCCAATTACTTTGTTCGGAGGAGGTGAGGGGGGTTCGCTGCCCTTCCCTTGGGCACTGTACAAATAAGTACATGAGTCTAACAGAAATAAATAAGGAGCCCTGAATAGGGGATGAACGAGCGACTATTATGGCATCTTTTTGATTAATTCTTAAGAGAAGGGTTCAACATACGTAAGAAAAAAAAAACACTGGAAGCAACAAATATCGCTTTGGATTCAGTCTGTTTCTTTTGTTTTCTTTCCTGCAAATAACTCGAATCGGTAAAGACCTTCTTTCTCTTAGAGCGAACATAAGAGAACGTTCTTATTGTTTCATCTCGTTCTACATCAACACCGGATATCTTTATTGGTTGTTTCATTCTGTTCTTCGACTTACAATTGTTCACTGCAGCTGTTCCCAAAGCTTCTCATCAATTTCCACATTCGTTTACTCAGTGTTCTGTACACTACCAGGGATTGCCTAGAGCGGAAGTGCTCGGACAACTTCCAACATAAGCTTCAACTCTCTTGCAATTTCTATGTAAAATATTTACCTGCCCCGTGTATTGTTGTGTGCTCGCATTACCAAATGCTGCTGTTTGATGTTTAAAGACCGTGTCTGAACGAAGCGATACCAACTTTTCTCTAAGTATTGGGTCGTACATTATACGGTGGCTTTTAATCTCCGCTCTATTGTCATAATGCCACCGTTTGGAGATAATTCTTTATAAATAAAATATGGTGACATCTTGTGACTGACGTACAATAGCGCCTTTTTCTAAAAATGTTTTCTTTCTCCACTACATTTTTTAACTTTAGAAAATGTACATAAAAGAGGACATTTTTCCAATATATATTTAATAAAAAATTTTTTCCTTGTATGAATAAAAAAATCATTTGTTCAGGCTTAACTCCGTAGCACTGGACTTTGTATATATATTCTGCCATTTTCCTCACTCGGATGTTCATCTTAATAGAGGTTACTTGAAGGGTATAAAACTGCTGTAATGAAGTTGGAAAAATTACTTTTTTTCATTGGGTTCGAATCCTGTCTAGGACATTATTTTCATAAGGATATTTCAAGTAAACGTTAAGTTAGCCAACTTTATACAGAGGTGGGTTTCGTTCACAGGGAACGTGGATTTTTAGTCCTGCAAAAGACACAAATAGGCGTGAATTGGAGTTGATTCTGATCGATATTCAGAGCAGAAGTGTCGGCATTAGCCTCTTGATAAATGTTTAAGCCTAAATTTGGTAGAAGGAACACATTCTAGGTTCAGCTGTGGTGAATGACCACAAGATTTTTTTTTTTTTCCAGTTGGTTACAAAGTTATTCAACTTTTGGCTACGGTAATAAGTTTATAAACTCCGCAACAAAGAAAAATCGGCCGTTGTACTCGCATGATTTAATGCAAAAATACTAGTTAGGATTGGGAACACGATATAGAAGCAGTTGTTTCCTCCTGTCATTTTCATTTATGTCCGCCATCTGGAGATTGCACTAACTTCCGTCAATGACAAAGGATTTTTTATTTATTTTTTCTACATAACTCACAACAGTGCCGTGTTTAGGCAGGCGAAGATCAGATGCAACTGATTTCATACAAGTTAGAGATAACGACTACCGCCTACTACATACTTGCTGATCCAAATATAAAAAGATTTGAGAAATTATTTATTTCATAAACAGTTGATAAAATGTAAACACGTTAATTTTAATTCGTCGTTAAGAATTGCTGCTTACAACTAATGTGGACTTCACCTGAGAGTTTTGGTTTATTAATTTCTTAATGTACAAATAACGAAGCATGTATAAATTTAAAAAGAAAAAAATGTTGATTATTATGCTTCGATACAGTTGACTGGGAAATGAAAGAAGAAGGGAAAAAAAAATAGATTCTCCCTCGACGCCGTAATTCATTTATAACACAAATTACTTCTCTCTGTTCATATCATTTGAGTGCTTTTCTTTAGCTTCGGTCATGTACGACATCTACTAGAAATTAGATCAAAGTGTAGTTCTTGTGTGCAAAGGAAGTAACTTCGCCTTTTATTATTAAATTCCTTACGTTGTACCGTCGCCTTGTTGCTGTGCAAACAGAATTCTATAAGATTAAGTGGTGATCAGTATACGGGAACTTAAACTGCATAGTATAAAAGAAGTTTGTTTCATTACTGCATTACAAATTAGCGTATAACATCTTGGAGAGAAACTTTTTTCTTTTCTTTATGCAAAGAAAAAAAAGATCTGTTTAATTTTAACTTTCCAGTTAGCTTTTGTTTTTTGGACTGCGTTCAGAAATCTTGATGATTTTAGATTATAAAATTACTTTATTGCACAAATGAGATTTTTTTTTTTTTTTTTTTTTTTTACAAAAAAATTCTAGTTTTTAGAATGTAGAAAAATTTGAAAATTTTCTGTTTTTCATAATTTCGGTTATCACCATTTCATAAGAGATGTTGCTTATCTTTATTCGCCTACCGGTTAGGCCAATAGCAATCAATACCTCCACAAAAAATTCCATTTAGTTTTCTAATCGTCGTATGAAAGCATCCATTCAATTATTTATATATTATGAGTATTTAATTGATTCGCAGGTTTCCACCAATCAGGTCTCTCTGATTAATCTTGCAAGTGTCAAAATTATTACATTTGCCAGCTTTGGATGAGAAACTTTCATAAAGAAATAATCATCAATTAAGCCTACAGAACAGCTGATGACTCACTTGAAAACTACATCGTGACATACTATGATGTCATTGCAGCACGCGCTGTTTCATAAAGTCTTGTGTATCATACACAACGTCCTAATTATCTCGTGAGCATAACGTCACGATATTGTTTCCGAACTGGTAGGTTCGATGTTACACGTGGGGGGCGTAACAATTAATCATATCCGAGTTGCACATGGTGTCGTAATTATCAGGGTGTGTATGTTGATAGAATTTGTGCTTGGGGATAGGGCGTGGAACATATGGATACCGGCGAAGTTCAATCTGTGTAAATTTATTAACAGTTTACTCCAGTTTACCGGAAACTTTATGACAATTTAGTAACAACGCACTCGAATAAGCTGCGAAAGTTGTTAAGAATGTGTAATGGTACTTAAGATTAGGCGGCTATAAAGTTATGTTCGTAAGGCACTAGATACGAAACTCATAACATTCGTAAGGGTCTGTTAATAGATCAACAACCTTTTATAATTAACCCATTGTTGATCTTATAATTTACAACGATGTTTGCTTTTCCTATAAAACAAGCACGTGTGCATGAATTGCAGAGTTAAACCACTCATAGTTGCGTCACAATACTTACTCTCCAGTAATATATCAGCATCGGGTCGCGAGTATGTGATGATAATCCATTGTTGTTATGACCACCAATGTATGCAAAAGGAAGCAACAACACAAAGCATATTATCAAACGTATTTTAGCACTTTTACTTTCATTACGCATTTCAGAAGGCCGGTGACACGAGGATTACTTTAAGATTTTTAAGTTCTGTTGAAAGGAAGGCGTAGTTCTTAGTGCGTGTGTTAAATGCGGGACGAATTTTACTGGATACAGCGAGCTTCAACAACAAGGCCTTGTTACTTGTCCATCACATTTATTTGTTTCTTACAACACGAAAGGGAGAAATCCACTTGATGTGTTAGCGGGTGCTTTCTCGAGACTGCTTGTCTTCCAGCTCTGTTAGTTGTGTAAAAGCAGCTGCTACACGCAACCACGACAGCGGTTGTTAACTCCAAACGGCACGAGACTGTCTTGACTTCGCTTTGCGGTTTATGATTCCTTCAACTGACTTGTGTCAGTTGGATTTCGAGTGCACGCGCGCTATCTGAATTTTCAATAACATTTGAAGTACGCTGGATGTTGTTGAAAGGACGAGTTTAATCTCGAAGCAGCGAATAGTCAGTGACACATTTATATGAAACAGCCATTGTTATATTCTGCAAATTACTTTTTCAAAAATGGTTGAATTTGCTCTTCACTTGAATATTTCCAATAATTTTATTACCAGGTGATTTAGTTATACTTATTTTTATTTAATTATTTATTATTTAAATAATTATTAATTATTTAACCCCTTTTTTGGCGGTTAAATAAAAAAAAAAAGAATAAATAAAAAAGAATAAACCGCCTTTTTGGAGCACAGGTTACAAAAACTAAACTTACCAAGTTTAGTACTTCGTAAACCCCCCCCCCCCTTTTTTTTTTTTAATCTTACTTCGCTTTTTATGTTTCTCTTAACCATAAAGCGAAGTGTGCTTTCAAGTCCAAGTTTCTAAAAAATATACCTGGGGTGTTTTTTTAATGGCCCCAGGGAATACTTTTGAAAATTTACGCAGTACACAAAACCTGGTTTTTCATTCTGATTAAATTCTCGAAGGTATCTTTTAATTTCTTTGTGAACACACTTATCAAATGAACATGAGAAAAAGACTCCACTAAAAAAAAAAAAATGATAATAATAAATTAAAAAATCGATTTCTTTCCCGACAACCTACATTTGAGAACTTGTATTTTTTTCCCCTCCCCTACGTTCGAACAAGAAAAAAAATTGGCAGAATTTTATGTTGCACCTAATTTAAGATTGGTATTTCATTAAGTGAATCCAGTAGTTGACTTTCTCGTGGAAAAACTGGACGTAAGTGCTACTTATAAATAGCATTTATGCTTTATACACAAAAAGCAGTGTGTTTGCAGCATGTGACCCATCGTTAGCGATATTGGTAAAAGAATAAGTCATCAAAAGTCAATTGTGGCAACATTTTTAAACGATGGGGATGGAAGATGCTACTTCAGTTAAGTACAACGCCAACGGAGCACATGGTATAAGCATTTTGGGACTGGGGAGTACCCAGAAAGGGGTTTTAGAAATCTCAGCAGTTCGATGAGGACATAACTAGAAGTCCACATTCTACAGGAGTTCATATTAGTAGGATGTTCCGTAATGAACTGCAGCGTCTCTATTTCTACTCCATAAGCCAAGCATCAACGTGACAATCATCCGTGCAGACTACACCGGTGTAAAGAACATTGTTAATGGTTCATAGAACGTTGATAGTCCACGAGATGGGTTAACGATTCTGATTCTGCCTTTTTTCTGATTGCTTGCGTGAATCTAGGTGTGGCGGATACCCGAGAATTTTATTTTCCCCCTCAGAATATTACGAGTACACCCTTCCAGTTGGACCGTAAAGTTTGATTGTGGAGGTTTAATGGTGTAGCGCTGTTTCTTCTTCTGAATGCATTGTATAGGAGGACGAACGCTGACAAATATGTGATTCTCCGACAGTGACAGTTTTATGTGACATATCCATATCAGACATGGATATGTTTGAGGAAAATGTGGAAAACTTTCACAAACCTGCATAGCGTCCAATGTGAACCGAACAGAACCTCTCTAAGGCGAACCAGAACGTCGAGTGCAAGCTAGACCACCGCCTCCAATAGTAAATGGTGCAAAATACATCACATATACACACACAGGTGGAAAGTGTTGGTTTGTGCAGATTAGGTTCTCTCTAACACAGTACAGTATCAATGAAAGTCAACGTTAATTGCTTCTGCTATACAAATATACCTGTCGTCCCCTTTCCATGGTAAATTATAAAAAGTTGGTAATTACTGGAAATTTTTGAAACGAAACAAGTGAATGCAAGCATGAATTTTCACATTTGTATTATGTAGTTTACATAATAGTACGTATACATACTATTTCTTTCACACAAATGTATGTATCCTTTAGAGTACGTAATGAGGAGGAGGGAAATGTACGCAGGGAGGAGAATGGTGTATTTTGTTGGTATAAACTTCCACCTTGTATATATGTTATGCTCTTACTCTACTCAAACACAGCTGTTGTAATCCCGTATATATTCCATCAATAATTTGTCGAATAGCTAGTGCAGTGCAGCGAGAAATATCCTAAATGACCACGCAGCTTCCCTTTCTCCATTGGTTTGACAAACATTAAACCAGCTTTAATCTCCCTCGGCTCCCTTCGTTTTCAGATTCTAATCTAATTTAGCGTCTTTTCGGGACTGCAATTGTTTATTCATAGTGCATGAACTAGTTTTCTTTTCTTTGAATGGGAATTTTTTCAAACTGACTTCAGCTACTACTGTACATTTGCCTACGTGTGTAAGGGTCTCTCAAATTTAACAAAGCTTGTAACTAACTTGTTAATATTTTTATTTTATTTTTCTATGAATTATATATTTCATGGAAAATGGCTTGCAGAAAGGAATGCAACAAGTTCGATGTTGGGCTGCAAATTTTTTTAGGTCATTTTCTTACTATTATCTCAAGGAAGATTGAAACAAAACCGAGCCAGTGGTGACAACGTAGATGCAAAAAAATATAAAAAAATATACTTCTGGTTTAATACCATACTTTTTCCGATAACTGTTTACGAAGTGTGCTTACTAAAATTACCTTTCAGTTTCTTTCGTTTTGTTTTAACCAGGATCCATCACGAGATCGACATCTGATCGTTTTTTTTTTCCCTTTTCTTTTGTTAACATTTACCGATCTTGTCTCTGCATTTAGCAGATATAAGAAAAACTTTTCTATCAGCATCGACTTATTCTTTCGTCGATTTCGACCTCGCGATTGGAAGGTTTCCCCCGCTGCTTTTAGTTCATATATAATTTGCAATTTTTGTGATAAATTCGCAATGTCCTTCAACTATCCTATCAGAATAACATTTCAGATTCTTAACATTTGTTTCCTACTTTCTCTTTAAATCCATTATCACCAAAAACGTATCCAAGGAATTTCTGGTCTTATAAAATTCACAAACTTTTCTTATACAATTATTTTCCGAAAGAAATTAATTTTCAATATAGAGATTCAAAATTGTGAAAGGTATTCTATATTTCATTATATTTCTTTGTAGGAAATGATGAAACCATATATTTCTCATTTTCAAAAGTAATTTTAAGGATTACAACTTTCTTTAAACAGGATATCGTAAAGAACATCGGATTCTACTACAGCTCCATACCTTCTTAAAAAAAACAGTATTCTTCTGATCTAAACCCTTTTGTAGAAGATTTTACAACCTTCGAAAAAAAATGGCATTTTCTTAGCGAGCAACAATACTCATAGATTGGAAAGAATATGACTGTATTCCCTTTGTAATATGAGAGAAACATTAAAAACGGCTTTTAATGTTTCTCCTTCCTCAAATCAGCAGAGAACACATGCAATTTACAGACAGAATATCCTTTCTTCCAAGTCTTAGAATATGCTAGAGTAACTAACTTTAAGGTAATTTAACCAACTCGAGAAAAATGTCCGGTTGTCAAGCACGATGACATGATTCATAGTAGAACTTGGATTGTCACTGATTACATGCAGGCTTGCAAAGATATGTTGGCTTTAATCGCTCTAGTAAAAGTATTCTACAACAATAATGATGCGACTTGTCTCATTATGTCTTGTACATGCCAGTGTCTTCGTTGTTTCTGGATAACCTCCCTGAAGTACCGAAACAGCTGACTGTAATTGCCTTCAGTATGCATAAGATAAGACTTCTTTTTTAATTTTCCGTGGAACATAGAAAAACCATTTGTTCACTTATCCCTTTCCTAGCACAGTAATTATGTGGATGCTGGTGCGGTATTAAGATGCTACAATTGCAAGGCGACTGTTTCCAAGCTGTCTGACAGGCTATAATTACCTTCATAGTCGAAGTAATGAAAAAGAATTGCTGTGGTGTGCGACACAAAAATGACGGATAATTTTCCATGCAAGAAGATTACTGACCTCGCTTCTCAAGTAAGGAACACGGCCTACTGATAACACCAGCTCTTCCTTGGGATAATTATTACGGGAAAACAAGGAGTACCTTAAGCATTGGTGGAGGAAATTGCTCAAGAAAGCGCCTTTTTTTGTTGTTTGTCGATGTAGCGTCTATTCATTTACAAACTCCTTTCCGTAAATGACACCTGTACAGTTTATCAAGACGTGAAAGTTTTAGAAATCTCTTCTAAGAAATTCTTAAGTGGACTGAGCTACAAGTTAATCCTAGAGTTGCATTCGTATTTTCAATCGACACGAAATTCTTCCAGTAAAATCTTACAAATGGAAAGTTTTTTAGTGTAATTTCTACAGGAGTTCTATTTAAACTGTGCTGTTCACATCTGTGTCGAGTCTGCATGAAGAGTTGGATCTCCATATCATTATCAAGTGTGTTCCAAACTGCGAGAACTATCATTTTCGTAGATTGATTTGCAATTCTTCATTTTCCAAGAGATTTATGGTTAAAGTAGTTCTTCGGAGAGTCCGTTGCATCCTACCCCTTACACTCGCTTCAAAAGAATATTATTATTATTATTACTGGAGACCTTCAGGGACTCATCGAGGAAGGCCACACATGATGACATTTATTCATGGATGCCATCTCCTCGCCCTCCATAAAATTAAAAATTCCATTTACTGTTAACCTGTATGACCTTTTTTCAGCAGTTTAAGTCTCAATCATATCATCCATCTTTCTGCGTTCCACCGTCGTGATATCATCTTTTGACATTGACCTTTCATCTTCTCCACTGCACTCCTGATGCCGATTTACTTTTTTGTATTACTATAAGTAAACCTAATTAGATGATCGGTTCGCAAACAGGTGAAATTTATTGTGCATTGAGGGGGGGAATACCATTTTACAAGCTCACTTTTGTATTTTTTTATACGTATTACGAGCAGCAATTAATTTAAATTGCTTTAAGATTTATTTTGTTATTGAAGAAATATTGAGTTAAATGATTTTAAAGCTCTTCTACTAAACTTATTGGTTAATAACGTTCTCTTGTGTTTTAGGTAAGTCGACTCATTTTTCGTCCCGCTTTGGCAGTTGAAGGTGGGTTCGTTTTGGTCTATTGAGGCATACCTGGACATGCGCTGGTAAGTGGACACACGAAAATGTTAGAAGTTTTAAGAGCGCTAAAGAAACTGCACAGGTAGGTGAATTTTTCTTTAAACTTTACTGATTTGGATTTTTACAGTCATGAATTTATTTTAACACCAAATTTTGGACATCACAAGGTAGGAGTCATTGCAAATTTTTCGAGAATAATTTATTAATTTTTAAAAATTAAGTTTTAAAGAATAAAAACGTAAAAACTATTAACATGAAATAGCAAATGTTTTATATTAAAAAAATTAGTTATATATTCTATAATTTAAATTTTTTCCCTTTAATTTTATTTCTAAATCTTGGAGAGGAACTTTTACGGAAGAACAAAAATGATTTCAATATGTATTCCGAGATTACTCATTCTTCTCTGATTTTTATGTTTCATCCATTCTCAGAAGCTGCAAATGATAAACATGCGTACTGTATATAAACTGATTTCTGCGAATTCATATGACAGTTTAAAACCATCCAAATAGCCATGCCGTGTATACACGTTGAGGTTAGCATGGATGTGAAGTGCCCATGAAAGGTGCAACATCATTGATATGCCGTTGAAATAACATGGATACGAAGTATTAGATAACAGATATTTCATCCACATGAACATTTAAGCAGTAAAATACTGCACGGTTTTCTGTAATACAAATTTGAAGAGGTTTTTTTTTTTTAATCGAGACTGTGAAATCATCTTCACTAGCCTTTAGGTTAGAGATTTGCCAAACTACTGCAGAAATCCCTGAGGGTTTGGACAAAAGAAATATGCCAAAGGTGCTGTTCACGTGATCTGATATTCAAACTTTTCGAAGTCAAAAATTCGCATTTTACTTAAATAGCAATGTCTTCAAACATTAATAAGATATACTCCTCAATAATTATTGTGATTTTATCAGTGTAACTTTAATAAAATCTTACTTATCTATACTAATTAATTAAAACCAGTCTTAACGATTGTTTTATTGCTTAGCGGAAATAAAAATACATTTTATGAAAAGATGAAATTTGCTTTTGTGCGATTAATATTTCAAAACAAGTTTAGAAAATTAACCGACAGTCTACACTGATATTACAGTACTCAGAACAAGACACCAACTTCAATGAATCCGTATTGTCTTAATGCTTCAAGAATTCCAGTAACATAATAGTACTGTTTCGAACTAATTGGGTCTTCTCAGAATTTGAGCAGAACTAAGAATGCGTACAAATTCATTGGTATTTATAAAGTGTCAACTGTAGGAAATTAAGAGGTTTGAAAACGCCATTTGTTAAATTCAACGAAGCCTTTTTTCAAGGCTGTTGCTTAATTTATTTATGATTGTATACCGGATCATGAGTCGCCAGTTACTTACTTTCGTCGTCTGTATAAGCGCAAAAATTTGGTGTCAGAAAAACTTCAAACCATTTTTTAATTCATTTTCCGTTGAGTATTAATGAATAATTAGAGAAAATATTTCTAATTGTATTTTAAGTTAAAGCAATTAATATAAAAATTCCACTTTCTCACTAATCGACTTAATATAAGTCAAAATGAGAGGACGCACACAGTAAAAAAATTGAGCTAGCTCCAGACCACTGGTCATCCTTGGGGGGGAGGAACAATCAGCGATTCTACTGTTTGACTCCACATCGCAAATGTAGTTATCCTGTTTAAATATGGTCATATAAATGTATAAAAGAATTTTTTTTACATAATACTTTTTATAGTATTGTGTGGCTAGGCAACGTTGAATGGCTTATCATGCGAAGTTGTCTGTTGGGAAAGAAAAGTGGGGGACATTTAAAAGGAACCATTAAATTTAGGAGAGAGGAAGCAGGGGGGGGGGGAGAAGAAGAGATAAATGACAAACAGTATAATGAAAGAAGCGGATCTCACCATTTAAAAGCATATCGTATTAGTTCTGGTAGATTCTCTGACCATCCGATTTCCCCAGAGAAATACGCCAGTTTTATGCTTAAGGCCATCAACGTTTCCCATTTATCCTCTCTCTACGACCAGGTAATAAATTACGCGCGAGCAGTATCACGGTACTCCCCTTTTAATGCATCCCCACTTTATAGGAACATTGATTGAACTCGAATCAATCATGATTTATAAAAGGATTGAGGCTGTTTTAAACTGTAAAATAAATCAACCAATGGAAGACCCTTCTGCACACGCGAAAAAAAAAATCTTACGACTATCCATTTCTGATGTAATATTTGGTTTCTTCAGATCCTACTATCAATTCTCGTCTTATGTTAAAGATAGCACCGTCTTCATCCCCCCCCCCACCTTTACTGAAGCCGTAATTTGGAGTGTTGTAATTTACGACAGATAATACGAAGCCATACATCTTGGATTCTATTCAAAAGCGGATGATTTCTTCAGAAAAGTTAGTCTTTCTTATCGAACTGGTTATTATTAGTGATCTATAGGGACTGAGATGAAGCTCTACACGTCGACTTTCTTGAAGACAGGCTTCCTGTGAATGAAATGGCATCCTATTGACCTGTCAGTCAACTGTTACAAAAATAACTTTTGGAAATAGAATGTTTCCGATCTCTCAATAAATTTTTAGATTTCTTTCTTTTGAAATAAACAATCCATTCCAATTCGTGCACAGTTTCGAACTGTGTGTGCTGTTTTCCCATCTTACAGCAATAAATTGATATTCCAGCTGTTGTTTAGAAGAACAGCGATTTTTTGTAACGACTCTCCACTCACAATTCTTCAGAAAGAATGAATGCAGATTTTGAAACTAACAATGTAGCATTTTCTAAATTATGCTCTGAAATTTAGTATTTTCTTAAACTTTCTCTAAATCCACCTGAAATCCTTACTGTACAAGGAAAAAGCAACATTAGATTGCAGGTAAAACGTTCGGTCACAATAAAGAAAATATGAAGCTATTAGCAAGTGCAAATTAAAACGTGACAGTGATCACTGCATAAATTCGAGTACTTTCGTTTCATAGTAGCTGTATATAAATATAAACATTACCTTTTAAAAAATAAAATTTACGGAATATTTGTTGTCCATAAATACACCTACCGGTCAATGAATTAGAAACCTCTTATGCAGACACTCGAACACTTTATAAACGTCACTCATGCAGCTTATATGCAAAATTCGGTCACGTGCATCAGCAAGTGTTCCAGGTAAATATTTAAAAATGTCCGGCGCGAATTAACTTTCCTGTCATTACCAAAATTAGGATTATGCGAAGCCACTTGGCTGTAACTGGCCATAAAGATTAATAAGATTAAAAACCCCGTGATATTACCTAGCTTTAAAAAAAGAAAATCACTCAAAAAGCAAAGTGGAAAATCAAAGAAACTTAACTGCCGACCTTGTCTCAATGAAATAATATTTCTTCTCCAAGCAACAGGCTATGAATTCGAATGACACTACGGTCTGGTGAATGTTCGTAGGTGGTCGATGAGTTTTATTATCCGATGTGAATCATCACGTAGCTTACTGGAATCTTGAAGTAACTTCAAAACCTTGAATATTTTTTTCTTCATTTTATAGCATCAACAGTAAATCCAAATGGAACCTAAATTCAGGGATGTTGTAGAGATAGAATTATCCACTTTGCTGCCATGCAACAAATGGAGCGTGATTCTCTTAAAAGTTCTGCGATCAACGAGGTGTGAAGTGTTCTTTCCACCTTCCTAATCGCCCGAAGATTACTACTTCGATTTTTTTTTTTGGGGGGGGGGGTGTGATGACCAAGGTTGAAAAAGAGAAGGAAGAGGCGCATGATTAAGTAGATAAAAGGTAACCAGCGTGTGATTGGAAATCGGAATCGTACAAATGTTAGAAGCGGCAGAACTTCCGGGTACTGGCTTACTTTTCTTTTATGTCTTTTCTGCTGGCGGGGGTGGTTAAGGAAGAAGAGAGATCAGTTTAAGAAAACTTGCTACTCATTGAAACGAATAAAAGTCACTGTAATGGAGTTAAAGGCTCTTCTGTTTGTCCGTCTGCAGAAGAAAGACTCCATCAATCTTCGCGATAATGCAAACTTAACCTGCACGCGCCGAAATGAAACGACGTCTTTTCTTCCCGATCCCTTTACAAGTGGGTGGCTTAAGTGATATATCGTAGTGGCGTATAACCGTGAGTGTTGCCTCGGTGACTCTACTAAGAATTCTGTAGAAAGGATGAATTCGCGGATGAAACGTCCTAATAATTCAGAATTTATCCTAAGTAGTTGTCTGTCTGAATTTATCTCTTCGCCGAATAACAGGAAGTATTTTGTTCGGATAGATGGCGTCGTTTAAGCTAGGGTTAAGCAACACTTGCAGCAAAAATATTTGACAGCGAAGGTGTATTTTATTTATTTTATTTTTTTTAAAATCTGGGAGGCGGAGTTCCGGTAACGAAAACAATTATTGACAAATAAGGAAATGCTGCAGTTAGTCATAAAACAGTGTGCTTCGTAATAGCGTTCTTGCATTGTGAAGTCATTGTTACATCAATTAAATATCGATCTGCCTCTGGCTTGTTGTGTTTTATTTAAACCAAACTTCAGCTGCCACCTCCAATAGCAAATTTCAATAATATTCATTGAGCTAGAAGAACGAATGTGTTCTGGCTGACTGAACTTACAATAAATGCTATTAATAATAAAATACACACAGTGATAAATTAAAAGCATGAAATTTACATATATAAGTAATGGATAGATACAATTATAACAATATATAAGTTAAGGATAGATACAATTAATGGAAAATATCTAGCAACTGACTTCAATCATTTGGTTGAGTTTTTGATTTAATATCTGGAAGAACTTTTATAATGATTTGCCAGTGAAGCAATATAATTTGGACTATAGATTTGCTGATGGTGAATGTCACTCTATAAAGTATACGAAGTGTTTTAAAAACTGTTCAAACAGAAATTAAAAAAAAAAAAAAAAAAAATCCAGATTTTAGCTCGATCATCCATGAGTTAATGTTGAACATCTTCCAAAAAAAAAAAAAAAAAAAGAAAGAAGAAAATATAATCTAACATTTACTAAAGTTTTAAACTATCCTTTTTCTATAAATATCCGACTTTGTTTAGAATTGTGACACTTCTTTCTGTACGTAACATGTTCACAAATACAGTATAACAGCTGTATGTTATTTACACTAGTTTCCCAATTTGCCCGATCGCCAGAAGCAGCTACTGACCACCTCTTGGTAATTCAAGCCCAGTGAACAGTTCTTCCAATATCGTTCATTCCCTTTACTGCGGCATTTTGGAGTAACCTTCGTTAAGTATTTTCTAAAGAGTACAATCAGCAAGTCTTCGTATCCGTAATTGTTGAACCATGAGTTCTCTTTTATGAAGAGAATTAAAGTCAGATGGAAGGTTAACTTATTGGTAAGCAAGAACGAGTATGTGGGAGAAATATTTGCCCGCCTAGTTGGCAAAATGACGGTGTCTCCGGATTCCAGCAACTAGGCCGTGAGGTTCAATTCCCACCATGCATCAGGGTGAATGTCTTTAAGCTGGAGATGAATTTGATCTTCCGGTGCTGAAATCATCACCCTGCTTAATGGAGACGTGAAGTGACTTGGAATAGCTTGGTCTCTATAGCTAGTATTTCGAAATTCCACCGGAGTAACTCATGCAAGGAGGCCGGCTTGTTGTGCCTGTTTTAGCATGATGAGAAAAAAACAAAACTGAATTTATAGAAGGGGGGGAAACTAACCACCGCTGTATGAGAGTGGCTAACTCGCTTTACCTTTTAAAAAGGTTTTTCACGTCCCAGACAGGAGTCGAATCCAGGTCTCTCCACCCAAAAGGTACTGCTGTTGACCCTTGACCACCCGCAATGCTATGTAGTATTATAGGCTTACGACCTTTCGTAGATGGGATTTAACCACAAAAGTATACAATACACGAAGAACTACTGCGGGATTCCTTATAATGGGTATCACTAGTCCAAGATGATTGTGTTCTTAGGAATTCATTTCTATTTCATTGTGCGATTTTTCATCAGTAAACGTATCAACTTCTTTAAGTTTAATAGTTTTTTTTAAAAAAAAGAAACTATTATTAGCATCCAAATTATAACAAGGTAGAGCAGTTGCAATGCTTAGAATAAACCCTTTTCTTCAGAAGGAGAACTGCACGAACAGAAAACAGGTGATAATTTTAAAAGATGGCGACGACTGTATAATTAATTCTTTTGATATTATTAATAACAGAGCTGACTTAGAAAAGTACTGAAATATTTTGATTATACTTCTAAATTCGAACCGACTATTTTATCCTAATGTTAATTGCTACTATCATTAACTGTATTTACTGTTCTAAATGACGATACTAAACACTTCCATCGTGTATCTGCATTTAATAACAGATTTGGTGGTGCTTAAAAAGATTCGTCAGTTGAGATTTGAGTAAAATCGCAACCAAGTAACTTGCATTTCAAATGATTTTAAAAATGGCGATTAATATAGTACAAAAGGGAACGTAGAAATAAAAACATGAAACTGCATTAAGCTGGTTTAAATGAATGTTAATAAAATCCTATAGCATTTTTATACCACTTTTCTAAAAATTAGTAATTCTTCGTTTTGCTTTAACGTATTCATTTTATACTTTTCAGATTAAAAAAAAAATAATGGTGTACCACTACTTTCTATAAAGAAATTTTATGCTTTTTCAATTATTTAAAATATTTTAAAATAAATTATTTCTCAAACTTAATTATGAAATTTCAAATAGCGGTATTCCATTAATTTTTTTTTATCAGAAAATTATTAAGTTTATTTTATATAAATATAAATGATGCCCTACTTTGCAAAGAACTTTATCATCGAAATTTCTGTGTAAAATGTTAAAATATTAGTCATCATCATCATGCATACCAAGGATTTAGGCCTAGCATGGCCTGTTCCGGCCTTAGAAGTCATCGTTGAATCATTTAAGAGGACGTCCTGGTTTTCTTTTTCCTAATGGCTTGTACTTTAAGGCGGCTTGTTTTCATTCTTTGAACGTGTTCCATCCATTTATGTTTATATTTTTTAATTTTTTCTATTACTGGATCTTGGTTTAATTCTTTAATAATTTCTTTTGTGATCAAGTAGGGTATACTTTGCAGTTTTTTTCATAAACTTCATTTCTGCTGCTGTTAACCTTTTGTCTTTTTGTTTTATTGTCCAGATTTCACTTCCATACATTAAGACTGGTAGGGCTAATGTATTGTATACTTTTAGTCTGGTTTGTTTTTGAACTAGGTTTGGTTTAAATATAGAGTTAATTACACCTGCTTTTTAAATATGTTTCAATTTTTACGTTTATATCTTTTTCATTTTCATATGTGATCATACATCCTAGGTCGTTAAATGAATTCACCTGTTCTAAGATATTGTTATCTATTACTATTTTAGTTCTTGCTGGATCTTGTCCTTTAAAGGCCATAGATTTTGATTTTTCTCTTGATATTATCATACCATAATCTTTGGATATCTCATTTAGATTTAAAATAGCTTTTTACAAGTTATCTTCAGAATTTGTAATTATTATTTGGTCATCTGCAAAGAGGAGAGAGTTTAAGTTTACTGTAGAAGAAAGTTTAATTCCTTGATGTAAATTTTTATTCCATTTTATTATTATTTTATTTAAGTAAATATTAAAAAGAGTTGCTGAGAGGAGACATCCCTGTCGGACCCCTTGGTTTATCTCTCTCGTATATGATAGTTCGTGATTTAATCTTATTTGTATTTGATTATTTTCATATATACTTGTGATAGCTTTTAGGATATTATTTGGTATTTGTCTTTCTTTTAATATGTTAAATAATATGTTTCTTTTAACTTTGTCAAATGCTTTTTCAAAGTCAATAAATGCAATATGTTAAAATATTAGTGGAGGAAGTTTTAAAACAAAACGTTAAGATATTTATCTCTGAGGGCCTGTAAAGCATAAGTTCTCCATATGTGTGAATTGAAATTATAAGGTTGAGGGCACTGTAGAAATTAAAGTTACTGGTAACTATTTGCAACCTACAGACAGCATAACACCCCCCGCTCTACTCGCCACATCAGAAATTGAAACAAATACGTAACATTCCCATTTAAATTTGAGACATTTATTTCTGTATGATAATCGATAAACTAACAAATTAAAAGTTTAATATTGTAATCAATTACATTGCAATTAGAGTTAACGTAATTTTCTTGGTACGTAATCCCTTTTTAATAATCATTAAGTTTAAATATTTCCATCTAAAAACTTCAAATTTTGTGACGTCATAATATTAGAATCCCCCCCACACACACATACACATACACACACCTTCATTTTATTTTACTTCCAAGCTAAATTTTGCAGATTTTTTG
Source organism: Typopeltis vanoorti (assembly GCF_054136105.1). Classification (NCBI taxonomy): domain Eukaryota; kingdom Metazoa; phylum Arthropoda; class Arachnida; order Uropygi; family Thelyphonidae; genus Typopeltis; species Typopeltis vanoorti. The sequence goes on along the minus strand of NC_143556.1, from coordinate 107,116,464 downwards.
ATGAACAATGAAATGCCTTCTCACATCTCATGGTGAACTAAATTCTTTAGTGAGAGAGGGATGGAGAGCACACAGACCCAAATATAAACCTTTTTTTCTAATGCGCATCATATTCTATTGCATGAGTTCGCTTTTAAAAGAAGGTGATTACGCAGGCGCAGAAGCGCAAGATTTGTTCACATGGCGGCAGAATGTGAATACATCTATCTGCCATCTCCATACGTTGGCAGCAGGATGCCTATTGGGTACGCACCACAGGATCCTCTCCTATAGGCGCATTGATGTCCATTTAACCCAAGCCAAAGTGATAATGTCCACCCAAACACACACATTTCAGACTTTAGCCGTGAAGTATCCGCGCCAGGCTCGGGGCGATGCTCCGTGGGCCATTATTCTCACAACGTGCATGTTTATGATGGCCGAGTCGCATGCTACATTATCAGCAAGGTGTGGGCAGCCTTGCGTGACACCCGTTACGGAGCAGGTCACGCAGTATTAGGAATAAGGGGGGGGGAAGAGAGAGTTGATGATTCATCGATTATAGCAGTAGGGTGGGTCTACTGTGAATGTATACCAACACGTGCAATGCTTTCCCATTTGCTTTCTCTCTGGCTTCGCGTCCATCTTCGAAAGGAACATCGCATTTTTTTTTTTTTTCCCTTTCACGCGCAACGATACCTTTCGGTTCTCATAGCAACCGCGTTTTTTTTTTTTTTTTTTTTTTTTTTTTCCTCACTGGAGGGCCTCGCGGATTTCTTTCATTTCCATTGTCGAGCACGTGATCTCGAGTGTTGTTGACAGCGGCGTCTGTTTCTTTACTTGAGCACGTGCGCCGCTATTACGTCGCCGCCCGACGTTTACATGTTGTTTCTGCCGTAGTGTTAGTTTAGTGCGCGCGGAATAAGGGGGACCCAGGCTGTTTGTGAGTCGGCCGTACTTGTACACGTACCTGGGCAATTCCCGACCCGTAATCACTTCCGCAGAAAATCAGCGAACCGCTGCAGCTTTAGCCGCCATTCACGATTTGCATAATAGCACTTCACAAAGAAGCGGCTGCCATGAAATTGAAAAACCAGACGTTGCCTCTCTCTCTCTCTCTCAACTGTGTGAATTCGTTGTCATCTCGTTCCTAATAGAGGTGCTGTTTTCACAGAATTTCAAATATAAATAAAAAATAGTGACGTCAAGTTTTCACCCCCCTCCCGAAAGTACGGAATTATTTTAAAACTTTAAATCGCTGAAAAGTTTGTTTTCGTGTGTGTGTGTGTGTGTGTGTGTGTGTGTGTGTGTGTTACAAGATTGGATCACTCCATGAAATGTGTACTTAACTGAGATTTTGTCGAGTTCTTTGCAGTTTTAGTCGAACTTTTTCTTCTACAAAGATTACCAAATGGTTAATGAAATGGTGGCGAGAGCGCATGCCCAAAACGTATTCTGATTAATCACAAAATAAACACTGAATTGGACATTTAACTATTTCAGAAACTAACGGTTACCTACTAACTGACCCAATCCGATTAAAGCAAGAAAAAGTTCTGAAGAATGTTTTTATTTGCATTCTGAATAAATACGAATAAGAAACCACTGTATAAGTGGATTCCCATTCGTTAAAGACAAACAGGTGGTCTGATTCGACGGAGTTCGGAGCCGTGTGAATAATTTGCAGCTCCGTTTACTCCGCTTCGCTGGTTTACGATCGATAATCTAAACCAAAAGCGCCGAATTTCGTATCGAAGCTCAACACTGCAATTTTCTTCGTTAGTTGATGACGAATATCTTCAGAATGTGCTGGAATAACTTTCAGATCGAATCAATTTTTTTTTAAAAATGTAACCAACTCTAAACGAAACATTTTTATGATACAAACACCGAAATTGTCGCGTGAACTTCGTGAAGCAAATGCAATGAATTAGGCAACTAAGGCAAGACTTCCCTGAGACACGAGATACTCTTTTGAATAAACAACAAAAAAATTCTGCAATTTTTTGAAATTAAATTGGAAATTAAAAATTCTTTTTAATTTCTAAAAAGAATAAGCGGAACTTTTAAACTTTAGGAAATCGGTAGGCACCCGGTTCACTTCTGCTTGTCTCTAATGTTTACATTCCCAAATCTTCATCAACGATGTGATGAAGATTTGGGAGAAAGTATGGCAAATAATCGTGGCCATTTTGTGTATCTAAATGTAGATCGTACTGTCTGAAATAGTATGAGTTGTGGTCAGTGATTGGCTAATCTAAGAAAGGCTCCGTTAGTCGACGACTAGAATCGAGCCTATAATCTTTCTTCTGCGTTTATCATCATGGGATCGGAAGCGTCTACCGCAAGTTTACATCTAATGTAGTATCGAATCTGCCATAATTCGGATGAAGTGGAACTGCATCGAACTTGATCAAACGAAGAGAAAAGCTGTCCTTCCATTTGAAAGCGTACCCTCTGTTAGTGCTGCGCAACTACTTTGGTTATGCAAGTTTTTATGAAAAGAAAAAAAAATACTTATCATATCTAAGTATGACACATTATCCGAAAAATTTGAGATTAAGATGTCGGTTAGTTACGAACATAAACGTCTGGGGATTAAAGTGAAAAAAAAAGAAAAGAAAACGGCATTAGCAGCTATACTTACATAACGTTTTTATGTGAATTGTGTCCGTAGGTTTAGTCATATTTTATGCCCCGTAAAGAATACATCGACAATTAAACTGAACCATAGAAGATATTTAGTCATTCAGTTCACTACTCTCCCCTGACAAGCGCGCTGGAATGAATCATTTGCCAGTGTTTTGCTGGAACCAATTACAGAGGCATCTGTGCTATGAGTATTCATTTATTAATTCCCTCCACCAAGCGAAGTCAGGTACAGAAAGGCATTTTAATGTAATCCACTCCAACAATGGAATCTCCTTTAATATAGTTCCATTTATTGCATTCGTCTGCCCACTTATTGTACTCATGAACTATCACCATTGTTTATGAGTTCCTTTTAGTGAAGTCATTTTTATTCTGGCAAAGGAAAAAAAAAAGCTCTTTTGTAAGTCTACTGGTTAATTCCTGAACGCAGAGACAGTAAAAATCCTCGGTTCGTGCTCAGAAATTCAACTACACTTGCAGCAAAGATTAATTTATAAAAGTGCTCTAACTCGGCATGATTTACAACACCTGTTATGTGTCCTGCGTGGGCTTAATTCGTTTTGCTGATCCTTCTCCCCCCCCCCCCATTCTTCGTTTTCCTCCCCTCGTGACACCGCTCGACACCTCTATCGGCATCGGATCTGCATTTCTTGGAAGTGTCGTTAAATGTGAATGAGTTTCTCGCGTGCTTCCACCTTCAAAAAGAAAAAGCAAAGAACGTTGGGGGCTTATAACAGGTGCCTTTTTTTTTTTTCTCTCTCTCTCCTATCTCCCTGTCTGGAACGTAACCAAATTATTCTATTAAGCGTGCGTAGTTTCAGAGGTTTACGCTTTGCAGCAAGACAGCTGCACTCAACACATGCTGGATCGAGTTACGTTTGGTAGGGTGTTGGCTGCTATCTTCATGAATACATACAATAGTTAGTCACGCACTGGGAATAACAAGAATGAAGAACTTCCTCTATTAAGTTGTTAGTGGATGTCGTTAAATGGAATTATTGATAGTGTTGCTATAGTAATATTTATGATACAACCGTTAAAAAAATGGTTTTGCTATTTCGGTTGGTAATATCATTTGAAAGTAGGTATGCATTGCATCGTAGTAGAAGTAGAACGGTGGCCTACCTGCGAAATACTTATGTACACCCACACTTTCCATAATAGTTGCTTACTCACTTTGACGTAGTTCCCGGAAGTACAGTCATACCAGGATATTAAACACTAAAGGAAGTAGCATCAAACTGTTAAATATACCAGTAAATTCTTCGAACACCTTCTCTTCTAAGCTGTATTTTAATATAATTGAAACAGCGGAATCACTTTGATATTGTTCCATTCTCCTGCCCGCCGATTTATTTTACGCAGAAGTCACTACTGTTGATTCCTTAGGGCTACGAATATTTTTATAGTCATAAATATTCTTTCAATTGTTTTGTCTAATTGTGACTTTAATTGATTCTTCAGTAAGTATAGTATGCAATCTTCCTATTTCAGATGTATTTCGCCGTTTCATACTGTCCTTTAAAATTTTATAAATATATAGGGGCTCCCACCCTACGGCGCCCAATCTCCTGAGTTTCGGATGATTTTTCGGCTTATCGTTTTATATATATAGAACAAATTGATATTTTTGGGGACGACTTTTCTTCTGACGGTCCTTTAATTTATTTAAATAAATTTTACTTATACAATATGAACTGAGAAGCAGTGGCGGACCCAGAAGGGGGGGGGAAGGTGGACACCCCTAAAGAAAAAGGAAAAAAACAAAAAAAAAATGCAAAATTTTCCAAAAATCTTTTCCTAATTAAATTTTTTTTTTTTTTTTTTTTTTTTTTTTTTTTTTTTTTTTTTAAATTTATGTTGTGTCGTCTCTTCTATTTGTGAATTAGCGATCATTTCAGATGCTTATCATAGGTCGTATACGATGTGTAGATTGTATTCTCAAATCGTCCACTCAACTCTCCCCCCCCCCCCCCCCCCCAAGATTAAAGTGTGCTACTGCTGAGAAGTATAATTTTATTTCCATGATTGAAATTAAATGAAAATGGTGTGTGTTTCATAATAAAAACCTTCCACAGTCAATAGTTTATAATTATACCTGTTTAAGCCCATCAATTTCCGTCATTTCTTTACTGAAATATTATTTCAATTAAATAAATAAATTTGAAATAAATCGCGCATTTTCTCTCGAAGGTAGTAATTACCACTTTGACATCATTCAGGAAGCCACACTCAAAAATAAAACGCGAGTTAAATTTATTTAAGTGAAAGTTCTTTCATTTCTTCAGTGTTTTCTCACAGTTTCTGCACTTGTGAACCATCCATAACTGTCAAATCCAAATGCTAACTACGCTCTTTAAAACACCACACACACACGCACGCACACTAAAATGGGGTGTGTATGTGTTTAACAACTTCACTATTCGTTCTGTTAATTCTCCTGACACGTGCATTTATCTGTGAGAATTTTTTTTTTTTTTTTGTATCAACCAGAAGGCGGTGTCGTTCGCAGCAAGCAAAGCTGAGGGCTGGACAAAGAAAAGACAGTGTAAATATTTGAAACATTGCCCACATGCAATGTTATCGTTACAGTACTTAGTTATTAAAACGCCTGTCCGAATGACTAATCCATGGTATGGTTTCCAGAATGCGGCGGACGACCAAACACTCCGGTGCACAATGGCGTAACAGCCTGTAGGGACATTCAACCGAACTTAATCGTTTCATGCTGATTTTAAGATGTTTTACCGAACCGGTGGCGTCACTGACGGGTATCTGCATGGTCACTACACTTTGTGGTTTAGTATTCAGACTCTGCTGTGAAATAAGAATAAATAAACCCTTATTTCAAGTCTTGTTAATCATCTTATAAACGAAAGATTTTGTACAGCATCAAAAGTTATAAAATTCAAAAAGAAAATACGATAAAATCTTTTTATTTATTTTAATAACTTTCATAGAAATGTTTTGAATGGTAATAACAATCCAGCTTGCACGTGAGCTACTCAAAGTGAAAACAATTGGACAGTTTTTAACTGAAGGAAGCAAAAAATGAAATAAAGCCCATTATTTAGAAAATTCAGAGTTAGCAAAAAAAAAAAAAAAAAACTAGTAATAGAATATGTGGATGAAAGTTTGTTTTTCTTCTTCCGGATATTGAAATTTTGATTTTTTTTTTTAATAGAAAAAAAAAATGTCCCGAAATTGCCGAACGCTTAAATTTATGACAAAGCCCAGGTCCCTTCAGAGATTAGAAATTCTTTATATTGCTTAGGAAAAAAGTTTAAGCGGGATATGAATCTGTTATTTCGTGTGCTTAGAATTAATAAGCTCATTTCTGGGGGGGGGGGGGACCTGCGTGTGTTTACGTAAGACTCCAAAAATCCAATTAACCTCATAGTCCAGGCGAAGCAACATTGGGTACTTGGTGAAGTTAGCCGATAAAAATATCTTTGAATGGTCGTCTCAATGATATTTCATCTGTAAATATGATTGGATTTATTCCATTTAAAGCGCAATATCCGATTTCATTGGTGTCTGATGAAGACCTTTGCTGCTTCATTTCCTCTGTGATTACCGGAGAAATTGGGGAACCAATCACCTGACTCCTCGCGCTATGAATTAATCAATGCACCAGCCATCCTTTCTGCTAGGTAAGCCGCGAATGCCTAAATGGATGGTGATAAAAATCGGTTATATATTTTATGGATAGCGATGCATTTAATTGATTCAGAATACAAGGAGATTGAAAGCTTGATATTTAAAGCAATTGAAATAAATCAACGATTCATCCCCCCCCTCAATTCCAAGGTGATATGATTTCTTCAATATTTTACTGAAGAAATGTTATAAACGAAAGATTTTGTACAGCATCAAAAGTTATAAAATTCAAAAAGAAAATATGCGATAAAATCTTTTTATTTTTTTAATAACTTTCATAGAAATGTTTTGAATGGTAATAACAATACAAGCTTGCACGTGAGCTACTCAACGTGCTAATTTTATTGTTTGTTGTAATACGGTAAAATATGAATGAATAATCTGTAAATAGTAATCTAAATACTGTTTTGAATACATTCAAATTTTCCACTAAGTAAACTGACAAAGTTCTAATTAATAAAATTGTCACGAACTGATTGATACTACTCATAATAAGAGAAAATAAAAAAAAATGTAAAGAACTAATCACACTGTCACTTGAGTACAGGAAGCTCTAGTTAAATCGATGCCGTACAAAAAAGGTATCTTTTAAAATGAAGGAGATGAACAACATTTCTTATGCAATAAAAATTCACTTATTAGAATATTAAAGTTGTTTGGCAATATTTTGGAAAGTATTTGAAAGCTTTTAAATTTTCTAGTCAAAGTCTAACTCCATTTCTTCGATTAGTTTTGTTACTTAAATCAATATTATTTCGATAGGTGAACATCATAATCTTATAAACATTAAGATTTAAACACAGTCTTTATTTTAAGATTTTTACCGGAGTCAAAAGGCCATCTTTCACCCAGATGCATTCTAACAAAACAGGGATCACCAATTTGAATAAAGCCTGTCACTTCACTTAAATCGTTTTTTTTTTTTTTTTTTTTTTTTTTTTTTTTTTTTTTTTTTTTTTTTTCAAAATGGTAATTCAAAATATCATGACGACCCCCTATTGATAAAAGACACCATTTAACCTTTTTTGAAAATATAAATGTACAAAAAAGACTTAAATTTTCTTGCAAACGCGTGGCTGTTTTTCTCCTAGTGGGAATTCAGGCTTAAATCCAACGGAGTTCCCCCCCCCCCCCCCGTGTTATCATCCCAAGCAAACATTTAGCATCGTTTCCACTAAGACGTACACGCAAAGACAAGATAGGGAACATTGTTACTGAAGATACGCCATTAGGTAGAAGAGGAAAGAAAAGTGTGTGTGTGGGGGGGGGGGGGGGTTGCATTAGCTCTAAGTATTCTGCTAACCGATAGACATCTGGAAAGAAATCCGAAACGTATAAACGACCTTCGCTACCGTAGACCCCGCAACGGACGCAATAATAAGGCTCTGTGTAAGGCAGGTCTACTTGAAGCACGAAGCAAAAGTGTCCCCCCATCGATTTTACAATCACCGTGTTTCGATCTGGCCCCGGAATACTTATAGGTGTACCGAGTTTGCTGCGGCTTTAAGCATACTCCCATCGAAAAACGCCGTTGTCGGAATTTCCCCGTCTTCCCTTCCTTCCAATCGAGGTGATGTCGCCCGATAACTTCATGAACTTCGAGGAAAGACACCAAGGAGGAAGGGAATCGGCAAATCAATAATCCCTAAATGCAGTTTTAGAAAAGGTCGCACACTCGAATCTGCGGTAGTTTAGACACACAGAAAATGTTTTCTTGTTGGGAAAGAAGAAAAAAAAAAAAAAAGTCGTTACGAGTGCATGATCACCAACCATAGATGCGACCACTCCAAGATCAGATGAACTTTCTTCTTGTGTGGTCATTGGAACTGACTAGTCCCGAATCGGAGGCAAAAAAAAAAAAAAGTATCCACCAAAAGTCACAAACGAAACATGAAAGGAGAAAGACAGAGGAAAAGGGGGGGGGGGGTACAAAGTGAAGAAGGAAAGAGGAAGCGAATGAGAAAAAATGACAATGGGACATCTCAGTATCGTTTCCACTAAGACGTACACGAAAGACAAGATAGGGAACAAAAATCCTACTTTCTTGTGTTTCAAGCAAATAGGATTTTAATATTAACTTCTATGTTAAATATATGTAAGCTAATCAAAATTTTCCCCTGAAAACCAAGACGAATTATAGCAGAGGAAGTTTCACATAAATTTACTTACAAATTAAACATTCGATCTAATTAAATTAATAACTGGCATTTTTATTCAACACTAAAATTTAAGTTCTTGGTTATTTAATGATAATAATTCGTTAAGATATCCAGAGGTCGGCATGCATGTCGCTCTAAAAGGCGAGAAACTATTTGCATTGGCAACAACTACAAATATATCAAAGAACATATTAATAAGAAAAATTAAAAGTAGCATTTATTTACAATACCTTTCCAGTGATAAAGAAAATGAGTGAATTTTCTGTGGTACTTTGTGTAAGCAATCAGCAACTATTCTTGTCATGAAAGGTTGATGTCGCATCGTTTCAAACATTTTTATTATATGACCATATTCAAGCAAATTTATAATTCGTTAAATCCAAATGATTTATTTTATTTTTTTTTTTTAAGTATAAACAACTAACAATAGTTGTCCACTTTGAGTTTTATATTAAGTTTTATCATACGATTTAAAGAATCAATTGAAAAATCGGCAGTTTGCTATAATACTTTCAATTACAACTGCAACTATTATAAGTGAAAATAATTTAGCCGTCCTTTAATGATAAATTTATTAAAGGGTTAAAAATGAGCTATAAATTGTAAATGGAGTGTGTGGCTTTATAAACGGCTGATATCTCTCAAATTCAGATAGTGGTGACCATTATCTTTCGATGACGTCATATGTGGAGAAAATTCTGATATTTGTAGCCTGACCTGCCTTCGTATTTTAATGAAGGCTCATAGACAAGACTTTAGAGTAGAAGGTATACTAGGAAAAGCTTGTAGTTTGGCCTTATATCTTCGTTCATAATTCCATTGTATCACGTCTATTAGATGTGTATGCGCCTTTTGGCCGTTCTAGAAATAAAAATCCGCAGAGAAGGAGATAAATCTTGTCGTTTCCGTATGATTGGCCCAGGTAGGATTCTATTCTAGTACATAAGCCTACACGAGGTTTATGCAATAAGTAACAACTAGAAGCATATTTAGCCATGCACCTGTGTGTGTGTATTCCCCCCCCCCCCTATGAAGAGGGCTAAACTTTCTCCCCTTCTTCATCCGGTTAACCGTCTGTACGAAACCATCCTGTAAATGCTCGCTCATAATACTATCATATAAACCGTCGTTCTTAATGGTTAGGGAGGCTTCATAGCATTACCTACGTATTAAGCGGGAGTATTGCAGGGAAACAACCACGCGATAGTTTTTTACGACATTAGCGATACCACATCACATGCATAGTTACACAGCAACACGACATCCAAGCAGTTTCTTTTACGCCTGTGTTAATACAGATAAAGAAAAGCCGTAACTAAAGAACTGACAACCTGATCATTGACATTAGTCGGTCTCTTTTTTTTTTCACAATAGCTCATCCAGCTCGCTTGTCCTTCGGAATCGCACTGCGAGATCGCCGTTTCGCTTGTGACAGTTTCCGGTTGAAAGCCAATACTCGCGATGCACGCTCTGTTCGCTACCACGTCGAGAAATCCCACGTGCATTTAGTGAAATGGACACGAGTAACAAGAGATAACAAAATCGGTGTCTTTCTCGTCGCCCGCTACAAGATAGCGCGTGTTCGCTTTTGTCCTCTTACACTTTTGAAAGACGTCAGACTTAAGAAATCGCAGCTGAAATTCGATCCGTCAAGTCCCGGCGAAGTGAAACTGATTGAATTAAATGCAATCAAATAGCTGAACTTGGGTTTATTAAAAGTTTAAGCGATTTGTTCTGCAGATAAAGTAGTCAGTCGCGATAATGAACTCGTGCTACAGTAAGACGCATGCGCAGTGTCGTTTCGTGAAATTTCCTCACGAGAAATCATGGTCCAAGGTATGGGATTCACATACAAATATTTTTTTAAAAGGTCCAATTTCATCAAGGTGGGGGGGAGGAATTATCCTTTCTACTTGTGTATAATTGACGGAATCATTTTTTCAAGTATTTTTGAATCAAGAACTCGTTGTGTATTTAGTGCACTGTATTATACAGTGATCAGGGAACGGGAAACCAGCTTGCTCATAATCATCTCCCTAGTATGGTAGCATATAGCTGCCCCCACCGGCCGTATGGCTGAGGGAATAGGATAGGATTAGAGTGATCAGAATTGAACTTTAATTATCGATATTTTTTTTTTTTTGTTTAAATAAAGCCGATGAGTGTTTCAGAAGTCACAGCGTATTTGTGATACATGAGTCTGTTTTTGCCTTAGAATTCTGCCAATAATATTGTCCAATTAACATGAAACTCAAACAATAAACAATTTCAAAAAAATTTTTAACAGATCCAAAATATCAAATCTCATTAAATACTGGCGATTGTGGGCTTATTTCTCTCATTTCGAATAAATTCACCAACTTTTGCTATTAAAGATGAACCGATTGAAACTAGAATTGAATCTCATACGGGCATCTTCTTGCGTGCTAGTCCTAAATCCTAATTGTATTAAAATTCATCGGTCAACATATAATTTTGACACTTTTTTTTGCCCTTTGTACTTAGCCTCAGTAGGTAAGTCGGTATCTATGATGTTTTTTAGTTGGAAGACCTAGGTTCTAATCCAGGACGCGAAGGATCTTTTTATAAAGATTTTCATCTGAAGGTGAGTTAGCCGTCTCATGCGGTAGCTTCCTGCCCAGGAAACTAATGTTTCTCGTCCCGCTAAGGAGCTACAAAATACTAAATGTGAGTAGAATATGTCCACATCCGAAATCGCAAAGTAACTTGTGAATGGACGAATAATGATGCTTATGCTTTTTCAAAACGCACTGAAAATGTCTTGGGAAGTTGTGGTAGGCAAACAGGTTTGCATCGAAATAAAGAAAAATAAATAATACTTATTTTACAAAAGCTTGTAATCATCCGTCAGTCACCAAAGGTGGTATAGGTTTTCCAACCTTTCTCGGCAGAATCGAAAAAATCCACTTACTTTGTTTGCGACTCCATAACATCAACGCTTCGCAATCTCAAGGTACGGATAACATCATTATGAGCTATGAACATCATTGGAATGTTCATAGCTGTACTGATAACATTAATATGCACTGATAACATCATTATGAACATCACTGGGAGATGTTCGATATAGTGCTTGGAGTAGAATCGTCCAATTTTAGTATTTCAAAATTTTCTCAATAGTCTTCGGGGACTGTTCTTAACTCGGACTTTCTCCGAAAACACACACACACACACACTGTGTGTGTGTGTGTGTGTGTGTGTGTGTGTGTGTGTGTGTGTGTTTAAAAAGTTTCTGCAATGATTCTAAATGTATTTAATAATATAAAAATATTTTCAGCGTATTTAAGCAAAAACTATTTTAAAGTCCACTTCCGCTGCCGTAATGACAGGTCGTGAATGGGCATGACGAACTCTACTAATTGCTAGACCTCCTCGGATGTCCCGATGGCCATGACCGGATTCGGTTTTGCTTTCGGCAGAATTACTGGATAGTTTCAAAGTTCTCGATGAACAGCAATTCTTTCAGATTAATTGACGTTAAATAAAATGGTGCCTAGGTAGTGGCTGACTTACAGACTTTAATTATGGTGACATTCAGCTGTCATTAGTTTTCTACCTGCGCTATGTTAAGCGAGAAGAAAGGAAACAAAATTAAATTCTCACGTGTCGTTAACTTAGATCTGGTGAGTTTGGTTCATGTCATCTTGCTGACACTTCATGAAACCGCTAAGCCAAGCTGATTGCAAACAACAAGTAAAAGGGAAAGCGAATGCCACTAGCTTGCACGCGAGCCTTGTCGACTGAAAGACGCCATTTAGTGGCGAATGTAAACTGTATGCGACAAAGATGATTATTAACAGCACATCAAAACAGCCTTCGCCCTTTTAATTTGAGATGTTTAACGAATGAAGGTAACCATTTTGACTGAAAGAATGGTAATGTGATTATCCCTCAGACAAATTATTTAATGGGATTTAAAAGTTCATTATTTATAATGTATTTTTTGTCTATGTTGAGAGATTTTAGCGTCATTAAAATATATTAAATCAATGAGATAGCAAGTTAAATATAATACGTCAGCGCGATTTTGTAGCAGCAAATATATTGTTGTAATGACTACTGTTGCTAAATCGAGCATCAAAGCAAGGAAAATACTGCTTAAATAGAGCGCCACCTATAAATTACAATGAAACGAAAAAATAAAATAAATTTAAAAAAAAGGCTTAATACGGCTTTGAAATGAATCCAATATTAGAATAGTCTATTTTTTTTTATATATATATATATATATATATTGGTGAAGATTTATATCAATAGAATGTATTTGAATTTGTAACGGATACCGAAAATAATTTTAAATTACTAACTACGTTTCTGTTATCATTTTACAAACTAAAAATTATTTATTTTCTAATTTATCAAAGTAAAAATTTTGCTTTACTTAAAGTGGAAATTTGGTAGTTTGGAAACCATCCAATGAGGGAATTAGATCGAAGGATGATTAAACGTGAAGTAGGCAGTTACTTGGTGTACTATCTCCTCGCTAATGAGCACACATCAGGGCAAAGTTTTCGTTTTTGATTAAAAGAGTATCAGCCTTAAGATCAGAAGTAGTTAAGAATACAAATTTTCTTCAATTCTTCCATTAATGTTTTTTTTTTTCTCTCTTTGAATTTTACACTGAGACCAACTATCACGTACGCTGATTAGGCCAAGTTAAAAATTGTTTCTAATTAAGGAAACGACAGTATTATTGATGTTTAGGCTTAAGTTTGGATAAGAAAAGTCGATTTAAAAAAGCCCTTTTAAGCAAAAAAAAAAAAAAAAACGTAAAGACAGAGAAAAAAATTCCATTTTTTATGATGGCTACTGAAAATAGAAAAAAAGATTGTCTAGATCGAATGTTTTTGAACAAGGACGCTCTTACTGTCACCACTTATCTGCTTTCTTTATCTAATTTCAAATTAAGAAAGAAAAAAAATCTTTTTTAGTCTTGATAAACGAAATCAATTTCTTTACTCATGAAAGTAACGACGCGGTCTTGTCTTTTGTTCTGAACATTGGTTTTACAGGTCATTTAAAATGAATGAAGGTAAATATCTGAACCTTTACTACGCACCGATGCATTTTCTTTAACTAAAATGTATAAAAATTCGTTAGGGATTGAAGTTTTCTACGAAATAATTAATTTAACTGAACAACAGTCGCCACCACTTAGCCGATTGTGCGTTTTACTGGGCAACACTCCTCGACATCGGCTGATATCTGCCTGAAGAATTCTCGTTAAATTTTGTCACGGCTAATGGCCATCTAACGGGAGGGATTAGTCGAAATACTCACAAGAGCAGCAACGGAGGTTATTACCTCTAACACGGGGATAGAGAGAGAGAGAGAGACTCCGTGATTGAGAAGTATACTATTATCTCTACGCTGGATTTGTCAATCGAAATATTTTTTAATAATAAAAAAAAGCTGATTTTTTTTTTAAATTTATTTTTTGAAATTCATTGCAGCAAAATTGTTTTCACGTGCGTCTGTCTGTTTTTAATTCTTACTATTTTTGCTATGCCTATTCATATTTATCTTGCGTGCAAGATCCTTCCATTGCTCAAAGCATGCTTGATAGTTTCTTTGAAAACGATCTACCAGCTCTCATATTTAATTTTAATTTATTTATATATGACCCCCCCCCTCCCCCAACCAAAAGTCGTACACTCTATAGTACATTGTACTGTGAGTGGGTCAAGAATTATTTTTCTATTTACTCATTTTTATTATTTGTATTTTCATTCATTTTTTACAATATCTGGAAACCCTGCTTCAGAGCCACACAGGAACTTTTTTTTTTTCCAGCCACGTTAGGTCTCCGATAAGCTGGACGGTAGTCTCGCACTGGATTATGAAATCCATCATCTAAGACACACACACACACACACATTCCGAAACATACAGAGGGATTCAAATCCCGCAGCCTGTTGGTTAGTTGCAGAGCGGATATAGTTCACTCTACCAAACACGTTGACTTAATTCGATGATAAAAAATCGCTTGAACTTAGTGTTATACTGACGGAAATGATTGCTATTAAATCCGTGAGACGACTGTGCCGTATATGGATTGCGTGTATTCCGGCTGGTTATTCAGTTTTAACAGCGGGGATTTTTTCCCCAGGAATCAAAACTCGACCACTTCCGTCCGAGATAGGCTAACGTACAGTATCTTCCATTAAAGTCCTTATATTTTTTCAATAAAGTGAGGATTTTTCAATCAAAGTTGATCTAGCTAGTCTCATATAGCTAGCAGGAATTTTTATCTTACAAAACAAACTGATGAGAGAACACACGGCCTTCTCATGGCCACAATTGTTAGGCTTAATTGCGAACAGATCAAAATATTTAACCAGATTCCTCTCCAAAAAACATGTTTCATTAGTAGTATTGTATGTACGTGGTGTACATTTAATTGCCGATGGCAATGTTTTAATTAGGTCATACAGGGTCACGCTTTGAGCCTGTATTGGTACGACATCATCTCCTCAAACGGTCTGAAGTGGTTTGTGATTGGTCTTTTGAGATCAGCTGATGTGACGTTATCGTTTTTTTTTCACCATCTTTTCTAACGTAATTTTAATTCCTCCCCTTATCAAAACGTAATTAAATCCCCCCCCTCATAGAGAGGTCCTGTTTTGAGGACAGATGGGTGACATCATGTCAGTGATGTAGCTATGGGGAGAGTTACAAAACCCGACTGGTTTATTTTGAGGTATACAACCCCCCCCCCCCCCCGAATTTGTTGAACTGCTTTGTGGTTGGGTGTAGTTAGGTTACATGATAGTTACCCTCATGTTTTTCACTCCAAGGTAATTTTAATGGGAATTTTTAATTTTTCCATGAGGTCAACGTGTGACGTCATGTACACATGATGACTGTTTTCGTATCGATTGGATTGTCTACAGTTAAGTTACATGTATTTTTCTCCAATGGCGAGAGAAACACGTGTTTTCCTAGTTTCTTGAAATCATCCAAGTATGTTTAAAGCTAGTGCTAAGTACTTTCTTACTAACGGAGTATGTTTGTATTTATCTATGTCAGGGTTAGATCCTGAAATATGTCTTGAATCCCGTTCAGCTACAATAGTGTTTGGTGGTGCTGATGTATGGGATGTACTGAGATTCCAGCTTCCGCAAATCAGACGATGCTTGCAGGAAAATGGAGGAGGAAGAGAATTTTCTCTTCCCTCCTGCACTGCGAGAGTGGAAGGAGGTCTTGTTCGTTTTGTTAGTGGTGATAGAGTGATACAGCGTGATCCAGATGTAATATTAACGTTGATTGATCGTGCAAGTAGTATTTCCCAACATCTTGATGTTTTGAAAGCAAATGCTAACGTGTTTCGTATTATGTCTGAGGTTCTTGCATACAATTTCAAGGATCTTTCTATAAAGATGGGTTTGGAATCTTCTCTGACGGATGGACAGTTTTTGGAAGTGCTTTCCTCATTTATGAAACGTTGTTCTCCATTTTCGATGATAGAGGAATGTGAATTGTCGTGTAGTAAAGGTGTGGAATGTACCTTACAGATTTATAGTATCTTTTATGTAATGATTTTTCAACACAGTTATTTGCGTTCTTTATTGTCTTCCATGTAAATATTTGCTTAATAAAAAATGCATTTAACCTGAACCAGTGTTTGTCTGTTTAGTTTATGTTAAGATGTCTACTGATTTAAGTAAAATACATTATGATTTGTCGAACCCCGGAGGGTTTGGAAGCATATCATCTTTGCAAAAAACTTCTGGACATAATATCAGAGAAGTTAAACGATGGATGCAAGAACAACCTACCTATACATTACATAAACCAGTGAAACGTAGATTTAGACGATTGAAAACAAAAGCAGCTGAAATTGCTCACCGATATCAATTGATTTGTTGGATTTAAGCGCTATTGCTAGATTTAATAATGGTTTTAAATATTTATTAACTGTGATTGATGTATTTTCTCATAAAGCTTCGGTTTACCCTCTCAAAACCAAAGGAGGTTTAGAAGTATCCAGAGCTATACAGATACAGGTTGACAGAGGAAAAGAATTCTGGAATAAACATGTACGTGCTTTACTTGAAAAACGAAGGATACATCTTTTCTTTTCTAAAGGTGACACTAAAGCATCGATAGTAGAAAGATTTCACCGTGCTTTACGAGGTCGGATGTGGCGTTATTTCACTTATAAAAATACATCCAGTTATGCTGATGTGTTACCTGAACTTTTAAGAGGGTATAATTTATCTAAACATAGATTTATTGGGATGGCTCCTGAAGAAGTGAATCACGGGAACGAGAGCAAAGTATACGAACGGTTATATGGCCGGAGAGAAGAACCGAACCCTGTACTGTTTAAGAAAGGTGACGTTGTGCGTATCTCCAGGCAAAAAAAAAAATCTTTCTGACAAAGAATCCACATCTTCGTGGACCAAGGAAATCTTTATCATCAAGACCGTTCTTTTTACCAATCCTGTCACCTATCGACTCGAAGACACAAGCGGAAAAGAAATTTCTGGTCGTTTTTATACCGATGAAATGCAAAAAGTAGCCAGACCTGAATTTTACGTTGTTGACAAAGTGTTGAAACGAAGAGTTAGAAGCGGTATTCCGGAGTTGCTAGTGAAATGGAGATCTTATCCAGATCCGAGTTGGGTTCGTGCAAGCGAAGTATTCCGTTTATAACGGCTCTCTGTGGTATTATTGTGGTTCTTTATGCTTTGTCTCCTGTAAACAAGGTCGTTCTCCCTGAGGGTGAAAACTGTATAATTCGAGGAAGAGCGTGCGTTGTTCGGTAATTGATATATGTGTGTTTAAAGGATAACGCTTCGTTCAGTGATATAGTTGTAACCTGGGTGAGTATAAATCGATCCTCACCCAAACAGAAGCAAGTATTCAAGAGTGCAAAATTCGTGCTACCACCTGAATTTTTCGCTATACCTTCCGAGGACAGACATGGCTGCTGGTTATCCGATGCTGCAAACTTTCGAAGACGAGTATCTGCTCTCGAGAAACAGTTGGGAACAGTGGTGCACCCAGAGGGGGGGGGGGCAATGGGGCTCGGGCACCCCTCAAAGAAAAGGAAAAAAAACAATAGAAAATTTTCCAAAAATCTTTTCCTAATTAAAATTCATTTTTTTTTATTTATGTTGTGTCGTGTCTTCTATTTCTATACGACTTGAATTAGCGATATCATTGCAGATGCTCAGTCATAGGTCGTATGCGATGCGTAGTGTGTATTCTCAAATGGTCTACTCAACTCGCTCCCTCCGAGATTAAATCCTGAGTGCGCCATTGGTTGGGAATATCGTCTCGTGGCATATCTGATTTCAGATCCGAAGTACTTGGAAAAACAGGGGTCCACGACTCCGTGGACTCCTTCAATACCTACAGAGATACCTAACTTGGATTTGCCTGGAGGGTTAACGCAAGTGACAGTTTTAGAAACACGACCTCGAAATACAGGATTTCTGAATGAAGCCTTATTGGATGTTGTTCACCATGCTGTTTATCCTCATTTTAAGCGACAAGCAGAGAGAGATGCATTCGTTGTAGTGATGGTGATGTGATTGTTCATTTAGCACTTGCCCTATCAAGTGTAAATCTTGTAGAAGTATTGAAAGTTTGGAGCAGACGTGTCGAACCGTTTTTAACAGAGAGCGAAAAGGCTTCGTTCTTCACTCTACAGTTCGTCGAAGTGTGGTTAACAGATTGCAAGAATATTCATCTGTTGGAAAAGGTTTTGATATCAGAGTATTCTACTGTATGTAATGGGGTCTCTATTCTTGCCTAGTACAGCTTCTATGGATATATTCCCAGAGAACAAAATAAGAAATTATTCTGTAAGACTACCACATGCTGTTGATCTCGGTCCAGGTGAATGGAGGATAGGTTTAGCTGAAATTCAAATCCCTGCTGTTTTTAATAATGTAGATGAGTCTGTCAATAAACTTGAAATTGCATATGAAACTAAGGGTGAATACCAGATTATTGGTTGTTCAATTGATACGTATCCTACAGTAGGGAATGCAGATCAGCTGGCAAGACAGCTGAACAACGCTGTCCTGATGATCATAAACCCTAGGTGATGTTTACTGTGGATAATAAAAAACGAAAGGGAAGATGGAATGTTGTTATACATACCTTACATGGTTATCAGATCAAACTTTCCTCGGATCTAGCTCAGTTGTTGGGAGGTCCTCCAATCCCTTCTGGAGAGCTTACACCAGTTGGAAAGGAGCAGGAACAATCACGATGCCTAGTGCTATAACTGAACTTAAAAGTACCTACATATGCTTTTCAGATACGTAAAGTAACGAGAATTGGAAAAATTGAGACAAAAAAGGTTTCTGTTACGCCCGGATATTATCCTACCCCCCCCCCTCGATTTGTTGAATACTTTAGAAAAGCTCACAGCAATTACGGTTCAACAAGAAGCAGATGGTAAAGTTAAAATAATTATTCCCGATAATACTCGTCTTCGATTTCCTAAAGCTGATCCAGGACTTGCTAGATTACTAGGGATGGACGAATCTCAGATCGGTTGTCCACTTTCTGGAGAATTCAAAGGAAAGTACATAATTGACATAAGGAAGGGAGTTTACGGAATATATTGTTATTGCAATCTGGCGTCTCCGCATGTCGTAGGTGATGTGTCTGCACCTCTGCTCGGAATAATACCTGCTACTTATAACGGAAGTGGTATTATTTCTAAAATATACAACAAGATAGATTACTTTCCGATGTCTACAAAAAATTTTCAAATTGTAGAAATTGATTTAAGATCAGACAGTGGGAACCTCTTTTATTTCATTCTGGGAAATCGGTGACTAAACTCCACTTCAAAAAACGAAGATGAGCTACTTAGAATACTATAGGAATCAAGCAGGATTAGGAATAAACTCGAACAAGTTCAAGGGGTCCTACTTTCCAACGTGGAGGGGGGAGGGGTTGTTTAAAAGTGTGTTTCAAAACAAGCAACGAAAACAGGACAACAAATAATAGGAAATGTAGTATCAGCTCGGAACATTCGTGAGTCAGCCGAGCACAAGAGGCGGGTGTGGATTTACTTAATCAGTCGAAGGAATATTTGGAAAAACAACTGGGATCTGGTATAAAGCGACCTTGCAGAAAGAAGAAACGTCTTTGTCGAAGAGAACACGATCCGCGATATATTCGATTAAAAAATGTCTTCAGAGTGTGTGGGTTCAGAGCTCGAGATCTTTTGTGTACTGCCAACTGATTATTCACACGAGAAGAGTTTGTATGCAGAATATCATCCCCTTTCGAGTCTCGAAACCGGCCGTTAGAATTTTGTATAAGTGGCGGCCAGCATTACCTGGATTTGTCGAAATCAGTTTTGTGTTTACGTGTTAAGATTGTGAATGCTGACGGTTCGTCTCTATCGGAGAATGATAAAGTCGCTGCTATGAACTTAGTTCTACACTCTTTATTTTCACAAGTGGATTTATTTTGAGGAGACACACTAATAAGTTCTAGTAATAACTTATGGATATCGTGCTTTTTTTGGAGAGTTTATTGAACTATGGATCTGAATTAAAGAGAACTCATATGGCTTGTGAAATGTTTTTTAAAGAAAGCAATCCTTCTGATGTAAACTTTCTAGAGAATAACACAACGACACATCTGGATTAACAAAGACAAAAACTTACGGGAAAAAGGCTCAACAATAGAAAGATTGGACGTCTGCATCTCGATTTGTTTATCCAAGCGCGATATTTAATTAATCAAGTTGGTCTAAGGTTACGACTTATAAGGGCAAAAACCGAATTTGCCTTGATTTCTACTGCAGCTAAACCAAACTACAAAATTGTTTTTGAAGAGGCAACGTTATTTGTGTGAAAAGCTAAGATTTCACCTTCGATTTTACTAGCACATGCCAATGTTTTACAAAAAGCAACAGCCAAATATCCCTTGGTACATACAGAAGTCAAAACATTTTCAATAAACAAAGGACTTACGAGTGTTACTCGATCATATTTTTCTGGGAAAAATTCCGAGAAGAATTGTGTTAGGATTAGTTAGTTCTAATGCATTTAACGGGAGTTATAGCGAGAATCCATACTGTTTTCAGAATTTTGATTTGAACTTTTTATGCTTTCAACTCGACAACACACAAATTCCTAGCTGTCCGTTTCACCGCGTTTCGACATGAACGTTTATACGAGGGAATATTATTCGTTAATCAACGCGATGAAGGTGACTTTTGAGGATCGTGGGCTGGATATTGAACTGAATGAGTATGCAAAGGGTTATTCACTTTATGCAACTGATCTGACCCCAAGCGAACAGTCTGATAGCGAAGCCTTTACGCCAGTCCACGACGGTAATCTTTCATTGAGTATAAAATTCGCCAAACCCTTAACACAGAACGTCACTGTTATTCTATTGTCAGAGTTCGAAAGTTTATTGGAGATCTCACACCAGCGTGACATTATTTACACGTATTATCTTGTAATGCGGATGAGTCTTATTTACCTGGGCGTCACTGAGTAGTCGTAAGCATCAAAGAGAAAAAGCAAGGGATATTTTTCTGTTCTTTTGGAAGTAAGCCAGACAAGACGTTTCTTGAATTCTTCAGCAGATTTTTTGAAAATGTGTCTTACAATACCTCTCAGATTCAGTCAAATGATAACGATACTTGTGGTTTGCGCTGTGTATTTTTTTATAAGTTACTGACTAGAGGTTTTACTGTGGATGAAATATTATATCGGGTGTATTCTACTTCTCAGCATTATAATGATTGATTAGTGTTATCCATGTTAATGTAATGTATACATTATTGTCAAAATAAAAGACTACCTGATTATGTGTGTAACTAGTGATTAGTTTTGTAATAAACAAAACATAATAAGACATCAAATATTTATAACAAACATACTAGACATACAATGTAGATTGTATGTATATAATAGGTACATAGTTTTTTTTTAGTATGACATCCATTTCTTATTTTTAATAAAAGGGAAATCTTGAACCACAGATTGTAGTTGTCCGTATTCAGGTGGTAAATGTTTTCTTTCCTTTTTTACTTGTTTTTTTCAAAACTCCTAATAAAAGTTCACGCATATTCACATCAGGTAGAGGCATATTGTTCACTCGAATGGAACCATCAGATGACCAGTCGACACCTTTCACTTTAAGGTAGGACGGTAGTAAACGCGCACTTTGATGCAAATTTGGTAATACTAGTAAAATAGCATCATCATCACTTGACTGTTAAACTGACGACAGGGACTGGATTAATAACTGATTTTTTTTTCTTTAAATAGCAGATATTTCCGAAGGGTGTCCATGTATAACTTGACTTTTTCATCAGAAGACACAGAAGGCATTTTTAAAATTTTCGTGATGTCATCATCAAGATTTAGCACTTTTTCGTGGAGCACTGTTTTAATTACGGAATCCATCAGCGACTTATTAAGCTTCCAAGCAACGGTGCTAAAAGAGGAATGAGAGCTGTCAGAAATCCTCCTCTCTTTTGCAAAACTTTCTTTTTGGAGGCGAGAGAGACACGTTTATTCGCGAGATGACGAATCTGAGTTTTATATTTTGAAAGCTTATGCTTCTGATGATGGGAAACGGGTAACGTACCTTTCAGCAAATTTAGACAAACTTCACAAATACCGCAAATTTCTTCTCTACCAGCAGCTGAAATTACTGCTTTATGTTGTTTATCAGAATTGCACTAAGTAAGAGCCGTCAAAAACCTCCGTCTGTTAGGTTTCATCCTGAATAATGATACTTTTTCAATCATTTCTTCGGGATATGAACTATGGTTTCTCCTTCTTTGGGTAATATGTTTGACCTTAATCGTGAATCTTCTGCGCATGTTTGCTTGAGATCGATCAAAAAGTATGCATGTGGTTTTGATGAAATAGCATCTTTGTAAGCTTGCACTAATATAGGACGTTCGGGATAAATTTGTCTTGCAAGATAAAAAATCTGAGACTTATCTCTCGGGTTAGATAAAAGGAATATGTATGAAGCATTCAAACTTATTGTTCTTGCTTGTTTCTCCTTTGGAAACAAATTCTGAGTGATCAGTAACACCGTAAGATTACGATGATGGCTTCCTTTTGTAAACAAATTGCTATTCTCGAGGATGCGTTTGCTGCCGAAAAAAGATCATCAATAACTAAAAGATTTCTTACTTCTGGAGAAAAGGCGATGTCCTGTAGACCTCTATAAAATTCAATATGTGGAATTTCTCTCTTCATTAACTCGTATAGGGGTTGATCTTCAGAGTATAAAAAAACTATTCTCTGTACATTCGGAGCGATGATTATATCCTGATTTCGCAGTAGTGAAGCAACCACAGTTGATTTTCCACATTGTGTCGGACCACAAATTAATATTGTGGCTGGGTGAATTAATCCCGCTATCCGTATGGGTAAGTTATCTGGGTGGTAGAATCAACGTAACGTTTGTCGTATGAATAACTGAATTTCTTCACTGAATCTTTATTAAATAACTTCGCACTATATTTATCTCGGACTATCTGGTCTTTAACAGGAATGGAAACTGTATTTTTTTTCTTCTAAAACTGATTTCATGAAGTCACAAGTAATGATATTGGATGCTTGTCCTCTCAGGCTAAAGCCTTTTGATTTGATTATGGTATTTCCGTTTTGTAAACGTAGTGCATAATTTTTAGGAGCCACTGCCACAAAATGTTATTCCACCGGTTTTCGGATCGATTTCGTCTACTAACTGACCCAAACGGTTGCCTAAAGTAGGAATATATTCTCCTTCTTTTGCAGTGAAAAGAATAGAATCTGTGTCAAAATAAAGAACACGTTTTTGCAATTTCTGGAGTTCTTCAAGTAAACAAAGTCTTCCATATGAAGTAACAGATGAACCTATAACACTGTTCCCGTTAACATTAGAATTTATGCATTCTGATATAGAACAATGAGACACCAATAATGTTTCCGATGACACAAACCGAATGTCTTCCACTGATCGAGACGTATCAGTCACCAATTGCAGAAGAGTTTCATAATCGTCAACGAATTGCGTCTTTGTGCGTTCACTTGACTGACAAAACGTTCCCTACAGTTGGTTCAAGAGGGACTTTCCTATAGCTCTTAAACCTGGATTAAATTGTACTTCATCAACAGCCAAGTTTATGTTTTCACTTTTCCTGAATTCCGACAAGTATCTTTGTTTATCTTCAGAGTTCTGTACGTGCGAAGGAAACCCACTGTTTGCGTGATTCATGGCGAGAAAATGATCGATGTAACCTCCAAATTCCCCTACATCAAATGTTTCAGTGTAATGCCAAATTTCATAAATCTTTAACAATTGATATCCGTATTTCATGGCTGTGTAAAGTTCTACAGAAGTCCAAACACCAGTGATTGCTCTCAAATTGTCAGTATGTTCATATATCGAACTCTGCATCTTTTCAGCACAAGGTTCGACACAGGGGAAAGACAAGCTTGCCGTGGGTCCTTAAAGGGAGTACAGGGTGGAATAGATTACCAGGGGCGAGCACTTTTGCTCGTATGATTCCAAAATAACGATCGATTTTATAAGAAAAGTTCTCTGTTATTATTTGAGGATGTTTCTTCGGATACCTCATTTTTTTTATTAACAAAAGGATAGAGTGTTGAAATCGACATACATGATTTTTTCGTCGTCTGTGGTTTTCAAAATATAAACGTGTTGCACCTGTTCTTCCTCCATACATCGCGAGATGAAATAAAGGGAGGAAAACTGTCTTCATCCTGACAAAATAAACGGAAAACAGGATCACATTTCTTAAGTTCTTGTAGCTCACATTCCCAAATTTCAGGATATGTATAATTTGGAAGAGCTTGTTTAATTGTAGATGTGCGATCAAGTGTCTTTTCATAAATTTGCATGTTCGTATTGTCTTTATAAAGGGGGTGTAAAACTCGTGGATTACAGCATTTTGGACGAGCATGAAAAAAAACAACCATTAACTTCGATAATTATTTTTTGAGCATGAGAAATGGCATCGATGCGAAAATGGCCTACTTTGTATTCTCCTTGCGGTAAATCACACGTCTGTAAAGACGCATCATATTTTTTTTTGTAATACTGGAAATAAATTCTAGCAAGTCTACTTTGGTTTTCCCTGAATCAGTATCCTCGATGGGGTACCACACCTAGCATTCCTGATTTTAAGAAATAAGTCTTGAAGACTGTAAAAGCAAATTGAGGTAACGTGAAACGGTGTTCGAAGGGGTCCAACTGACCTGTTCGTAGCAATAGTTGACGAATTTTTTCACAACTTTTTCTTAGTATACTCACGTCGGATTGACAGTACGATACCAGTTCGTGTTCGAGATCAAATATGTTCCACTTTGCATTTGTGTACAATTCCTCAAATTCCTGACGTTTTCTGTAAGTTTCATATTCTCTGGTCTATAGAACTTAATTTCGAGAATCGATCCTATATAATCGAGATTTTCATGACGAACAAACCAGTAAGGAAAATATCCTTTCCTTACACTGTTTTCCAAACCAAAGGTTTTGGGAAGGTTTCGTAGACTGGTTCCTAGAAAATTCATACTGTCTATGAATCTGATTTGAGGTCCTGGAATTGTCATAATGAGCATTTTACACCCCCCTCATTATTACGTCTGGTAGTAACTGTCGTGCATGTAGTTCTTGAAGAATTAGATAGGAAGCGTATGAACCTGCATTGTGAGCTACAACACGTGTTTTCAAATAATCGGAGACCTGTCACAGGGTTCGATGATGGCCACCAAGAAATAAAATCGGATGCACATGTCTCTCCAAAAAATACTTTTTCAAAAAATTCACCATCATGATTCTCTTGAAATTTCACCATACATAGAATGGGCTTATGTTCATCTGATATTATACTTTCAAAATCGTAATACAGACGTCTGTAATGTTTACGTTTTTTTGATCTTTTTACTTCTGCAGATGTCAGTCTGCACATCGAACCTTGCATGTATGGATGGTCTTCCTCTCGAAAACCGTCGAACATTCTTCACATCTCTCTAGAAAACCACATACTGTAGCTTTGTGATTCTCAAAACACTTTCCTGTATAAAAATATGAACGACAGTCGAGGCATTTTACCATGTTAACAGAACTCTTACATCCTTTGGTGTGACATCTATAACAAATATCTGAGCATGCGTGAAAGGATACTGCTTTATTGAAGGTGCGTAGGCATCTGGGACAAAAGTGATTACGACAGAAAAATCCAGGAATAGAAACAATAACGTCAAAGTGATGTTTCGTATATAACAGACTCGCTTTCTTTTCTCTCATGTGGGGACCTCTGTATATAATTTGAAAATTGCTTTCGGCAGAATACACAATAATTTGGTAATCACTGTCTGAAAATCTTTGAAATAATATTAATGCATTTATAGAACCATCACCTGGAGTAACGTTTGCTTTCTTACATAACTGTCTTGCCTTCTGTCTTTGTAAGCGATATCGATAGTCAACAAGCTTCTTATGTAGTTTCTCATCAAAAGGGATGCTTTGTTTATGACAAAAACTCCTATCTGCATAACTAGAGCCAACTACTATGGTAATCGATAGGCATAGTCCTTCTGTATTCCATATCCTTTTAACAGAGTGTTTCTTTCTAAAATACAAGTCAAGATCTATTTCAGCTTTCTTATAGGGTCCTTTACCATCAGGAATAAACATTGTAATTATTTCTAGGGCGAAGTTACTTAAAGGACTTATTCGATTGGGCTATCTTCTCTATCGCCTGCAATAAATGTTTTATAGAGAAATCATCTGCAGACATTAGAGGTAAATGAACAGAGTGCGTTAAGCTGTCACTTAACATGGCAAAACGAATTTTGCTAAATTCTGGAACTTCTTGTCTAACCTAGTCAAACAAACGGGTAAATATTTCTTCCAGTTGTGTTATTATTTCTTTAGGATCACAAGTTTTAAATTCACACAATTCCACAGTCATCGAAGTAAATTGCGTTTGAAAATACAGCGGTTCTCTCTTTGGAGAGAACCGCTGTATTTTCCTTGAGATGACGAAATATTCTTCTTCTGTAATAAAAAAAAAAAAAAAAAAAAAAAAAGAAGTAAAATTAGAACCATAACGGTTTGATTGGTGCCTCAAAACAAGGATCACTCATCGATGGAAATAGAATATTTTGATATTTGATGATCCCTCTAAATAACTTTAAATCATTTACACGTACATTCCGACTTCTCTGGTCTGGCTTTTTAAATGTGAAATATGGTTCAGGTTGATTTTCTGTTTTCTTGTCACTAACTGTTATTCTCCAATCTATGGGAAACCTTTGCGTGCTTCCTATAGGTTCTGTATTAGCTCTCTCAGCTTCATCTAAAATTGCATTGTACATAGGATAATTTGATTGAATCTCAGTTTACTTTAGGGATAAAAAAATCCCCATTAATGATAGTGTTTTAAGAAAATCCATAAAATCAAATATTTCTCTAAAAGGAAGCTTGCATATGGATAAATCGGGGAGCAGGATTTTTTTCAAGCAAAAAGAGGTTAGAAATAAATAATAAAACATGTCTGATATCTTCCTGTTAATACACATGGTAGAATTTACATCTAATTCCCCTGCTAAGCAGACAGCCTTAAAAATATAAGGTTTTAATAAAGATATAGGTAAAAGCCATGTCGAGTGATCATTACTGTCAAAATGATTTCTAAAAAAAAATGCACTAGAAACCAAAACCAACTTATTCCTTCTGAACAATCTGTTGTATGAAATATGGACATACACTCCTCACATGCCTGACATCTTAATGTACTGTCTGCAGAAAAATCAACAAGATTTCCTAGAGTAATGGGTTTGGCAAACATTAATAGTTGCTTCTTGATGATATTCATGAACCAAAATGAAAACATATCGAAGTTTGTAAAAATGAAGCTGGCATGTTTTTATTGTTAGATAATAAACACCATAATAAACTAAATGCTTGTAGTGCACCAATTCACAGTTACGCACGTGTAATATCAATTCTTTAATCGTACGTATGCGTGAATTGTAAGGTGATTCTGGAGGGAAAGGATCGTTACCCCATTTGCAATTACAATAAAAGATGACTTCCTGATCTCTGATTTGTGGTGCACGAATGTTATATATATAGAGAGAGCTGTGTTAAACCATCGTCGAATAACGATGCATCACAACAGCAGGACCTCTGAACCTGGAATCCGTACAAGCAAAAAGATTCCAGTAATGAATTTGACTAAAAGTTCGTAAACAACATTATCTCCATACAAAATAATTCATTCACTACAGATATCTTACCCTAAAAGCTTTCAAAAGAACTATGCCGTTGATATTGTTACATGGTCTAGGTAGAATATTAACCTGAAACAAAGTGAGGGAAAAACACATACATGACCCCGACTCTGGTCAGAAAAAACTAATATTCACGGTCACGGTCTAACTAATATTATTCACTTTTAAAGAGAAACATCATGTCGTAAGTCCTGAATTTTACTTTAAGTTCAAAACAACGTTATCTCCATATAGATATCTTGGCCTAAAAGCTTTCAAAAGAACGCTTACAAAGCAGTTTTAGGGATTGTAGACCTCAAAATAAACCAGTCGGTTAGGTAATTTTCCCCATTGATCTATCCATTAGTATTGCCAGAAACGCCACATCAGCTGATCTCAAAAGACCAATCACAAACTAGTTCAGACCGTTTGAGGGGATGATATCATATCAGCACAGGCTCAAAGCGTGACCCTGTATGACCTAATTAAAACATTGTCATCGGCAATTAAAACTGTGCCACGTACATACAATACTACTTTCATTACTTCAGAGTTCAATTTAATTCTTTCCTATTTTTATCTACTTATAAATTTACTAATGTTGCAAAAAATTGATATTCTATTTTAATGAATATTGTAAAAAGTACATGTTTAATGCAGAGGTAAAAAAGGAAACAAGTTCACTCAGGAGATTCGTTTTATATATAGTCTAAATAGTTGTTGTTGTCCTGCACGCCCCCCCCCCCCCTCCGACGTAATCAACGGTTAAAAATGCGAAACTACTTCAGCAAGATCCAATTAGCCCGTCGCTCAAAAATAACCAAAATATTCTGTTAGAATTATTTTAGTGAAATATAAACTTTCATCAGAACCTACCTGTGGATGGGAATCATTTCATAGAATGAAAGGGTTCCAGAGAAATAATTTATTGTGAAATTGATTACGTAAGTGCCTTTACAGGTTTGAGAGTAAACTGAAGAGTCTATCCCTACACTTCTTTTTTTATCAGGGAAAATTACGAAAAATTTCCTGGAAGGTGGCGGTGACTTGCACTTGCTATTGTTGCATTTCAAACATGGTGGCTCTCTCTCTCGTGTTCAGGCCAGAAGAACAATGCGACAATAAATTGCCGAGGCAAACAGTTCAAACATGAATGTGCTCAATAACAACTGAAAAGTACTTCAGATTGAGGTGACGCCAACATCACCTTAGTCTGAAAAGTATGTTGTAATCACCAGTTACTTGGACATGGACCACTGGAATGCCATGACAGCAAATGCAGTGTCGGCATCTGTCGAAAAAAATTAAAACATTGAGAAATCATCCTTCATTTGTATGTTCTGAACTTTCCTAAATCCTCAATACATCCAAGAAAGATATTAGCGGAGACTTTTTTATTTGCGAACTTATCGATACGTTATGAGCTGTCATTATTCCCCCCCCCCCCCCGCTTTCATTGATTAAAAAAAAAAAAAACTTAAATAGGAAGAAGCGAGATGAGCGAATCAAACCAGAACGTGCGCAGTTCCTAATTGAGAATCTCCTGAAATCATTTGGCGTGGTAGCGGATTCATCCATAAATAAGAGGTGACCTAATGATAGCAGGTGAAACTCGATCAACCGCACCCATTTCCATTAGGAGAGTGTTATCGAAATGCCTGCTCATGATTAACTTGTCATCAGAGATCTCTGAGAGCTTATCGCTTGAGCCTCAGCGAAACCACCAACATCACCGCGTATCCGGCATTTTAAATATTAAAACGGATCCTATAAAATGCTGCCTTTTCCACTCTGTTACTGCCCTTCTCCAATATCCATCTACCAATACTTTACCAACCTCTGTTGATGGTAGCAAATTTAACTATGCGAGGGAGAGAGAGAGATGGCAATCTTCGTGATGGATCGGACTCGTCCCTGAGCCACTAAAATGCACACTACTGATATCGTGAGGGTAAGGCTTTTCTCACTGCTTTCATCTCTCGTAGAGCTTACGTGTGCTTTGCGTAGGTAGCATATATTCAAAGGTGGGGGGGGGGGGACGTGGAGAGGACGATAGCGAAATGAGAGAGAGAGTGAATGGCTGCTATTATCAGTTGTCTGAAAAACGTGTATGCACCCTCACGCTAATAATTATGGGTTTTACTTCCGTTAGGGATGGGAGAGGTTGGGGGGAGCCTACTTCTGGAGAGACTGTTGTGGATTAGATCAACTTAGCACTCTCTTTGTTCAGCTGACGGGTTGGGTTAAATGTCCTTTTTTTTGGGGAGGAAGAAGTCAGCACAGTGAGCATTGCTGTTTGTATTTATGCAGTTATACTTCTGGACTGTTTTGAAACTAAAAGTTTGATAGCATTCTTGTAGCCTCTTGAGAAAATATCTGCTTGACTTAATAGATATTTTGTAGTCGGATTAATACGTTCATTTTATGAATTTTCTGGTTGGCAACTTTGAAACGAAGTTCCCGTATGAAGAACACTTCACAATAAAACAGTGAGCAGAAATATGCACTGAATGTAGATCCCCGCCACACACACACTGGATTACAAAGTAAATTCTACTAGAGTAAGAATATACGGTAATAAATTCTATTTAATTCTTTATCCAAGTGTAAGCAAACGAAGTTTGTGCATGAAGTATCTTCACGACTAAGCTACTTGTATATAGTGGCTGTTCACTTTAACATTAGTTGTCTCCGTATCCCATAATGCAAAGCACATTCCTTTCGAACATGTATACAGCTATACATTATAAGGTCACTATTCAAACGGTTTCGACATTTTTTAAGGTCTCGTCAGTGGGAGCCAGACCCATAAAGATACCAAGGTTGAATTAATGCAGAAGTTATACATTTCCCATATACAAGTAGTGAAAAGGTATATCATTTCATTATTAAAAGATTGTGGATCCAAGATTAGATGTAAAAAGTCTCACTTGGTTACAAACTGAATTAAGACAATCGCCTTTTTTGTTATTTGTATATGGAAAACATGCGACTTTTGTATTAATCTATCTTGGCATCTGAGTCGTCTTCAATGATGAGACCTCAATAAAGGTCGAAACAGGATCTGGGTAACGAGTGACCCTTCCCATAATGCATAGCAATATACACTCCCAAAAAGGAAGTGTATATTCAATCTGTATCCACAAGTAGCGTAGTCGTGAAGATACTTCTCATGCAGGGTTTGTTTTGCTTTTTGCTTAAACTTGGCTAAAGAATTAAACCAGAATTATAATTTATAAGCAGCGAATGTTTTTCAAAAACTTAAAATTACATCACCCTTTTAAATTCTCATTCTGTAATATCTTAAGACATTCGGACTAACGAAGCGAAATAATCGTCTTTCTCCTCTTATAATCGGAACACGACATGCTTTTAACTATTCTGTCCACCGAAACTGTCAAGCGCACTTTAGGGACCGTTATTAGCCTATCGGCGTCTGCGGTCACTCGTTCTTTCTACGCACCACCTCTCGCATTCCCCCTCTTCATTTTTTCTTCCCTGCTTTCATCCCAACCCTTCCCACTGCGAGCGTCCGTAACCGTGTTATCGGACTTTATCGTGTGTAGCACATTACAGATGGCAGCCTACACGAAAGGGAGCCCGGAGTCACGTGCTGGCCAGTAATTACTTGCACGCTCGCGAGCAGTTGTTTATGGTCCTTTGGGATGTACCACCTGCCTCGCAAGACTTCTCGGCCTCAGTTAGAATATAAAAGAAGGACGAATTTTTGTCCGGTCCTGTGAGAATTGTAAAGTTTAAAATAAATCACAGTTGGTGTTAGGACGTAATAAAGTATGTCCGTCGATGGGGACCGGTCATGGAAATGCGATAGGGGGAAAACAAAAGTTTGGATAGAAGACAGAAAACACACGGAAAGTGGTTACGTGGCATTCCGGCAGATTATTAATGGACCAACACCGGAGTATAAATGGAGTTCATTTTTACTCTGTCACTAATTACCGAGTCCTCTGATGGCAGAACCACCATCAGCAACACGTTCCTGCTTATGGTTGCTCTAACTTCCTGATTACGAGCCAAGCAACAGCAGTGGTGAAGTGGTGGATCACATCCGGCACTTCACCTCTGTTGTGAAAGATCAGTGTGCTTTGTACAGCTTATGTTTTTACACCGTTTTTGTTTATAATATTTAAGTTTTTGTTTAAGCTATTGATTTATCGTGTATTGTGATTCATTTCTTTCGTTTCCCCCGCAATAAGCTTTCTTTGGTCAAGTGCTTTCACTTAACCTATTAAGATCATGTACACACTTACAAGATGAGATTTCGCTGTATGTTTCCAGTTACTAACAGTGTTTCCCGCCATTTCTGTTTCAACCTTTTGGCCATTAACAACCCATCATGTTGATGTCACCCCAAAGTTTAACATTAGTTAAAACCTACTGTAGACATGAGCAGCATCGCACTCAGAGATGGATTCAAGCTTTAGTTTTTATTTTGGCCTAGTGAATAGAGTAGGGTTTTGCTCGATCGGGGTTCACTCCAGCTAGTATGGCATTTTATCATTATCTTTAGATTTAAGTCAACAGAGTACAATTTAGCTATTTTCTTCTGTATCCAGGTAGATACCTTCTAAGAGGTTATCTAGTTTCTGACCTTACGTAATCCTTCAGGAGGATGCTTTTTTTTCTTTTCCCAAAACTATTGCATTTCGATGGAGCGCTCCAAACATCGTATAGAGTAGCCTCTTCTAATTTTAATTATAAAACACTATAATTAAGTATTAAGAGGTGAACCAATTTCTTCTTTCAGTGTAAGACTTACCCACTTTTATTACTTGCATTTACTGGAGCCTAAAGTGGGTTGCAAATTTTCCGTCGTCGTCGTGTTTGGTCTCTAGGGGGTTTTCGGATTATCTACTCCTTAGTCTGCCCACTGTACTATACTAATGTACTGTAGGTGGGATTCACATTTAAAATACGGGCAGATTCCGATTTGAGTTAATTCGTTTCTAGGCATACTCGTCAAGACCGAAATTATTTCCCGTAGACGCAATGTTAAAAACGGGGATTACGTTCTCAACAATGAAATTTGACCACAGGAATGTCGAAACAAAAGTTTATGCTTGAACAATGATTTATTTGTCCAAAGAAATGGAAACAAAACAAAACAGCGATTTTAAAATAAAGCAAATTATAGTTTCCAAGACAGTTTTCTCTTTTCTTTATAAATTTCACGATAGCATGCACAAAAAATTTTTTAAAGCCTATAGCAACCCGTTTTTTTTTTTACTTTTCAAAATTATCAATAGTAGTAATACAAAATAGTAGTACTGTATTGTACTGCTTTGTACGTGGTTTGAAATGATGTATATATGAATGTTCATCATCTGTTTATTGCAATTATTTATATTTTCGATTATGTTGATCCTCGAAAAGAAAAAGAAAAAAGTAGGCGTCTCTCTCTCGTGTGTGTGTGTGTAATTAATGCTGGACCTCCGAAGAACGATCGTTATATATTCGATTCTCATCACGGACTGGAGAAGCTTTCAACAGGTATTTTTCAGCTGGTTCCGAGTTAGTTAATCTCCGGCGATAAACAAGTGAGTATTTTTCTCCCAAAAGATCGTGTTTTTAATCCTGCATCTCACACACACAAGAAAAATAGTAGAATCACACGATTTCAAACATTAATAGTGTTTAGGATCACGAGATGACTGCGCTTCTCTACCGTACTCTCGCTCCTCCGATACCTCTGAAATCATGGAAATCCTT
This sequence comes from Typopeltis vanoorti, assembly GCF_054136105.1. Lineage (NCBI taxonomy): Eukaryota > Metazoa > Arthropoda > Arachnida > Uropygi > Thelyphonidae > Typopeltis > Typopeltis vanoorti. Next base: position 107,083,022 of record NC_143556.1, on the reverse strand, counting down.
GGGCTCTGCTATTGGATGAGAGTGTAGGCTTGGATGCCTATTCCTTTCCAATAATTAAGATTAAAAGCGCTCTGCCTTTTTATTCCAGTTGCGGAATTAATGCATAAACTATTTAAAATATTTTATTCATTAAACATTTAAGTGTCACCTAACCATCGTTACTTCGTGTGCCAAAATGATTTGAATATATCAATCATTTCAAGGTTAGCAGGGGCTGTTGTTTCAAAGCGGATAAAGAAAGTAATGTTATAGAAAAAGCTGGTTTCAGTGGATCATGAAACTGGACACCGACAAGTTGGATTATGATTTAAATTGAAAAGAAATTTTCCTATTCCTTCACACCAGGTTTCGGAAATTACTTTTTCAGTTTAACATAAAACCCATCTTGTTGCTGACTATCCAATTTCATCGGTCAACATGATCAACCCAATCTCAGGTATTTATTCCCCTTCCCCCCATCTTTAGTGAAGATTAAATATAGTGTTTGAGCGTGCTGCTCTGAGGCAGTTGTCATTTCAGAGTATTATGCAGTCCGCTAAACGTTCGGTTTTGGAATTTTGTAAATTTTTATAAATTACTAAAAGAAGACACGGATTTCGAACTCTTAGATCCACTGAACTATTTCAAGTGTTATTTTTATGTTAGATCAGTTAAGGATGGTGAACATGTCTGTGTGTCCGCTTTGGTGACAAATTTCTGGTCGACTAATAATAATAATAATTCTATGAAAAATCTGCGTCTAATTCTTTGATTTCTAAATTCGATATTGGATAATCTTTAAGTTTAGTAGATTTCATATTTTGCGTTCGTTATTTAACACAATATGAAAAAGTTCTTCTGATAACAAACTACTATTGGAGCATGCTCGAAAGTGGTACTTTACGCTATCCTGTAACGTAAAGTACCCCTTAAAATGCTATCTAAATTGTGACATAACCAATTAATGGAACTATATATGCAGAAGAAAAGCTGGACATTTCCAGAGGATGATATTATTGATGCTACCATCTGATTTCAGAAAACTCAGCCTTATACGAGGCCAGATCTCTTTAACCAAAGGGGATGTCATTCTTCCTCTAAGCCACAGAAGGAGATTTTTTCCTTTTTTTTTTTTTGGGTTGTTATTAAAAAAAATGGCATTTCTGCATAATCATAACCAAGATAAATTGTTCAAAATCTGAAAGCTTTTTTTTTTTAAATTAGATATCATTTAATTAGGCAGTTAAGGAAATGATTACCCCTTTAAATAATCCGTATAAATTAGTTTTAGGGATTACATCGGTTATTATAAGGGTTAGAAAGACTTAAGCTGTAATGCAGCGTATGTAATTTTCCGCTGATAAATAAAAAACGATTGATAGTTGTTTTTTTTTAACTTTGTTTTTAAATTTTCTCATCACGGGATTAACCGTATAATTCTCTTTTGATGTCAGTTGTGTTTTATTATCCAAAAAGAAATCGCTTCTGTCAACAGTTGTGGAATCTTCCTTCATTTATCAGTTTCTTGCCAGGTGGGTAAATACACAGATACTTACTTTCCAATAGCCTTCTGTTGACATTGTTTGAGAGGAAAGCACGAGCTAATTTAAATAACATCTTAGTGAGTACCCTTTCAGCCGGTAAGTTTTCCGTGTTATTCTTCCTTATCCATATCGGTTCCGCAGTATAATTGAATCGGCTAATCCACATCGACTTTTAACAGCAAACTCCCCGTATAGGAAAACTTCACTTAAGTAGGCTTTACTGGCTAACTAATCCTGACTGAAGGAAAACGATAGTGTTGTGTCTTCGAAAAATATTTGTTAATCTTCCGAGCACGTAGCTGACTTATTCGACCATTGTTGCCAGGGGAACAGCAACCAAGAAGCATTTGTTATTTCACGGTTCATCGCAGGCACGGTTAATGATTAGATCGAGATTGTCCAACTTGGAACAATACAGAGGAATGTCGTATTGCGCAAGCGTGAGAACAGTTTTTTTTTTTTTTTTCTGCAATAAACGATTTATGTTGCCATCATCTGTTTATTGCAATTACAGTGTAATCGTTCGTTGCCTTATGCCCTAATCCCAAATATTCGCATATACTTCAAAAAATAAAACGTCATGACCAGTTGAATAAGTGGAAAGGGTCACATAAATGCACAGTCGGCTTTCTGACGTTCTGAGTGTTATTGAACTGTTGTAGAAAACAAACTCTCGATACTATTTTGGAATTGCATCTGCTAGAGCCGAGAGCTCCAAGTCACACTCAACGTTACTAAAAGTGGAATCGATTGTTATGGAAACATGACGTCACGATTTTTATTTTATCAACAGAATTTTTTTTCTTATAAAGCGACCAAGTCTTATTTCTAAAGAAATATTAAAATTTGTCTGGTTAATGCTTGATGCATTTTTTTGGCTTTCATTTAAAAAAAATAGTAGTCTTAAATGAAAAATCTAGGGATTATTTAAGTCCTTTGTTATTTTTGACCTTTTTACGGATATTTCGAATTTTATAAATCTATTAAACCCTTTAAACAAGTTAAAGGTCTCTAACATATCCCTTCTGCAACTGAAAAATCTTCAGTTTATTCTTAAGGACATTCCATAGACTTGCCATAATCTTGGTCACTTGCTTCTGGATCTTCTCCACCTCCTTCACATTCTCGAGAAACGTGGGCGGCTAGATCTATGCACAATAGTCCAGATGAGACCGTGCAAAGAGGGTTAATCCTTGTCTCTGCTTGTCAGGGTGTTCTTCGACTCATAGGATTACTTGGAGTAATCCTATGAGTTATTTTGCCTATCTTTGCAATATGACCTTTTAACTTCATTCCAGTCCAACAGACTTCCCCACCCAAATCTCTAACCTCGTCAATTTCTTGTAGTACAATTTCATCAACACAGATGCTAATTTCTTCATTCCAAAGTGCATAACTTTACACTGTGCAGTATTTAAACTAACAGCCATTGCTTACAGCATTGGTCTATTTAAATCACCCTGCAAGATCTCTACATTATCAACTATTGTTCTAAGCAGTTTTGCATAATCGCAAACAACTGAATATCTCCCTTTAGCCCATCTACTATATTATTATTAGACAAGCTAAATAGCAGCAACCCAATTACAGAGTTTTGTGGCAAACCGATGGTTACAGGCCTCTCGTGGATTCTACTCCTCCTTAAACTACTCTCTGATGTCTATCCATCAACCAGTTCCTATTCACGTCATCAGCTTCATATCCAAGTCTATTTGCTGCTCCAATTTATGCAACAGAATTCTGTGTAGTATCCTGTCAAATGTCTTTGAAAAGCCCAGCCGAACCATCGTGTAGCATTCCCCTTATTCAGCTAAGTCGTTACTTTATAACAAACAAGTGAACAAATTACTTGAGGAGCATGCACTACTTTATACAAAATCATGCTGTTCCCCATACAGCATCCTATTCATATCCACGAATTCCTGAATGTTATTTTTAACTAACTTCTCCAATATCTTTTTTGATCTTCACCCCCGAGATGTAGATCAGCCGATAATTGGCTTAACTTGGAACTTCCGTTACCTGAACTGCGATATAAATCATTAAATGTAAAAAAGTTAAGGATTTCCAACTCCGTTTCTCCAAATATTTTTTTTATAAAAGAATCCGAATTTTAAAGGTGCAAAAGCACCTTTAAAATTCGAATTGATTGTATCAATAGCATGTTAGCTAAGTCTTTGTTAAGCCTATGATATTTGTTCAGAACTGTTACTATGTTTACGAGACACGAAAATACTGACTTTTCAGAGAGAATATCACACAAATTTGAGACTGAATGATTCAGGCATTCCTGAATAAGATCAAGGAAAAACAGTTAACTAGAGGGAGGGGGGTGGGGGAGATTCATCGAACTCGAACGTAAGTAACCAGAAAAAAAAAGAAAAAGCAATGTTGATCCCATATATTAATAGCGTCACAGATGAATCAGGTTAACGCGAATGCATTAATTTGAAGAGAAAGTTCCCCTGAATAAGCATAGTTTACTAACGGAAAACTGACTAAAAATTTGAATAAAATTCCCCGCCTTGTTACGAACAGGATTATACTTGCTAGTTTTCACCGTAGTTCTGAACGCGATCCTTTTTAATTGGCACCTGTTAATTTCAGCTTTGCACTCGAGAAACCGCAATCTACGCTTTTCTCTCTCGCTTACACAGTCACGTATTCTATTACGGCTGCACTCCCGTCAATAAAGATCGGAATAACTGTTGCCGTAGTGTTAAACAGAGTCGTGTTTATGTACGTACATTCAAAGGAAGTTTTCACTTCGTATCCTTGTGAAATGACAATGTTTTAAGCTTAGCGAAGGAGTGTAATGAGCCCTTACACATCTTATAATGTATGAGCCGCTTTTATAATGCTGCTGAAGCGTGAACTTGAGTTGAGAGAAAGAGACTTCGACTCATAATTTACCATTTTCAGAGAACAGAAAATTATTGATGAGGCTTGTCGGAAACTTCGAGTGTGAATTACTGCTTTGGGAGTTAGCAAATGAGTGGGTGGTTCACTGCTGTACAAGCGACAAACACGGAATGAATTATTTTATATTAAAATGAATGCATTGCTTACCGTTGGCGATGACAAAAAACATAAAGGTTGGAATTCAAAAGAGTTCCGAACTTGAATATCGTGATGTTAACGGGAATATCATGCATTCCAGTTTGCTTCGTGGTAAACTAAAATTAGTGATTATTAATATTGTTTACAAATATGTTAACTATGGTACAGAAATTAGACTATTACTAATTTCTAGAAAGGCTTTGAGAAGGTATTTACATCATATAATCCTCCTATAAGGCAAAAAAAAAAGCATTAAATGCGCTAATAGTTCAGAAAAGCTGCTCTTTATAATATACGGTACTTGTACCATATTGGATTTTTTATTGGACCATGATTTTGATAAATATATATATATAATCCTCGACAAGTTTCGCCAGCTAGGGTCTGTCTGGCTTTCTCAAGACGAGAAAGGGTATACTAACATTAAATGCTAAAACAAAAGAATGCAATAACGACCTAAAACTCAGTTAAACAAATTGAAGAGCACGCGTGACATTAAGAGCATAAAGCGTGGAGACTTAGTCGTTGTTATTAAAACGCGTTTTATAATTTTTCGCGTAATTGAGTTCTGCTAAACATAATGAATTTATTAAGTTTTTCCAGATGTCTTTTAATATTATGCCTTGGTTTCTATTGAGGTTGTCTCCTGTCCGGAGTACCACTGCAGCTTCTTTAAAGATGCTACATCTGAAATCTTCTTCAATGTATGGCATGGAGTCGTTATCTCAATTTACGGAATAGTTTGAAATTAAGAAATGATGTGCTAATCCTGAGGTGTCTGTTCTGTTGTTATGTACATCTCCGACATGTTCTTTCTTTCGGATTTCTAGGCTACGTGAAGTTTGGCCTATGTAAGTCAGTCCATATGAACATGGTATGCTGTAAATTCCTGCGTATTTGTAGAAATACGCAGATGCTGTCCTTAGGTGATCTTAACATGTGCCGTGTAGTTAAAATAGGTTTAAAAGCAACCCTGATGTTAAAAGGCTTCATCTAAGTAAAGATGAAGCCTTTTAACATCAGGTATATCTAAGTAAAGCAGTCTCTAAAAATTCAGACGATTCCTAGACCGAAAGACCGTCCAACTCAGCGTTGGCTGCACTCAGTGACGGGTCCCCCCACCACCACCACCGAGCAGAACAGCCCATATTCCAGGGAAAAGCATCCACCGACACAGCTCCTCACCAGAGAACACCCTCCCCGGAGAATCAAAATGCTGCCTTAAGGGAAAAACCTTAAGAGAGCGAACTCAAACTCTGGAATCTCTGCGTCCCAGGGGGTAACAGCAACAGCCGAACCTCAGTTAGAACTTCATTGGCTAGAGCATTGCCATCCATTACCCTCCAAGGGTATTATTTCCCACCTCACCCACACCACTGGCGAAACTTATTATAGTCCTTATAAGCCAGTCCTTTATAAGGATTCTTTTCATCTTCACCGTTATCTATAGAGGACAGTGTAGGGATAAGGTGTTATTGAGCTATTAAAGCTCTGATCATGGGAGGAGGGTAACCGCAATAGCCGAGCCTCAGTTAAAACTTCATTGGCTACAGCGTTGCCATCCATTACTCTCGAAGGGTATTAATCACCGCATCTCACGGTCGATTCTCATCACTGGCGAAACTGGTCGACGATTAAGACTTGTACTGTTATGTTCTGAAAAATAAAAAGGTGTATTTCCTTTTATTTGCTTAATTTATTTAAAAAGAAAGAAGAAAATTTTAAATAATAATTTAATTCTTTAGATAAAATATATTTCATAAAGAATTAATTAAATTTCCTGGGTTACACTGAGTGGACAGAAGTTTTGCTCTTCAACCCACTGGGTGGGAATTATTTTGTATAACAATGTGTCATGCATGTTTAGATAGGTGATTCTGATCGACCGGGATGCGACCCCCCCACCACTGTTACTGAAGATCCTGAAGTGGCTTGAAAAAATTTCATTGTTCTCTAAGACAGTTTTCGATTACCTAACCCTTATCCACACAAATACGCCCTTTTTCAGTGCCATAATATTGATAATGAACTGGTGGAATAGCCTTAATTATTAACGCCGTATGTACTCCAGTTATTATCATCGTTTGTGACTGGAAGTTACAGTTGCTTCTTTTCGTCTTCATCAGTAAGATTATCTAATGTAAAATGCATTTTCAAGGCCTTTCCAGAATTAGTTTCTGTGCAGTGCCGTTATCTCTAATTTGTGAATTGAGATAATTGCGATCTTGAGTGACAGCCGCACGTGTGCACTTCTCATACACATCTTTTGAAGGGTCATTTAATAGCCTTTTACTAAACTACTTCCGCATTTTCGTGGACTACATTCTCAGCTTTCATCTGCAAAACTCCATTTTACATGTTTAGACAGAGAACTAATTATCATAACTTTTAAGAATTTTAAGGTTGTTGTTTATGTTTTTTTAGTATGTGCTATTCACTATATCATTATGTATAGCTTGTGCTTTGCAAGCATTAGTTTAGCCTATTAGAATCCAAAAAACAAGGACAGTAAGGGTAATAATGCTCAAAATGTAATATAATTGAGGTCCTGATTCTGCGGTATCATTCCTAAAGAAGCGTGGAAATAATTCTCAACAATCATTGGCAAAATCATGTTATGCATGTTTCAGAATATCATTGTTGCACAGTGACGTCATCATTATCTTTAGTGTTTGCATGGACAAGTGTTTTTGGTTTATTTCTTGTATTTGTCGCACAGAATTTTCGTTTACAAGCAGTGTTGACTTTGACATCCTGTCCTCAACATCATATTTCAAAGGAACGTAATTTGAATATGCGATAAATCCTAATCAGCCGCGTTATAAAAAGGTTTTCGTGACATATGCATATTAAAAAAGAAAAAAAAGAAAAATATATTCTCGCAAGTATAGATTTAGAGATACTGCAAACACACCGGACGCCCCAAACTACAGTCATTCACTGTATGCCAGTCATTACGATCAGCACTGTTTTGACTAGAGGTATAGAGTAGTCTCTACGGATGTACCGACACCGTCACGACGGACGGCTGTGCTGACGTCTGAATGGCATGTCACTGATTATTACGCAAGTTATCTGGCCCCTACCGCACTACTGATTAAAATTAGCGAGTGAGATAACGGAAATAAGGTAGATATCTTATCAGGCAGTGGTAACTTGTGTCAGTTTACATCCCTCGGGCACTAGGTGACAACCCTCGTCATCTTATCGCCGTTCCAGACACGTGTTTGACGAACGTGCTCTATGTGTCTAATGAGTCATACTGGGTGTAACGACGAACACGAACATGCTAACTTGATTGCCTATTGTAGATGCACTATTATCGCCTCCAGGCCTGCGTGTGGGTCAGTAGGTGGCGCTGCTTTCTGTTAATGAAAGTGGACAATGTCTTGCAGCAGCTGAGCTAGCGAATGTTGTTCACCGTCACAATGGACACTCAAAATGTTGGTAGCATGGATGCGATCTATTTATTAGTGCTTGGCGTGAAATTTTCTCGCACTGCTTTGTAAAAAGGATGATAAAGAATTCACCTCCCCACCCTCGCTCGTATAGTCTCGAATACCTGATAGAACTATTTGAATATCAGTTTACAGGATGTCAAAGTCGGCACTGTTTGTAAACGAAAATTCTGTGTAACAAATACTAAGATAATGACGTCGTCACTGTACAACAATGATATTGCGAAGCATGCGTAATATAATTTTTTCAATGATTGTTGAGAATTATTTCCACAATTCTTTAGGAATGACACCGTAGAACCAGGACCTCAATTATATTACATTTTGAGCATTATTGCCCATACTGAGCTACAATCAAAGCGCATAGTACTTGATTTGTAGCGCATTGAAAACATAACTGACGGGCGAGTCAAATATTCATTGAAATGGCTTCATGACATATTTGCATTCCTTCGCAGCATATTTCCATCTGAATTATGTTTCACTTCTTGTTTCCCGAGTGTTACTGCTAGCAGGCGCCACGCGATGTAATAATTTAAAAGTGAAAGCTCAAACCTTCATCATGCAGTCAGAGGAAATCTTTGTCCCCTTATTTCAACGTCACAAACAAACAACTCCCCCCCCCTACCCGTTTCCTCCCTGCTTCACTTAGAGGTAGTTGCCTCCTCTGTTGAACGAATTTCGTGTGCTCCGCACGTCCCGAGCTTTAAATGAAACCTTCGTTCGAAGTCCATTGACAGCGGGGTGGAGGTACTGAGGGGGGGGGGGAGCGAGAGAGGGTGGGAACGAGATACTGTTTGCAAAGATAATTGGAATTGTAGCTCCCCGAAACCTGCTCTGTTAACGCTCGCATAATAAAAAGTCTCATTTTTTCAAATGCATTGAGAAGGAAAACAAACAGTTAAGTCAGGCTCCGTGCGGCATGCACTTCAACGCAAGCCTTACATGCAAGAAAAATTTGAATACCTGCTCGGAAATAAAATATACGTTTTCTATTAGTTACACATTGGATAGATTCTCAATAAACTATCGAAGGACTACTTACATTTAACTGGTTGTTTTTCAGTAATTTATCATAATCGAACAACAAGAATCTCCGGGAAATAAACCTCGCGGTCCAACGAATACATCGAACTGGGTTCCATCAAGACCATTACTTATTCGCTACTGTTATTTTCGTGGATAATATCTCAGCTTTGATTAAAACATCAAAAAGGAATGGAAGCATTCTTCTTTAGATGGCTTCACTAGAAGAATCTTTCTTACAGTGATAAAATTTTTCTCTTATCAAAATAATTCAAATAAATGATACCAGAAAAGAGACATCGCCAAGAACGTCGAGTGAATTTAAGGTAATTGCATTAAATTTAATGGGGAAAGATCTTAGGAAGGAAGGAAATTGCACATGTTTCCAGATTGTTACCATGCACGACATTTTCTAAATGTGACTGGATTCTGGAAGCGACTCGTTCTTAAGTATATGCTGTTGGATTTCACAATAAGCAAACATACACGAGGCTGTTAAAATAAATTGAACTCATTAAATGAAACACTCCTGGACGAATTTAAGTTTAAATCAGCATAATTCACTACTTCAAGACACGTAAATATGATGAAAGAATAATATTGAAATAGAATGTATACGTTTCGTTCATTATGCTAGCTCGTAATTAATGTGACAGCTGCCGTTCTTCATCCCACCTGCCAGATATCCAGTCACGCGAGACTCCCGTCTCCCGAAACATGCCAATTTTTATCAATGAACTGGTTTATCAGGGCTTTTGAAGCTGCCACAATTGTGAACATCTAGAGGAGACGAACAGTCTTGAATATTTTCCTCCAAAATTTTTACTATTTCTCGAGTGGATTGTAGGGAAAATGCCACCACGAAATCCCCGAGATTCACATCTGATTTTAAATCTTCGTTACCCCCCCCCCCCGCCGGCAAGGGTCTTTCCATCATTTGTCACCGTTATTTATTATTTCGACCAAGTGTACTTTCTCACAGTGGTTCAGCTAACTCGCGTGTAGCGTCATGCTTGATTGCACGTGAATTCACGCGTCCAATCGTTATTCCTTCTTCCAACACTCCAGTGCGTAACTGAACTGCAGGATTTGAAAACCTGGTCAAAGGTTATTTTCGTTTCCTTAAGCTTCTAAACTAAGTAGATTTAATAGTACTTACTTTAGAAGCCACCAAACGTGGGAATAATAATAAAATATTCTGACAGGATATCGGTCGTCAGTAAAGTTTTAAATTAAAAAAATTTAAATATTAATTTAAAATGAATTCAGATACTGTTGAAATGGTTTCTGTCCCTTTTTACTCATCACTTTCTAATTACAAACGCGATCCCCCCCCCCCCCCATAATCTAGTATAACGAAACCAGTGCGCTGATTTACTGACAATCTCTTTTCAATCAAGATCATACTGAAAAGATGAATCGCGTGAAATCAAGAAATATAAAAATGCATAAATCATTATTTCATGCAATAACCGTAAAAAAAAAGAAAAGAAAAGAAAATGAATTTGTAGAGCAAACGCAGATTAAACAACCCTCATCTGTAAATATTGGGTTCGGCTATAATGAGACCGAAAGTAAAACTTGACGGATAGCCTAATTAGTACAAGAATTTAACTGATGGCAGATCAATATTAAATCCTCGTTGGACCATAGCGTGTGCGCAACGTGCACTAGCCACCTGTCAACCGAAGTAACAAGGAGGCATACCAAAGCTGACAACATCTCATAGAATTCCTATAAATCTGCTGCTTAATAAGCGATTTTGAATTCCCCGAAACATCGAGAAAAAAGTTTGTATTTAAAATGGCGTCTTTTAAATATTCATTTGCAAAGATATTTATTCGTTTTCCACTTGCATGTTAATTTTTCGCACTGTGTGCACGAGTGTCATTCCCCCTCACTACACACCCTTTGATAAATAGTCCCCTTTTATAAGCCCATCCCTCCCCCCCCCACACAAACACCGACCCCAACGAGTATTATGTAAATATTGGAAACCTTATAAATCAGAGAATGATGAGATCAGACTATTGTCTGATCTCACCGTCTTTGTTCGATAACAATGCTGAGAACCCTCAGGCTTGCAGGAAATGACCGACTTTAGCACAGTTCGTATACAGTTGGATAATGAAGAGGATTGTTAGGGGGAGGGGATGTTAAGGCAATGTCTTCTAGGATAGTACTTCTCGCGCTTTGGTGAACATTTTAAATGGTAACTGGGATCAGCCAAATATATTTGGAAATAATTTTAAACTTCTTTAAATTTCTCAATTTTAATTTTTTTCAAAAAATCGTGTGAAATATAATGATGGTTTTTTAATGAACTGAAGTTGAAACTATGGAAATATGACCATTTATCTCGTGTGCTGGATGATGTGTGTGTGTGGAGAGCAAAAATTGTGGATATTTATTATCCTAGTAATAAATGTGAAACTCCAACAGAGCGATAATTTTAGCCAGATTTGCGAGACTCAGTTAAAATAAATCAGAGGCGCTTGTTGGACCACAGTGCGCATTAGTAGACATCATTACACAGACATTCAGTATATTGCTTGCCAACTGACATCACAAATCATTTAGATAAACTGGAACAGAAAGTTTAGCTAGAGTAAGAGATTTAATACTTTTATTTATTTATTATTATTTTTTTGTTGATCATGTTACTGTTGGAATCCAATTAAATACTCAACAAAAATATTAACTTGATCAAGAATGGAATTATTCGGTACAAACTGTTTGTTGCATCATTAGTAATTCTCGTTTTGTTACACCGGTAAGTGCAACAATGCTTGTATTCTAATACAAATAGTTTTGATGCGACAACAATGAACAGGGACTCCTCTATCAATAAAACAGTCTCTAACTAAAAGCCATATGAATAAATTATAATTCGGAAGAAAATTTGAGATTCAGAAATTTCTCCCCATTCAGAATAGATTTGGTTATCAATAAATAAATATAAATCACAAAATAAAGTCCATCTTAGCGGAGAGTCATTAAATATTGCAATACGCTATATCAAGTGTTAGCATGCGCAAGAAATAATTTTTTTTTTTTGTTATAGTTGTTTCTTTTTTATATCGGCATTAATACTAACGTACAGAAATGTTCGAGTCAAATAAGCCGTTACCTCAGAGTCGACATCTTAGCAAAAGTTTTCATTTTATAATGCCAATAAACGGTACTAACTAAAAAAAACACCTTCCCCCCCACTTCTTCTAACCCTCATACGCATTGATTAGTGCCTGGAAGTTGCCAAAGAAATTCCGTGGCTTCGTTTCTCCTTTACTAACAGCCTCTTTGTGCGTGTTATGGAGCAATAAACTTCAAGAACAAGTGGCTACCGAAGATAAATTATGGAACCGTAAACTACATAAGTTACAAATTCTTGTCTTAGAGTTGTTATTAATCTTTTTTTTTTTTCATTGTAATAAATTGCTGATAATTTAACTATACTGAAGTTGCACTCATCGGTAGTGAATTTTTTATCTGTTCCTTTTTCAATCAAGTGATTACGTATCCTATTTTGAAAGTTCATTTCCGGTATGTCATGATTTCGTTCAGGCTTTTCAGAAGCAAGAACCGATCCACATGTTACGTATTCGAATTACAAACATTGACCAGTTTAATAAACAGTAAGTGATAACACCGCCTTTGAGGCCAATAACGTGTCATATTCAGCGCCTGTAAGATGTGCTAATTCAATAGGCGGTAGGCTTGTCCAATTAGTATCTGATGTTAAGAGTTACGTAACCAATTAACATACCTCCTTTGAGGTGAATTATTTAAGGTCTTTGTAGCTCTTTCTTTTCTATGAGCATTTTATTTACTGCCGGTCATGTTTTGTCGAAATTTGAGAATACCTTGGTTTTTCTTCATGATTCTCTAATTCCACATTCCCAAACACGGGAAAAAATATTTTAACAATATTACATCGATATTTACCTTTCTCATAACTGTTAAGATACATCAAGATGGCGAAAAGAAAAAAAAAAATTTTCGCCATCTGTAAAGAAGTAATGAAAATCAATCACTTATTACTAAAGTAAGAAAGAAATGGAATTCTATTTTTCAGGTAATTTTAAATATTTTATAAAGCATATCTAAATAAACAGATGTCTCTGTTTGCAAAAAAAAAAAAAAAAATTCATTTAGCTTTTTAAGCACTTCACTTTTTTTGTTGCACAATTTGCCAATGCTCATTTTAATGAGCGTAGTCAAGTTTGCATTAAAATCAACTTTTTCATGACTACGTTATTTAAAGATAAAGCTCTGCAATTTTCGGTCTACTGATTTTCCTAATATTTAGGGTGATACCATTTGGAACAAATCCAAGTCTGAAAATGATATCAATGAATACCTCCATCTTGTTTAGAATCAATATTTTGATGATTTTTTTTGTTATAAATTGCATCTTTTTCTATTAATTACTTTTATAAAGTAATCATTTACTCCTTTCATTAGTCTAATTCATTTGCGATTCCGTTTTTGAAAATTAAATATTCTTTAAGTCATATTTTAACTCCCAAATGCTTATATTTTATGGGAATCTTCGAGGACACAACTTACTGGGAATAGTGAAATGCAACATTGCTATTCAAAGACGGTCGTTTGTCGATATGGAGATGACTTCGATTACACTTAAATATTTTCCTCTAGGAGGTGGTTATTCAAGATATTAGCAGTATTGTTTTGAAAAAAAGTTCTAAAAGAAACAGAATAATCTCGCAGCGAAATTTTTCCGCATAATCTCTAGCCCAAAGTAATTCAGCGTATTTTTCGATCTTGAGCGATGAAACAGCGTCACCGCGTGTGCTTTGAGATAGAGTATTACACTGAATTGTGGAAGGCCATATTATGACTGCATATTTCATAGAAAATAGTCCACCGAGTACTTTAAGCAAACAGCTTAAACAATGACTGGTAAATCGATGTCAAACGCACGCGAAAATGAAAATAAGGTATGCCATATGATATTGTAAATGACGCAATTCATATGGTATGATTGTTTTAGTGATAATTCTATGAAATTTAATTGTTCGTAGTATTTTTAACAGTACCGTACTAAGAAAGTACTTGCTCTATATTCGTTCATTCATTGTTGTAAGAACAGAGTGGTGGAATGACTGCAACTAATGGAGTTATGCCATTCGTTTCTCTCATCAATCTGTGTACGAGGGCGTGGCTTCCCAAAAACGAGGAGGAGGAAGACATTACGATTAACTAGGAAATGAAAAACACTTTGGGAAATCAGGGTATCATCATTCATCCACAGGAGAAGAAGAAGATAGGGGGGGGGGGAGAAGAAAACTTAGGAATAAAAGTTTTTTTTCCTTTTTCACTTCTTTCAGCGTATTCGCTCTCCAACTAACAGGCCGTGGCTTCGAATCCCGCCGTAAACATGGATGTTTGGGATTGTGTTTAGGTGAGAAATGGATTTCCTCTTGTGTGAGATTACCACGTGCTTATTGGAGACATGAAGTGGCTTTAAAAAGTTCTGTGTTTTGTCTATAGAGCAGGTTTCTGGACTATGTAAAAAGATAAAATATGAAAGGAAAAAAGAAATTGTCTTGAAGGATATTTCGTTACGCTTTACTTATTTCAAAAAGGGTTTTTTAGGTCAAATCCCTGTTGTGGGAAATGCATGTCTTCCCCTTTTATCACTAAGAATGGCAACAATTGAAAACCCCAACTGACTTATGAACACACAATTTCCATCGAAACAGTAAATTGTTGACATAAGTATGATCACTTTATCTCTCAAAGATTTTGTTTACGTTTTTATAATGCAAATCTCACAAATCCTATTTTTTCAGTGAGTACTTAGGAAATAGGAAGTTCAATGCAATTTAGAAGAGGTTACTCTACTAGCCAAATCTTTAATAATTAGAGGTACTATTCTTATTGCTGTTATCATACTCTCGAATTTCAGATAGGAATTGATATTTTAATAACTAAAACGACGTCAGTCGCTTCTAAATTATAGCCGATCTACTTACGTTCGTTGACTTTACATGTGAATTTTTTTTTTATATTATCACTTTTTTTTAGATGATATAGGTTAAAAAAAAGTCAACAAATAACTGATCAAAGACTATTATTATAGCCTTTTTTTTACAACTGTGTCAAAATGATAAGATACAAGTATATTGCAAATTTAGTTAAAAACATTTAAATGACGAGATCCTTAGCCGCTTTGAGAAGGAAGCCGTTCGCCTTCGTTGTGATTAGGTTTAATTTCTAAGCAGTGCAGGAAACAGCTCCATTTCAAATTCAACGAAAATGGATTGAACGATGTATTATGCAGAGGTGTTTGCGGAGAAGAACAATAAATATGGAAATGATTTTAGATATTGAAAATATGCATTATTGTATAGCATTCATTATCACAGTAAATGCGTATAGTCGACATAATTTTGCTTTCACTGATATTACTATTCAAATAAACCTCCTAAAAATAAATTCGACTTGATAGATTATAATAGTGATTGTAAATGGGTCGGCCGAGTGGTTAACGTATCGGCTCTCCAACCAACAGATTATTGATTCAAATCTATCCATGGGTATGGATGATAAATTATTGGTTTTGTTTAGCTGGATGATGAATTTCATCTCCCGGTGTGTGACCACGACACAGCTTATTCAAATTCAACCATTAATGTTCTTTATGCATTCCGTCTAAGAAATCAATTCTAATGCGATCTAAGAAGCTGCAATAGGATCTGTTCTGTGACTCTATTTAAATATTTCCCATTCTACAAGGATTTTATTGCGTTGTTCTAATATGGCTGGACTATAAGTATAGTATATTCTTATAGTATTCGAAGGATTGCTAATTTTTGCATTTATTCCGAATTTTCGTGGTTATCACGAAGAAAAATGGTAATGGTGAAGTTAAGGCCACACTACACGCTCGTTCTGGGAATGGCCATGCTCTTGTTTATTAAACGTTTAGATTTTTTATTTCTTCAAATTCCAGAATGTTCAGTAGGTGTACATGAAATGGCAATGCGGTCGTACAACAAACATCTCACTTTATATCTGAGATAACGATTCCATAGAAAATGCGCTTTGACATTTACTTATAACTTTTCACCAACATCTTCAAAACTCAGTTGGTGCAGAAATTCATGGTTCGTAAAGTTTCCGTTCGAGTCAATTCATATCCACTGTTTACTTTCCGCTTCCTGTTATCCTCCGCACAGATCCAGTTTCTACCGACGGTCGATACTATCTTGAAACTCTGTCGCTCAGCTGGATACTCAGATTATTGTCTGGACTTCCATTGCACAGCAGTAGTTCGAAACGTGTTGCATTCAGCGAACCAAAACCAACGAGCACTTTGTATTAAATTGTGAACGGTACCATTTTGATGCGTATGTGTATTACAGTAAGCATTTTCAGTTGCTGTGTGAGCCACTAAAATTCAGTGAGTTGCAGTGAAAAGCGATTGCATCACTGTTAGCTGATGAAACATCATTTTGTTATCCATAGTAATTCTGCATGACCTGGTTTAGACCAACCAGCGTTTAAGGTTTAATAGATGGAAATAACAGTAACTTATGCAACAAAAATCTGATTTTACACGCACGCGCACACACACAAACGTCAAGTACATTGGCAAGATCTACTTTTTCTTCGCAATATCTACAATTTTTGTCCCGGCAACATTTGTTTTAACATTTTCTGTTTGATTTTCTTTTTCATATAACTCTTTCTTTTTACGTCACGAGCATTTCGTTTTATATGGAGCATGAAGGCGCTTGCTGATTTAAAAAAAAAAAAAAAAAAAAAAAAAAAAAAAAAAAAAAACGAAGCGCGTTCGGACACGAGCAGCTAGGGATAGTTAACTCCTTTATGTAAGAGTGGTCGAAGAAGTATTCGTTGCTGCTTCCCTGCCGGCCACTTGATGTGCTTTCTCAATTAAATATATTATGGTCTACATAAAAAGTGTCAAAATTTTCAAGTTTATTAACCATAAAATGCAACTCTGAAAAAGACTGCAGGCAATTTAATGAAAAAATTAAAAATAATAAGATTACATTGGGAAAAAAAGCAAACATACAATGCGTATTCAAAAAAAGCTTGCTGTAAAGACTTTATTGCTCATTTTACATTTTAAGCGCTGTCCCCTTCAAAGTAGTCCCCTCTACTGGAGATCCACCGTTCCCTACGTTTCTTCCATTGTTGGAATGCTTCCTGGAACGCACTTTCTGTGATTGCGCGCAATTCTCTTATCGCATTTTCCTGAATCTCCTCTATGGTTTGGAAACGACATCCTTTCAAAGTGGTTTAAAGTTTGGGAAACAGAAAAAAGTCTGCTAAGTCCAGAGAATAGGATGAATGAGGCACAACGGATGTCTGATGTTTTGCCATATGGATGATGCGCATTATTGCGGTGCAACATCCAAGTCTGGTTTTCCCACAATTCAGACCTCTTCCTGCACTCAGCATCCCTCAAACGCACTAAAACTTCCTGTTACAACTCTTTGTTTACCATCTGACCACGTGGTACAAATTTATAATGGACAATGCCTGTCCAATCAAAAACACAACTAACATCACCTTGATCTTTGACCGACTCATCCATCGACGTTTAAACCACTCATAGCACTGCGTTCGGCTCGTACAGTCCTCCCCGTATGCTTGGTTAAGCAACTGAAATGTCTCTGTAAAATTTTGACTGAGTTTACAGCAAAATTTCACACACGCATGTTGTTCTTCAAGCTCTTTCATTGTCACTAATGCGTCGAACAGTTTGCGCACGTGCTTACTTCAGCGGATGTAACTCGACGACTTAATGCTCATAGCAGAACGGGGCGAATGGTAGTTTGTTGTCAAAACCTGCCGTTAGGTGAGCTTAGTAGCTGCAGCGCGCTCTCTGTGCCGGTTGGCGCACTATTTAAAAAGTTCGGTCTTTTTTTTTAAACATCCCTCGTATTTCAGAAAAATGCTAGTGATACGGTTTTAAAGATAGATACGCGCAATGAAATAATTAAAAGCAATCACAGGGTGTTGGTCAATACATAGACATTTCAAAATATTTTATAATTATAATGTCTTTTATCTCCCGCTCCTCGCTTTAAAAAAATGTGCGGTTTGGATGATTCACCTTATTCATAGGGTAAAGGAAAATTGACTGGCAACTTTTGCTGCGAACGACAAGCGGTTCGAATTTGGAATCCCATAAGGAAACAAGAAATGTTTGTATCCCCCCCCCGCACAGTTATTTTATTTCTAATGATTTTACTTGCTTTACTTTTTCTTCCATCGTGACGAATTCTAGTTTCCAAAGCTGCGTCTCTGTACTTATTAAAAGGAAGTTTAATCTTCATGACACCGCGTTCTGTGTTCGTTCCTCAGAATAGGCAGAACATAAAAATGTTTTTGTATGGAACATTTCTGGTGCCTTTCTGAAGTGAACTCTTTGTTAGAATAAGGCTGCTAACTGTTTGGTTTTCAGAGAGGGTCTTGCTCAACATGAGCGAACGAACTGCTGGGTAAAGGAAGGCATTGATGGATGGAGTATTTATATCGAAGCGGTATTTGCTATTTTCTCTTCCTGTCAAAATAAGTTTATAACCGAGTTGCAGTTTCTGTTTGATGAAGGCTACGATAAGTTGCAGTTCTGTGGCAAATCCTTCAGGAATTGCATTTTTTTTCCTCTCTTTTCCTTCCATTGCTTATATCAGCATTTTTTCCCTCCTTTATGCGAAATGACGATAATTTTCAATAGTAAATTTTTATTCATAATTATTAACAGAAAAATTCATGACGGTGGAACGGACGAATGTATATATTAAAGTAGGCGAATCGAAGAAGTTTGGTTTTTAGATACTGTTGAACCATTTTCTTGGTTCTAATTGCTGACAGATAATTCATATGTTGCCTGATATAAATTCCATTTATCATTTGAACAACTTTTCTTTTTGCACTTTGTCACATGCCTTTTCCAAATCTTATACAGAACTTAAATAGATCCTTGTTGTATTCCCATGATTTTTCAAATATTTTTTATTATTTCACTTTAAGACAAATAAAATATTATTTGTCTTAAAGTGAAAATCTGCTCCTGACAGCCTCTGTTTGGCCTGAATCCATCATGTTCTTCCCCAAGCTTCCTTTCCATAATTTTTCTTAAGTATACTTGGTGAATCGAAGAAGTTTGGTTTTTAGATACTGTTGGACAATTTTCTTGGAACGTAGGCGCTTTATCATTTGCTTCAAAACATTGCAATCTCCCTTGAAACGAGTTGTTTATATTCTTATCATTAAAATTCGTTAACGGTGGCTTAGCAGTGTGGAAATTGTAGGGATAATGATGATGTCATAGGTTCAGGTTTTGGCTCTGATGATGGAGACTGCGAAGTTGGTTCGTTAATTAGCGTATTGACAGATTTCAAGCAATCAGTAACGAGATATGTCAGTAACACTCAGTTCA
Source organism: Typopeltis vanoorti (assembly GCF_054136105.1). Lineage (NCBI taxonomy): Eukaryota > Metazoa > Arthropoda > Arachnida > Uropygi > Thelyphonidae > Typopeltis > Typopeltis vanoorti. Next base: position 107,063,514 of record NC_143556.1, on the reverse strand, counting down.
AGATGCATCTCGTTTGCATGCTACACTTCCGTATATACGATGGTGGTCTGAAAAGTTCTCGACCTCGACTATAGATAGCAATACTATCTATAGTCGAGAGTTTTAAGTTGGCACATCTCTCATAAGCATCCCTGTGAAATTGCAAGTAATTCTATGAAGTAGTTTGTTTTATACAGCTGTCTGAAGTGTTGTCTGTACTCAATTTTATCCGTTGAGATGGATAAAATTGAGTATCGTGCGCTTATAAAATTCTTTGTTAAAGAAGGTTTAACGCCAAAAGAACTTCATTCGAAGTTCATAAAAGTTTATGGGCACTCTTCTCCTTCGTTTTCGACAATTAAGAAATAGGCCGTCAAGTTTAAACGTGGCTGTACCATCCTTGAAGTTGATCCAATTGAAGGACGCCCAAAAAGTGTAACAACATCAAAAATCATTGATCAAGTGCACGATATGGTATTGGCTGACCGGCGAATCAAAGTGCGTGAAATTACTGAGACTATAGGTATTTCAAAAGAACGTGTTGAATACATTTTGCATAAAGAATTGCAAATGAAAAAGCTTTGCGCAAGATGGGTGCCGCGCCTTGCTCACAGCAGATCAAAAACGCACGCGCATGAAAATCTCTGAACAGTGCTTGGAGCGTTTTAAAAAGAATAAAACTGATTTTGTGCGTCGATTTATTACTATGGATGAGACTTGGATTCACCATTACACATCAGAATCCAAACAGTAGTCAAAATAGTGGACAGAAACTGGTTGTTCAGCGCCAAAGAAGACAAAGTTGGTTCCATCAGCAGGAAAGGACATGGCATCGGTGTTTTGAGATGCTAAAGGCATTTTTTTTATTGGAAGTTTATTTTCCACTTGGTTAGACAATAATAAATTTAGTTTAATCCTGAAGTATCTTCAGGACTGAGGCAACTCGTAGTAAAGGTGGACCAAGCTCTCATCGCTCCTTGTCTCAGTATCTGCCATAATGCAAAGCACATCTCCTTGCGGACATGCATTAAGAGAAGGGCCACTACCCAGACCGGTTTCGACCTTTGAGGTCTCGTCAGTGGGAGCAGACCCAGAAGTGGTGATACTAAGGCAGAAGCAAATCCAGAGTAATTTAATAATAAGGTGGTACACCTTTTGGCAACTCGTATAAGTAAATATGACCTCTCCATTGCTTCTGCCTTAGTATCACCACTTCTGGGTCTGCTCCCACTGACGAGACCTCAAAGGTCGAAACCGGTCTGGGTAGTGGCCCTTCTCTTAATGCATGTCCGCAAGGAGATGTGCTTTGCATTATGGCAGATACTGAGACAAGGAGCGATGAGATCTTGGTCCACCTTTACTACGAATTGCCTCAGTCCTGAAGATACTTCAGGCCAAACTTTGTTTGCTTACATTTGGATAAAGCATTTTTTTTTAAACAAAAGAATTAAACAATAACCGGGGAATATTATTCCGATATTTTAACGACTAGACGAATAAATTCGTGAGAAAAGACCCAGTTTGCAGATGAAAAAAATCATTTTTCATCAGGACAATGCACCTGCTCACAAAAGTGTTTTAGCAATGGGAAAATTAAGGGATCTGCACTATGAATTGTTGGAACATCTCCAAACTTAGTCCCCAGATTTGGTCCCTCTGATTTCTATCTCTTCCCAAAACGAAAACTCTTCCTCGCTGGTCAGCAATTTCCTTCGAATCAAAAGGGGATTGCAGCAGTAGAGGGGTATTTTGCAGATCTTACTAAGAACCACTACAGGGACGGGATAATGGTGCTGGAGCATTGCTGGAATAAATGTATTAGTCTTAAGGGAGATTATGTTGACAAATGAAAATAATTTTTAAATTATAAATTTGTTTCTTCATTGTTAGGCCGGGGACTTTTCAGACCACCCTTGTATTTAGTTCTGTTTCTTTCTCTCTCCCAATAAAATATTAGGACGTTTCTATCCTATATGTCTCAGGATAGAAGTGATATTGAGTGATAGCAATGATAAAGAATAGTAATGACTCGAGCGGGGGAAAAAAAATGTAAATACGCTTATTTTTCTACACGTGCTAATTTGGTTCTCTGGTGTCCATCGATCTAGTGGATAAACTTAGTGGAAAATCAACCTCTGCATATAATCCGCTAAAACAATTACGATTTCTCACTCTAAATTACAACTGCTTTGTTCCTCGCATTAATTCCCACGTCCTGGCATTGTTATTAGATAGTTTCTGCGCATGACACAAACAGGATAGCAGTGTAATATGTAGATGATAGTTCCCTACATTTCATGGAGTAGAATTCTCAATGCTTGGGGGGGGGGGAAGAAAAAAAAAAGACTTGAAATAATATGTATCATAATAAAGGGGATGGCCCTGACTAGCTACATCCTTTTGGGTGTTTCGAAATTTAGGATGTCAAAATTTGAAGACACGAATGTTTACTTTATCTGTGCTCAGCAGAAAAGTGTCATTTAGTTTAAAAAAAAAAAAAAAAAACACCGTTGTACAGAGTTATAATACGAAGGCGATGTACTCTCCGCTTGGATGATGCTCATGTTGCTATTAATAGTACCATTTGACAGCAAGAACATTATCCCTATGCTTTATCTAGATATCTTAATTTTAAAACAATATTTATTCGTGTCAACTTCATCACGTACTATTTAAAAATGCTCTGTTATTTAAAAAACACGAAAATATCTCTTAATTACGTCGTTATCTTGTTAACTAACACGAAATGATTTAGAACAAATTTTTACACGGTAGGTTGAGCGTGTGAGCTATTGAGATTCATTTGGAGATAAATGAATCTTATCGTTGCCTCGTGGGAGTTTTTATTTTCCAAATTAATCACTTTATTGCGAAATAAAAACGTTTTTCCTATCTTGTCATCTGCTTTAGTTTTCCAATCGACCGTACTTAGAAACGAGAGCAAGTACAACATGGCGTTTTGCTATTTCGCTTTAAGTGCAGCAATGTTTCTAATTTTATTTTATTTTATTTTTTATATATCCAATAACATTTAAACCGTATGGTTTACACATAAGTGCATTTATGTTTACCAAATAAAATGCACATCCACTAGTGTTCCATTTCCCAAAAAAACTATATTTAGAATATTTTAACCTGTAGTTTTCATCTGGTCCTTAATTTTATGGTTTTCGACCAAAGAATGCATTCAATTAAAAAAAAAAAAAAAAAATTCCCAATTTTATTTAAGTTATTACACGCTAGTTGAAAGAGTTTGCATTTTAATTTAAGTTTTTCTATTAAACTAAACCTGATAATATCAGTGATAAATATTTCGCATAGGACAAGGTAATTATTTTAAACCTGATTCTTAACCAAAAAGTGTGTACGATTTCTGTTCGTGTTCAAAGAAGTGTTTTGTGGATCTGTTGGTACGTTGCGCTTATCTTGTTCACTCAATTAAGCATTTGTTCCGAATCAAATCAGAACCAGCACGCACCGCTTAGAAAGATCTTTCCTAGTGACCTTTGAGTAAAATGCGCCAAAGATTTTTTCCACAGCACTGATTTTATTTTTTTCTATTATTATGACGTAACTTTTAATAAAAGAAACCAGTCCATTGTTGGCGTGTTGCAGTTACATCGAGACTTTCTCTTTGGGCATTAATAAATCCATAAAGTAGTTGAAACATCTGGGAATGTCGATTTAGCCTTTTTTACTTTTAAATATTATGATGCTCAGAAGATTCAATCGTTAAAAAAAAAATCCGTATTATTTCATATATAAATTGTTCGAAGTTCTTCTGGGGAATAGACAAAAAAAACACCGGTCAGTTTGTTTGACTCAAGCCACGAGCAGAGTGTATTATGTTCTGTTGTGTTCCTGAAGGTGATGCGAAGTGTCACACACATTATTTCTCGTCTTTCTTTTGTCTTTTTCAACCTCGCTAACCGCTGCCACTTGCTATCTTGAGTCATTGTGTAAGAAGTGTTATCCTCTTACCAGGTAAGAGGATATTCTGCACAATCACCAACAATCCAGTAAGAACGGATGTTTGTTTGTTGACATGGAGCCGAGACAGACAGCGCTGGGATTTTCTTCTGGATATTGTTTTGAACGAAAATCGAAATCTGATTGTGTTATATACATGTTTTACATTCTTGGATAAACAGCTTAAAAAGAAAAACACATCCCCCCCCCAAAAAAAAAGAACGATAAATTCAATGAAAAGTGTGTGTGCGTGTCAATTCCAGGAATCTGTTTTTCAACAAATAGAATGTAATCTACTGAAAAAAAAAAGATTAAATAAAAGATTAGACAGATTAAATAACCGATTATTTTTCTTGTCTGAAAATGAATGTGGTATCCTATGGTTGAAAAAAAAAAAAGACATTGATGCGAGCAAGTAAGAGGAGACGATGCCAATAAATAAAATGCATATTAAATTTCAAGGCAGTCTCAAACATATTTCATCACACGTGCCAGCTTTAAACTAGCACCCAGATTAAAGTGCAACAGCCCTCTGCCATTCAGGCCTATTCTTGTAAGAGCCTTAATTTACCCCAAATCCCCAGGAAAACGACGCAAAAAGTGAGCTTCAAACAATGTGCATTTGTTATTAAAGACAGCACCAGTGGCGTTCGGCGCGTGATGTCACGAGTAGATGTTAAATCTGCTTAAGCCGTATGCTAATTAGACAGCAGGGCTAAAACTTAGAATGTAGCTTATCTCATTAGTCAAGACCCGGTGGTAATGTTAGATCGTTATGAACAGTTTAAAGCTGGCTAATTACCGCCATACGTCATCGTTTATAGTGTCCAAAGTAACAAGTGCTGAACGCACATAATGCGTCAGTAGCTTAATCCTTACAATTAATCACACCCTCCCATCAGGCCACGCGTCAATGCCAGAGCGTGAGAAACTACAGCGAAAATCTGCTTATTGTTGGCATCTATCGTCTGATACCGATTATGAATCCGATGCTGATTTTACTTCAACAATAACTGCAGGAATCAACAACTAAATACATACAGCATACATTGCTGCGTGTATTTAGTTGTATGCTGAACCGTTGAATCCTTCTTGCTTGTGTACTTTGGATTAATACGTAGTGGCGCGTTACATTATCTGCGTCTGTAAGGCTTATTTCGGACTCTCTCTTATTGACTTTAGCTCCTGCGATGGATCGTTACCAATAGCATTATCGTGTCGTATTTCTGTGCAGGTAACTTGTAGAAGCAAACTCATCATTGTTACTTTATCGTTTCTGTCTGTCTTCGATCATTTATCATGATTATTGGACGTCCAAGATTGCCCTTTATTCATTTCTAATATCTTAATGTTGGCGCATGGAAGGTGATTCACATTTTTATTCCCGAAATGTAAGCGATGAGCAGTTCCAAAAGGAGTGAATCGTGAGTTGCTCAAAGGAGATCCTAATATTAATTTGCAGTTAGGGTTGGAAGTAAATTCTGGAACATTTAATTCCTAAATAATACAGTATAAAGATGATAACTAATCCTTTTCCAATACATTAAGGTAATATTTGTATGTCAAATGAATACTTAGCTAGTTTGGATCTTTCTTCAGATTAGTTGCCATCGGAGATATATAAACACAATATTTCGTACACCCCCCCCCCCCCAAAAAAAAAAAAAACTAATGGGAATTCTGAGAAATGTGCCTCCACTGCAGATTTGTTTCGACCAGTGGCGGCCCGTACATAAGCACTGCGACACTGCAGCACCCCCAAGGAAAAAATGAAAAAAAAAAAAATTTTATTTGTGTTTATATATAATAACAATGCTTACAGCAATATATAAATGCAATACAACATGTTAAAGGTTATAGCTGATGTTTTGACATTGATTGAATAGTTAATGATTGGATTGGTTCGATTAACGCGTTAGATTACGAAACAAATGCACGCCGATATTCGTTTGCGCTTGTCATTGCACGTTACGTCATTAGATACACTGCCGCTTGGGCAGTGTATCATAAGCTTGCGCGCGTTATTTCTGTGAGATATGAAACGTTTATTATTGGTGCATGTGCGTGGTGAACTATTTTTTGTAAATCTTATTTTATTTTGTTAAAATAACATATAATTATTTATTTATTATAGATACAAGGCTGAATTATGACGAGTGTCACTGTTGAAAATATGAAAAGAATTATTTTTATTTTTTATTTTTTTCAATTATCGTTCCACGAAACAAATGCACTTCGATCTATCTAACGCCTTTATTCGTTTGCACTTGTCACTTCTATTGATACGAAACTTTTATTATTGGTGTTTGTTCGTGGTGAGGACGAAATATTTTTAATAAAGCAATTTTCAATATGTCAATTTATTTATTAATAAATTCGTTACTGATTAGGAAAAAAAGTTTTTTTTTTTTTTTTTTTTTTTTGTATATGCAGCATCCCCACTTAAAATTTTCACCGGCCGGCACTGGTCTCGACTAATCCACCGTAGTTTTTCATTGAGAAAGTTGGTCACTACACCCCAGTAATGGGTTGGTCCGTAGAGAGCTTCGTCTTGATGTGATATAGTAGAAGTGTGTGTGTTGTCAAGGTCATCTTCCAAGTACGGCAGCAACCATCTCTGGAGTGAATACGCTATACATCTTATTTATAGACGGTATAGAAAACAAATTTTGGACTATCGCCGACTTGTTTAAGGTCCATTCATGGATCTTCAGAGCCTCACTTTCGTGTGTTATGCAGATTAATCCCTATCGAAAAATAAAGAGCGACTTCACCAGGAAAAAAAAAAAAACTATCGACAAAATTCTGTCCGTCTTTGTGTCATAACTTTAGAGAGAAAGTTAAATTGGTTCATATTATTCCTTTCCCGCAAACATGGCCGTAGTTGTTTCATCCGTAAATGTAAACAGCTCAATACACCATATACTGCTTGCAACTATAGTTGCCCCCTCCCTTTCTTTTCCAATTTTTTTTCTTCCTTTCTGAAGACATTTCATCTATGTCACTAAAATCTCTTGATTTTCAATAATATTCATTCTTCCCCCCCCCCCCCCACACACACACCCATCTGCACACTGCAGAATCCGACATTCAGTCGATAAAGACTACCCATCCCTTTTCCCATTAAGTACTTACTTGAGGAACTGTGTGTGTATGTATGTATGTACCATTGACGTTAAGGTCAGTTATACTCTGACCATTACGTCAGTTTTTCTAAGTATTTTTTCTCTGTCCCCCGCCCCAACTTCTGGTGTTTTGTTCTGTCTAACAGTTAAAAATCTGACTACTTGTGTATATTCGATTTTCGTCCGCTATTTGCCATCGGACATTCTTTCATCGCTGTTTATCCTATTTCTCTCTTGCATAAACCTTTTCTCCCTACTTTATTCCCGAAGGTATGCAAGCTACCGTGCTGTCTTTTAATCCCTGGTCCATATCTGCCCTTCTAAGTTATTGTCTTTGGGTCTTTTTTCCCAAGTGAAAACAATTGTCGCTTTGTTTGCGCAGAATCCCCCCCCCCCCTTTTTTTTTTTTGCATTCAATCCATTCTCTGCAATGACTCATCAGCGAATAAAAGCAGGAGTCATTGTTATTGCTGGTATGTGCAGCTTTTAATATTAGAGTAAGGTGTATCCTGTATATATATATATTTTTAATCTGCTTGAACCTATTTACAATGTCCGTATTATCTTTGTTAATGTTTTTACAATTTTTTGGTTCTTTAGAGATATCAGAAAAATAAATCCACATGTATTTCCACAATGCCAGTTTTTCGACAATGTATTTGCATTTTATTAGAGATCCTCTCTCCTCGCACGTGTCCTCTTCGCATACATCAGTACTCTGATTATGGAAATGAAAAGGTTCTCTAGATTAACTTTCCACTTATTCATTAAAAAAAATCATAACTATTCATAATTCCTTGGTGGATTTTAGGTTATTTATTGTTTTTTGAACAGCTCGAGAGCAGCTGAACTAACATAGTAAAAGATTTAAAAGTTTCTCGTCCTTAATTTGAAACTACTGACGAGAAGGAAGGCAGCCAGAAAATAGAATCGCCACCTTTCAAACTGTAGATTGATTAGTTACTTCGCTTACTGGCTCAAAGCGTGAATTTCGTATTTGTGACGAAGTACTGACCTGAATCGGCAATGTTCGGCACACGTATCACGTGGGCGACCTTCCAAAAGGAATGTGGTATTTTAATATATTATACTTTATTTTTCTTAAAATTTTTTTTTTTCAGTTTCAGATTTCAGTTAATTTTACACAAGCATCTTACCTTTTATAAAAGTTCGTAAAATATCTTATATTTATGATGTTTGCGGTTTCAATTTCTAGGTTTAACTTTATTTGCTCTTCATCATTTTTCTCTTGAAAACAGAATGTGCCAAATATTTTTCGAAAACTACATTGAAGTAGTAGGAATATGACACTTCTGTCCCCCTACTTCATTCCTTGCTTGTAAAAAGTCAGCAAATTGGTTATGTCACGCTATCTCTTCGGTGATATCTTCTCGGTAGCCATGCATCCATCTATTTCTAAACTTTGTCCGTGACTCGACTTTACAAAAGCTTCACAGTTTGCTATCTACAACAGTAGCGAATTATGGCGACCATTTTTATTTATTATTGTTTTTTTTTTTCTACAAGGATGAAATTCTTTTGCTTTCGTTTTTTTGGCCTCGTTCCAGATACAGAGGATGGGTTTAAGGAAGGCACCCACGTATACACCACATGTTTGATTATAAATACACAAGATGTTTGTTGTTTTTATTGCATTCGAGCTAATCTTGATTCATTATCTTTATTGGCGTCATGACTGTAATCTAGTTTCATTATGTCTATGACACCACGCTCGGAGAATGATTTTTTTTTTTTTTTTTTTTTTTTTTTTTGTCCAAGGCTATTAATATCTCAACCACTACATAATGACCACAGCGCTCTAATTAGCTCCTACTACGCAGATCAATATAAAGTTGGAATATATAGAATTACTTCGCCTTTTACATCCAATTATATCTTTGCTATTTTTTAGGCCTAAAATTCTCTTTGATGCTGTTACGTCTCGCCAAATGTCCCAATTAAATAGCTTGCTTTAAAACTGAATCATTCTATTTATAATAATCTCTTCGGGCTCTAATTTGCATGTGATTAGTGTAATCACATGTTCCAAGAAAATGTGAATACGCGACCGTAACTGATAGCCAATCACAGCTGGATCTTAGTAAGCGTTGCGTGGGATCCATTACTAACTGAATGTGAGAAAACTAACGATATGTTTGTTCGCTTATGGGCTTAACTTCATCAAGAAGACATTACATCTGGTTGTTGCGAATTCAACTGTCCGTTACCGGCACCTGTACTGCGGTAATTAGTTCAGTTTCACACCGGCATCAAACTGTCTCGGAGTTCGTTATTTTGTCATCGATGGCAAATGACATTCATTGTGATTTCTCGGCGTATCTTGCTGTTGGAGCCATTAGTTCCACCTGCGATTTAATCCGGGATGCAATTATAAATGAATGGGGGAAAATGGGGAGGATGAGGGTATAATGAACAGAGAGAGGGAACGAGACTGCTTGAAACTAGTTACAACCCTATCAACCATATGACTCGACTACTTTCACAGTTATGAAAAGCGGACTTGTGTATTAATTGGGTATTGTCAACAGTTCTGAACTCGCTCGGTGTTGTCTTGAAATCCCCTTTCCGCCCTCTTTCATCGGGGCCGCTTAGATATACTGCGGTCGTGCTCGCGAGCGATTTCGGCAGTGTAGGTGTCAAGCACGTGTTTACCCATGTATATAACAAATGAAGGAAATGCATCGGCATAAAACGTACGAATTCACTCAGGCAGACTTTAGATTTGGATCGTTTTTTTTTTTTTCATTCAGAGTCGGGTCTGCTGACCTTCTTTCATACCAAATAAGAATTTTCGATTTTTGTGTTAAAATCTTGGCAGATTTCCGATCATTTATTATGCGATATTAATTTAGTTACTTAATGGGTGCATTTTTTCGTGTGAATTAAAAGCATTTTTTTTTCTCCTTCAGAAAATGCGAAAATGGAAATAGTTAAATTAAACAAAGAAAAGGCTGAAGTTATTGAGTTAAAGAAAAACGAAGCTACCATTCAACTTGAATTTCAGTTTGGACGTTACAATCTCTTTCAGGTTTATTTCGTTTTAAGTTATGGAACTACTTTTATTTGATATATTCATACTTTCTAGGTCGAAAAAAAAATCGAGCTTTTTAGCCAACGTGGACAATAACGGCCACATGGAAATCACAGGAGTAATCGAAACTTCTGAACACCTGTGCGAGAACGATGGTTGTCGGGCACGCTCTTATAAGAACAGGACTAATAAATCGGGAGAACTATTTAGAAGTAAGGTTACGTGATGACAGCCTATCCACCTAGACTTCAGTGTGAACAGCGTTCTTTACTTAGCTTTTGTGCACCGACCTTCATTTGTTGTATAGATCCATCTATCAGAAACACATTAGCGAACCACACCCACACATCTCTGCCAACATCACCGCTGCTGGAAGTGGAGCTCCCTCTAGCGAGTAAACAGGATTCATAATGATTGATGCTCTATAATTCCTGCTTGTTAATGGCTTTAGATCTTGTAAATTATACAGTGATTATGCGCATTAGAGAAGATCTTTATAAGAATGAATTCAATGGTTGTTTTCCTTGTATCTTTTGAACACGCCACCTACCTTCTCTGCACCTAATTAACGCCGTAAATTGAGCGTATATACCGCTACTACAATGACTAATTGCTGTCAACGGTAGGCAGTTTTCTATGAATTATACATTCAGAATGCATTTCTCTTACGTTTTCATTCGATAAAAAGATGGTGGCAAGAGGAAATCTGTTTTCTCACGTTAGAGTTCGCAAACTAAATCCATTAAGATTGAACCAAAAAATCGTTTTATCAGTTTTTTATAATTATTTATAAACTGCGTAACCATAAATAATTCTTAATAGACACGTCTGTCAAAAGAACAAATAACTGACGCTAAGGAGAATCTTCGGCTTGAATTATGATGTCAATGATGATTACTGTATTGTTCACGATATTTACTTCAGATTTTCCTAAAGAAATTTCAAGCTATTTCTTAGCATTTCCTCCTTGAAGATAAATTTTTATGCAGTTGATTAGTTTTTCGTTGTTCACGTGATTATTTTAACTGCATGGAAGGGGAATTAGTTCAGTGAATGCGATGTAGTTGCGAATACTTTTTATTCACCGAGTATAATTTTCGGAATCTGTGCATGATTGCTATTCAGGGTAGGGGATACACTTCGCCGAGAGCCCGCGAATCGTATAGTCTTGTAATGGCACAATGGTCAAACAGTCATCTCGCTCATCAGTATGTCAAAGCTCTTATGTAATTAATTACTGAGGACTGAAAGAACATTTGCCTAGATTAATAATTATATATTGGACTGCCACAGAAATTAATACGATTTAGGATAATTCCACCAATCAAGGGTAAGAAAAAAAAACGAACGATATTAGTCCGATGGATGTTCCATACTAAGTAAACTGGCACATTTTGCATACCATCCATGCCTCAGTAGGATTCGAACCAGTTTGGCAAAATGAAGACCGAAATTCAGAAGGACTTCTCAGCTTCAAAGTTGGATTGGAGTAATCTGAGAAAGGAACACTAGTTCCCTCTAGTGTCATAGAGGGAACTGAAATCTTTCCCACAGTTTTTTTTCCTGTTAAGCTTTCCGCTCCAAATTTGGACTATGCTGAAGTCTAGTACTGCTTGAACTGGTTTGGTGGTCACCTTTGCTATATTTATTATATTACTAGAGCACTGGTGCATATAGCGCGCGCGCACACACACACAGATATATCACTGCTTGGAGAGAAGTCAACGGACGCACCAATGGGCAAGGTGCAGCATGCCATGTAACGAGTCGCGTGTTCGTAGCCGGTATAAATTGGAGGAATATGATGCTCCCAAGTCATTGCGACTGTGTCCGGTTGAAATGACTGCGAGAAGTGGAAATCATGGAGTTTGAAAGAGGCGTTGTGATATGATGCCATATTATAGGCCGATCTGTTCGGCAAATTGTTGATAAATTGGGCAATCCCAGGTCAACAATAACTGATACCGTACTGAGATGGAAGCCAGGGAGTCAACTGTAAGTGCTATCCACAGTGATCGACCGACAACACTCAGCGAACGTGAGCGTAGGATGCTGCGAAGGGTGATATGTATAAACTGCTATTTGTCGGCCGATACTTTGAATGCGGAGTTCTGGTCATTGACTGGAACACGAATCTGCACACAAACATTCAGAACTGAGGCTCACAACACGGGTTTTCATGCTAAGACCGCAGTATGTAAGTCCCACATTACCCGAAACCAACATGCAGCGTCATCTTTAGCGATGCGAAGTCAAGAAGAGCGTGTACAGTGGGACGTGGAAGCTTAGAAAGCTGTGTTATGGAGAGACGAATCACGCAACACCCTCTACCGAGCAGATGGACGGGTGTGGTGAATACCTGATGATGAACGCACTCTTACCAGAGTGCGTAATGCTAACTATGAAATTCAGAGGTGGTGTGATGGTATTGTACTGTTTATCCTGGTTTAGCCTCGGACCTCTGTTTGTGGTGTCACGAACATGCTTAGCCAGTTCCGTAGAAACGCCACAATCTCTTTCAGCAAGGCAATGCCACCATGTCATAAGGCTTCTGCTGTAAATGCTTGGTTTGTGGATATGAACGACACCACACTTGGCTGAACTCTTAATCTCAACCGTATTGAACATCTGTGGGATGAACTGCAGCGTCGGGTGAGTCAAGGGATGTCCGCCCTACAAAAGTCCAGGACCTTAGACAGGAAGAATGATCCCAAATTCCCATTGATCGCTATCGTACGCTTGTGGGAAGTATGCCCCCAAGGATTGCTGCAGTCATTGCAGCGAAAGGAAGTCCTAATCTTATTAAGGTGGGCGCCGTGGCTTTTTATTCCTCACGCTATGGTATCTGTTGACTTCTATCCTGTGTGTGTTTGTGTGTGTTGCCTGTTTCGTCTATCTTTAATTTTTTTTTGTTTGTTTTCACTTCCAAAGTCTTTTCACTGTTAAGGAACTTTACATTTTCCCTTACTAATTTCCCACCCCCTACACACACCTCCAGTTGAAAGCTTATTCCTCATGTTTGTGGCATCTTTTGTGTGAAAATGCAACCCATTTGTAATTAATAGAATGTATGCGAGCATGGAACTACCCATGTTTCTATTATTTTGTTCTTGAAAAGGTAACGACATAGATGGCACGTGACAAAAGTTACGTGCCACCTGAGATGTAAGCAGAGCATTGACAAGAAAACATGGAAGAATTGCGTAATATATTTGCCACAGTCACTGAAAGAAGCAAACGTATTTCACCATACGGAGAGAATGAAACTGAGAGATACACAAGTAAATTTGATAACATGAAAATTGAGAAATATGTCAAGCGTTTAAATTAATTTTTCTGCGCAAATATTCAAATGTTTGTTTCATGTTACAATTTTTTTTGCTTCTTTCTAAACTGTGCTGAAGCAGATTTTATTTTTGGAATTTTCAGAATTTCAAGCTGAACGTGTTGCGGAAAAAATAAAATAAAATAAAATAAATAAATAACGATCACCTATCACAGTTGAATTATTCTCTCACCTGTCTTGCGGTAATCGCTAAGTGAGTGTCGAAGAATTTCGATTGCAAATGTTGTTATTACTGCAACAAGTACTCCAGCGTGACACTGACAGATGTCGTGATGTAAATACTCATCTATCGATCGAACTAATCTCGTCCGTTAACCGAAATTCCAATTTAATTACGAGCTTTCCATTTATAAAACATTCAAGTGGTTGAATTTTCATAACTTTCTGGTTTTAAATTATTTGTCATTTTAAATTGGCAGAAAGCTTCCTTTTACAACCGTCATGAGCATGCGCAAAGGTTTCAAGTTCGTGTCTCGAGTTTGCGATGCGATAATTAAATTTCTAAACTTGTTTTGTTGGTTTGCATTCAGGGCTATAAATTTCTTAATAAATGTCTGCTTCTGAAAGAGAAAAGTCAGCGTTCTTGGTAATTAATGCTGATTTCCTTTCGCAGATTTCTGTTTGAAATAAATTAATGGCGAAAAGTTCTGATCTGTACAGATGTTTCTAGGAGCACTTTGAATAATGCGAGTCTGTAGCAATCCAATCTTTCTCTGGCTTTTCCCCAAAACACAAGTTGACTGTCATCTAACGTATCATTAGAATTTGAAATGACGTATCTCCTGTTCATTTATGCAATTTATTTTCCTGAAGGATGAATTATAACTGATTTTTACATGCATGCAATTTAGATATACAGCTGCATTTGCAACGAAGTGAAACTTTATGCAGTGTCAGAAAGATCGAACCCGGTTCAAATTATAATAAACTTTAATTTATATGTGTTCATACATTATTTCCAACGTTACATACATTATTTCCAAGGATCTTCCTCAGCCATAGCCAAGTTACCCGGTCTTGGGAGTGGACAGCAGGTTTTTTTCCCCTCAGTTTATCTGGGGTTTTCATCCCGCAAGCAGACAAACCGGCTCCATGAACACACACACACACACACACACAGGCCACATTAATAGGATACGAGTTACCATTAAGCTACACTCATAGGTTAATGTACGGCAAGGAAGGTAACGGGAAACCACCTTGCTCATAATCATTTCCTAGATGGTGGCGTATATATAGCTGCCTCTAAACAGTTGAAAGGCTATTTAGGACCAGCTATATATATATATATTATATTAGGATAACCAAGCAATTTTATATGCTTGGTTATTTTAGCTCCTAATCCCAAGTATGCAAACAATTAAGTTTGCGCCTGAAACAAAGTTCAAGTCTAAAGATGGTACAACACCAGGGCAACTCATTGTAAAGATGGTTAAAGCTTTGATCACTATTCTTAGTATTTTCCCATAATGTAAAGCACATCTCACTAGAAGATAAGAATAGTGATCAAAGCTTTAACCACCTTTACAATGAGTTGCCCTGGTGTTGTACCATCTTTAGACTTGAACTTTGTTTCAGGCGCAAACTTAATTGTTTGCATACTTGGGATTAGGAGCTAAAATAACCAAGCATATAAAATTGCTTGGTTATCCTAATATACAATATACCCAAGTTAAAAATTTATTCCCATATATATATATATATATATATATATATACACGTCACAACAACACTATTTTTAAGGAAATGGTTTTCGGGTTTCAATTTGGGACCTAAATGTTTAAATCCGATTTGTAGATATGCACTTCCTCGTGCTTGATATATTAAGGTTCCACAATCCCAAGATTTTACTCGACAAACATCCCCCCCCCCCTGCTTATTATATATATTTTAAATAGCTTATATCCAAAGAGGAATCGCTGACCTCAAGAGAACATCGTATGATGTTCTTTTCTTTTTGTATGGCACTTTAGGCCTTCAGCAAGGAAGATGGTGGTCTTCCATATAAAAGTGAGTGTATATGGAAGGCTATTTTTGGTGTGTGCGGAGAGATTTATGTTAATGGTCAACCAAATAATACTTTTGTAAGTCGAGACTTATTGGCTTACAAAGGTTATATTTGGCTTTTCTGCTGTTCAATTTCGAATGCAGAGGTTACACATAATCAAAAATAAGTGTGTGGGGTCTGTGAGCTAAGTAACTCTAAATGTTGAATTTGGTGGAAGTGTTCTTTCCTCCGGAAATTTGGAATCTCATTCAGCAGAAATAAGTGGATCGACAGAAGGAAAAATCCTGGTTAAAGTACATTTGGAACTGAACTTCCAAATGTCCAATCAAAGAGTCAATTTGTTTTTGTCTTTAAATTTTATTGGAATGTGAGAAAAGTTACTTTCTTTCTCTGTTTTTGAAGCATTAATTTTCTAGTGCTTAGGTCAATAAAAAACAAGAATTCATAAGAAAATTAAAAATACAACTAAGAACCGAAAAAGTTGTCATTTTGACATCGTATGTTAAAAAGACATTTCCCTTAGCCAAAGCCCACTCGGATAATTACTTTAGCCTAGATTTGCTGTTTTATACAAAAATCACTTGTAATTAGAGTGTGGGTGGTTATTTAATTTTTATTTACGCGCAAAACTGTCAAGGGGAAAGAAAAAAAATCCCAAAGTAATCAAAGATTTCACATCGGCTGGAATGAATGCCTTCAGCAAAAACACTTCCAAAATCTAATTAAACGCAAGTGATTTTATTATCAGCATTTACATTAACGCCATGATAACGATTAAAAAAACCCAGAAAGGATGTAATACCGAAAGGATTTACTAAACAAACTGTGAATGTTTTTTTCTCATTTATAGCTATTTTTTTCTTTAGTTACCGACTACTTGACAATCATATAAGGTGGAATTTTTAGTCTTTCTGGAATTGCAGTGTTAAAAACTAAATCTAACCGCGAAAGATTTTGCATGCAGTTTAGTTAAAAATGAGAAAATAATTTTAAATAGACTAACATGAAAAATGCTGCAATATATTAAATAAAAACTCACCTTTTGAAATTTCTTGATAGAAGAGTGAAAGAGAATAGAAACGACGGTTCAAATTACTTAATTTGTCAAATTAATAAGCGTTCATCAGATTATTATATGCATGTCATTATGAAAATTAACTTATTTTCTGTGTTGAAGCACTTAGTCGGACTTTTATTTAAAGCTATAATGTTAACTGTACGTTGTTTTGGCCAATGAAATGGTTGTTGGTTAGCCAATTATCGTAATTGTTAATTGGCATTTTGTCCAGTCTAAACAGAAAACTGTGCGAAGAACTTCTGATTAAATCGAACAGTTTAAAAAAAAAAAAAAAAAAAAAAAAAAATTCTTGACTTAGTTCATAATACAGGAGTGAGAAAGATAAAATGTTTTTAATTCTATTGAATGCTGACCAATATTCATAATATATTTATTTACAAAAGAAGAATTGTATTTGCACATACACATGATAGCTGCTTTTTGTTACGTCAATTGGTGTTGAATTCTTATTTTGTAAGCACACACGCTAATGTTTCATGCTACTGTACTCGTACTCTCTTTCCAAAAGGTATAGTTTGGTCCTCCCCGCTGTGCGTACATCACGTGATTCAGCAATAGCTCTACGGATATCACAGATATCGATTCCTTTTCCTTTAATGTTGAAGAAGGCAAAGTAATACAGCTGCCTTTTTTTTTTTTTCTTTCCCTCCCCCTAACGGGAAACAAAAACAACGCATTCAGCTGCAGTTGTCGCTAGTTGAGGACTTTGCCACTGTTGTGTCGACGCCAACTCGTTCGATTTTCGGTAATGCGGTGTTCAAGTTAGCCGCCGGTCTCGTGCGGTGGAAATCAAATGTGCGAGTTGGCGGTTCAAATATCCTTCTTCACCTTTACGTAGATTGGTTTACGAAGTTTCAAAAAATGTTTTTTGTTTTGTGTAATTCGCTTCTCTGCTTCAGCAGCGGTCGTTATGAGTTTACCAGGATTAAACCTTAACTAGCGCAATTATCATTATTATTATCATGAAACGTATGCTATCACACCAGATACCATCCTCATTGAAAAGGAGAGATCAAATTTTTATTATATTTAGTTTTATTATATTTCTTTTAGCTGAATAATTCCGCTTGCTCATCTCAACGATCAATTCCCGCAAATTTTCCGCACATTCTGCAATGCTTTTTAGATGAAAATACCTGGATCCGATTCCCTTCGTAGGAGAGGAATCGGAAGAACCAAACCAACCGTTTGGTTTTTCTGAGGAACTAGGACAAACCAACTGGAACCATCTCGTTCCATTGTGGAACTAGGACCGACTCTAAAAATGGATGATTGAGAACTTTTTCCAAGACATTTATAAATTTGGAGCGTATTTTTCTCATGATATTGTATTGAGTAAATTAGAACCACAATTGCGCAGCTCATCGAATAAGTCCATTTTAATCCATCCTAACACATAGCTCGAACTGTAACTAGCTTCACGATTCTTATGGAAATGAGGTCTGTTCTGCTAATTAATAGGCAGACAGTTAATGTTTATCCACCCATCTGCACTCCTTAATTGCATTCCTGTTTAATTAATATAGTTTGCTTTCGTATATTGATTTATAAATAGATACTGTGAGATTCTCTGCTCGGTTAAGATTAGTTCATTCTGACATCGCTTTCCGATAATTTTACTAATGACGGAAAGTTTATTATGCAGATATGATCAAAAGTTGTTGCGAAATCATGACGCATGTATATTCTATGGAATGAACGAGTTCGAAAGGTCTGAGCGTAAAATTATTACATAATATGAGAGATTTAAATATTTCACAAAAGCGTTTATGCAATATCACTAAGCAACTAGGATTCGAACGAAAGGGCACTGCCTTTAAGAGGTGCGTGCATGCGTGTGTGAGTGAGTGAGATCTTAGACAGTAGGTTTCACCACCGGAAGACCATTAGCTAACCAAGTGATTAAACTTCGAAGTGACTCGAAGAACATCGTTTAATTCTCTAAATAAGGCGATCCGGATTAGCGAACCCTTGGTATTAAATTTGCCACAAACTTTTACATTTTATTTTTTCATAACTTAACCCTTTTAGTGGCTAGCGCGTTAAATTATTGGCTATTTCTAAAGTTTACTAAAGGAAGCCCATGTTTTAGCAATTTGCTCGTATATTATAACAATGTAGAAAGTTTTTTTTAACTTAGATATTCAATAAAGGTCGATACCGGTGTGGGTAGTAACCCTTGCCTTGCATAGCATCATACATCTCCGCAAGGGGATGTGCTTTGCATTTAGGGGAAAATTCCAAGGAAAGTGATCGGAGCCTACTCCACCTTTACCACGAGTTGCCCCAGACTGGCACTACGTTACCACGAGTTGCCTCAGACTTGCATTACGTGCAGGCGCAAACTTGACTTGCTTGTCTGTTTGCTTACTTGGGAAATAGGATTATAACCAAGTTTATATAAAATTACTTGGTATCTTTAATTAATATATTATAACAATGTTACGGCTGAGTTGGATAAAGGGAATGGATACACTATGATAACGTTGGATTTTTCGAAGGCATTTGATAGGATACCACACGAAAGGCTGTTGCATAAACTGGAGAATATAGGATTGGAATATAAACTCTTGACTTGGATCAGGGGATGGTTGACAGACAGATATCAAAACGTGGTATACAGTGGGTGTGAATCTGTCAGATTTAAGGTCACTAGTAGTGTACCTCAGGCGGCATACTATATTAGCGGAATTATGCTACAAGAAACTGAAGATGCAAGGGATCTTGGCGTATTGGTGAATAGGAATTTGAAGTTCAAAGGTCACATAGTAAAACTTGCAAGTACAACTCAGAGAACAATTGCGATGTTGAAGCGAACCTTGACATGTAAGGATAAGGAAGTCATTTTACCTCTTTATAAGTCCTTGATGAGACCACACCTGGATTATTGTGCTCAGATTTGATCTCCCAGGTTCAAAGGAGATAAAGAAGCTGTGGGAAGGGTATAAAGAAGAGTTACAAAGATTACATCGGAATTAAGGGATTTAGATTATGAGGGCAGATTGCGAGTATGTGGATTACAAACTCTGGTTAACAGGAGAGGTGATATCATAGAGGTCAATAAACTTCTAAATTAGTGTTATAGGATATTGTATCAGAATTTTTTGTCATATGGAAGGTGGGGAAAGAACACGGGGGCATTCATGGAAGTTTGTTCGCAGTCAAGAAAGGGGTAAGAGCTAGGTTTCCTTTCAACATAGCTGTGAGTGGAATAGTTTGCCTTTAGGGGTAGTGATTGCATCTAGTGGGAATAAATTTAAGGAAAGATATAACAACTGGTTTGAGTGCTGTATAGCCTTTCAGTCATTGACTCCCTGGAGGTCTCAGATGATGATGATGATATTTCTGCAGGTGAGCAGAATGGACGCAGTAGCGTGCACCTTATCACTCAACTAATAGCAGTAGAACCTGTCCTTGTCATGGAAATGCCATATTCGTTATTTTTCGATAAACATTTTGGGGAGAGTATTTCCCCAAATTCATCCTCCCCATGCAATGACACGGCTGTTCCGACAACTTATTCAAAGATCGATCTCTAAATATTTAAACTGAAACTGTCTTCCTTTGCAAGTAAATTACAAATCCAGTCATAGTTGTAGTCCAGGGTTGTTTATTTTGTTCATTTTTTTTAAACCCTAAAGTATTGTTCAAAGTATCCAGTTTTGATTTAATGATTCCACTTGGACATTTTGCAAATCTTATCAACAGCAATAAATCTAACCAATACACATTCATTCTTGGAATCTGCTCGAGATTGCTGTGAGCATCGCAGAATCAAAATCGAAGACCATTCCAAATACGTTTCAAGAAAATAAAGACAACAGCAGACATAAATAACAGCTGTGTTCTAAGTGACTACGCGAAATGCCAAAAGCTGCCTCTTACTGTAAGATGTGTTTGGTCATTCTCATCCACAAAACAGCAATTTTCGTGTCCGAATGACAGTGACAGATGTTATTGCTAAGCCATTTCGTAATACGGAATTGCTATCGTGGATTTACTTTCAATTTAGGATTCGTTCTTGTTTGTGACAGGATCGGAATTGGCTTTAATATATCGTCGTGTTATTTGATGGGGACAAAGGAATAATTCTTTGGTTCATTCACCTTACTGCTTTATTATCTTTCAACACTTATAACTGCTTTTGATTGTTCACGGAGCTGTACGAATTTGCATCATTTTGTCTGCACAAATACATAAACATGATTCAGATACGAAGCTATCATCGCCTTGTTTATTGGAAACTTGAATTGGCATGAAACTTTGTTTACCCTTTCCCCTAGAGAAGACATTTATACTCTTTCACCTTTGACCCAACCACGATGTTGGTGTACTGCAAGTTTTCTCTTTCCCCTTCCCGACTGGGACTAATATTTCAAACACAACAAAATAATAATGTGAATTTGCGTGTTTCAGATTAATTTGTAACAAGACATACTTATAAAAATATTATATTCACAAGATATTGATACAAACGGAGAATGTCTCAATATGTTTAGTAATCAGGATTGTTTTCTAATAAGCAGTTAATAATCCTTAACTGATTATTAGAAAAGCATTCACCGACAAAGCCCCTCACCGGAGAACACTTTCCCCGGAGACTCAAATTGCTCCCTTAAGGCAAAAACCTTAAGAGAGAGTACTCAAAAACTCTCGAATCTCAGCACCCCTGGGGGGGTAACAGCAACAGCCAAACCTCAGTTAAACTTCATTGGTACAGCATTGCCATATTTAAAGGTAAAGCCGTCTCTAAAAATTCGGACGATCCCTAGGCCACTCAATCGTGGGCGAGAGACCGTCCATCTCAGCGTTGGCTCCGCTCAGTGATGGCCTTCCACCCACACGCCACCACTGAGCAGAACCGCTCAAATTCAGAGGAAAATAATTCACCGACAAAGCCCCTCAGCGGGCCGTGCCGGAGAACACTCTCCCCGGAGACTCAAATTGCTCCCTTAAGGCAAAAACCTTAAAAGAGCGAACTCAAAAACTCTCGAATCTCATCACCCAAGGGGGTAACAGCAACAGCCGAACCTCAGTTAAACTTCATTGGTACAGCATTGCCATCCATTACCCTCCAAAGGTCTAATCTTCAAACCTAAGGTTCCTATTCTGATTGCACTTGTATTTTAGATCTATATTATAAATTATGGTGTATTTAAAAAAATGTACTTTATTGAATATATATCTTTAATTAAATTAAATGACTTAATAATTTATATTAAACTTATAATTTTAATTGATTTTCTTAACTTTATATGCTTAAAAATACTTAAGCAGCTCGTGGAGAAATCCATATATAGATTCTATATTTACAGCATACACAGAGCGGCGAGGTAATGTAATATTACCCTGCAATAATGTATTCAAACATTAGCAAACCGATGGTGCAAATTCTTTTGATTTTTATAAAAACATTCAAAATACGAACTGTCATTACAATAACCCATAGCTGTAATAAATCTCTATTACCAGCCTAACCATGTTAATGACAACTTTCCGCATTCGAATCGTTGCTTCTGGAATCACGTTCACAAACAATTAGGAGATAATATTTCTCGAAAGCACGTCGGTTTCTTTTTCTTTAAGAAAAACGAAAGCAACAAACCCCCCTTCTTTATGACAGGGGAACTTCAATAAAGAGCTGCAAATAGCTCATTTCATGGCGTCGCTCCTTTCATTGTCTAAAAATGAATCATTGCCGCAGTGTGGCTTCCTTCTGCTTCCATGGTTGCTGCGAACATAGATCATTTCTTAAAGCACTAGCCGGGATCCCTAAAAGTGCCAATACGCCTGTAGAAATGCATCCGACAATGTTTTCTTTAAGTTTTTGTCGTCTCCCGTTTTCATACTTTTTTTTTTTCTGACACTGGTCTTGAAATTTAATTGATGAGTGCTTTTTCTTTTTATAGCGAAGGAACATTGTGAAGCGAAACAAGTCTTAATTCTTCTAAAAGAGCATACGACGTTTCTATTTTAGATATTTCCCCCTTTGTAGACCCCCCCCCCCCGCTATTCGGGCAATCTCGCTCTTTCATCAAATGCCAATTCATCTTTTCCTCCCAGAAGGGTACTTTAACAGCCCAAAGGAAAACTAATATTTTTTTTACACACCAATGGTTTCTGCTTCTCAACAGTGATATAACAACAATGAGTCCGTGGCTTTCACGAGCAAGTTTGAGCTCGCGTTTGAACAATCACGCAGTAATAGCATCTGTTTGTTTAGGTAGTTAGGAATTCAGCGTGTCAAAAATAAATCGATTGATAAACGCATAACTAATTGTTCACTTAAAATATTTTCACTGCTTCAAGTATTATATGAAACAAAATGAAACATTTTGAAGATATATTTAGAATGTAGGTTTAGTAATGCATTGATAACACATCAATCCTAATGCATAGAGGTCATCAAGGTGTTGTATATTCTTGAACAGACGTAAATAAATAAATAACAGGCGCCTAATCTATTAATGTGTGTTGTGTATATTGCGTTTTAATACGCTACATGGAGTAAACATAAGCGTGAATGCAACTACAGTGTGTTTATTTGAACAACTACAGCATTCTAGTGGAGCAAGATGGAAAACAAGTGGATCGCTAACTTCCGGTGAACGTTTATTGTAAGACGTACGCAAAGAATCTTATTTTCTCGTGTTAAATTACTAAGAGTCGTTTCGTTTCGGTGGTGTGTTTATAAATGGATACAGATAACATCTATGGTAGTTTGGAAGCGAGGAATCTAGCGTTGATTACACGCCTTTCATAAGGTCATGAGTTCAACCGCAAAGAATCGCCTTTTATTTCCGAGAAAGAATTTGAGGTTGAGATAATGTGTCGACGACAAATCAACGGGTTTATATTATATCTCGTCAATGCCATTTTGGTTGTAAAGCAGTAAATAACAAATTTTCTGGGGCTGGTGAAGGACGCTGAGCAGAGCAAAGATAGCCTTTCTTTACGAAAACCTCAGTATTATCTTCTCCGTAGCTCTTCCTCGTCTCAGCTCTTTTAACAGTTTACTGCCTTTTGTTTAGCTGACTTTGTTCACTGCTATTCCCCAGGTAATATGTGATTAATTCCAATCCTTTTATAAGTAAAATAAAATATAAGGAATTAGTCCAGTATATTTCCTAAACAATGCAGGAAGGAACATTAGTTGTTGCATGAGCGCAGACTCTACATATATAATATATACTGTATATATACATATATATAATGTAGAGTCTGCTATAAAAAATATATATATATTGGGCTATTAAAGCTCTGATCATGGCAGGAGGGTAACAGCAATAGCCGAGCCTCAGTTAGAACTTCATTGCTATCCATTACCCCCGCAATATATAGTTCTTAAAAGAACTGGGCGATGGACTGAGTCCTTGACTCTTTATCCCGTCATCTGAATGAAGAAAATCTGTGTGGATGGAGTGTTGTTGAGCTAAAAAGCTCTAGTCATGGCTGGGTAACGGCAATAGCCGAGCCTCAGTTAAAACTTCATTGGCTACAGCATTGCCATTTGTTACCCTGATTAGTAAGTAAAGGGTAAAATCTCAAAAAAATCGGACGATCTCTAGGCCACTCCATAGTGGGCGAAAGACCGTCCATATCTCAGCATTGGTTCCACTCAGTGTCGGCCGCCCCGTCCTAGCACCCCGACTACTGAGCAGAACCGCTCAAATTCCGAGGAAAATAATTTAATTCACCGACAAGAACCCCTCAGCGGGCCGTGCCGGAGAACACCTTCCCCGGAGACTCAAAGTGCTCCCTTAAGGCAAAAACCTTAAGAGAGCGAACTCAAAAACCCATCACCCAGGATAACAGCAACAGCCAAACCTCAGTCCTAAAAAGGACTTTCTCCAGAATATCCTTTATAAGGACTGGCTTAAAGGGGCGAAGCAAGAATGCTTTTCATATTCCCCGTTATCTGTAGCGGACAGTGTAGGGATAAGGTTATTGAGCTATTATTAAAGCTCTGATCATGGCAGGAGGGTAACAGCAATAGCCGAGCCTCAGTTAGAGCTTCATTAGCTACAGCATTGCTATCCATTACCCTCCAAGGGATTGGATTGAATGAATCAATCACCGCATCTCACGGTCGATTGATTCCTCCAGAATATCCCACAACGTTTTTTTTTTTTTATTTCGTATATAAACAGTTAAAAGGTGTATTAATTATTTTACTAATATTTTTAAATAAAATTGGGATACATAAAATTTTTTGTATTATTTACAAATTAAATTATATTTAAAAATAAATTATATATTTTTTAATCCTTTATTCAAAATAATTTATTGCCTTATTTCATGGATTTTATTCGACTTGTCTACTCAGGTCTTCATTTGAATCGTTCAGTTCAGTTACGCCTCTTTCTTATATTAGCATGTTTGGATTATATTTTCATTTTGCGTTCAGTGGCGGTTTTTTCCGATTAAAAGAATAGTTCTAATTCTGTATTAGTGCAATAAGCATAACTGGTTTCATTACTATCCTTAACCAAAAGGTGTGGTTAATGTTAATTACTAGGTTCTAAATCCATTTGTAGTTACAGCTAAGCTGGTCGACTTTTCATCAGACTACGAGGCATTCATTGACTTGGTTTCTAACTTGTAACTACAACAGACTTCCAAGGAAGAACTTCCGCAATTATTCTAGATTGGTTTAGTGTAAAGTGGTTTAGACCCATGAGAGAAATCATTCTAATTCCTTCCATTTATCTGACACTAAATTTTCGTATTATACTGCACATAGGAACATACTACATGCTGCATCTGATACGAAAATTCAGCTTTCGAGTATTGTTTCTTATTTCGAAAATGCAGAAATACTAATTGTATTAAAATATTTCAATCGCAAATAAATTGCATTTTGACCATGAAATAACTTCAAGGTCAAATACAATTAATTTATTTTTTAAAAATAAAATAATTTCCTTTTTTAATTTCTTCAAACTATTAATTTCTTCAAACTTTTATTTTTATAACTTTGTATGCTCTGTAAAAAATATTTCTCTAATTTTATGAGTGTTTTGTGGGCAAATACAGTTCAGGAAAGTCTGAATTAAATCAATAAAACGGAATTCTGGTCTCACCGGAATAATTATGCAGATATTGTCGAGTAATGCAGCAGTCGAAGTTAGTTGAAACTACCGTCAAAACATCTACGAAGCCAGAGTATCGTGAGTGTGTGTGTGTGTGTGTGTGTGTGTGTGTGTGTTCGGAAGTAAAACTTCAGTGGATGAATTTTTATTTTGTATTTTTTTTTAATTGTTAACGGGTGATGTTTTTTAATATTGCATTGTATTGTCCCAGGAAGCCTTTAGTTTGATGGCAGGAATTTATTGGCCAGAGTATCTGTTAGAGCAAAGTTTTATGTTATGGTTCCACATCATCTATTAGAATTTGAGATGATTGTGATGTCATTAATGAATTTTTGCGCGATTTATACAATTTTTTCAAATGATTATTTATTTAATTATAAAACATAATGTAAATTATATTTTAATTTGTAAATGCTCACTTTTTGTTTGAAATAACTTAAATATTTTATAAAATTATCAGAAAATATCAAACATCATTTTAAAAACTCCGTCATATTATTATAATAAAATTATGCATTTTTATTGGGTAATTCTGGATATCTGATAGAGAAGAATCAGCCAGAGGGTAACAGATGGTAATGCTGTAGCCAATGAAGTTCTGAGGCTCGGCTATTGCCGTTACCCTCCTGCCATGATCAGAGCTCCTAGCTCAATAACACCATATCCTTACACTGCCCTCTACAGATAACGGGGAATATGAAAAGCATTCTTGCTTCGCCGCCCATCTAGCAAAAAAAAAAAAAAAAAATCTGGGTTATTCTGTTTCTTCGTTTTTCGCAAAACAGTTAAAGGTCATAATCTGTGAAATGTTCAAGTTAGAAATAAATTTATAGGACAGGAATTTTAATGCGCATGGAGGATGAGAAAAGTTTTCAAAATGTCACGGTCATCACAAATATCAGAAAGTAGAGATCTAGCAAATTCTCCTAAGATACAGGAAGCAATAATAAAAACTAAGTCAAGCAAAATCCTTGATACTTGCGAAAAACTGTGGAGGAAGCTAACTAAGCAAAGTCTAAAAGTAACAAGCTCAATGGGAAAACTCCTTTCCGTCTTCAAGGTATCATGAAGGTCGTAAGTGCATATGACATTCCCGTTAATGGGATGTCCTTGGTGGGAACCTGAAGAAACATACAGAGAAGGATGACGACAAAGCTGGAAAAACGAATTGGTCGTGTAGGGTAGGCCAGGATCCCGACTGCCTTATTACGCAGTCATAAGTAGTAACAAACGTCTTTTTTTTGGGGGGGGGGCATGGAGAGATTATGATTTTTTGGGGGGGGGGCATGGAGAGATTATGATGGTCTATCAAAAACTCTTTCGAGTCGCGTCTGACATAATGTTAAGAGGTCTATGATTACTTTTAATTTTCAACTTCATTCAAGTAATATTGTAAAGATAATGTTGTATGGACTTTTATGAAACGGTCTTAATTCGGTTAGATGAATGCCAGTTTTTCGTGATTAATGAATCCAATGCCAAAATATACAAGCATCATTCATAAATTTAGTCATTGTTACTCTCTTGTTGCCCTGTACTTTCACGATTACGCCTTTAATGTTTTTAAATTTTATTAAAAATCAAAATCGAGTCAGAAAATCTGTGCCCTACAAACATGGTTAAGTAGAACTTCCTAAACATTGAAATGTGCATATTTTGGATGCCTACATATTCATATATATATACTGATGTATGGGGGGGGGGGGGCATTTTGTGTTAGCCGCACCAGTGCGCATCATTCTCCCCAAGGGAAATCTCGGAATGCATTAATATGATATATTCATGTAATCGTGTATGTTCCTATTTACATTAACTGAATTCCAAATTGTTTTAGGGACACTTGTTCTGCATTACGCCAACAGTATGTATTACATACCAAACTGTAACGCATGCATGATTGTATTACTAATTCTCCCTCATGTTCTTTCAATTTCTCTCTGTTAAGAAAAAGTAATTGTTAAACATCTGTATGGAGAGAAATATTATTTAAATAATCTATTGGCTTTTAAGTAAATGTGTGATGTACTACTTTATTTACTAGAGTAATTAAACGCAATTCATTTTTAAATTAAAAACACGTGACTGCGATGTGATATAATTTCTGTGAATTATGTGCAATTCTGACAATAACCTCAACATATACCAAGGTCTGATTTTCATTTTGAAAGCAAGCTTTCCTACAAGAGTAAAATCGAATCGAACTAGTAGTGAATCGAAATTATTATGCAAGAATCTTCACTAGCGCAGGCGTAATTGTACCAGTCACAATCATAACGCATGAATGATTTAGGATGTGTCCAATTGAGTCGATATGAAATAAATCCGACTTCATAATCAATCATACTCCACACATAAATGGCATAAAGTACTATTTTGTACATAATAAGAATCAGTTTATTGGAAGGCAGCAGTTCGCATTATTTTATTTTATTTTTTATTTAACTTTAATTTTCGAATAATTCATCAGCCAAAAAAATTCATATTTTTAGTAGTTGATAGAAAATAACCATTTTTTTTTCTTATTGCGTAATTTTGATTAAAACGAACGTCTTCTTTCATGTCTTCATTCAACAATATAATTCGATTTACATTCTCATGTTGCATCGTCAATAACGAAATAGGCGAGTCACCGTAGCTCAATGGTGACATGCTTTCCAATACTTGTATAATTTGTGTAAATCTCGGGGAGGGGGAGGGTATAACAGTGAAGATGAAACAACTTGAAACATACAGTATCTTCTAAAATTTCGAATTAAACATATTTTAGCTCGAAGTGCGCGGCTTAATTTTTAGTATTAATAGAAAGGATTATATTTCATGCATTTGAGATGAGAAAGTGAACGGTCTTGCAAAAATGAAAGCTAGCAACATTAAGCATCACAATTTTCAATGCCTGTTGTCCGTTAACTCATGTTTCAACATTTCCTTCGGTAGTTCTCATTACTGCTACAGTTAGTCAGTTTGCAACTTAATTGATTGTTGATGAGTGTATTTAGTAGAATTTGTATACCGGAAGAAGCGATCTGTTGGGAGGCGCCGAAGATGTTTATTGTTGAAGAATTAATAATTAAATGTTTTCCTTTTGTGATGCAAAATGTTGTCTGTTAGCTATTTGATTAGTGGAATGCACTTTCTCTCAACAACTCGGTTGAAACGCATTCATCCATCGAGGCAAATGTCCAGTAATGCAAGTAGGAAGCCTTGTGGAATAAAAGCCAACAGAGAAAGAGTGCGGTGCATATAACAGGAAATACTCGAAAGTTCGCAACATGTAATAAGATAAAAGACAAAGACAGAATGCGTGATGGAGAACAAAGGTTTGCAGCTAACGATCCCAAATAACTAATGAAGCCTTGTCATTAAACACTCCCCAGTTTATCCAATAAGAACAAACAAGTTGTAAGTGCTTCGCTGTTACAACAAATAATTAGGAATTATAAGGAAGTTTTGCTTGATTCTTTGAAATCAGTGTTTCATCCTCGGATGATTTTAAATGATTCTATGCTTATTTGGCAACACATTTCCCCTCGCCCGCCCCCTCCCCTATCTGGAAACAAACCAACAGCAGCAATGTTACAATACGAGCAGGTTCCTCTAATGCACCACTTCTAATTCTGGCATGGGGTCCGTCCATTGTTCGCTACGCTTCTCAGTAGAATAACATGGGCTCGCTTTTAGAAGGCGGTGCTCAACAGATATCAGCTCTTTGCGAATGCTTAAAATTGTGGAAATAAGTATACAAACGCAAAATTATGATTGTTAATGAGTGTTGAATAAATAGGCCTAACAGCGTATTTAAGACTTTCAATGCACCCTGAAAACAAATTTACGATTAACCCTTATATACTGAAATGGGTAAAGCTTACAAAGAGGGACTAAAAGTTCACTGTTAGTCTGTTGTAGTTGTTTCGGTGAGAATAAAATACTGCAACTATAGTATTACCGAACGTAAATCGCTCGTTATAGGTTTCAACAAAAAGGTTTCCGCTTTATTATTCGTAGTTCTACACAATAGGAAACAGCGACTGTGGCAGTACATTTATATAATGCTTTGCACTTCTTGTATCATGCTAACGCATTGGGATACACACCATAATAAATATCATTCAGTTATGTTAAACGTATAAAATTAGATGTTTATGAGTACAATATCTAAAAATTGGATATTGTGCTGCAAAATTATGATTTTGCTTTTTTTCTTGTGCGTTCGTAATCCTGTTAAAAAGGATTGAGATTAGCAAAGAGGAACTTCAAAGAAGTTCCCTATTCATCCTGGTAAATAATCTTTCCTCCCATTATTTCGTGTTGTTTGGGTATTTGCTGCTCTATTTACAGCAGCTATTATTCTGGGCGTTTTCTTCGATGTTTTGCAAGAATAAGAAGAGAAAAACAGACAAAAACTACCTTGCGAATGAGAGTAAAACGCGTAACATACCTGGCTAATAATCCCCCCCCCCCTCCAAAAAAAAAAAAACACAGATATCTTGGATATTTTGAGCATGTTCCTTAGATGTAGTACAACTGTTTAGATTCTTTGATACTTAAGGAATCGTATTCGACGCCGGTGAAAATCATTCAGATGAAGATAGAAACGTGCTCTTGCAGAAAATGCGCACCCTATTATCGAGGATCGACAAATATGTTCTCCCCTAGCAGAATAGCTACGGGCTGGACAAAATAGAATACTTTTTATTTAATTAAAAATAACTTTCTGTACATTTTTTTTTTCAACTTTAAAGTATGCACTTTCTTCTTCGATTTTTGTTAAAGATTCTGATAAACTGAAGCTAATATGATTAGATTTACTGTTCAAACTTCCTCAATTTGTCCTAGTAATGATAGGAATGGGAAACATTTTCATTTATTGATGCTATATATGAATGATATTTTAAATTATAAATAAAAAGTTCATTAATTAATTTTGATTTTTTTTCTTTTGAATAAAATCTAATGTTTCATTAAAAAAAATCAATTCGTATTTTCATCAAAATGCTATTGTTAGATGTGTTTCAGAGGTAACAATCGCCAAAGTTAATCGTGGAAAAACCATATACGAAAAAATAGGGGGAGGAAATCCCCAGTAAATTCATTTAATGAAAAAGAGAATTTTGGAGCTCTTTTATGTGTTGGAGGAAACTGACTAGCTCTGATTCATCCTCCGAAGTCTCTGTAAAGCTTTGAACATAGCTCATATTCATCGGCATACAAATAAAAAAAAAAATAATAAGTTGAAATATTTCTACAATCAAGATTGGTGAGTTAATTCAACCATGTCACCGATAAAAGTAAAAATCGATCGCGATCAGATGGTAGGTTCAAGTTCAGTAACATTTAACCAAAGATTTCTGCACTAGTTGCAAGCTGGGCCACCGACTCTAAACCGCTACTGAAAATCGACCAGGTGCACTAATGTAGCGTGACATTGACCATATGGCTAGTTTCCCACGCATTAATGACCCAGAACAAGGAAACTCCACGGTCAATCCCTCTTCCGTTCTTTGTCTTTCGATGGCCGAGTCTGCCAATTTACATAACACACACACACACGCACATGCTCTCTCGCACGTGTATAAAGCAGCAGATCAAGCACCTGTAGAAATTTTTCGTTTGCGATATGTAATAGAAGTGAACAAGAATTGGATAATTACCACGCAGAAGATGGACTGCCACATTTAGAAGCAACTGCCGTGTTCTGGAAAAGAGAAACTTGACTGGATATTCACAGTATCGTACTTGGAGATGTTTCTTTCTTTTCAGGTTCAGTTTTTTGATAATTATTAAATTCGAAACTAGAAGATAAAGAAATAAGGATAAGATAACGTATTTACTTTTTTTTGATATATTCATGGAGTCGTAACAACAGAAAGCAATTGTAATCAAGGTGCATATCTTCTAATTGATAGTTAGCAGGCCCGTAGACTCCACATAAGCTCAGAAGAGAGTCTACGGGCTTGTCGACAATATGTAAAATTTTGAATTCATATTTATGCAGCTGATCGCAGCTAGTTATTTTATTTATTTGTTTATTTTTGTCGTGGAATTATTGTAATTTTGTTCTAGTTAAGATGTTTTTGAGATATGGGAATACTAACCGTAATGACAATACCAAACATTTTCGATCCACATTTCGATTGTAAATTCATAGATGAAATTCACATTTCTTAATTCATTTTTTCCTTAAGGTTGTTTTTGCTTAGAAAAGAAATAGCCGGGAATTCATTTTCTTTTCTTCCGCAGATTGCCTTCACCTTCAACTGTATCGAGACAGCAAGGACCGTTGCAGAAATGGCCCGACTAAAGCTTCTCTGTCGCTGGAAGATTTTCTGGGAATGGAAACGGGGTTTACGCTGGACAAAGAAAGCAACACGATGGCCCTCATTTGCTCGGAGGTCGTAGTCGTGTTGGCCTTTGACTCGAGAGAGTTGCTTATCCAGTGGCAGGTGAAGATTAGAGCTAATCTTGTAGAAGGTGAGTATTTGTTTGAATATTTCAGATTGATTTGATCATCGTTCTGATTTATTATTGATTACTATAAATTTTAAATGACTGTTAATATATAAATAAGATTAATTAGGCCACTTATAAACATTAATACTGCATTATTATAAAAGGTGTTTACGTTAAACATTGGTTTGTACCATCTAACTGGTGAACCTCAACAAATACATTTCATACCTTGGGTTCAATAACCTGGCTGAACTCCTCAGTGATCATTCCTTTTCAATACCAAAGTAACTCAAGATGGAAGGCCGTAAATTTTTCATGGATATGGTTGCATTACTGTTACTTGACTCATCTGGGTTCGAAGTAGAACGCTAATTATAAAACATTATCGAATACAATGAAGAAAAATTAGATGTACCCTAAAAGGAACAATAAATATTATGTGTTGATGACTTCAATTGATTTTTGCGCAAGAAAGACATTGTATTCGTCGACTCCTGATTGATTTAGTCAATGATATGGATTAATGACAATGGATACTGCGTTAGCCGCAGTAAAGCGCTTGTTTTTAGCTATTCACTGACCAATGTCAGCCAGTACCGAGTTAATCCGTAGTTTACACGGGATTCGTAAGGTTTCCCCTCCAATTCTTCTCCCTCATCCCCCAACACACTAGCTATTAATCTATTAAACTACAGCTTATCGGCGTCGGTCGTCTGGTCTGTCCATCGGTTATACAGAACAGAGACATCAAACGCTGGAGTGATGATCAGAAGGATAACACAAAACATATTTCCCTTCTCCCCAACCTTCCTCATAAATTTCATGCCCATTGACGTGTGATTCATGAAACTCATCGTTTCCTTTGACGACTACTTTGCATTACAGTCGTAGCAAGACGTTCTGTCATGCAGGAAAAAGCTCTTTATAGAGCCCACGCTAAACTCGAGGGGAGTTTTACAGCTGAATTTACATTGCATAAGCAAACATTATTCTTCACCGATTCTATTTGATGTCTTCGATTCTGTGTTATTCTTTTATCGAATCTGAATGCATCGAAATTGAAAGAAGAATAAATTTCGTATATAAAAGCAAAAAAGTTTATTATTACGGAAAATGTACATTGCATTGTCATAGATAAAAATGAGTAAAATAAAGAAATTTAACTTAAAATTAAACAATAAAAAAATCAGTTTGTTGTGTTCATTACATCTAATTCATGCTAAGAAAAAGAAACTGAAAAAAATTTCTGAAAATTTTTTTTCCCAGAAATTCAATTCTGAAACCTTCAAGATCAATTTGTGAACACCCCCATTCTAATTTTCGTGTTTCTTTACTCGACGCGGCATCGTTTTATGTTAACCATTTGTTCTCGTCAGTGCCGAACAGAGTTCACCAACTGATAGATGTGTTACTCTTCCTTTATTTCTTCAGGTATTCTTGATAAACGCAAATCGGAATTTCCAAGCTCTCCTCACTCTTTTGGTCGCTGACAGTGATGGATTAGCAGAAGTGTAGGAGCGAGTTTCGAAAGGGAAAAGCAGCTTCAGATAAAGAACCGAATTTCACGCTTAAATCATAATGATCTGGGAATGAAACATAAATGGGTTCTGGAGGTTTGGTTTATATTATTTCTATGAATTAATAATCGATTCTATATAATCAAACTCAGAAAATCGCCTGTTCCTGCAGATTTTAAATTCCATTTCTGAAATCTCATGAGTCGATTTATTGTGGCAATTCTCACATCTGCATAATTTCTAATTCTGAACTTGCTATTAACTAATGAATTCTGCACGTTTGTTAAAAACGAAAATTATTTATTATTTGCAAATATAAAAACTGCGACGGTTTATTTCTGGAGTTTAATTTGAGTGAATACGTTAAAAGAATGGTTATAATTATATTTTGTTGCCTATTTCGTTTGCTAAATTACTTTGCTTAAAAAACTGCTAAAAGCTTCCATAGTTTCAATTGAAGGTGAGTTCGTCATTTACATGCAAAATTTAGAAGGGTTTTTCGTCTCCCAGAATATTCAAAACAACCATAGAGAACATACAGCTAACAGATAAAGCCAACCTGAATTAACCCATAGCTAACCTTGTTTTCCTCCCTCCCTCCTCAAAAAAAAAAAAAAGGATTTATAATCCCGCAAAAGAGAAACAAAATGTCGAAAAACCTATTAATAGGCTTAATGCATCTTAATAGCGTCCGTTGCTTCGAATTTCCAAACATTATCATTGCACTGTTCGTGTTACCTGGTCTCATATAAACCTAACTTGATAGTGAATAGATGATTGAATCCAATATCTAAAGGCAGAAGTTGATGCGAGATGTTATTCCGTGGTGAACACGATCATACAGAAAAAGAGCGTGAAAATCTCATAGAGAAAATGCTCAGGATTTTATTAATTACATACAAATAGTTTTTCAATATCTGGTTATTCCACGTGGCAAATATTATATACTAAATCTAGACTCAGGGGTGACCTAGATGCTAGAAAAAAAAAGACAAGGCGAATGCTTTTTGGAGTGAACATCTCTTCCAGCATCAGTATGGTACGTAAACGCTAATAACGATAATTAGCATTTAACGTCTCTGAGATAATTTCTAGAGGAGTTAAGGAACGGTATGATATATAGTAAATGTATCAGTGAACGACCTTTAATCAACGAATAGAGTATGCTTATAATCAGAAATAACGACATTTTAGCGAACGAAGAAGAAAAAATCGTATTAAATTGAGATGCTCTTCTTGGATAATGCGTTATCATATTCCTTTCAGAAAACTTACAACCATCGTGGTCATCAATATAAGCAATAATAGAAGACATGAACATGCGGTGCATCTAAAGCAATGTAAATAAATAAATAAAAAAAAAAACATCATCCATGAATAAAACAAGCCTGATATTAAACATCAGTAAGCGAAAGGATTTTAATTATTTTTCTTGTTGCCCATTACTTTCATTGCAGAGCAACAATTCTTAGTCCAGATTGTCCACGTTCCTCCAAAGAGTAAACTACCATGCGGTCCAGCTCGCCTTCATCTACAAGATCATTCGTTTTCTTTAGTAGCTGGGGTTCCTCCACGATTATTAGGCACGTGGCCTTTGAAAGAACTTCGTCGTTTTGGAGTGGTGGACGGAAAGTTCTGTTTCGAAGGAGGGTCAAGGTGTGGAAGAGGTAAGCGTGCTTTTTTTTTTTTTTTAACGATGTTTTGTTATAAAATCATATTACTGAAGAAAATCTTATGCTAGAGAATAATGAATAGATCAGTCACTAAATTAATTTGTTTAATCACAACCATAATGCATCATGTCTCATTACAATTCCTATGCTCTCATTAATCCAAGTCTATCATGCACTCATATATTTGTAAAGATTATTAACACTGAAATGAATTAATCGAAACCAGGGCATATTTTTCTTCTATAAGCGCAAGTGATTTTGCGAATCCAGCGATGGCCGACAAATACAGGGTGGTCGATATGACTCTAGAGTCTAGACCATTTCTTTTGTTAATAACTTCTGAATGTCTCTAGATATTGGCTCATTTTGTATAGACGCTAACACAAAGCATTTTAAAATGCAGAGCGCGCTGGCTTTCATTGCTAACATCGATTACTTAATGACCGTAACGATATATGAAAATGACTAAAATATGAAGTTATTTTGCAATTGATTACCAGTAATACAGTCCATTTCGTATTTCACCCAAGCCTTCGTTAGTAGCAAATACCGCTCCTTGTCGGAGTATTAAATATCACTCAATTTGTTTAGCCTATTGACCCAGCCATCTGTCTCCCCGCCCCCTTTACTTCCGTCCGGAACCACAGGAAATATCCTTCATTATGCTGTGATTATATCACATAAAGACCAATTCCAAAAGTACTTTCTAGAATGGACAAACATTCTCATTTCGAACCCTATTAATGTCTATACAATACCAAAAGAGAATCGCAACTGGAAGAACATTGGAGTAAAAGAAAGAAAGAGGGGGGGGGACGATAATGCTCGCTGATGACGTGCACAATTTTGAGTTCAAAATAAATTGAAAACATCGGAAAAACCCTTAGGGAGCATTCAACTCTATTCAACAATTCCTTGAGAAAACAGATGGAAGTAAAGTTTTAAATTAAATATGCATATACCCCCCCCCCCCTTATATTCTGTAACCGTCGGTGAGATGAAATCAGAATACGTTATGCTGCCTGCAAGCAGCAAATTCAAACTACCATGAAAATAAGTTAAGTTGGTAGGAAAAGAGCAA
The DNA here is from genome assembly GCF_054136105.1 of Typopeltis vanoorti. NCBI lineage: Eukaryota > Metazoa > Arthropoda > Arachnida > Uropygi > Thelyphonidae > Typopeltis > Typopeltis vanoorti. The sequence goes on along the minus strand of NC_143556.1, from coordinate 107,027,147 downwards.
ACTCTGATCATCAGATGATGATGAGAATAAACTGCGTTAAAGGGATTGGAACAAGGAACTGGTTGCTGTATTTGTGTGTGCGACGAAGCGTAAGAAGAGAAATGCCTCCGGCTATATTGCATTCAAAAGAAAAGCAGATTTTGAACTGGCGTACGCAGACACAATTAGCGACTGACACTTTACTTGGTCTTGCTTGCAGAAGTCTTTTTAAGCTCTGCAATTTTCCTTAATTAACAGAGATGACTCCTTCGTTTTTAATGAAAAGATTTAATTGGAAACATGCTCGAAACTTTGTAGACTGCTTTCTAATATGATACAAGCTGTTCTGGCGGAAGACTTTCAGTTTCCGAATAAACAGTTATTTTTGCGGTGCTTCAAACCATCTTTCGGCGACTTTCTGTTTAACAGAATACGAAATTAGCTTAATTTCTAAAAATCTTCCGTCAAGGTTTACATTGAATGACAACTACAACGGCGCTGTTGATATTTAAGGGCGTTGACCTTTCAATATGGCTCGGCGTGTGCGCACACTAATTGTATTTGTAATAGCGGAGTGACAAGGTAATTGTAGTTTATTTTGCCAGCCATATATCACTTTGCCAGACGTCTACCGGGTCTTTACGAGGAGAAAGCACAGCTGGACGTAATCCTCTGTGGCTTGATCGTTACAGTCGTGTTAGGGCATCTTTAAAAAGTCGCCGAGACCTTATATGATGATATCACAACTATTCGATTCGATATACAGACATTACAATTTGTTAAAGCTTGTATATCAGCATCCAAAATATTCAGTACGCTGATGTACTGTTAGTTATGCGTAACAAAAGTCTTTGCGAGGAACCCAGAGTGGTGAGTATGACCACGTTCACTTCTAGTCTGACTTTAATAGTTGAAGGCAGTACATTTATTATATTCAACCCAAATAATGCTCTGTGTGGTTTACTTTCCTTTATTTAGGAGAAGGCGTTCACGTTCTTTTAACCAATCAAGCCGAAGAACTCTCGCAAGCGATGGACTTGGCTTCTAAGGGAAAACTTCTTGGGAAACGTAAAGCCTTATCAAGGAAGAACTCAGGTAGGAAAAAACTAACATATGTAACGGCAGGTTAAAACTTGGGGGAGCGTAAAGTGCACTTGACAGCTATTTGATACGGTAGTTTGATTTATTTTTCTCGACACCGCACACTCTCTAGCGATATGACTTAAAATTTTAGGTGTAATCGGGTGGGTTGGTTCTTCAGCAGAAATTTGACTGTGCGATGGAATTTTCTAAATTTTTAGACGGAAAACACGTGCCTTATCGGTCATAACGTGCTTTAGTTTCAATAATTCCTTCCTGGCATCATTTATAATAACGTTAACGAAATTAAAAGTTGTCCAGGAGGATGTAATTAATGACAGCAACAGGATTAATTAATGGGTAAAGTTTTTGTGTGTGCCTTTGACCTTAACGGAAGTATCACATCCTTAGAGACCTTCTCTTCTTCCAGTCTTTGTTTTATTAGAAAGTTTCGAACTGAAATAGATATTTATGTGCTGCAATCGATGATGGAATGTGTTAGACGTGTTACACGAAATTAACTCCTCCCCCTTATTTGAATGAATTAAAATCTATCCAGTATCTTTATGTTCACCAAATCGAAAGAGCGAATGATTTGTGTATCAACTATAAGAATGGATACAGGGGCACTATGCTCCTGTATCATTCGAATTTCCTCTTTCCTTCATCTACTTTCCAGTGTTAATCCACTCTCGTATGGAGATGTCAGGAGTTTTCTGGAGAAGACAATCCTGCTTCTTCTTTCTGCAAATCAGAAGGAATATAACAGACATAATTCGTCTCGTAATGTTAGTTGCTTTTATTGTAATTCCTAAAGGACAAAAGTAAAAATGCTATTAAATTATTTGATTGATAAATGGTGTGATAAAGTAAACGTCCTTTTCGCTTAACTGATAGAAACACGAACTTTGAAGGACTCATCTTAATTATTGAAAAGTATTGCAACATCTGAAGTTGTTCTTTCTTTCTTTCTTTCTTTCTTTCTTTCATTTATACTTCATTACTTTGCCTTGTTTCTGTAAATTCTTGCAAATAAAAAGCATTTATTAAATTGATGTCTTCAAAACTGCGTTAAAATCCTTACAAATAATTTGGTATTTGCGCAGGCAGCGAGAGTGGTATGTTTTCAGAGAAGACACACTCGAGAGAAAGCCAATCGGTAGTCAGATAAATGGCTGCAAAGAGTCTGGTGTCAGCAGAATGATATGACTATCTAAGGGTGCGTGACAGACAAACAAATGAAGAACACGTGGAACATGTTCTCCCAGTGTATCGACTTCTGCAATCAGATGGGACCCGGGAAAGGTTTTAGCTCGAGGAAACACTTATAACGCACGGAAATCCTGGTCTGTCAGACTAAGGAAGACAAACCATGGACATCAGCAAAAGCTCCTTACCCCTAGAAATCGTAAATCATTCCCTAGGGGAATAGATCTACGAAAGAAAATGGCAACTCGTGAATTAATGCTGGGTCGATTTAATTGGGATTTTATCAGTTTAAAGAAATGAAACTTTGCTGACTGTTTTTTTATTTAAATGGGTAGAATAGCTGCTAAACAGATGTTTGCTGGAAATTAAACTACTTACTGATAATAAAAGTAGCAAGTGTTTTTCCATCGATTGAGCTGGATTAATATGCTATACTGGAGAAGAAATCGCTGCTTTGGCGGCATAAGCATCTAATCGTGAAGATATCACGATTTTGATATAAGAGGGCATCCAGAATAATCCACAGGTATTTGTTCTGTTTTATTTCTTGCGTACACCAGGATAATACACAGATTAAAAACCATTTTATTGTCAAGCATAACATAATAAGAAAAAAAATCATTAAGATATTCCAATGAAATTTTATTTATATTTAAGTTTTCCTTTCTGGCATAACTTCATGGTTTTTCAATTATTTTTCTCAGGTTAGTATATTATAATGGCTAAACACTCAATTTAATCTTAAAAATTATATAATAGCTAAACACTCAATTTAATCTTAAAAAGTAAAGTATAACTCTATTTTCTCATTATATAAAAAAGTATAACTCTATTTCCTCATTACATTAAATAAATAATCCTAAAAATTATAACTCTATTTCCTCATTACATTATTAAATAAATTTTTCTAATAATTTAAACTGAACTCCTGTTCAAATCCTGACATTGGTTGTTGACGATTTTGAAAATTTATCCTTATAGTCCTCATAAGGACTGGCTTAAAGGGGCGAAGCAAGAATGCTTTTCACCTTCCCCGTTATCTGTAGTGGACAGTGTTGGAATAAGGTGTTATTGAGCTATTAAAGCTCTGATCATGGCAGGAGGGTAATAGCAAAGCCTCAGTTAGGACTTCTTTGGCTACAGCATTGCCATCCATTACCCTCCAAGGGTATTAATCACCGCATCTCGCGGTCGATTCCATTTTGAAAATTTATTATAATAAAATTATATGGAACATTTTAAAGTGTATTAGAATATTTAAGAATATATTAGAATGTTTAAGAATATTTTAAACTACTTAAAAATTAAAACATTTATTTAGAATAAAAACTTCTTTAATATTCTTAAAATATTAGAATGTTTAAGAATATGGAACATTTTAAGGTGTATTAGAATGCTTAAAAATATTTTAAACTACTTAAAAATTAAAACCTTTTTTTTTTATATGGAACATTTTAAGGTGTATTAGAATGTTTAAGAATATTAGAAGGTTTAAGAATAAGAATATTATATAATGTTTAAGAATAAGAATATTATATAATTTTAAGAATATTTTAAACTACTTAACAATTAAAACATTTATATTTAGAATATAAACTTCTTTAATTTTCTTAAAATTTAGGATAAAAACTTTAAATTTTATGCAATTTTATACAATTTTATTTTAAGAAAATTAATTTTCTTAAAATAAAATTGCATAAAATAAAATAAAATTGTATAAAATATAAAAAAAAAATAATAAAATAAAATATAAAATAAATTAAAATAAAAATTATAAAATAAAATTTAAACTGAACTACTGTTCTTTAACTATTTAATCTTTCTCCCCATCTGTATCCATTTCTAATCTCTCTTTTCTCAATAAACAGTCCTGGAGTCCTCCAGTCGCCTGTCCATGCAGAATAAGTCCCACCATCGTGATTCAGACAAGTGCAGTACTGACTCTAGTCGACCGCTGCTTAGCTCAGGATCCGAAGGTAGCACTTGCGACGCTTGTTCGGAAATCCTTCGTCCATCTGACATTCTCACGACGGACGAGAGTTACGCCTCCAAGTCAACATGCAGGGTGCACTACCGCTGGCCTTCGTGCGCATCAGGACGTTGGGGACAGGGATCTATGACAACGTCAAGTGATGTCGAGAGTATGGACACTGTTTCTGTGACAATCAGTGATTTTAATGGACCCACCCACCCATCGGGGATAGGACGAGGAGGGGTGAATGGCCATGCACAAAGTTTGAACTGCCTGTGTGACACTCAACCGATGTGGTAAGTATTGTACTGCACACGGCTATCTTGCTCTCTCTCAGAGAGAGAGAGAGAGAGAGAGAAAATATTACATTTTATTGCAGTTATTATTCTAGTAGAAAATTTTAAAAATCACAAGTAAAATAAGTTTTATTAAATCTCTTGCTAGTGTTATTATTACTCTTTGTAATATATAAGGTACGTGATGTTTTTAAATTAAAAAAAAAAATAATGTTGTCCCGATTCTTTGACACAATTTTAATTTCTTATTAACTGATCAACTGTTAATCCATGAATTTTCTTATTGCAAACTGAGTGTTGGACATGAAGTTCATACCATAATGTTTGGTACTTTACAACCTTTGCGTTAAACAAGTAAACAGATAATTTCTTTATATAAAAATGTTTATTATTTTATGCTATTATTTAACTTGAAATCAATTTATCATTTTTAAATGTTCATTTGTGATTTTTCATTAATAAATTTAAAAATATTTCGCACACCAATTTTCTGTAATGAACTATTTTATTTATAAGATATTGATATGGAAACGTGAAATCAATGGTAGAGAAAAAAAATAATAAAAGTCCTTTTTAGGACTTCCAGGGTAACAAATGGCAATGTTGTAGCCAATGAAGTTTTAACTGAGGCTCGGCTATTGCCGTTACCCAGCCATGACTAGAGCTTTTAGCTCAATAACACTCCATCCACACAGATTCTCTTCATTCAGATGACGGTATAAAGAGTCAAGGACTCAGTCCATCGCCCAGTTCTTTTAAGAACTAAACGTGAAATCACTGAAGAAACCTATTGTTGTTCTTTATCAGCTACATTGGCGTATTTCGCGTGAAGTTTGAGATGAGAGAAATGAGACAATTAGGCCTAATTGCACCATTGCAGTCAGTAACTGATTGATATTTAATGAGTATGTTTATGCATAATTATATTAAAAGATTTGACCATTCATAGTGAAGAAATTTTATTTTTATAATGAATTTCTTGTAAATTATCATCGGAAAATAATTTGAGTAAAATGCACATGAAACTTTCAGGAGTACATTGGGGGATCGCAAATTTACTGATGTTTATAGCAAATGCTTCAAGAAGTCCACTGTTGTTTGACGAATGAAACAGTGAAGTTTGACTCCAACCCACAGCTAGGATTTTATTTATTTATATTTTTTCAGTCATCTTGCTATAATAAAACAAAGAAAATGAATATGAGTATTCCTTTTGAAACCAATGCAATTGTCTAGTCTGCTAATGCAAAAGAATTTTACCTTATTCAAATTTTCTAATCGCTCATGTAAAACAATAAATAAAAATATTTGACGGGGAAACCACTAGCATTAAAGATTAATTGATTTTTGTAATGTTTCTTGTCAGTTTGTATTTTATGTTTTGGAAGACGTTTTCCATAGATCCGTCCGGTATGGATTCTGTCACTTCGCCATCCCATACCTTTGCTTCACTGCCACTCTACTCCCCCGCATTGTCTCGTGACTCTTCTAGGAAGTAATGATCCATACCATTGGGGGAAGGGGCTGATTCATATCCACTTGCATATCCGTGGAGGAAATGATTCACACAGGAACTGCTTTTTATAGAAGACCTGCCGTAATAGAGTTTGAAACCTGTACAATACATTACCATACAGTATATGAATATTGTGGTTAGCCAAAGATTTAGATAATCTATGAATTCTGCCCAAGAGACCAAATGATTCTTTTCAAGTCACTCCAAATATAAAAGGATGGTGATGTCACATCGGATGATAAAATTATCCATCACCGAAATATTTGAAGTTATTGTAATTCTGCGAAATGTTTCAAATGCGCAAGCACAAAACATCCTTAAAATAATGCAAAACAAAAGATATGCATTACAGTACAAACATCTAACGAATGTTCAGACAACACGACCATACTTTTGTACTATCATTTACAAAAGTTCATACATCATTTATTAATACAAAAGATGCATTAACAATAATTATTTGATACAGAAACGGACGAGTTATGTGCAACCTACATATGGATATAAATTATTTATATATAATAATTATGAAGTACATTGGAACCGTTGCTTTTTACGGAATTGGTTTATTTGGATTCCTCAGGAGGACATTTTTAAAGAAAATGAAAGATAAAAAGACGAAATAAATAAATAAAAACAAAGCAGAAAAATATTCAATCATTCTAGACGACCGTTTTTACTCAGTTACTTCATGTTTTCTAATTATCCTAGGTTTTAATATTTCTTTTTTAATGCCTAGTTGAATAATTAATCAACATTCATGATTGTCGTTATAAATGTTTTTTTCCCCCTGCCCATTTTCTTTTAAGATAAATTCGTTTCTTTTCTTATATAGATTGGAAGAAGATTAAATATTTTCAGGACATGGAATGCAAACTGATTTTCTCTTTAATGTAATGATTTTTTTTTGTGAAAATATAACGGTTGACTTAACAACATAATGTTAGATTCTTTAACTAGCATTAGCCTCGATGCATTATAAATGATGTGCTTTTTTCTTTTAACTTCATTGTTAAGGATAATAAATATGTATATTCCCTCGGCTCAGTAGCATTGACTGAGTTGAAGAACGCAATTTTATTATCTACTTTATTATTAGATGTTACAATTTCTTCAACAGAAATCTTAGCATTAAGCATTGGAATATGGCTATTTCAGTTTAAGTCGAAATTCAAATTTCACCTGCTGCATACTGTATATAATAAGTAGACTGTACGTGGACATTTGTAAAATAATGCTGTATTAGGTATAGCTGTCGTAGCTAAAAGTTATAGTAACCTAATTCATCTCCATACCACTAACACACATATTAGTTTATGGATGCAATTCCTTTAAGTCAGCGATATTCCAGCGTGTGCAATTACCATTAATATTTATTTGAATTCTCTTTCTTTCTCATCTCGGAAGATTGATATCCCTTTCTTATTTTATTTTATTTTTTTTTCTTTTCCCCCCAGGACGTTCAGTCACTGCGGAAAGTGTGGCCGCCATTTCTATCCACGGGACAGCTTACATATCGCCGGAAGACAAAGGTCACTTTCACCTGAAGTGCGTACCACGGAAAGCGGCAGTTTCAGCCCCCAGTGGACCATGGATCTAATGGTGGTTTCTCCGTCAAACGAAGTAGCGGTCCATTCTCGTAAAGGGTCGGTGCGGCAAGTCATCAAGCCTCCATCAGACAGAACATCCCTCTGCTCTCAGAGTAGCCACAGCAGCGGGGGAAGCAGTAGCGGGTCCGAGTACTCCATACCCCGTAACTACTTAGAGTCGCTTTACGATCGTCCACGTACGGTGCATCAGATGAGCGGAGGGGCCGGCCACACTCCTTTGGGGATTGTTCCGACTAAAAGTGCCAACAAGCCAGTTCCAGGAGGTGAAAAACGGTTCAGTTCCGTAGCCCACGTAGAAAACGGCTCTTTACAGGAGCAGTGCACGTGCAACGAGACCAGCAACGGGTGGTCGCCGTCGGCCAATGACAGCCTCCCCGGAGTTCACGGGGGTTCGGGCACGTGCTCTTGTTGGAACAAAGTTTTGCCTTCTCAAAAGGAATCTGTCCCTCCCAGCAGCCGGAGCCCGAGTTCTGGCGGTTCGCCTTCGTCTTCTCCGAAGAAAATCCCTTATTATCTGGGAGCCGCAAGCAGAAGGGGTTCGTTTCACTACCCGCCTTGCACGTGCGGAAGAAATTCTAATCTCTACCCTCATTATGCCGTTCCAAGGAGCGCTTTGGCCCACGTGTACTTAAAGGTATGGATTCTCAAACCATTGGATGATTTTATTTACTTGTTTAGCAGTGAAGTGTATTGTCTTATCCATTAAGGCCGACTCTCTAGGTTCACAGTATCTTGGACACTTAACAAGAGAGCACGAAAACCCATCTTGAAACAACTTGCAGGACTTTCCGGAGCACAGGAAAGTCCAGAGTTGTGTTTTTTATCACTTTCGTCTCGGGCAGGTTCAGAGGGTGCAGTACTTGTGAATGATGTTGTCTGCTTAGTCTCATCTTCGTTTTTTATAGAAAAAACAACAGATGTTACAGTGACTTGATACACAAATATAAATAAAAAGATTCACACATTAATCAGGCATATGGTTGTAATTTTATTATCTCCTGAAGAACATTTCATAGCTTAAAAAAAAAAAAAGAACAAATTGTTACTGAGAAATCACGTTGTCTCCAACTTAGAAGCAGCTTCTGCCAGAATTTCAAAGAGGGAATCTACTCAAAATGTAGAACAATCACTTCAACCAAGTAGTTGCTTCTAAATTGCAGCCCACCTTCTAGTACTTAGCTCAGTTTTTTATTTTTATGAGATGTTCTTTTTTTTTGATTGCGATATAATTTACTTTCTAGAGCGAAATAGGCAAACCGATTGACACGTGCTGGTCAGTCATTTGGATGATGTGAGACCTGTGGAGATGTCCGAAGAGGCTGGACATATCGCCATTTATTGCACCCGTGCGAGATTTTTATGGTAGTAGCCGAAAACTGCCAATATTGTTGACTGGGCCAATGGTGGATGCCCACTTGTCATCGATGCTCGTGGTGAAGGCAAGTTGTTCCTTCGTGTGCAAGTCTATAGCCAAAAATCTGTGCGATGATTGACTGTGGAATTTAACTAGAGGATGAATGACGAACTATTAGAATGGGGGGGGGGGTTGATGGTGCAAAGTATTCGGTCTAAGTTGCATATTTGCTTTTTTTTTCTTTTCTTCTTCAGTCGCTTGTTATCGAATTCATCACCGTCAAAGACTTTTATCGATATGATTACTCGTGCAAAGTTTCGTGAAGTTTGTGCACGAGAACTCGAGGGTTTTGTGCAAATAACAATATTTTCCATTTTGAAGAACAGTTAAATGAAATTAATTTGTTGTTGGTATTTCTTTATAATTATTATTTTGAATTGAATTTTTATACTTTATTTTTACACATTCAGGGGCCAAATGTATTTTATTTCGTAATGGATAGAAGTAATTATCTCTGCATTCCGATAACACTTGTCCTTCGCTTGTCAGAACTCCACCAATCCCACTTTCGGGGGAGGGGGGGTACTTCAAATACTGAATGTCATCATTAGCCATCATAGCCTTGGAAAGCTCTTATGACCTTCATGTTAAAGTTAGTTAAGATCATATGATTATTACATCTGTTTATCATATTGTGAGGAAAATTAAAGCAATAATAAAAATAGTTTTAACTGAAGAAAAATGCATTTTAAATGTTTATTTAAAATAAAATGACAAACACGGATATTTAATAAGACAAGTAATCCCAATAGTATAATCAGCATGGAAATAATTTTTCGTTATCATTTATATTGTTCTTGACAATGTAACAGGACGTGTTGACGTAATTATGCTGATAGCTGGAACACTGACTGCTGTAGGACACGCAGACAAAAGCAGAAATCAGCGTTGTCATAGAAACATAACGTATTGTTTGTTAGTGAAAGAAAATGTTTTATAATATAACATAATTAAATAAAAAGTACATAATAGTAAGTAACCAACCAACAGGATTTAGACTTGCCGAGACTGGATTGATTCTTGCTTAATTTCTTCATCAGCTACAGGACAGAACTCAAACGATCGTAGAAAAGTATTGGTTTTTGGTATTGATTGCACTCAACGTTGTTTAAAAAACCACATCATTGTGTTTGTTTTTATTAATGTTGTTAATATGATATATTCTGAGATATTGATTTTCTTTAGGAGAAGTATCTTGCAACAAATAATTCCGAAGAAATTAACAAGGATCGCGTACATACAAATGGATCAGCTGGAGAGGAATACGATGTTCCAAAGAAAATTACGGTATTTATATGGAAATCTTATCTTAATATTTGAAGTTGAGGTAAAGTAATCCGTAGGTGGATTCATAATACGCAAACCAATATTTGCATTGGATCAATTTTTTTTTTTTAATTATTATTATTATTATTTTTACATTGTTTTATGGTAAACAAAGACAAAATTACAAAGAGGTATGTTTTGGATTCTTTCATTTAGGAAAATTTGTCCAGTGGGAACATAGGATGTCCACCTTCATCGGATCAGAACATACCACCCTGTCTGTGTCTCACTAAGGGGTCTGGCGTTAACGACCACAGTCACCAAGACCAGCTACAACCGGCTTGCACATGCCACAGGGTAATGCTGTGGGCAGGCAGTCTCGTGCCATGCTGGAGGAAGCCCATCTGTCAGGAGAGCATCTGGCATTGCGGACGAAGTTTTCTTCCTTCCCAGAATAAGTCGTCGAAAGCGTGGGTTCACTCGTCCGATGCGGTGTGTCGGGAACCACCCAAAACGGCGGAAGTGGCACTGGTGAACGGCAAGCCGACTCATACCATCCACAATGGGGAGTCTACCAATGGCGAAAAGGCAGGAGCAAACAAATCCGACAAGACGAGTCCCAATTACGTGAACCTTGACTTTTCCGATGCTTCGTCATCAAACAAAGAGCAGAGAAAGTCGGAGAACTCTCCGGTCAACTATGCAAATCTTCAGTTCGTTCAGACGTTGCCTTTCTACGAAAACGCGGACTGCGTCTTGTTGAGGCTCAGTGAATCGGAGAACGACGAACATGCCGACGAAACGAACTCTCAGAAGCCTCCGCTTCCGCCTCGTGGAAACAATACAAAACACCATTCGTCTCACTTGATGAAACTGTGCATCCCCGACGATCCGTTAAGACGAGGCGAAAAAGAAATGAACAGCGTGTACGAGCTGATGTCATTCCAAAGAACAGACATTAGAGGAATGGTGCCTGACGGAGACTACTTGGTGATGCAGCCTCTGTGCGTAGGGAAGCATGCAGCGCCATCTAGTGAAAACGAAAAGAATAACGAAAGCGGTTCTCAGAAAAGTGCACTCAACGACGCCAAAGATAAGCGACTGGAAGATGTAGAGGAAGAAGATGTGCCACTACCTTTACGCCCTTTTATGCCTTATCTTTTACCATGCCACGAGCGAAATGGCGTGCCTAACGGCGACATCACTGCTGTTGCTAATGGACAGTGCGTGTCTACGCTACAAAAGGGATCTCTTCTCAGGAAACATTACTTAATGTCGGAGGACACTCAAGGGAGGTCGGTGAGATCCAATTCTTTAGGCGATCTCAAGAAGAAGGTGCTAATGAGGAAACGATCCAGTTCCGTGGATGGCAAGAACAACATCGTCATTCACGACGGATCCGAGACCGAAGACTGCGTTCCGTCACCGTGCGACAGTCCGAAGTCGTCATCGGGCAGGAAAAATTCGTTTTTCTCTAAACTATCCTTGCGATCCAAAGAAAAGTCTATGAGTACGAACGAAATCACGCCCCCGTCGTCCGTTCCCTCGACTCCGAACAGGTCGCTGGAGAGCTTGAACAAAGTAATCTTCCACCGATCAGCGGACTGCTTGAAACTCAACGAGGAGTACATCTTTTCCGACGACGATATGCCCAAAGAACAAGACGGAAGCTCGTACACGTCGGCTTACGAATCCGCAAATTCTAGTCAGAATCCAAGCATCAAACGATCTTCAAGCGTTCCTTGTAAGTCTAATCGTAAGGACAGTCTGACGAGTCCGTCAGATTCCGGAGTGTCCACTAGTCTGCCCAGAAGCCTGAGGGTGGCGCTGTCTCCTATGAATTCCTGCCATATTGTTAGCATCCACAGTTCCCTCCCACGCAAATACAGTCTTGGTAGCCAGGAGACCTCTCCTCAGTCGGAAGGACAACCCAGTAGTCATGGCGACAGGATGAACTGTGATAGAGTACATCAAAGGAGTCAAAAGGTTTCTTCTCCAGGCGCTGTGTTGGGTGCGTATCATTTCCTTCTTCTTTTCATTAAGCCTAGCTTAAGACTGCCTTATTGCAATGCATTCACCGTAATCACTTTGTCTCAGCTTTATCAATTTCTGTAATCACATGGTTTTTGACCTCATCAGCCTGAAATTAATCGCTGGATAATGGGCGATCATTCCCGCGCGGCTACCAAATCTTGTATGGTGAAAACAGACTGATTTCCGTTTTAATCTTTCATCAAAATAAACACAAAAAATTCATTTTTTCTGATACTAAGCGATTTAGTTTGAAAATACTACAAACTCTTAGCGTTTTCGAATCGCCTAAATAATGAATTGCGCAATCAGATGACTGTGATAGTAAGTGTTACACAGAGCAGTTCCCTACTACAGCGAAAAACAGAAATCAGTCTACTCCTAAGGTAGAGAAAGTGTTGAGTTATCCTACATTTCAGCATAGCGAAGTTCCAGGCTTCTTCAAGATAGACAATGCAATATAACATTCCTTTTTGATACTTTTTTTTTTAAGTTCCTTTCTTTTGTTCTAGCCGGTTGAGTATCCCTGGGCATGTTGCGCTTCTTCAGCGCAAATTTAAAAATGTACAAAAAATTCAAAATATAAAAATGGGATTCGACTGTGGTTCAGGTTTTCGTAATCCAACGGAGGATGATCTGTTTGGATCCTATTGAGGATGAGAGATGAACAATTAGTCCAATTTAATTCTTCACTAACGACATCAGGTTTAATTTTTTACTAATTAAATGTTTTGTTTAATTTGTATCGTATACATTTAAATCATGATAGGGTTTGTTATTTAATTAAATATTTTTCCTTTGTCCTCATTTCTAATTGGTGGAATAATCACTCTTTCCTTAGATATGCCATGGACCAGTAGCAAGGTTTTATTCTCAGCTAAACAACCAATGAAAGCCTAGAACACATTTTGTTAAGCCTGCTAACTAACAGACATATACATGCCTCAGAAGTTCAGGTGTATTTTCGTAAGTTCAGCTAAACGAAAATATTTTTTGGGACAGCTTGAAAACACCACATGAAATGTTTTATTCTGAATGGCTTGGAAACACCACATTTCATGTTTGAGCAAAGATGATTGAGCACTATCAAATGGTTTGTGTCGTTAATAAAAGTGCTACCGTAGGAGATCTTATTGATTATCCCTTTCCTTTTAACTTCTAGAAAATTGGTTAATACGCTTTGAACCCTTATCTCGTCATGAAATTCAACGAGGTTGAGACAGCCAGACTGACTGTCTTTAGAAAATTCCAGACGGATCGTAAAAGCCTTAAATGCTTCCTATGACTCCTCTGTTGTAAGATGTGCGTTCTCAGAAAGCAAGACTGTATACTCCGTAATAAAGTCGTTTGACGATGCATGCGTCAACTGGACATCCTTTTGTTTTGACCATTAAGCGAACTAGAATGCCCGCCTGGAGCCATTACTTTTAACCACAACACCGACTCAATTTCCGAATGTTCGTTAAATGGCTCATCGTTCATGTTTGCTGTGTTTTACTCGCTCGTAATGAGGACAGTACGGATCTGTTGTGAGCTTTCTGTTTACGCTTCTGTCGAGACTTAGTTTAGCTGACGACACGAAGGTGTAACCGACAAAATGTAAACTATTAAATAATTTAATTTTACTTCGTTAGATCTAAAAGAAAAAAGGAAGCATCATAATACTTGATATTCATGAAGGCTAGAGAAGTGATCAGTGAACTGAATCATAAATCAGGATAGGGGAAATAAATATGCATAAATTAAAAGATAAATTTCATTAAACTTGCTTTACTTCTCCTGTATAAGGCTTACAACTTTCTGCAGAATTAAAATCTGACCGAAATAGTAAACATATCAGCTCTATTATCGAGTTTCCAATTTTGCACACAGATGGCAGCACTATGCTGCTCACTTCAAAATGGCGTCCAGTTTATAACAAGAATGTGCAAAGCGAAAGTCGAAATGCAAAAAAGTATCCAACTCTTCCATTCTGCATTGATTAACCTAGTAGACAGATATAAATGACTGAAAGGTGTTTTCTTCCAGAATACCAAATTGCCATCCTGTACGAATTGCTTGTTTCTGTGTCGCTCTTAGACGTTCCGACTTAAACATAAGGCCACTCAGATTCCTGAACAACTAATTTGCTTTTTGCACGCCAAGGACATTTTATTTTAGCACTTTTGAGCTAGAGAAAAGCTGGAATGTCCGTATCTTCTGTATTTCAGTGTACCGGAGAACTGACGCCAGCTGCTGGTCGCTTGTGGTTAAATGTTTATTTCGATGCTTGAAAGCATTGACAAGGTGCTTTGTTTAATTTTCAGAATGGATAGCGAAATACCGGATTCAAAACACGCGTAGTGTTTTTCAGGAGTCTGAGCAGTTCCTTCCACTTCAGGCTTGAAGAAGAATAAATTTCAATCAACAGTAATCTTCCCTTAGCCTCGTATAATAAAATTCAAATTCATACAAAGATCTGGATACGAAGACATTTATCAACAACCGCGCCTTATCTTCGTTACATTTTGGTCAAAGGAAAAAAAATTCGCACTAGAGACACAGCGGCCTCCATATTCGCCGGGCAGAAGTCTGATGCCATTGATTGAAATTGAACGAATTGACAACCGTAAAACGAATTTCGATAAATTTATGAACAGTTTCAGAATCGGCGAACAAAGCAAGTTGACGCAGAAAGAATTTGTTTAGGAGATAAGACGCCGATGCCATCAATTCGTGTATATTTTTAACAACCATGTGTTCACCATGCTACAGTCTTAAGGTTCTAGTCTCACTTATTCATATCATTTTACTTTTCGTGCACTTATTTATTTACTTTGCATGCATTCATGTACAGATTTTATCAGCCTTAACAGAAATGCACACGAGTGCCAGAGCAACATGGCATAAACAACTCAGAAAATAAAAAATTAAATTCATTAATTTGTCTATATAGAAATATATTTTAATATATGCATATTAGGAGAACTTGTATGGTGTAATGGCTGGAAGCGATTTAATGTTGCATTTATGATGTGTACTCCTTAACGTAGAGGAAAACTCTACGCATGTTATTTGAATGTCACATTCACACGAAAAAATTATTCCATAAATGTTAGGTTCATGCTGTCATCATGAGTAAATGAAATGCTTTTATATTAAATGGACGATATGAAAGCGTGTTTTTTTTTTTTTTTTTTGATTAGTCTGTCGTTAAGAAAATGACTGAGAAATACGACATTTCTTTGTACGTGGTTTGATTTTGGGTTAAGTTCAAGTGTCAACTACTGGCAATAAGGAAACTAAGACTATGGGCCCTCGTTATGCAAATCGAATGCGTATTCTTTAAAAAAAAAAAAAAAAAAATCTTGAGCTGTCGTATGAGATTCTCCAAGTCCGGTCAAATGCGAAGACCTTTTAAACATTCTTCTTATGTTATATGGGATATACGTTTGAAAGACTTCGGTTCAAACCGAGGTCTTTTAAACCCATAGGGTGCCGTCTTTCTATTCAATGCGTTATGATATGTCAGCGTGAAGAGCTATGTCGAAGCCTTGTAATATTTATCCGTTACTTATTTAGGAAGTGACCGCCTTCTATGATTGCCCTTTGGATATCCGCTCGATAATAAATCTTACCATCCGGTGATTTCCACAGCTCTTCCTCGAACTTTTCGGAATATTTCTCCTTCAAAAACTCCAATTGCAAATGTAGTTAAATTAGCTTTGGAGAGTATATTTTTTTTGTTATATAATTACTCAGTTTTTTTTTCCTTTGTATTTTGTCAAAAAATGCTTCAACTGTATGATAATTTGAAAGCAACGGGAAAAAATATTTTGTTGGTAAATGGTTTAGTTAAGAATTGGACATTCAAAACTACAAGGTGTCCCAAAATTCACGCAAGATTTAAATTTAGCGCCATTTGTGCGGTAAAGTGTTGCCAACGAGAAAAAAAAAAAAGACAGCGTGACAGCTGACAGTTCAGGGTTATTAAAAATGGAGCGCTACACGAAAGAACAACGCATTTTCATTGTTGAGCAATATTTTAAAAATAATGAAGGTTTGGCAACTACAGTTCGCAATTTTCATACAAAATATGGTCGGAATAGTGATTTAATTTCATCAACTGTGAAAAGATTAATTAAAAAATTCAAGAAAACTGGATCAATTAGTGATCTTATACACTCTGGCCGTCCTTCAACAAGTCGTTCAACAGAAAACATCGAAGCAGTTCGTGAGAGTGTTGCTGAGAGTCCAGGAACATCAATTCGGCACCGTGGTCTTGAATTGGGCATTTCGAGAAGCTCTCTACAGCGTATTCTCACGAAAGATTTGCATCTTTATGCTCACAAAGTTCAATTGACTCAAGAACTGAAGCCTATTGACCACACACCGCGAAGAGAGTTCGTTGAATGGATTATGGAACAACAACAAGTGGATGCTTATTTTTCGAACAAAATCATCTTCAGCGATGAGGCTCATTTTCATCTTGATGGCTTCGTTAATTGACAAAATTGTCGCATTTGGGGTTCAGAAAATCCACGAGTGATTGTTGAGAAACAAATGCATCCACAACGTGTCACTGTTTTGGTGCGGATTTTGGGCTGGAGGCATCATCGGTCCATTTTTCTTCGAAAATGCGGCTGGTAAGGTTAATGTTACAGTTAATGGTGCTCGCTATCGCGATATGATAATCCAGTTTTTTGCGCCTAAATTGCAAGATATGGATGTGGACGACATGTGGTTTCAACAAGACGGTGCCACATGCTATACAGCCCGAGAAACAATTCAATTACTGCATGAGTCATTTCCTGGTCGTAATTTCCCGTTTTGGTGATCAGAATTGGCCGCTCAGATCATGTGACTTAACGCCGTTGGACTTTTTTCTTTGGGGTTTTTTGAAGTCTAAGGTTTATGTCAACAAGCCCACGACCACCCACGCCTTGAAGGAGGAAATTGAGCGCTGTATCAACGAAATTCAGCCACATTTATGCAAAACGGTCATGGAAAATTTCGACAAAAGAGTGCGTATGTGCCAGCAAAGCCGTGGAGGCCATTTAGCCGATATGCTATTCCATGCATAACCCTATACTGTATACTTTATGAATCAATAAGAACTTACAATTTTTAATTAAAAACCTGTGTTTTCTATCAAAATTACTTCTTGCGTGAATTTTGGGACACCCTGTATATCGAACTGCTGAAACAACCTTTTATTCACAAAAATGAATTTACGAAATGGCCGACATATTTCAGGTTTTGTGTTTTCCAGCAATTACAGACGCTTTTTACACAAGCACGCGGTTATGTGTTTAACGTGTGATTTACAATCAGAATGACTGATATTTGATTTAATCACTTCAAACCCAATCAGCCTCTCGTTACTCTACTATAATAAAGTGAAGTTTCCTGGCGGTAAAATAAATTAATAATCTCGCACAACCAAATATATTCGCAATAACGTGATTCAAGGGAAGAAACACATTATTACAATGCAGCATTATTTTCGCTCTGCGGTCGTATGTAATACTAGAATTTCCACTTCGTGATACCGCGGTATTAATCACGCCACACAGATATACAATGGCGCTGCCATTTCCAGCTACCGCGCAAGTGACATTATGGCTGAACTGGAACGCGTGACAAACGTGCTTATCAACATGTCACGCGCACCAGTACACGAGAACCTTTACGCGAGGCAGCGCGAGTTAACTTGCAGCTCACGATTTCTGCTCGGTGACCACAGATTGCTAAGTTGTTTCTACTACCGACGTCACAATAGAAGGATTTCAATGGCTTGCATTAGGCCAGTCTAAATTTAAACTGCGACTGTCACTGTATTTAGCGATAGGCAGTAATTTGTACTGACAAAATGATTCAAGTCCTCATTGTCTACGACTCCAATTACAACAGTGATACTAGAGGAAGCGTTTATATTGAAATCACAACCATACGTTGAATTCGTGGCACTGGAGGTAGGATATTGTGATGCTCTCATCACCAAGTGGGCTGAATGTGCAGAATTATATTATATAATTAAGCATAAAGAAATTAACTGAAGAACAGCATATTAAAACGGACATTTTCAAATGTTTAAAATAAAAGTCAGTAATTGTCCTAATATTTAATTGCAGTTTAATCAATGTTAACTTATAACGTTCAGATATTTGTTCCATATATTATTTTCTCGCTGTTTATTTTTCAGAGGACATTTTTTTCGCTCTCTCAAGTAAGTCCTCAAAGCAGATTAGGTTGAGAGGGTGTCTTAGCTTGGAGTGACATTTGATCTGTGGTCGTTCTATTTTGCTGGTGCCAGCTGTGAATTTACTTGGATTCATAGTAATCACTAGCAAAAAAGAACAAGAAATTTTTACTGCCAGTATAGTATACTGCAATTTTAAAATTCAGCGCAGCTTCACCTACAAATTAGCATGGTGGTTATTACATTTGAATGATTTTCTTGATAGATATCTAAGTGAAAATGTTGGCTGAGTGGTCAGCGTATCCGCTCTCCAGTCAAAAGGTCGTGGGTTCGAATCCCGCCGTGGGCATGATTGTGTGTGAAAATGCTAGTGGTGGTAGTCGACGGCCTTCTTGTAGATAAGGAAGGTAGTTGCAATTTGGTGGAGACGGAGAGCTGTAGAGTAGGTGCACCTCCCTCGCTGAGTCGTTGGACTCTCTGGAGGTATCACGTAATAATAAAATCCGAAGGTGTGTATCACTCAATTATGAAGTTTCTTTGAAAATATTCATGTACATACAGTACATGAAACGTACTTATTATTATTTAATACCACAATCGAAATAATCGACTACACTTCTGGAATCGGCAACGCTGAAGAAAAAAAAAAAAGCGAGGAAAATGCATTTAATGGCATTGCAGTATTTAGATGTGTTGTTTCTACATGCTCAGATCTATTCTACTATAAAGTAGAATTTTATAGCAGAATAGATCCAAGTATTCTATTATAAAATTGCAAACTCTGGGTTGAATATACACACATGCAATCGTTGTTTTCAAATTACCTACGTTAATATATTTTTAATTATCCTAAAAGAAGATAAACGTGGTCCTCTTAAAATAAGTTGAGTCATTCTCTTTTCCAGATGATGCGATTTATATGACAGCTTTAATTCATTTCTGGAAGTCATTCGCACCAATTAAAGATTGCATTGAAATTCCCAGCCTTCATTTCTCTTATAATTATCTGATGCGTCTTAATCTGTCTCTTCTTGTTTTTCGCTGTCTGCTTATCTGATAAGAAATAAACGAAAACGGATTCTGTGAGAATAAATCTTCCAATGGATAACGATCGGGCACGTGTAGTTAGAAGAACAGCTTATGATTGGGGCACCATCACTGACGAGACGATACGTTTGCTACGTAACCCATCCGAAGTCATTTATTGCCAGATATTTATGGCACGCAGTGTGTCTTCATTAATCCTGGCTGATTGGATCGACCCTTGGTAATGTCAAAGAGCAACTAATGATGTAGAGAACCAAAAGTAGTTCAGGTCCCCTCATCTGCAAAGAACTATCAAATATTTATTATAGTTAAGATTAGTTAATATCGAAAACAACCAATTTCAGAAATTTGTAATTTTTTTTATTACTCCTATTATAATTTGATAATTCCTTACCTAATATTTTAATTGCAAAGTATATTTTTCAATATTTCAGCAATGCTATGAAGCAACAACAGAGAAAGGAAAATGCTTAGATAATGTAATTTTATCATTCTTCTTTCCTTTTTAGATCTACGGCGATGCCAACATCCTGTTACATCTCCCGAACGCCTCCTTCTCTTAGATTCCAAAAGTACTACAAGTAGCTCTTCATCTTCTGATATGAGTGACTACATAGAAACATTGTCTCTCTGTTCTCGGAGTAGCAGCAGTAGTGGTAGTAGCTGCGATTGCATCAGGGCCTACGAACTGTGTAGCGGGGCCCCAAAAGGTCCCATAGCCTGTAGTTACGTGCTACGACCTCGTACGGGAAAAGAATATGAAATTGTTGATCGCATTGCACTCCAGCAGGGAAATGATCTTAACTTAGATATAAGACGAGATGCTAGTCCACTTCATCTCAATATTAAGCCCTTAAACGATGTTGAGTCGACGTGCGGCGTCGTGTGCAAAAAGAGTAACTTGACGAAGCACACCGCTCCCGGATGCGTGTTAGTGAGCAGTTCTGCAATCAGAAACAATTTTCCTTCTTCCAGTCACTTTCAGCCTTTGAATAAATCTAAGGACCTCAACTACCTCCAAGTGGACCCTTACGATCCTGACACCGAAAATCCTTCCGTCAGTTCAGGGGCAGTACAGTATGCAGTGATTGACGTAGTTGCTACAGTAGCAGCCAAAAAACTAAGTTCGGAGCGAGCTCAGGAAAGAAGGGCTAACATGGAATTGAGCGACACCTCGAGTTCTTCTCCAGATGACAGTACTAAATGACCTCTTGTTGCACACACCAAGAAAAATAATCAATGAACCAATCAAGAAGTTCCACGTGCCACAGCATCCCCTCGATGATGTGCATGACAACAGAAGGGAGTCAATTCTTTTCCCTCTTACTCAAGGAGCTTAGAATCAAGACGCAATGTTTGACCCTCCCGGAGTCATGGCGAAGAGCTTTGTTACTTATAGACTAATGGGACCAAGTGAAGGGTTGTCACGTGTTTAAACTCAAAGATCATCTCTACTGCTCAGTACAACTGTTCAGTCTCGTAACTTTATTTTTAAGATGACTTCTTTTTTTACCTAGTTAGATAAAATAGAGCCAAATTACTTACTTGGACAATTGTGTGGGAAACTTTAGATTGTTTTTACGTACTTTTGAATGCAACGATAGTCATACCACTTATTTTTGCAGATCTTCTCTAAGCACACTTTTTAGATTTTTCTAAGTGAGCATAAGTTTCTATAAATTTCAGTAAGGATTCGTGTTTTACCTATACATTTTTGCTGAAAAAAAAAGATGATCAAATTTTTAACGTAGTCTGATCCGTTGAGTAGTTTTTTTAATACAAACACCTTAATTGACTGGAGATGGATTTCTCCTGAATGTATTGAATGTGTTACCCCCCCCCTTTCCAATACAACATCGTTATAGTAAGTAGCTCATAACCTTCTTTTTTAATGGTTAAGTTAACCCAAGGAAAGGCTGAGGTGGTGATCGATGCTATTATCACATAAAAATTACTGTGGTTAATAAAGACAGGCTATGCTTTGATACCGAAGCGTTTGCACCCAACAAAAAATTTGTCATACGAATACAATTAGCTAAAAATCTGTCTTGAATTATTGGAGCGATTTTATATGACCGTCACATATCAGTATTTGAAGAGAGAAAACCACTGTGTCAACTATTTAGAACTCTTATGCATGTTTAAAAACATCACACATCAAAATACTGACTGTTTAGACACGGTTGAAGG
Organism: Typopeltis vanoorti; assembly: GCF_054136105.1. NCBI lineage: Eukaryota > Metazoa > Arthropoda > Arachnida > Uropygi > Thelyphonidae > Typopeltis > Typopeltis vanoorti. The sequence continues at coordinate 107,005,356 of NC_143556.1, read as the reverse complement.
TGTTCTGTGTAGGTGAACATATGGCAGTGTCAATACACAATCAGTTTACTCTGTAAATTTCACATATCAACTGTAAAATAGCTTCTGGATAACGAAGTATGTTAAAGTATTCATCGCATTGAAACTACAGATTAACCACCTGCTAAAATTAGTACTATTTAATGACAGAGTCAAACTTCGTTACTATAAATGAAGTGAGACGGGCATTTTTTTGTTTTTTTGTTTAAATTAAACAGGAGTCTGTAGTACGGTATTTAACTACTGTTTTCAGCGCACAGAATAACTCACAATTATGGTTCAGTATATGAAGATTAATATCATCTCCCAAACAGTAGTAGGGCTAATCATACTATTTATCATATGCACGTCAGTTTAACCAAGTTTGGCTCTATATTCATTTTTCTTTTATATTATACGCCGCAAAATTGTTTACAAGCATGGTTACTTCGATTCTATATAATTAATATCTCCTAAATTAATTCAAATGCTGCTATCAGTAAAGGGAAAGTTTTTTTTATTTTCCCAATTAATTTGGCGAGCAGATTTTCGATATGCTGATACAATCATGGCCATATGTAATTATGTGGCGCTGTTTCTTGCTGTTATAATGTATATTGTTGCCGCATAAATATCAGAAAGAAATACATTATCACTGTTAAGTGGAAATATGCCATCATTTGAATCTTGAAGAAATTATATATCCAAGAAATTTGTCTTGCTGTGTATATATGAGCACTATTCTATATGCCTCTGTAAGTACTCATGGGGTAAATATATGTTGGTTTATACAGATGATATGGAAGGAAAAAGAAAGAGGTATTTAATGTAGATAGGCAATGTAAACAAAGAGTTATTATTATTTTTTTTTTTTTTAACAGTGACAATTTTTATTATAGGATAATATTTTCATTGTTCCACATAGCGAATGTTTTTTTTCTTTCTAATTTCGACTGCTACTCTATTTCACTTTGCCAGTTTCCCTAAACGGAGATTAAATCTACACAATTTAAAAATTTCGCTTCTGTAAGTGAAAATTCACCTCTAAAGAAGACGCCATTGTTTCTTTATAATTCATGTAAAGGAGGAAAACTGTAATTGTTCTCGCATAAAATCGCAATTTTCTTTATAACAATTCGATGAATTTCATTCCCTATCCTCATCAATACTAATTAGAATAGAAACGGGTATATACTGGCTTAGGTACAGACTATTCATAAGAACTTCACTAGAATAAAAAGCATATCAATCAAAAAAGATTCATTCAGAAATATTCTTTCTTTTAAAAAAAATTAACATTTCTCAGTATATTTTGTGGAGCGTATATAAAATGTCCATTGCTCTTTTATGAACTATATATATATATATATATATATATACCACATACACACATCCTTTTCGACAATCTTGAGTTGTCAATAGATATCTTTTTTCGCTAAAAATGCAATACTGCACTGAAAGAAACGTTCAAACATATCTTATACATATCTCAGCGCGTTTTAAAGTAATTTGTTACTAAGTAACAGATAACGCGCTGAAATACAATTTTCTTCCTGCCTTTCAGGACGTGCGTCACGTGAGCAACAGTGAAAATGAAAACACGCGAATATCTGAGTGCTTTGTTTGGCGAGCTGTTCTGAAACGTTTTCAACTGTTTCAAAGTTGATTGGTCTATAATAACAAACTAGTATGTGAAATTTGCATTTTGGAAATCTTACGAATAAGCTTGTAATGGCGATCTGCTATAATTAGTTCTGTAATTAATTTATAGACTGTTAAGATATCGGCTTGAAATTGTACCCGTGTCGCCATCTGTCGGAAATGTAAGAAAACCGTATTCATTTATAAGTTGTATTTCAATTAAGATATTGAACACTTTTTTAAAAATTAAAAAGATGCCAACACTGCGACATAAAACAACTTTAAGATTTTACACTTGTATTAAATAAAACAAAGTAATATTAATGCTGTCAACTCTAAATATATATAAAACGCCAACATTTACTTCATCCTTTGTACATAAATGTATTGAATAAAACACATCACCTCCTCTACTAAAATATGAATCCAATGCAGCCAAAAGTTCCTAGTTATAAAATAGCCTGTATTTTCATATAATGTTGACGTAAAATGCATACTGACTAGGAATACTGCCAAAATAAAAGTATAACGTAATGTTAAAACTCTTAAGACATTTCCTCACTGTGTCCTAGTTGCATTTTCTCTTAAAATGACTTATCCAAATTATCAGAAAAATATGTAGTGATACAAACAATGTTATAAACAATATAAAAGTGAAAATTACGCTACAATCTTACCTGTACAATGTTGTACAAAAAAGGTTTCTATGTAGAATGTATCATGTTCTGTATTTCGATAGCACCACGGCCTATTTGTATGTCTTGGTTGTCCTACTGTGTCATAATTGTAGACCGAATATGTACATAAAAATTAATAAATACGTGTTCCCGTAGAAATAGTGTTTTGAATGTAATCTGTAGAAAGGACATATCGATTACCTCCTTCAACACACATTGATTACGGCTGATACTGAAGTGAACAATAATGAATTAAATGCATGATAAGCTCACGTTATATTAAGATTTGTGTAATTTAATAGAGGAAACATTAAGATGAATGTGGTAAAGAGAAGACTTTGGAGATTCTGCTGAAAGGATCTTATAGTTATTGCTCAAGATGCGCCTTCATTTCTTCCTTATGGTCATGTTAGTATGTTCTGAAACTCACTTCAATAAACCAAAATTTCAGCACTTTGCGCATGTGCAGAATATCTCGGCAAGGGAAGAAATATAGATGGCACCTCGATAATCCTTCTAGTAGACTGTCGTCAATTTTCCCATCCTCTTTCAACCAACAAATTTACAAACAGATTTGGAAATAAGTTGACGACGTGGAAACAGACCACTGGTTGATTAAATGTCCACAGGATTTAAATTTTCATAAGACTGGTAAAAGTATGAGGTATGAAACTAAATTGTGGTGTGTGATGGGGGGGGGGAAGGACATTGTGCGGATTTTTTTTTTTTTTTTTTTTTGGTAACTGGTCTGGTTTGCAGGTTGGAAATATAAAAAAAAAAAATCAAGATTACGATAGAAATTCCTCCCACCTCCGTAAAAACTGGGAAAAAAATAAACGTTTTTGAATCCTATCCAAAAGACAGTCGATACCTCAGCGAAAGGTAAAGACATTGTTAGCGGTGATTGGAGTTTACGAAGAAAAGAAACTAGTAGAGGGAAAGGACTCTACAAGCTTCGAAACAAGAATAATAAACGTTTATTTAAAAAACCGAGGATATATTTTATTAAACAACTACGTATTCTTCAGTTATATTGGGTATCCTTGTAGCGTTTTTTTTTTTTTTTTTTTTTTTTTTTGGCGGCAGGAGGAGGAACCGTCAATATTAGTCACCACTCGTCCGTTGAAACAGAATGTTTGTTTATGCTAACTTCGGTCAGACAATACATGGTTATGATCCTTTTGTTTTGTTGATTTTTAAATTTTCCAGTAATCCCCTGATATTTACGTAATTCAAACTGAAAGACACGTCAATAAATACAAAATCATACTCCCATAAACTAGCCACACTAAATAATCTCTTAATTAACTCGATTTCTGCGAGTACATGATTTTATTTAAGATTCAAAATATATGAAGTAATCCAGAGTGAGATTCTAGATAACGCCTCAATTTCTTAATCGGCGGTCGAAACTGGTTTGATGTTTGTCCACATCCGTATTGCGAGCATTCACCTGAATGTTAGAAATTGAAAAAAAAAATAATAATAATAATCCATTGCAAATGTTCGTAATGTGGGACTAAAATTCAGTATCACCTGTTGTGGAATAATTCTTAAGTTCATAGGCATGATATTGGAAATGCTTGAGGGATATAAAAACATTCAAGACGATTCTATGGTTAATTCCTTTAGTGAATCTTAAGCAGCTAATGCAGAAAAAATATACAAATGCTTCTAAATGAGCAAACTATCACTAATCAGAAGCAATTTCATGTTCTGCGTTCAGAATTCGCTTTCATTGTCTCAATAAACACTCAAAAACCTGCACGTAAGTACTTTATTGTCTCATACAACGCACTACCAAATGAATATACATATTCAAGTCTCAACAAAATGATTTTCTTTGTTTTCCATATTTAATCACCTCCACCCATACCCATTGCCCAAGGGTTTGGCCATCCGCCATACCAAGGATACCACGGGTTATATCCTGTAAAATTATGACTTCCACCGTTTGCTGGCGCCGGTGCTGCTGGAGCAGGAGCCATGGCTGGAGCGGGACTCGCTGCTCCTCCTCTCAAAGAGGACAGGATCGTCGAAATCTGTGAAGCAAGTGAAGCTCCTCCTGCTGGAGCTGCTGTTGTGGATGCACCGCCCCCATCACCAGCACCACCTGCCGCTCCTCCAAGAAGACCAGCGATACTACTTAAATCCAACATTCCACTATTCAAAGATGACAAAATCTGTTGCAGTCCTCCTCCGCCTGCTGCCGGAGCGCCTGCTGGCGCTGCTCCAGAGGCTGCTGGCGCTGCTGTTGATCCTGCTGCTCCTCCACCACCTAAAAGGCCACTTATTAAACTGCCAAGATTGCCTCCTCCTCCACTACCTCCAAGAAGACCAGCCAGCATACTTAAATCTATTCCACCCGGTGCAGGGGATGGTGCTGCTGTTCCTGCTGGTGCAGGAGCAGAAGGAGCAGGTGCCGGAGTTGGTCCTGCTCCTGCTGTTGTTGGAGGGGTAGTTGCTTTATTCGGAAATTTCCCGGGTGGTGGCCACAATGGCCAAAAGGGTGCTGGTGGCCATGGTCCTGGCAACCACGGTCCCGATGGCCATGACTCTGATGCCCAAGGTTCTGGAGGCCAGGATTCATGTTGCCATTGGTCTGCCTCCCAGGAATACGATGATGGCCATGTTTCAGACGGATATGCTGCTCCTGGCCAAGAGCTTGAAGGATATTCGGAAGGCCACACCGAGGGCGGGTATTCTGTTGAGAGCCATGGTTCAGATGGAGAGGTATGCGATTGGGCAGAAGCAAGTAAATCTGTGTTCTGTGCTTTAATAGTTTCAGTGGGAGAGAGTTCAGAAAGTGCATATGGATTGGAATCTTCACCACTTTCTGGTAATTGAGAGAGGTCAGTTTGAACTCCTGAATAACTTCCCACATAGCTTTGAAATGTTTCAGTAGCTTTAGTGGAGGGTGGAGCTTCCAACGTGTTATCTCCATCATAAGTATATTGCTCTGCATCATCACCTTGCTGAAGCTGGTCTGTATTCAGAGCAAACTGTCCGATGCCGACGTAGCGATTGAATTTGGACGCTGAAGACGAGGCAACAGGAATTCTGACATACTGTTGATCAAGGTTGACTGGAATTTTTTCTGAAGAAATATAACGGTGATAATCAGCAGGTAAAGAGGCAGCTACAGTCTGTTTATCAGATTCTAGTTTGTCTGCATAATCAGGTCCAGTAGAATGCTGAGAAATATCAACAGTTTCGAAGTCCTTTTCTGTAGGTGCGGCACTTGTGAAATTCAGAGCAGTTCGCACTGCACTCCCTCTGTTGCGCACTACAACATAACGTGGAGCGGAGGTGTGAACGACTCCATACTTCACATTAAACTGCTGTGATTCAGTAACTTTGGAAGGATCTGTGATAGAGCTATTTGCTGCCTCGTAACGAGGTACAGCTCTGTAATAGTAAGCCACATGCGATGGTACATTTATCTCTATATTGCTCTTTTTATCTGGAGATATTTTCCTTGGGTCGAAACTTCTAAGAGAACCAGTCACTCTAGTGGATTCCGCAATGCTGCTATTTGCCGGAATGAAACGAGGGATCGCTTTGTAATAGTAAGACACACGTCCAGGACCAAATGACCGAGATTTTTCTTCGGTAGCACTCTTCTGATCTGAATATATTTCTTTGGGAACTATTTTTTCCGAAGAGCTGCTTGCTTTTGTAGATTCCGTCTTATCTTTGATCTCCTTCGCTCTGCTCAGTATGTAATACCCTTTCTTCGAAGCCACCCATTTGAAAGATGACGATTTCTTTCTATCAGCGTTAGATATTTTTTTGTCGGACGCGTTTTCACCGCCACTCCCTCTTTGTACGTTTTGATTAGTTCCCGAAGGAGTTTTAGTATCACTTTCTTCCGATTGAACTTTCACGTATCTCTCCGCAGGTGCGCTCTCCTTCACAATCAATCGACGCGAAAGCAGAGAAGAATATTTAGGCTTAGCATACGCGGCCAGACTTGGACTTCTGTCTTCTTCGGCATCTAAGATTTCGATGTTATCTTTCTCGCTGATTTTTTCCACCACTAAAGAAGAAACCGCGATGTTCTTGTTTTTTCGGACAGCCCTTTTAATAACGGAGTGGCTCGAGATCGCATGCTTCACAAATTTATCGCCAGCTCCTTTCTTTATCGCAGGAGGATGGGCAGTGGAACACTTAAGAGATTCGCATAGAGTTACCAATTCTGCGGTCTTCGTTTCGCCACTGGAGCTGTTCCTGTAGCTTATCGCATTATCTTCTGTTTGTTCGGTTCGGTTTGGAATTGCAGATTCGTTGAAAACTTCAGAAATGTGAGTGAATATGTCGACGTTGGGCGATTCTTGACTGTGATTTAAGAAGGCGGATGTAGCAGCCGGATTTTCTCCGTTTCCGATTCCAGACACGACGGCTGCAGCGTCAAATTTCGAATAATGCAGATTGCTATTAGAGGGAGTGCTGGTCGATAAATCATCCCGCGTGTAAGCGACAGAATGCGTCGGTACGGTGACATTCGCTTCACTCGATGCGTTTCCAGCTGAGAACAATCTCGAAATGGATGTCCCGTTAGGGTCGAAAACACTTATTTCTTTTAACTTGAAATAATCTTCAGGATCTTCCTCAGGTGCATTCGAAGTTGCCACAAAATGGGTCTCGTGTTCGTAATCTTTCTTCCTGAAGAAGACGAACCTTGAACGATTAGTGTGTTTATGACGCACCAATCTGGGCAGGTGAACGTGATATTCGATCGACGAATTTCCATTTCTCTCACGTGTGCTGAGCCTGTTCACAACTTCCAAAGGAGGAAATCTGAAGGACGAGGAGAAGGTCAGCTGGAGCAGTAAAATACCGGCAAATGTAGCATCCTGAAAGGAGCAAGTAAGATCAGTTGAAAAGAAAATTCACACTAACAATAAAATTTCAATATGATCTGAAAATCAAAAACATTTACAATTTTTTTTTACTACAACTGCGTACATAGTCAAGGCTCTGCAACCATGCACCTGCAAAGTTGTTAGTAGAACGGACACGCACACACGACCTCTGAAAAGTCAGCTTACTCGCCTTCCAACAGTTCAATTTTAATGCCATTGCCACACACTGTTTCGATTGGTCTACAACAGCTAATGTTGGTCGAAAAAAACTGATATTATTTGAAAAATATATTATATTCCTATTAAGACAAGTTTTACAGTGGAAAGTGATTAAAGTGGTTCCTTTTTTTTTGGGGGGGGGAGGGTCTTGTCTTCTGTTAGTCGAGTACTACGACTTCGTATTTCTAGGGATTGGTTAATTTGGTTGTATATCAGCAAAAGCAATAAAGGCTATTACCTTCTTTGTGAGAGGAAAACATCCTCACTCTACCTGCATCAATGGAGTTAGTCTGCAGCATTTCAGGGCATTCCTCTCAGCTCCACTGTTATGAATCACGTATGACAAGCCACTACTTTCTTTATTCGCCATATTCATGTTCTTCAATCAACGTGAAATAGCCAGGATTTTCACTCTGCGAAATCTTTCTCCAGTCCTCTGGTGTCCAATGACGATGTTCGCCACCTCAGCCGTATATTTTTGGTTTTGTCAGACAAGTGCGTGATGTCCTCAATTTATCTACTGTTACGAGAAGAGCGGCTGATGCAATCATTCACATTTTCACACTAAAATTGGTCACATTCTTTTGATCAATTTTAGCACGTCTATTGAACGTCATGATCCTGTCTCATCGATCAGCCAATTCCTTCACGCCAACCATTGACGCGATGTTTTTTTATTATTATTTATTTATCATACTACTATCGGTAAAATAAACAAGGTAAATGTTTCTGATGGACTATTTTGGAGATCTATCTACCTCACACGCATCCCTGTCTTGAATCACGACTTTTGTCCACTGTCACATTTTTATCGTGATAACGCAGATACCGTCTCTAAGAGGTAATCTATCGCCTAATTTTAGCCGATACTTGCCTCGTGATTGTGGATTGCAATTTAGTATGGGATGTGTCAAATATTTTGACAACGAGTGTATAGTTAAAATAGATTATGTATTTTAATATATTTCATTTTTTTTTATTGAGATTGATTCTCACACTGTTTCTAAATCCTCTGTCTCTACACACGGCAAAATCTTTTCAGTATATTTACATTACAATAAATATTATAATACTGTTCTATGCAATAGTGTGAATTATTAAAGTCCTTATTGCTCAAGATGGCCCATGCTTTTCCAAAAAAAAAAAACCATACAGTGTACTACCATTTGGATATTTAGCCCACAAAGTTTCATTTCTTCAACATAAATCGCTCCCTATCGTGTTGGTACATTTTTCAGATCATTAAAAAGGCTTTTCTTGGTGAGGTCTCAAAAATAGTTCGGGTCATCACAGTATCAAGTTCCTGAATGGTCTGAAAATGTCCATAAAGAGGGTTCCTAGAAGTATTGGGGAAAAAAAAAAAAAGATCGCAATCTCGTCGTCTGATAGCTGGACTTCTAGGGTAAGTGAGGAAGTCGATCCCACCCATATTTCTCCATTGTGCTGCCAGCGGACTGTCACAAGTAGTCTATTCCTCGAGGCAGTGTCAGTCGTTATCTTACTTCTATACGGTAAGCGGTTATCATCTGCTTCATGTTTCATTGCTGTTGGCGACACTTTTTCGTTCGAGGTGACAAAGGTTGTTTCCGCTGCATGGACTGCGATTTCAGTTCTAGTTTCCTCAATGGCAACATTTACTTTAGAAAATCTTTCAGGTCATTATGAACTTTTGTAAGGTTTCGACAGTAAGTCAATTTTAATGCATTGCCATTTGATCATTGGAGATTTCTGACCAAACACATTTTCGTCTTCGATTTCATAGTTTTATCACGCACCGATCATTCAAGAGAAGTAGAAAGTGATACGCATGCTTCGGTGGAAGCACAGCGCAGTTTAACTGTGCGCATTACTTTTTGGGATGATTCGAGTAATTGGAAAAATAAAATTTGATTAAAGATAAATAAAAAATTTTTGCTCATTATAGAGATGGTGGCATTTCTTGAAGAAACGCTATGAAATTCCTTGAAGAAATAGTGAAGCGCCGTAATGATTTTATTAATGTGAATTCAAAAAGAAATGAAGAAAAATAAAAGCTTTTGCCGAATTAGCTGCAAGATATTCGGTTGATAACTGAATAATTATTTCTGTAATAGCTTAAGTCAGGAATTGATAAAACTAGTATATTATATACTTCTGTTTGAGATGACTGTTTCCATGAAAACAGGTTATGCGTACATCATCAATGATGTAAACAGAACAAAACAGGTAAGCAACAGAAGCCGACTCTAAAATATGGCCTGTAACGTTTCAGTCCAACTTATTCCACAAATATGCTTGTGAGTTTTGAGGGGAGGGATAGGAATTAATTAGACGCTATTTTAAAGCGAGGAGCTTTCTCAAAAGGAACAATGTCTATGATTAGTCCATGATACTACTCATGGAGTAGGTTATTTTTGGCCAATATGATTCTTTGGATTAGGAGCGTTAAGAAATATTTCCTAAATATGAAACTTACTATCGAAACCTATATGAATTCGTAATTAGACAACATATACAGCGAGGATTGAACTGTTTAATATTGTTTCTAAAACTCTGATCTCTTACTAATAAGAAAATGCAATATATTCTGTAAATTAAGTGTCAAAGATAGCATTTCAGAATGTTGTTTTAACTTTTGGGCAAATAAAGCATGTTTCACAAGAACAACAGAAAATCCATTCTCTCGCAGCATCAAACAGGAAAAATAGTCCGTTATTATAATGTCCAAAATATATGATGAAAATCTGAAGGAAAGCAACTCAAATGCAAAACAGCGTGCATCAATCAAAAGGTGGAAAGTTTCCAAACTTTTAGGATTTACTTTTGGCATGGAAATAGAATACATTACATTTAGTACCTACAAAATATATACCTACAGGGTTTACTATTTCCTTTTTTTTAAGAATATTAAGGGAAGTTTTGTCGAGCGTTTCAACTGAAACTGAGTTACCTTCAGTATGCGAGATACTAGCAAGCAACTCCCATTTTTGTTGTTGAAAAGTGATAAAAAAATTCTAGTGTATCAGTTGAATCATTGAAACATGAGTAGCAAAATGAACAATTCATATTCGGTAAATATAGGTTCTGCAATAGTAATGTTATATGCAAACTTACAACAATTTTATATGTTTAATAGCACAAGATCTTAATAAGCGAATTTTGACATAAGATGCTTATTGTTTGAGCTAAAACGGACGAATCTATCTCAAGAAATGGAAGTTATTTCAGCGAATATTATAATATCTTAGTAAGATTGTTTTTCAAGAATAAGAAGTGCATAGTTCAGTTAATTGCAATCCATTCTAAAATTCCATATCGAGTACTAGTTAAATTTCCAGAATTCGCTTCAAAGCAACCAAAAATACAAGGCCAGAGAGCGAGGGAAAAACAAACAAACAATCAAAAACCGCCGACTGCTTCCGGTTGAGATTTGTGCAATTTTATATGCCAACATAAAACTGCTTGGAGGAATTCGAACCGCGATCGTTTCAAGCAATGATGCATTTTTCCATCTGCATCATATCGGCGACGTTTGGGATACATTTTATTAGAACCATTTCGTGCCTTTTTTTAAAAGAACAACAACAACAAACGTCCACTTAGAGGTTAATGAAGCTTGAAATTGAAGAGATGGGGACGCCTCAATAATGACTGAAGAGAATGTGATGAGCAACGACTGAATGGAGGTGAAATAAGCAAAGAGGATAAAAGTGGAATTAAATGCAGTGAGTCTATACTCGTTACCGTAACGTTTATAATTCATACATTAGATAGCTGCATATCTGTAATATGTTTGAAAGAGAAAAAAAATCCAATTTATACAACACAAGCACGAAACAGATACTAGAGAATCATAAAAAAAGTTGCTTATTATGTTTAGCATCCACTTCGTCTAGTTATCCAACAGGCCTGTTTGTAGTAAAAGATAAAAAAAAAAAAAAAAAAACGTTCATCTTTCATTACAAAGTTTGTTGCGATTATCAAAGAAACTTAGGATTAATATCTTCAGTTCCCCGCATGAGCTAGAATGGTGGATTACATCCTTGATTAGCGACATAACTGCGTTTCTGTTACTGATGCATATTTAAGAATTAAACTCATTTGGTAACGTAGTAGCGTCTACAGCATAAGGACATAATTATGGTGGTGATGATCTTGAAAACCGTAAGTAATTGGATAATTTGCTATCATACATCATTCCGGATATAAAATAAAACCAGCAGCTGAATAATTAGGAGACGATATAACTGACTACCAGAGAGGCTCATCTATTTCGGTTTCAAGAATCTGAGGTAACTCAGATGTGTCAGCAACAGTATGACGACTGGTGAGTGTCATTTGAGTAATGTTGCAGACTGTGTCTGACACTCGCTTGCAGATACACTTTATTAGTACATATAAACGACAGAGAAAAATATGTATACGAACATGTAATAATTCTAGCCGTAAGTTAATGATGAATAATTGGGATTTCGACTTCTTGGACGAACTCTCCCATTAGTCTTAATGAGTCAAAGAATATCCCCAAGAATTTCAACTCTTCCAAAGTATTCATTTCAGTGATAACTGTATAAAATAGAATATTCAAAACAGCTACGTGCTTGTTTCCAATCCTTCCACCTCTCGTAGTTGCAAGAAACAATGCGATCTGACAAACACTCTTTAATAATCTACAATGACGGCAGAATTTCTGGGTTTGAGATTTTTCTATGGTTTCAAATGGCTAACGGATCTGTGGCGATCGAGGAAGCTTTTATTGGGTAGATGTGGTGCAGTCTCTTAATGGAACTTTTCAGGATCAGCACTGCTCGAGAGTATTCTGGAATGGTTCAAATGATTCAGTTTCGCAATTCATTGCCTGATGTGATAATGAAGAGAGTTTCATAAAACAAGGACAAATGCTTCTCTACCTTAGTTCTCTCGATTACGAGATATGAATTTGTCGACTGAATTGTTTTATTGTGTACTACTTTTACACAATGCTGACGGTAAAGAACACAGAACTCGTACACCACTCAATATCTCATTTTTTACTTTTTAGAAATAGCGAGTTTATATCATTGAATAAAAATTGTCCACTTTAAAATAGATTTCCTTTTTTCTTCGTCTTGTTCTAGCTAAAACGGATGCTGGCTGTAGAGCTATGCATTATTGAAAAATACCTTCGAAATAATAACGAAACCTTTAATTCTATTTAGGCGAGTTCAGCAGAATATTTAAACACCTGGAGTAGTTGTTGAACTATTCATTTCTGTGTGTAAAAATCCCACAACTGGGATTTTCCGTGGGATAAACGTTTTTTTTTTAAAAAACTGTATATGTTTCTGGTTTACTTCTTAAACCAGCATATGCCGAAGTTGCATGTTAGCGTTAGTTAATCTCTTATTTCATTCGTATATAACTTCTAATAAATGTGCTTATTAATAATTTAAATGTAAACTTTTTCCAGGAACTTTTCTGAAATTATATTATGTACTAAGTATGAAGTATTCAAAACACCAAAAAGTACAGAATAAACCAGTTATATAAATAATTTCCGCTAGAAAATAGCATGTCAACTGTCTCGGCGGTACCTTTGTAAGCTGTTGGTTTTATATTACTGTAAGAACTATTTATACAAGTAGAATATCTAACAAAAGTAAGAAGTCTGGACATGGAAGCAGTATACTTGTTTTAGAAAGAAATATATACTCGTAAATACGCCTATACTTTCTTAAAGAGGACGTTAGACGACTGGGTTAGTCTAGTGGTTTCGCCCACTAGACTAATTAACACTATTTAAATTCAGTTTTTTTTTTTAAAAAGAAAGTTCGATCTATTAATACATTTCACAATACTGTATTCAGTGTACATGATTACGTAACTAAGAAGATGGCTTTACTTGAATTTCGAATCTTCTAAAAAAAAAAAAAAAAAAAAAACTTCAAGTAAATAAAGTGAGCCAGTAGTGAGAAAGCAGAAAGGTGAATGCAATTAGCAGCCGCTCCTTTGCTAACTTCATTATTTTATTGGTGATATTGGTTTTCAAAAGGAATTTATGTTCTCAATGAAATGGAGGCTTCTATATGTTATCATACAAATTAAAACATTTAGGCTTACTCGGCTTCACTGTAGCTCTTTGCCTGCATTGCAGCAGAATAACATCACATCCGAATCCTTTAATTTTCTGTCTAAACATTCTTTTCTAAGCAAAGATGTTTGTGAATGAATGTCTTTAAGTGGTAAATGAATTTGATCAATCAATTTTAAATCGCTACCCTTCTAATTGATAGCCTGACGTGGCTTGAACAAGTTTCACCTTTGGTCTCTAGAGAAGTAAAAGTACTTTATCTAACCGTAGCCCATCGCAGTACTAAATGTATAATAGGTTTACAACATTTTGTGGATGGGCTTATCGTTTTCTTTTCTTTCTTTGTTTCGTAAAAACAAAGAAAGAAAAGAATTGATTACAAGTTTTGTTTTCTGATTTAGCGAAGCTCTAAAAGCACTGGTCGTAAACCTACACTTTATTATCGTGGAGTGGGCAAGGGTTAGACAAGCTCAAAACAATCCACTTCTGAAGCCCACACGTGGAACTTATTCAAGCCACTTCAGGCCTCCAGTAAGAGGGCAACGGTCTCAAGGCATGATGAAAGTCAGCTACATTGTGTATATAATAGGATTCTAATCTACAGCCTGTATATTAAAAAGGGGAAGTGCTACCCGCTTGCCAAAAATATTTCCCTTACTGTATAAGTGAGATCAGTTTAAGTCTCCGAATCCCGAACTGGGGAAAAAACTTTTTATATAAAAAATGCACAGAGTGAATAATTCTGATTATCAACATACTGAAGATGTATTTTAATGAATACGGATAACTTCAGTTAGGCCAAAAGACTGTTTATTACTTATCCAATGTTTAAAAAAAAAGATATTCAAAACGTATCTGACTTGAATAAAGTTTTCTGCATATTTCCAATGCTCAAAGTTGTGAATTTCAAAATGTAGCGAGGTCCCATTGCGATTTAAAGTTTTGAATGCCTTAGAGTTTATTTCTTCGAATTCCTCCCTTCAAATCCTCCTGTTTATCAATAAAAATATTATTTATTATTCGACAGAGATACACACACAACCATAATTTAAAGTGAATATAAATTTACCTAAACAATTTATACGAAATTTAGATCATAGGATTCACGGACACCAATTTGAAAGAAAAAAAAAAAGATTTAAGCATTATTATTTTGCTGTAAAATTCTTCTAAATTTAATCGGCTTATCTTCGAAAAAGAATGTGATATTAGGAAGTTGCTCATTAAAAAAAATTCTATAATTTTCAGACATTCACTATAGAAATTATATCCATCAGAATACACTATCATGTAAATAATTTGTCATCGAATCTGAGATACCCAAATTATTAGCGACAAAGAAACAGCTGCTTCGCATTCATCATAAACTGAACTGATAGATGTGATGTGAAAAACTATAACCCTACACCAGCACTAAATATCAACAAACAATTCTTACCAGCCTAATCATTTTATTTCACGAAGAATCAAACCAAAATGACAAAAACGAGTAACGACAGCAGGATTGCTTCGAGTAGTAAACTACTATTTGTCCTTCGATTTCGGCATATTACAAAAACAAATATGAGCTTACCAGAATATGCATCTTCCTATCCTTTATTGCATTTAGTCGATGGCGCTATCTCCGACAGTCACAATCAGTAGACACTTGCAAAAGACAGTTATCAAATTTAGTGTCATGTCATCCAACTTATCAGCGAAGTCACGTCCTATTTTTTTCCCTTATGTCATCAAGAATCACCAAAGACGACATACTTATAAGTACCCCAGAAATAGTGTGTTCATTAAGGGAGGCGTAAGGGGATACTGACTTGTCTTTCACTCGCACAATGAAGCTATTAAATATTGATGAGTCTTCACCTTTAATGCGAAGACGTCAATAGTCTCGCTTGGCATAGTAGATTGCCCGTAACGAACACTTACATTAGTGAAAATGGACGTCACGCCCCCTATATCTATATCGCAGTACTAAACAAACAGCGAAACTCTTGTTACCCCCCCCGCGGTTTATTCGTCATCGATTCGATGCGCTAAATCAAAGCCATCCTAAAGAAAGAAAGAATGGAAGAAAGGATTAAAGAAGAGAGAAAAAAATAGAACTACTTGAATGGAATTCGTCTGTCCTCGTTTCGCTTTTAGCGTTCAATAGATGGAAAGCACAGAGATCCCGCAGAGGACGTATATTAGCATCCCGTTGTGCCCCGCTAATGAAATTTACATTCGCATTGATATGCGTGGCCGTGTTAGGAAGAAGCGAAACAGAAGGTAAAGGGGCAATAAAGCATTTCATACATCGCATACTTGCAGTCGCTAAATGTGCTAACTTAAAACAATGACCCGCTTCTTTAGCGTATTTAAGAAAACGCCCGATGGAATGCTTTGAAAAATATTTTAAGTGGAAAAGCCTTTCCCTTCTCTCAGCAATATTTAGGTGAAAGGATTCTCAGTATGAATGTCTGTAGAAGGTGATCCATTCATTATGACAACGTGGATTTAAGCCCAGTCATCATCTAAATATTTAAATGAATTAAATTAATTAGCCAACCAAAAGTGTAAATGTTTTGTGAACGCTTGCATGGAATAATAAATCACACACACAAACACACCGTGGGGTGGGATAAGGATTTTTTTAAAAATTATTATTTATTTATTTTTACATAATCCGGAACTTTTTCAAGCCACTTCAGGTTTCAATAAAAATGAAGTTTGGAAAGGCCAAATTAAGCTATACAAAATGCCTACACAACAGGGGCCAAACAATTCAAGAAATGAATACAGGTGTATATTGCGATTACAGAAAAAAATCTTTTGAACGTAGGAATTGCTGACTTAATTGCAGGTGAACCATTTTGGTAAAATAAACATTACCAAAGCAAGTTCTTTTTAACTGTATAATGTAGTTGAAAATTAGCCAGAGTTGAATTTTCCATTCAGATCTCAAACTCAACATAAACGCTATCAAAGGAAAAGAAGTAAGAAAGCACCATGTTGACATAACTAAATCACTTCAACTTGTTATATTCAGGTAATGAATAGCAGTATTATTCAATATTAAATAAATGTCAAGTAACTTCCAATATACAGCAAACATATCAAAATGAGGATTTGTACAACACTGGTTTGTGCTTATGGTCCCACAGAAGGGGTCTGTAAAAGAACAGACCCTTCTGTGGGACCATAAGAAAGGAGGAAGTTTTGAGTAAATAGAAAAGTCGGTCCTTGCTATTGAAGATCTAAACAGGAAGTTAATAGCAGACATACGGAAATGTTTTGGGAAAATTTGGAGAAAAGAATAAAGCTGATAATAATGGTAAGAAAATGTTGGATTTCTGTTCAGGACATGGACTAAGAATTGTTAATATCACGCTTCATACACACGCTTCATACACCCAAAAAATATACAGTGGATTGGAAATAATATGTGATCACCAATCAGTTTTGAGCAGGATAAAAAGGTGTAGTAAAGCTCTATAAAGAATAAAAGTCGAGCAGCTTTTAGAGGTTAATTTTACATACCCAAACATTCCTGGAGAAAATATTAAAGAGTTAGGAAACAATAATCAAACCTTGGAGACTCAGTGGCAGAAGAAAACATTAAGTTGTACAAAGGGACAAACACAGTTAACGATGCATCCCTTAAAAAAAAAAAACGGTGTATCAAAAAGTTCCTAGTAAGTATACCAGCATGTGTTCTCAGACAATACACACACACAAAAAAAAAAAACAAGCACGAAAGCGAAGCAACGCATAAAAGAAGCTAAACCAAAGTCATGGGAAAGCTTTGGAAAGAATACAGAAATATTAGGAAAAGGTAACAAAATATCTCGAAGGATATTGAACAAGGAATGAGTACTGAAAAAGGAATCAGAGATGATAAAGGTGAAATGAAAACCGAAGATATTCTCTAGATGAATCTCTTTGAAAGATTTGTTTCGATTAACAGAGCAACAGAAAATATTCCAGAGTACATATCGAAAAGATGATCAACTAGAATATGGAGGCATAAGTTTCACACTGGCTGCAATGCATAATTCAGAAGGCCTGGTGCAAAGGTCAAATTCCGGATGATTAGAGTAGAGCACTCAATCTATAAAAAAGGCAAATAAAACTAAATGTGAGAATTTACAGAGGAATTTCCTGAGTGTTTCAGATAAGATTTATGTAAATATACTTGTGAAGAGGATAAGAAAAATTATAGTAGTGGAACTCGGAGAACAAGTTGGATTTAGAACAAATAGGAATTATCAAGGTCACATTTTTACTTTGAGACAAATACTTGAGAAATCATGGAGATATAACAAGGATCCTATATTTAGTTCAGTAATCTTATATATGTTGTAACAAAATTTGAGGTGAAAATCAGCAATTAAAAGATGCAGACCCAAAATTTGCAGGAACATGGATTAGATACTCGATGGAAAAGACATAACAAGTGGAATATTTCAACTATTTAAAATAATTTTAGCGATGTTTCCAAATTTAATACGGAAACAGAGAATAGAAGAGGCAAAGCTGATAGTGAGGATCAGTTGAATTAATGTATGTGGAATAAGAGAGAAATTATGATGAAGCTATGAAGGCAAGAAAAAGACGCAGAGGAAGACTGAGATCTTACTGGATGAATGCAGTTAAAAGTGCCTTAGAAAACCGAAATATAAAATATAAGATTTGACAATATTGGAATCCTGAAAGATAAACCAATTCTGCAAAATTGTCCATAGGAATTCAATAATAATGCAATGCGGTAGCACCATATTATCGTGTACAACCCCTTGAGGATAAATATCAGAAATTTAATAAGGAATTTTCGATTGTTGATATTCCTGTTCATTATTTCGCATTTTTCGAGATGAAAATCGTAGGAAAATAATACCCGCATATTTTACAGTATTTTCACTTTTATTTAAAGTGCATTAATAAATAAACGCCGTTTTTTTGTGCACGAGAGTTATTAGTTTATAATACAGGAGAGTTATTAGAACAACTTCATAAATTACGGATATACCAATTTTAATAATTTAAATTAATATACGTCTCATATCTCATATACAGTCCTCTTCCTATCACGGATTTTAGGCCAAGTAGCTTCTTCTGGTCTCAAGTTATCGCTTTATTGGTCTTCCAGTTCATCCTATACAGTAACTGTATTAATAATAATGTATTAGATAACGTTTATATATTAGACAACCTTGATGTCAAAAATAACATGAACTTTTTATTATATTAATGGATCATATGTTGCGTTTTTTTACCTATGGAGGAAAAAAAATAAGACACACTATATAACTACACTACACAAATAACTCAGAAATCAATCTTTTTTTTTTTTCGGTTGACATAAAAAATAATGTAGCCATGAATGCTAGTTGAAATATCAAATGCATATCGTGTTCCTAAACAAGATTATTGCAATATTCATGTTTGTAAATACAAGCTTTGCAGACTTGATTTTAAAAAGAAGCAAATATTTATAGCACACTAAAAATCTAAGCGTTGCAAAGGCAAACCTCGAAAAACTGTCAAGAAATATATTTCGATATTTTTACCGTACGTAGGGAGTGAAGTTGTCAGTTTTAAACCTTAGGGGGTTTACTCGAGATTCCGTTAACTCTAGGATGTGAAAGCAGTTTTCAGAAACTTAAAAACTTTGAATAGTTTTTTTTTTTTTGCAACTCTTACTATCGCTGCTATTTTAGAAGTTGCAAAAACCCATCAAGTTTTCGGAGAAGTTCAAAGACTTCTTTCGAGTGAACGTGCTCGTATTGATCATAACATGTAGAGTATGCGATACAGTAGTTGACAAGTGAGATGTCGAAGTGCAATTAGTGCCTTTGTCATTTTAAGCTACTTCCATTGTCAGCGGTGGTTCCCTCTAATAGAGGTGATGTCACGTGGAGAACGCCATAAATCACATCATTTGAGTAGGACGGAGGGATCGACCTTTTGTGGTACTTTGCAGGAGTACTTTATGCTTATTGCGTTATACTTGCCGGCTTCAGTGTCAGTAGTCATTGGTTTGAGTGCGTTGTGGAGAGAGGAGGGAGGATGAATGGTGAAAATGGTCGAGTAGACGCTTTTGTTTACGGATACTCGTACTTGTAAGCGAAGTGGAAGTGCAAGTGGCAGGACATTTGACAACGACCGCACCAGTAATTAGATATGTACCGCAGTGAGAAAGGGTGGCGGAGTAAAAAAAAAAAGAAGTCTGGAAGAGTACACAAGTGATTTATAAATGGTCTCCGCAAATGGGGGATGATTAAGTGAGTAGTGTGGCGTAGCGAGGGAAAACGCAGGGAAAATAAATGAATCCGTAATTATAGAAAAATTATTAGCTCTCCTGGATAACTGCAGTTTATGAAATATATATTCGGGATTGCTTGTGGAAACTGAATCCCTGGGAAATTAACGCGACGTAGACATCCCAGTTCTTAATGCATTTTCCCATACGCTTAGGGTGGGAAGAAAGTGTGACGAGCACGCATGGCGATTTGAATTATTCATATAGAAAAGAGAGGGCGAAGCAACTTATAATCAAGGTATATTTTATTCGTTGTTATTTTTATAATTTTCAAAACAAAACAAAAGAAGGCTGTGAATTCAAAATGCAGTTTCTGTCATGCATATACAACCCTAGCAATATATAAATTCATATCTTTATTATCATTTATTAAATTCGCAAAGTATATTGCAGGTAATGCTGTTCTTGCAGAATCTATTCTGATAAACTTACTTTGAAGCACCAAGCAAGAGTTGTCCCCCTCAAGTACACTAATAGATGCAAGATAAACCAATTCTTATTTTAAATACTATCTATGCGTCTGTATTTTTGTAGCATTCGTGTTTAAGGGTATGGCAGGTTACTGGGATTCAGTCGCTAACTACATAAATCTGCAATTAGTGTGATTTGAATGCGATCCAAATGTATGATTCAGTTAGCTTTCTTTAATTATGAACTTATTCCTACAATCGAACATTAAGGAGTCCTCTACCTTACTGGTAGAGGACTCCTTAATGTCCTTTACTAAATACTGTAACTTCGATAGTTTAATAGCTTACGTAGAGTTTATGGATATCTTCCACGGGAAGTAAATCTCTATTTCTTTCTTTGTCATTTTGTGTGTTCCTTTTGTAATCTAACTCTAAACTTTTATTCTTTCGTGGTACTTTTCTTAGTTGGTGTTTTTGATGCCTCGGATTCGTGCTGAGAGATCAAAGAACAGCTTATGAATGGAACTGCAAATTTTTCAGTCATTTGTATTTTAATAAAGGACATCAGCCAACAGATCTTGCATGTAGAAATACCTGAACTGGTACGGAAGATTGCAGATTTATCTTTATTATAATCGGAGCATTGTTCTTAAAGAATAATCTTTTCCCCTCTGAACCTTGGGTTCCCCCCCCCCCCCCCAAAAAAAAACACGGTTGGAAAACACGCAATTAAAATGCATTACCCTATAAAATTTGTGGGATAGAGTGACTGGGTGGATTATGTGTGCTTGTTTACCGTAATGTTTCACAATCTTGCTTTCAAACATCCACATTTTCTTGATACATTTCCAGTCCGGCTGACTTTTGAACTGATTAAAAAACAATAAAAAAGAAAAGAATCGTCACTATGAATGCAACCGCTTTCTCGAATCACTTCTTTATTTTCCTTGTCGTGAAGTAATAACGTCTTAGTAATTTAACTGCGATTGTGCCAACGTCAAACTAGACATGATTGCAACTGGACAATGGTTGCAATTCCCAAAGGAATATCTGCTTGTCTCATGTTTCCCTTTTAAAATTGGTATTAAATATAGGAATTATTGCATTCTCAAATATATCGTTCTGGTTAAACATTACAAAATCGTTTGTAATACTTAACTGGAAATTTGAATCGGAAATCTACAGATGCTTATTCAAAATTTGCCACCTTTCGAGAACTGTACTTGTCACTTCTGTGTGGGATCATAAACGAATGGCTTAGGATTTGGCCAGTTGTTTAGGCTTACTGCAAGCAGCTTACCAAAAGGTGTCAGATCATTACGTCTGTCAACTGTTCCTGTTCTCAGATTTGTTTGTTTTAAGGAGGAACTCTCAGAATTTGCAAGGAGAAGACCATGCAATTTTGTAGTAAGACTGGCTCTTTAATCTAAAGAATGCTTCTGTTACAAACAGTAATTTAATCCAAAGTCTCTTTGCCAGGCAAAAGTGACGTATGACTAAATTATTCTGTAAGTCATAGGAGCTCTGATATGCCTCATACAATTTAACTCTTTTTCCACCATGTTCAAGTGAAAACCTTTCAAAATAATCTTTTATATTGTGGTCATTCATTAATTTTACTTCTAAATATAAATGAAGAAGAATGGTCAATTTTAAAAAAAAAAAGGCTCATCACAATCTGAATCCCTTTTAGAACTTAGTTCTTAAAGGATCAATATCAATACGTGTTCAAAGCTAGAAATATAAAAACCACCGAGGACAAATTTATTTTTACCCCCGGTAGTACTGTATAGTGCTAAATAACATGGCCTGTCACGCAGCAAACCAATGTTGATCTTCCTGGCGGAGAGAATTTATTTATTATTATTCTATTTTCAGCCGAGTGGTTAATAGGTTGATATATGAAAAAGAATAAACTTATAAGTTAAATGGAACTAAGTAAGAATTATTTATTTCGAAAAACGCGGATCGAATGGCGGATTATATGGGCGTTATTTGAAATCGAAATAAGTTAGAAATTCATAATCTTCTGCGTTCTAATAAAGCATCAGACATGATTATAGTTCAATGTCTTTCGTACAGAAATGTTTCTATTAACAAAACACACACATAAAAGGATGCGTAAAACATTTCCGTAATTACACGAAGAAAACTAATATTTAAAACTATTTCACATATTTTAATTTCTAAATCTTGCACTTTTTTTTTTCTAAATAAGAACATTTATTGCCTGTAGATGAGCTTATCTAGCTTTTTGTACCTGATACTTCTGTAGTCTACTGTAGGCAAGTGTGTGGACTCCACACTGATCGATTATCTGAGGAAGACATGCAAATTCCATTATCCCCTCATCCCTACACCAGGGTCAGCGTTTGGCCGATCTCTTCCGCTAAGAAAACTTAGCAATCTGTCTTCTTTCCTTCCGGTTCATCTATTCCGATAAATGTAGAGGCTTAGAGGGAGCGAGAATCATTCTCCCCTTCTGAGATGGCATGCGGAAAGCACAAAGAACTCAGACTAAGTGGGATAAAAAGGAGATTATCTAGAAGCTTCTTGGTCTGCAGATCTAGACAAGAAAGAACCGCTCGAAGGCGTAAATGACAAGAAGATATTGGAAAAAGTTACGAAAACGGTTATTGTAACTTAAACTGAATAAGCGCTAGGGACATATGCTCATCGCTAGTTTATTAGCTTGGATAGAAATCGCTTTTTTCCCGATAAATTACTTGGGAAGCACATATTATCTTCTCTTAGTAAAAGCAATTTTTGTTGCAAACATAAGATGGATTTTTTTTATCAGTTATGAATATACTTGTTTAAGAACTTCGTGAAAATTAAGTCGAAAAGGTTAATGATCGGTACCAGGAAGCGTTGGAACGTGAAAAAAGAAATCAGATTATTGTAAGTTATCTAAAATATTAGTAGATTATAAAATACTGACGAAATAAGAGTTAGGTATTCCCCCTACCTTTAGGTATGCTGAGCAACAATAGTTACGAAAGGAGCCACCTTGCTCGCACAGTAATGGGAATGAATCGAGTGTATCTTGCCGACTCCAACAGTGGAGAAGTACAGATAAGCATAAGTGCTTATAATCTCTACTAAACACAAGACTTACTGTCATGACACAGCACACAGATTTATTTATTTAGCTCAGAACACGTCACGTGATATCCAGTCTAAAATTTGTTAAGGTAAACATGATAATGAATTATCCTCGAGAAATAGCCTGTCTTAAACACAATCTTACGTCATTCCGCAGAGTGTAAAACTACTATATTTACAAAGAGAAAAGACTCCGCTTCCTTCTCCCCTCTGTTTTTTTTTTAATCTAAGTTGAACAGTACCGTGATTTCTAACGTTTTTGACTTATCAATGACGTAATACTTGCGCTGATACAGCAATTTTCTATTCAGTTTTGTTTTATTCAATAAATATGAATAGTTACTCTGAACAGGCAGGAAACTTGCCTTCAAAAGGCATGGAACACACTGCTTTCACGTTAGCTGTTGCTTAATTATCATGAACACAGTAGTAGGGAGGTTCTATTCCCAGTGTAGTAAATAGAAAGAGGACAATCAGCTGCGCTGAAGATACTTCTCATTCAAGAGAAAAATATTTTCTGACAAAGATTATGAACTGAGGCACTTTACCATGGTGGCAAATTAACTGGCAGATCCAGTGGGGAGATTTACAAACAGAACAGAAAAACTCTATTCATTCCGAAATGCTAATTCTCTCCGTATCGATGACAGTGCTTTGTAATATATTTGTGAATCATATCACTTGCGAAGAACACAATCTAAAATTAATCTTGTAAATATTTCAAGTAAGCAAACGACATAAATGATAATTATAACACAGAATTTAAGAAAGGGTTTTGTGAAAGGCAGATGTCGAATACAGCATTCTCAAATTAAAAATAATAATTCAGCATCTCAGAATGGAAATAATCAATTACGAATCCCATCTAATAACTACAAAGTGTTTGTTAATAAAACAGAAAAATAAACTGTCTTTGATTACTGTTCCGAGCTCTGCATGAAGTAAACCGAGCAATTGTTTGGTCTATAATGACCTTTTTCGACTCTGAATACCCTCTTATGAATTGTAAATTGATTTTAATGTAAACCTAAAATTTCGTCCGCATTTCTGTGCCTCAGTAATAACACTTGCCACGTTATTTTTAGTAAAGCATCTACAATCAATTTCATGTTTAATTAATTGTTTATTTTATTAATAACGTAGTGATCCAAGTATTAAATGGTAGACTTTCCGCAGGTTTCTATAATAATCGTGTAGTTAAGCTCTTTCTAACCTCATCATTCAAGTTTTGACTTCGCAATTAAATGAAGAAAATATGATTTGGATTAGGTCTGGAGGGAGAACGAATTCTTTTCTTACTTTGACATCTTTAACAAAAACTAATATGTTTGCCTGAATGTGTAAAAAACGGAAGAATACGAAGAAATGCCGCAAATTCTAATTATTATTAATTGCAGGATAATTCAAAGAAAACTAAATTAAGCAGGATTTCTTCCAAATAACTTTTAAAAAGCCGTTAATTCTACATGGAATCTCTTTATTATTACATAATAACATCAATGAAAAGTAATTATTGAAAGACATTTCTCAATTCCATCTTCGTTTAATTAAAGTCTCAACTGGGTGATGAAAAGTTGGGATAGGGGGACAAGAACAAAGCTTTTCCATTTCTTCATAAATGATCAAATAAAAAAGGGCTAATCAGAACCGAATTAAAATTAAAAATGTATGGATAGGATTCCAACTATAAAAAAAAATACTCTATTGAAAAAGTTTCTTTGAAAATGTCTCCCGTACGTGACACTAGCCGACACAGCGTTTCGTAATTACAAGTGTGTAACACAGCACGGAAGAAAGCTTTGCTAGGTTAATGAGCCTGTTCAGCAAGCTACAGAACCATAAAGCTGTATGTATATATGCAAATCAGCGTTAACGGATCAGTAAGTTCTTCTTAAGCCTTCATAGAGACTTCTCGCCGCTATCGACTCTCTGGTGCTTCCGTATTCGTTAAATGGACTAAAATTTTCCTTCTACCTATCTTAATCAACAGCCATCTCCCTTAATAATTATGGTTCTCATTACTGAACCTCTTAGCAGCTGCAGTTAGGAGACCTGGCAAATGGATTTTCTTAAAGGTGCCTTGAGATATCTGGCTGTCAGTAAAGCATATTAAAGTGAGGTGTTACCTCTACAAAGTTGTCCCCATGTGCCTAAAATACCACAGAAATACATTAAAAGAAGCTATTTTCATTCCTTACAGGAATTTATCTTCGACTTCTGCCTTTCTCAAACATAGGGCTAACTCCTAATTTTTTCATCAGTTACCGTAATTTTGATTTTACGGAAAAAAGTAATGTTATAGTTGGAGAGAAAATTAACGTTCCTAATTAGGTAAAGTGAAAAGGATGTATTTCAATTAATTAATAATTCTGAAACTTCAGGTGCAATGAAAGAAAAATAAAAAATACATGTCGTTATTTAGTGCTTTTACCAAAGGATTACATCGTTGTCAGCTGCTTATTCTAGCGATTATAAATACTATGTGAAGGAAGATACGACACTGATAGAAACGCATCACAATGTTTTTATTTATTACTATACTCGTATTATAGCAATTTTTCTTGATATATCTAGAAAATCCTGCTTATGCGGACTAGTAACGAGTATACAAAACAAACTTCCCTATATACGAGATGGGATGAAGAAAATTCTGGAATAACAGCCAGATGTCGCCAATGTAACGGATAAAGATCTTCCACTAGGTAAAAGTAGATTGTAATCTGCTGAATCATTCTTTGTTTATTTCAAATGTTAACGCTTCTTTTTGTGACCTTCGAAGTATATTATTATTTTTTGATAATTGTAAAAAGTTGTTTTCGCAGAGGAAACGACGAATGGAGCTCAAATATTTGATTGGATTCCCAAATAAAAAAAAAAGTCTGTTGATTTTTTTTCTGGCATTTATAGAATCGTCAACTACGAATTCGTTCCCATTAGTCAAACTATAATCCAAATTGTTTATTCAGATGTTAATGTATGTGGAAAAACATTGGACAAAAGCACCAGAAAATCACCAATGATTGGGTATGCTTTTTAGTTACAAGAATTCCTGATGACATATTCATGTTATTCTCGAATGTGACGCTTTGTCAATCACTCCTCCTCCTCGAAACTTCACGGCATAAAGGGAAGAATAGCTGATATTATGAGTGAAAGCAAATTGCAACCTATACTTTCCAAGTTCAAAATAGTGTTTTGCAAATACATACAATAAAAGCATGAATAAGGAGTTACTTGTATCATTTAGTAGCACATTGCACTAACAGAAACAAAAATGCAGCCGGTCTGAATAATTTTTGTTCGCAGTTTCTAAGCTGCGCTCAAAAACTATTCAGATTGTTTTAATACCCACATTAATTGACAAAAATGCTAACAATGCGAATGAAGTTTTGCAATCACTCTATTATAGATAATTAAATTAGAAGCCCTTTTTAATCAAAAAATTCTTTTTCACCATTGGCGATATTTTTTCTTCAAAAAGGATGGAATCAAGATGCAACCTAATCCTGGTGTGTCAACGAAGTGACACATACACAAGTTTCAATTCCGATCATGTTTCTCAAAAAAACTTTTTACGCTTCTGTTTATTGACGCTAGTCACGAGGGCACTGTCATTATACTTGCAGAAGCTTTCCGCTACCCAATTTAAGTGATAAAAACGAAAATGCATGCGTTTTGATGAAAACATCGTGCACACAAATCAGTTATTTTTTTCCACTAATATCTTTTTTATGTCATTGCATTTCAGAAATTGGAAACATATCTCTATACAGTGGCGAACAGAAACGAGTTAGCTGAATACAGAATAGCGATTCGAGCCATTCAAATTTTAATCAGCAGCCTTTTCTGGATGGAAAAAAGCGCACATCTAAAGAAAATTTATATGATAATGTAGTAAATGGAAAGTAGATTTTTTTCTATTTCTTTAAAAGGAGAAAAATGTCAGTTTATTTCTGAATGAAGAATCAGATGCTACTGAAACCTTTATCTATTGTGCAACTGTTTCTAGATAAATAAAGGCTCAGAATTATTTTAATGCCATTAAACATAAGCGTACTTCCAGTGAAAGAGAACACATTACCAAAATCTGTATTTTCAATTTCGTAGTATTCGAAGAAAAGGCGCTTCTAAATCAAATGCGAAGCTAACGACATTCAGCACACAAATTAAGAATAAATAAATGAGGAAAACTGTTATCAGAGTATTCAGAAATTTGTTCTCGTGTAATGATATCTTCAAGTACTTGTGGATTATCGCTTAATTTTTTTAAGCAGATAATAATAATGAAAGACACCTCCAGGGAGTCAGGAACTCATCAAGGGGGGGGGGGCTATATCGCCCGAAACGGCTGTCATATTTTCTCTTGAATTGATTCACATTATATGCACTTACCACCTCCAAAAGGCAAGCAGTTCCATTCACGCGCAATGAGGGAAGAATCTCATCCCTTTGTTGACCGTATTCATTCTCAATTTCCATGGATGTCCTTTCCCGACACACCATAATATTAAAAGTCCATCTGGTAGTATCCTATATGACTTTTTAGAAGTTTGTAGGTCTTGATTATAATCACCCTTCTATTTCCTGTTTGCTAGTGTTCGCAGTCCCCAAATTCTCAATTTGCTCTCACTCAAATATATTGCGGAAATTCAAAATAAGTGTGGAAAACATTCGAGAGAAGCATAAATATCTTCAATTAATATATTTTGATGATAAAAATACCCATTCTCTCATTGTTTGAAAGGCAACAATGACAAAATTAAAGTAATACTATCTTTTGCCCAAGAAGTACTCCATAAATTCACCCTCCTCAACGGAGACAGGATGTTTTTCTTTCCACAAATAATACCAGCATGCGAACACACAACTGACAGACATAAAACAACACTAAAACTTCTGTTTCCGTTACTCCGGTAAACGATTCTAAAGCAGTGCACTCAGTCACACTTCCTATATAAAAATAACATTTACTCGAGAGTGAGAGTCCGAGATTTAAAAAAAAAAATTTTTAATATGAGAGGTCTGTCTTTGCGTAAATTATTATTTTCGCCTAATATCCAAACTAACATGTGATGGCTTGATATTTTGGCAAGGATTCCAAATACGTTATTTACGTAGGCAGATGTAAAATGAGAAATGAGTCTTAAAATACAATATACTATTTTTTACTCATTTTTAGTTTTTTTCCCTGGTCAAAGAGTTTTTTTTATTACCAGATGCTTTTTTTTTAAATAAAGACTTGAAGTGACATAAAAACAATGTTTGTTATAGAGTAAACTCAACTCTTCATTCATACATGACAATTATGTACTATTTTTTCAAACTTTCATGTGTGAGAGGTCGACATTAAAAAAATGTGAAGAAGAAAAATTCCTCATCCAGTGTCAGTTCCACTTTCTACGCACTCGTAAGATATTCTGGTGAGTGCAATGGATCTGTTGCTTTAATAGTCGAAGTTGTCACTAATTGCGTTCTCTTTTACAAGTCATAAGTGACTTCATTTGCGTCTGGAAAGACGGCTTTTTTTATTTTATTAAAAAGACATTTCAATGCTTAAGTAAAACGCGCATTAGATATGTCGAACTATCCTTTTTCGATGACAGAAATGCTGAGTCAAGGAAAATAATAAAGTTGTTTTGTTGCGTTTGTACCTAAAACCACAGGAGTTTTCAACAAAATAACAAATTTCGCATGAGGATTTGCATTTATTCAAAATGTTAATCGATTATTCGTATTTCACGAGGATTATCCATAAACTTAACAGAAATTCATGAAATATTAATGAAATAAGCTGCATGAGAAATCAAAGTAGTGTATGTGTCAGCAGAAATATTCGCCTTTCCAAAAACTGCTTATTTTTCTATATGTTAAAATTTTCTTCTCACTAGGTGCATTCTTAATAAGAGTTGTAATCAGGCCATTTCTACTTCAATTATATTGATGTGAAATGCAGTTTGTCGGAACACTATTGTTAAACAGTCTGACTTTACAGTCGAAATCCTGACGATTCAAGAATCCTTAACCTAAAACAAAATTCCCGTACTTTTATATTCGTCTTCGTGAAACTTGTTCTCCTGTAACTTCCCTGCTTCATACATTGAAAAGGAAACGGTTTTAAGTTGAATAGTTACAACAAATATGGCTTCCCGGCATGAGACCATTTCTGAACAGGTCTTCGAAGAAGAAGTGTGAGATGCAATGAGCAGTGGGGAAGGATTGCTATATACGCTGCTGCTTGGAAAAAGTCAACGGGCATCCCCCCCCCCCCCATGGGTAAGGTGCGTCGTGCCAAAGTAACGAGTCACGTGATTGTAGCCGGTATAAATTGGAGGAATATGATGCTCCCAAGTCTGTGCAACTGTGTCCAGATGAAATTGCAGCGAGAAGGAAACTGACTAAGTGTAAAAAAAGCGCTGCGATAGGAAGCCATTGCAGACTCATCTGTTCGGCAAATTGTTAAAACATTAGTCCATCTCAGGTCAGTAATCTGTGAACCATACTAAGCCCAGGAAGACAAGTGCTACCCGAAGTAGACGATCCACCACACGCACCGAACTTGACAGTAGAGTGCTACTACAAAGGACAATCTACACAAAAAACATTCAGAACCAAGGCGCACAAGATGGGTTTCTATGGCAGCACCGCAATATGCAAGCCTCCACATTACCCGAACCAGCATGCAGCGTTGTTTTCAAAGAGCGTGAACAGTGGAACGTGGAAATCTATGTTATGGAACGACGAATCATGCTGTATCCTCTACCGAGCAGATGGACGGGTGTGGCGGATGCCTGGTGAACGTCTCTTACCAGAGTACGTAACTTCAACTATAAAATGGTCCTGTTTTTCCTGGTTTGGCCTCGGACCTCTGTTTGCGGTGTCACGAACACTGAACTCCGAGAGGTATCTGAACATTCTGGACAATGCAATGCTTCCTACTCTGTGGCGTTTCTGCAGATCTGACCATTGTCTCTTTCAGCAAGACAATGCACCGTGTCATAAGGCGGCTGCTGCGAATATGTGGTTTGTAAACATAAACGTCACCACACTTGACTGGCCTCAACAGAGCCCCGATCTCAATCCTATTGAACATCAGTGGGATGAACAAGTGTCGGATGTGGTTAAGAAATGTTCGTCCCACAACAGTCTAGGACCTCATTACATGCCTACAGGAAGACTGGTCAAAAATTCTCATTGATCGCTATCGCACGCTTGTGGAAAGTATGCCGCAGTCATCGCAGCAAAAGGAGGACCTACATCTTATCAAGGTGGGCGCCCTGGCTATTTGTTCCTCACACTATAGTGTCTGTTGACTTCTTTCCAAGCAGTTTATATTCAGAGATTCTCCCACTGACGGAGGTCATGCTCTGAAAGGTACCAAACTCAAAGTAACTAGCATGTATTTTAATTACTCTGTAAAATTCTGTCGAGGATATTTTAAATCGGAATTCGTACGACTCGAATTTGTCCTCACTGTCAACGTATGAGTGACTTAAATACTACAGTAAATTGGCAGTTTAGGTCTTTAGTCTTGATACTGCTGTCAATTATATCTAGGCTAGTTTATGATGATAATCATCCTGCGAGATGAAGAAGTCGATATGTTTTGATGTCACCATTTCAGAACTAATTTCGACACAATGTTCATGTACAGCGCATTTATATTTACATAAATAAATATATAGATAAATTTATATTTCAAAATCTATATTTCTTTGATTTTCCTTCTTTAAGAAACGTCTGCATAGAGAAACCAAATTCGCATAACGAGCTTTCACCTCCCATACTATCTAAGATCTGCAGTGCCTAAACAGATTCGAGACTTTGAAGTGTAGCGATTCAACAAAGGCAGCTATGCATATGATAAGCCAAAGAATTTTATGCTAATTTCTTCATTGATGGGATAACTGTATGGGATCTAATTTCCCATTCGGTGCGAAGGAATTTCTCAAGTTCTTTTACCTGCTAAGTAATGAATTTCAGGAAAATAATTTTTTGAATGATAATATAATCATACATTTAAAAATATCTTTAATTAGTTTTTTAAATTTTACAAATCTGAGTAGTAGTTTGTTAAATTATTTTTTTAAGATGATTATCTTGATGTAAGCGACACTTTAATATTAATGACACCTTGGAAATTCTAGACAATGTCTCTATTTTTACTACCTCTCTAATGAAATAAAAAAAAATCGGAAGTTTTGAATAACTGATAGTAGGAAGAACAAAAAGAAAAAGGAACTCAACTAAATTAAAGAATCCACAATAGCACGCTAGACGGGTTCATCCTTTATCTCTCCGAAGCTGAAAATGAGTTCTAATATTGGCAAGTAAAAGTTTAATTAGAGCGAAACTATTTCGTCCGATTTGCTATCAGACAAATTAAAGGCGCCTTTTAAGTTTTCTTAGAAAACAAAGTAAAGTTGAGTAAAATTTCAACCAGCGGAGCAAATGAAAATAATTAATCTTCCCAGGATACTGAGACCTCCCCGATAAACCCCAAAGGCACAAAAGTTTGTGACATTCTCTTCTGTTTAGTGAGTCATCGATGCCTCGAGAGAGCTCTTTCTGATCACGACACGTGCTTATTGTTGCCCCTGTGGATGTTAACCGAGCAAGTTATACACACAAAGCAGAACAGCGCGGAAGGATGGAGTAAACAGATGCAGTTCTCTGTCTCTCTCTCTCTCTCTTTTCCCTCTAATGAGAAACACAGATATGTCACGGCACGAAGTTCAACCAGATGATTACCAACCAACAAAGTTCTGTCACCCAACACAACCGTGAAGGGTCACATGACAAATGTGAATTATAATTAAATGGCGAGGCACGTGTTCGCTCTTGGTAACCTCTGATGTGTCACGGAACAGAAGCTTAGTTAATTGTAGACTGAAGGATTGGACAAAACGCGAGAAGAGAAAATCAATGTTGCACAAATGTCACTATCACAGGAACAACAAAACCATAGACCATTCCTTCTACGGTCCCCATTTCATATTTTAACCCCTTTGGTATCCATTAGTTTACAAATGACTCAATATCCTCTTCAAATTATCGAGATACTCGGATAGGTTAGATAAGACTCGGGTTGGATCATTAATAAAAGCTACATTATCCCTGCAAGTGTGACTAATACTGCCATTAAAATACATTATGCTATTAAAAATCAGAAGAGCGCCTCTTCAACTACAGAAAATGAGCTAATTTTGCTCCATGCAATTTGCATATGGTTACACACGCAGCACATTGTGTTTGGCAGTGGCATATAGCTATTATGCCAGTTGGAGGAAGATTGGGATTAATTCAAGGTAATGTGGTTATGAAGTATCTATGAGTTTTTAAATCCCCAAACCCTTTTTTTTGTGAAAAAAACATCGTAGCATCCCTTGTAAAAATCCCACACGTGTACAGAAAACTCAAAACTCGCACGCAAGCAAGTTTAATTCGGTTGCAGTATCGATATAAAATAAGCGTTTATATATGAAAACTTCCAGGTCCAAAAAGACACCGATTTGATAGTCATAAATAAATCTACTAAAATACAGAATAACTGTTGTAATACTAACAAAAAGATATATAGTATACCAAGTCTCTTTCACTTTTATTAGTTACCACGCTTCAAACATACCGTTCCCTGTTTTACCATATTGTTTCCCTGCTGCGAGATATACGTGTGCTCATCACGGTAATCACTTTGACGCAAATATTTAAATCAGTGCCAACCGATCACAGATGCACCATTAAAATGGGTATAAAACGTATCTGAACAACTTGCTATTAGCATAATTGAAAGAGCAATTAAAGTGCATCATAAATCTATATCGCGATGCAACAAACAATCCCAGTGAGCTGCAACACAAACTGAATAATTCGAGACAGAAATTACCAACCAGTGTGCGCACTATTCTAACTAGTAAAACAAAACATTTATGAGAATAATTTGAATGGAGAGATAATACAATCATCGTATTATATAGGATTTTATATTTTGTTATTTCTCTTCCTCAAATATCAAGGGTTTAGTCTGTTATCGAAGTTAATTCATTATGAAACTTGCTAAAAGGGCAACACTGATTAAGGGATTAAAATGTTCAAAATGATCTTCTATGAAAAGATCCGCCGTTCAAATGTTTTTCTTTGCGTTAAATATTCTCTGCAACACTTCGCGTTTCTCGCGTTATTACTGAAGTCCCTACTACCAAGTCGTAAACCAATCTTTGAATTTATATTTCACCTAATTAGAGTATGATAAAATGAAAAAGCTGCTGACCAATAGGCAGGAAGAAATGAAATATCTCCAACAAGCAATAAATGGATGCACGCATTGTTGCTCTACACATAATAAAACTGTCTATAAAAATTACAACTACATAATATATGTTCAGAAATTCGGAATCCCTATTTTGCTTCCAAATAAATTTTGCACTTCAGGGAACATGCGAAAACTTCAATACAGCATTACATAAGGCAATTAAATTTTATTATGGGGCATAAATATGTAACATTACTAACTTTCAGAAAAGCAGTAATATTGGTATTAGACAATAACACGAACTGTCAACGATTCATCAAATAAGTGCATAAAAACAGAGGAATGGACATCAATTAACTGGGAGTGACAACAAAGGGATAGTACAGATGGAGTATCGCAAAAATTTAAAACTTTTAGTTGGACTCGCCATCTCAATGTCCAGAAGGTTGAAGACCCATTGTTCTCAAATGATCAGAGGCAAATACAAAATATGTAGTTCGGATTATTCTTAATTCACTCAGTCCTAACAAAAATCAACAATAGACTCCAAAAGTATTAGTAGCGGAGTAAGTAAACTGCTGAAACTCGGTTAACGTATTGCAGAAGTGCCAGTGACGCGTTCTACTCGTGTTGCTCAGGTGGTAGAGTATGGAGAGACAATCATATCAAGCGATGAACTGCCCCCACCGTTCTTATCTATACTGTAGAAACTACAACAGACAGGATAGTATTATGGAAAATATTCGTAGGATATGAATTGAGCTTACTGATATCCTTGAAAAGAAAAACTGCATTCACGTATTTAAACACTATTTTAAACCATCTGTATCCTACAATGCTTAAATTCGACATGAAAAGAACGATAAAACAGCTAATAATCACTCCATATTTGTGAGAGAAGAGAGAGAGAAAAGATGTTGATGAAATCAGATATCTACATTGCTACTCATATCTTAATCCAAGGATTATGATATCGGACATATTATAATATAGTTAAAAGCGCTGTCCTCATCAGTGAAATTTATTTAATAATAGGTATTGCTATGGAATTTATTGAATGGCTCGATTCTTAAATCTCGTACTGGAGTCAGTTCCTTGAGGATTCGCTGGAAATGGACGAAAATGTAAATTACTAGAGAAAGAGTTATAAAAGGATTAAGATTATCCCTTTTGCAATGACTGTATACTATGGGTTCATCTGGAGGTGCATATTTTGTGGGAGGAATCACCAGTTTCTGAGAGAGGAGAGAAACTCTGCACAGTCTGAGACTGGCCAACTCAGCTTTCTTAGAACTATTAGAATGGGATGTTGTAGGACAGTGATGAGCCATCTACGGCCGATACTGTAGAATTACGCATAGAATGGGCAGTTAACAATTATTAAGTATACACAAAATAACCAAAGCTAACAAGATAAACAGCAACAGAAGCTATATAAATAATTAGCGATAAGTATACTAAATATTATTAGATATGTGGTACAGATTTCGTAGTTTCCAGATAATTTTTTAGATGCTCTATGTGTTTTATTAACTTGAAAATTTTAATTTAACTTATTCAATACCAATGTCAAAATACGTTGCTTCATTAACAGTGACCTGTAATAGTAACTGTAAAAGAAGCGATGTTTGTCATGTTTATCCTCGGTATTGATTTTTTTTTTTTTTTTTTTTGATTACCGGACTCATTTTAGAAACATTCAAGATGATTTCAGACTGAACAAATGTCTGCTGAAAAGCAATTATTCGTCATGAACTTGTTACTATAATCTCAATGAGAATCGATAAAGCCGATATTACACTTAAGTCACATTCATAAATCAGCATTACAAGTGCAGTGAGTTAATGAACGATGTGGTAACAAAATAAATGTCTTGTATTTGCGGGAATACGGTTAACGAAATTCATGATAACAGCTGATCATTCACTGTGGCAGCAGTTTGGCGAGAGTATGCACATTTTCAAACCCAAACAACACTTCAAAACCCAAACAACCCTACTAACTATACCAGAAACGTTGTTTATGAATTGATTTCAAAATTGACGAACACATGAAAGCAATAGTACCAAGAATTAAGAATTAAGCCACTAAGTAATCTTGGCTTTCGCAACCATAATTTTATGATGTGTAAATTGCGTATACTCCTACCAGCTTGTTTGCCTCTTTGCTGACCAAGAACACGAGTTACTGGATGTAAAGCGACCAGCAAACAAAAAAATCTTCCGACCATAATACGAAATGCATTAATTTATATATTAGATAAAAAAACTTTATTCAATTCCCACTAAAGAAAAGTCGTGAACTATCATTTATTAGTATAGTGGATGGGCTAAGGTTTAAAACCCGACGTGGCTTTTACAGGTCACTCCAAGCGTCCACATAAACAAGGAGGGGGTCGTGCACATGGAATCATCATTTCTTTGTATCAATTACAGGACTGAATCGGAGGAGAATCTACCAACACTCAGTTCGCTTTATTCGGTGACAGCTGTTCGTTTACTTATGCATTTATCGAGAGTAATCCCATTTAATCTATTGACAATATAGCATTACCACATTAAATGCTATTAATAAATCCTCAGTGAACTTACTGGAACAAATGCAGAAATACAGCAGTCTTCGTTGTCTGGCTTTCTCGATTCAGGAATATTTTTGAGCAACGTCTGAAAAGTTACGGGCATCCTTTTATAGTAAAGCCCCAAAAGAGCATCTCAGTCTTATATGTCTTTTGCTCCGTGTAATGGCATTCATCTCTTAAAACTCGTCAGTAGACATCTGATGAAATTCTCTGGAATTTGATAAAACGATCGTTCGTTTCAGTTAAATTTTATTCATTATCATTTGTTGATTGCTTTACAATATATATTAATAAAATAACGTTAGATGGCCCTTGTCGAATCGAAACATCCAGAGAACTACAGAATTGGGGACTAGGCAAGGATTTCTTGGAGTCGCATGTTTTAGTTATCAGGAATTATATTTTAACCATATAAAGAAATGAAGAATAAAGTTTGATTATCTGGAAGGTATAGATTGTCTTGAAGGGTTGTTGGTTCATATTGGAGGTATTAGAAGAAAAACGAAACAGCAAACAAAATGGATAATGCCTAATACGTGACTCAAGTGAGATCTTCTTAAATATACCTGCGAAAGTTCGTCGTCTGAGAAATTCAGGCACAGTCTTTTTATGTCCTGTTCCTGCTCTGTAGATGTTGATTTTTCCATCTTAATCTTGGACGTCCGCAGTCTTCTTCCTGTAGGTTTATACAGTATTTATATGTTAGTTTGGGAATCCTATTTGTTATTCATTCTTTCTATGTGGTGTAGCCAATTTTGCTGATATTCTTCTATTTCTTGTATGATGTTTTTTTTGTATCTAATCGTTCTCTTATTTCTGTGTTTTTCTTTTTATCTAACCTAGTGAGTCCCAGAAGAGGTTTTAGAAACTTCAACTGTGCTTCTTCCAATCTTTATCTGGTTTTTTTTTTTTTTTTGAATCCATGTTTTACTTTCGAATTTGAGAGATGTTTTGGAGGTCATATCATATAATCTTAATGGACTTTCTTTAGTCATTTGTTTTCCAAAATTTATTTTAATTATGCTGTTCATTCTATTGTAAATTTGTAGTCTTGCTTCCAACTGTGAATCAGTATTGTATTGCGAGATTATATTTCCCAAGTATTGAATTCCGTAACTTGTTCTATTACTTTATTATTAAGCATAATTTTGACTTTTTGAATGGTGTTTCCACACATTGCCATAGCTTTTGTTTCGGAGATTTTTATTTTAATTTTTTTTGCTATTTCATTTAGATGGGTAGTTGCAATTTGGAGTTTATCTTCTGAATTTGAAATTAGTAATTGATCATCTGCATAAAATATTGTATTTAACTGTATATTATTTATTAGTTTAACTCCACCTTTGACAGTTGTTTTCCCATTCTTTTAGGATTCTGTTTATATAAATCTTGAATAGGATTGGGGATAAGCCACCTGCGAAAGTTATACATCTTAAATTTATTCAATTATTAACACATTCATTAAAATCTAATTATTCTACTTGAATATCCTTAAGTTTTACATTTAATATATAGTGGAAATTTCGAAAAACCAGTTCAGTCTCATCATATCAAACTGACTCTTTACTGGATTTACAGTTGGTTGTTAGCTTCTGCGTGTCCGTTAACTTATAATCAACAGAAAAAAAATACAAGAACGGAGTATACAGCATGTATTTCGCTAGTTTTCAACGAGTTTTTGAAGATGCACACTTTGTGTAATAATACTTTGAATGCGTCATCCTTCAAATATCAAAGAGAAAATTGGTGTTTGTGACAATAGTAATTAAGTGAAGAGAAGTTCATTCCGTAAATACTTGCAGTAAATGATTTCATCAAAATGTCACACACATTGAGTGATCACTTTATTAATTATATCTACTTAGCGAAGATGTATTCCCACGTCCTTAGTGCTCATAACAACCTTAACTCATCGAGGCATGAGGATTTGGAAGCGTGTCGGAGAGATTACGACCAACTAATACTTGATCCCATACTGTGGATGCTTCACATTAGACTGCAGAGGATTTCTGTCGCGAACGCCTCATTTCCTTCATCCAACGGATAGGGTTAAGATCCAGTAAATCAGTAGAGTCCTGTTGTTCTGCGTAGAACAACTTGGACACGAATTCGTAGAATCTAGAATCTCTACTCCTGAGCCACTTCCATGCTTGTTTTTAACTGAATTGTATTGCAAATATAATTCATCAATAGTAACTAGACGTCACCCCCATGTTCTTGGAACTATTTCCAAGAAGATGGAGGCGAGGAACATGGATTATTCTGCTGGCAGAAATGGTAACTCCAAATGGATAAACTGTGAGCATGAAGGAATCCGTATAGTCGTTAATAATATTCAGGTAGGAATGTAGACGGGGTTTTACCTTATAACAGAAGACCTAAAGTTTGCTAATCAAACACTCAACGCGGTCACACCACCAACCTCTAGTGCTGGTACAAGTTCAATTGAGTCATGCCTCTTTTGCTATACTCTCGTCCTGTTGTTCTGCGTAGAACAACTTGAACAAGAATTCGCAGAATCTGGCAACACGTCTCTACTCCTAGAGCCACTTACATGCTTGGTTTTAACACACGAGTAGAATTCGAGGAGTGTATCATCCCCCATTGATATATTCCCTGATATATTCCCCCATTCGTCACACATCCCCCCCCTCCGATTGTGCATTCAGATCTGTTCATAAATTGCCTGATCTGACTCTGTCAGATCAGACTACTTACAACTCTCTGTTAAACTTCGCATCAAATTATTTTTTCTCCATGACCTAAATCAGCCTCTTTCTGATCCAAATGATATAAATCTCAGACAATTTGAAAGAGTGCTGGATAGATATCAAATGATATTGCTTAGTCGGCATTCAAAGATATGAGTGATGAACAAAGGAAAAACTAACAGTTATGTGTAAATTGAAAAGAAAACATTGATTTCTTATAAGACTACTTTGTATCTTTTCTTATTAACTTCCACTCATAAAAAGTTTTAAATATATATTCGAATGCACGTTATCTTAACTACTTCATATATACACTGATTTATCTATTTATCAAAATTCTGAGCACTACAAAATCAATTTCATTTTCAAATTCAAACTTTAAAAATACAAATAAAAATGTTCAGTAGGAAAAAAACTAAATTTGCTTGACTTGGAGTTCCCTTAAAATATTCTGTAAAACACAACCACCTACTGACACTGTCTCAGATAACGGAATCACGTGTAACTACTAAGGCTTCCTTTCAGATTAATACTTCACCTCGAATGCACTGTTATAAAACAAAAAATTGCTTCCTTTCGAAAATTTATATTTTCAGCTCCCGGTACGTAAGTGCTGCTTTTATTATTACCATTTCAGTTTCTGACGGTAGCAATTTTAGATCTGTCCATCAAGTTGTCCTCAAGATATTTCTGCATTGTTGCACACCAAAATAACTCCAATCCGTCTTCATTTATCTTGTCTTTCAGAATCCCAACTTTTTTTCCCCCGAAGTCTACAAAAGTTGTTTTCAGTGTGCTCGCAGATTCGCAGAGATAAAGTGGTATCTGAATTCAATATATGGTTTAATACACTGGATTAACATCCTTTACTTTTCATGTAAAATATTAAAACCTGTCAATAAATAATAGTTTTAACCTAATCTTCCAAATAAGCTTATTTCTGAAATCAAATAAAGCATTTCAGCATTCTTTCTTGAAAAAGCGGACATAGAACTTCTGTATGACTGGAATTTGAAGAGATTTTCACCGTCGCAAAAACTTGAGCGAATATGACGTATTCTGTCCTGGCCATACAGAAAATGTTAACTGTGAAAGAGGGAAGGAAGCTGCTGAACTCATGTGACCTGGAGTTAAAAAGAGTATTAAATTATTAGGTATGCTATTTTGCGGGAATGCAAAAAAATTGTTACATGCTTAAGTATATAAAATACTGCCTTTAGATGGGTTGGGTTGTTTGGAATTACTGAGTCAGCAACTAAGGCTAATCTGTTATTGCAGGCCTGCACAACTTGATTGTCTTTGAGGGCCAAACCCAACTTGGACCACCTGACCAAGGGCCCAATCACTTCGGACCTAGAATCTTAGACTAGTCCACTGCAGATAAACTTAAGTAAATTTATTAGTAGGTCTACAGTAAATACTAATTAATATGCATATTTATATTTTTAGAGAGTTACAATTAAAATTATAATCATTTACAAACAGATATAGCTGCAAAATTTCTCAATACAAACTACTTAAACCACTTAAACATAAACACAAAGTTCACTAGTAATTTACTGAGAATATCACACTTATTCTCAGTGAAATATCAGTGACTGAATGTCACAATGTGACACATTGCGTGTCATATTGATATCACTTAAAGATGAACGCTGTTTGGTTTTGTTCAAGTTCATGACAGAAAATGTTTGTTCACAAGTATATGTGCTCCCAAACATATAAAATAACTGGTAGGCAGTATCTAACAAACATCTAAATTTATCTTGATCCAGAATAGAATAAAACTTCCATCTGGAGTTCGACAGGTAGATTTCCTGCTTCTACAGAAAATAGATCCTCAATCATTTTTATGCGGATTTCGTCTTCATTACTCAATGGCATTCTTTTCTGAAATCCTCACTTAGAAGTGATATATGCTTCTTATATTTTCCACTCACCATCGAATGATATTCTGATGGAATATTCTGTCGACAAGTTAAGAAATGTTACATACAGGGTGTTCGGGATAAATTTGACATATTTATAATTAATTATATTTTTCCGTAAGTTACATGTATTAACACACACTTCTCTTCATTTAAAAGTTTGGACCCTTCTTCATTCATATACAAGATGTCAGAAAGGATGGATAGCTGGAACCCACCTGAATCATGGAAGAGAATAACTTGTATCATGATGATTCGTGCCCGCCATCAAAATAAGGATATTACGACTGCTGCCCAATGCTCCCTGAATACAGTAAAAACAATCAGGCATGAACTAGAGACTTGCAATGGTGACTACGAGGATGTAGCAAGAAGAAAGATCCCTAGCAGACGATCTGATTGCGTTCGTACAGCAGAATTCCTCGCAAATCTGCAGGAACAGGTGTTGAAGAACCCTGGCATTGGAATTCGGGCTTTGTTCGTGGAGTTGCTAACTGTAGTCAAGCCCTGGATAACAAGGGTAGCCAATGGTAGGCCGTATGTATGGCAGCAGGATTCGGCCCCTTGCCACACCTCTGGGAAAAGTCAAAAATGGTTGTCTGAAAATTTCTACGACTTCACCA
Source organism: Typopeltis vanoorti (assembly GCF_054136105.1). NCBI lineage: Eukaryota > Metazoa > Arthropoda > Arachnida > Uropygi > Thelyphonidae > Typopeltis > Typopeltis vanoorti. The sequence continues at coordinate 106,964,006 of NC_143556.1, read as the reverse complement.
GTCCAAATGTTTGGCCTCCAAACTCCCCAGACCTTAACCCCATGGATTATTTTGTATGAGGCGCAGTTGAAAAAGACACCAATCGCACTTCCAGTAATACAAAAGCCCAGTTAATGGATAAAATTAAAACAGTTTTTGCGGCCCTTCCCAGGGAGACTGTAGCATCAGCTTGTTCGAGGTTCCGAAGCAGAATTGAAGCTGTGATCGATGCTAATGGTGGTTATTTTGAGTAAATCTTGTTGATAGTATTGTAATTAACTCTGCCTGTAATGTTTTTTTGTCAATTCATTAAATTTAATAGATACAAAGAAGATTTTCTGTTTCCTTACGAAACTGTCAAATTTATCCCGAACACCCTGTATACCCCTTAGCAAGTTGATTTTCAAACAAACTTAATTTCATTTTGAATGCCTTTATAAGAGACATTAACTGAAAAACAAACTTATTTTTTCCTTGAAGCTGTACGTTAAGGTCATTTAAGTGACCCAAAATGTCACACAAGAAAAATAAATCTTGATTCCATTCTTCATCCATTATTTCTGCGAATTTTCCCATATCTTCTTGAGATTCCAAAAATTCAACTAGTTCATTTTTTAGAGCGACAAAGCGTGACAAAACTTTACCGCGGCTCAATCAACGTACATCAGTATGGTATGGCAGATCCCCGTACTCGGAATCATTTTCTTCTAGAAACGCCTGAAACATCCTCTGTTTCAACCCCGAGCTCGATTATAGTTGACCAGAGCAAATACTACTTTACCCACATGATCACACTGCAAAACCTTTGAACATAACACCTGCTGATGAATAAGGCAGTGAAAGTTTGTCAATGGCTTACCTGCATACTGTTCAATAAATGTTACAGCACCAACATTTTTTTCACACATAGCTGGAGCACCATCAGTGCAAACTTCTACTAAATTCTTGAAATTTAAGAATAGTTTTTCGGTTACACACATCTTTACATTTTCAGCGATCTCCTTTCCTGTTGTTCTTCCTTTCATTGAACACAAACCAGTAAGCTCCTGTGTCACCTCAAAATTGTTATTAACGCCTCTTACATATATGCTGTGCAGTATCTTTCACGTCGGTACTTTTATCCATAGTAGGCGAATAATAGACAAATTCACTAGCCGATTTTTGCAGGTTATCTTCAAGATCCCCGGCAATATCAGCCACCCTCTGCTGAATAGTCATACGGGACAAACTGATATTTTCAAAATTGTTTTTCTTATCAGGACACAATTCGGAAACGGCAATCATCAGACGCTTTTTTTTATTTTATTTTATTTTTTTTTTATCAACTCTCCCTCAGTAAATGATTTGCCAGCACAAACTATTTCTTGTGATATTTTTAAGCTTACCTTTTGTGGCAACTTGATTTGCAGATGTCACTTTTTTAAAGGCTTGTTGCTCACCGCTAAGGACTTTCAATAACTTTGCTGCTTTTATTTGCATCCAATGCCAAGGTTAGGATGTTTCGATTCAAAATGACGTCTCAGATTGTACTTTTTGGGCACAGCGATAGATTCTCGGCAAACGATGCACACTATTTGTCCTTAAACAACGTAAAAAAAATATTTGTTTATCCACTCAGGGTTAAATGCTCGGTGTTCTGAATCTATTATACGCTTTTTACTTAAGCTCACTGTGTCGAGATTGACAATATTAATTACAAAAAACTAATGATGAAAAAAAACTCACAATAATGCAGGTTATGATAACAGTTATGTAATGTGTTGCTCCAACTACAACCAACCACTACACTGCCAAAGCCAATCAAGGCACGGCCAACTTTGTGTAATACAATTCGTTCTCGTTCGTAGACATCAAGACGTTATCACGGAGATGTAACTTTGAATTTTTCCGCAGCGACACTAGCGATTGTAATAATTTGTTATTAAATACCACAGTGGGAATAACTCCAAATGCAATTTATTATCGAGTTGAAAGAAACATGATTGTGACATTAATCGCATGAACGTAAACACGCAGAGTCTTAGTAAAAAATTAATTCAACGCTAGGAAAAAATCGTCTAATTTCATATTTCCCGATATGATTAAATACTTCAATCAGGCAGGCGGGCCAAAATAAATAGCATTGCGGGCCGTATGTTGTGCAGGCCTGTGTTATTGTGTATTTTCTTCTGCCTAGTTTGCCTGTTTCGCTGGATATTTCCGGGGGGGACCCACCCCCTCGTTATGGTCTTTAGATATGCGCTGAATATAAATTCGGAGACCTTCATGACTGAATGTGTGGTTGCTGATTCTTAATCAAATACGAATGAAATGGAAATAGTATGTGAATAAGTCATTTTGATTTTTTTATAAAAAAACGTGGAGGGTAATAGAATAATTTTAAACTTTATCTTAATTTAGTAATATGAACAATTTTATTTCAAAGTTAAATTTTCGAAATGTAATATAAAGGCAGATGTACGATACAAGTATGAAAATGATTTGCAATATTTGTAGCATGATCACGATAGGGATGAAAGACTTATCTCGAGGGAGGACCTATACATCTAAATAGCCACTAAGTGTTATGATCAATGTATTCTTTAGATTATAACCATCACGGAAGTGCACCGTAATGTCATTGGGTCTTCGATTCATATGGTATCTTATTCTCTGCCTTTATATTGGCACTTATCGCCCTGGCAAACATTCATCCTTCCCGGCCAAAAATCTCCTTTCGATCAAGATGTGCAAGATCACATTATCTCAATCTTTCCCAGCATTATTTTATTTGTCCCTTCTCTACACTTGGAAGAATATTATTGCTCCGAAAACCAGATAATCAAACCCAAGTCTTGATCAAAATGTATTCTGATCAGGACAATGGTTAACAGTCATATTTAGTATCAACTTGTTAAAGCCATTAATCATCGCAAAAAGTTCTCTGTTCTGTCTGTCTCTCTTTACGACTTTTGCAGCATTTCTCCCGAACTTGAATTATTTGTTCACCATCGCGGTGAATCCTACATTTCCTTTATTTTATCTCCCATAGATGAATATTTTCTACAATATCAGTACTTATTTACAACTTTTGTGAAGATACCCGTGGCCTTCCACCTATTCATGCACAGCACGAAGATAATTATCAGATACACAAAGCAGTGTTATCTATTCTGAAATTTGCTTGATTTTAACAGCAGGTTACTGTGCGGTAATCTTATCATTATCATGTAGGGACGTCGGCATATTGGTGCAGAGAACTACGCATTACAGACATTCCTATATATATAATATCAACAGTAAAACATATATTTTACAGGTTAGCTGATTGTTTAGCTTACATAAATAATGAATTCACCAAACTGAGTTTCTTTCTGGATGTTGCATGTCATGTGGGGTGAGAAAACGGAAGTGATCATGGAAGATAAACCCTGCCACTTCCTTACTGATGTTTAGCTTAAATTTCCTTATATTTACACAGTATTTGAGATGAAAATCTAAATTTAAAACACATCTGATGCACTTCATTCTTATGTGTTTTCTTAGCAGTATTTGCTTCTTCTTGTGTCTGTTAGATTATATGTTGCAGTAGTAATTGCATATTTCTGTTATTACTGCAAATTTTGTATCGTAAAGAACGAAACAGCTGAATATCAGGATGCTTGTCCACTACTTTCAAATGTTCTACATCTGAGTTTAACTTACGCTGTAATCATGGATTGCTCTTTTAAGAACGAAAATTGGCAATAATTTAGTGTGGGCACCCAAGTTGTAGTATACAGGCAAAAATATAAATCACAATGAGTCGGATATTGAGCAGTTGCACACATTCCTGCTTATCTCAAAAAAAGGTCGGTAGGTAAATAGCAATACACGAGAAAATTAAATCATATGATCGAGATTGAGACTGAACTCTGCTCGCAGTTTCTAGCCAAATTAAAAAAAAATAAATCAAGCTTATTCATCTCTTACTCATTCGAGGCAATGCAACTATTATAAAGCGTATAAAATTGCTAACGAAAGATCCCTCCGTTACAAAAGAAACCATGATATCCTCTAACTGCCTAAATTTTAACTACCACTCTAGAAATGAAAACTGGTCACTAAGTTAATTCCGCCCACTTTCTACAAATTTGTGATCTTTCCAGTTATAGAATCTTCATTTAACATCCTAGTAGGAAAATATCCAGTCCTTACTATTCCTTCGAAATACGTGTTAACATTATCTCTATTATTAATCTTAATTTATGATGTAAATGAACTAAATGATTCTGCTCGTGGATTAATAATAAAACTTCGCTTTTGTCTTTATAATGCACGCTGTTTTGAAAAAAAAATGATATTTTGTTTGTGAAATTTAAAATCAGCAAAATTAAAATGAGGAACACTTTTAGTATTTTTGCTGAGGAAAGGAAGGTGCTAAAGTGATTTTAGAAAGTAATATTAAGAACAGCGATGACAACCCATTAATTAGAAGGTTAAACACGATATAATGATTACTTAAATATAATCAAAAAAGAGGTAAAGTGAGCTAGAAACATTGCACGAAAACATTTAGCCATATAACGTGAAAGAGAAAGTATTAACTATTCTTTTGGCAACCGAAAAACGTCTTAGAGAAAAGAGCCGGCCACAAGATTTAGAGGAAAGGAGAAAAATTCAAGAGAAAACAAAATATGAAGAGTCGTACTCGCCATTCTGTATCGAAGATGGCAAATCAATTGACATAAAATTAGAAAAGGTAGATATTAAAAAGAATATATCCCGTAACTTGGGAGTATTGATAATTTAACATGCCATTTTTAAGTATCTTTATTCATTGTGCCTTCCTGCATACTCGGATATAATTCCTTTAAAAAGGTACCTAACTTAATTAAACAACCGATTGACATATAAAATTAAAGCGAAATCCATTCAACGTGCTTATGCACAGAAAATTAATTCGAATTCATCAGTGGTTTCATTATATCAAGTATTTGAGACTCACCAACTACTACTTCACCGTGCTTAAAAATTAATTACATCACTTAAAAATAAGAAACTTTAACCTGAAAAGTTTGTTGCAATTGGGTAGACGGTTTAATTTCTTTTTGTCTTTTGCATTTTCATTTGTTCACAGACTTACAAGAATTACAAAGTAAATAGAGTTTAACAAAAGGCCGCATTAAAATGGAGTGAGATAAGAAGTAATGAACGAAATTTATTTCTCACTTTTTAAACAGCTGTCTAAAAAGTTGTTACCAACATCCTTCCGTAGAGTTCTTCAAGATCTGCGCACTTTTCATAAAACATTCTTGTATAAAGATGTTTTGTTTTATTAAATATCACATCACACACTCAAGAATTTGCAGTTTAAAAGAAAACTTCATCAAGCTTCACTTCTTTATAAAGTTCGTCAGTAATTATGCGAGCAACACCACTTCTTTTTGCTCCTAATGACGCTTCGGTTTCTTGAGAAAATGGACAGCTGGCTTTCTTTAATTATCAACAAGCATTCAGTGAAAATATGGTAATTAGCAAACATCCAGGAAAGCAAGTATTAAAGCTTTGAATTATACTAATAGTATTTTGCCTTGGGATACATGTAGAGAAAAATACATAAGACATAATAAACTACAGTGTTCTGTTGAAGTGTTTGCAGAATAAAGAAAATGAATAACAAAAATGCATATTAAATCGGATGTACTTCCTTCTCTTGTTTATCTTTTCGTTTTAGTTACTATGAGCTCTCTTCTCCAAACAAACATTGTTCGTGTGGGTAATTATTCATACGATATTCTACTCTGAATATGTGTTTCGTCAACGTATATAAGAAAATAAACCAATAGGTGAGTATTTTGTTAATTTTTTCCCCTGCTCCTATAAGACTAAATCTTGCCTTCAAACACCAATCTGAGTATTGATTTTCCCCTCCTCCATAGGACGACCGGTATTCCTCTTATGAGTCATTTATAGAGAAATTCTGTTAGGAAAAAAATCTGTAAAATGTAAAAACTTTGCTAATTTACGGAAAATATATTCTCTTTGATGGCATATAGCAATATTTTGAGCTTATTATCTTATATATGTCAAAGAAAATAGCTGTAGACTCCACGAAAGGTGGAATACATTTCCATATATATATATATATATATATATATATATATATATATATAGGCTTCTTTTTATGTAAAGTATGGAAAATATACACATAGAGTAAAATAATGGTTATATAGCTTAAGCAGACTTATAACAAGTATAGAAATGATAACGGTTACTAGAAATGTTTCGTTTGATTGCAATTAAGAGCGAAAAAACTAAGGTTATGAGACTTGTATATTATTTATCAACTGCCGTAGGTTCTCTGATCTGGTTTATATCTCTTGGAAACCCTGCAACCTCTGTATAAGGTGATTATATAAATAATATAATATAAAAACCATTAACTATTTTTCATTCTTTTCATTTAATTAACGTAAATTGTTATATTCACCGTATTTTGAAATATTAGCATCTCAAAGTGTGGGGATTCTCATCATGCTCCACACTTCATTTCCTGCCTGCGTGAATGTTTCATTGCATCAACATTAAGCTTTTAGTGTTGAAGCAATAGTTTAACTGAGAGAGTGAAGAGAACTTATGTCTTTATGTTGAATGAATGTCATTCATTCAAATCTCAAAATTTGAAGATAACTAGGAATTTTTAAATGGGTCTTTCCCGTTTCTATCTTCATTATTAAAAAAAAATAACACACGGATTACAATCAGTAATGCTTAAGACCCAGCCATAGCCTGATTCGTCAGGCATGTGCCGGTCCCGAGCCCGGATAAAATTGGGGGGACTGAGTGGTGCCGTACTTCCCCGTAAAAGGAGCCTCACGGCCGTTATATCATCATACGAAGAAATACCCATGAGCGGAATAATAGATAATTAAGGAACTTTGTTCTACAGACTAAATACAGAACACTTATTCAAGTCACTAGCGACCTCGAATAAGGAGGGTAAAATCTCACACACCGAGGGATAAACATCATCTACTATTTAAAACATTCAAAAATTTCATGACAACGTTGAGATTTCGAGCGGAGAGAGATATTATCAGCTCATAATCTTATCGGTGTCCTAGACAAATTAATTCGATGTAAACGAATTGAGTCCTTCAGCTGAAAGGCTCTTATAAACGCACTTCCTCAGAACAAATATAAGAGTTGTTCCTTTTTTATTTCATGCTTAGAAAAAACTTAGGTCCAATCGTAAAAACAAAAGCGGTAATCATCAAGACGTTGTCCGTAGAAGAAACAGTTAATCATCCAGTATGCTTATTTTAGATTAAATCGATGTTTTTTCTGTCACATATTCAACGAAAAGTAGTTTTATCACCATTTTAGCTTAGATGGGAAACATCTTCATCAATTCTGAGGATCACCTCATTACAGGAATGATATTCTTTCTGCGTACGCAGATGCAATAAACTAGTTCTCGAACACGCATAGGTTTTCATTTTCTCTTTCTAAACTAAAATTAAAAGTGGAAGGATGTGTGTCGAAATCATTTATATTCTTCAACTATATCTGCATGTGGGAAAACAACTTCTGCAGAGGAACGAAAGTTTTATTATTCGTGATTATACATATTTAAATTTACTGAACAACATTCATGCGGTTGTAGCTAGAACCTGTGAACTATTTACTGCTAATTTAATTCTTTCCGATAGATAAAAGATGGTTTGCATTTTTAAATTCTTTAATATCTCTCATTGAATAGAAGAACCAAATGATGCATGTGAAAGAAAATAAAATGCCATGTAACTATCCTTTTCTCCAGTGTCTGTGTTTGCACAGGACTTCCTTTCAACTCTCTTCTTTTCTAATAAAGAAAGCGAAAATCATCGCTTCTGGCAATGGAGAAAATTTAATGCTATTTTGGTGTCCTTGAAGTGAACAACGAATTTGTAACTAATTGGATTGTGCTCTTTTGTTTTAAATTGAAAAATGGATCTATTCATTTATTGAAAATGTTTCTGATTCAAACTCTCATGGTAAACTTTCATATAATATGTAAGACGTTAAATAGGACTTGGATCGTAGCATAAACATGCGGAAACGTTTAAATGATCTTCCAGAGAAAGAGAGAGCGTTAAAGAATTTTAAGATTTCTAAAAAAGAAAAAAATTCTATGATTGCATGAAAGATATATATATATATACTTCAATATTTCTTAATGCCTTTAAATTAGAAAAAATATTTGTACATACCTGTTTAGAATATCACTGCTGTTTATATTTGAAGCAGTAATTTAAAAATTGTAAAGCAGTCTTGGTTGTCTGAGTGGCTAGCGTATCTGATTTGCACCCAACAGGCTGGTTTCGAACCCCATCCTGGGCATGGATGTCATAAATTTAAGAAATGAATTTCATCATCCTGTTTATTGAGTGCCTGAAGTGGTTTGTTAAAGAGTTCTATATTTGACCCCCAGAGTCAGGTTTCTGGATTATCTAATCCTTTTAAGTCCATCCATACGATTATTCTACACCGATGTCCAAAACCTAAGCACGATTACCATTTCTGAAGATTACAACCGCAAATCAGCTTGTGATAATTTGTATATATAACTGACGATTTCGAGTAGAAAAGCTGGTACACATACATTCAAATATTTGAATCGTGCAAAGGGATCGTGTGGTAGCACTCAAAAGGATAAAAGGGCTGCGCTACGCGAACTATATTTGAAGGAAGCTCTTTCGTGAAGGAATAAAGTTGCAAACTTGTATGTCTTGTAATATCTCAGAGACATCCAGGCTCTGGTAGTCGTGTGAAACCAATGGAATGTGATCCAGACGTTTGCTAAATGGTCGTCCTCGCTCTACTTACGCAGCATGAAGAGAGATTCTTGGTTATAACAGCAAAACGTAATCGACGCACCACGGCAGATAAGCTTGCAACTGTGCTTCATCCAAGCACAGGTACGCGGATATCTCGACGAACTGTGGCAAGACGTCTGCGATAAGTAGGATTATACGCTCGAAGGCCTGTAGTCTGTCTGCGTCCGTTTATCCAGCTCGTCGTAGAGCGCGTTTTCGGATGCTGTATCCATAAAAATTGGACAAGACACTAATGGACTCTTTAACAGATGAGAGTCGTTTTAGTCTTTCCTCCTATTCTAGACGATGCTTGATCTGGGGTGAAATTGGTACTGCTTACCATCACGAGAATTTCTTGAAGGAGGTAGATAATACGGCGATGCTGAAGTCATGGTATGGGGAGGCATTATGCTTTTAATAGACGCACCGAGCTACAAGTGCTGGAAAATGGGACTATGACTAGTGAATAATATTGCAACGAAGTTCTTCAACGTCATGTTCGATTGTTCCGTGGTGCTGTACGCGAAGAATTCATTTTTATGGAAGACAATGCCACAACACAACACATCGTACACGCGCAGTGGAGATACTTCTGGACAGCGAGGATATTAATTGAGTGGCCGGTACGATCCACTGATCACAGCCACATAGAACACGTTTGGGACGCAGTAGGAAGACTCACCGCCGCTCGAAATCCCCCTCCTGAGAGCAAACAAGGCTTTATCCTTGCTCTGAAGGAGGAGTGGGCCAGTGTGCCTCAAGAACTTCTGAATCATTTGGTGCCAAGCATGATACAACGTTGTGAGAGCTGCATCGCTCTTTGAGTGGACATATTTCGTACTGAAATGTCTCTCCACATAGTTAAGGAATTAATGTACAGTGCTTAGAGAAAGCTACGTCGTTAGGAAATTTGTAACTTTTGCCAAAAATGCCCAATAACGTATTGCAATTTAATTTTGTATGAAATATATGGCACATTTTTTGTAATATAATTTATCGATATGCTGGCAATAAATTTATGTTCACATTTGGCTGTAGTCATGAAAATGTTTTCATTTTCTTCTTCTCTTCCGTCTAAGACGGGTTGAGTCTTCTCTTGAGCAGGATCTTCCAGTATTCTCTATTCCTTGCTGTTTGAAAAAGTTCCTTATATGTTGTGCATCTCGAGATGTTCTTTATTAATTTAAGCCAGGTAATTCTTGGTCTTCCGGGTCTTCTTTTTTCAGTATATTTCATATGTAGCTAAAAATGCAGTTGGCTTAGCTTTTGGACACCAGTGTATTATCAGCTAACAGACTCGTGAGTGGGATTCACATAAAATATTATATAAGCAGAGTTGTTTATGTTGTCAAATTTTGAATGAACCAGCTAGTCTTCCGTTATGCTCTTATAAATGCGTTCTAGACAGATTCGATTTGAATCGAGATATTTAAATCTATATTTTATTTCCATATATAAAAATGTTAACTTTGTATTTAAAACATGGCGAACCTACCATTGAATAAGGAGTAAAAGAATTAAGGGCCAGAGGATAAAAACCAAAATGAAAAACAAGAAAAGGGTAATTCGAGAGTGCAGCAGATAAGTCTAATATTTAAATTGCAGCGAATGACTGTTAGGAGCGAATACGATACTATACTGTATGTACTAGGGATAAATATATGAAAAAATTAATTACATTGAAAGGTCATTTGGAAAAACTTTGTTATATTCTAGTATACGAGGAATATAAAGCATGATAGAGTTTATTAATTCAACATTTTCTTGTAACTTTTTGAAAGGTTCAAAATGATAATGATTTGATGGTCTCTAATTGAAATTATTTTGTTTCTGAATAGCCAAGTTTTGAATATTTCCATTTCTTTGACAATTTATATATGTCTTATAATTAGTATATGTTTTGTGGCTGGTTTGCGGATGATAAACTCAAGTTTCACGGAAGGAAGGAAAAAAACCTTGCTGATATCATAAGAGGCAGTTTAAGTCCCACTAAAAAATCCATATAAAGGTTCTTGGCAGTCCAGATGTCCAATCGACAGCATATTTATGATTAGAAATGCCCAAATACAGTAAGCATAAGTACGACAGGTTCACAATACTTATATGCTTATACTTCTTATCTCTGTCGAGATAAGAAGTATAAGCATACGGGAATATTAGGATCATTTGGGTGTAAATCGTCATGAAAATCATTATTACATCAAGATTGCGATGGTTCAATCAATGAAGAATATCAGCGGCGATTAAATCTGATTTGAATTTAAAATCTCTGGGGAAGATTACAAAATAATATGAATGCGCTTGTCTGAATTAAAAAAAAAAAACTGACAGAAATTTTTATTTCATCCAGTTTTGTATCCTTAGGATTAGCAACCTTAAGAGATCATTACCCACTCCTCATAAATACGACCCAGATAATTCTACCTGTGGTTTTATATGCAAAGTAGAATAATGAAAAAGGGCAATCAACTTAATAGTACTGCAGTTAAATTATGCTCCACTACTCGCATCAGATGTACACTTCGACGTCTGAAGATTCACACTTGTTCTGTGCACTTCAACATGTTTGAACATAACGCACAGGCATTTAGATATGGTAATGATATAGCGTGCATTTTGATCTCTAAAAATCAGAACAATAATAACAACTCCTGTATACATCTAATTTCACTATTTTGCTTAAGAGATTTAAAGAAGCAGGAGAGTAACATAAACGACTTTCCTCTTACTGTAATTATTCTTTCCCAAGTAATATTTGAATCTGTATTTTTTAAAGTGTTACGTAAATGAATTAACCGCCCGTGTTAATAGGTCAGTATTTTAAGTATGTTGCTTTATGCATTATGAATTATGGATATGTTTTCTTAATTTGTTTCAAATTTTTGAAGCATTAAAATGGCATTTCTATGACTATTAATTCGTCTGTCAATAGCGAGTTGAATTACATGTAATATCGTAATCGGATGTTATGTGTTCAATTTACAGTCCAATGAAAAAAGGAATCGGGTCCAAATATATCTGTGAATAAGATTATCTTAAAAGAACGTCAATTTTTTTGAAAGAGTGAAAAATTCGATTAACTATACTTGGAACTCATTGACTAAATAATTAACGTCTTGACAAAGACCTATGGTGAATGAAGATTTTTTTAAGGTTCAAAAGGTTGATAAGAAAGTGAAATTCACACATTCTTTTTCAAGAGTCATTTTATACGAATATATATACCAGGAAGGAACTTAGATGATGTTGTTCTGAGTTCAGAAATAAAGAAGAAAGAATTATGTGCCATCCGACGTAACATTTAGTAGCAATTTCTATAATTTTACTCTCCTATTTTTCGATTGTAAACTAGGCAGGAAAGATAAACGAGCCCGCAATGGAATAAGATGGCAGAATTTATTTACTTGATGAAATATTTCTGTTCTCCGTCTATCCCGCTAGCAGTTCCAAGCACTCTATTGTGTATTTAATTTAAGTGATAAATGAGAAAACCCTTCAGGAAAGTTTTCCCCCATTCTACTTAGAAACGCGCTCATACATCAAGCTATGCGTTCACGTGGATTGGATTTGTAGCGTGTTAACAGTTTATTAAATTCATGCTAATATCCAGCGATGTACACGGCAGAAAGCTTGGTAATATTTCATGGAGTATAAATGACCCATTCCAAATAGCCCTTTAATAAGAAAGATGACAAGCATCCAAATAACTGTGCACTTTTGCGTTGAAATAGAACTGTTTCTTCGGCATTATATCAACATTATTAATGGAAAAGTAAACGGATAAAAGATACTTGTTATACAGAGTATAGAACACTATGTTGTTTTAAAGAAAAAGAAATGAAATGAAAAGAGAGAAATGAAGTTGCTCTTAAATTATCAAGATGTACATTTTAAGCTATTGCTGTGCCACAAATATACGCCGGTGGTTTGAAACGTTCTCGGCCAAATAATGAAAAAACGAATTTATAATTTCAAAATTTTTTTTCTTTTTCAACATAATCTCCCTTAAGACTAATACATTTATTCCAGCGATGATCCAGCGCAATTATCCCGTCCCTGTAGTGGTTCTCAGTAAGATCTGCAAAATACCCCTCTATAGCTACAATCTGATTCGAAGAAAAACGCTGACCAGCGAGGAAGAGTTTTTGTTTTGGGAAGAGATAGAAGTCAGAGGAAGCAAAATCTGGGGAATAGGGTGAATGTTCCAACAATTCATAGTGCAGATCCTTTAATTTTCCCATTTCCAAAACAGTTTTGTGGGCAGGTGCACTGTCCTGATGAAAGAAATCGTCTGCAAACCGTGTCTTTTCTCACGAATTTTTTCGTCTAGTCTGGTTAAAAGATCGGAATAATATTCCCCGGTTATTGTTTTATCCTTTTCAAGATAATTAATAAAAAAATTGCCCTTAGCTTCTCAAAGCACCGATGCCATGACCTTTCCTGTTGATGGAACCGACTTTGTGTTCTTTGGCGCTGAACAACCGGCTTCTGTCCACTGTTTTGACTGCTCTTCATGCGAGTTTTCATGTGATTTTCATGCGAGTGATTTTTAATCTGCTGTGAGCAAGATTTTGCTCATCCATCTTGCGCAAAGCTTTTTCATTTGCAATTCTTTATGCAAAATGTATTCAACACGTTCTTTTGAAATGCCTATAGTTTCAGCAATTTCACGCTTTGACTCGCCGGTCATCCAATACCATATCGTGCACTTGATCAATAATTTCTGGCGTTGTACACTTTTTGGACGTCCTTCATATGGATCATCTTCAAGGCTGGTACGGCCACGTTTAAACTCGGTAGCCCATTTCGTAATTGTCGAAATAGAAGGAGAAGAGTGCCCATAAACTTTTCTGAACTTTGAATGAATTTCTTTTGGCGTTAAACCTTCTTTTAGAAAGAATTTTATAACCGCGCGATACTCAATTTTATCCATTTCAAGGGATACAGACAACACTTTTGCTTCAGACAGCTGTATAAAACAAACTACTTGATAGAATGACTTGCAATTTCACATGGATGCTTATGACAGATGAACCAAGTAAGAAAAAAAATCTTGCTGATAGTGTTGCCATCTATGGTCGAGGCCGAGAACTTTTCAGACCACCCTCGTAATTGTGATACAATTCTTGATATTCTGGTGAGGTTTTATCTTACGAATTCTGTGCGAGATTTCCACCAGATAAAACTTAATTCTTCAGCAGAATACCATAATCTGTTGGGGGGGGGGGGACGATACGTCAATTAGGAAATAGATTTCAAAATAGCTAAATGAGAAGGGGTGTATGAACGAATAGACCGATGGGTTTGTACCTCGATTCTTGAACAATGGTTCCGATTAAGAAAGTGACCCACGTGAATGCATTCACCATTCAATTTGCTGTCGAATAGCATTCAGGAAAAAAAAAAAAAGTTTCTATTTTGTAGAAATCAAGAAGGATGAGGTTTTCGATTTCTAATGGAATACTAGTGGCTCAGTGGATAAGATTTTTTATTCTACTGACTTGAATTTTAACCTGATTGTAGTATACAAGTGAAATTTTTAAAAATTTGTTCGGGGCAAATTGGGAGCTTTGGAAATTTATTAAGATTGTTCCCGCTTTTGACCATTTTGTTTGACAGAATCTCACTAACTGCATACGAGGATGTTAAGAAACTCTCAGTTTTAACCTTAGAGATGCTGAATAAAACACTGTACAGCAGAGCATTCCATCATATTTAGAAAGACAACAGATAAATCATCTATCTGTGATTAATCTACTTTTCTCCCTTCCATCCCGAGTGTTTCAAGGCGTTATATATAAAATATAGAAAGATGTGGCTGTTGTGATAATGGATTGCTTCTACAGAGTGACGCAGAGACATATTACAGTTCATGATATTGACATTAATATATCGAGTAATATAAATTTGTTTTGCTGGAAAATAAACCAACATTTTCGGGAAAAACAAAACCGTTATAAGAGACCAACCATTTGCGTCTGTTAGTGTGATATTAATAAAAAAATCGAGACGAAATTGCAATGAAGAGACGACCCAAACAAGCACTAGTTAACAAGACATTTTAAAGTAAAATTTATTTTTTTTTTATCGTTGTCTATAATATGTGTAACGCATGTGGAAAAAAATTAAAGATAGATTAAATTTCTTTTTATTTCATCATACTATTATATGATGAAATAATTTTAAAGAGAAACAGTAGATATCGTAAAGAAACACCGAATGAACATGCACTAGTGTTGATGCCACGACAAAATAAAAAATAAACATCTTCGTATCTTATTGAACTCTCGCATTTTTTTTTTTTTTGCAAGAAATATTTCAATAATTTTTCATAGAGTGAAATTGTAGTGTGTGTGTCGTGAAATAATAAATGCAATGGATGGGGTGATTGAAAGAAAAAATATTTCTATAATTTATACAAAACAAAAGAAAAATAATTACAACTATGAGACGTCTTTACACTGATCTCAAATACTCTAAGCATTTTAAAAAACTTTTTTTTCTTTATTATTGCAAACTATTAATGGCTTTCTTACACTCAAATATTTCTAATGATGAAAGAAACGTGACTCCTCAAAAGAGAGATGAATAATTACGCAATTATCGAAATAAAAAACCTTCGACTATAAAAATTGTCCAAATTTATGACAAACATCTCTAATTAAATCAATCTTTATAAGAGTATTACGAACTGAATAATGTAGAGGAATGCACTATGAAAGGTTCTCGCAACTTGTTCGGCGCTCTTTCAAAGCACTACAGCTCATCCTTACTCACTCCTTTATTCCCCAAGGTTGTGTAATGTTAAGAGAACTAAAAGGGAATTTATAGCAAGAACCTCAAAATAGCTTCGCTTAGTTAGCGTTGCAACAGCTTTATGCCATTAATTGGGCTCCCAGTTACTTCTGTGACTTGTTATTTCTAAGTGGATGCTCTTATCCTTGTTTCTATGGAAACCTGTTATTTACGGAGGTGAAACAACTTTCTACTTATTCTAATTACTCAACGAAAGGAAACAAACTTCTTCACTTTAACATATCAAAGAGAACAGCCGACTTAATCTTTCCCATGTCAGATGTTACGTTGTTAGAATGTTCAATTTTTATTAATTTCATGCATCTGACAGCTTTTCGCTATGGATTCGTGTTTATTTAAATCATACTGACAAGAAATCAACATTTGGAATTGCTGAAATTAGAAGTTGGATCATTATGGGTCCCAGTAGAATTTCGGTGGATGCCTTACCCCCGTTAGTGATGACTGAGACATAATCAGACCACTTTAAGTTAAGTCTTTTCTTCTGATTTATCGCAGACATTCTGTATTTTAAACAATAACACCACTTACAATTGAATTACAGAAAGGCCAATACGAACAATCGAAGTGCTTTAGAAAAGCCAGCCACTGTTATACTGTAATGCCGTTATATAAAAATAAGAGTTTTTCATGATTAAATATAGTTCCCTCTCTGAAGTCTGAATTTAGTCTCTTCCGATGTTTTCATTCTCCATAAATTACAGACGAAGTTCACTCATATGGGAGATGCCCAATTCACTTCCGAAACAACAGGCCGTTGTTATTTATATCCATAATGGGTTCCGTGCTTGCCGCAGATATTTCGTTCAGTGTTTGAGGCTTAACAAAAGAACGCATCTTAGTTGCAGACGAAGTCACGAAGAAGCCTACACGTTTGAACGACAAGACGGAGAAAATGGGATTTCTCTGTCCGCATTCATACATGCTCGGAGTCACTGCATTAGCTGCCATAAGCAATCCCAAACGTGCGACAATGTACAGGAAACAACGATGTCGTCGCGTGTTGTAATTCTGTAAAAAAAAAAATGTTACGTAAGAGACTCGGAACATGGATAACATTTTAGGTGGAAAACTGAGCAGGAAATGT
The DNA here is from genome assembly GCF_054136105.1 of Typopeltis vanoorti. Classification (NCBI taxonomy): domain Eukaryota; kingdom Metazoa; phylum Arthropoda; class Arachnida; order Uropygi; family Thelyphonidae; genus Typopeltis; species Typopeltis vanoorti. The sequence continues at coordinate 106,947,305 of NC_143556.1, read as the reverse complement.
CTTGCGAAGCGATATTTAAAGAAAAGGCAGAGCACAGCAGATATTGCAAAACTCACAGATTAAGTTGAGATCAGCAACAGCTGTAGTTGAATTTCTGTCGTGTTTAAGGTAAATCGCTGCTTGTCTGACTAATATTAGAAACATTAAAATATTCATGAGGCGGAATATTTGTGAAATGGATTGCTCTGATGTATTTCAGTTAACGTGAACAATTATATGTCAGATATCTCGTTAGGTGAATTCTTTTAATGAAGTTCTTAAAAGAAACAAACCAAGTATAGAAACTATTCCCCACAGAATCATAAAACAACGTGTATTGCAAGCGAAGAATTCTACTTATACAGTAATTTACAGCACGTGAACTTAAAACCGGTTTTGATTTATGTTCTGCACGCAATTTATTGCTATTTGTGATTATTTTTCCACCAAAATTGTTCAACCGAAATCAAAAGTGCGGTGCAGTAATAATTTTAGTACTACTAATCCTAAATACCAAATACTTAACCCATTAAATAGGAATTTAATGGGTTAATCTAAAAGAAGAGAGAAATTATAGCTATCATTTTAAATCATTCGGTCATTAAAATTATCCAAATTAAGCTAAGACTGAGATGTCTCGAGACATTTAAGTAAGAATCCGGATACCAACTATGAATACAATTCGTTCCGCAGAAAGGCATATACTTTATATTTTGCGAAAGGAACTGATCGACATGCGAATATTAAGAAATTATTATGAAGAAAAGGCAAGGAAACATATTAAAGAGATTAAGTTACGTAGCCCATCATCATTCTTCCAACTTTAGATATTTCCACAGAAAAAATGTCTACGAGATGGTCGGAGGATGATCGAATTGCTGGCGATACCAAAACTGCGAACTCTGATTGTTTATTCAATAACTGATTACGATTCGAATTCAATGAAACTTCTTAATTTTAGAGATTTTCTTCGCATACAGATGACTGATTTAATCGGCCTAAAACTACAAAAATAAGTTTATCCATAGTTTTTGAACATCTTCTATTGAATCTGTCTCATGATTTGGGAATATTGCAGTGTGGTAATTTTCCTTCTTCAATTAATCTTATTTTCAAGACTGGACGATGAAAGATTAGTTGGCTGAATGGATAGTATCTTCACTCTCCAATCATCCATGGCCACTGTTGGTTCGAATCCCATTGGGGATATGGATATTTGTAAATATCATTAGGTGGTAGTCGAATTTCATCGCCTGATGCGAATCGCAATTCTGCTTATAAGAGGCCTGAATTGGTTAAAACCAGTTTGGTATCGAAACCATATCACTTTTCTTCAAAAATACTGAATCGAAAAGTTCTTACATTACATTTATGCTTTAATATAAGCAACCGTACACTAAAGTTTGCAACAGAGGTGTTAAAAATGTGTATACATTTTTCTTTGCCCTTGACAGCAAGTTCTTGCCTCCCAAAGACGGAAAATATGACAATACCTATTTGGTAGTGGTGCTTTCTGATGCCCTTAGATACGGTCGCTATCCAATCAGTCAACTAGACTGACAAATAAATATGGCAGGTGTCAAAAAAGAAAATTTAAAAACCACATTAAATATATGACCAGCAATTAGAGCTACTTGATCTTCACTGGATTTTAAAATTTAATAATTGACAGGATGAAATTTGTAAATATTGTAAATTTTTTGCCACAAATTTCACCTTATTTACATTATTTTCAAAATATGGCAATGTTAAATATTTTGCCATATTTTGAAAATAATGCAAATAATATTTGTGGCAATGCTTTTATATTCAACTAACTATTATACTTTGGACGATAAACTTAAACGTTTTATTTCATATAAACTGTGTGAATATATTCTGTGCTGTATAGAAACTATAGAAATCTAGCGACGGAGTTAAAAGTGATTTTTATGCTTTTTCTTGTCAATCAAATTTTGCGAGCGTATTTCGTTCCGTCTAGTTTAGCTATTTATTTTCCTATAAAATTCCATTTCATGTGCATCGAAATCTTTTCGAGTGGGTGTTCATGTATTAAATATGTAAGAGAAGTGGATAAGAACGATGCGCGCGAACACAAACACACAGAAACTTCAAATCTTATTTCCTTTACTTATTAATGCGTTACAAATATCTTAAATCATTCTTCCATTATAATCCCCTAAAAGAAAATAATCTCCAAGTCTTTCTAGGGAAATAAACAAGAAAGACCGCAAAGTACAGCTTCACCACATAGTGCTCCACGTTTTCTAGCAAGATATTTATTATTCAGCCCACATCTGGCCTATAATACATACTAACAAGCCACGATCGACTGCGTGTGTTTTCTTCTTATCAGGGTAACTGCTGCACACGAGGCGTTTTGCTGCAATCTCGTCGTCAATGGGTCTACATGCATAAATACAATAGTTTACAGAGGTCATAAATATACGAAAGTTTTTCGTGATTGTGATGTGACCGGACGTGGCGTTTACTCCGTTATAGGGAAAAAAGTACACGAGGCAGTGTATGTACACGATCTAACAGACGTCGGTTTTCTGTGCATCAGGCAGTTAAATTAGGAAGTCTCAACTTGAATAAGTGATTTTTTACGATCTATTTGAATATGGTACTTCGAAAGAAACTATTACAACTCGAGATTTTATATTACACGTTCGTGCGTCTAATATACATTTAATATTCCACGCAGTCTTGTCTGCATTCCACTCAATTGATTATGTTATCATAAATATCCGATTTAAATCAGAATGTCTATGGTTCGGATATTTGAACCATTTAATAATGTTGGTGAAAATCAAATAATGGAATAGAAATTATCGATAAAATCATAAAAAGGTACATTTTTGAATAACGTTCTTGTAAAGCGAAATCATGTATTCTGAATCCACGATCACTGTTGTCTTGTAGTAAGCCAATAGTTCTAAATGTAAAGAGTGTTTTTTTAAATGTCAGTTGTATAACATACGTAATTTTTTATCATTCATTTTGTTTCGCACTAAAATATTCACTCTTGAAATCGAAATTGAGGTGATGGGCCAAATTTTAACAAAGATCGTGAATTTCATCAAACTTCGTCCAGCTATAGTGGAATTGTGCTTACAGAGTTTGTGCGGCACATCTGAACTCATAAACGTGCTTATTAATGGAAAGTTTATTTTGTTTGTTTCATAACCAAATATCGAAAAGATTATCTTTGAAATTTAAAAATATTCGCAAGTGAACAAGATCCTAGAATACGCCTTTCAGTATAACAGTTGCGAAATTAGTCCTTTTAAGCTCTTTCCTTCTATAGTTGTGATTTATCAATCGACAATTCAATTACGAAAATTACAGCCTTCAAACTGAGATTGCAAAAATTTTATTCACAGAGGGTCTTTTTCAATAGACGAAATTCAATACTTTGAAATATCTATCAAGCCATTGAATCCCTTAATTCGAAAATAAATAAATAATAAGCGGATATTCGATTAAGTAGTACAATATAAGGCAACTCTCACGCAGAAGGATGGATTGTAAACTCTCTTCAGGCTCTCTTCCACTTTTGAAACTAAGTTTCAAAAGTGGAGGAGAGCTTTCAAAGGGAAAAAAAGTTTTAGATTTTGGATGAATTCGGTCACGTTTTTGTAGAAATTGAATTTATGAGATTTGTTCGAAAACTATGAAGCCTTTCATGTATATTTCGATGTTAACCATGCACTTTATTGTGTGGTGTACATTTTTACGATGTGTAAAAGCACAGAACATGTTCCTAATAAATTTAATTTTACGACTGGCTAGCGAAACTACGTTCCACTCGCTAAAAATGGTGTGTGGCGAACAGAAATCTTTGAGGTGTTCCGTATATTTATAGAAGAAAGACACTCAGTTGAAAGTGTTCCACATTTGGAATAAACCATGAACATCGAGAAATAACTTTGGGAACAAGTGTGCAAATCTTTTTGAAATGATTGATAATAGCAGAAGAGACGAGGTTGGCTGGAATTACTGCTGAAGCAACAAAAACTGGGAGACCATTTAATCTATCTGTTAATTGTTAGTCTGAATGTCTGTTTTGTGGGATGAAAAACTTTCTGTGGGGGAGGAAGTCGAATGATAATAGAAACGGTACTATTCATTTGGATCAGTCCATTGAAATATGATCCACGTTTGCCAAAAAACGTTCTTTCAAATGATTTTCGGGGATCAATTTTATACTTCTCTGCTACTTGGAAATACTGATGATGCGAATAAAAGTATTTTTACTTAACATTCACCTGAATACCCACTTCGTTTCTCTAGACATTCAAATACCATCACTTCATATTAATCGAATGATTAATTATTACCAAACATTTTACGATGAGTCCTGGCTATAATGAAATGTAATATCTAATTGTGACTCATTTAATACATTTATAGAATCAATATTCAAACGAATTTATAATTTATTTACAGATACTTACTATCTGCAGGCATATTTAAATTGCTTAAATCATCATATGTCAGCATCTTTCGTTCAGAAAAATCCCACATTTCAATTTCAAACGTCTTTTTGTTCGGGTATCACGCAGAAACGGATGAATTTATCTTGAAATTTTGAGGATTTCGTTTAACTTTACTTTGAATATGTCTTAGATTACTTGGTTATTTCATCCGCAATTAGAGGTTTCTCACATTGTTTATTACCAAACCTCTTGGCTTCGCACTTGCTCCATGCTGACCTCCCAAGAATGAGTAGGCGAAGTTAATCTATTAATATTCTAATTAATAGTATTAATTAGAATTAATCAATCTATGCTAAGCAGATTTGGAAATAGTCTACATCTATAGACAGTGTTACAAATCATGGTGACAGGAATTTAAATGCCCCCAATTTATGCAAGGAAACCCAGCTAGATAAAGGATTCATCTATAATTTTCATATAGAGGTGAATGTTCTCTATATGAACTTTAACCATTTCTTTAAAGAAAGTGACACTGACCAGCTAGAAAAGGCGAGTCTGTTTCATCCCCCCACCCTCACCACATCCTCCTAATTCCGACCAACTACGCTTTGAATTTAAACGCCTCCAGTTTCGGATCAGCTTCGCAATGACTTAACAAGGCCAAACACTCCGAATTACGGACATTTATTTGAAATCATGCTGTTTTCCACATAGGCAAAGGTAGCCTGTTTCAGAGTGAGTAGCAGAGGCTCTGACATAAACGAGACTGTCATAACACCTGAACTATAATGTGAACGAAATAGTTTTATTAATCGGTTCGTATTATTTTAAACTCAGATTAGAAGAACGAGTATTTCAGCTAGCATAATAAAAAGTGTAAGACTGATGTGCCGTAATGCTTTCATAATAACCGTTAGTTTGGTACCTGAATTATGACAGTGGATATACACCAAGGTATGCGGGGGGGGGGAATCATCACTTGATTATTCACTCACTGTTATTTTCAAATTTGTGTAAATTGTGAGGAAAGGAGAATACTAAGTAAGGGTCGAAACAAGTCCAGCAATTACATGAGAATATAATTTACACTTAGGATTGAAAAACGTAAGAATTATTATTCCCTTTTGGGTTGAGATAAAAGAAGAAATTAATAAAAAATAGCATTGAAAGATTCTAGCTAGGAAATCTACATAAAATTGATCGCAATTAAAAAAACATCCTGGCCTCCCACTTCAGACAATTCTTCAATGGCTTCCTTTACAAGGCGAGATCAATCTTTTTTTTATGTATAAAAAGTGCATTTTGTATAAAATAGTGTCTTCATTCTGCGTTCTTGATTTTTTGAAGGCGTTTTTTTTTGTTTAAGATGATAATAAAATAATTAACGCAAAGCGAAAAATGTTAAGTCTCTCTCGGAACTACCTCTAGAATTTTTTTTATACCGTAATTAAGTGGGCCTTTACCTGCTTCGGAAGGACGATCTATCCACTCACAGATGGGAATCATGTCACTATGCGTCAAAAAAAAAACCTTCGGACATAATGATGTCTACATTCTTTTGTATAAAAGCACGTGGTCAATGTTTGCTTAATGTAAAAAAAAATATTTTTTCGTTCTCATAAAAAACCAGTGGGAGAAAAAATTGCAGCATAAGAAAAATATGGATGACAGAAAAACTTAATTAAGAAGGAGACTGAGCTAACGATGCATGTATATTGTCAGTGGGGAAGAGAAACAGACAGCGTAATTTTGTCCACATTTTTTCCTCTTTCAGACCACTTGATGTCATCATTAAAGATTGGATTAACTCAGATTATATTGACTTTTTCAGAAATATCACTAGATGGCGCACACATACAGAGAAAAGACAAATTTCCCACTTTAATTCAAACAAACATTCAAAAGATCTGTTTATAATGCTGCAGTTAAATTCAGGGTTTTAATTATATTTCCAAATTGAGAAATAGATAAACGTAGATCTAAATCGTTCGGTTTCTGATAATCGCATCCTTGAGATATTTAATGATCACTTAAATATTTATTTTGGTTAATATAGTGAAGTGCAGTCATCTCCCATAACCACAGGGCTTTTAAGTGTAAGAAGTGAAAAATATTACATCTGGCAGATGGTTCAAGATAATGAAGCAGCTTGAAACATGCGTTTATTGGCAGAAATTAATAACAATCTTGTTCCAGTGCGTCTTGAGACCTTATGCTAATTATTGGAACGGCTATCTTGGGAATTCCCATAATAGGACATTCTAGTTCCTCTTGCAGATGTTTGCTTGTTTAGATAGTTTCTGTATTGGTCACAGAAACACGCCAAAGTTGTTTTTTTTTTTTTTAAGAGTGCTTCCATACCATTACTGTGTGGAACACTCAGTTAAATTTAGAGCGTTTTCACGGCATCTTCTTTACCCACATGTGCTTTGGCTCCTTGGCAATTGACAATGTGCATTCCTTGTTGTTAACAAAAGGTTTGTAGGTTTCAGTGCTGCCACGAAAATTTATGACATACAGCTCTGTTGTGCGTCTCTCGAAAACACTTATGGAACTGGTTATGGCTACTCGCATCTTTAAACACAGATTCTATGAGGTCGTCTAGTAGCATTGACTGTTGGCAGTCTATTAGAATTATATTAATTAGAATTGTCTTCGGTTCAGTACATTTGGAGACATAATTTCTTAATTGTTCTACAATGAAGCATCCCAAAGACTGGATAGTTCTATTCAAATCATGCCACCCATTTTTTTACAATTGGACGTTCCATGACTTCTCCTAGTACAGCGTATGCAACGTGTTAAATTAATTAAATCTGATGTCAAGTGCTTCCTAACCTAAAATGGTAATTTCATTTAAGAAATATTTCTTTTATTAAACTTAGGTTTTACATTCGAGAAGATGATTTGCTGAATGCATTCGTTGTTTTTGTAATAACTTTAGTCACAAACCATTTTTAAACTAAAATCTATTATCTCTATAGGGCAAAGAAGAAGGCAAAGTTAACCAATCATCAACAGCATAACATTGGAATGAAACTGCAATCTTCTTAACATACAAAATATGAAATGTAAGCAAGAGAAAATAAACCGTATCTACGTTGATAATGCAAATATTTCACTTTTACATTTCACTACTGGTGCAACAATAGCAGAAAGAAGTATCAAGACCCCGGATTCAAATCTCATCTAGCAGACCAAGAATAAGGGCTTTTCAAATTAAGATCAGTTAGCAGTTTTCATATAGAGATTATTTCTCCTCCAAGAAACCTTTTTTTTCTAAATCCCACAAAACAGGCAAACTAGTTAGAAGTACACAGACAATTTATAGACATAAAATACTAGAATCATGGCTCCAGTTGCTTCGGGGAAATAAATTGAAGCCATTTGTGTTCAATCTGCAGCATTTCAACGAGAATTCCTATAATGAAATATACATACTTGTATGAACTGGTTAAGAGAAAAAAGATGCAACGTAACAGGTATGACGGGAGCCAATAACGTGTTTTGCTAATATCAACTGATCTTGTAATGTTTCCTGAAATGGTATATCAAATTCAGCGTTTAAAAAAATTCTTGCTATCCGCACAATAGCTGAAGTCAAAAGGTATAGCGACCAGAGAATTAAACCTGGTTGAACTGAATTGGATAAATTCTAGTCCAACCCCTCTTCCATTTACTGACACGAGCTCAACACTGGAAGAGCGTAAAACACAGAAACTCGTCCATTCTCTTAAAGTGACTCCAAAACTTTTCTAGAAAACATTCTTTCGTGTCGGGAAATGACGAAGAGTTATCGAAAATCTTGGTGTCAGTTTCGAACACTGAAGTTAGACTAAAGAAAAAGCAGCTACTCAGGCAAACGCTTAACATGACACTTCCGCCAAAGTTTCTTTTTATATAAACTGCAGAGCATTTTTTATCCCGCTATTGATGAGCAAGAATGGACAACAAAATTAAAGTTCTGAGAAAGTTATTCTAGATCTTGATATTTTTTTTTTGTTACTCCAAAACATGCCTTTGTTTTAAGATACACCTTCATGAATTGGATAAAGTTTCTTGAAGGAAAGAGAATGCCATTAAGCCAATATTTCTATTAAATATTTTAGTATACTAGTTAGCTACCTAGATTAGCGGCGAATTTTTAAACCGATGGAGGGTTGTATGTTTACTTCATCATCTGAGTAAAGCTCTGACATGTCCGTTTGAGACAAAGTCATCTTCACTTTGGAAAACTTAAAACTTTTCCTAACTTCCTTGACGAAAGCCGAAACTGCGTCTTGCCGACAAACAGCTGAGTGTTATATTATGTAATCTTCGACATGCAGTAAAACAATAAATCCACAAGAGAAAAGAATATGGTTGCACATATTACTGCGCGACTGAGATTATGGGGTCTGTTAATTGTGTATTTTCGGGTTGGGGGAGGGGAGCTACTTTCCTGAAATTTCCAATGTACATCTTGAATGCAAACCAAAGGGAAAATTTCCGTTTTTTTTTTTTCTTTCTTATTTCGGAGTAAGGAGTTCACCTGCGAAATTATCAGTTGGTTTCTGTTACACTGTAACAAAATGAAGTACACATTTTCGTCCCAACCCTCTTTCTCTCAACTCAAAAACAAAGAAAGTACTTCTAGTACAGATTTTACTGCTTGTCTTATCACTGAAGTACTAAAACTGAAACCTACTGTTGTCATAGAAACATGACGTCACAGATAATTACAAGCAGTTCCTGACGAGTTGGGCGAAACAGACAGCATTTTTATTCTCCAACCTAGAAAGAAGGCACGAATCTTATAAAAATAGATGCTTGCATATGTCTCTGTGCGTCACAAGATTTTTAATGTCAGATAGGAGACTACAATCTTGCTTGGTGATGAAAAAGCCCAAATGTTCGTTAAATAAAAGGAAGATTTCTAAATTATTCATCCTTTATTCACCTAAAATATTTAGTGTCCTATATGTTTAGGACTTTTTGTCGGTGTGATTGACAAAGAAATAACAGGAAGCGAGTGGACCTCATTGTACCTTAAAAAAGGTACTTGTTTTTTCAAATTTTACAGGCTAAGAGAAATTCACTTAAGCAGCTAATTAATGATCCGTTTGTCTGAAGAGCAACGTATGCAATTTACGAAACCAATGGGTGATTTCAGCTGTAAAATATATACATTATTATGAAGTAAAAGAACGTTTCTTTTTTTATTATATAGGTCCGCAATTGCATGATGTCCCGGTCTAGAACTCAAGTTACTGAGGTCTCAATTTTATTCCTGGCGAATTTTACTTATTTCATATTTTTGAAGAAATCGGCTTACTCGCTGAGTCTTGAGCGATACTAACATTATAAAATATTGCGGCTGATTAATTTTTCATTTTTTTTGCATTAATTCAAACCTTATAAGTTGAATGCCCTTGTATACTAGTACTATTAGTGGGCTAAGGAAAGAATCTTCCTTGGCCGAGAGCTTCTCTAAATATCAAATGTTGCTTTTATTTTGTACTCCATACAAGTGTTATGATATTCTGCATTCCGAGGATGGGATGAATGCAGACAGATCTATTCCATTCCGATTAAAAAACTGAAATAAATGGAACACAATACAAACAAGCGTTTTGTACATGTTATTATCTTATTGCTATTCAGACAATTCTAGAGTTCTCTCCCTTCCTGTAGACATTTTTGCTTACTTATAGAACAGAAAATGTCGATTGTATTAATTATCCTTAAAATACCATCGCTTGAGAGAAAGATCAGACATTTACCCGATATCAAGCTGAGAAGTAGCGATAGTAGATGAGAAAGGTAATGGCTACATCATTCCATGTCTGGGAGCGAGGAATGAATTCATTAGAATTTATGTTTGTACAGTTCAAAGAAAACTTTGGGCGCCATCTTTTGAAATCGTTGTTTTGATAATCGACTTTATTACAGCCTTTAGCATCACATCACAACTTGAAGCAACGATCGAAGAAATGATGTCAATTAAACAGTGAATTCCATTTGCTTCGTACAAATCTACAACGATTTTCTATTTCTAGATACTGATAGAAATATTTTCTAATCCCACTTCAATATCGAATAGCAGATGTGTTTATAATCCTTTGAAGCATTATCTAACAGTTTGTTTAGATCACTCAAGCTCCAACCATGCACAAACAGATTAATATTTATTGTACTGGGATAGATAACGCCATTAGTTCAAATGATAAACTATTCTATAATTGATTTCAACATGAAAATATCCAGATGGTTATTGCAAATGAGAAATGCTATTATGAATGATTATAACGGAGGCTTAGAATTCAGATAATTTAGAGAAATATTATCCGCAGTTATGCTAATACACAAAGTTTAACGAACTGCTAATTCCCACAAAGTCTTACACACCTGCCTACTATTTTAGGAAGGCGGACATAATAGGGGAGGATGAATTCGAGAAAAATAATGGCTTATTTTAAGCTGACATCACAATAGAGAAAAATAGTACGCACAGCATTGGGGCTACCTCGTAAACCCTGAAGCAAGTAAGTTTCCTTTTATTCACACCCAAGCACACATGAAATAAGGAAAATTAAATATTACTTTAAGAGACGGCGTAAAAATGACTCCGCCCCACAAATTCTTAAACCTGTATAAATCCTGTACGTTAACATTCTATTATTCATGACTAAAACAATAACGTGGGAAATTACGAAGCACATTTTTTTTTTTAATAATTCTTAACTTACAATTTGCGATAATTCAAATACTTCTGGGATAACTCTTGAACTTGTTTTTGTCTCGCACAAGAAAGCCGTCTAATTTTCTTGGACATTCAATTAAAATCTCCTTTATTTTTTTTCCCTTTAACAGTCTAAGGCACACTCTTATACTACCCTATTAGTCTCCAGGCACAAAGTTTTGAGGAAAAGCCTTCCGTCGCTTACTTGGTAATTAATTCCGGATATCCGTCCATCATTTTATCTCGTTGAACGCCATTATAGAACGCCACCAAGCAACCCGCTTTTTCAGCTGAATCACCTTTCCCAGATTTGCGAGGTAACCCAAACGACGCCAGTGAATTTGTTCGCTGCTCATTTTTTTTCTTTACCTTAAACTTTCTGCTTCATTAAGAAACTGTTCCTTAGCCGTAAAATCATTTTTTTTGCTGACTCCTGATTTCCTTAGCGGCAGTATTGCTGAAGTACTTAAGGAAATGCAATTTTATATCTCACTGCAGCGAAACCAAACAGTTGTTCTTATAACCATATTTTCGAGAAAACAAATCACTAATAAAAGTACAAAATACTTAAACTCATTACGGCTCGAAACGATGTGAAGACGATACCAAAATTAGATCGTTAAACTCTAACAAACATCACAACGGAATACCACAAACTAATCCTAATCTCGCAAAACACGAAGCATTTCGGATGGCTCACGAAATTCAATGTCAAATGAAACAAAAATATATTCCACATACAGTACTTTCAAAATATGATATTAACAAAGAATATTGAAGCAGCAAGTCATTACTAGCTTCTGCAATAAATTTCTGTAACCATTTGTTCTGTAGGGGGAGTTCTATTCGCAGACTTAAGTTCATTCCAGTTAAGAATGCTAAATTGTTGGCTTCCAACAAACATTGTTTGTAAATTATGAAGCTTATTGCACAATATTACAGTTTAAATGCAACAAATGCTTAATTACAAAATAAAGAAATGTAAATTTTATTTCTTTTTTCAAGGCTGTACCCCGGCTGATATCGGAGGGGGGGGGGATAAGAGATTTGTTTCTCTGTTGTGAATAGTCAGAGAAAGAGAAAAGCATCGACTCATTTGTAACATAAAATAATGTTTATAGCCAGAGACCGATTTTAAAAATTTAATATTATTATTATTAATTTGATCCCTAATAGAACTCAGCTTAAAATATTTGAGATAACTGATTCATGACTACGGCCTACTGCAAAAGTTTTATAATAAACTCGATATAAAAATAATCACTATAATATTCGAATGAAGTTTAACTGGATAAGCAAAATGAATGCTTTTTAAAGCTGTTATAATATACAGAATGTAAACTATTCATTGCCTTTTTTTTATCATATGAATGAAAGTAGTCCAGTTTTGTAAAGAACACAAAATTTTCCATAGCATCCTAAATATTACATTTTTTTTTAAATCTTCCATGTTTCAAGTGCTGTCAAAATAGATAAGTTGCTAGCAAATCGAAGAGAAACAGTTCCGGTTCTTGTAGTTTCGCTACTATGAATTGCTGAAGTTCAACATTTTACGTTGTGCTTCGGTAGCGTAGTGCTTCTGGCGTGCGCTTGCTAAGCAGAAGAATGTGGGTTCGAATCTCCGGGAGATAATTTCCCAAGTTTTTTTCTCTTAGTACCAAGTTAGTCGGTCTTGGGCCGGAGCAGTGAGGGGGGTTTTGCCCCCCTCACAGAACAGACAAATCGACCATTGAACACACATCATACAGACACCTACATGCCCAACACTCGTGGATCTATCTGCAATAAGAGATGGCATTTCTTTTTGCAGATAAATTTAAGGGGGAGGTAGGTTTGAGCATTACTTCTGAGTACAACTTTTTTTAAAAATTATTTTGAACACTTAAATTTATCTGCAAAAAGAAATTGCAGATAAATTCGAGTTTCCAAAATAAAAAAAAGTTGTAAAGCAATTCTTTTGTATCAAAATATATTTAATTTTATGAAATAATTATAATTTCATAATAAAATATTTATTAGAAAAGCAAAAATAGAAATTTGGACCACGGACTATTTTTATCAATAAGATATGTACATGCTATTTGATCCTCTGATATTTTAGCTCAAATTCCTCGATGCAACGTATTTCAGAGCAGGTTTAGATAATATATGCACTACATCAGCGTCATTAGGCAAAAGGAGAATGTTACATATTCAAATATTAACGAAGGGAAATCACATTATGTAAAATAAGGTTTGTGCATCTAATTAGAAATAAAGTGAATGATCATGGATGTTACTAATTTCTATCTTAATTACCATAACTAGACAAGTTACAAATATTAAAAACTCGTCGATGCTTCACAGTGTAATTTCATCATACTCTTTACTTTAAATGTTCCATTCATATAAGGGAATGAGGAAAACACGAAGCTTATTAAAACATAGTATAAATGCAAACATTTAAGATCAGCTGATCATCTCTTAAGTGGAATCATTTCAGAAGAATTTTACGCAGCAAGTTCTATAAATGCTATTTCAGAAGAACTTGGAGTATTTATTATTCACGCGTCCTAATATTAAGTAATTTTTTTTTCAGTACTGAATCGTTTGTATATTATTTTTTCTCATCGCCCATCAATGATGGGCGATGAGTAAAATTAGCAGCCAAATAAAATCTTTCGGCTGATATTTTGTTTTATACCAGCACTAAATTAACGTATTATTTAGATTAGAAAGTATTTCATCAACATCCAGAATGGTCAGATTTATATCTTATTTTCCCCCCCCCAGTGGAATAGTTATGTCACGGTACTCTAGTAGCATGTGTTGAAAACTTGTCCATTTAAATAGTTTTCCTAAATTGAATCAAGAAAAAAAACTTCTTTCATTATATTTCAAAAGTTTCTGACATTTTCTAACATTTTCTTTGTAAATTAGAGTTGCTTAGAGACTATATGTTAAAAAAGAGCGGACTTTGCAGCAGTCACTCTTTTGATATGCTAATTGAATTTATAAGCCAAGGTACATGGCACACCGGAATCACAGTTTTTTCCTCCCGTTTCTTCTCCAAGGTAGTTCCTTTACAAAGTTACAGGAGAGTATGTGTTCCTCCGTGCTGTTTGCTTTACAAGTGATTATAAAATCGACTTTTATAAGTTTGTATGCTACCCAAGGTTTTGGAGCGACAGCTTTTCTAAGCGGTACACAGATTAGTAACATCGCAAGAGATATTACAAATGAAAAAGAATAACATGAATCGCAAAATATTAATATTTTTATGAAAATTATACAGATTTTTGTGCTTATCTATTTATGAATGAATAATTATCTTGTCGGAGAGAATCCGATCAAGCAAAATGAAACAAAAGTTAAGTAATTTCGATATGCTAAAATTTACAAATACACTTTACATGAACTCAGAACGAGCGCTTCTTTGTTGCAAAGATAATATGAATACCCCCCCCCCCTTTCTGTCGTTAAGGAGACGTTTACTGATAAGCATCTAGATATACAGACTACCAGTATCGGTATGCGATGAACAAGTCAAAGGTCTGCGTATATTTTGAGAATATTTCTCAAGAATGTATGTTGTAACTAAAATGGAGTTTGTACAATGCATTGCCAAACTGCTCTTCACAATATATCGTGGCTTTCGATTTTTTAAAATAATCGCCTACCAATTATTACTTAGTAGCCATTACTTATAAATTAGCAAAAGCAACACGATTCCATGTTTATAGAAACCACTGCAACACACCAACTAGTCTATCATCATAATAATCTCTTAGAAACTGAACAAAATATACATCAGTTATGCATCGACTCCTCTAGATGAGTTTTAAAAATAAAAACTTAAATTAGCATCCAACTTGGCTTCTGATCTACAAGCATTCAAAACTTGTCAGTGTTCAGAGCTGAAGAGAAAAGAAGCATTGCGAAATTTTGGTGATAAACAAAGATTGCTGAATTAAATATACATCTATTAAGCTGGTACCGCAAATAAAATGAAACGTGAAATAAACTTCGTGTGCTATCAGTACCGCACAGCTCATCAGTAATCTTTCAGGCGTGCGCTTAAATTAATGGCTAACAATTAAGTTTCAGTCCACGTGGCATCGCATTTCCTTATCTCGAGCCCCCTCACAGTTTGATTTGCAGTATTTCGTTTGGATATTGTGCGCCATTATCGTTACAAATTCAGTTAAAACCATTCATAAATAAGGTGGGATTTTTTCTTCCCTTTTGTAATAAATTCATCTAAGCTGCCTTTTTTCGGTGTCTAAATATGGAGAACGGCTTAACTGTACAAGAGTATTTTCCTAAGAAGCAGTTCTCGGAGCAATTGATTCACATACCGCTAGATCAGACGAAGGTCACGTAGGCTGAGCGCTGTTTGGAGTACCACCCTACATTTGAGGTAATCACTGACTCCTGGTTATCTCTCTCTGCCGAAGGCTGTTATTTATTTTACGGACTTGTGAGTTCCTGATATGAGGATTCGCGAAAAGCTTTTCTAACAGAGCTCAGTGTCGTGCTGAAGCAATAACTGTAAGCTGTAAGGGATGGGAAATATTTTCAACTTTCAGAAGTTTGCACGCTACCGAATCTTATGTGGTAGTTCGATAGACAGGCAAAAAACGGAAGGTGATAAATTAGGACATATTATAGCAACACATTTAATACAAGTATAGGAGTTCTCCGAATAATTATGCATGAAATAAAGCATATGTATTTGTTTCGTGCATAGCACTTTATTCCGGTGATTTTATATAGAAGTGTTTCCGAAATAATCATAATTCGAAATAAGACAGAAGCCACATCAATAAACATAAGTTCCGTCTTATGTGCTGTATACAGTTTATTTGTTGCCATTTTCATTTTTGTAGTAATAATTTTGCTTTATGAATAAAAACGAGCCCACATAAGTCAACACGACTTTAGTATAGTTTCAGTATAGTAAAGTTTTAGTATAGTTTCTAAATATAACATTCGATAAAGTCGACCAGCCAGAGCGTACGAACAACCTGTCCAGACGAACAAATCGAATCGAAAAGATATCAAAAAGCCTTCAGCTAAAGGCGGACATTAAGACAGTTGGATAAATTGCAAGGGTTAATAAGTGATTATTCATTGCAAGTAATTCAAACTAAGAATGTAGTTCCAACTTAGAATTTCTATAATAATAATATTTACCAGTTCAAAGTTTTTTTTGAAGGAAATACTGACTTGAAACTTGCTTAAATTTGTAGGCCAAAACAAGTTAATTTTTGTTATGCCGTCTTATACAAGCCTTTTTTGGATAGTTTATTTAAACATTAGCACGTTTGGAATAATGAGTAGTAATTAAATACCGTAAGTACACTTAGCGTACTTATGGTATTTAATATATGGCTACTACAAGGAATATTAGATCTGTAAGCAGATTGCATTAGCATGTCAATTCGCGAACCGTATCAAAGAAAACAAGTGAAGATTGCCTTTCAGGATACTACTCAATGAGCCCATTTCATCTTTATTAGGAGCACAGAGAAATCTTTAACTCATGAGGATGTTTTGTTGGCCACCTATGAGAACTAACGAGGACTATCCAAGACTGGAGCTTAGCTTCATTTTTCCAGAAGCAAAAATCAGTTGCACTTACGTGTTACTCGAGCTCACACTGGAAACCGCTGATGTGATCGTGTCAGAGCATTGAAATTGATGCCTCAGACAGAATGTCAATATTTATTTCTTTCTTTAAGTACGTTTTAGACTTTCCTTCATTATGCACGTTACTCTTTAAAAGTTGTTACATATATTTAAGTAAATTTCTTCTATATAATTCCAATGTTATATTTCTCTCTAATCTTTCGTAACTGGCAGCTTTACTACTTTAATAGCTAAATATTCCAAAATGAATATTCTTTACAGAAGAGAGAAATAATTTGGTATATCGATCTCGAAGAGAAAGAAATTTCTTTTGAAGGAACTTGAAAAATCCTACATAAAACATTCAACGGTGTTCATTGCTTTTAAAATGCAGTAAATATTACTTTCATTTATTAGGTAAACAGGAAACATGATGGAAAGTTTCATTAAAGAGAATGAGTAAGTTGTTTTCACTCAGAACTATGACGAAATGTAAACGCAGTCTAAATATATATATACTGTATATGAAAACTTTAATAACCAAACAATGACGTCAAGCTTCGAAATTACGCTAACCGATGCTATTAGAATAAAGTTTTAGATTAAAGCCAGATCAACATGTAGTTGTTTGGCTGCTCGGAAAGATACAACCTCCCCCAAGGGTACCATTCCAGGACTCAGAATGTCTGCTTCCAAACGGGACGAATTGTCCTCTGTAATCAAGTAAGGAAGCCAGATGCGTCTCTTGTGAGACTACTTTCCCATCACACTGCTATAGTCCTACCTTCTCTTCGTCTAAACGAGTACTGTGTCATGCGTATAAATCTTATTTTATCTCTTTCCAACAGATCAGTTAACAAAAACTTCGTACCACTATGCTGCGCTCTTTGAAATTTAGTATTTACCTTTGTATATCGGAGAAATTTGATTTTGGATTAAAATAACACGGTAAAACGATCCCCCATCCCTCTACACATACACTGCTCCTATACTGACATAAGAACCGACTCCATCAATATAACGAAGACATTCATTGCAATCAGCAATGGAGCTGAAGAAGGAAATTGGCTCAAGTGGGATTATTACTCCAAACATTTATGTGAATTTTCTTGTGCGCCAATTGGATTATACTCATTTGAATTTTTATTAGAAATATAATTTATTTATTTATCGTATGGCTATTACATCGAAAGAAAAAGAAACATATACAGTGACAATTATAACAATATGTATATAATTAAAATATAAATAGATATACACCTAAAATATCTACCAAGTGAGTCCAGGTCAGTCGTCAGCGTTGTCTCAGTAGTTTCTATTGAGTCACTACTCGTTGCCAGAGCCCAATCATCTGAATATCCAAATTATCTGGATATGGTATTTGGCATGTCGGCGATATATAAGACTAAATAACATCGGAGAAAGGACAGAACCCTGGGAAAGCGTATTATTCAGTAATTTGCTTCCACTTGTTTTGGTTCCCATAACAACCTGGAATCACCTATTACTGAGCATATTATTGATAAGCGCAATTGTTGTTTTGCACCGTGTAACTTGAAGTAGTTTATAAATGATGCCCTGCCTCCAAACCGTATCATAAGCGGCAACGAACTCTATAAAGGCAACTGAAGTCTTAAGGCGCTGCTGAATTCCTATTTCTATATACAGTATGTAGTCAAAGATAGGACTTGGCGTAAGTGCTTCTATTTGGTCTGAATTCTGCCTGTTCTATAGGTATATGTTCCAGTATTTTTGGGCCTATTCTACTCAGTAAAAGTCTCTCCAATAATTTAAGACACGTGCTTAACAGAGCGATTGGTCGTTAACTCTATACCTGTTCATTTGGTTTACCTGGCTTCAAAATAGCTATTATTTTGATCTTTTAAACTCTGAAGGTAAATATTCAGTCTGTAAAATATCAGAGTAAAACTTTGATAGCCAGAAACGCACATATTTACCACAGTGGCGTAGAAACTCAGGGTGCATTCAATCAAACCTTAGAGCCTTACTCGGCTTCATTTCCATCAATGCATCCATCACGTCTGTAAGCTATGGGAAAGAATAACGAGATTCTTGATTGCACGTCTCTTGCAATTTATCAAGATCTCTTTTAACTCGAGTATCATGGCTATTATTCCGGGGTGCTCTTGACAATGATAGTATTCGATCTGCAACTTGATTAGGAGACACTTGGGCTTCCTGGGGTCCTATCGGTCAAACTTCCCCCAGTTTTCGTAGCAGACCCCATGCTCTGCGGCTAAAGTGCTTAAAATCTGTCCACTTGAGTCGACGAGCATCATTGAGGCTATGCAATAATTACTCGGCGATTTCTTGTTCTCCATTATCCAAAAATTCTTGATAAAGGGGCTTACTCTTTTCATCCCATCCCGGAATAGACTCTTTTCTAAAACCTCTCGGGATATAGTTTTTGGCGACTGTAATGACAGCATTTATAAATCTGCTATAGTTCCTTGCTGTGGGTGGTATCCAACCGAGACATTTGTCCAGATCTTCATCAAAGGCATTCCAGTTTGCTTTACTAAAGTTCCAACGAGGGCGAGGAAAAAAAAAAGAGATCAGCGGTACTTGCAACCCCACTTCGATAAATACAGCTAGATGTTGACTATGGGGGAAGTCCTCAAAGACTTTTCTTTTAGCCATCAAATGTTGGCCGTTTTGTTACTCTTGGAAACAAAACACAGATCTGGATTATATTCTTGATCCCAGGCCGCAGACTTAAAGGTATCCCTATTTTTTGCGCCAAAGATCAAATGGTAGTTATGATCTTCATCCAGTCGACAAGAGATTCGCCATTCAAGTCATTAGTCCTATATTTCCAAGTTTCATCGTGGCTATTGAAGTCACCTATATAAACTGAAGGGTGGACTTGAGTCTCTAACACATGTGTTGGCCACATCACACTCGGAGGCTTGTGTACATTGATGATTGTGATTTCTCCTATTTTTACAGTCACAGTGTGGATATTTCGTTGGGTTGACGTTGATAAGAGGCAGACATTATCAATCTTGCTCTGAACATATGTGGCAACGCCATATACTTAGTGGAGTGTTGCGCCCACTAGATCATACCCTGGAATTTTACCCCTTTTCTGAAAATCCTTTTACCCCTTATCAATGCGTGTCTCCTGGATAACAACTACGTCTATTTCATTTTTTTGAGTATTTTAAAAAAAAACATTGACATTTAGGCCAGCCAATGCTTTCAATATTTAATTGGAAGATACGGACTGGGGGTCCGAGTTGACGAATCTGCTGGTTCTGGAAAGAGCCTGAGCTTCTTATTTGATTTGAGATTCTGGGTAAACGCGATGTAATCAAATAGTCAGGATATCCCTTGGGATTATTTGACTGCCAGATATTGTAGACTATTTCGCTGTGAAAATAACGTTGCCGGGGTGCACCACTAGGAGGCTAGTCTACTTTTGCACCCCAGACATAATTACATTATATAAACTCATACCTGTTTACAGAATAAGATAAACTTGTCTATTTATTTTCAGGAGATCAAAAGTTTAATTACTTCAAATAAAATATTAATAGCCAGGATGTTACAATTCCAAAGATTATTCTTGAACTACTAATCAGAAGAAAGGCATCCAGTCACTGATGCTCAGAACCTATCAAATAGTTTATTGAGAAAGGATTTTCATTGCTCCATATAAGCTGCCGGTAACTTCTGCACATTTGAGAAATTTGCTGGTCTAGTTGACATTCCTGTTCGCTTTCCATCTAATAGTCTGTAGATCTAAATCCTCTGCAGAGATGGATGTTTGTAAATATTTTTTCTTCACCTACCGAGAGACCAGACCACCACCCTTGCTTATTGTAGGTCTGGAGCGGCTTGAAAAAAAAGTCACATGTTTGGTCTTCAAAGCATAGTTTCTAAATTATATAACCCTCAACCTTTAGTGGATAGATTCGCATAAAGAAATACCGAGTTCACGTTTTTTAGTAATTCCGAAAAAAGAATGAACGAAAATGTTTAATAATCTGCCATCTGAACTCTTTGAACGTGAAGTCTGCGCAGTGATCTTCAGAATCTGTACATCCCATATTATCCCCCCCCCCACATTATACTTATCAAGAGTAGATTTCTCACCGCAAATAAAACAACATTAGTTCTTCTCACTTCCCCTCAAGGAAATTTGGTAGCCAGCATTGTTATTAAAAATCGAGTTCTTTCAAAGCTTAATTCAAATTAGAAAAAAAAATCGTATCACAGTTGGACTAGGATTTGCAAAATTTCCTTAAACTCTCAGTGACACAATTTTCATTGCCTTTCTGACGACAACACTACTAAAATTCTAGAAGTTTGTGGTAGTGCATTGCCATCCTGGCTTAGCCTTCCTCAGCCGGCAGCACATTAGTGCAAGAAAGATATTACTTCACTTTTACTTCCGACAATGTTTCTTCTATAAGTATTTTTATGGTAAACATTTCCCATAAAAATATCTATAGAAGAAGAAGCAGAGGAAGAAAGAGAACCCTTATAAGCAAACGAATTAGAGTGAATTTGCAAGAGAGAGAGAGAAGTCGATTAATCTGATTGCATTTTAGAGAGGTTATTTTGATCCGTCACTTCAAATGTTGGAAAGGTATTTCAAGGTCGAAAGGATTTGGGGTGTATATAGAGTTGGTTCCACAGATGAGAAACTGTATCTAGTACTGAGTGAGATTCGAACTCGGGTCCTTTCAACTACCATTTCTGTTTTATATATGGTTGAGTGCCATTCAAACAGTACTTTGTTCAATTTGCTTTACTTTATTAAATGATGTGCGAATATTCCGGGAATGTATGTATTGCCAAGATTTCCATCTATAGATTTTATTGGCAATAAATCATTTAATTCATATTTTAATGAGTTAAATGTTTAGGAATTAATCATTGAAAAATTTATCACATTACTTAAACGTACTTCGTGGGTATCATTTTCATAAACGAACATTCATTTTATAGTTTTCCTATCACTATGCATCATCTCCAGAATAGAAAATAATTAGTTAAACTTTTCTCTCTAGAGACATTAATGGTTAATTCTCAAGAGTTGAATTAATCGTTCCCATGCATTAGAACCTTTCAGCGGCGATGTATGGAAACAATTCCTTGCGAAAGGTGTGAAAAAAAAATCCAGATGGCGCCACCTTATTAAAAGTTCATGATTAAACAATGAAAAATTTTACAACTATAAAAAAAATGTTTCAAAGAATCTTGTACTAATGTTACATATTGTGTGTGCTATTTAAAGGAGTAGGACGTTTCAAAAGCGCATTATCTATTTAACAAGATCAAATAATTGAACTTTCAACAAACAGAAGCCCTGCTCCTCCATCACTGCTGCTAATTAACTTGATACGTAGAGTGTGTATTTAAGGCGTCCAATCTGTCAAATTGAATGATAAGATTTAAGGGACTTTTTATATGGTATCGATACTCGTTTGTCTTTAGCTATCCTACTACCAATGTTCTCGAAATACTTCATTTCTTTTTCTGAGTTTGTGATGAACATCAAAAAATCTTTCAGCTGAGCAACACTACCTACAGTCACTTCTGCTAATGCAAACTGGGAGTTAGTTTCTCTCAAATGAAATTTGAGCTTGGAGAAATAAATACAAGAGATGAAAGGAAAGAGCCAGTGAAGGATCGCATTACACTCGTCACTATAAAAACTACAACTGGAATCTCATTTCTTTCCTTTTAAATGTGTATAGATTTCCCTACTGACATTGGATGCTCAGATAGTGCACGGTTTTTCAGGCTGTTAAAAGATGTGCTTCACATGAGTGAATGAAATGGAAAAGAGGAAAAAAAAATGAATGAAAAGGGGAAGAAGGGTTTACCACCAACTGCAGCAAAGGAACTTTATCAAGAAGAGTGCCTCGAGCTACCACTCCACTGCTAAACAGATTACAGATGGCCTAAAGAAAGCGACTGAGAAATATTTCTTAAAGGTTGAACTTACAGATTTAAAAAACATATTAACCATCTTTCATTGTAAAGAAAGGCACGAAGTACAATTCTGAATATCATTTTACTGCATCACGTTTCACTGTAAAGTGCATGGTTTTTTATCCCGTTTGGTACAAATGCTAATCGCTTTCACTCCAAAATAAATGATGCACGCATGTCTAAAAAATCAAAGTGTGTGTTCCTTAGAACTCTTTCCTAAATTCTAATTTCGTTATGGAATCAATTTTTGATTGAGTTTTATAATTCAGGATTTGATCCTACGAGTAAACCGCAATCAGTATGCAAAGAAATGACTGAAAACACTTTATAAGGAGATTTCTTGTGGAAAAAAATATGATTCAATTTAGATCTGATCAGAAGATGTAAATTATAAATATTTATAAGATCGATTGCGTAAAGTTATAACGGTACTGTGGGCAAAAAGTATGTTAAAATGGCAAGTTACCACCTGCGCATTCAGTTAGGTTATTTGTACAGAACTATACCGATATAATTTGTTAAATTATATCATGAAAAATGTGTGTCTGAATTTTATAAAATGACCTACAATAATTTATCATTACTTTAAATTCTTTTCGTATGCTGCTTAGCATTTCTCTCACGAGCAACAATGATGGACAGTTTTGGAGCTTAAGAACCTCACAAAACGACAGTTATTTCTCATGTGGCCACTTTAATATCTTTCGCACCTCTTTCTCCAAGAGAAATTTTGGAGCACATTCAATAGCAAGCATTGAATTTCGGCATTTCCACATTCTGACTGCAGTATTTTTCAAGACTGAGATTTACGATTAAGTTAATTTTTTTAATAGCATCCCTATTTGAAAAGAAATTTCACTTAAGGAAATTTAATGAACTCGGATGCCATTTTTAAAGTTCGTACTTGTGAAAATTACAACAATACTACACTCTAAGGTTTACTTTGATGAAGTTAACCGAGTTGAATACAGTTAAATATGCTTGATGTAATTAACTGAACGAAGAGTCAAACGGTTTAGAAAACTATGTGATATAATACCATTCCGAAGGATAATATGTTCTGATCTACGAGTAAATGCCCTTAACTAGTATTGAGCCAAATCTTTGTTTTGGAATTTTCCAAATCGAGCGGAAAGTTCTGCAATGAAAACGTTATCAGGAGTGCTCCAATTTCGATTTTTTATATGAACTTATTTCGTTTTTTTTTCGCCACGGATAAACTACGTGTAATTATCAGCTAATTATCAAAGTAACTGTACTTTTATGTTCATAAGAGAACAATCTACGATAGTTGAGGAATCTGTAATATATTACTCTGAGAGGGGGGTATACGAGAACTCTAATTCGAAAATTAAATGGTTTCCTTTATGTTAAAGATTCCAAATATTTAGAAAGATGTTGGTGAATTTTTTTTTTTTATTAATTGTCATGACTTTCAAAAATTCACTGAAATAGTCGCTGGTTTCCGATCAGACTAGAAGGCGTTATAAGAATGCAAACATACTCAGGAAGCAATAAATTCGGCGAACCTGTTCAGAAGTATTTTATCAAGTTTTTATACAATCCAGAACAGAATCGCAGTTCTAGTAACGTGTGCTTTTTATGTGATATATCAAAATAAACGAGTTCATTCGCAAACGTACGACGATATCCTAATTACTGAGATAAATGCTAACGCCTTAGTTTTATACGCAGTTTTTCAAAATGGCGTCATTTTATCTGCACTCCGGTCCTCTTCAATAATCAAACTGGCTCTCTCTTTGCGGTATTCTTCTTGTCTCTTGCTCGACTCTTATTATCAAGAAAGTCGTTAACAAAGCCAATGACTTAGGAATGTACAGCTTGGAATCCGGCTCTCAATAAAAGTCTTTCGCTCTAAAAGATGTCCGTCTAAATCACCACTAAAGTATTGGAATTCTCACCTTTCATCGAGACGTTCTTTTAAACACTTCCAACAGCGCTGGATCAATGCTGTCTAAGTTAACATATTACTAGCGGAGCTAAAATATATAGGAACACCAGTCTCATTAATCAACTAATGAAAAAAACGGAAAAGATTTTTATTCCCTTGGATTTTTTACCCTGTCGTTAAAAAAGATTTAAACAATACCCAAGGTTGGTTTTTTTTGTCAGTAACAAATTAAAACTCCTGGAATAAAAGGCTAATTAAATTTTTCCCGACTAACACAGTTTCCGTTGAAGAATGGTATTCGATTATTAATTCTGACAAAAAGAAAAAGTTAGATTAAAAAAGTTACGGTGTCTATAGGACTAATATATCCTTAATCACATGAATAGCAACCTTCCATACATCTCCGTTTATATTCTATTATTGTTCGCTTTCAAACAAAGAACTGTTATTTAAAAAAATCCATTTTGATATCTACCAGCAGCACTCTGTAAAGGAAACAAAAGAATTAAAAAAAATAAAATAAAAATAACAGTTGAGAGTTCGACTTATTTGGTATTCCAAAACATTGCAGATGTGTTTGATAGATCGCAGTCGAGTTGATATACACGAAAACGAGCCAGTTTTTGCTTACATTATTTTCCTCAATTCTTCTACTGGTGACCAAGCAACATGAAGAGAATTGTAGTCGACAAGATCGGCCCTTCTGCAAATAATATCCTTAATTCTCTTAAACGAATATCTTATTTATTAAAAATAAACAATTTTCTTGAACACATCACAAGATATCGCGGATGTTTTTTTTTTAATCACCACAATCTTTAGGTGAAAAATTATGAAGAGATCAACATTATTAAAATACTCCTTTCCAATACTTAGACGAAAAAAAAATTAAGATAGCATTAAAATGTATGTAGATCACTATATCCGGCACAATTTTAATAGCATTTTCTTCCAACCATTTAAAAATTCTTTGGAACATGGAAACTTAGTAAGAAAGTTCGTGTCTTTATTCGCGCTCGATAATAAGATCCCGTGTCAATTTTGTGAACAAGATAGCTAGCTTCCTGCACGTTCAGCCTCTCTAAACACGTGCTCCTAAGAAACAAGATAAATCCGATTTTTCTGTCACTCAAACACGGTGCTAGATAGAAGAGGAAGAAAAAAACTACCTTACAGACGTAATACGTTGAAGAGACTTAGTGTCAATCATTCTCTATCTCCAAGAAAAGGAGGCTCGGTTCCTTCACGTTTTTGCTTACTGCGGAGTGTTGTTGATGGTATCATTGCAATATATATCTATTTCTCTCTCTGTCTATGTGTAGGTATGTTTTGTTTTGTGCACTCGCACAGACACAATAATATATATATATATATATATATATATATATATATATATGAGAAACCCAAATCTCAGGAAAGACAGCCTACTTCTCTTGGAGATTTTAGTTTAAGAATTTTAGAAAAGATTTTCTTTTCAAAGTGTTTGGTTAAAGATATATTGTAGAACTTCAGTTGAGAAAGTTACGACCTTTTTTGCGTTAAGCAAGAAACGAAGCATTTTATTTTACATATTTTCATTTACTGACAATGAATAAATTGGATGAAGAGACATATGTACTGTTAGCGACAAAACGGAACAGGAAATTTGATAATTCTAACCATCTACACATTGATGATGTTCCATTTTTATTTCGGAGTAAACAAACGGGTATCGTTTGTGGTGAGGTGCTGTTTATTAATATATATTTAAGTTGGATGAAAACTCCGTATTACAAACAATAAAAAACTTGGCCTTTCTCCTCTGCTCAGCTGGAGTGGTTTTAGATTTTTCCACCTGAATAAAAGAAAACAAAACGAAAAGCAAAAAAAGTTTGTGTTTTGATTTACCAAAATGCAAACATTCTGCTTTTTGTTTAACTTTCAGAGATGCTTATTACACGTGGTTTCATTATTTAGTTGCGGTTTATAGCTAATTCTGAAAATATATTTGAGTAGATGCTTCTTCTCTTCATAAGTACCACTACAAAAACACAAAAGTTAAACTTTTTCGGTAAGGTATATAATATCAATTGGTTGGGAGAAAATCATTTAAACATTATTCATGCTAAAGTACTTAGGTAGGCTTCTCTGAACCTTCCACTACTCTTCAGTTATAGTAATTATCTCAGAGTAAATTAGCTCCTTTGGATCCTATTCCAATCAATAATACAACAAACTTTATCGTATCAAAAAGCCTACTACACCACCCTGCACTCCGTCTATCCATTCTTTTACGACGATAGCGTATACAATATTTCAGTGAAAATGCACTCTTTTCCTGTGGATCCAATGCTTTTTTAATCCTCACTTTCAACAAGGCCGGAAAAAACAAATCTACTGTATATATATTTAGAAACTCCGAATAATAATTTAAATATCAATATCTCAAAAACTTTTGCGACTCATAATTTGATTCTCGGTAATTTCTTCTAGTATTTTTACAATACTAGAAAACGGTAAACCTCCAGAATCACCAATCCCACTTCTGTACTTCATGCACAACCGTTTTTTTTTAAAATGCATATATCTTAAAAATCCATTAAAATACTTAAAATAATATAGCATCGCTTCTCTACCAACGTTCTCATTTCAATGGCACTAATTAACAAAGGAACATCTGAAAAAAGCTTTAGCTCTTCTCATCGACCCCCAACCTTCCCCTCATAATATTATCCAGTTTACATTTCCTTTGTCCCACTTTCGACCGAAATGTCTTACGATTCAGCAGACACCAGCGGATTAAAGATAAGTCCTTCTGTCTCATTCCTGTGTAAAACAACTAAAACCGAAGTACTCAGATGGGCTGTCAGATCCTGTTGTTTCTCTTAAATTATGATATTGGCTGATACTTTAGATTACGTTAAAGCAACTAAGGCTATGAAGCGAATGTGTAATTCCTGTGAATTGCATGCGGTCTCTAGTCGGCTTTTGTTTTGCGGGATGAAATAATATTAGCATGTGTTAAAGTAATAGGCAATTTGCACTAAGTAATGTACAACGAGATTCGGGGAAAAAAATAAAATAAACTTGAGTAAAAAGATGGTAATGGGGCAGCTTTGTACGGAACAGAACAAGTATGGAAATGCTTCTAGAGAATCGTATGAAAGACCCATCTCATAACAGCATTCATTATCAAAGAAGAAAATAGAACCGAGAAATGTTTTCATGCACTGCGATAACTTATTTATAAATAAAAGTAAAAATAAGTTAAACTACATAATGCATAATAAAATAATGGATAGGGGAAAAAAATGACTCGACAGGCGAAAAAAATTCAAAATGTCTCAGTTCTTCAATATACATATTTAATAATACTATATATATTGAAAATAGTATCTTAATTATATGCCAAATGGATCGTCATTCCTTCTAAGACATATGTAATAACCACTAACTCAGAAGTTTCGATATTTACGAGTTTTATTGGTTTACCTTGGCAAAAAATTCGGAGATTAATTTCTACTAATAATTTATTTACTTAAAACCACCAGCAGCCACCTTAATTGCCCAAGCAGGCAGTTTAAGAGAAATTGGCCATAAATCTAGTTTACTATGATATCCATATTAACGTTAAATCATTTCTTAATATTAAGATTAGGAACGAACAATTGCCAGCATCTTGGTCATAATACGAAAAAAAAAAAACAGTTACTGGCGATCTGAACCACAGAAAATATGCTTATGTGCATGATTCAAAATAATAAACATACTGAAATGGAGAGATACTACTCCACTTCCTTGACCAAACTAACGAACTTTAATATACAGGGTGGCCATAAAATAACTTTCCCTCTTTGGAGGCATCTGTAGCTAAAACCAATAAACGGAATGAGACCAAATTTTATATTGAGACTTTTGAAGGCATGGGGAGATCATTTCCGCAAAAAAAGTACCAAAAGTCGCCGATAGGGGAATTTTTGGCGCTGGCGGAGCAGAAAACAAGCGGATAATTACATTAAAGGCAGATAAAATGGAATAATAACATTTCGACGGTATACAGTAAGCGATAGTCGCGTCACTCATTCCAGCTGGATATGTGGCACGTTACAATGATAATAAGGATAAGAATAATTAAACTAAAACAACAACTTGCGAGAAACACAGAAATTAATGTAGTGTTTGAACTCACAGGAAATAACTTTTATTCATCAGAATCAGGGTCCCCTGGACCACATACACGATTTTCAATGTGCTGACCTTTCTTGTGTACAACAAATTGCATCCGGTGTGCGACATGCTTTACAGCTGAGCATAAGGAGTCGGATTGGATGTTCATAACAGACCGTTTTATGTTCTCTTTCAAGACATGCAAGTTGGGAACGCCACCAAAATACACAACGGATTTTAAATATCCCCTCCCACACCCAAAAGTCACATGGAGTGATGTCCGGGGATCGAGGTGGCCATGCCGTCGGAAAGAATTGACTGATAACCAGACAGTCATTCGAATAACTGCATGAACGTTCCCAATCCCTTTTTAAATGCAATTGGTGGCGCTGCTGTCATGTACGCACAGCAAAATTTGCATAATCCTTTTTACCTGCGTTTACTGCAAATATTTGACTGCTTTCGGCTCCTCCAGTGCGAAAATTTCCCCCATCGGCGACTTTTGGTACTAAATCTTTTTTTCGCGGAAATCATCTCCCCATGCCTTCAAAAGTCTCAATATAAAATTTGGTCTCATTCCGTGTATTGGTTTTAGCTACAGATGCCTCCAAAGAGGGAACGGTATTTTATGGCCACCCTGTATTTTTTCCGAATGAGAATTTCAATTTAAAAAAATTCACTGCGAGAAAAACAAATATATTGCATCCATGATCATGTGAAATCGTTTATTGCCGAAGGGAATCTTTATTTGCAATTGTTAGCGTACAAATCAATATAAATACTTGCGGCTACTAGATGTAAAATATTACCTGGAAAGTCTTTACACAAAGTAATGCAAGAGGAGAAACTGTACAGGTTACACTTCGTGACAAAAGTGCTTTCGTTATGGCTGTCAAGAAGTGAAGTAGAACAGCACCCCATTAAATCCACGAATCATTTACTGCTGTCTACCTGCTACTCTTGGAGCCATCTATCAACAGGCAGCAACCACGAGAAGCAAAGTACCCCACAAATTGACAAAAGAAACCTCTCATCGAGATTGTCGATAGTTACATGCATCTGAAGCTACAAGATTGAGATGTCATAAATCGGTCGAAGCTACTGTCAAAGCAATAAAAGCATTATGAAATCAACTACTCGATCGTGTTCCATCCCCCAGTATAAAACAATGTGGCGTATCAGTCGACGAAGTTTTGGTCCGAAAACTATCGGATTTTTTCTAAAGCTAAAAAAAAAAAAATACAATGAAGGAGAAGACACTAAAATCATTAAGTGGTTCTTGATTTAAACCGTGATAGAACATTAATTTAGAAATGAATACAGGAAAGATTATTAAAAAAAGAAGTAGAGAATGAAGTGGGAGAAACGGATGATGCATTCGTAGAAGAAGAAGGAAAGAGCTGGTAAGAAGGACAACTTCTTAGCTGATCCCTACCCGAGTATAATTATTTGAAAAGAGTTGGATCACCTGTTTCATATAGGTGACTGGCAAGGGAAAGGGGAGAGAACGGTGAGGGAGTGCTTAAATAGTTATAATATTCTGAAACTAGGTTGAAAGGGATGTTTGGCAATTTCATGGAATGATTATTTTTAATTGCTGGATTTCATGGAGAATTCATGGCTAGTCTCAATTTTCAAACGGCGGCCAATTTAATTTCTAGACTATTCCGCGTGAGTGTTTAAGGGGGAGAATTTTTACGTTTTAAGCAAAGGTAGTGGGGTACAGGTAGTCCACAGTTGCTGAAATGTTTTATGATTCACGAAAAGGTTTCTATCAGGATTGGTTGGACCATCGATGTTAGTACGTGTATTTTAATCGTTGATTACTGGTTGATTTTATTTACGACTAAAGCAAATAAGGCCAGGTACTACTATGTCTGTAAATGAATTAAGTGTTTCGAAAAGTGCTGTACAGTATATACTTGTATAGCGAGTGTGGGAAGAAAAGTACCTTCTTTTTGAGGATGATGTTTGCCTTCTATGAGATATGTTTTTGTGTAGGGTGTTTTGAATGATTTGTTATAAATATTATAATCATTGGAAAGTGCTGAAAAAAAGCAATACGATTTGTATTTGATTTGTCAATGGTATATCCATAAACACTGTGGAAAACAGCTTCTCTTTTACATAAGTTGTCCTGTAAGAACGATAGTGGAAGTTATTAGAGAAATGGAGGATGCGGAATCTGAGAGTTTGGTTATGGCAGATGAAGTTAATAGATCATTTTACTTCTGTTTCAGTCTTTTAGTTACGTTGCTGCACATGGTAAGGAAGTGAAGGATTCAATGCCATTGACTATTAATGATGTCTTCAACGAATCGTCCCTAATAGGTGACGTCATGAGTGATGTGTGTAAGGAGGCTGTGGGCAGAAAAAGTTAAGCCATTGTGAGGGGTCGCGATGAATAAGAGCTCGCAACTTTCATGGTTTCCAGTGTTCTGCTGCAATACGATTACGAACTATACTTTTCTACCATACTTCCTTTTGTCAATGTAACATGTCTCTAAACCCCCTCCCCCACTCTCTTCTAAACACTTTTCTCACTCATTTCCAGTTTTCTTTTCTGGATTTCTTACCAAAATTTAAATAGGTCCCCATCATGCTTCCCAGTATCCGAATTTTGTTTTAGAACTACAAACCATCTAATCCAAGGTGAGACACACCTCATCGTTTTACAATTCTTCATGAATGAGCTAATCCAGGTGCTTGCTGCTTCGAGATAAGTTGCTTATGCTGTCAAATTATCAACAGGAAGGCAAAGTAAAACTTTGAATTCTTGCTGTGCGATGTATTTTTATAGTGCTATATTCATTTAAAATTACTATTAAATTAGTATTACCTACTAAACGGTAAACTACGAATATGATTACTAGTGGCTAATATGACTACTATTAACTAATATTAATGAGTGCAGTATATATATGTCGGCATACATAAACAGGTGTCATGATTTTTAAATGGGGTACGCTGAAAATAAAAATTGGAACATGTGGTTAGATCAGCGAAATCCTAAATTTTCTTTACCCACTCGCTATACAAGTATATACTGTACAGCACTTTTCGAAACACTTAATTCAAGACACCAGCAAGGTTCTTTCCGTTAAGTTCGTTAGTTGCTTTTTGATGATCTAAATAAGTGGGGCTATGAATCTAGCGTATTATATCTGCAAATTGCGTATGTTCTGTTATCGATTATGAATGCTATGAGACTAGCTAACTTATCTTTAACTGAAGAGTAATTATAAAGCATTTCTCTTCGTAGCATGACAGGAACGAACTCAAATATTTAAACCAAAAAGATAATCAACGTCACCGATTGAACTGCAGAAGAGTTGTTAAGTAGTGGAATAACAAGGCCAATCATTTGGAAAGCTGTGTGTATTCCTTATATTAATGATTATTTTTTGAAACCTAAACGGTGCAATCTGCTTATTTTATTGTTACGTATGGATAATTATGAAGCAAAGAGCCTTTTGAAATGTTAAATGAAAATAATGCATTTTAACCTTCTTAAATAGTGAAAAGGATTTTATTCTTAGCATACTAAGTATTATTTATAAGATCGAAATTTCAATTTCTTAACGACTATGTTTAGTGCGAACAACTCCAAACTTTCCAGTTAAAATTTCATTGATCGTTTTACCGATTTGCACCTTGATAGTTGGATATTTCTAGAAACTTTGCAGCAACTTCTTTAAAATTAGCTAGTAATTTCCATTTAGGAAAAAGCACTCGATGCCAAGCGATTACTTCCATTATATTGGCTACTGGAGATTTTAATTGGTCAACGATCGTCTTAATTTGAATGACTATTAGCTAGCAACAACGCACTCCTGACAATGACCTTTGAATGAAGTGACAAAAGAAATTCCAAGACTGTGCACATCTGATAAATTTCTTGTTCTGAACAGAAAGTGGACTTTATGAGAAACGAATTGTTTTTTCCAACAATAACAACATTACTGTAACAACAGTAATGAATATTAGAATGGGTAAAAGAAAACAGCACTTCTTGTGTGTGTGTGTGTGCGCGCGCGCGCAAAAATTGCTACATAATTGAAAATAAATGTCTTCCTCAATCTAATATTATCATTAATGTGATAATTGCCCATATCTTCCTCTTCACGTTACAATCCTGGGATTCCTTTATGGTAAAACGACGTCAGATTCTTTATACATTTTTATTTGTAGTTCATTATTTACCGGAAATCTTTCCCTTTTTGTCACAAAAGCGATTAGCAGCTGTATCAATAATTACTTGCTCTTTCAACTCGCATCCAGAGCTCACACCCCCTCCACTTTTTTATTTCCCCATTTTCCTTAACACAGTGTGACCTGTCACATAATTTTATTTAGATTAGCACGGGTGCATAGAAACAGAGTGTTATGATTAATTTTCTCCACAATGGAGTCGTGTCAGCCATCATGATTGTGATAGCGAAAGAGGGGGGGATGAGAATTAACGGGGAGGAAGGTGGGGTAAAGGAGGACTGTTATTGTTAATAACTTCTCTTCCGACTGCCTTATAATGACGTTCGCCAGCTGATAACGAAAAGTTTTCCAGCGGTGCATTCTTATCAACTGTGGCAACTACCTTCAAAGTTTTCAGACAATTTAACAATACACTTGGCTATTTCATTAGGAAATTAGTGTTTCAATTTTCTGACACTGATTTTAAAAACAAATGGTTTGTCTGTTACCAAAAGTGTAAAATATTTTTTTTCTCTGATGACACTGAAGTTTCTTCATTCCTTTTAAAATTGAACAATGTAAATGAAATATCTTTAGAAAGAAGTGTATCATAATTTGATATTAAAATATTAATTAATATATCGCTTATTCCTCTGCATAAATGAATATGTTAAGTTATATCACTCTTCTCTATTCTGGTTCAATACTTCTGTTACTACTCAGTCACCCCTGGCCTCTGATTTCCTCCAGAGAAATGCGATTAAAATATTGTGGATAACTCTTTTCAGTGCGTGTTCCCGGCTAATCAGGAACACGCGCTGAAAAATAGTTGATTTGGATATAGTTTAATTCAGGAGAATTCGTCTAAATCCAATATATCCAAATACACACACTTTTCACTTAATTTTCGCTGCTGGCGATCTGCATACAGTCTAAATAAACATATACTGAGTATTTTGTTTCTGTTGGAAATAGTCGTTTTCTGCTTCATAAGTGGTAATAATGCCTCATATTAATGATAAAACGAAAACTCCTTTATTTGGTTGGTATTAACTTCAATTAGTCTCAGGAACAGGCTAACTGAAGCTGGTATATTTCATCCGTCAATTGCGTATGTGCTGCTGGCTGGTTTGCTTATTTTATTATTATGTGACATCTCCAAAGAGTTTAAGGGCTCATCGTAGAAGGGCACACTGCTCCGCTAAACACAACTCACCTCCTCTCTTACTTAATTCTACAACTGCCACTACCAACTTTTTTTTGGTCGGTAAATTGTGTATGTTCTCCTGGTCGATTTGTATGTATGCGGGATGAGAAACCTAATTTCCGTGAGTAGAAAGCTAGCTACCGCCATATGATATCGACTAGTTCACCTTCAATTGAAAAGACCCGCATAAAGATTGCTCTAGTCTCCACAAAAATCGAATTTAGGTCTTTTCCAATCAAAGGGCGTTGATTCTTCCAATTGCGCTATTTATTTTAAGGCATGAAAAACACAAGTTTCCAGGAAAAAATAGCCCCTGCATAAGACCGCCTAACTCACTTTCAATTGAAAAGCCATTATAAAGGTTCATTCAAAGGGCATCGATTTTATCTACCGAACTATGGAGGCTCCACAGAAAACATGAAACATCGAAAAACAATGATGACACTTGTTACTCTGGTATTTCAGTTTTAAGATTTATTTATACTGGAGTATAAACTATGTGCTCATTTCGTTTATATTGCTCTGTTCTTTGCAGTTTTTCGTCATACGTAAAACTGCAATTAAATGTTTCATGACTGTTAATGAACATTTATTTGTTACTGGTACTTGCGACGAAGCAATTCTAATAGCATACATGAATTCGCAAATTCATGTATGCTATCACAGTTATAAAACTGAAAAATGAACCTGACCTATGACAAATGATTTAGTCTTTAGTTGATCGATGATTTTCATCTCCCGATGTGATACCACTGTCCGACTTACTGAATTCCAGAAGTTGTTTAAAAAAATTCTACTATAGATATGCGGAGCGAAGGTTCAGAATTATGTAACACCCTCAAGTCCACACTGATGCACAATAGGGTTATAAACTTTCCTGGCTATGATTTACAAACCACAAGTGAATACAGGATAATGTTCAATACGGCTGTAAAGGAATCATAAGTTCTTTTAATTCCAATACCAAAAGCTGTGCAGGAAGCTTGTTTGGAAAAAAGCTCAATATAGATAATCTTTCATAAAGTGACTACTGAGCACCATTTAGTCATTTATAAAGGTAACTACAGTAATTATTAATTTGATCCTGTGCATAACCGCATGTACTCGATGTCACTGTTTCGTATAGAAAGAGTGGCTTGATGGGGAAGGCCGTACAGGACTGGTTGTAGAACAAATGTTGCTTTTATATCCATACGCAAAACTGACATGAAAAGGGATAAACATCATATGAAATATACATACATGAGCGCGCGCGCACGCACACCGGAGAACACATTCTTTCAACATCTAGAAAGAAATTTCACAAAATTAATGTCAAGGATTTTATGACCTATAATTTGCTGATTTATATGCATTCGTTCTCAAGCAATAACCTCGAGGATGAAAAATGTCATTTCCTTTCAAAACGTTCCTCATGTCTGCGGGACCTCGCCCATACCTGGTCTGTTTGACCTTTAAAAGTTAGTGAAAGTACTATTAAGTCCAAGAAACCAACTTCGTGCAAAAAGTAATTTGGATTCATGTCACGACGGCCTATTCCAACTATTACAAGTATTATTTTATGACCTGTTCTTGAAACAACGCAAATGTTTCAAGGGCACACTGAAAAGGCAGAACACCTTGCTTTCATAACAACACAAGCACCTCCCTCCAGAAACAAGCAACTGAAAATATTAACCGAGGAATGCTAAAATCTCTTTCAGTTCAATAATTTTCTACCTGGCGCAAATCAATCACCTATCAGATACACAA
This sequence comes from Typopeltis vanoorti, assembly GCF_054136105.1. Taxonomy (NCBI): domain Eukaryota; kingdom Metazoa; phylum Arthropoda; class Arachnida; order Uropygi; family Thelyphonidae; genus Typopeltis; species Typopeltis vanoorti. The sequence continues at coordinate 106,911,378 of NC_143556.1, read as the reverse complement.
ATAAAGCTTTCTACACATCAGTGGTAAATACTATTAAAATATTCTAAACTGAATTATCGTACTTCTTGCAAAAGGAAAAGTAAATGCTGCCTGTGCGGAGTGGTAGGTTTTGCCAAGAGAGTTGGGGCCTTTATGCTATATTTGCATTCGATCCATTACCCATAATAATAAAAAGGGAATTTACACTGTCATTTCCCTAATAATTATTGATTTTGATTGCAGTTTTTAACTATGAAAAAAAATCTATATAAATGTTGAATGATTTGTGACAAGTGGAAATTTAAAAATATAATTTAAAGAATTTAAAATTTGATCCTTAATTATCATTAAAATAATTATGATATCGGGATTTATACAAATATTATTTTAATAGGAAACAAAATTTTGCCTCCCCTCCACTGGTTTAGACGAAATATTTAAAGCGCCTCCACCTCCATTTTAATGCTCGACGATTATTATTGGCTTTCGACCAATTTCAATATATTCCACTTCTAAGAGCGCAATGATGCTAACGACTAGACTAATTCTGCATTCTTATTAAGAAACTGGAAATTATTTTTCTCCTCTTGGAGCACCAATATGATAACCAAGGTGGGCGCACAAGACTAGCAACCAAACCAGAAAACCAAAAGTCACCAAGCAATTATGAAATTAATTACAGTTTACGTTCTACAGATGATCTCATCTTTCAAGGATACGACCAAGCCTAATTGATCGAGAGGATAACGCTTTCATTCTCCAATCAATAGCTTATAGGTTCGAATCCCATTGTAGGCATGGGTGCTTTTAAATGCTTATGACTGCCACATAATGCACTGATTCGTTATAAGCATTGGAGCTTTTCGTGTTTATTCATTATTTATTTTTATTGTGATATTTATTTAGATAGATATATCTACACTAGAGTATTGAGATATCCAAAATTCAGTAATCTTCACTACTTATTTGCATACCATCACAATCATAAAAGCGACATTATTTTACAAATAATGCAATTATTAAATGAACTCCTCAATTGTTTATTTACAAGGCAATGACTTATCTTTTCTTTGATTTATTCCACGTGCAGTGGGAAGTGTAACATAGGAGGAAGTTTGTCGGCTAGTCGAAATATTACTTCGCGGTTCATCCAGTATTTAAATAGTTGATCTTTACTGGTCATGCACACCGTAAAATAATTTCTTCACAAAATCCTACGAACGACGACTATTGTTGAAATCCACCATACTTCACGCTACTAACATGGAACATTATACGTAAATGACAATTACCTCGAACAAGCATTAATCTCTATCCCGAAACCTTACTGACTACGCAAATATGTAAGTAACACAAACTGGCATATTACAAGTCACAAACAAAATAAAATTACAGAAATCGAATAGTAATAAAATAAACCACTAAGATATTAGCGTAACATATTTATTTTTGCTATATTCTGCTAAAACTGAATTATAATTATCTAGAAAATATATTAGTACTCTCGGTACTAGGATATTCTACGCTTACAACTTTGCTTGAGTGTGAGTCGCATAAAAAACTGAACTCTGAACGGTTATTCACTTCATTTTTTTTTTTTTTTTTGGCAATTGAGGTTCATATCTGAAAATCACAGAGTAATCAGGTTAAATATTTTGCTTCATCAAGTTTACTAAATGAGAATTTTTAAATATTAGCAGGACCACGCGCGACATACAATATCAAACTCCGAAGCAGCTAATTCTGAGATCATGCAGTATGTACGAGGGGTGGAAAGGAAAGAAAAATAAGTATGTTATTAACAGCTTAAAAAATTTTAAGAATATGATCTAAAGGGGGATGCAGTATCTGTCTCTGCAAAAGAGCTTCATTAATTTCAAACTATCACTGGTTACAAAACCCCATTGGAAAAACATTACTTTTTCATTTCGTTCTGCTGTTTTATGTGATCAAATACTTTTCATGTATTTCACTCATAAGGTGTGGGTGAAGAGGAACACATTGAAAAATCGTTAATAACACAAAGATTTTTTATCGGTATGCATTCGCAATATAAAAAGCCATAACTATGATTTTGGGTGGGGAGGGAAGCGAAGGCGCGATACCATTAGTGACAGCACGCGAAATGGAATGAAATATCCTATTGTACCAGGAGATGCACGAGGATCTCAAATAATTGCGCACACGCACCGTGCAAATAAGATACGAAAGGCATTTTACATTCTTTGCATTATATGATCGTGTTAACTGGTTCTCATCATCTAGACAAAAATGTTATAAAAATATTTATGATTTAGTTAAGTTAAACGGCGTTACAGAATTTAATTTCTGGGAACACAATGCATTGCAGCTCTTCACAAAAAAAAAAAATAAAAAAAATAAGAGATAGAGCATCGTAATATTATGGCTTCGTTCTGTAATTTTTTGTGAGTGGAAAGATACAAAATCTGCAGAACTCAACTCAATTCAATTCTCCACAGCACCGAAGGCTGCATATTTCGTAATTACAGCGTTCAGTCTAGTATCATTTTACAATTTCCTAAGTCAATTTCATTCCTTTCATCCTGGGAACACGTGATCTATTATATTGCTGCAGTTAATGTTCATCCTCATTTAATAGACTGTTCACAATAGCTCTGTCTTGCTTTCAATAGTTTGCACGATATAATTTGCATTCTGGGTCTCCTGCTTTTTAGCATAGTCTGTTTGCTGAACCTATCTACTGACACAGTTCTCTTGGGGTTTGCTATGCATGTTCGAAGGATTTATAGTTTTCCATTTTTCTGACACGATTGTTAATTTATTTCAAGTTTTTATTTTGCGATGATTGAAAAATTAGCAATTCTGAACCATTCACTTCACCCGAGGTACTTTTTTTTTTCTTCTGTAATTGTGGTTCCTAATCTGAAAATCACAGAGTAATCAAGTTAAATATTTTGCTTAATGACAAGTATATGAGAAATTTTCAAACAACGTACATCACAAATATGCCACTCAAATGAATATGTAAACAATAGTAGATTTCAATTATATAATCAGGCGAGAATGTATTGTAACGATAAATAATAATAATAATAATAATAATTATTATTATTATTATTATTATTAAGAGGCCTCCAGGGAGTCAGGGACTAATCGAGGGAGGCCACATACTACACGCACTAGCTATCATACTTATTTTTTAATTCATTCATACTGCTCGCAGAGGAAAATATCAAAAAAGGGAAAGGCAAAAAAATTCAAAAAGAAAAATATCGAATGCATCACTAGTTTTTGTCTTGGCAGCTATATTAAACAAAAAAAAAATCGTAACGGAAGAACACATTTATGAACTGAAAACATTAACATATTTTATTTCAAACCAAACTCGTTCCATTGAAACTTCTCACACCACTACTTTAACTTCCACCTACTTTGAATAGTTTTTTTTTTTTTTTTTTTAATTAATACATTTTCGTTTCATGTGATACGAATACAGAACACCATTCCTATAATCTTTCTCTTTCTTTGGTACTACACTGAATTTGTATATCAGTATATCTGCTTAAAGATGCAGATATACTTAAACGTCACTTTCGGTGCGTACATGCGTACTTAGTCATGTGTGTCACCACGTGTTATAGATAACATAACGTTTACTGGCCAGTAATATCGTCAATAGCGATAACAATGGGGAAAATAAACGATCTTTCGGAGTTTCATAAAGGGCTTAGTGCGGGTGCCCGTCTGAGTGGAGCCACGATTTTGAAAATAGCAGAGCTGACTGGTTTCTCGAAGGTGAGATATCATGGGTGTTTAATCAGTGGAAAAATAGCTCACTTGCTTCTTGTGAGAAACGAGATCGCACTCGTCTGAGAAGGCTTGTACGGACAAACAGAACTTCCTGTGTGCAGCAATTGAACGAAGCATTTAATGAAGGCTGACTCATATCTCACCGAATGCGCAGGGAATTGAAGCGAATCGGTACTGGCAGTCGCATGCCTATACGGAAACTGATTTCTGGAAGAACCGGAAAGTTCGTTTACAGTGGTGTCAGGAACACCGTGACTGGACACTGGATAAAAGTCATGTGGTCCGACGACTCACGGTACACCTTGTTCTGTACGGATGGTAGGCAGAGAGTTTGGCGGGAGCCCCATGAAGAGCCCCAAGAATCTTTATAAGGGCTTCAATGGAAAGTGAAGAAAACTTAACTAGTTTCATACGGGGGATGGAAAGGATGGATTGCAGACACTACACCGGCCTCATCTTTAGTTGCTTCATCCGTAATTGCAAACGACAGCTGTTTAGGAATATGACGAGGCAATGCTACCATAAGCCTCAGTAACTCCGTCGGTTTCGAAATGCACTTTGGACGGAAAGACCCGGATTCGACTTCCATCTAGGACTGAAGAACCGTTCTCAAGGCTTTTCAACTTAAGGTGAGTTAACTGGTCTCATAAGGCGATGGCCGATTTCCCCCCCCCCCCCAGAAATTAAGCACTTTTTTTCATCCCAAAGAACAGATAAACCGGCCAAAAGAGCACCCGCAACACACAGCCATAGGAGAGTAAGGGGATAAGGAATAATCACCCTATTCCGTCGGATCTAGGGTAGAAAACTTGCAATAAATGTAAAGTAGAACTGATGGAATGGAGCTATAATGTCTCCTTTATCTCAAATTTTTGTGTTGCCCAACTTTACCTTTTTGCAGAACAATCCCTTCCATCTGTGCATGAGACTGGTTCTCACATCCAATACGCTCTTATAAATGTTCATCACCTCTTTAAGACGGGATTCGAACCTAAGTGTTTGTAACCCAAAGAAAATGTTCTTCCACATTCACTGATTGAAAATACGAGCATATCACGGAATAACACTTCACAATAATATATTCTGAACCATTTAATTTTTTTTTCATTAAAATTATTCGGTATCTTTTTAACTAATTGTAAAGGTGTTTATCTTATCGAATTTATTGATTTTTTTAACTTCCCCCTTTCGTCTAATAATTAACATATTAAGTTTTCGAAGAAAATCTTTTAGTTCCGAATAACTTCACGGTTTCAAAAAATCTTTCTGATCACATCTATTTTCCTTCCTTAAGTTTCCGTTAAAATTCCAGTCAGAAATTTCCATTTTCATTTCAGACATTGTTCTGAATACGAATGACCATCTTTCTGAAGGCGGTGTCACTCGAATTCAACATCACGAAGAAGGGAACGCCGACTGAATGCGATGTCTTTAATAAGCGACTGTCACGCAAATGTATTCATTTTTTGTCGTTTCCGGACTAATTTAGAAATGATAACTGAAAGGAGAAGATTTGAATGCCTCGCGATGTTTATGGCGTTCGCTGTTATATTAGCTACAACGACATACTGTAATGTGTCCTTTGATTTTTTTTCCCTCTGCAGCTATTCCCTTTTAATGTTTTCATTTTTTGCTTGACATTCGGGCACGCTTCTACACTAATAATAAAGTCCTGATTTAATTTGTGAACTCCAGAACGCATTTATCATGCAGATCTGTCAGAAATGTATTAATTCCATTAGTGAATTTCCAAATATAGAATACGGAATTATTTATAATGTCAGTAATATCTGTCCAGTTCAATATGAAAATTTACTTACAAAAAAAAAAAAAGCAATTTATTCCACGTAGCATTTTAAAGTTCTCCCTTTAGTTTATTATGTTTTATTATTCACAAGGGAAAAAAAAGTTACTTAACAGCTTGAAACTGTTGTCTGCTAGCAAAATACTTTCTCACTTTCAACACTCTTTACAATTATTCATAACTGATTGAAAGAACATTTTTTTAAAAAACTTAACAGCATCATCTATGGGTGATTACAGCGATATCTCAGCCTAGTAAAAGTGGAGAGGTTATTCTTATAAGAATAGTTATATTGTTCTTAAAAAAAGAATACCCAAGCTTAAAAGAACTGAATGTTTTTTTTTTATGTAGGGATCGCCTAAATTTGGTGATTGGAAGAGAAATATTCTTTTATTGAAGTAATGATATGCTGCAGAATCGAAACTACAATATTCAGACGTTTTCGCATTCATAACATGTTTGAAAAATCGTTTCTTTCAAATTCCTTTCTGTAAATTCGTTTTGGATTTTGATGCAATCTGCGAATTCTCAGCTGGATGGAAATATGAGGATCAGGATGACTAAGGAAGGCGGCTAATTTCACTACATCGTATTCTTTCAACCATCAACCGAAACAAATACGCTATGTATCGAGGTTTCATCACCTTGAGAGCATAGCGGATATCTTGATTTGCTGGTTATAGATTTTTCTTCCGTAAAACAGGCTTGGAGTCAATACGAGTTTGGCTATGCCGAAAGCATTAAGTGTAATATCACAAAGGTAATTAAACCTTAAAGTTCTAAAATGTCATTTTCTCTTTCACGCTATTGTTACTCATATCAGAGGTAGGTGTCCTCATTCTAAACTATTTTATGCATAGACCCCTTTTGCCATTTGGTGATTCGCACATTCTTATAGTGGATTCCTTCATTTGTCTGACACCAACACAGTAAGTCTTGAGGTTTGCAGTTTTTTGCCCATTATTAAATAAAATGACATGTTTCTGTGTTTATTTATTTATGAAGAGGAAAGCTCATTTAATACCTCTCGCAAATTTGGGCATAATTCTGTATGAAGTACTCTGATATTAAGTGGATACGATTTTTAATTTTCTGGGTCAGAATATTAGAAACGACTGCAAAAAATCTTGAAAATGTGTTCAAAAATACTTTCAAGATTGGAGTATCTCCCAGAAGCTCCTTTTCGTGCCAGCGCTGAATTGTTTGTCTCCGAGGTGGTTTCATAAACTGTTCCTTTAAAATTCTCTCAAAGAAAATAATCCAAGTTAACGAAGATTAAAAGACCTGAATGGATGCACGAAGGAACTGTACACATTCAGATGTCGGGATCATCTTTTCTAAAACCTGGTTTCTTTTAATTCCTTTTTTTTTCCTGCGATGCCTGTGACCTGTTAATGATGAAATAATGTACTTTTTACGTTAAGCTCTTCAATCCTATTAATGAAAAACGTTCTCCATGTTTGTTGTTGCAAGTCATTAACTAAATCCTGTTGAATATTTCTTTTGTTTAAAAAAGTATAACAAAAGCTAACTTTGAATAGTCGTCTAGATTAGTCAAAACAACTGAGGCTATGAAGATAGCGTATTATATCTATAATTGTATGTGTTCTATAACTGGTTTGTCTCTTTTTAGAAAAAACATTCGCGGAAGAAAATGTCCTGCTATGTTGTGTGATATTGTCTAAAGCTCTTTCAGTGAAATCACACACCAAAATCAACGTACGAGTTTATTTACTATTATTATATTAGATTTTTAATTATTTATAAACACAGTTTCTATCGGTCTGAGGGACGTGTCATATACAAGACATCCAATCATTAATTACTAGATATAACTAACGTATATGATATCTCAACGTTTGTTTAATAGCCGATTCAAATCAAATACGGTGATATATCAGAAATTAGGACAAACGACCTTCGTTCTGATAAGATTAAAACATCCGCCTGAAACCAGGCGGCATCTTAATGCTATTTCTTGAATGTTTTATTTTCTTAAATGTTCTTAATAATTAAAATATTGTTCACTGTTTCATTTAGCAGCATCGGAGAGTCATAGAAAACGTGAGTATTATCATACCCCAAGTTTAATTTAATTGACAAGAGGAGAGTCGATTTTAAAGTCTGAACACCCTCGCCTTTCGCTATTTAAAGAAAGCTTGGAATTCTGACTTGGCAACACTGAAATGATGCCGACGTTATCTAACATGATATGCGTGTACCACGGTAAATTTCAATGCACGAGTGTTAATTTAGTCCGTGACGCGGTAATAAAAGGATTAGTTGAGGATGAGTGAAAGGAATTCAATTTTCTCTCCCAAAGAAATGCATATTATGCAGTTTCTTTGGGAGGAACTGTTTATTATCCTCAAAGACTGCTCTGAATTTTCGAACTAAAAATATAGCGCACCAGGAGTGCACTTGGAAATTCAAAGAAAGATTTTTTGATAGGAACCTGAAAGAAGGCTAATCGTCTTTGAATATTAAAAATGTAAATTAATAAAATACATAAAATGAATATCTGGAATAGTGATAAAATGAAAAAATCCTAATGCTCATTCACTCGATAGGAAACTCTGTTTAACGTTCCTCTGGCCAATGTGGATTCCTTAATAAAGGAATATAAAAACCATTCGAATTTTTTATAATGATGAAATTTAAAAAAATGCTTATTGTATAATTCACAGAATTAACTTTTTGTTAAATGTTTTATTAATAAATTATGCAAAAACAAAAACAGATTTCAACGAATTAGTAGAGTTACGCTGATAATATAAATCAAGTTTCTGTCGTTCTAACTGATGAATAAATAGAAAATATATTAGTCAAAGGACGTCTAAGGTGAGTTGGTATTCTACGTCTGTGAGAGTGCAAATCTTTTTCATGACAAACGAAAAGTTTGGGACAGTTCCCTGATTTTTAGGGCATTTTTTCCCTTTAGAGTAAGAAATCTGCTCCCGAGAGAAATTGTTATTTTTTATACTAATTTTTATTTTTTAGAGTTTTAATAATCTTTATTTTACGAGTTTTTTTAACATTATAGATTATGTTTCCAAAGGCATAGTTATTTATTTGAATGTCTTGGGCTTTTGGGAGACAGTCTCATTAAAATATATATTTCCGAGTAAACGAGGATTTCACTTAATGTGCAGTTGCCAACAACGAGTGCACAGCATTAAGTGGGAATCCTCTATGGCTTAATGAGAGCGCGAAATCATCTGCACCAAAGATAATTTAGAATCCAAGTACCACACAGTAAAAGATATCACATCGGCTCGCCATTAGAAAATAGAAGGAAAGGACTTCACTGCAATTTCTCTGATATTAATGCGCCGAAATATACGAAGTAAAATAATAGCTATGTGCATAAGTTTCTATAGACATTTTAATTTCTTTCTTGCACAAAGAGCAAATTATTCTGACTCTTTAACGTCATGGTTCTGTAACATTTAAAAGACTGCAGTCGCAAAATAGTAGGCATTCTGTAAGGAGGCTTTGAAACGAATGCCCCGGAAATGCCAAGAGAAATCACCTGATTCTCTACAAAGGCAAAGTTGATCAGGAGATCTCAGTGGATGGAAGGAGGGATGAATTCATTTTGGTGATTACTAACGATGATTTCTTTTTTTTTCTTCTCTTATTTGTCTTTTTTCTCGAAAAAATTGGACTTTTTTTTAGATTAAAATATAACTTGCGAATAAAAATGAGAAACAAAAGAAGTGAATAAATCATGTCTTTCCACATCAACGTTATTGTTTTCGTAAAATTTATCATTATTATACTTTTAAGCACATGACGCTGTTGCCACAATGGCATCCAACTGTTACAGCTTTTTTGTGGCTTAACGTCTAAGTTTAATTGTGAGGAGAGACAAAAAAGTGTTTCACAAGTGGGGAAAGGTGAAAACATTGGTGTTCATGAATGAATAGTTAGGCTTCTATTCATTTGTATTAATTAGCAAGTTGTTCTTTTAAGAAAATATGTCGGTTTTCTTAAAAGAAAATCTGCATCACCTAGAAAAGTAGGTACCTAGTTAGACTTTATTCGAAGAATAGTGACCACTTACCAAATTGGAACTTAAATCAAAGCCTTAGGTTTTCCCTTTATTTTCACCGTGTTAATAATATTTGTTAGAGACATTTCTCTTTCATGTCTACTTTCGTAATAACACTTAATCCAAATTTTAGATAATTTAAAACACAAAAAGCAAATAAGAGGGGGGGGAAGATATCATCGTTAGTAATCACCAAAATGAATTCATCCACCCCCTTCCATCCACTGCAGATCTCCTGACCAACTTTGCCTTTTTTTTAAAGTCAGCGCGGTTAGCCTAGGTTACAGCTTCTTTGTGGCTGTGCGCTTCGCAACCATATGCGTGGGGAAGGAGTGTCTTGGGTTCGATTCCCGTCGTGACGTGAGGAGCTGAAGGATCTAGCCAAGTTAGCTGGTCTTGGGCGTGGACAGTAGGGTTTTTCCCCCCACTTTATCCTGGGGGTTTTCATCCCGCAAAGCAGGCAAACCGGCTTGGAGAACTGAACACTACGGACATGGGATACATTGGGGAGTAGGGCCGACCACCTTATCCTGTGAACGGTTTGAGGTCCGATGGTTGAATAAACCCTCGGCACCGCAAGGTAAAAGAGGGAAAAAGGAAGATGAAGATAGTATTTTTTTGCCTGTGGCTTTTACATGAAGCGATTGGTTTTGTAGTACAGTAGTTACATTGTTGCTCCACATGCACGCCATGTATGTGGGACAACAATGTAACTACTACAATACCAAACTCTTCATTTAAAAGCCGAAGGAATAAAATTGAGTTGTTCTGCAACCTTTAAAAAAGACATTAAATGCAAACATATATTTCGGGAAGCTGCTCTTCAACTCTAAGAAGCCACAATTAAGTCTAGAGAACTTCTCCCAATAATGCTGATATAAATAGATCATCAACCTGCACAGCATTATTAGAATAGCATTGTGCTCTACTTCACTTTAAGTCAGTGATTTTCAACCTTTTTTATAATACGGCACACCAAGACTAATTATTAAATTTCTGCGGCACACTAAAAATATATTATTTTAATTTTTTTGATGATCTGGCTAAAAATAGGCATAATTTTGATTGAATTACACGCACAAGAAGATGGAAGACCAGACAATAATAACTAAATGCGCAAATTACGACATTTCTTTCAATTAATTTGTTTTCATAAATCTCGCGCCCACCAAAGTGCCGCGGCATACCGGTTGAAAATCGCTGCTTTAAGTGATCCATTCTGTTGCATTACAGTGTTGGATTTAAGTTGTTGAAGCTCATAGGCAAAATTTTACACAGCTTTTTTATCATTCAAAAATAAAAGTTATATAAAAATATTGTTTTAGTGTTTAGTATATACTGATATTATCTAATTATTGTAACGAATACTGCACTGTTATGTTAATGAAAAAATATTTTAAAAATTATATATTATTTGAAAACAGTAAATATGGGACACCTTTCATAAAATTTTGAAGTTATAGGCATATAGCTCAAAAAACTTTCCTTATTACTATTTAACCTCTACTATTTCTGTAACATTTATCTTCTCGATAAGTTTTTCCCTCTAAGTAGATGAATCTTTAAATACCGATTTTGTTAACCTTCAAAAGAAAAATAGTATCTTATAAAAATATTAAATTCGAAACTTCATTCAAGATTTACTTCAAGAAGAGTTAAAAATATCAATTTCCCTCTACCTTTATAAGTACCCGGAAGAAGGATGTTTTAAGTTTTGCAGCTTCTCTGTTCTCTCTACCATAAAGGATAGTATTTCTTTGACACAACCTTAATATCCTTAAAATTACTTAGTTTTGTGCGTCTGCTCATCGACTTTTCTTGGGAGAGTAAAACAGAAAGATTCTCATATCTAGAACTCAAATCCAGTTTAAAATATATCACTTGGAAAACCATAAAACAAACACTAGAAATTCTTGTACAATATTAGTGTTGATATCGCTCACGAGATGGAGCCACCTCATAAACTATCACTGGCGTACAAAAATTCGAAAACTTTGTGCTACTTGGAAATCCAAATTATTTTTTGCTTTGTCTTTATGTTTTTTTAACTTCAAAAGTTCTTTTATTAAAAAATACACATTAAGTTTATAATCTTTTGGGTCTTCTGCGGTTGCTATCCATAATGAATAGTTATATATCACGGTGCATGCCTCATTAAGTTGTTTTTATTTGGGCCGACTTGCTTCTCGGATTCTGCTGCGTTAACTTCAAAATCATCATGACATCGAGGGATATACTAAATGAACTAAAAATAAGTTCTACACGTAAACAAAAATATTTGATTAAACCTCAAATTATACTGAATGCAGTCTCTGATAACGCTAGATGCACTTTGGGTTTTTTGAACCGAATAGTTCCCCCAAACTTTTTTCCCGTGGGAATTGTCTTAATCTTTTGGTTATGTTAAAACATAACAATTATATTGAAGAATTTTAGCACGGAACGGAGTAGAAATACTTTCACCGTGTTCATTTTTAAACACACTAAACACGCACACACACACACGTTTGAGAAAGGAATCTGTTCGCCAATTGTGGGTTAGAAAGAACTTAAAAGCAGATGTAGATATTTTAATTTTAATAATTATTTAAATCTTTTCACTATTTAAATAAGATGGTGTGCAAAATATTAATTTTCCTATTCTAGAAGAAAAACGTTTCTCATTCTTTCTCTCTCTTACTGTCTCTGCATTCTTTAACTTCAATTTTTACAACAAAAAGGACTATCTCTTCCTTGTGTATTTCTGTAGGTAATTCTATACATTCTGTTGAAATGTACCGTGCATGTATCGCTTCTTCAAAAGAAATGAAAAATCTTTTACCTCGACTTTCTTGTACAAGGTTTAAACTGTAATCTTTAGAATACAATAGTATGACCCTGAAAAATACTACTCTGTACAAAATTACAAGTGCAAAAATATTTAAAAATAATATTAGAAGAAAGCTACTTTGATTCCAGCAATTTAGGTTTCAAAATCCCTATAGAATAGTAATTGACAATAGAAGGATGTAAGGTAGAATAATAAAGAAGTTTACATCAATCGAAAGTATATAAAATTTTACTGATTACACTTCAAATTAATTTTTTGAATTTCGTGTTAAAGCAACATGTTTTCTGTTTTACCAAACTGCAGGTTTGTCCTGAATGATATTCTATTTATTTATAGCAAGTAACTGTTTTAAATTTTGTCTTGCTTTCTATCCATGCTGCGCCCTCAGTCTCCCAAACGGGCTAATATGGCCTTGCCTACTCCCTATAGGGGAATAAAAGGCTCTATCTGATTTTTTTCTCTCTATCACTGGCATTTTTAAAGTTAAAAAATTATTGAATATAGAAAATATATAAAAATTATCAAGTATAGAATATTTGAACTAATATTTTAAAATAAGTTGTTAAAAATTTATAATTTTTGTTGCTATAAAGCAGATTTTTTTTTTTTTTTTTTTTTTTTGCTGTTGTTGCGAAATTATGATTACTATGCTAGCTGGTTAGTACGACGAAAGGAGGTATTACAACACTCGCTTTAGATCAGGATCTGTAATGTATGCAACTGCGTTATAACCATTTGCAATAAGTTGTAATGATGCATTGTGTGTGCGCGCGAATTAATCAGAGCGGTATACACGTAATGCAAAAAAAAAAAAAAAAAAAAAAGAGAGAGAAAGTAAAATGCAGGACAAATTAACTACGAACTACCAACGATCATATAATTCTTACCTGTGAATAAAAGTTATTTCATTACCATAATAAAACTGACAAATGATGGTCATAATTTTTCTCGATTCGAAATCAAATCATAATCACTTTAAAACAGCATTTTATAACTTACAACTTATAAATCATTTATTAAAAAATGCTTTCAAAGCAAGAGAGTTAAGAAATAAGCTTAATGTTGACTTAAAGTCTATGCGCTGTGCATGATTTGTACTCAGGAGAATATTTCATTTTCAAACGTTTCTTATTCAGTGAGTGAGAGAGTTATATTGTGAGCAAAATAGAAACAAGATTTGTTTCTGATCACTAGAATCTATGCGTTATTGTGGATCTGTAACTCTATATACTGATCGACATAAAGCTATAATCAGTTATGTGACAGGCCTTCTACGCCCTGAGCTCTGAATACTCTACTGAGAGAAGACTGATGAACGCTTTCCCCTGAAACATAAGCCAAGAGGTAAATGCTCATTTCATTATCGGTATGATATGCTTACGTACGCAGAAGCAATTCAATCAAGTAGACGCCGTGGAGAGCATATTTATATTATGCATTGCTTGATTGCCAGGTGTAGGATGACTCCTCCATGTCCTATGCCTGATTGTTCGTCTCCCATTGTGTCACTGACTAAGCTAGGAGATGATTTACGAGCACTTTGCGATGTTCCCTCGCATTGATGTCTATAATTTTATGGTGCCAGGATGCAGTTAAATCGCCTCTTGCATAATGAGATTATGATCAACGGATACCGAAGGCATTCCATGCTATCAAATGGTTATCACTAGCAAATGGTCATCCGGTAGATATACATAAGGCCCCCACACAAAGTTATCGTCCTCCGAATAACTCTGAAACTTCTGCTCCGATCGCTTCTTGCAACTTTTAAAGTATGATGCAACATCGTGACACGAAAAGCGCTCTCAAATGTCGCATTTGTTTCATTAATCTTCTTTAACACAACCAAAGCAACGATCCTGTAACATCTAGAAGCTAGTAAAGGAAGTATGGAAAGAGCCCTCCGCGAGATCAGTACACTGCCATTATGATCAATCACTTGCTATTTATAAGTTTATTGAATTTTTGCTACACATAAGTAGAGAATAGTGGAAATATTAATTTTAGAACAGCTTCCTCCCCATAGTATAATCGTATTCCACTGACACCCATCTCTCTCTCTCTCACACACACTATATATATATATATATATATATATATATAGTTATATTGGTTATTTATATATATATATATATATATATATATATATATATATATATATATATATATATATAACCATACTCAGACTTGCACTACGTGCAGACGCAAACTCGACTTATCTGTTTGCTTACTTGGGAAATAGGATTAAAAACCAAGCGTATATAAAATTACTTTGTATCTCGAATACATAATATACCCAAGTTAAAAATCTTTCTACATCTATATCCCATCCTGAGATTTTATTTAATAAGGTCAAAGCACCTTGTGGCAACTTGCTTAGGTAAAAGTTCATAAGCTCTGCATTACTTCACGTTAGCATTGTCAGGTCTGGCTCCCACTGACGAGACCTCAATAAAGGTCGAAACCGGTCTGGGTAGTGGCCTTTAATGCATAGCATCATACATCTCCGCAAGGGGATGTGCTTTACATTAGGGGAAAAATACTAAAGAAAGTGATCGGGCTTAATCCACCTTTACCACGAGTTGCCTCAGACTGGCACTAACTTGACTTACTTGTCTGTTTTCTTACTTGGGAAATAGGATTTAAAACCAAGTGTATATAAAATTACTTGATATCTTGAATATATATATATAATTACCAATGTTCCACAGGTTTCATTATACAACAAAGTTTTGCACATGACGGTCCAGAATCACTCGTGTCTGTTGAAGATATGATGAAAAGTGACCAGTAGATAAAACTATTAGAGAAAAGCGTAGTCCCACGGATCCAGAAAGATAAAAAACTCATCTTCCAACAGGATCTCGCTCCATGTCACACTTCAAAAAAAGTGAAAGAGTTCCTCAAAAACCACAACATCCAATTGCGTCAGTGGCCAGGTAGCTCTCCTGACATTAACCCAGTAGAAAATTTGTGAAAAAGAAACTTGAAAAATTAAATCATGATACAAAGGATAACTTAATACAATCCATTGTAAAAGTAGTGTTTCGATGTAGAAAAAGAAAAATGTGTTCTGTGTTGGTAGAGTCCATGCTTAAGCGAATTAATGAACTAATTAGGAACAGAGAAGCACATATAAATTATTAGGTAAAATTTGAGTTTAATTTTTATATTTATTTTCTTGCGAAATTAAAATTTTTCTTTAAAATGCATGTTCGGATTAATTTGTTCAACTATCGACCTATTAGTATTTCTGGAGTGTTGATAAAGATTTTGGAAAAACAAAGTTGGTTAGGGGAATAGGTTGACAGGGAATAGGGAACCTTCCATGGGGAAATAGGTTGACAGAGAACCAACCTACTTTATAATGAACAGCATGGGGGGTTCATGTTTGAGTGACTTGCTGATATTCTACAATAAAGTTCCCGTTGAATTATATACGAACGTATACAAGAGGATGTTTTTAGACTGCTAAAGCGTTTGACAGAATACAGCATGGAAGACTGTTCCATAAATTGAAGAATATGGGATTGGATTATAAAATATTGGCGTGTATCACAAGATGGCTCACTGACAAATATCAAAAAAGAGGTATATTGTTGAACGCACTTGTCTGACTCGCATCATACTTTCCAGGTCATCCAAAGCGTGTTCCACTGGATCGAAATCAGGCCTCTAAACAAGTTACTCAACATTGTTTTTAATTCTTCTCAAAGAATGTCGCGATAGCATTAGACATTGTCATGTTGAAGTAAACACGCTTCTTGAAACTTCTGTAGTAGATAACATTGCATTATCCAGAAATGTTGTATTTCGATTGGCGTTCAACCCTGTGTGTACTATAATTAAAAGATCGAATCATACTAGGAGAAACAATTGATGACCATTACACTCCCACCATCAAATGATGTTGGGAGTGTAATGGTCCACCTCTATACTTCAGTGTAGAGGTGGACACTTGTACAAGGAATATGTAAATAGCATATTCCCGTGTTTAAACTCAAAACCCTTTTCACCTTTGAATCCATAGCATACAGCATTGGCATTTATTTTGGCGAATTATTACAGAATATAAAATAAGGAAATATTTCTGAACATTAATTCATTTCCCATCGTACCTACTGATTTTGACATTAAGAAACGGATTATATGAAAACAGACAGTTTGAATTACATCTCAGATCACATCTAACAAAACATGTAAGTGCATTTTTTGAGGTTTTAAATTATCTTCTTGCATTTGACATTTCTTCCCCCCTCCCTTCTTTATTAATTCGGCACAGAAAATAATACTGTTTTTTATTGTTGTTTTATTTTTCTTTAGAATAAAAAAGCAGAACAGAAAGAAAATAAAATTTGTACTTTTCTTTTGGAAACCCATCTGAGATCATCTCATCTCTCACCTGAAAGTATCTTTTGGATGATTTCGTACCCTGCCATTACGGAGAATATTTATGAGTATATATGTCATAACCAGTACCTGCCTGTTCTTGGAATACACATTTTCTACTACTTTAAAATTCTCTTGTTGCATTTGAGGTAAATAAATTATTTAAAGTCGACAAAGAAGCAGCTTTCGGAATATAATATGCTCAAGCCATGGACACGAAATGATCTGGGAAGAAATACATTTAGTTTCATGACACTGTTCAGGCACGATTGAAATGAATTCCGTTACCTACGCTATATTAAGGAAATAAATAATCCAGCAGCACTACCGTTACATGCAGCGTGAAAGTAGCTAGTGGAATATTTTTCCTGACATTATTTTTGCTAAGGATAAAAAGAATTCTGGGCCGCAATGTTAGAGCGAATGGTCACAGAATCCCGAAAACTCTCAGAGTGTATCGATAAACCCTTTGTTCATGAAATATTGGAAAGAATACGAACTTCATGAATATTTCCCTGGAAAAAAAGATATGTTTATTACGTATAAACAGGCTATAGTTAATAATAATAATAATTAGAAACTACATCTACTCAGTATATTTATTAGAATTATTTAGATGAGCTTGGGATAGTTGTTATCTCAGGCTGTCTATGATAATAAGAGATAATAAGGAAGTTAAAACTTCCATTTTAAAGTTAAAAAAATGAATTTCCTTGTGGAAAAGGCATTTTCCACAAGGAAATGAATTTTTTTTGTATCAAAAATAGGCCAACAACAACAAGAAGAAAGAATATAGGAAATTGAGCCATAAATATGAAAAGTGCATAATAACTCTCCATGCAATAAGCAGTTGTTATAAAATATTCATAAAATGATATGATTTTCGCACCATTACAGACAAGGCACATCTATTAGCATACAGCAACGATGTCTAAGTTGAAGTATTTTTTGTAACACCTGTAGAGTGCTACACCATTACATCTGAATAATGGTGATACATCTTTGTTAGTCTTGAACTCCGGTATTTTGAGGAAATAATCTATTTAAATTTGAATAGATGGCTCAGGAAGAGAAAATTTAGTCCAGAGTTTGAAAACAGGAGAACTATAAATATCTTTAACGTAAAATAAACATGTTAGGAAACGAATAAAGCGGAAATTAACAGAGCACGTCTCAAATCCAAAACCGAAACATAGTACAGTCAATCGACATAATGAAAGAGACGCACACAGCTCTAAAATAAGACCAATCCACAACCATTTTCCTATGATTAAGAGGTCGTAGCGGAAATCCCTGCCACGAGGTTGGAGTTCTGACCATTAAGAGCTAATGTTTCAAAGTATGTCTTCCATCTGGGAAGTCTATCAGTTGGTCTTCAATCCTGTTTAAAACTCAGTACTAAATTTTCTCTTCCTGAGCAACAGTTTTTTTTTTTTTATTATTGTTATTGTGGCAATGTAAACAATTGCTAACGTCACCTACTTATCGACATGAAAAGCAAAGAAACATAATTACACTTCTCTTCGTTAAAACAAGAAGTCTGTTTTCGAAAGTATTTTTTACCCTCCCATCTTAATCCTTCGCATACTAATCTTCCACCACCTAATCTCTCA
Organism: Typopeltis vanoorti; assembly: GCF_054136105.1. NCBI lineage: Eukaryota > Metazoa > Arthropoda > Arachnida > Uropygi > Thelyphonidae > Typopeltis > Typopeltis vanoorti. The sequence goes on along the minus strand of NC_143556.1, from coordinate 106,892,917 downwards.
TCTCCAAAAATTACCAAGTCATTTCTAACCGTCTTTTTTGATAAAGAAATTCCCGACGAGAAACATCCAAGTATCAGAAAATGGAATATCTAAAACAAAGCTAAGCCACCTCTTCTAATCTTATAATCTGAGCTGTTCTTTAAAATTTAAAAATCCGGTGTTTGGAAGCTCTGCAAAATATACGAGTACTATTGAAATATTTTTCTGTATTGAAAAACAAAAATAAATTAACCAGTGCGTGAAAGTAACAAAAGTAAGACCTCTTATTTCTTAGTTTGCTGTATACAACAGTATTACATGCACGTCTCCATTGGCGCACTCAGGGAGGGGGCCAAGGAGCCCTGGACCCCCCCCCCCCCCAAAAAAAAAAGAAAAGAAAAAAAGACTAGAAATTTTCCAAAAATCTTTTCCTAATTAATTTTTTTTTCTTTTTTATTTATGTTGTGTCATGTCTTCTATTTCTATACTACTTATGAATTAGCGGTCACATAAGGTGGGAATACCCTATAGCTCTCGGGAATCACGGCCGTTGTGAACGCAAGGCGAACGAAGTAGTGCTCGGGCGATACTTTGTTTGTCCGAGCCAAGCCAGAGATCACGGGTATCATGTATTGGTAATCACTGCAGATGCTCAGTCATAGGTCGTGTGCAATGCGAAGTGTGTATTCTCAAACTGTCTACTCAACTCGCCCCCCCCCCCCCCAGATTAAATCCGGAGTGCGTCACTGCACGTCTCTATTAAGAAAATCAGTGTAACTTGACTGAAATATTATATAGATGCATACGAATATAACAGTATGTTAAAACACCGAATTAAAAGACCCCTGGCTTAAAAGTAGTAATAAATAATTTTTGAAAATAATTGTTATTTCAGGGAATTTTTGTTCTTCCTGAGATTAATCTGAATTTGTAAATTTGCAGTTTTTTCTCTCCACGTTTTTAGAATGTAGTCAAGTAGAAATATTTATCTCTTTGAGTAGTTTTCTTAATTATCCCTAATACTGCTGAATGTAAGAGGTGGGGGGGGTCACAAAATTCTTCCTGCACTAAGAGTGCAACTGGTCTTGAAACGGCTAGTCTTGTTTTTTTCTTCATCCTCCGCCACAGTTTAGCATAGTGGTGTATACCGTCAAAGTTAATTCTCACATTGTTATCATCATGTACACAAAGGGCGAGTGTTTTTAAAAGTTGTCGGAGCGTGTAAAACAGCGTAAGAATTTTGAGTATGCTATTGAAATTCACCTCCGATTTCAAGCCACCCTTATCACATACGGAAGGGCACAAAAAGTCCAGAACTTTGTGGTGGAAGGAACGACCTACCTTCCACCAGAAGGCGCCTTCTGATTTGTCTTTTGGGATAGAAGTTGACTGTATGATGAAAGAAATGACAATAAATTCACAAAAAGTATGTGAAGGTCTTGAGAAAGTTGAATGAACATCGAAATAATAGTGTTCATACCGATGAACCGACATTGCTTTCCCAACATGATAACTCATCACGAGGGCGTTCACGTCAATAGCTATTGAAGAGATCAATTAGAAGATGTGAATCTTCTAATTGATCGTTAGTCATCCTTATCACAACGTGGACTTGGCTTCATCGGACTTTTTATTTCAAAAACCGATCTCAAGGGTATCCATTTTGATTATGACTAATTTGTCAAAGTAGAGGAGTAAACATAGTTCCGAAATCAACTGGAAATATTTTACCACAACGGCTTGTTAAAGGATGAAGAAAATATGTTCAAAGGGAGGGAGATTATGCTCAGAAATTAGTGTATGAAACTGAAGTGGAGCCTTCGACCTACCTTTATTTATTTATTTTTATATTTCACAGATATCTCGTTTGGATAGGACACTATCACAATGAAGCCTTAACTTCCGCAATGTCCTCTTCACCGGTTCCTGGTTCAAAATGTCACATTATACTTAAGACAGTTCCTTCAAGTTTTTTTTTTTTTAATTATTAAATTTGAAAATGTTAAATTTGCTACGTATCACTGGTTCGGGAGAACTCAGTATGCAGCTCCTTGTGGAAAAAATCATACTAGAAATAAGAACATGCTATATGTAGTGGTTGGCTTTGTGTTTTGATAATTGTCATGGTGAAACCAAACAGTTTAGCAGAAAACCGCAAACATTTGAAGATCAACTCAATGATATTGAAAGATGTGTTCAGACACATGAGATTTTAGTATGATCGCTAACCAGCTAAATCTTTTTCTCAGGCACTTACCAAACATTATATATGCATGAACGGCAATTCGAATACGAGTACGTGGCTAATTTTTGTTTTAGAGAAGAGGTCAAATTCACATGGTTTATTTTAGAGGACTATGAAGAATTCACCAATGTTTTCCAGTTGTGGTTGAGAAGTCGCTCGAAGAGTTATTGTTACCATTTTCTCAATGAGCTTGCTGCAGACAAGTCTTTTACTATAGACGAAGCAGGCTCAAACTATTATACAAAATATCCCATAAGTCTGAAGGCACAGAACGTAAAGAAAAACATTTTCATTTATTTTTTATTAAGAAATTAAAGTTGAGCGTCACAACTTATCCTGGGTAAAAAAAAAATCCAAAAGTTAAAAACAGTTAAAACTCGCTACACTCGTGTCATACCACAGTGAAAGTTGTGGCGATGTTGCCAAGTTTGTTATTGACAAACTAGGACGAGACTCGATTGCGATATACTCTTTACATATCGATAACAAACTTGGCATCATAGCTGTGAACTTTCTTAATGTTGATATGTCAAGAGTATAGCGCCATAAGAAAATCCCAGCATTTGAGACAGGAAACACATGATTAGCAAACAACTTTTCTGTCACATTTTATTTTTCCCTTCATATTTTGCCAACTAACCGACTTCTTCAACAAAACCGTGTCTTGTACTGCATTTAAATATACTTCTCGTAATTGTAACTTAATCCAAAGAGAATTGACATTATTTAGATGTGGCGTTATAAAAACTAAAACCTGCTTAGGGACATTATTTATGCAAAAATGATTTATTCTGTTTGAAAGTATATTATCTTTTATACAGCTATGAAAATTCTCCTTGTAATTTTAGCCATCACTCAGAATGTGAAATAAGAACATCTTCACATTAAAAAGCATTTATCTTTCATTAAAAATAAATGCTTCAAACATAAAATTATTATAGGAATTTAATGTCTGATTTTTTTCCCGTTTCTACTTTTTAATAGTGTGGCAAATTCCGTATTATTACAATGTACGGTATATTGTAATTATATTACAGTACATTGTAATAATATAATAGTTCGTTTATAACTGGAAAGAGAGAAAAATATTAAAAACATTTCGAATCTTGCCCAATGCTTGGTCTGAGTTTCTTAAGTTTCTTATAAAACTAAGAATTCATAAATTCCTCGATACAAATGGTCATACTCAACTGATTTGGCTTTGATTTTATTTGTTTAAGCTTTTTATGTTAGATTATCGCTCAATTTTTCTAATTAGTTGCTTATTTTTACTACTGCTTTTTCAAGGCTTTTTTTTCTTTAATTGTATTAAAATATATACTGATTATTCATACTATGATATTATTAAAATATCATGGTTATTTAACAATCAGTTTCGAGAAAATGTCATCCTTATCAAGTGCTGATATGAGAACTAAAACAACATAATAAAACCTATCAATCCGTATTCCGACGTAATTGTGACGTCACACCAGGAACCAACCGCAAATCTGATATCAAGCGTCAAGTCATCTCGAACAATCAACCAAATCAGCACCGTGGCTAAACAAGTAGGCAGAGACCAACACCACGCCTATGAAGGAGATTATATGGTTAGGGCTGTTCGCACGCACGAAAGCGATCTCTGCCACGTGCTCCTGACGGAGAAAAAAAAAAAAAAAAAAAAAAACCGAAAAAAGCTTTCCAGAGATTGCAGCCAAAGCATGCACTTTATTTGTGAAAGAAGTTGTGCATCCCTTTGAGCCCTTTAGAAACCTAATGAATAGCATCCCTCATCCAAATGAGTGCGCATGTTTTCCCACTATTTATCTCTCAGATTTATTCTTCGAAGGATCAAAGAAACGATATGAGGTATTCGAATGGAAGCTGGCTTGCCGGGTCAATTGCGTTTGATTTCTAGCGTGCCTTAAAAATAGACCTTCCAAATATAACTGCAGCACCCAGCGCAGGACAGGAGATGCTGGGAGGGTTCCTTGGCCTCGCAGCACGCGGCCGAGCTCTGTCGAGCTTAACCACTTCTCAGCTTACACCATTTCTGTTGTGCCTCTCTCTCTGAAAGTTCTGCTATGTCAGTTGACTGCGATTTGTCTCAAGTTTTCTCTATTACTCGCCCTTCGGGACACTATGTAGTAGTGCAGTGGGTGTGTTCTGCGTGATGTGTTACGTGTTAAAATGTGCGCGCTCCTTTCTCAACTCCTAGTTGCAATTTTTTCTGCTTTAACAATATTTCTTGAATGTCTTTTTATTCCTTGTGAAATGAGAAAATTATTTCCTCGACTACCGAGTCAACCGAAGCGACCTTCTTAATCCGACTCCGATAACAAGAGATATAAACATTGTGTTGTTTAAATTGATACGACCACGGACTTAATATGTGAACTTTCCTAATAACGTAAGTACAGTTTGTCACAGTTCTAAATTATAGATTAATTTTGCTGCGTTTTAATAAAGTAGGCAAGAAACCCATAACCGCCACTCCACATATTATTGAAAAGATTTAAATGCTTCTGTAATAAAAAAAAAATCATCACGAATATACATTTAAGAGAATTACTCCCCTCTGATTCATGATATTCAGTGATATGGCTATCTCCATTTTCATCGCTTTTAAAAATCGCCTGTCCTTGCATTCTGAATCACATCAGTTGAGTAGAATTTACCAAGCATTCTTATTTTCTGTTTCCCGCTTCAAGAAAACAACTGAGACCAAGATACTGTTCTTTTGTGTTTTAGGATTATCCTCAAGCAGTTAAAGTCATCAATATACTGTATTATGCTACCAAATGCATGTGTTCACAGGTTTGTCTGTTTGCGGAGTTTCGAAAAGAATATCTTACTGATGAAATCGGCTAATTGACCTGCAGTTAAAATATCCTTAAAAGCGATCTTCGTAACATCTCGTCTACGAAAGGACACGAGTTGTTCAACATAACCCATTATAAAAGACCAAAAATATGAAAGTAAAAATAAAAGCGTGCTTTGATGCCCATATTGTTAACGCTTTAAGCAAACATGAAAGATAGGAAAACAGTTTTCAATTGTTGGTTGTTTTTTGTGTGTGTGTGTGCGCGCGCTGTTATGTTCCAAGAAATGCCCAAATTCTTAAGTTTAAATATGAATTCGATCTGTTACCTCGTGCTGAAAGTAACTGACCTAATTAAATGAATGTCAATTTTATTTTGTGTATGAGATTTGTTGCACCGAGAAAGTTTCTGCTTGTTAAATTGTTAAAATAATAGATGTAAAAACACTATACCGGCCAACTATATTTCATAAATTGGTTATTTGGCATTAATAAATTAGTAAATTTTAACGAAATGATGTAAAAAAGAAAACCTGCTTTAAAGCCATCCTTAGATATTATTAATTACCTGTAATGAATCAGGATTCCTGGTTAAAAGTTTCAGTCCGTCTAAAGAATCTTTTTAGGAAGAAATTTTCGCCTTTTTTTAAAAAATAGGATCCTATCCTCTTTTCAGCTGTTTTTCCGGTCACTGACATCTCTTCAAACGATCAGCTGTAGGTATAATTAGTTGGATCAGTGTTGAAGTTACTCAAGCATGATGTACCTGTGTATTCTCAAGCCAGTTTGTTTATTTCAGGAAGGAAACTGGATCTCTGGATACTGCAATCGCTGCCTGACATGTAATAAACCAGTTTCACTTAAAAATACTTAGAAAATTTCTTACAATAAATATATAAGGTTTTAAATCAATGTAACTCGCACGCCTCTCTAACCAAGAGGCGTGCAAGTCACAGCTACAGTACTACGAGTGTCGTGAACTCAAGCATTTTAGTGTATATAAAAAGGTTCACACTTTTTCACTTAGAATGAAAGTTTCATTATAATGAAAGTATAGAGATAATGAAAGTTTCATACTTAAATAGTGTCTTGTATTTTATTATTGCTTCTATGACATTTTTCACTTTATTCATATAAGGCTAAAGTTAAGACACGTATTTTTCTTTAAGTGGAGGATGGTGGATTTTTTCAGCTCAAAAATTCAAATTTTTGTCTTTGAAAAAAAAAAAAAAAAAAAAAAAAAAAAAAAAAAAAAAAAAATCAGACGTTATAACGAGCAGCGCCGTCTTTCGTTGGGACTCGAAAGACGGCGCTGGTAGTTTCATCTACAAATGTAACATTGCTGATAAGATGGTGCTGAGCTCTCCTCTGCTGAAGAGTTGTTGGTCAGAAATTATCATACAAAAATCAAATACACTGCTTTATTTCAGTTTGAAGTAAACACATTTGTGTGCTAAAGAGCAATCCTCCATTCTATTACCTACGTTTCCATTTACTTGAAGAAAAAAAAAACCGACCTGTGTAATCGGAGGAGTTGATGGTATATTTCATGAAACAAATAAGAATTATGAAATCATCTTGAAGACAAAATTTTCAATTAACACGAGCATATCAACTAGGACTTAAGATTTACTTCAGCTTAAGTAAATGCAGCTGTTTAGCTTTGAAATAAAGGTTGATCCATCTTATCTTAGTTTCTATTAAAAACAGTCTGGAAACAAAGTTAATGAGTTGTCTCATACGAAGATGAGAGTTTTTCTTCCTCGAAGTTGGATTTCCTTCAGGCAAATCAGATCAGTGACAGACAATATACATACAACCGCCAGATACGTTATTTTCACCCGAAGTTCTTAGTGCTGCTTCAGAATTTATCTAAATTGTTTACGAGCATCAAAATGTCTAAAATTGTAATAGATACATGTCGCTTCTTTTTAATCGTATTTAAGCACCTTGCTTTACATTAAAACTCACCGCACCGATAGATTATGAACGATGTAAAGACAGCTCTTAAAAGTCAGAATAATATTTGTTCGATACATTAAAAAAAGAAAACCTACAAAATAACTACAAATATTTGAAAACTGAAAACATTTTTCTTTCCTATTGGGAGCTGCTTATCAAATCATTGTACACGCGTGCTATATTTTGAGAAATGCCGATTGACATAGCTTCACTGTATCATGCTAATAAAGGAAATTAAAGAACTAGAGATCAAAATAAAATGGTCTAAGATACGAGCATAATAAAAAATCCACTGTCTACAAAAAATCTCCTTCCGAGTGTTGATTTATTCAGTCTGTACTTCTGGAACTAATGAAGACATATACTAGAGATGTCACAGTCTGTAAACAGTCTAACCAGTGTTGAAATGTTTCTTCCCATTGAAAAGCAACTAGGTCACCTTCTTGGACGTCTGTGAATTTGGGCAACAGCCTCTAGAATGTGCGCCTTGTTTCCACATCGGCTGATGTCTACTAAGATTTTTCTAAGCAGGTAGGAATGTCTCTTCTGTGTAATTATAATCTTCTTTCAAAGGAATATCTTACAAGAGACTTTACTAGTCCTTAGGGATGCGATTAAAATTCGGCAAATTTTCATTGCCTAAGATGAACTATGAAAAAATTCTATACATATCTAAAACAAACATTCGTAATATTTCTTGTTGAACTTAGAAATATTTTAGCGGTTTTAGATAAGTGAGAATAGAATATTTTACATATGTGAAAACCGGCCATTTTGTAATCTAAAATAAGTAAGAAGAGAGCATTTAATGGTTCTAATTTACTGGCTTATACATTTCATTTATTTTTACAGCGCTTATTTTCGTTTAATAAATTATGCCTTTGATTGGTATTGGAGCATGTGAGTTGTATTTTAGTATTAGTATTATTATCAGATGCTCCCAACTTACATATTAAATAGCAGCGTGCATCGTACACAGTCCAAACGCGTTTTACTTAACACCAACGATAGGAATATGATCAGCAAGGGAGGATATCGTGTAACCTCAAGTCAATTTTTTCCTGTTTATCATTGTGATGTCACAGGTCGTCGTAACCACATGCATTAAAGTAGTGATGTGACAATGATATTACACGCAGAATAAAAATTAAACATTTTTGTATGCACGAAATTTGCATCCTTCGTTTTAACTGTGAACATCTTATGAACTTTTAGGTAGGGTTACCATATTCTAAAATGCCAAAATGCTGACACCCCATCGCCTGACCAATTCGTTCCGGACACAAACACAAAAATAAATACATATGTTGGAAATCTTTACCTTTGTAAGCTTTTCATTAATTCGATGTGATGAGTATGCTTATTAGAACACACAAAAATATGAGATTTTAAGTGTCATCATAAGTCTTATGAAACAAGAGTAGGCCTACTTGAAAAAGAATTAGACTTATCACACTACATATATTACTTTGCAGCCCAGGCCGCCCATGCATATGTTTCACTAGTCCGCATTTTCTTTAGCAGTTCTTTGTTTCGACACAAATAGTCGAACATATTTTTACATGTAAAATGTCTATAATTAAATTTAACTATAGCAAGTCTTTTCACAGATTCTATGGTAAGTCAATTTTTTCCCTTGGTTCACTGAGCTCGTATTAATGAAAAGAGCTTTTCAACACTGCCAGTGCTGTCACAATGATATTTTCATTCAAAATGCGGACATGTCCGCATAAATACGGACGTATGGTAACCCTACTTTTAGGCATCATGGTTTATAGAAGTTAAACATCAAAATGATTATATTTTCTGTTTGAAACAAGGAACACGAGTTAATGGGAAATCTCAGATACTTTTTTTTCCTGTGTACAAACTTCCACTCACGTTTCGTTTGTAACAAAAAAAACTGAAGTATTTTACTAATTTCTAGAAACTTTTTTTAAGCAGTCAGGCGTTTTTATATACATTCGGTGAAATACAAAAGCAGGGTTTCGAACCGAAACAAATAAATCCATCAAATATTCATGCACATGCTACGAAACGCAACGGGTATAAAAAGAATTTATCATAAGAAATGCTTCTGTATCATATTTAAAAGTGACATTGTATATGGCAACTAATGTAATATTTATTAATAATGAATGAGATACCAATTTTCATATACTTACTTGGAAACAACACGTTAATGTTGAAGAATATATTAACTGATGTTTAATCACGCCATAATGTGTGTTTTACTGAATCGGAATGATTGCTTTCAGTCCGGTATATAGTGTGGTTGCAACTGTCTGAAATATGCTACGTAGAAATATTTTATTGGCCATGCTAAAGTATATTTCAGAAACATATAATTTGTGATATTCTTGTGTCTGCATACTAAGTGATTTGGTCGATGGCTCCTTCTTGCACTAAAGTTAAGAAAGTCAAAAGTACGTGGTTTGGTGTCAGGAAGGAATCAATCTGCATAACAGAGAGAAGGATCAAAATCACAACAGATTTCGCTGAAGAAGGTTTTTTAATTGTAATTTGATAAAGTGTTGAAGTTGTCAAAATTACGATAATAGGCTACAGTTGCACGAATTCCATGGAGGAAGCATTGCTTCTCAGTTTCCAGTTCTCAGATCGGTATTGCATACAAAAGAATTGCAATTTTCTCCAATTGTAACTGCAATCAACTGTGGATTTGGTGTTATGCATTTGTTATAAATATTCACACTATGAAATTCAATTATTTGACGATGGTTTGTTATTAATTAGATCGAAAGGTAAATCTTCAGTTATTCAACTCTCAAAACGTTTCTTCATAAAGTTCCATATTATTCAAGGTAAAATCAGAGGTATATATCTTTCGCATTTAATATAATGTCAAGAAGCAAAATAAACTTCTTTTTTCAAGTTTTCTTTTATTGTTTGGGAAATAAATCGAACTTCAGCCATGTAAAAAAAATTATGATTTGTCATTACTCTATTTTTTATTTGCATTTTTCGTATAGGTATAGAAATGATTACTTGGTTAACGTTTCTTTTTTAATCATTCTTACATAGTGCAAAAATAGCATTTTGAAATTCTCTTTGCTATTCATTGATTCTGAAATAAATATATGCTTTACATGTATAAATTTTACTTATCTTTCATCCGGTTTTTAACTACTTCTCGAGATGTAAAAAAGGACACTGCATAAATGTTACGCCGATACCTTTATTACCTTTACAAAACTATTTCTATGATTATGCGAAAAATAGAAATTAATAACTCAGGGAATAATAACATATCTTAATCAAAATGACACTTTATAAATTCCTTTTTGCAAGTTTTGTTATTATTTTGTTAGATGTATATATTTTCTCTCTGTTTTTATACTCGTAGTTGTCAAACAAATTTTTAAATATAAATTTTGCCATTGAAAACTATGCTTCGAATAATTTAAAATTGTGTGATAAGATTATAATAATAGAATATTATAATCATAATGAAACACTTCGGTGTTGGTGATTATTCATGATTGTGTTAAGTTATAAATAACACACAAATAAGTGCTAAATTTCTAAACGATTAGTGTAATCATATCCAAAGTTTAGTTTAACAGTTTTTAAATATATAGAGCGAGGTTCTATTATACCTATTGTATAAGAATACATTGTGTTAATATAATATTATTTCGTCTTACGTCAAAGCAAGAAATCGAATTAACAGTAATGATTTTTTATTCTAAATAGTTTCATTCGTCGCAAGCAATTATTTATCAATGCTAATACTGAACTATTACGTCATTTCTCTTTAGCTGTATTTCTCAAAACGCACAATATAATTATTAGATACCTTTAATTCCGTATGCAGATTATTTGCAGGCTCTTCCTGCAGTGATTTTTATTGAAATTCGATACCTTGAATGCTACAATTTGTCGAGCAATCTCTTTTTTTTTCGCACAAAACTTTAGCGAAAAAATTTTCGCAACTTGACAAAGTAGTACCTCGCTCTATTTATAAAGAATTCAATTAAATTCGCTAATCAGTATCATCCCTAACCTTTTCGAATGATTTAATTTATTTTTGTTTGTTTCAATAGGACAATATTTAGAGATAACATTAGGAAAACAAAATTTTAGTCGATTCTCACTATAGTAAACAGCTTTAACAATTCGTTCATTAATGACCACCAAAAGTATCAAAGTTCCACAATGCTTTTCTAAAATATCTGTAAAAAATTCACCATAGCAAACTTTCCATGACAATAAAACATTCGTCTTATGATGCCTATGAATTTGCTATAATATTGCGATGTCTATCTCCACATTATATATGCCAACAATTCTAACTGCTTTACGTAATTTGGTCATTAAAATGACCTAACTATATCAGTAAATTTTAATAATGATCCTGAATACCAAATTCATTCATTTCCATTCAGTCTGGAGGAATTATAACAAAAGAAATCTTTAAAAGATATTTCATTAAGCAGTCTTGAAAGTAGTTCACAACGATGAATACCAAATGAATCTCCGAGAAAGTTACTTAACCAAAGCTGTATAAAGTGTAAGTGTATCTGTAAAAATCCGATGCGCATGTAGCAAGTTATAGAGCTATTATAACACAGATCATTTCTGGGTAATGCAATGTGAACGTATAATTCCATTTGGACTCGTTTGTTTTACTACAAATAGTCCGAATGAAATCAAAATTGAAACAATTCGACGGATTTTAACAGAGATGACCCTACTTCATAGAGTTCTTTGGTTGTCAGAGACATCATTATGTGATACGTGAAAACTAAAATACACCCGATGCAGAATCATTTTGCCAATAAAGATGATATATATATATATATATATAATTTGGACACATTTATCTCTTTACACTCCAAAATTTCTTCCGATTAAAAATGCACAGGTAATATAACATAGCAGCTTATTTTGTTCAGCAAACTTTTGCAAGTATTTCAGATGCCAAATTTTAATAAAAAAATCTCTTCAACCAGAATAATTTGCGAACGGACGGATTGGCAAAACGAATTAAGAATCGTCATGTAATTGGAGTTTACACTAAATTGAATGTTACCAAATTTGAAACAAATTTACACACATACAGTATGAATGATAATGTAAATATCGAACGTAATCACACAGCCATTATTTTCAGTTACAGTTCTGATGCATATCTTATTCAATTTTTTATGCACATTTCTAGAAAACCAGTTCCTGGAACACTACGCGCGCACACGCATGGTTTTTAGATTCGTGATTTCTTCCGCCATGCATGCGAAATTATTGGAGAACATACGCTTGATTAATACCAGATTAATACACTAGTCAGTTGTATAGGCCATAATTCCAAACATTTACCAATACTGTATTTCTAACCCTGTCTTCAACAGGCAATAAATTAAACCCGAGAAGCATTTCGGGCCACTAAAACTTTTAAATAGGTATAATGAAAGCCGAAATACATAACGAAGCAACAAGTGGGAACAAGCATGTATAATATAGGATTATTGTCACAAACTTTGGTTTTTGATTAATTGTTTTCCCCACTTGGTTAAAATACAAATAATATATGTAATTTATCCAAATGTATACCTAGCAGTATTTACCAATCACGAAGATTTATTTCGGAGAATATAATAAAAATATAATCAATACTTTCCCTACTTCATGCAGAAAATATTTATGAGGTGGAATCACTACAAAAGATTGTTAAACAGTAAATCGCACTTTTTTTTTTTTCAGTTCGTAATTTTAGAAGTTGTTTTACTTGCAATTTATCGAGATGTCATTAGCTAAAACAAAAATACTTCCTCAAGATAAGTCCAACTAACATTATTTTGAAAGCATTAAAATGATTACAATAGATTCCCGCATTCAAAGTTAGTCAAATGTCAAAATATCAATTAGTCAAAATGGAATTATATGTGCACATTGCATTACCCAGAAATGATCTGTATTATAATCATTCTATAACTTGCTACATGCGCATCGGATTTTTATTTTTGTCTTTAACCAATATTTTTATAACTTTATTCATACATTTGTAATCCTTTAAAATTGCATATACACTTGCTCAGTTATTTTCGGAGGAGAGGAGGGGAAAGACCTATCTGCAGAGTCCTGATTGAAACAAAGACTAATGTAAATATATACAAAAAAAAAAGCGTGGTTGCTTCCTTATTATTGAAAAAATGAGGTTACTCTTTTGTGGAATGCACTTTGGTAAATATATCTAGGCTAATAACTCCATCTACTTAGAATGAAGATAATTATCATTAGCGATAATAGTCAGAACGTTGGACAAAGTTGTTTACTTAGAAATTCTAAGTAAACAACAGGCATACAGCTTAATTCACATTCGATCACATATGAGACTAATTATACATGGAAGGACGTCCCAGACTGTTGTCGTATGTGGTCGTATACTCAATGGACCATATGGAAGAATCTGTCTGTGATGTTATCGACATTGCGACTTTCGTACAGTTAAAAAAAAAAGGAGCCGTTTATAAAAGGTCTCTCGTCTCTCTTAGTGACCCTGAATGTGTAGAGTTGTTAAGATACAAAAGTCTCCATTGATAACAAAGCCGAAGAATGTGTAACTATTAGAGCTCGCGCTTGGCCGTTCCTGTACAATATCCAAGCTATAGCGCTAATGAACGGCAAGGGGCAAGAGTCAGTTTATCTTGGACAGGCATCTCGCTGAGCGTTCTCATTCCCATATATAGGCACGAGGCCGGCAACTTGAGAACCTGCTACAAGTGTCCGACAGGAACAAAGTGTGTGTGGGTTTTGAGCGAGATGTATGGGCTGTGAAGCGTTGTTGCTTCGAGATGATAGCAGGTTATCTAACGTTTGAGGTTAATACAATAATAGCCGGCTATGAAAGAACAACGCCGCATTTGTTAAGTACACGACTGTCTTAAAATTCAGTTTACTAAGTTGTTAGTGTTTAGCTGAAAGGTGCTACCATAAAATAAAGGTGTGCACTGCTAAGAACTGAGTAGTAGCTATGGAGTGCATGCCATTTTCTAAAATATATTCATCATTTTAAAAGAATATACAGAGTAATCTTATGAGAAAGTGTTGTCGCAGATTTTACAGGTAAAGTGCAGGGTCTTTCTTAGTATGAGAGCTTCTTTGATAAGTATATGACAGATTTTTGTATAAACATCAGCGCTCTCAACGTTTTTTTTTTCCAAGTCGCATGCTCCATCGCGTATACTTAAGAAACTCATGTGGAAAAACTCTTAAAGTTTAAGAAGCTCTTCAGTTGTAGAACCAGCTGTATCTATCGAGTACAGTTTTTTAATGTGCAGAAAAAAGAAAACTTTCATTTCTTTTCATGTATAAGCTTCAAGTTGAATAAGTTACAGATTTCAAAATTCTCTATTGTACAACAAATTCGATCCTTTATGAATTCAAATAGGCGCTCAGCATGATAATTAAGGGGGGAAATGGGAGAAAATCATACCAAATGGTAATGATTATTATAGACTAGACAATTAATCCTCGATAGAACATAAAAAGAACTGATGCTCTGCCTGTGGGAAGGTATTTAAACTACTTGTTAGTTATATGGTAGTCAGCTGTTGAGTACCTCCCCATCACACAGAAAAAATAAACCTAGTAAAGGACGGGCGTTACTCTACATTGATTTACCGTAACAGTGCGCTCTTTAAAACATGCTTTGCTGTTTATAAAAAAAGATGATCGAAAAAGAAATAATATCGAAGAAAATCATTGTCTACGATCGTGAGGAGCACTGTCGAATATAATTTCCGTATCATTTCAATATTCATCAGTGAAATGAGCATAACAGAATGAAAAAATCATCTTCTATTTGAGTTCCCATGAAGCAAACTGAAGTAGCATATAGCATTTTAACCAAGATTTAATGTATATACGTAAGTATTTGCACATTCTTAGTCAGTTCGTGCGTCATGCAGTTTGGACCATCTTCATGGCGTCATGATGATCTCCAGATGGAATTCAACAAATGTGTCCTTCAATGTATATTTCGATTAAAAATGCTATGTATATGTGGTTCTCATCCATGAAAGGTTTATATAAACGTATAGTACATCCGTACAGTAGGGATTAAGCATCTTTATCTGTTTTCGTTAATTTTATACTTTTTTTTTTAATTTTATCTATTTTTCAAATAGTTTGGAAACCCCGCTCTAGACACCCAATATGGAACTTATGAAAATATATCTCCCTCCCTCCCTCCTCTGCAGATCTATTTATGGAAACTTTAAAAAAATAGTTTTTGTTAGCCAACCCTACACCTGCTCTCTGGTGGAGAGATGTTGACGATGCTTTTATCATCAGGACATTTCTGATTTAAATAGCTTTTTTATTTATTTCATTCAACTAATTCTTCTCCAAAATTTAATTCACCTTGGAATTCGAGAACGAAAACAAGTTACCATATCTCTGATGTCCTAATTTCAAAAACATCTCAGAATGGATTATCTCTGGACGTTTACCGAAAGCCCAGTCACGTTGGATGACATCTTCATTCCCAATCTCTTACCATCCATTACAAAAATAGCCATTCAGACTTAAAGAACGTGCAGTTTCTATCTTAATAATAAAAAGAACTCCAGTTTCTAATCAAACAATTCGTTCTCAATGAGTATTCGAGATCCGTCCAAAAATCCTATTTTTGAAGTCGCCCTCCATGGAAAAATCGGTATATTCATTGCAGGGATTCCATTTCAATCGCTTACATCGGTATTAAAATCGCCAACCTTAAAATTCATAGGTTATGAAGTGGCCTATAAGCCCATATACTCCAAATGTCAGTAACCCCCTTCTACAAACAATGGGGGTGGGGGGGATACAGAATTCCATGTTTCTTGGTCTTCCCTAGACAGATTAGACTTTCAGAAGTTTAGAAATAAGAATGAAGGGGCTTATAACAAAGTTAAAATGAGGACTAGCTTACCATTCTTCCAACACCGACTATACCATATATCTACACATCTATACCATATATTGAGGAAATTTTTCTTTCTTATTGGATTAAAAAAGAGGGAGAGGTAGACCCAGGAGAATGTGGTTTGAATACATTAAGGACTGGACTGGCCTGAATTACCATAAATGTTCCAGAGCAGTAAAAGAAAGAAAAAGGTTCCGTGACATGGTTGCCAACCTCCTCCTAGGGGGATGAAACTTGAAGATTGGATTAAAGAATTAACACTAATTGATTTACATTCTCTCAACGAAAATCTGAGACTTATCCTAAATGATTCCAGGAACTCATTAATTAGATCGCTTAACATACATGACTTCAAACAATACTAGAAAAGAGACAACGCCTGCTAAACTACACTGTCTCCTCGTGCTTCGATTGTTAATAGCAGTTTCTCTTATTTTTAAGATCATTTACATGTTACTTGTCATCTTCATATTCATTCACCCCGAAGAAACTAGTAGCGAAACTAGTCTGTATTTCTTTACATGTTTTTATTTGTTAACGAGCAATAAAAACTCAATTATTTTCCTAAACTGAACTAGTGAACGTAAAGTTTCCATTATCAACATGGCGTAAGAAGATGTAACGCAATGATAACAGTAAAGGAATTTAGAGATCTCGAATAGAAACAAAGCTATCGAAAAAAAAAAACAAATAAAATAAAACAGTATTTACATCTTAAGGCACATTTCTTAAGCTATGCAGATACGTTACGGAATAACTACAATAATCAATACTAATTATATAAAGAATAAGTGTCATAAATGATTATCTTAGGTAGTCGCAATTGAAAAAAAAAAAAAACGATACGACAGACATATTTGAAAATCTTATCTCTTGCATGGTAGCCAGTGATAAGGGAAACGCTTTCTCATCCTGAAATATTTCCTTTGCCCAAGTCCATTTTTTTGTTATTTTCCACGAGATTGCGAGTGACAAATAGCTTAGATGAACAGTTAGAAATCCCGAAAGGAATACAGCACGAAATTTCAAATAATCTTACCTTTTCTCCTGCACGTAACAAAATTTCGTGCCGTATTCCTTTCGGGATTTCTAACTATTCATCTAAGCTATTTGTCACTCGCAATCCCATTTCACTCATGCACTCTATCTGAAAGTCCAAACTACATCAACATGAGCTTAAATACCCATCCATTCAAATACATTTTCTTTCGCCCACACACTTCTATTATCTTGACATACACTCTTTGTCACATGTCCTTAAACATTTTATTCTCACTGCAAACATCTTTCTCTGCTTTCCTTCCTCCAGGGAGTCAGGAACTCTTCGAGGGAGGCCACATACTACAAGCACCAGCTATCATACTTATTACTGAATTCATTCACACTGCTTGCGCTCACAACATCCAATGGCAATGAATTCCAATGACGCACCACTATGAGAGAAGAAATCTAGATCTCACCTCCTCCTTAACGGAATTCATTCTCAGCTTCCAAGGGGATGCCCTCTTTTTCTTTCTCCATTATAAAATAAAAAAATTCCATCAACTGAAATCCTGTATAACCCTTTCAGAAATGTGTAAGTCTCAATCATATCACTCCTCTTCGCAAGTGTTTGCAGTCGACAAATTTTCAATCTGTCTTCATAATCATTATCCCACAATCCAAATCTTTGCGCAATAGTCCAAATGCAGTCTTACCAAGGCCTTGCAAAGAGGCGAAATAACTTCCTTATCTTTACATGTCAAAGTTCGTTTTAGTATTGCAATTATCTTTGCAATTACATGGCCCCTGAACCTCAACTTCTTATCTACTAACACTCCTTAGTCTGGTTAGTTTCTAGAATAATTTCACCAATATAATACGACATTGGATAATTAATCACGCCAAAATGCATGACTTTATATTTACTGACATTGAACTGACATTCATTTTCCCATGCCCACAATACCAGCCTATTCAAATCATTCTGCAAGTACTGCATATCAGCAGCACTCCTGATCACCTTATCTGTCTTTGTATCATCAGCAAATGGCTGTATGCCTCGTGTCAAATCTTTCCCAATGTTTTTAATGTAACAGACTAAATAATAGTGGATCAAACACTGATCCCGGTACATTACAGGTTATTTATTTATATTATTTTTTATTAATCTTTGTACTGGTTATGGACAGTACTATCCTTACATCACGTCCAGATCCAGACTTGATATAGTCCTAAGCCTTTACAATTGTTTCACCCTTTTGCTTGTTCTAGTTATCATTGTAGTCATTCTCTGGTAGCAACGCCATGGCACCAGTGTGCCCTGTAGGGCCCTCAAGGAAAGAACTTTTATATCCTTCTGCGTAAGCCTAAGCTGTTTTAAGTCCTTATAACTATCTGCGCTCCATACGCCATGTAAAGAGATGGTGGGCTGGTAAACCTCGGAGTTGCCCCATGCTCCTCCCGTATCTTACTAACTAGATCTTGGTTATTTTTATAGTAGTTCACTTTATTATTATTGCTATAGGCTAGTAGGCGCCCTGTTTCCACCACCTGGGCATCAACTACCTAAACGTCACCATCTCTTTTAATCATTAAGTCTGGCTTACGCAAACCTGCGGAGGTCCTATAATGTGGTTCCACCGCGCTCACCCAACCTTTGTTCTTAAAGCGGTTGTTCAGAATGGAGACCACAACGTCATGCCTCCGCACGCGGACCCCATGGGTGCGGAAGCAACACTGGGCTATATGAGACAATGTCTCACTGTAGTGGCAACTAGCCCTACAGTTTGAGTCGTCACTACCCCATCGAGCTGTGCGGGCTCGAGTAGTCAGGGCATTGATCCTCGTCCTGATAAGGTCAATATACTCGAACCCAGGGAGGAGTCTGGTACCATCCCTTACCGAATCATGCCGGGGAGGCACCAGATATGACTCTTTTAAAGGAGCACCATCTACAGAACAGTGCAACAGAGATGCCCACCTCTTGTGTTCTGCGGGTGCTGACTCAATTAAGGAACCCTGATAATGGGACCAGCCTTTAGCCCGCCTAAAGTCTTCTTGTATTAATGGGCTATAGAAAGCCTCTCTGCAGATAGGGAAAGAAGAACGTTATAACTCAGCGATTCTTGACAGCCGCAGGCGTGGGATCAGCCATCTAAGTGATGATGGAACCCCGAGCATACCATCCTCCACCCTTGCGTGGAAATATGCAGTAGGGGTGTCTGGCGGCAGTCGGAGCCATGATCTCACGGCTGAACGGATAGCCCTGTCCATTCGGGACAGTACCGAGATATATGTCCTACCAAGCACCAACTTGTGGTAAAAGCGAGGTAGGAGATAGATCTTAAATCTTGCAGATTCACACCCCTCGTATACCACTTTTTAATATCTGGCAAACAGTCATCCTCTTATCCACGCTAATATTTTATAATCCAAATCCATATTCTTCAATTTATGCAATAGTCTTCCATGCTGTATTCTGTCAAAAGCCTTGGAAAAATCCCAAAATACCAAGGTGTATCCATTTCCCTTGTCAAGGTCAACGGTAACATTATAGAATGTGAACTAGTTACTAAAAGATAACCTTCCCTTAGTAAATCAAATGCTTAGTAAAGCAAACTCGATATTTGGATACATCGGGCTTTGCACCACCTTCGTGTAATGGGATTACCATATATTCTTTCCATTCCTGCGGAATTTTCCCTGTTCTGAGATTCAAATTATATAGCCTGGTCAAAGGAATAGCCAATTCAGCTGAACACGCTTTTAGCACCCGTGCTGATATCTCATCTGCTCCTATTGCTGAATTCTTATTCAGTTTTGTGCAACGGCTATAATACCTCCTCTTCGTACACCTAAGTTTCTTCATCCAGTGAAGAAGAAACAGTGAACTCAATGTTGCATACGCTAGCTTGATAACTTTTAGCAAAATGGGCACTCATTAGTTGAACAACAACTTCTGCATCAGTCACCCACACCATCTGCATTCGGTAAAGTGTTTCTTTTAATTTCATTCCTTCATTTACTTGCAGCATATCGAAAGAATTCTTGTGGGTTGTCTTTAGCTTGCAGAGCCAGTTTCTTTTCATACTCAATGAAATACGCTATGAAAATTCTAATGCTTAGAATTTTCATAGCGGACATCATTCTCATGCACAAAGTATTCCTTCCATGACATCCTTTTCTTAGCAATCTCTTGCTTAATAAGCTTACACACCCATTTGATATTTCTTCTTCGAACTCTAGGGACACATTCTGATATCACATCATTTAAGTATTTTTTAAATGCTTCCCATGCACAGTCGATATTCTTCCCATTCAGCAACCGACACCATTCCACTGAACTCATATACTCCTCTCTTGGTCATAGTTTCCTGTTTGGTAGTTCAGCATGTAACCTTTTCTGAATGGAACATTCATAAACTTAGTCACTTCCCAAGTGAGTACCGCATAATCACTGTCACCAACCAGAGGAACGTCTTTAACTGAAACATCCTCTGACACTATAATCAAATCTAACACTGTTTGACCTCGAGTTCCTTCTGTCACATGCTGCTTGAGGAGTTGTCTCGCAACAGCTCAATAAATTCAGTTTCATTCTTTTCATGAGATTTTACTGTTACCAATCAATGTTTGGTAATTAAAGTCTCCCATTATGATTACCCTTTTCGCGGCCATCCTCTCTTGGTGATGCATTTCTTCACTAGCAACCGATCCACCAGGTCTGTAACAAAACCCCACTATGTGTTTGATGTTAGATTCCACCTCACACCAGATGGCTTCAAACTCACTGGTACACGAAATACTGTTACTAGTACCACAATCATAGGTTTCAACTCTAACCAGATTCAAGTCATCCGATATCATTAGCAGCACAGCACACCACTCCTCTCTTGTCTATTCTTCCTAAAAATTGTGCACACTTCACACTTGATACTAGTTAGTATGTCTGAATCTAATACCCAGGTCTCACTAATGCCTATAATCTGCGATCCCAACATATTAACCAGGGGCAACAAAATCTACCTCTTTGTTTCTGATATTCCTAGTATTCGTGTACATACATAATAACAAGCATGTTCTTTTGGTATACTCTTGTCTGCAGTCTGCATGACACAGTTGGACAACTTTCACACATCGATTCTTCTCTAGTATATAGTCATCTCTGCACGCGTTTGATGGGTCCGAACCGGACGAATACATATTCGAAATCGTTCTCTCCACGCAATCATTTCCATGATAATGCCCATTCCCATCATTAACAGTTATATAACATTGTCGTTCTTTCACTCATATTCACACCATTCCTCCCTTTATAATTTAGTTTCTCTCACTCTCTGTGTTAGTCACATACCACTTATTAGTTTTTCAAGATTCCTGATACCAAACGCATTCAATTGTAAGGAGTCCCTCTTATACTAATCCAATCTTTCCTCAAACTCACTCCACACATCCCAAAATTGGCATCCATTCCTTCCACACGGCCTACTCATCGAATCATTTGCTATCATAGTTCTTCTTCGTGATTAATTTTTATTATATTATATCGAGGTAATATACCAACTATTTTCACTTTCTCACTCTTGTCTCTTCCAACAGCCCTTTCATGTCCTCTCTCATTCTGAATTTATTGCTAGTTAAGTCGTTAGTACGTACTACAATTACGATCTCGTTTACTTTTCTTTTCTGCTTTTGAATTGCTTGCATTATATTTTTAATTCTTGCTCCGGGAAAACTTGAATTTATAACCCTTCATCATTATATATATATATATATATATATATATATATATATCAAAAAAAACCACTACGGCACCACACATCCTTATCGTATTTTTTATATCAACGCAGCTCGAAAAATGTCCTATATACTACTCGAAGATATGTTTTTAGTGCTTTGTATTTACTGCATTCAATGAATTGTCTATGAACGTGTTATTACGACAGATATACCGACGGCCTCGGTCTTCTCACTGTTTTCGAATCTATATGCAGCGTACACAGACACTGCGTTTAGCCTATATGGATATAGAAACCGTCTATAGATTAAGGTAGATACAGATATATATGTTGTAATCTATAAACTATAATCTGTGTTTCCAAATCGATGCAAATTATATATACATGTATTTTTATATGTAGCGAATACAGATTTGGAGTAGTTTTATAGAAAACCAACACTTATCCAGATGTCTTGCACTGAATCAAGGTTGGCTTGCAATAAAAATATTCCTCATATGATATTAATATAAGCCAAACAAAAATTGATTCTTGGTATTTGTTGTCCTTAAATTTTTACGCTCATGTTTAAACACGATATATCTCCGTGTTTGTAATTATCCATTTTAAAAATCATTTATATAGTGTAACTAGTTTTAAAAGCGTAGAAAAAGAAATGGAAATGGGAGATGTATGGTCCATGTACATTTCGTATTTATTATTTTTAAAATTTATTTTGTTATTTTTAATTTGTAGTATTCATATTCTCTTTTAATTTACTTATGACTAATGTCATTTTCGCACGATGTTTTGAATTTAGTTATTCATTTTCAAATGCTACTTTATAAATATTTTTTACAAAAATTCTTAATGCTCCTTGAATTCTAAATGCGGAAGGATTAAGGAAATTATTCGGAAGAATGAATTCTTTCTTTCTATCAAAATTGATCCCTTCCCTCTGCTTTGTTTTTCTTTCATGATAAATTAAACTATGACTCATTCATCTACTGGATCCTTCACTGCAAGTTTTAGAATTTTTCATGAAGCTTATCTGAAAAACTCCGTTTCAATTTATAATATTATTGCATTAAATTTGTAATAGTGGATTAAAGATTGAAGTAATGGAGCAGTGTGGATAAATACTAAAGTAATTATGTAGATTAAACCGAGATCAATAATTAACACGTTTTTATACAAATATTAGAAAAAATGCCAGGTTCCAAAGACGATATTTCTCTTTGATCAATATCAAAATCTGTAACCATTGGGAAGCAGAGCTAACGAGCATGACAGTTGCGAAACTCTGGATGTGATACTAAGTGCACTTCATTACAAATGGGAATACTGCCAAAGGGGCTGCAGACCTCCATTAAAATATCCATTGCAAAACAAGCTACTTCCTTAAGCTGCTGTCTGAGGAAGTTCAGTTATGTTTTCCCAGCTGGATCCTTCCCATATTATAGGTAAACATCCGTTACTTATATCTCAAATGTAAGCAGTAATAGCAGATTACAGTTTTTCTGGGCAGTACAGAATACAGTTTATTATAGATTTTAGTAAGATTAACTTAAAATAATACAAGCATGTACGGTATTTCTTCAGAACTTATATTCAGTTAACATATGGATAATATGAACTTTCAGGCACAATATTTACTAAAGAAAAGTAATAAATACACCATGCAGGTTTGCGTCGTTTTGGCGGTAAACTACCGATAGTGTGTTTTTGATTCATGATTTCTTGTGAACTAAGCAATCTATCACGACAGCAATAGAAACACGAGCAAACCGCACACATCTGCTATTGTTTTAAATGCGTAGTTTTTATCAGCCGAGATCAAAAGGGAATTTTTTGAGGAGAAAAACATCCCTGGAATATAATAATGCCGTCCTCATATTACTTATTACGTTTAACTTATTAGATTTTATTCAATGTCAAGACACACTTTCCGTGCACCTGAAGAAATAAGGAAATATTAAATACAAATGAATAAATTTAAAGGGAATAAGAATTGGCTATAAAGTGAACAAGAAAGTTTTTTTCATTATGGAACTCTCCATAATAATGAATTTTTTTGTCTAAAATTGCTTTAAATTAAAAAAAAAAGAGGCATTATTGCACTATTTAATACTTATATAATGATGTAGTTTGCCTTCCTTTGTAATATTGAAACTTCTGAATTGATGGGATCATTAGAAGTGAATTAAATTTCAGGCGTTTCAAGGAGAAAGTCGTTGGAAATAAGGTAGTATAATTATCGGAATAAAATAGCCTCGAGATCAAAATATAATGAAAACAATAGGATAAAAAGTGAATGAATTCGGAATACGGAAATAATAAAGTTTAGAAAAATAATAGGTTTTTACGGTGTAATGGCGCATTCCGTGATAGCACAAGGTCCAGAGTAGGAATCTGTAAAATACTGCCAACACCACCTGATTTTGAGACTGTAAAAATTCAACTATTATTGAATTTGGCTTTCAGTCTACTTATTTATAAATTTATGATTTATAAATTTATTTAGAATTAAGGTGAAAAGTGCAGCAATGTAATGTCTGCTGTAGTCATGACCAGGGCTGGACAAATTATGCAAAACTTTACCTGCCACGAAAAAAAAAAAAAAAAAAAAAGAAAGAAAAAAAAAGTACTCGTCCAAGATCCTTCCCCCTCCAATTTTTAATATGTTCCAGTCAGTAGAAGTTCCATAAAGCGATTTCGCTCTATCGTTGTTTGGAGAACATTTCCATTGTGCGAGAAACATTCCAAGAAGGATAATTCAATAAACATAAGAATAGGAAAAACGGTAAAAACATCGACTTTATTTGGAAAATATAATTTTTATATTAATTTTTGTTACTAGTACAGCCCTTTATATTACATATATTCTTCTCTGTTTTCTTAAAGTGAAAAAAGCTTTGGAAAGTTATTTTTCATTAAAGAAAAAAAGTTCTGTTTTGTCTAGTCAGTAGCTACTTGCTAGCTACTGACTAGACTTGCTAGCTACTGGCAAAATCTACTTGCCACGTGCGAGTGTATTTGTAGATGGCCATGACATTCAGATATGAGTTTATGCGTTTCATAATTCACCTAAGAAGAAAACAAAACAACAGTGGTTAATAATCTCATTTTTTTTTATTGTGAAGGGGAAGTTTGTTTTCATGGTTATGAAAAGGAACCCGATACAAGTTAGTTGACTGCTTACGTCACGGATTTACTGAAACAGCGAGTCATATCAATGGAAGAAATTAGTATCACTTTTGAATCACATAGTACTCGATTTGGTTGCGATTTGTTTATGAAAGAAATGAAAATCTTTGAAAAGAAAAATTATTAAAAATAAGTTCTTTTTACGAGCAGAAGTTAGCTAAAAAATCACCCCATTTGATAGTACTATTCATTAGATCTACTATTCCAAAGTGCTTATTGAATTTTAAAGGATTTAAACCAGAGGATCAAAATCATTACCACTTCATTCTAATTCTTATAAAGACATACTCATCACATGGTACTCAAAAACTGTTTTCTCTGAAACACAGAAAAATTCTCTATAGGAACAATTTATGACTGCGAACGCTCTAGGAGCGACCTTAAATCTTGATGTACGTGATATTTTCTGTTTGACTCAGCTTAATTTCACTTGTTTCTTAACAAGTTTCTTGTTTAAAATCTGTCATAGCTCACTTCTTACGACATTATTGCAAACCCTTCTTACTACATCCATGCGCCCTGAGTATATTCTTTAGGCATTACAGGATTAATTAGCCTTGCAATTTTGATATTCTTAATAACAAATAAATATCAGTATTTTGAAAATAAACTTTTTTTTGATCATGCAATGTCGCTTTCGAATACATTTACACTTTTTATTCTTCTCGGGCCGTAGCAAAAGTTGCACGTGCCTGATCTGAAGCTATTAATCAATGAAGTGACAGTTCAAATGTGGTCGTCAGTGCCCTTGACAATTTATAAAATCACTTGATCGATTTCACGTCGCTAGTTAAAGAATTGTTTGCGCTTCCAAGAAGAAATTCTGTAGCCGCGTTCTCTTTTACCCCATGACCTCATCCTCTAACCAGTTAGTGCGTAGCCATTTTTACTTCAGTGTCTCACTGAAACATGTTTTCAACGATCACATAGGTTGTGCAATATGTTTGGCATACTGCAGGTTCGTAAAATGCAGTGTGTTTAGTCTTCTCTCTTTCCTCCATCTACTAGCTGACTCGATGCCAATGATATCTTTAGCGAATTAATTAATTGGGTCTAATTAAAAAAGAAACCTGGACGTTACTGAAAGAACTTCGTTTGAAGCATAATTAAGTAGTATATGACCTTTTCTAAAGTATTTCGTACTAAAGAAATACAATAATAAATTAAATAATTCAAAAAAGCTGTATGTCTTTAAATTTTTTAGATTGGTTTCTAGAACTTCCGTAGCGCAGTAGGTAGCGACGATACCTTTTGAATTGAAAAACTTGGATTCGAATTCAGTTTAAGATGAGATGTCACTTATAATGATTATTCAGCTAAAAGTGAATGGATGTGTTTCACATGGTGGTGGTGGTGGCAGGGCTTTTACCTGAAATCGATTGGGGGAGTCTTTAACGGGAATAAATGCAAAACTATAATATCGGCGATACTTATATATTTCATGGATGAGCACCGCACACCCGGAATATTCTCCCCTGATATATATATATATATATATATATATATATATATATATATATATATATATATACACAGTGTTATACAGTGTCCTTCCAAGAGGATTAATTGATAGTCTTATAAACAAAACAAATATCACCATAAAATATCTGCTAGTCAACTACTTATGCTCTATGTTATGCATGTTTGAGAGGAAAACTGTCAATTCCACATCAGAGAATGGATAACCTAGATTATATTATGAAGACTGAGAACGATTCAATCAGGTATTATGCAGAATATTTACTGGAATAAGATATAAGGGAATTTTAAGAACCCATGCCTGTTCGGAAAATTCAAAATTCTGATCCTCGCAAAATATAAAACAGTCGCATACATGCCGGGTTTGGAGTCTCATATTAGTGATAAAGCAGATTTTGTAAAAAAAAAAAAAACTTTTCGCGTGCGGGAATAACGGTATGAACCTTTATCGCGTTAGTTCGGCGGATCAGTAAAGGATCCCTACTAACATGTGCCAAAAGATGAAATTTATCTACCAACTTGCACAGCGTGATTTGAACCCACAACCTGTTGGTTGGAAAGAGGGGACGCACTCCACTTCTCCAACCAGGCCAGGAAATCCGTGAAGAAATCTCTATTCATAAAAGAACATGAAAATAGTGGCTTTGCAAATGATATAGACAGCGTTCTATAAAAGATGGGTATTATGAAAGAATCGTCAGTAAGCGCTACATTAGTTTCAAGTAAAATAGTAATCAGAACAGATATGAACTTAACTTCCAACATAAAATATATTCTGGAATTGCTGAGGTGGTGCTTAACTTTACCACTGTGTGTGTGGGGGGGGATACTTTGGAACGATTATTAGATGAATTTAAGGTGTTTGTTGTGGTAATGGAATTGGCTCACTTTTCATATCGATACTTTATCTCGATTTTCTAAATAACAGATGTTTTTGTAAGGCTTGTCATGTAATAACATTATATGTCATACAATAACATTTGATATGCTTCATTTGAGGACAATCAAGTGGTTCTAATAGATTGACCCGATCAGATCCAAGCACAACAACGGAACTGTGAGATGAAGTGGTTGATGTATGATGAATCTCGCTAGACGTTAATATCAGTCACACACTCGAGACATTTCGGCTGAAGAACTTACGTTAATTTCACATTAACTCTCCGTTCTTCAAGGAACATTTACCACGAAGCTTGTATGCCGCGATGAGCTTTAAATGCCCTTATACTTATAAAAATCGAAATATTACATTTCAATGTGTATTTCTCAGATATTATTCATATTATTATTACATCACACCTCCAGGGACTCATCGAGGGAGGGCATCTACTCTACAACTCTTCGTCTCACTACTCCACCAGCCTTCATCATCTAACACCAACGCCATCTACTGCCCGACTACCACCACTAGTACTTTCATAGACAATCACACCATCCATGCCCACGGCGGGATTCGAATCCGCAGCCTTTTGGCTGGAGAGCGGATACGCTAATCACTCGGCCAACCAGGCCGGCATAAATATATTCTGATGTTTTTCGAAACGCAGTTCATGTAGAGCACGCTTGCAATAAATAAGCATCGGAGAGATAATAAGATCTAGTTTGAGTAAAATGAACAGCAGCACAAAAATGTCCGAGTTGGCAACAGCGCAAGGGTATGTGATGAGAATAACTGAAGATTTTGCAGCAAGAAGTGGGCAGCTCCAATTTTATCAACTTTTGGAAATTAAGTAAAAACTATTTCAAAAAATATTTTTTGATTACTTGAAACGTTTTTCTAATGTATTATATACATATGAAGAAATATTTGAGCAATTTTATTAAGGTAAAATTCTTTTTCCTCAGAGCTGGATGAATTTTCAAAATTTGGGGCTAGGTCCCTTTTTTGTTTCAAATTGCATAAAATACACTAATATAAGGTAAATAATTAAAATAAGTTACAAAATGTTGTTACAACACTAGTATGACACAGGAATATATCAGAAACTATGTATCAACATAGTTTTATGAAAATTGCAATGAAATATTTACAAAATATTATGAATATTAATCACGAACTTGTAGGGCGCATCCTATAATCATTACAACTCTATAGTGGCTAATTAAAACCAATCTATTCAGCGTTTTTAACATCAGTGCAACCTACAACTCAATTTTCGACCAAAAATGGAGCTTCACTCCTTTTTTTCAGTAATGTCTTCAATTTCCAAGCACAGTGATTTGGTGATTTACTGCTCTTATTTTGCAGGAGAGTGGAGTGTTTAGTAGGGAATTACAACGGATAAAGCTAACCTTAGAACTGGCTGATTGTAGATCTTATAAAGAATATAAGGCAGTTTTATGGAACAGAAAAATGGCTTAGTTATATTTAAGGACTGACATAAGTCGCACTTTAGTTATCAAATTAAATAAACTACTAAGAGTAGCAGAACGGATCTCATTTCCTGATTGATGCCCAAGGAAACAAGCCAAATTAGTTGTCCTTACTAGTGAGTACCAGAAAGGACAACTAATTTGGCTTCTTTCCTTGGGCATCTTGTAAAATCACACTTTTTTCATATCTAATAGAATTTATTATGGGTATTGATACTGAAAGAGCATCATTTTTATAAGTTTTTCGGTACTCTGAAAGGTAATTTAATTTGATTGGCATCGGACAGGAGTCGGGAAATAAAACCGGTTTGACACTTTAATCAGTTCTTAGGCTGGCCTTATTTATATCAGTTCCCTCAGAAATCTAATAAAAAGGTACTTTTGTGCATTATAATAATCATAATGTCAAATTACTAAACACATTGTTACCCTACATAAAACTGTTTAGTCAAAAACTTGATATTTTGTTTCGAATTCAAATTAAAATGAAAATTCAAAAAGAGATCAGCTGAAATTTATATCCACTCTGGCACTGTAAAGTTCATTTCATGTTTTAGAATTATGACCGAAACAAGTAAAGATTAAAATGTCATTGTCTGTTAACTGCTTTGTGGGAGGAAAACCTTTGGCACCCCCCCCCCCCAAAAAAACTTCCAAGTGTAAGAATTACATTGAGACTTTATACACTTACCAGAGAAATACACAGACTAAAGGCGGGGATTAATTGTGCTTTCGAATGTGAGCGTCTAGCTAACCGGTAGCTTTTGTTTAAGAGTTCTTCAATACACACGGTTGACAGGAAAAAATAATAATTGCATTTTCCAAGAATTAATATTTTTACCTGGTGCTGCTACAAATACTAGTAATAGTTGGCATATAATGTCAACATGCTCTAACCGATTAATCTGCTAACGAAAGTTATTTATGGGTGGATTAAAATTTTAACCCCTTGGGCTGTTGGAGTAATCCGTCGTATTTAAATGAGGCTATGGAATATTATTAAATACTGTAACGCGATTTTGTGCAGCTCAGAGTATGGGGAGCATCTTTAGCCCTAACTCATTTTGAGAATAGGTAGGCAGCTAGTTCAATCCTTAGAACTTAGTTCTAAGGATTGAACTAGAGTTCATAACCTCTTTGACACTATTACTATCTGAAATAGTGCGTTCTACGGGGGGGGGAGGTTCTCCCAGTTTATGGGGTTAACTATTTTCAGGAAGGGGGGAAAAAACCCTCATCTCAACTAAACATTAGTCAGGAAACAGCTTAAAAAGGACCAAAAGAAGAAAGACAGTTGTCTTTCTTTTGGCGGTCTAGCATTATATAGAAAGAAACGTTGCTTGAAGGTTACAGTTTTTACTAATGTCCTATGGTCTCATTTAAATACGACAGATTACTCCAACAGCCCAAGGGGTTAAATTTTTAATCCGCACATATGGGATTACATTGTTAATCACACTATGTAATTGAAGACATTCAAGGATTAATCACACGAACCTTATACAAACTGACAGATTATGGACTTATTGTTTTACGTTACTACGTGATCGTTGCTTTTATGTAACGTGTTCATCCCTTTATTAGCAGCTAAGCGATAACGCAAAAAATACCCTTCCGTATAGAAGATCTTTCCCTTAACTTTACACAATAATAATAATGCACGGTATTTTATTTTTGTAATTCATGTTGAGCTTGGAGTTTTAGTTAAGTTAGTTTGGTGCTAATGTTAATTACATTCTCTCGCCAGCCAGGCTGACAAGCAGGTGTTGCATGTTACGAGTGTGCATGCTTGCACGACAGGGGATCTGTCAGTTTACTTTACCTGTTTGTCGAACGAAAAACCGCGATTGGGAGAGAGAGAAAAAAATCCTGCTATTTCTGTGTAATATTCGGCTATATTTAGTCGAAAAACCTTTATAAAGGTTCCCTTTGTACTATGGGTATCGGTCGGGTTTGGTTAGAAAAAAACGCGTATGTCTCGGCTTAATGTTATCAAGTGGATTTATGCATGTATATTTTTTAATTGAGAATACTGTCGACCAGTTTTTCGCTGGGGAGAAAAACTACTGTTCCAAGGAAGTGACGCATGACGAAACCTCTTGGCATAGAAGCCCATACAACTATAAACTTCGTTAGTTCAAAAAAAAATCACCTATCAGTAGAATTCCCTATTCTTGAAATAATAATTTAGCGAAACAAAATCGCATAAGGGGAAGTGGTTTAGAAAAAATGTAAAATATAACAATAGCTCATTTCGAATTTAATGCTTGTTTGCATGAAAAAGCTGATCTGAAAAGTTAATTGCATTTCTATGAAATGTATATTAACTTGATTAAAAACGGCATTATATAATACCATGTACCACTTTAAAGAATCGTAATGTTTCTTAAATTGGCCTGTCATATTTCAAAATACGAAAGAACCAAATGTCTTTAGCCTCTGTTTGCACGCCCACGCTCAAACTATGTGGTAAATGTCAAGAATGTAAGATTGTCAAGAGCACGATCATCGCTTGCCATTTTTTTTAAAGTCCTTCTCATTCTATCCAAAACGTGACTCATTAGTTCTATGAATAAATACGAGCTCCTTGACAAGACTCCCTTTGTTTGGAAACGATCCTAAAAACTGACTCATTTCCGGTCTTCAGTCTTCTAGTTTTATGTGGTTGTGCTTTCACGACCTTGTGATCTTCCATTCCCACTGCCCTTTATTCTTTCCGTTTAGATTTAACCCAGTTCTTTTCTTACTCGGACAACTGTTCTTTGAACATTTCCAAGGCAGTAGAACGAATCGCAAGTATGTATGTCAACTATATTATGGACTGCCAAAAATCAGGGTTAATTATATCTACGGTAACTAATACGAGAAGACGAGTTTCAAGTAGCAGCTATAACATAAACGAAGTCACTTATCCTTTCCTTAATTATCTTCAGAAGATTACTAACAGCAACGCTCTTCATTTAAGCGTCAGAATTCAAACCAGAGGTGCATACGAAGAAACTTAAGTTTCCAAGTTTAATATTAAACGCGCAGGGAAAGTATGTGCGACATTGATAAAAATAGATAACACTGTATTTCGCAATAAGATTCGCAGCAATTTAACCGGGAGTTCTTTTTTTAGCGTTTTCGGTTTGTAACATCATTTTGGATGTTTTAAATCGTGCTATTTTTATTGGCAAAATTCGTTTTGCAGAATTTTATTAATTAATAGCCGATTAAAACTAAAATTGAAATGAATGGGCATATCCAATTAACGATTCCACATACTAAATTTCATTAAAATCAAATCTTTACAACGAGAGAGTTGTTATACTTAGTAAGCACAAAACGAATAAAGTAATACTGGCCAGCATGATAAAGAAATATCACGGATTTTTCTTTCTGAGTTTACATTTATAAATAAATTTGACAATCGACAAATGAAGTAAAATTACAATGACATTAGAGTAAAAAATTTCACGTATTAAGAATCGCTAACTTGCGAAAAATATTTGCAGAATCGCGGTGTTTCTCTAACCCCATAGTTTTAAATTAACTATTAATTGTGAATAGTTACTTTCTGATTGGCTTTAATAAGGAAGACGTCTTCTTAGATCTCTTGATTATACCCCTAAATAGTTATTCGAAATGTCCGTATTAGTTACTGAATATGTTGAATATATTATAATGTAATGAACATAAATTGCATATAATCTTGTATATTAACTTCTAGATAATCATCAGAAGCCTTTAACCTTTAGACGAAGTTTACCATGTTTCATTTTCGTTATTCTACTTCTCAGCTGTACTCAATTCTTGATCTCCAGAGGTATCATAATTAAAAATAACGATAAAAAACTAATATCCTTAAAGTTTTTGTACTTTAAAAAGAGAGAACGAAAGCACTTTTCATAAAGTCTCTAAATCTTTCCCATAACCTACTTTGACCCGATCTAATAGCTTCCTTCTTTGAAAGTACTAAAAGTCGAAAAATGAGAGAGAGAGAGAGAGCTGTTAAGAGAGCCGAACTAGTAAGAGAAGAGTGTAATTAAACCAGTTTTTATGTATATAAAGAAGAACTGCTAATGTATGACAGCAGTGATGAAACATCTTCAGTGAAGAGCAGCTGCGTTTCTCAGGAAAGCTACGAAAAAGAAACGTCACTTGGTTTACGTTGGCATTTGGGCGCCAGACGGACAAATTTAGGGATATGAGCAGCAAAGGTCGCGAGCATGGTTCACACGCCGTCACTAGCTTCGGCGTGTGCTGTATGTGTAAACATAAATGAGAGCTGAATCCTCCAAAAGAAGATCCACGTTGATGGTTTAAAATATCATCGTGTGCTAATATTTCAAGAGTTTAATGTTTTTTTTTATTTAAAGTTTTCGCTTTGTGGACTAAAATTTAAGAATATTCACTTATTTAAAAAGTGATGTTCCTTTTCGTGTAGTCATGAAAATCAAGTAAAATGATTCGGCGATTGTTTATTTATAAAATCCATTAGGCCTTGTGCCAATGTACATTATATAAATTTTAGGATCGTGTTATTTCTCATATGTATTCATATATTTCATTATAGTGCACAACAGACGCACGTGAAAAGTAGTGCAAAGGTTTAATCGGTTCCCTGAATAGCAAGTTGATAGCAGGGCATGTTTAAAGAAAATGTTAGTACTAGATATGGATTATATGAAAACTCAGTTTAAAGCAGAGTTTCTTAAACCGTGCGTTGAGTAACCCCGGGGTTCCGTCAAAATTTGTAGGTGTTCCCCAGAACATTCAGACTATAAATTGTATGTGACGTAGTTTCTGTAAAACTTTAAGCGAATTACCATTTTTTATTAAATTGAATTATTTATAGAACAGTTATGTTATTGTTTACAATATCATGTTTACTTGATTAAAATATCTGCTTGTAACTGTTTATTGTCACAATAAACTTTCCGATAATTTTTATGACAATTTTTATAGGGGTTCAGCTGAAAATAATGTTTTTACGTAGGGTTCAACAGTTTCAAAAAAAGTAGAACACTGATTATATCACCTGAAAATCGTCAGCAGATACATGTTGGCATCTTCTTACTTCCAGTTCACCTGTTTTACGAACTTTTAATGTCACGGTTGTGTTTAATGCAGTGGGATGAAATGTGTTTCTTTCAAAATGCCACCCAGGTGTTCATCGATATCCACACTTATATTCTTCTGTAATCATAGATCTTTCAACGGACTACGTTTTTTAGTCGATGTCGAATACTTGGTTTGGTCAACCGGCTTGTTTTACTTTTATAGCAGCCCTTTACCCAACGGAGTAGATGAGTGAGTAAGATTTTGAAGATTTTGGAAGATTTTGCTATTTTTTCTTTGTAAAAGTCATGGTGAGCAATCACTCACTTCTGATTTCTAGATAATTCTCTAATTTTAATTATGTAGGTCCTTTTACAAGTAAAGGATATCTAAAATCAAATTCTAAAAAAGTAAGACACATGAAATAAAATAAAATACACTAAATGCGAAAACTGATCAGCGATGTCAGTAGAAATTTTATGGATATATCAGAAGTGATTTTTTACTTGAAATTACCAGTAAAGGAAGATTTGTTTTAGAGATATTTTCTACCGAAACTGAAATAATTAACACCCAAAATTTAAAATGAACGAAATAGAAAACCGAATTGACAGGAAATGTTAATAAAACAAAGCAGATTGCAGAGTCCATAATATGCATGCACGAAAAAAATTATAAGATTGGGAGAGAGATTTGCCATCTCTTCATTTCCTGTAAAATGTTCCAACTGAAGTGGTAGAAGTCAATGAATAATTTTTATAGCATCTGGTCACCTGCCGGGAACGAATAATATTAATACGTATGGGATATAAGTTGCACAAATTTGAGGCTTAGAACAAAAACTTAAGTAAAAATGGCCTGGGATGTTTTACCATCGACAGAAGAATCGGTACTCTATTGTTCTGATGTAAAACTTCAATACGCTAGGCGTTGACTATGCTCAAGTATATATTATGTGACTATAATTAGAATATCAGAGAAATCAAAAGATCAAAATATTGACTTTATAACTCACTTGCTTTGAATTTGTTATGTGGACGTTATTGTGACAAGTTTCATATGAAATTCATCTCAACTTTTCTTAACGCAGAAATCTTTCGAGTTCTGTCAGTAATAGTGACCCCAGCAAAGAGGCATGGTCCGCCACAGTAAAATTGTATAGGTGTTAAAAACAGTGGAAGATTTTGTACCACAAAACACATCTTCACATTTCTGCCAGCACACAGCATTGTTGCAAGTCTTGAGACCTCTCGCGTATGGGGTTGACACACACACACACACACACACACACACACACCACTGTGTTTTCTAACCTTGTGAACATTGCTAGTATTACTACAGTAGTAATATATTACTAGTCATGCTAGTAGATTCACCAGGCTGCATATCAAGAATCTCACATCTGATAAAAACAGACTGTAGAAAACTCATCTAAGAATAATTCAATTTTTTTTTTTGCAATTTAACACTGCAAAACCTACTGTCGAAAAAAAAAACGAGAAGAAAGAAACAACCTGAGCATAACCTGATAGAAAGGGACCAGGTGGATACCCTTCGACATGATGGTTGGAATTATGGCAGAAGCAGTTAAGATTATGAAATCAGTGTGTTGTCTGTAAAGTGTATGCTTTTCTGGGGACGTTTCCCGTCTTGTGAGATGAAAAAAAAACAAGAGGAGGAGAAATCCTGACACCTCCACTGTGACCACAGCTAACTCACCTTGATCTTTCGACTTCGGACGCGTTACAGAGTTTCCTGCGTAAAAGTCAAACATCATTCCAAACTGTGACTCAGATTCGACTTGTAGTGTAGAGTTTGCCTTAATGTTGGACTTCATATTTACATTCACATGTTAGACTGAATATCTTGCTATGACCAAGTAACTTAGCATCATAGTAACCTAATTAATGCTACGATAGGGCGAAAGTGTACCAACGCGTCCGATGCTCGCCACCGTATCGCGCTCAGTCACTGAGATCGCGCTTTTGGTCCATTATCACACTGAATTCTCTAACATAGACATACATATACGCTATCCTTCAATATTTTACATAGCCTGAAACTTCACCTGATATTGTTTCTGACGAAGCGGTAAATGCCATTCATAATAGAGGCATGCTTGCTAAACTGATCGACTTTAGCAAGCATGCCAAACTTGGTCAGTTTCTATCATATTACTGTGTACAGTAATATGATAGAAAAATATTTATTTAAAAAGTTTTATATTTTAATAAGTATAAGATAGGGAACTAAACAGTGAAAAGTCAACAAAGATTAAAATATGCAGAAATATCAATCATGGATTTGCATATTATATACTATCGATTTCTTCACATATTTGTTGTGCACATTGTGTAGTCACATTTAGAGAGTAGTAAAAAAGTACAAAAAACGGTCTCTCGCAGTATCCATGATCTACTGGTGGCAAAATAAGGGCAAGTCTATTTATAGACTGGTACTAAACTGAGATTATATATATATAGTTAAACATCAACAATATTATAAAACAAATAAAATTGAATATAATGCAACTTTTATTATGCCCTTACATTTGACTGCTGCCATACTGTTTTCTATACAGCGGTAAGCCCATCTATACCCCCCCCCATGAAAAAAAACATGCATTGTTTTTCTGTGTATCAAATGTTACATAAAATCTTATGGAAGTTCAAACAACAATATAATTCTAGCGACCACCCTTTAAAGTAAACGTTTACCAAAAATTCGTTTTATTCCTAAACCAAACAAGAAAACTGACTAAATATTTTAAATTTTATTTTAAAATTTGAATGAGGTTGAAGCAACAACTAGGAATACTGTTTAAATGAATGAACCAGTTACTATTTTTATGATTTTCACTCATATTTTTTCCAGCATACTTGGAAATATATGTGAACGAACAAGAAAGTGGTTCCACTCGAATATTTGTGTAATGGAGAAATAATCCCAGAGGACATAGACGCAGTATGCTTATTGATCATTACTGGTACGAATGAGGGGAAACATCGAATATCATATGTAATCAGAATATTCAACCAGTAAAACATTTCAATCAAGTCATAAGACGGTATAAGGATTTATAGTAATATACTCGTAGCTATCGCATCATCAATTTCCTGATATGTAACTTCAAGGGGTATTCAGGCTACTATGACAGCACTACATGATTCCTCCTATCCTTCTCGTCCGTCCTAGGATGGGTTGAGTCCCCTCCTAATGAGGGGTTACTGGCGTATTAATGAGCCGGTTCGCTGCTCCTCTGCTGCATTCCCTAAGGGCGATATTCATGACTATAATCCGTGTGTGTGTTCACGGGGCCGGTTTGCCTGCTTGTGGGATGAAACACCCCAGATAAACTGGGGGGAAAAACGGCCAAGACCGGCGAACTTGGCTATGGCTGAGGAAGACCCTTGAGCTCTTCACGTCATCGACGGGAATCGAACCTAAGACACCCTTCCCCAGGCATATGGTTGCGAAGCGCATAGCCACCACTAGGCTAACCGGACACTACATGATTAAGTTTACATTATTATAAATCTTCTATCCACAATTTTACTCCACAACAGTCTATTACTTGTTAGCACCCCAATATTGTTATTCCTAACATTTCGTGCTTCTAAAGCACTTTTGACTGAATCAATCCAACTAGACTTTGATCTTTCTCTGGGTTTCTTTCCTGCCATCTTGGCATCAAACACCTGATTTGCTAACCTTTCTTCTTCCATTCTCTTTAAGTGGCCATACCAGCTTAGATTAGCTCTGCTTACAGATGCTTGAATGCTAACAATGTCAAGATCCGTTCTATTATCTTCATTTTTAATATTCTGTCATTAATGCCATCTGTTCACTCCGCTATTTTTTCCCAGAACCCTCATATCTGTGGTTTCTAGTCTTTAATCGATTGCGCAATTTTTCACACAACTCTCAGATCCATAACTTAAAATTGGTTTGAACACTGTCTTTGATACTACTAGTTTGGTGCTTTGGCTAATTTCTCTCTTATTCCATATACATTTATTCAAATAGCTCCCCACCATGCCACTTGCCATCTTCACTGAGAACTGTACTTAAACAGCTGAAACATTTTACTTGTTCTATAGGATCTCCATTCAGAATGCAGTTGATGTGTTCAATTTTTCTGCTTATTTTCATAGTTTTGGTCTTTTTAGTGCTAATTTTCATGCCAAATTTGTTATATCTCTTATCCAATTTAGTTAGAGAATCCTGGAGATTTGTTTAGGAGTACATCATCTGTATAAAGCAAAAGGTCTAAGGTTGACATTTCCAATTTAATATAATGTAGGTTAACAAGGTAAAATATTCATTATCTAAAAATCCTAATGATAGCAAAACGGGGAAATCATTTTTATATTTAACACTGAGCACTGAAAAACATTGTCTTTTTTTAATCTCATCTGGTAAATTTTAAATTAAATTAAAAAAATTGAATTAATTTAAATTGAAGCATCGATATGTAAAATTCTTTCTGGATAAATTGATAATTTATCCAGAAAGAATTTCTGGATAAATTATCAATTTATCCAGAAATTAAAATGATCTGGAGATAAATTTACATTGCTCGTGAATGTTTTTTTCTGCATGTTACTTCAGAAATACGTAAAGAATAATTTACCTAGTATATATGCATTATATGCAATCGTGTACATTTCTCTTTCTACTGAAGTTTATTTTAACTTCCAAAAAGGTTAGTTCTCACTGTTAAAACAAAGATGCACTTCTACGACAACTCTAATAAGATTCAAAAGTGATCGCTTGGAAAAGGTTTTAACATTCACTTTAACGTGAATGCTGGCAAAATCCGTGTCTAAAATCTGGATGATTCAAAAAAGATGAGAGATTACTTGGGATCGCCATCTCTGTATATTCTGAAGCATTTTAGTGATATAAAGACAGTTTCCATAATCATATACAGCTGCATCCACTCCTCGTCATAGTTTCGCATTGTTTACGACTCATCCTCATCTGTTTCCATTGGAATCTGTTAAAAAGAACTTTTCTTAGCAGCCCAATCGACATTATGAAATTACTAGTACATGTGGAGATACAGATGTTAGAAACTGGCACGTAAAAAAAAAGAGATGTATTAAAGAACGATAAATGACTATTGTTTGTATTTATTGATTGTTTGAATTATACAAAACACAAATAATTGACGAATGATGTTAACAATGTCAAGTTCTTTTTTAATATCCTCAGCTTTAATATGATGTTGCCACTGATGCAATCTGTTCACGCCACCAATCTTTCTCAGGACTCGCATATCTGCAGTCTCTAGTCTTTGTTCAAGTGTTTTACTTCTGACCCAGCTCTCAGATCCATAAATTAAAATTAGTTTGAACACTGTCTTGTATACAGCTAATTTAGTATTTAGACTAATTTTTCTCTTATTCCATATAAATTTATTCCGTTGACTTTCTATCATACCAGCTTTGTCGATTCTGTTGTCTATTTCCATATTTAGTTTACCATCTTCACTAAAAATCGTGCCTAAGTAGCTGAAATTCTTTACTTGTTCTATATGTTCTCCATTCACAGTGCAGTTGATATAATTTCAATGTTTCTGCCTATTTTCATTGTCTTTGTCTTGTTATTGCTGACCTTCATAGCAAATTATTACAACAGTTATTCAATTTAGTCATGGAATCTTGCAGACTTGTACTGGATTTGTTTAAAAGTATAACATCATCATCTGATTTTGATATCCGGTTTAATACCATTTCCTTCATAATGTGATCCACATATAAAATGAATAACAGAAGGGTTAATGTACATCCTTGTCTGACACCAGATTTAATATCAAACCATCCTCCTGTACTTCCTTCAATTCTAACTGTTGTTGACATACAACTCAAATAAAGACTAAGTATTGCTTGATATAATGCTCCATTGATCCCATATTATTGTAGCGTTTTGAATAGCTTTTCTCTTGGACACATGTTTATATGAACCTTTTTTTACTAAGAATAATCGATACTACCACCTACGAAAATATTTACTATTCCTCCTGAACGTATATATATGAGTATAAACAATTTTCCTAACCTTCAATTGTGCCGTTTTAAAAGGATACTAAACGAAACATTACAATAATATTATTTTGTAATATACTTTATATTGTTGTGTCTTGGAACTAAGCGTTTGTCAAGACTCTTTATTCATGTACCTTTCTTACATCAAATTTTATGGAAAACACTTTCTTAATAATCCGTTAAATTGTTATGCACTTTCCACGACGATTCCATTTCCGATAACGATAGATACCATTATTATGACTGTAGAGAATACATGTAGACATATCGTTTGAAAGAAAGAGCATGAGAATGTTTCCAATTAATGAGAGGAGTAAAAACAAATCCACATTTCCTGTAAATTAAAGTTTATTCTAAATAATGTCTGAGAGTGACAACCTATATGCATAATATACCTCTGCGATGAGTTCCCCACTATTCTGTTACTTATAACTAGTAATAATAAACGTATATATGCTGGGTAGTTTAATACCTAAGACTAGCTTAAAGTAGCACACTGATTCTTTAAAATGTTATTAGAGAGTCTGCCGAAATTTCTTAAATAGAAACTAAAGTTTGTCCCAAGTGACCGAAGTCTCAGACAGCAATAATGATTGCAAATTCCATTGATTCACCTTACGAGTTTTCTTGTTACTACACAGCTTGAATGACGTTCCGTCTTATAGTTTACACACGATATATCATTTTCTAACAATGTCGATAAAAATTAATTGCTAATAATTTGAGATTTCTGACGTGAAGAGCATATAGTTCTAAAGTAAAACGATTTCTACTCTACTAGTTTCGTTTACCCTTTTGTACATTTTTTTTGTACAAAATTTGTGAGATATTAATTCAAACGACAAGAGATCGTTATCAAATTTGGAATGGAATCGAAAGCTCGTTTAACAATGGAAACTTGATGGCATATATACTAGCTGGAATTACAAAATGAGATAAAGAAGCTGCTGTAAAATGCTGCAGAGAATAGGTACAAGATGTATCGGGATTATGGAGTGTAGATTACGAAGGCAGAATCAAAGTATGTGGACTGCAGATACTGGTAGATGGAGAAAGAGGGGTAATATGATAGAAACCTGTAAACTTCTGAAAGGGTATTATATAAAGGTTGATGAAAATTTTCGTTATATGGAAGGTGGAAAGATTACTGGGGAACCGTTTTCCTGTTAAAGTTCTGAGTGCATCTAATGCGAACGAGTTTAAGAGAAGGTATTTCAGCTGGTATGAATGATGTGTGGCTTCATTTAACTCTCCCTGGCGGTCTCTGATGATGATTATAATTATATACCAAAACATAATGTGGCTCGTATTGAAGGTCTATGTACGTGAGATTCTTGACGATCGGACTTGATCTAATGTGATGCCTTGAAGGAGGTGTATGTGGAAGTTTTGAAGCTTCTTCCATTTTCTGAAAAGGTTATAGTTCACGAACAGCATTTCCCTTTTCTGTCATAGTACAGGATGACATTCGTTTGTGAATGATAGGCTAATCGGGATTTGAATTTTCTCTTCTTTTCTATCTTCAACATGTGAATCAGAAAATTTGTCCGTTACTTGCTGGATATAAGGGGTCACAAATAGTTGTCTAAGAATGTGTGACTAGGTTCTTTACTTGGAGTGGTGAATGAGTGGAATAGATTGCCAGAGGTGGTTGTGAGCGCCCTAAGTGAATAAGTTTAAGGAGATATATGATAGGTATTGTGTTAATGGATAGTGTGGGTCTCCGCGATGAGTCTTTTCACTCTATGGAGTACCCGTATAAATAATAATAATAAGGGTTACGAAAGATTACTGTACCTTTGTATTCTTGCTTGTCTTTGTCGGCGCAGGGGGTTTCAAGTTCATATCGATTGTCTTGTACCTACATATTCATTTTGAGATAGGATGTGGCTGAAGTATTTAGGTTTTTCAATTTATATTTTCTATTAGAGATGTATGCTCTATGTCTCTGGGTTTTAATTAGTCATATTTTTTGAGCGAGTTGGTAATGGAACGATAACGCATAGAGGTATCTTCTAGTATGGAGATATTTTCCGAAAAATTGAGTATTTCTTCGGAGAACTCTAAGAGTGGGTCTACAATTGTTACAGTGTAAAGATGTTTTCAAGTCGAAGAGTGAAAGGTATGTGGGAATGAATTCGGGTAATTTGTGAATTCTTTCCGCTCTCTTGTTGAACCTGAAGATGACGAATATATCGTCCATATAACGTAATTAAAGTTTGGATTTATGATGGCCGTTTTCTGTCACTTTTTTCTTCAAATGATTCAATAAATATAAATAAATTTAGCTGATGGCAAGGCTCCATTCTGAGCGGTCGAATAGTGTTCAACCGTTCAGAACTGTGTTCAGTGCTCGGTAGAGAAAGACTTTGAAACAATTCTAAAGTTTCCTTTCTGTGGACATTTATGAGCAGATTTCAGACAACTGGTCCGAAGGTCTGACAGTTCTATGACTAATTCTTTTGGGGGTTTTCCCGATGAACTTTGGACTGTTCGTTAAGACTCTTTTTCCTATAGGCAGTGCTACTGTCTATAAAAGAAAGGTCGACAAATATGCAATTTCTAGCGTATTTGCCGGTAATTTCTCGAAATTCCCACTATGTATTTAGATAGGTATATTCAACACGTAACGGAACGAACAAAATATCCAACATACTTTGACAGCATGACAAAAATATTTCATCCCACTATGCAAGATCAAGATATTATTCATATCTTCTTAAACCACATCATTCACCCCCCCTTAAGAAACTTGGGGATTATAAAATCCACTGTTCATACTGCATATGTTATGTTGTAGACAAGGAGGGTTCAAATATTCCTACGCAATGCAATAAAAGCCAAGGCATCATTTAACATCAAGTCTTGTCATCGTTCACACAGAATCTTACGCAAACAGATCTTGGATATGAG
This sequence comes from Typopeltis vanoorti, assembly GCF_054136105.1. Classification (NCBI taxonomy): domain Eukaryota; kingdom Metazoa; phylum Arthropoda; class Arachnida; order Uropygi; family Thelyphonidae; genus Typopeltis; species Typopeltis vanoorti. The sequence goes on along the minus strand of NC_143556.1, from coordinate 106,850,238 downwards.
GCACATTATGTTCCGAAACATGATAATTCCAGCATATGCCATCATGCTTCCACTGTTAAGCTAGTTTTCGATTCAATTCCAAATTGATACAGTAAAGGCCACTTGTTAATTACATTAATATTTAATAAACATTCCCGAAGAAATGTGCAAAAAAGTATGCGAAGCTAGTATAGAAAGGTAAAACTAATAAACTTATAAAAGGTATGAATTAATAAAGTTATAACGGTAGGTATGAAGACCACATAACTAAACTCATAAGAATATTGTAGATAACTGAAATCCCTTTTGGTTTAAATCTATTAGCCAAGATAAGCAGTGGATTTAACACACGCTAAAATTATATTTTTCATACAGAAATTCTACCCCAGAAATATTAAAATCGTATTAGCTAGATGGTTAGTCAGATTCACACTTGTCAGTATTTGAGGTTTCATACATTTTTAATATTTTCGCATCTTTAACAATTGAATTGGAAGAAACATTTCTAATTAAGGAAACATTTTTATTTCAATTATTTCATGGTTTTAATTAGCAAATGTTTATGGATGAACAGATTATACCAGAAAGTAGTATCTATTCAATTAGTTATCAGTTATTGACCATGTAATCATATCCTTCTTATATTAATGTGAAATGTTTTAGTCTGTCTCTAAAATGCAAAACGTGCTCATTAAAATAATTATATTTATTATTATTTATTTTTATTTTATTTTTTGCAGAAATATATTACCCTTCAGTAAAGAAGGTGGAACGACTTCTACATTTGAAAATTTCTCACGAAATCATGACCTACTACCTCTATTATTATTTCATTGTTATCACATCGACTTCATTTCTATATTTTTATAATTTTTTCGATCCACTCACTCTCACGTCATCAGGATTTCTGCTGGACACTGAAGTAAGTTTTATTCTCTTTTATAAAGTACTGCAATATTTTAAGTGAGGCATCATACTAATTATTAGTATTTGATGCTATTGTTATTAAATGTTTCAACTAATCGTTTATATGTGACCTCACATATGGAGAGTCGTAAACCAATCTAGAAATCAAAGACGAGACTTTTTCGGGCCTCCAGAAGTATTTCTCAAAAGAGGAGAGAAAAGCTGTAGAGTTCACCGCATAACGTTTGTATATATTCAGAGGTTCTAGAAAGGCGTAAATGTTAAGTAAACAAGTAACAAAGATAAAAAAATTGCTGCTTAGGGCTACCTCCTGATTGCGACATTCACATCATTCACTGATCTCTCCATTAAAAAAAATTACTTTTCACTAACTTGTTAACGACACATTCACACCACTTCCACGCGTTACCACTCACGTTCTCTCCTTTCCTGTCACGTATAGAAACATTTATTCATCATCTGCTCTATAATTATCTACCTCCATATTAGTAACTTATATTTCTATCTTACCCTTCCCCCTTGCCACCACTTTCTGCTTGTCAGATAACTTTTGCAACCTGCAGTCTCTGACCTCATAAGGAGCACTCCATATACCAGTCACAATTCTGGTCATTTGCCTCTGGATCCTTTCCAACACTTTTACTCGTCCAAGAAATGATGCATAGCACTCTAGATGTGGCCATATCAACCATCTAAAGAGGGATAATAACTTCCATATTTTACGTCAGTAGTTTTCGACATCCAACGGATCTTAAGGCTATTTATATCAAATATCATAATATCAAATATTCCGGCAATCCAGTTTTATCCATATAATTCACAGATTGTAATATTTTGATTCTAAGGTGTATACGTATATATGTTTCCAGATTAAACTTTCAACCGTTATCTCTTTTCTCTATATTTCCAGTGTAAATTACCCTGGTCTCTACGCATCTTTATTAAGCATTTTCTTCCCCAGTTTTGCATAGCAACATTTCTATCTACAACAATTGGACATTCCCGTCAGATCACTCCCTGGTTTATTAGTGTGTACAATTTAAACAGCCCAAGCACAGAGCCTAGTAACACCATTAGTTACTTGCCTTCTCAGATTCTTCTCCGCTATTTCATTTACTGCTTTGATATTTATCCATCAGCCACCCTCAATCCATGTTACCAACATCATGTCTATCGAGAGCGATGTTGATACCGTGATACTTTGCAAAGGCATTAGACAAGATACTATATAAACTATGAAACTGGAGTGTATGGTATCATAAAGCATCGCTCTTTATCATGAACATCCTAATTCTTAACTGTGTAGTAAAATGCTTATCTGAATATGAAAAAAGAACCAAATTCTTTATCAGAGCACAAATCCAACCTTTCTTCTAGGGTGACAACAATAGAAGAAATATCTTATCTTGGTCTGTACATTCATATCACTTCCACGTGTTACCACCCACGTTCTCTCCTTTCCTGTCACGTAAAGATTGTTAAAAACTATTGAAAGAATTAAAATATTGTTTAAAATTGCTAAAGAATGATGAAAATTTCGGCATAATTTTAAGTGAATTATGACTATGATTACCCTTATTTAATAACACCCTTACAAATAATGTGAAAGCAAAATTCTACAGCCTCATGCTTCATCACTGATGACCCCTTGCTTTTCTTTAAACTTTCTAAAAAATTACTAAAATTGAATTTAAAGTATCTCGCTACTAGACTATTCTAAATTTCCAGTTAATAATATCCAATTCCCCCCAAATAACAATCACTTATTTATGCGATAACAATAAAACACGCGCGAGGATACCAGGGCAATAACTTTGTTACTAGCCTATTGTCCGAGTGGATAATAGTGATTTCGAATCTCACTATAACATGGATGTTTGTAACAGACAACTTTCATCACCCGATGTGAGACTATTTCCCTAACTACTGAAGTCCTAAAGTAGCTTGAAAACAAGTACTACGTTTGATCACCAAGAACAGCGTTTCTGTATTATTCAACACTCACCCACGTTACTATTATACCATACATTTCCAATCTTTCGGAACCGTCATAAAAAAAAGAAAAAAAGAAGACTGATTCGATGAATATACAATTCGTTCTGGAGTTCCAGAAAGTACTGTCATGACATGTCATGATATGTCTCAGGACGCGATTTACCACTCTATAAAACGCGTTTCATTATAGTTTAGTTTCATCTCCGCCAATTACCACACAGTTTTTTTCTAGGAAGGGGGCTCATGACCAATGATACTAGCAATAAGGTACAGAAAGAAAAAAGGCGTACAATATAAAACACAACTAAAGTACTGTATTTACCATATTAGCATAGATACGATCCGTCACTTCCCTAGTTAACATGGTAACAAACTCTAATTAAAAGATCTGTATCCAATAGTTACATTCACATGATTTATTATTGAAAAAAAATCGAGGTGAGATTCCTATAATTTGTTTCGTAATATTAAGTCTGTTGAGTGACTCAGTTGGTCACTGCTTGTTAATCGCAAAGGTTAGCAGGATGAAGTGGATGTGGGGGTTCGAATTCACGTAATCCATGAATGTTTACGCAAACCTATTCTGGATGTGGTTTGTATAATTGCTTAGGTTTTTAGTCTTTCTCTCTCTCTCTCTACAATTCGGTTTTAAAAGAAAGACTTAGGTTCAAATTCCGTAAGGGCGAGGAGAACCTTTATAAGTAGGGTGACCAACCTTTCCGGATTCTGACACATTGTCACGCATTAGTAAATGTCCTGGAAAACGTCCCGGATTTTGAAAATAATAACCCCCTTTTTTGGATGTCAGTTACTTAAAAAAAAAAAAAAAAACTCGTGCGAAGATTGCAACACTGTTCTTACGCTTGTCAGTTCGCAATGTTTATGATTACGGTGTTTTTCATGCAAATATAATTCGCCCTTCCAATTACCGTAAGTCGTCGCCACCTGTTAGGAGCAATATTATTTCAAAAAGTGAACAGTGTTATTATCGACAGTGCTACTTAATGTTTTTCTTATATTCGTGTTGTTAATAGAACAGTTAATCAATTAAACGACAATTTGATCTCTAATAGGAAAATAATTTCTTGCGAATTTGTTCACCAACCCTAAATTCTTCGCAAAATAAAACTAAGCATTTGCGGTGTTCAAAAGAAACGGTTTGTTGAACAATTCATGAACCACACCACAAGTCCTATTTCGAACTACAGAGAAGATCGATGAGTTGAAGCACTTCAAAATGGGGTTACATTAAATACTATTTGAAAGAAATGAATGAGCAACAGAACGTATATTTTCAATAATTAACAACGTGTGGATTGCTAAGAACTCGGAACTAAACCTCGACACTGTAAGAGTTTGATAATTACAGAATATAATTTTGCAAATTCATGAGAAAATTTCAATAAGGCAATTGAGTCAAATGAAGAAATTTGAAAAAAAAAAAATTACTCGGTCGATAATTTTTGTTTTTAAATAACTAAACGTATCTTATATATAAAATAATTATTCATTACTATCTTCCATAATTCTTTTTTTTTTTTTGATTTTTTGTCATATAATTGTTAAAATATTCTGCAGATTGACGCAATAAGATAAATTATATAATTTTTTCACATGGTTATTTTTTTTTGTGGTCAGAAAATTTTACGTCTCCCCAATTAGCGTGAATAAAAATGATCACCCTATCAGAAGTCATTTTTCATATGAAGCTGGTCTCAAAAGGAGATGCAGAGTTTTCCCACACCAGAAAACTCCAGTTTTTCATCTCGCATTTTCAGTACGCTGGCCATAATTCAAAACAAGCACAACCTTCACCACCTCTTTATCTCTAATTTAACGGTGGCAAATACTATTGTTTATGCTGTTCGTGACCCTTCAGAATTTATTTTAACATAATAATTTTTTTTATTTATTATAATAAAATTTTATTATAATAAAATTATAATAAAATTTGATTGACAAATAAAATTTGATTGACAAATAAAATTTGATTGACAAATAAAACAGTATTTTAATTTGTCAATCTCCGTATAGATTAAATGGCAAGAACAGAGAGAGACACTTGCCACAAGAGTTACTGAAAGACACTCACTCATTGACCTCTGAAGTCATTGTGATAGCGTGTTTTCTTCAGTTGCACTAGAACGACCTTGATGTAGTAAAGTTGGCAACACGCACACAGAAAGAGCGAGCGAGAGAGAGAGAGAATAAGCAGACACATTACATGCTGTCAAAGCAATTCAGTTCACATATAAAATGGGAAGATTTAAAGCCTCTATTTTCGGAATTTCGTCTGCATCTAGCAAATCCGTCAGTCTTCAAGTTTGCTAGTGCCTCCAAGTAAAACGGTTTTAATTTCACAGAAAGATTAGAGATTTTCAAAGAGGATCTGTCTCCATTTGAAGTGCCTCAAATAATTTTTGCAAGAAAAATAACTAAAATATCAGCAAAAGAACTCGTTATGTTTATACACGTGTTGCAGAATTCAGTAGACTCATCGCATGACGTACATGTTGACAGAAAGAAAGTATGGTAAATAAATATCAGTAGTTACTGGAAAATGGATATAGATGGCGCCACTTAATGGTTTAAGACAATGCTTCACAAACTTATGGATGCCAAGACCCCCCTTTGGAAAAATTAAAATATTTCACCTCTCCCATCGAAAAAAAATTCGTAACATACACATATTATTATAATATTTATCGTATTTATATTCAAGATTTTGGTTTGTAATTTTTTTTGTGTTTATCAATACCTCTGAAATGAAACTTATATGAATAAGCATATATTTCATTAATGTATTTCGGCAATTTATTAATCGCCGAAATACGGAAGAAGCAAAATTTGTGAACTAACACCAATGTGTGATTTTTTCCATTAAAATATAAAAAAGAACAAAAAAGAAATAATAAATAATAAAAATTAAATGTTTCTTTTAAGATAAAAAAAATCTACTTAGTCTTAAAACATTTTAAATTTGTTTTCATTACTTCACGGCCCCCTCAACAAAACTTACGGTCCCCAAGAGGGCCACGGCCCATAGTTTGGGAAGCGCTGGTTTAAGAAGCCAAATATTCTCATTGAATTATCACAATGAACTTCACAAAATGACACACAACACCAAAAATAAGATTAGGCATTAAACTATACATACTGTGTGTCAGACACTTCGTATTCTGCATCCTTTAACAGTTATTAATGATAAAAACTGGAACTTTGAGACAAATATCAAATACTTTTATGTGTTTCTTCAAGTATAAAGTTATTATTATCGGTTCGAAGTTCTATTACAAACAAACTACTATAAAATATTTTAAATAACCGAACCTCATTTGATAATAGGGTTCTTTCGAAGAGCATTGAACTAATGCTTGAAAGATTCATGCACCTAAAAATAAAAGCTTGCATTATTTTTGAAATAGAAGTTTCTGTTTGAATAATTAATGATGTTTTTAATGATATGGCTTCACTTTTCATGAATGATGCCAAAACTATTAGATTAACAGTTGCGATTCCTAGTCGAAATTATCCATTCGTTTTTGTATCCAAGATTCCTAAGATCTAAACGCCTTACACTGAAGTAAAATGTCTTACTATGAAATAAGTTCTGATTTCATTTATGTAGAATCAAAGACAATAAATAAATAAATAAAATTTCATTCGTAAAAATCTTTGCAGAATATTGTGAATGTATATAGTAATAAAAACATTATCGATCCCGAACCTGAGCCATAAACATTCACTGTTTTGCGAATTGCAAATAGAACACCGAACTCAGGTGTCCTATTTGCAATTAAAAGAAATATTATCCAAATAACATAAGAACTTTTGTCACATCCACATTAGGCATTTGAAACGGAACTCTGATCTTCAAAAACTAATACTGATGTTTTAAACAATCCTTGAACATATTGTAAATTGACATTATATGACTAAATGGTTAACGTTAAGGAATTCCAGTTACACTTCGATACTCGTATTGGTATTCAGTTTACATATTAAAAGAACATACTGTTTTGTACAGCGCTTTTCATAATATTCAAATATTAAGTATTTCGTACTTAATATCCTCACAGTAAGAAGAAGAACCTCATTTCTATTCACAAACTTAATGAAACAAATAATTCAAATAATTCATCAAAGTTACAGACAACGGTAAAGAAAGTTATCACCAGACAGTACAGTATTTTGAAATTTGGATCTCCCGACCTACTAATGCAGAGCGAATGCACCGATGGGATGCTGTAGTCTCAAAGTGTAGATGCTGTAGTCCTTTGCTAACAGCCACTACGTTACTAAGTCTTCTGCTTCCAGAAATATTTTTAGTATCTCCCATCTTCCCACTAATAAACAACAGCGATGAGGACTATTTTGGAGACAGGGATCCCGCAGTACTGCAGATTCACCTTGAAATATACAGCCAACTCTTGACAGTCGGTTGTTACGTCAGCGTTGGTACTTTACACGGAAACGTTAAAGACACCGCCTGGGTTGCATGCGACTTGCTTAACAAGAATATCGTCATTCAAGTTGAATTAAGGAGGTAAAAATCAAAACTACATTATTCCACCGCAATCCGTGTTTCTTAAAAAAGGAGGAGAATGTAAAGATACACGTTTTAGCAATGTATTTAATTGATCTATACCGCTGTCAGTTACCATTATGAAATAAGAAGTGATCCATTTCTTATTCGCAGCGTGTAAAAAATAAACACACACACACACATACACAGGATGTGTGGTGTTACTTCGAAAACAGTATGTTTAGTGGATTATATATTCACTTCGTGGAGAAACTATCCTGCTTCCGGTAGCTCAGTTGTGAGGCTTTTTTTTTTTTTACAAAGGTTGAGGTATGAATTCCCTTAAGCGTGAGTGTTTGTGAATACCTGTTCAGGATAAATTTGTGTAGTTTCTTGAATGTATAACAGTTGGATTAAAAAGTTGTGACCATTATGAAAAATCCCTTCTTTCACTGCACAAAAATGAACAGTACTTAGAGAAAATCACGGAATAAATTTGCTGAGTTATTCAAAAGGGTTCGAACCGTAGCAAGTTTGGCACTCTACATACACAGGTGCAGAATCTTCCAACCTGTATCTTATTTTAGAACTGTAGACCGTTTCTCCTCCATTAAAAAAAGAAATAAATTACATTTCTCCTCCATTTCTAACTTCTAAAAAGTCGATGAAAATGATAACTAATGCATATTGTAAAGACTATAATAAGTAATGAAAAATGCAAAATAATCACAAAGAGAAAAAAACTTTGAAAAAATAGTATTACCGTATTAGATAACTTGAAAAGATTTTAGGAAAACGAATCAGTATCGAGACATTAATTTCATAAGGCAAAGATGATTTATTATAAATCCTAAAATAGCCATAATGCTAATCTCAGCCATAGGCAAAATCAATATACTCGTAATTATGGCTTACGCAGTGGCTTTGTAACGTGCCGCCAGGTTGTCAAAAGCCTACATTCACATTCTTTCAGGAACGTATATGCCACTTAAGCGTTTGTCTATCAAACATTAATACAATCAACTGATTGAATAACTGAGATCGGTCAACACGGGTTTCCTCCTCACCATGTCCCTCAGAGCAAGTAAAACAGGTTGTTGATAGATATAAAGAGAGAGAGAGAGAGAGAGAGAGGATACATTCCAGCCACTTTAAGAACGTGCACATTATGACCAGTGGCGGCTCGTGGCTTGAAATCGTGGGGTGCTGCAACTTCCGAAATATACATACGCACTGCAAGTACAATACGTGTTTGGATAAAATATCAAAATTATGGTAAAAATTAAACATGACAAAATATTGTTTATTATCGATGAAATTTCAAGAACAGTCTTGAATTAAAGAGAAATTAAACGGTATTGAAATGTGAGTTGTCCCCATCAGTCAAGGTTTGAAAGCAAATTTGGCAAGTTGAGAGCTGATCAATTTTCATTGTTTTTTCCCTTATATTATGCAGTGTTCAGCATTAGTCCCAGTCTGACGGCTGTGAGAAGCGCACCATTAGGGAGAGTTGAATCTGAAGAAGAATCTCGAGGTGGAGGCCAAAGGCCTCAGAAACAGAATGGCTTGTAAAACATTTTTATAATGGTTTTACCAAAGAAAGTTTCCTACTCAGATGAATTATTATATAAATCATTTATTTCATTACATGATTGAAATTTTCAATTCCCCATGCACCGATTCCAATAGACGGCATCTAAAGTAATATAACACTGTAGGTATGTGGCTTCGTAAAGGTTATCGACAACAGTGAAGTGATCTGAGCTATGGAATAAAACAATAACCAGTGAGAATTTTGCCAACTTGAATGTCCAAGGAACTAACCTGTGTTCTAAAACAGTGTATAATATTTCATTTTCATGCTCATCATATGGAAATGAGCTCAAAACAATTGGAAAGGAGCAATTAAAACTTTTGTATTTATTAAATAATTATTACAGTGGAGAAGATGAGGAAATATTAAATGAAATAATGACAAAAAGTATAAATTCTAAACGTCAGGAGAAAAGTCCTCCCAATCCAGAATATTACTGGGCAAAATTATGCGCATGTGACATAATTACACGAATGATACCAATAAATACTAACTAGTACAGCCTTATGCAAGAGGAAATTTAGATCGTTATGTCTAGTAGTTATGATTAACGGTTTAATCATAAAACTGTGATTCATATGAAAGGATCCAAGGTCATACAAGTATAGTAAGTATATATCCCTGAGATATATACTATACGGAAGAAAAGACGAAACAGAATTAATACTCGGCAATTTACCCTCAGTTCTGAAATTTATCTATCATGAGTTTATTATTATTTGGCACCTCCAGGGAGTCCAAGGTCTCATCGAGGAAGGGCACCTGCTCTGCAACTCCGTCTCCACCATTCAATCACCAACTGACCACAACTACATCAACAACACCATCTATCGCCGACCACCACTAGTATTTACACAGACAATCACAAACATCCATACCCACGGCGGGGTTCGAACCCGCATCCTTTTAACTGGAGAGCGGATACGCTATCCACTCGGCCAACCAGGACGGCTAGTCGTCTATGAACACAGGTTCCTATTTTTTTTTTTTAACTGCGATCCTTTTTCATAAAATGAAATTATTAGCGACCCCATGGCAGCACCTGGTTAAGTTATTTATACTCTAGTGTCAGATAACCATGAGTGTGACGACGTTTATTTCTGCAATAAACTGAACAAACAAAATGAAAGGTCATAGTGTATAATAATATCAATCGTTCTAATAATGAATATTTAATTTACTCACGTTTATGAATTTCCCACAGTTCAAGAACCGCTAGTCTGACAAGATGAGATTCTCCATTTATGATTACTAAAAAAATTAAATATTGATTACATTAGTGCATGAATTAATATATAAAATATAAACATGTTCCTTAAATATAGGAATATTTTAGCCGATTGAGAAAAAATTGTGAATGTACACACAGGTTCGAGAGAGATTTCTGCAGAACACATCAAATGATTGGGCCTATGAGATAATTTATATTCTTGGAGATGGAGCAGTCAAGAAATTGTTCTGTAGCAGTAAGCGGGGAGAGAGATATAGAATGATATGTTATAGTCATATTCTAGTAGAACATGAGAAGTTATCTAATTATATAAACGTTTTACATGCGAAGCTAATATTAATCTGCGCGCTTGTGGGAAGAAGTAAATGCTACACAATTTATTGAGACTTTAATATACATATGGAAATAATACGAAAGTTATTTAAGTTGAAAGTAGATACTAGAGAAATTAAATGTGCTAAATCATACAGTCATGTTCAAAGTTTTTTTTTTTAACTTGGTTATACATAAATTAAAGACCAAGAAGTTATATTCTTGTTTAATCCTTTATCTAAGTGTAAGCTAACAAAGTTTGTGCGTGAAGTAACTTTATGTCTTGGCTACTTGTATAAAGAGGCTAATGACTTCACATCAATTGCCTTAGTATCCTATAATGCAAAGCACACATCCTTTTGGGTGTGTATAATGTTATGCAATATGGGAAGGGGTCACTACCAGACCGGTTTCGACCTTTAATGAGGTATGTGTGATCTCTAAATCTTAGCGAGTGACCTTAAAGGATCACTGCTAAACTCATTACTCCTGTCCTGAATGACTCCAGGACAGGAGTAATCATCTGTCTCTTTACTCTATTTTTATGTCAATTCATACGAAAGATTGTAAACTTTTCGTAAATCGGTACCATAAGAAGGCTGAAGTATTCTGGATACTTCGCCATAGAAACCAAGCATAGAGCTTTTTTTTTTTTTTTTCACGTAATGAAATGGCTTGAAAAAGTTCCAATAATCTGCGTAGTTGTCACCTATCGGGAGAGGAAATTCATCTCCCACCTAAAACGTTTACAAACATCCATGCCCATAGTGGTATCCCATGACATTAGTTGGAGAGCAGAGTCGCTATCCACTGGACCAACAGTAGCATTTATTGCGTTTCCTTAATATTTGCTCATTTCTTATATCTTTGTGAATATTTAATACACCAATTATTATAAATACTTATTTATAATCCTATAGGGATAAATTCCGGTAATAAAGATTCGAGGTTCCGAATGGAAGAGCGGATTCGAAAATTGACTCAATATGGAAGAAGAGAAAGAGTTGAAGAAAACGATGAAAATGCTTCTTTGCTGAAAACAACACAATTAGAGGATCAAGATTGCGATGAAGTGTTTGTCGATGTATTGCACTCATACGTCACTCCTGAAAATGCCTCTCCATCAACTCAAAAGAGCGAATGGCAAGAGAAAAGGTTTTTGCAAAAATCTGTTGGAGAGATTCAAAGAAATGAAACAAGTGGCCAGGAAATGCTGCCACATCAAAATTCCTCTCAGGTGAGTGCATTGTCAATTTCCGACGAGGATCAACTTCAGTTCGAGTGTGAAGATAAACAAGTCATAAAGGATGCTCTCAAGTCGGAGAAAGCGTTTATTGAATATGTCATGGCACTGCCTTCTTCTTCTTTCGATTCAGGGGGTGGAAGAAAACCATCTGTGGGAACAAAGCCAAAACAGGAATCTACGGGTGTTCTTAATAAAAAAGCTACAAAAGTTGGTTTGGACCATCTAGACAATCTGTGCAAACTAATGGAACAGTTAACAGATCTACGGGAAGCTAATGCAAAGCTGCAGCGTCGAGTTCAGTATTTAGAAGATTTAAGGAGTTTGCACGAAATGCATAAGAAAATAGCATTAGATTTACCATACGGATCGGAAGGGGCGCTGATGACGAAACGTGAAATTCAGGAGAAAAGGAGTATTGGGTTTTCTTCCCAATCGGGAAGCCAAGAATTGATTGAACAATCAGTGGATTCGAAAGAACAACGTTATGTTATGCAGAAAAGCAAGACAAACGTAAACATCGGTCAGATGAGAAGTAGAACGAGGGAAAGAAGTAAATCAGTGGGACACGAAGATCTCTGTGATGCAAAGTCTAAGAGAATATTCCCGAAATGGTCAAAAGTAAAGGAGGTTTTTGGATGGGAACGATCAGTACAAGCAACAGTCAATAGAAGTATATGCGCCAATGCTTTTTATGTGGAACAAAAGGAACAAGCTAGCCAAAGTCGTGAAGGTATAACGACAAAATATTTTCTTACTGGCCCTAGCAGAGTTCTACAAGGAGATAATGTTGACGCTTTAAGAATTCCCCTCTACTCTGAAGACCTGGAGAAGGATGATGTCAGTCCGTCTAGTTCATTAGCAGGTGACGTGTGTCCTAGTTCTAGATATTCACCTGGCATTCATTCGTCCAACGAGGATATCCGGACTACTGCAGAAGAGAACTTCCAGCAAAAGTTAGGTGAGTTTTTTTTTTGTATTACACGAGTTTTTTTTTTTTCATTTAAATGAAATAACGTTAGAAAGATAATATATGATCACATATAGTTCTAAAATGTGACTATTTCAACGTTTTTTTTTTTTTTTTTTTTGGATAAAGAGTGAATTTCGAAGAAAATTTTGTGACATGTAAATCAGACAAGTAAAAATTGATAGCAGAATAATTAAAAATGAAAAAGATTTTCTGCAAATATTCTTATCACTCTTTACTCTTTTTGAGGCATTAAGTTAGGCATATTATTTGAAACCCGCCTGCGTTTCAAATATATTTATTAACACGATGGAGTCTTTTCTTCGATGTTCATGTGTTACAATCCGGTTTAAATTACTATAACAACCAACCGTATAGATTTTGGCATCAATCTGTGAAAGAGAATCATCCTAAAAATCACAACTTTTTGGGTGTAATCCTTCGCTTAAGCCATCGATTTGATTTTTAGAGAGAAAAATATCTTAAAATATTAAAATATTTTAGCAGCTTCTAGGATGTTTTAATTCTAAGCTTTCTTGATTGCATTTGAATTCAGCTAATCTCCTGCTAAGTTATCTACTCTCCCCCACTCGCTCTCTTCTCTCCATGCACGCACAAGAACACTGACGAGTACTTCATTGGGATATAGAATATCACACGGTTTCCTCTGGTAGTGACTTCTACTACAATCCAGAGTACTACGCTTTCATACCTAACTACGCAATTACTATCATGAAATCGATTTTTTCGTCAGTCATAGTTGAGAAAAAAATCGCAAGCATCCAAATGTTCTCACAGAACTCCGTTTCATATTTGGATAATTCCTCAAAACAACACTTTGGAAAACACTGGTGTAATGCATAAAAGGAGATGAATAAAGATTTTATTTCTTAATAATCTGGTAAACATTGATGCAAGTAACGCCTCTGATGCAAGTAACGCAAGTAAGTATGTCAAAATGACATACTTACTGGTCCCCTTTCATGCATTGCTATGGTAGCAGTCATGATTACAGAGAAAATATACACTACTTACTAAATGTAAGCAGCGTATCTTTCACGCTGTACTGAACTATGACATCTGTGCCTTGCTAATCTGTACAGTGTGGTCCATAAGTATTAGGACTTGTTTGTCATGCGAACAGTACTAGAGTGATCTCTATCAGCAAACATAGACAGGAGTAGGCAGAAAGAATAACGAAATAAATGGCATCGACTTGAACTCAGAAAAGCAATGCCTCTGTATTGCTGAAGAACGATCATTTTGCGCGTTCTGTCAAACATGCCTTGAAACAAAGCTGAAAATGTGTGTCACTTTTGACACAAAAGTATTCTACCCTTTATCACTCCTTTCACCAGATTTATCCACGCCGGACTATTTTGTTCTCCAAGTTGAAAATGAATCCGAAAGCTGGCCAATTTGCTGATGTTCTAGCCATCCAAATAAACTAACTGATGAATTAAAAACAATCGAACAAGCGGAATTTTCTGCAGTTGTACGAAAACTGTACGACCACGCTAGAGCATGTATAGATGCCAACAGATTGCATTTCTAATAACAAATATATTTTATCGTGTGTTTTTGATTTTTTATAATTTTTGTCCTAAAACTTGTGGACCGTACTGTTTGTTGCGTGCAAGTACTGTGATGTCGAAATAAACATGGTCTATTCATTACAGCTTCTATAGTGTAGGAAGACTACATTATCGTGTTATATATTCACTGAAGTACCTCCGGACATTACAAAAGTGGAGTTCGTACCAAAAGAAAAGCTTCCGAAACTTCCTCGATATTCTGGAGCATAAAACGATCTTTCCAGGAGCACATCTATACCACACTCACTTACGCACCCACCCATCGATTGTAGTCACGATATTGTTTTCATCAGTATAGCTGTTTGTTGATCGCTATGGCTTCTGTGTAGCATTACTTCAATAGAAACTCAGACCGTAGCTTTTTTTCATAGTATCTTACAAACCCGAACTCTTACTGACTCCGAACTTCTGGCTAATCGTTTCCACTTCTGACTACCAAGATTTCACACTTCCTACGTCAAGAAATGCACAGGAAGATCTAGGAAGATAACACCAATACACCTAAAATTAACCATAGGTCTCGCCTACGGTTAATTTGGGTACTTTACAACTGGGGCGCATTATGGTAAAGATAAAAGATCACACAATAAATTTCACAAGTGTTTAACAGTCCTGAAGAGGGGAAACAAAAACATACAGAAATAAATGCATTTGACAAAGAATTACAATAAACTAGATAAAATAAAAACAACAGAAATTATCATTAGAGCCGGAAATTTAAATTCAGTACTTATTTGAAAAATAAAATTAAACAAAAAGTAACATAGACTAATATGATTAAAGGATTAAGATTAAGTAGTGCAAAACTTAAGTTTCTTTCTATATATGGCTATAAAAATATGGATGGATCTATAATATGCTTTTATCCTATTTTCTTATTTATGCCAAATTGAACTTTTAGCCCTATATTTTAGCAATTAACTATGCACCTACCAGGTCTACTTATAATGAATATATCTTTCTGACATACAATTGCTAAGGTATTCAACAGAGTTTTTGGTCTGTTTTGGTTTCTCCTAGTCTCCATAGGTCCGCCACGCTAATGGACTTTGCCTTTAGCTTTTCCGGGATGAGGTTTGTTACAGTTTCTCGGTTGGAGCTTATAGAGTAGTTTTTATATGCTTTATAAATCCACAAAAAGCATTTAATAGCACAAGGTTACAAGATATTTTAAATATAGTGAAAAAACATAAAAAATCTTATCAAAGATATTTATACAAATAATATGTAATAAGGCAGTACAATAATGAACTGCTCAATGTTTTAATCGATGAAATAACAATGGAACTAAAAGATGAATAGAATAAATTGATAACAATATACTAAATCTAATCTACTATGCACATAACGTAGTAATTGAAACAGACACAGAAGATAACTTACAAAAAGAAGTACCTTGCTTGGAAAGAAGTTAACGGACACCATGGCGTCCACCTTAATAAGGTGTAGGACCTCCTTTCGCTGCGATGACTGCAGCAATCCTATGGGACATACTTTCCATTAGCATACAATAGCGATGAATGGTACTTTTGGACCTTTCTTCCTGTAGACACGTAATTAGATCCTGGAATATTGTGTGGCAGACGTCCGTTGACCTCTCCCAACACTACAGTTTATACCACAAATGTTCAATAATTGAGATCAGGACTCTGTAGAGGCTAGTCAAGTGTGGTGACGTTCATGTAAACCACAGTTACAGCAGCAGCCTTATGACACGGCGCACTGTCTTGCCGAAAGAGACAATGGTCAATTCAGTAGAAACGCCATGAAGTAGGAAGCATTGCATTGTCCAGAATGTTCATATGCCTCTCGGAGCACCAGAAACAGAATTTCGAGACCGAACCAGGAAAAACAGGACCGTACCATCACACCGCGACCTCCAAATTTCATAGTTGGAATTACGCACTCTGGTAAGAGACGTTCATCAGGCATCACCACACCAGTCCACGTGCTCGGTAGAGGGTGTAACGTGGTGATCGTCGCTCCATAACACAGCTTTTTAAGCTTCCACGTCCCACTGTACACGCTCTTTGCATCACTGAAGACGACGCTGCATGTTGGTTCGGGTAATACGGGACTTGTATTTTGCGGTTCTACCATGGAAACCCGTGTTGTGAGCCTCAGTTCTAAATATTTTTGTGCAGATTCGTGTTCCATCCCGGAACTCCGCATTCAACGTGTCTGCCGACGAATGGCGGTTTTTATATATTATCCTTCGTAGCACCCTACGGTCACGTTCGGTCAGTGTGGTGGGTCGTCCACTTGGGGTAGCACTTGCAGTTGACTACGTGCGTTTCCATCCCAGTATGATGTCACTGATTGTTGACCTGAGATGACAATTTGCCAACCAAATAAGCCTGCAACCTGGCATCCTATCACAACGTCCTTTTCAAACTCCGTGAGCTCCCTTCTCGCAGCCATTTCATCCGGACACAGTTGCATTGACTTAGGAGCATCATATTCTTTCAATCTATACCGACTACAAACACGTGACTCGTTACATAGAACGATGCACCTTGCCCATGGGAATGCCCGGCGATTTCTTTCCAAGCAGTGTATTTCATTTCCAACACATTTTCCAAAAAATATAATATGCAAATATTAATTGAAAAAACAAACAAACTATAACCATTAGTAGACAACTATCAGGTGTAAGGCAGAAATACACAAACATAAAAATCGAAAAAGTGATGAATTTTAAATACTAACGAATTCAGATTCATTCAGAAGGAATAACAGAAAATAAAATACAATAAGACTAATCTTAACTTATGCATCTGAAACAAGAGCTGAAACGTTAAGATCAAACAGTTAAACACTATTAGAGAAATGAAAAAACTTAAGAAAATTGTGGTAAAAAAAAGAGAATTCGATAAGATCATAAATGAAGAAATATACAAAAACTGTGTCCTACAACCAGCGCATAAATGAAACAGAAAAAGGAATGGCAAAAGCATGATGACAGAAGAGAAAAATGTAAACGAACAGAAAAATAGAAATCAAGTATTAGAAAACCATAGAAAGGTGGAAAACATTGTTGCAACAGGTCTAAGACCTAAGGCGGAATACGAAGAAGGATAGTCTTAACGACACGCGTCCTCACTTAATAATGGGAAATACATAATAAATGTACGAAAGCATGAAATAATGAAAGCTTTATGAATACGAAGCTCCCTACAATAGTGCACCGTTTTTTGTAACGATTAGTCTAAATTATAAGCCTTTGTAGCTCAGTTGATTTTGACGGAGATGGAAAGACATGGATTCGAATCCTGTCTATGACGCGAGGAAACGTTATCAAGGCTTTTCAGTCAAACGTGCGTTAGCAGGTCTAACACAAAACATAGATTAGCATTCTGTGTCTAGATATGCATGTTCCTTGTGAACATGCATATTTACCGACATAGGACACTAACTGCGAGATGAAAGAGATAAGAGCCTCCCCATCGCATCGTTCTAACATATTATAGATCTCTGGTAGAGATCCATAATAGCCAACCTCCTGAATGGAGATGGCACTTAACAGGACAGGACTCAAATATTAAAAAAAAAAAAACATTAACGACAACAATCGTGTAATGATATCATCAGCCTACCATTGTGATATTTACTCTTCTGGAAATATCAAACCTTTGGAATTTAATGGCTTCCTCTGGGGTTGAGATATGTTTCAAGGTTTGTTAAAATATGAAGTTGGAATAAAAATAATCATCGAGGTGGAAAATATACGAAACCCATGCAATATCGGAAGTAACGGATGTGTTATGACGACAATAAATAAATATAGCGAAGATTACGAGATGGGAATTAAAATAGCTGAAAATATAAAATAATCCAAAAATAGAATTAGAATGGAAAAAAAGGAAGTAAAGACAATATATTTTAAAAGGCCTCAGACATTTATAAACATAATAAAATAAAATACAAATGTATACTATTTAAAATGCTCTCAAAATGACACAAATAAAAGTGGTATTTACGGGGTAAAAGACCGTATCGGATTTCTGGGTTCAGAAAGTTGGAAGGTTGGTAGTCAGCACCATATCATTTCATACTTAAGCCCAAAAGAGTTACATGAATCACAGGTTCAGGTATACTACGAAGTTAGATGTACGAAACTTTTACTATAAAACAGAATGCATAAAGCATTTCAATAAAAAAAAAAACTTTTTCTTAGCTTTCTTTAGAAGATACTAGCAGTAAATATCACATGAACTGGACTTCAACCTCAAGTTATTTGAAAAAACAGGAAGTATTTTAGAATTAGTTTATAGTTTCATATCCATTTAGATTATTCCAGAACTTTAAAAATAATTTTTCTGTCCAGAAAAATGCAAAGCTTTCGTAACTCACTTGATATCCTTTGGTTGAAAAGACCTGGATTCGGAACCCGTAGGATACGAACTTATAAGTTTTTCAAGTGAAAGTGAGTTAGCCGATCTCAGATGAAAGTTGGATTTTCATCCTTAAAGCCTTTAAACCAGCTAGGGAACACACGCAAACTATAGACAAAATACATTTCATGAACGTAAGAATAATCGTCGTACATTATCCTACTAAATTACGGTTTTGGAAATCGAGGATTCTTGGTCGGCCATCGGTCTCAAGGACCTACAAACGACCAAAGTAAAGAAAATCCAAAAAGTTAATTAAATTTGTTACAACATGTTCTTTAAATGACACACACACACACACAAAGGAGAGGAGACTTCCTAAAGCCAAAATCCTCTCAAACATGTATGACAGAAGCAGTTGTTGGAGGAGAAATTTGAATTCATTAACTTCACAACAAACAAAAGTAATGACTAACATAAATGACTTTATTTCAAGTTTGAATGACATTCTGCCTTTACAAATTCATTCTTGTAGAGAGTGAAACCCATGATGTTACTATTCAAACAGTAGGGTTTCATTCAACATTAAAATATCAGCGAAGCCGCTCTTGCTCTCACTCGCTTTATTATATCCTAACTTCACGCATCGCTTACCAGTTCTATCTTTGTTTCTATTCCTACGTAATAACCCTCTCAATATTGTATATTCCCTGGATGTTTGCTACCTTCCGGTCCTTTTCTCAAGATAATGATCTCTAAGTTTCTAAGATTAGAAATATTGAAAATTTAAATCACTAACTGAGCTCATGCGCTTCTCTATATTTGAACTCGCCTTTTCATCATTGCAAATTTTAATAAGGGGAAAGAGAGATATTACCTTTTAACACAGAGAAGACAAAGATAAACAGCAAACAATGATGCGTGCAGGGTGCTTGAGCGAGCGCGTGCATTAATTTTAATTTTAGAAGGAAAGCATAATTTCAATACATATTAAGAGAACTAAAGGGCAATAGATATATTAGAAGAGAACTGTTATTTTACAAAAATACAAAGTTCTGAAGTTATTAAAATTTTAGTTTAAAAAATAAAATGTTTAAAAATTCTCGTGTAAAGTAAATTTCTTATAAGTAACGATAATACTCTCCAATCGAAACATAAGAAGACTGCATCTATTTTTAATATTGTCATAATAATACAGAATCGAAATTCGGTAATTTGTTGTTCGGACCTTTGCTGTCCTGTATTGTCTAATGTCTCCTAGTAGACCGTTGAAATAATAGCAATGATATGGAAAAATATGTATGTACGCGCTTTTTTTTAGAATAAACTTTGAAGTATTAACGTGAACACATGTACAAACTTTTAGTTTCGTGAACCCTAGGATCCACAGCAAGGAGGGGGGGGGGAAGAGAACGCGCCAACAACAAAGGCACGAAGGGGATGCGACAATAATTCTCCAAATATCAAAGAGTTATTCGAATTTTCAGTCAGTCTAATTTAAAGAGTTAACCGTGATTTTCTGCATATTGTTATGGAGAAAATACGGTTGCTATCAACTTCTGGATTGTTATTGTGCGCTTTTGCTCTTTAACTAAACGAGGGATTTTTTGTTTTTACTCATTTTCTGATAGACTAATCTATAAGAAATAAAATTATAATGTAATAATAAGTATTAATTTATTATTAAAATTAACAAATGGATATAACTGGGGACAGAGACTGAGTTAACATACGCGATTTCTGAACGCATAAAGATGTTACATAACAACTGCGGTGAACCACTGTGCCCAGATGGTGAAGCTGTGTTTGTTCAGGCTGCAGTAACAAATTATACTATTAGTGTTCTGCAGTATAAGAAGCTATTTAGAAAGCAAACCCATATGCACGGTCTAGTGCTTCCCTCAGTGTAGCGAAAAAACGCAAAGCAAACAGAACTGCATCACGAGCAGAAAATAATGAATATCTCAAATCCCTCTCCGACTTATTCTGTGTAAGCACGCAGTATAAAAAATTAATCAGTTTCAACCCAGAGAAAATGCACAAAAGTCAGTAATACAAACAGTACATAAATTTAATAATGACCATATAAAGTGCCAGGAACAGTTTGGGACGTGATATCAAAACTATCAGAAAAAAAAAACGTAAGAATATTAAAAAGCACGATGGTTATGAAATGCAAAGCGAATTCAACATATTCGAAGCACATAAGAGAGCAAACAAGAATGACAAACAGCCCTCGAAACAGAGTTGATGAATTAGAAATGTTCCGTGTCATCAAAAATGAGCAATTCACTCAACGGGTGATGCCATTCTTAAATTATGTGAAGCGTTTTTGAAATGGTGTGACATATTTCCAAACACCGCTCCGCTCATCAAGTCTCAAATTAAAAAAAATACTCGTAAGTAAACATGAACTTTTATCTCTAATTTTCATAAAAAAATATTTCTGGATAACAACACTATCATATTTTGAAATCATAAGATAAATCATTTAAGTGGATTATGTTTGTGTTAAACTTTATCTCTAAAATTACGTTAATATGCTGCGTTTCTAATCGAAAAAAAAATCAATATTTTTCTCCATTTCTTTCCACCGCAAAGAAGAAACTCAGGGATTCTTATTAATTTAAACATTTCTTGCTAAATTTATTCATTTACTTCACGTTTTTGTTTATAATATTTCAAAACTTTACATGTTATAATAAATATAAATATAGAACAAATATGCAAACAAATAATAAGGATCGTTATCTGTCGCAGTTGCATAAAAAAAAAAGTACCAGAAGTACCGTGTCTTTCCGAGACAAGATTACGAAGTACCTTACTACATTCACGGTGCTAATGTATTATATGCTTTACAATCTTTCGTGATTTCCACAATGTAAATGGCATTATGATCAGGAAGACTACGACATTCCGTCTCCCTAATAACGTAATTTATCTTCTGGGGTTATTTCTTCTTGGATTCATCTATGTTCTAAGTAACACAACTTTAGCTGAACTTTAAATGTAAAACAATGTCATTATATATACTTTGTTGGAGTCGCTTTATGCATTAATACTTATTAATGTATTCTACGTAGGCTGTTCAATAAGTAATAAGACTATATTTATACAGAAAACAGATTACCTTTAATCGTCATCATTTACATGGTCTTTTTTGAAGTAACTACTGTGAGACGCGATGCACTTGTCCCAACGTTGCGTCCACTTCTTAAACACGTGAGAGTCCGTTTTTTGAGAGTTCTTTCAAAACCGCCTCCGCAGCTTTTACACATGCTTTGTTGCTTTCGAAATGGCGGCCTCTTAGTGGTTTCTTGAGCTGAGGAAACAGCCAGAAATCGCACGGTGCGAGATCAGGACATGGAGGGTGTGGTAGGATATCTGTGTTGTTCTGCAAAACGTCCACTACACAACCAGCAATATGTTGCCTTGTATTATCCTGATGCAATAAGAAGCCATTCTTCAGCAATGGACGCTTCCTTTTGACGTGCTTGATGATAATCGCTGCTGTGTTGATCATCGTCTCTGTAATGGACGTTGAAGGTCTTCCCTCACGTTCAAGATCTTCCACATTTTGCCTTCCTTCCTTAAAAGTTTTATGTTAGCGAAAAACACTTGCCCTCGACATTGCTTCATCGTGGAAAGCTTCGCGTATCATGTTAAAAGTGTCCGATGCCGATTTTTGCAAACGCACCCAAAATTTAATCGCATAACGCTGTTCCAAAGACGCTTCCATTTCGAAGACTGGTCGCATCTCGTAGGCGCGCCGATGAGCACTTGCGTTTAGTCACGTGACACTCTGGCACATCAGCCCGTATACGCCATCTATCAACCTCTTTTGTTAATACAGACAGCAACATTTCTTTATTCCACAGAAATTAATATTGTGATGAGTGGTTTCGCCACAGTAAAATTAGTCTTATTACTTATTGAACAGCCCACGTAGATTAATTTTGACATTAACAATTTAATTTAGAGCATAGCTCTATTTTTGTAGAATTCTGTATCGAAATGAAGAAAAAATTCTCAGTTACAAGCTGTCTCAGATCGGTTATAGTACGAGTACTAATTAGTTAAAAGGATTATAAGCATGCGACAGACCAAAATACATAAAATGACATCAGTTCAGTCTAATCTTTCGCTACTTTACAATGTAATGGTTGAATCGACTGCACTCTTTAGGAAATTGTTATAGTACCAATTATCTTTATAATGTGCATATCACAAAAATGTGTATTTTTTTGTGATATGCACAATATTTTGTGTGCGCATATCAGTGAAAAAAAAGTGATTTTTTTAAGCATTGGCAGTCCTCATTACATCTGATTCTTGCCCTCAATTATTTCTATTCAGAAATATTTTGTGTAGATGAAAGAAAACTGCTATCTGAAACTTGGCAAGGATATTAATCATCGATACCCTTCCAACACTGAAAGCTGTAAAACAGCTTGAAAGGAATTAAGCTGTTTTACAAATAAAGTTTGCAAAGAAGATGGAATCAAGCTGCTTTACTAATGATGTTTGGTCACCTGCCTGTTATTTAAGTTACAGGATTTATTGCCAAAATTTGTGAAACAATAATGTATAAATGTGATATGTCGCGAACACTAGATGTGTTTAGCTTCGACTAAGCTAAAAAATAAAAACTCTTTTTAATCTTCTGCTCCAAAGGAAGGTGTAAAGTGGGTTATTCTACTATTTTAGGAAATACTGTATTCATTTAATGTTGGCAGTCTGTACAGTGAACTCTTTGCAGCGCTAAATTACTCTGTCAAAAGCTCAGATACGTTAACAGCAGCACCACCACCATTATCTTTAAGGTGAGATTTTAGTGTTTCCAACAAAACCTACGATACGCACAACTTGAATATAACAGATTAAAATATAAATACTTTTTCAGATTAATATTCAGTTCAGGTACGTATTGTATATTACTTCGTGTACTGCTATATTTTAATTACCGCCATGCCTATATTAAATGACCTCAATTTTGATGAGCGCATGAAGGAGCGGTTTCTTTGCTGAAGTAGTTAACATGAAAGAATATAGTTTGTTTAAAAAGTACACTATATAAGAATGTATTATGTGAAGGTCATACTCATGCCTATTTGTAGGTACATCTCTAAAAACAATAATTGAGACCTTAATTAGATCTTATGCCAAGGAGTGAGTGAGTGTGTGTGTGTAAAGCATATTGAATATAATACTTCGTGTGCGTAAAGAATCCTATTTGAAGTTCTGTGCACTCTTGTTTAAATTTCCAAGAGCAAACGTTAATTGCTCTGAATAGATGGGATTGCAGGCATCCATGGAATTAGATATCATACGTCAAGTTATAACATTTGAAAGTTATTTCCTCAATCTTCGAAGGTAATAGATCAAGAGTAGACTTACTAAGCAGATTAACTAGGTTATGGCTTAACCACTTATGGAAGGGAGGTATACAATGGAAGAAATCGGACATTTGGGGGAAAATAGAAAAGGAAACGAAATCACTTTAAGAAGCTAATATCATATGAAGGATTAGTGGTAAGCTAAAAGAGCGATGTACATATCTGTCCTGTTATTCAGTACATTGTAATTGTACTATACAATTCTTATGTCATCGGATATGTTAATTTGCTATTTATGCTTATTAACCTATAAAATATATTGAGAGAGTATCAGTTAACACAAATCGAAATGAAATAATGAAAATATGTAATCGAGAGGAACTGATGGAATGACCATAGCTTCAATGGATTTCAACACGTGAAAAGTGTTAGAGATTAGACGCTATGAAAATATTATTAATTCAGTTGAATGTTTCTGTCTATTAGGAAAGGTAACAAACATGGAAGCGAACGAATGCAATCGTGCTTTTTAATTGTTGATGATTATGTTGATATTGCACCCCTCCGACTATTACTTATGTATATAATATGCAAGAATTTTTCACCTAAATAAATAAATTTTCAGCTATATAAATCAAATATGCATAATAATCAAGTATTTTCATAAGGGCAAACAATACTACATAACTTTGTCCACATACGACACGTAAGTTATAAGTTTTGTAAGCGCGAGTGATATAAAAGTTTCTTCATTAGATTTATAATTACATGAAGTAATATTTTCATAAGGTCACAAAACCTTAAACCTAACAGTATTTCTTTAATCCAGTCACATTATTAGAATCCAACCTTGGATATTAATAATTATTCTCCACCGAAATACTTGACGACACAGAAATCGTCCTTTCCAAAGTCGACTAAAATTTTTCGATATTTATTAAGCCACCTACAATATTCAGAATTTTCCTCCTTGTACTACTGTGGCTAACTGTAGCAGTAATTAATAATTGTAGCAAGAATTATTCCAGTGATATGGTAAAAGCAATATTTCGTAGAGTTTCCGACATAGTAAAGTGACCATCGGAAAGAAGATGGTCACTTTAGATCAATCATCCCTCTTCTTTGTCGTTATTACAGTGTTAAAAGAAATGAACGTAGTTGATGAATGGTGAGATAACCCACTTTATCTTTCTAAATTAAAGCAGTAATATATTTCATGGGCCCTGACATTTTTTGGATCTTTCAAGAAATGCCGTGTAAACTGGCACAGGCTGTACTTGAATGTCGGCAGTATAATCGTTGTTTTGTATGTTAAGATGGTTTCCAAAGCTGGGCTTTCACTGCTCACACACCAGTTGTTAATATTATGCATAATGACAGCGTAGAATAAAGTGCATTCAATATTGATCTCTTACAAGAGAGTGGGGCCATGAGAGCCATGACAGAAATACATGGCCGATAATGGAATGTTCATTAAAATACAAGACATGTTGGAGTTATAGTATCAAGCAAACAAAATCAACCATCCTGAAACATGAAAACCCATCTTTGTATAATAATCCCACCGATAAAGGTTAAAAATGTATAACGTATTTTTGTGGTGGTTGGCTAAAGTAATTCAGATAATTTTGGAATGTGCTCTAGAAATTCGACATGGTCTCTTTTCATGGTACTTTAGGCCTTCATTGTACGAAATCAGTTTCCTTCGGTAAGGAAACTGATTTCGTACAGTGCTATAAAAGTCGTTCTCATGCAATAATAATAATTCTAGTGAGTATCTTCAACGTTATTTTGTGAGCTCAGGCATTGATGACTTTTTTTTAAATAGAATTATTGCAACTAAGATCAATTGTAATGATTTGTTAGGTAAATTAAATATCGAAGAATGAAGACATAAAATAATAAATGCTATTCCATTTCTGAAAGAAATGGAAATGGTTTGTGGAGTACAATTATTATAAATGAAAGACCAGTTTTGTGATTTTGCGCTGGAAGTCATCTTAACATACAACAACGATTACATGCGGACATTCAAATACAACTCGTACCAAATTACACATCTCTTGAAATGTAATTGTAAAAATAATAGCAGGGCAGTGAAGTATATTAATGATTATGCAGTTTTTCATTTTATATACATTTTTTATATAAATATATTTCCTTTTATATAAGTATTAAAAGTGAATCTTCTGGTGCACTTTCTTTCTTCAGAGACAGTATGGCGGGGGGGGAGGGTTCTAAAACTTGTTGGTAATCAAGTTTTATATATGCCCTGTGATCTCAGTAGTTGAGGTCGGGCCAACGGAAAATTTGTAAACTTAAACGAGAAGATTACTGGAGACAGCTGTTGCAACCCAATAGCGCAACTTCCACCGTCGAATTTTCTGAGTTGCGGAATTTAAACCCAGCATTTCAGGGGAAAATGTCTTAGTTTCCAGCACTAGAGATCAAGTAATGCAGGAACCATCAGAAAAAAGGGCATAGAAAAAGTCCCATAACGGAATACCAGAATCAATCCTTTCTTCTGTCGATCTTCCATAATGCCAGATCGGCAGAAGAAAGAAAGAAAGGAGATTGTAAAAGTACGAATTTGTAACTATAATAATAATAAGTTAACGCCTTTTTATTTCCGTATATAGGGAGCAGACGAGGCCGTTTTAGCCCTATCTAACTTTTGGAGATTGACTGGACAGTTCATCTCCACTGGTACCCAATCAGAGATAGCTGGCCCAAGGCTATCACTAATTAAGCAGCACGCAGTGAAGAGAGACGGCTCAACAAGTGCCGCCATCTCGTGGTCCCTGACCTTAACACTCGTATTTAATGTCTGAAAAAATGTGGGTTCTACGGTCGATTTTCTTGATTTTACGGGACGAAAAACCCGAATTTCCGGGAGAAAAAACCTGCTTGCCCGTGCCAGAGATCGATTTACTCGGGAACTGGTCGAAAAAAGGCTTAGAAAAATTTCTTCTAGTCGCCGACTGGGTTCGAAAACAAGAAGTCTTCCTTCGTGCGGTCAAGCGTTGTGGTGTGCAAACGCCACATCCACTGAGTTAATTTGTAACTGATAGGTTCAAATAAAATATCACTTAAACTAAAAAATGTCGCTTTCCAAGAGTTTAACAAACTAAATTCTCACGCAAAAAAGGTTGAAATGATAATTTCTCTTAGATAAATGGAATAGGACAGCTAAATATTGTATGAAACTCTTTTTTTTTTTTTTTGGCTGATAGAATTTGTCTACACCGTGTTCCCTGTATCTTCCTGAACTGAATATTTTCTTTACACAGTAATACATGAACTGACCATAGGAAGAGAAAAGAAATAAAATCAGTAAAAACAGCAGCAAATGTAAACATTTACTGCTGTGCTTATGCACTTGAAGACTTTGGTAATTACATCATTATTAACAGCAACAAAACTTCCTTAAATTTTCTTATGTCTGGGATAAAAATATTTGGCGAATTTTTCATTAAAATATTGCGAATGAGATTTTAATTTTTTAACTTAAAGTAATTATTCCGCTGGTTGTAAGCAGCATGACTTACTAATGAAGTCCTTGATTTAAAACCGCAAAGACAAATTATATAGTTCAGACATGTTTGTAAAAATATCCTCCTACCTCATCTCCATCTTTCTTTACTAATTAGCCAAGTAAATTTGGTTTTCGTGAACTTAACTTTTGCTAGATAGGGTGATTATTCCATTTCCGTAGTCTTTGATGTTAAGGCGTGTATTCTCTGATAGGTTCGCCTGTACTGTAGATGAAAATGTCCTAGCTTTCAAGAAGTAAAAGTTCTTCCTCAGTATTTGAGACTGGTTAACTCAGGTTAAGTTATGGAGCTCTGATGTCCTTTGGGCTCTAAGACTTGAATCAGGTCTTTCCAACTAAAAAGCGTCGTCGCCACTTTTTTTTTTGTCTTAACTCTGCTATATTGAGTTCTCATAAATATTTAAAATTGATCTTAGTCACAATTAAAATTCGATTAAGGGGAAAATGTTGCTCTACTCAATGTGTTATAAATGTTGGTCACTAGAATAATTTCAGATTATATCACCCTTAGCACACCCACATATTCATGCTCTATAGGTTTACAATGGATGCGAAAGATTGTAAATTATCATTGCAAAAATAACGACAAAGTTAAAATGCATCCTACTGCCCTGAATTCTGATGGATATGTCCCGTAAAAGGTTCAAATGTGTGAATCCTAGTTGGAAATTACCTTACAGAACAGTGTTAACTTTTCCTTTGCCAAGTTTCAACGCTTCTTTCTTTTTCTCGAGTGACGGGGTTTGACTAACGTTCACGGAACCTTTGGAAGTAGCCGCGCTCCTTGGCAGCACGAGTGAGAGGTATAAAGAGGGCTGCATATATTTGGCAAAGTACTGAATTCATTCCTACACTTGTAAGAGTGACAGTTTAACGAGACTTCACTGCGTATACTTAAAGAAAGAATACTCGTAATTTATTCGATAATTCCGAAGCCTTTTTTTTATCCCTTTGAAGAGATCTGCATGCACAGTTAATCGAGTTAAGTGTGCCATTTCTCTTGAAGAAGTTTTAAAAGGTGACCTTTAAAAAACTGTAGCAATTTTAAGCAGCCTCAGTTATCCATTAAATGTAATTTTGTCCAAGGTTACTGCATACCTCTTTCCAAGTAACTAATAGTAAACAAACTGATAGTGATTAACTTGACTAGCTGGAGTGTTTATCTCATAAGATGGAAACTTCCTCTTCTTGTTAACAGACTAACTATACAATTCCAGAGTTTGAAATTTTCATGAAAATTTTTTTTTCAAACAAAAAACAATAATAATATTATGGATATAATATTTTATAGTTATTTTATATATTTTGTTTAACTAATACTTATTTTGAGCAAAAACCAACAGCACGTTACACATGGGGAAAGTCCGGTCAATTAGACTATATTGTAGTCAGTAAACGTTACTTCAATGGAATACGGAACTCAAAGGTGATGCCAAGTGCTGACTGTGGATCTGATCATAGACTGTCTTAATGAAGATGAATATTCGCCTGAAAACAATAAAATTTAAAAGAAGTCAATCCCTAAAATGGGATCTGCAAATGGTACAAAATCCAATAATAAAATCAAAATGCAATGAAAATATTTCAGAACTGCTGTCTGCACAGTTGCAAAACGAAAATGAACCCTCTCAGTGGAATAGACTACAAGCAGCTATCATAACATCTGCTAAAAACCACATCAATAAACAAGAAAGAAAGAAAGAAAGAAAAAACTATGGATAACTCAAGAGGTAATCAACCTTATTGATGGAAAAAGAACATGAAAAAGAGGAGCAAATGAAGAAGAACGGTTAAGATATAAAACTCTGAATAAAAGAATCAAACAATTATGTAAAAGATTGAAAGAAAACTGGATAAATAGGCAGTGCACTGAGATAGAAGAATTACAAAACAGGAACAAAACCAGAAGCATTCCTGAAAGTGAAAGAACTTAATGGAAAAACAAAACGTACACAGTCTAATAACATCAAGGACAAAGATGGAAACATATCATTGATAAGGAAAAGATAAATGGAAGATGGGTGGAGTACTTATCAGACCTCTATGATGATGATTCACGACACCTTAAGTTAAACGTAACAACAGATACCCACAGTAAAGGAAGTAGAACACGCAATCAAGAATCTTCCTAATAATAAATCCCCCGGGTGCGATAATATTCCGGCTGATCTGTTGAAAGCTTTGACTGGCAATAATAACTATTTAGTGGAATCCGTTCAAGACATCTATAAAATAATACAATTACCTGAAGTGTTTACAACATCTATCTGCATACCAATTCCAAAGAAACATAATGCACAAAATTGCGAGGATTACAGAACTGCGAGCCTAATATCCCATGCATCTAAAATTATTTTAACCATTGTTAACAAACAAATTGAAAGAGCCATAAGCGGTGAATTGAGTGAACAACAGAAAGGCGTCAGAAGAGAATGGGAACCATTAATGCTATCCTGGAACTAAAAATACTAATAGAAAGATCATTTGAAAGAAATAGGAATATTTACATATGCTTCATAGACTTTCAGAAGACTTTTGATAGGGTAAAGCATAATAAAATGTTCCATATATTAGACATAGAAGATCATGTACTTAAAATTATAAAAATGATTTACACCAAACAGAACGTGCAGCTGTTTAACAATGAGACTTCTGTAGTGAAAATAAAAAGAGGAGTTAGACAAGGTTGTATCCTTTCACCAAATCTATTTAATATCTATAGTGAGACAGTGATGAAAAAGATTGAAAAACAATAAACAGGAATTAGTATCAATGGTATAAAATACAACAATCTTAGATATGCTGATGATACAATTCCGAGAGCTGGGTTAGAAATAAAACACTGGACCAAAGACTAGAGAGCACAGATATGACAGTCCTGAGAAAGATTAAGGGCATGATCAAATGACATCAATGGCAATATCATTTTCAAAATGAGGATATTAGGAAAGAACTGACATTGTTAGCATTCAGGAATGTGTTAGCAGAGCTAATCTCAGGTGGTATGGTCACTTCAACAGAATGGAAGTGTAAACATTAGCAAAACAATCATTTTACACAAATAATGGACTCTATAACCATGTTATAAATAATTATTTTAATTTCCCGATGTTTTGACCTTCATATTAAGGTCATCATACAGAGTATATGCATATATCTTTTCACCAGATCTATTTAATATCTATAGTGAGACAGTGATGAAAAAGATTGAAAAACAATAAACAGGAATTAGTATCAATGGTATAAAATACAACAACCTTAGATATGCTGAGCTGATGATACCATTCTAATAGCAGAAAACAGAAACAAATTAATCAAATTACTGCAGCTACTAATTGAAGAAGGTAAAGAATTTGGATTAGATATAAATGCAAAAAAGACCAAATTTATGAAAATCTCAAAAGAAAGCAGATCCGAGCCAGAAATATTCATAAACAATAAGAAACAATAACAAATATTTAGGCACCTACTTTACTGCAGATGGAAAGCAAGACAAAGAAATAAAAATAAGAACAGCCATAGCTAAAGATGCATTCTGGAAAAATAAAGATCTGCTCAGAAGTTCTGTGAGTATCGAGACAAATAAAAGAATGATAAGAACATTAGTGTGGCCAATTTTCACATATGGAAGTGAGACCTGGGTGTTCAAGAAGAGAGTAAGGCAACAGATAATGGCCTTTGAAATGTGGTGCTATAGGAGAGCTCTGAAAATCCCATGGACAAAACATGTGACAAATACAGATGTTCTACAGAGAATGAAAAACAGAGATCTTAGAAGGCTTTACCTTCTAATCGAAGAAGGTAAAGAATTTGGATTAGATATAAATGCAAAAAAGAAATGATCCACAGACAGATGAGATTGGCAGGACATGTACTGAGAGATTCAGTAGACAGAGGATGCTAACAGTTTTAGAAGGAAAAATTATGGGAAAAGGATCAAGAGGCAAAAAACGAAGGACATGGCTTGAAGATATAAGATCGTGGATAGGATCACATGGCTATGCAGAAACAAAAAGGAAAGCCACCAACAGAGAGAACTGGAAGGACATGGTGCTGCACCCTCTCACTGAGTAAGCTACCTGAAGAAGAAGATATATTTTGTGTACAGATTTATCTAACCACAATCTTTCCATTTTTATTTGTCAAAACAGATTTATTATTAAAGCATGGTGTATAATACAAGTATGTGGTGCATATTCGCAAGACGAATACAACAGATTGGGCGAATTTTAAATGTTACAAGTCACTAATCACGTCGCAGTTCTTTATAAAGTTGCATTTTCCATCAGCACCAAAACCAAACTGAAGCTACATTTTGAACATTTATTACACTGATAGTACAATGAAAGTTTTTCCCCAGTAAATAATTATATTTATTCAAGTTATTACTCGGAAGAAATGACCTACTTCAATCTCCATCTTATTTTCGATAATCTCTGATTTAATATGGCATAAACATATTGCAGCATAGCCTCCTCGCTCTGTAAAAAAATTTGGTATTCTTTTTCGTTCCAAACACTGTTTCTCTCCTGCTCAACTCTTAACACTATAAATTCCAAATCTCACCGACCTTAGAATATTGTTCTCACAATTGGCGTGGTGCACACAAAATCTCCCTTAGAATTCTGTATACAGAAGTTAATCTGCCTAACAGGATATCCACCCCCATCTCTTTCTCTCACACCCACACACACGGACTCCATTAAGTCATTTTCTTATAGCAGTGTTTCTGCATTAAGCTTTTAAAATATAGGTTCCTACAGAGAATTGGCCACTATCACTTCTTAGCTTTTTTTCTTATCATGTAAGAACACGAACAGAGGCAGGTCGACATCCGTATACAGTTCAACTAAAATATATAGCAATCAGCTTCTCATCTTCCTTCATTTCATCTTGCTTTGTTCTTTGGAATAGCCAGCTTTTAAGAAACTTGTTAACAGATTCCTTCTTTCTTTTTATCTACATACGAAATTGTTGTGTTAATAGTCATTGGGGAGGGGGGGTGAACAAGATAAAAAAATTCAAATTTCAAATACTCTTTTGATCTTTAATCAATAAGAATTATACCCCCATGTTCATATGACATTGCTTATTGGATATGGTTCCAGAAATAAGATGCATGAAGAACTAGCGAAGGCCCCGTTTTCCTATTTATTGAAAATCTTTCTTTTAAACATTGTACTGATTGAACTCCTTTTCAATTGATAGAAGTATTAAAAATTCACATTTTTATTATGATGATGTCTAAAGAGCGGCTATGCCTGCACTGTGGGAAGAATGGCATAAATACACAAATTAGAAGTGCCTCATTGAAATACCACGGAAGACTGAAGCTACCAATTTTCGCAGGCATTGCGACTAGAAGTAACAACTAGTTGTAAATGCACATCCCATACATTTGTATGTACATGTAACTACAGATGCACCTAATCTAGTGTAGGATGCATATTTTGTGAGTAATCGCGATGTTTATTCAGCTTGAGATTCTCAATCATTTTCGAAAATGCATTGGAGCAGAAATTTTTTCACACAAACCTAAATTAATTTTTTAACTTTAGGGTGATCACCAGTATATGTACCGAGGGAAGCACTGACTGTTCGTTATTCTGTGTAATCTATCAAGTTTTCCCACCCATTTTTCTTAAACCAATTTGCAGAAGCACTTGAGTATAACATAGTTCATTGTCATTGTTGTGGTTCTATTTCATAAAATCCAGAATGCAAGAAGTATCGAATTATCCAGAAGCGTTGCATTTTATTGCATTCATCATCCAAGATAATACATCCAACGATTCGGATGCAGAAGAAATAGTTCCGGACAATTACACTTCTTCCACGAAAAGATGTTCTTTACATATTTATGTAGCAGGCATTGTTGATTTCCATGACTGAAGTTGGATGTATGTGCAGCTGTTTCCGTGGAAATCGAGATTGTGCAGCTACAGTGATAGTGAAATGGATCAATGAAAAGGTCAAAATGTCCTAAGTACTAACCTCTCCTGTAAATCGTTTGAGCTCCTGGTTAATCTCTTTTCACATCGAATCGAACTGCTGCGATTTCCATATCACACTTCGGAGCACTTTTGGTGAAAAAAAAATAAATAAAAGGAGCATTTCTACTGGTTAAGAGAGGTGATGTCAGTCATGATATAATGTGCAGCGATACCTAGTTCAAGCTGCAATGATTTTTTTTTCAGGATATTATTCTACAAATTATTTGTTGATAGGTAACTAGTGTGTGTAGACATCAGCACTGTTTCGATGTTGATTGTATACGTTCAGCGCTGCATTGTCAAATATTATTAGTATAGTTCATTCAGAATTTCATGCATGCTGACGCCACCATTAACTCTGAGTGCTGCATTACATCGAAGGAAAAAAACTGCCTGAACTGAAAGAATTCGAAGAGTTCGTCCTAATATGTAGTAGCAGCTTTTCATCAACAACAACAACCATGGGTCCAATGCTCGTAGGTGTCTGCTGCCATCTTGATATGATTCTTCCATTGCATTCCATTTTGTGCAAGATGACTCAATTTGTGTATAGAGTTTCCGAACCACTTGATGATGTCATCGCCCCATTCTCTGTTTGGTCTTCCTCTTTTGTTCTTTCCTTCAATCATTCCAAACAGCAACGTTTTTAGTTTTCTCTCATCATTCATTCTACATATATGGCCAAAGAGACGTAGTTTCCTTTTGATTATTTTCTGGATCAGGTTTTCTTTTGGTTGTATTCGTCTGTAGATTTCCTCATTGTTCACTTTCTGTATCCAGCTTATTCTCAAGATCTTTCTATAGCACTTCCTCACAAATGTCAATATCCTCCTTTCAGATTCTCTCAGGCCTCGCATCCATAGAGCATGCTGCTGAAGATACAGGTTTCTACAATGAGCAGTTAGTTTGCATCTTTATAGCTCGGCTCTTCCATATTTTGTCCATGGCTTTTAAAATAGTTGTTGCTCTGGCTATTCTAATTTTTCTCTTTTTTGGGGTCCAAGTCATGCGTCATGTGGCATCCAAGATATGTGAAGTGTTCCACATTTTCCAGTTGAAATCTGTCTATCGTAACTCTGTTTAGTAACTCCTGTTGTCCGAAAATGTTGTCCAATTAAGTTTTAAGGAGGCATATTTTACAGTTCCCATTTAGGCACAAATAATCTAATCCTACTCAACCATATCATGAAAATTATAAACTTATCACTCCTTATAACATTTTGAGAAAGAGATATTGAACCATTTTGAACATAAATAGTGTTCGAACACGTGGGATAGCCTGTGCCCTGATTAATGATCTACTTGTCTTCCCTTTTTTTCAACGTCACCTAGTCCTGGGCAATTCTGTACCAGTCAGACTTGGCTTTATCTGAATAAAGCCAAGTCTAACTTGTACTATTTGCCATTTCTAACATTCTTAAAAATTCTTGAAAGAACATCACTTTTTGCAGATGAAATGATCACGCTGTAAATACAGCTCTACAAGAAAAGGTTCAGTTATATTGAAACGACCATAAGATTAGTGCGTCTTTCGTAAATTTATTCCTATTTAACTCACCGAATATTTTACACAGAAATTATATTTTTAATTTGCTTTCATTATTTAATAGACCTTATGAGCTAGAAATCCTCATTTCTTTACGACATTTACTAACAACGTAATTATTTTGTAAATTTTAGCCCTCTTTAACACACACACACACACACACACACACACACACACACACACACACACACACACACACACACACACACACACACACACACATACTTTCAGCTTTGTTTTAGTTTGCTGGTTTTCTGAAGGAATAAAACCATTTCTCACGAAGACAGCTATGAAAAATGAAAGATATTAAATAATAGCTACAAGTGGGCAAATCGACACCATTTTATATGGATATTATATTTAGTCATTTAAACCAACTACCCATTAAAAATAATCTATCACTATTCGTTATATACGATTTTTGTTGACCCACTTATAAACCTAACTTTAATATTTTACATGTCATTTGCTTTCATCATTTAAATAAAATAAAAATTTGTAGTCTTTAGATGTCTTTCCACTTTTAATGTTTGGACTTCATCTTATTTTTTCTCTCTTGTTAACAAAAGCAGCAAATAAAACCAAATAATGAAAGCTAGCAAGTAGGCTGTGGCTTCGAATCATCTCGGGAATGGATGTCGTTCATATATGTCTAAGTGGAAGAAGTTTTATCGTTGGTGTGAGACTTCCCCTGCTTACTGAAGGCCTTGAATGGCTTGAAAAAGGCCTCTAGATAAAGATTTCATGATAATCTAGCCGTTAATTCATTCACGTACTGATTCTAATACATTATAGGCTAATGGCCTTTCACATGTGAATTCACATAAAAAACAAGTTCTTTCCTTTCCATGACTGTAATATTTATTATATTATTTTCCATTTATTCAGAGCAGTTTTTATAATTTTCGTTTTTCTTTATCGTTTCATAGCTACTTATTTTTTTTAATGTTCTCTAGGATATATTTAGATTCATTCTTTTTGATTTCCATTTTCCTTCTTCTCACTTTCAAATAAAGTTCCAATTTTCGTTACTGAATTTTTGTTATTGTTTCTTTCATATGTATCTTTTTTTTTTTTTTTGATAATCATTAAACATTTTTTTAAAAAAAATCTTCGTTGGTCTAGTAAATTCTTAATAGTAAGAAATAAACTTTGTACCATTGTGCTACCAACCATTTCAATAAGAATAATTTTGAATGATGTTAAAATAAAATGCAAGCCAAACACACTTGGAACTCGAGATTGCACATCACAATCCATTCAATTCAACACGAACCTGCGTTATCAAACTTGAATCTCCGATTCGTTTAATAGCTGTGTTATGTCTTAGTTTTAATTCCTAGATATACTATAATTCTCTTTTACGTAAAATAATTATCCTAAGGAGTAGAACAGACGTTGATCTATATTGCTATATATGGTTCACGTATGGACATTCATTCCATCTTAAAGGAAGAGTTATCATTAGTCATTACACTGAACTTTAATCGTAGTACTAGAGTGTGATTTAATGGTAGCCATAGTATATTCTACTTCTAAATTCATGTTTGAGAAGCCTTCATTGCCTACGCAGTTTTCGGAACATGAATCAGAGTATTGTAAGTCAAGCTATTAGCGCACTATTTATTTGTAATATGCTCGAGTTTTCGGGCCGATGGTTTCAAGAATTGAAGTAAAGCAACTCAGCACCTATTTAACCGTTAGGGTTGTTGAGCTCTTATCTGCATTCTTTTTCCGAGAACAGAACATGGCATCTCTCCAGTAAGTAAAAATTGGGAGTAAAGCCAGCGACCTGAGCTTACTTCTATATTTGCATGTCTGTCTGGATCACGGACTTTGGGACCATGCAATGCTCGAAAATGACATCAGATTCAAGGACATCGTGAAAGATGCTTTGAAAAAAAAATCTTAAACAAAATGGGTATCCCTTAAGTGATTACAGGGAAGAGAAAATATAATCAGTGAGCATTTCGAGCTTTTGCGCATTTGTGCCAAAGATACTCCTCGTCTACGGAGACATTTACAATTTCAACATACTACTGTTATAGTTCCATACGGATTTATTGAGGTACACTGCTAAAGTTATTAATAATTAATGTTAATGGCTAAATAAAAAAAGTGAAAGTCTGAAACAGTATAAAATTAATACTGATTCGCACGTCTGTATTAATAATCGTTTTCTTAACTTCATTAATTTTAATTTGTGTTTTAAGTAAGCTGCACATACGATCAAAAATATTTCAGCTTGTTAAAATATACAGCATATAATACTGATTAAACGAGGTAATCTTTTAAGATGATATAAAGCTTAAAAATGGAGCGAATTTTTCTCATTGCTTCCTTTGTTGTATTTCAGGGAAGTGGAAAAGGCAGTCAATAGGCATGTTGGAGAAAAGAATTTTGGAACTACCTCACGATTCACCCAGAAGGCAAAAATTGACTCCAAGTCCATCCACCGAAAGCGGAAGAGATGACCATAGGGAAATTATTGGTAATATTGCAGTTCAATTGTAACAGATTATTATCATTCTAAGAAAGTTCATTTTATGATAAGAACACTCGGCTAGAGAAAGGGAGGGAAGTATTGCAAGTAGTTTTAGAAAAAAAATATTGGCACGATATATCAAAAGTAGATTTTATTAATTTTTCTTTCACTTTGTGGCCAGCTTTATAAGAATTACAAAAGAAAAATTAACATATAACAATAAGAAAGACAGCGACCGGAGAGAGAAGACAATATAATGTAGGTATGCTTCATTGTAGATATACAGTAGTTAAGATATTCTTTCTCATGTTGTATTATCTTTCTGGATGAATTGTTTAATTAGAGCAGACATTTAACTCAGTAACATCACCTAGTTTTTGTTACACACTGTGGAAGCTCTTATATATAGTTATTACAGGAAATGTATGGCATTTTTGTCTTATTTCAAATCTCCCGAGTGGTTCGGAAAGGCAATCTCAATGTATGTGATAACACAATATTTTTTTATTGTTCCCTACAAGCGAGAATCTGTTTAACTTATTGTGTATTATAGAAGGGCAAAAAGTTGAGGCGAAAAGTGTTAACACTGAATTTTAAGATTTGTAAATTATGATTTTGAGAAATACATAAAATGAATGTTCCATAGGAAAGGAAATTAACGAGTAAGAAAAAAATATTTCCACAAAAAAGACTGCTGCTATAGGCTAGATAAATTTTATTACTATTGACATTTTTAAGAGGATGGTTTGGTTTAAGTGCGTTAGGTTTACATCATTATCAGGAAAGGGAAAAAAACGCTTAATAGCTTTTATTTTATATTGATTCGGTATGAATGTCTCGAGTCATTTTAGAAGTATCAATAAGTAACGAATAAGTCACACTTACTGAACCAGTTTACCAATATAGGTGGGACATGCTTCCGGTCTTACAGTCTTATAAGATTGTAACTACAGACGTCAAATACGAGCTGTTATTCTAGCAGTACGTATAAGTAAAATCCGGTAGAACAAAGAGAGCTACATTATTAAAATTTAGCAGAAAACTCTAATCATAACTTGTTCAAGATGTAGTGTCAAGAAAGGTCAAGACAAGGCATTGAATGTGATGCTCTCAAATTCTTAAGTTGCTAGCAGAGGTTTTTTTTTTCGTCTTATGAACAACGATATATATATATATATATATATATATAGAGAGAGAGAGAGAGAGAGAGAGAGAGAGAGACTATATTATTGTAAACTATATTATACTATATCAGTACTATATTATACTAAAAGAGAGAAAACCAAAATATGCCAGTCATGTGCCAGATACTCTTCTAAGGGCACATTGATAATGATGTGAAATATTGGAAAACAAACGGAAAAGAATGACTAAAACATGAATGCAATATAATAAGATGTATTTCAATAAATAAATACAAATAAATATGATTAGCATGAAGAACATAATTACTGTAATGTTTACAGTCAGATAAATACTTCTGGTATTTATCTGACTGTAAACTTTTTTGTCATTTTATCTGTGCTGTCAGATAAAAAAATTTATCTGACAGCACAGATAAATGTAAAATTTATCTGTGCTGTCAGATAAATACTTCTGGTATTTATCTGACAGCACAGAAGCTAGCCAATATTCATTCCTCCCCGTAATCCTGAAAAGGGGATGTTAGTCAGCAATGAAACTATCGTCCCATTGTCCTTGCCTCAATTTCTCTAAAACAAAGTCAATGTTAAACACTGACTGCCAATATGGATCATGCCACCTCTCATTAATAAACATTGCGTACCTTGAACACCAGCCATGGTAAAATTTAGAAAATCTCTTCGGTGGCTCTTGACTTTTCTAGGATATCTGATTGGATCAGGCAGCATGAAAATTAAACATATAGAATAGAAAATCCATTACGACGTCAAATTCAAAAGTTCTACATTTTTCGGTGAATGTGAATTAATTTATATGATCTAAAAGTGAACAACAAAAAATCTAAAAGTTTTAAATTTGTATTTCTTAATCGATGTTAATCTTGCGCGCAACATTTTGAAATTATTAATCGGAATGTGCAAGTAATTACTTTTTTGTCGCTACCACTTGACCTGTAGTATAAGAGTACCACTGGTGAGCTAAAGTTTTCGTTTCCCATTTTTCAATTTTATTTATTTTTACATGGTCCTGAAACCCCTCCGTAGAAACCAAACATTGAACTTTTTCAAGCCAATTCAGGCCTCCAGTAAACAGGGCAGTGATTTCACACAAGTCGTTGAAATTCATCACTCATCTAAAACTTGAAAATGAGTCAAATATTATTGATAAAAACTTTTTGGAGAGATGATTAAAAATAACGAACTTCAAAAAATTATGTTAATTGCAAATATAACAAGCGGAGTGATTGTTCCATTTATTGATTTTTTGAATATTTCAATTGTTTGATAATATATAGAATTATTTTAAATAAGTTAGCATTATGTGCAGTATATACAATAGTTATAGCTCATCTTCAGTAGAAATGATTCACAGCAGTATCTCTTAGTGTGACGATCTTTTAGGAATTAGCCTTTTTCATTACGTACTTTCGTTTCGTATCGTTGGCGAAAATATTATATTACAGGACATTGAGCGCATTTTTTTAAAAAAATCTTTTTAATATTAATAATTGATTAATATGAAGTTTTAAATCATTGCAGAGTTGGAACCCAAATCTATTACACTAGAAAGGGACATGGATCCTGAACAAGCATTTTCAAAGTTTGACAAAGAGGACAAAAAATCGCATAAAAGTCCTTGGGGTCGGGTGAAAACAATAATTGAAAGGAGAAGAGACAGCCTCAGGAGAAAACAAAGGCGAAGTGATGGAAGAAATATCTCACCCCGAAGAGAAAAAGGAGACTGTGACTTTACTGCTAGTTTGATGGAAACTTCATTTGGCAGCGAAGATTTGGATTACGAATTACAAAATTCTGGCATGAAAGGTGAAAGCAGTCAGCAAAATTTGGAACAGGCTGCAGGAAAAAGGACTTCAACGCTTCAATGTCTGGAGAATGTAGATGAATATCTTTCAACAGATTTGGTTCTTCCTATTCACAAAGATAAAATGGTGGATAATTGGGAAAAAGCAAAAACAAACAAACTTGTTGCTCTAAATGCTTCAAGTGGGGATACTCAGGAAACGGAAAGGAAGTATAGGAGTCATAAGCCGAAGCCTCTTTCTATATCTTTTACTGGTGAAGAACCTGATATGCGACCTCTTATAACGACTCCTTCAGAAAGAGATCAGCCAAGGACTCCAAGCTCATCTCCTCAATTCCACAGAAAGTCTCGATGGACCAAAGTAAAAAAAGCACTACAAGGGAAAAAAGAAGAAGAAACATTAAGATCACATTCCGTTCCATCCAGTCCCGCCACTGGCAGCAATCGAATAACTTTTGACTTCGAAGACATTGAAGGTAAGATTTAACTGGTTGAAACGTCTGCTAAGTAGATTGCTAATATAAATGTAACTATTTTGCAAATATTCAAACGATTATATTTTCCATAATAAAATATCAAATTCTTATTCTTGATACGGTATGTAATTAGTGATGCTAATTCTCTGAAGAAAAATTTGATATCAACTTTAGAAATATATTATTGCATGCCCAAGCGACTTAAACGATCCTAGAAATATGTGGACTCCAGAACATGAATGTATGAAACTCGTTTCGTGATAAAGTTCGTATTTTGTTGAAATGTTCTGAACCATCGATACTAGCAATGTGCGTGTGTGTCATGGACTTAGTAATGAAATAACCAATAAAATTTCAGATTAAAAGCAATCTGAGAATTATACCGAGATTAACAAGCGCTCCATTGTTCATTTAATACTAGTAAAAATACGGTAAGGAACTGCTTCGTGGATGAATTTTTTTTGATACGGGAAGACTTTTTAGCGGTACGCTACATTTAAATAATAGGGTTCCCAGCATTGGAAAATATGGTAGATGCTTATGTTTCAAAAGTGGAAACTATTGGAAGAGTATAAGCAGAACGCTGTGAAACTCAGTTGAGAATGATAGATAAGAGAAAGGGCACGGATACGGAATTCTGGTTATGGAATTAATCGAAAGTAGCAGTCGCAATGCTCTGATTTGGAATATGTGCTATCAAACAGCAAGGACGAAAGGTAAGGAATTAAATTTTTCCGAAGGAAATTATATAAGTGAATAAAATACCAAGAAGTTAAATGGTAAATACTCGTAAATGGGAAACGTTAAAGGAAATTATGTTTTCAGCTTTATTATAGTTAAAATATCACTCCAGAATAAACAAACAAATGGGTGACAACCGACTTGAGTTAAGATGAGAAAAGCAGCTTAGGAGAATTTCAGACTTCGGAAAGATTCACTTATGTTGCGACAAGTGACTACTAAATAGATAAAACTTGCTGAAGCAGAATTTGAGAAAGATTTGGATAAGATTTGCACAAGGAAAAAATTGAGGAATTATATGCGTATTTAATATCAATAAAGGAAAGGTATAGATTGCATTTGTCATTTAGAATATAGCGGAAGTAGTATTAGTGAAGAACCAAGCGTGACGGGTTATTATTGCACTCAATTAGATGACTAGAAAAGGAAAAATGTTTACCCTGACCCCTTAAAAAATGAAAAAGTGAAACTGAGAAGTAGATGCTAAGCCTAACATCCATGTCAATAAAATCATGGTGTCTCCTGTTTACAGAGGCAATTCAGATGTCAGTGGAATTATATACGAATCGAACTACTGCTTTATTAAAAAGTCGTTATCAATTTTCCGTGTTTGTTATACTACTGTTCTAAAAAAAGTAACATAGTATCAAAAAATTATTCCAACACACACGTCTTATTATAAAATGATGCACTAAAATGAATATAAGGGTAATTAACAATAAAAACCAGGCTATTACTTCTGGCAAACTTAAGATATTTCATTTCTGTTCAATCGCAATTGATATTTCAATTGCGATTGAACAGCATGAAATGTAAGCCATTCATCTGGGTAAAACATCCAAGGACAGACTGTTCTTGGTTGAGGATAAACTCAAAACAGTAGCAGTTTAAAAAGGGCCTAGGAATAGCACCGCAGATAAATAAGACCCTTTCTCTACAATATAGCAAGGCGGTTAGAATTGAAACTAGGATTCTTTCATTGAGCTGCTGAAACTTTGCTAGTAGACAAACGAAATTATCACTGTTTTAAAAAAATAATTATACCTCATTTACAAGTAGTACATTCTAGTTCAGAGTTCCTATATAAGAAAATATATTGATATAGTAAAGCAAGATGGAAGAGGTTTCTGTACAAGTGTAATAGCCGTTAACTGCACGTGTTATTCAGGCTAGTTTGCTTGTTTTCGCGGGATGGAGAAATCTGTAACTTCAATTTCCTGTTAGTGGTGCATGTATTTTATTTAAAAAGTAACTTCCGAATGCAAATTTTTATACGACCTTATCATCTAGCTTATATGTTAAACATATTTCTTATTACAGACGACATCGTTGACGATAGGCTGACAGAATCAAAAACTCAAGGTTCTAAAATGAATCAAGGTAATTTATTTAATAAATATTGTTTAATACTGTATGTACTTTTCTCCAAACTGGTTCCTCTAGTAGGATTAAAAATGTATTTATTAACGAAATCTACTGGCAGTTTTGAAGTGCACTATTCTTCTGGATGCGTGATGATCTGTTAGAAAAATCATCGATTTTTTTTCTCTTTCACTAAATCTTGGGTTAGCAGCTCATTTTTTATTTGCTGAATATTTCGGAATAGTAAAAAGAGAATGCGATAAATTGCCATCGTACGTGCATTTTTATCACACGCTCCACGTGGTATTTATGAATAAATTTTCGATTAAACTGTGGAAGTCACAAACAGCACGTTAGGAAAGAAAGAATGAATATAAGAGGAAGTAGGCGATCGATACAATAGCCAGCAAGATGGCTAGAAATGTCTTGACGATATCAGGAGAAAATTTCCACTTATTGAAACAAAGCCAACGAGACGAAATCTAGATAACTGGTGCTTAGAGAATCCATTCACTATCACCACTCTTGAAAAGTAACTACGTTTTCATTCCACGCTTGCCATCGATTTATGGATGTTTTTCAGAGCAGGAATGCTCCAGCTAGCAAATCATTACACATGTTGTTGATAATTGCTAAATATGATAAACGGGTGAATGTGTAACGCATTCCACATTCACCCGTTTACATCGTTCGACGTACTGTTTCCCCAAAATGAGGATTCACATTAGTGAAAAAAAGTAATAGGGGTGAAGGGGAGTTGCCATTGGACAGGTTGCAAGACTAGTTTCTGATTTTGTTTCTTTTTTCCAAGATACTAAACTTGCGCTTGAAAAGATGTGTAATCCCTAAAAGATCATCGAAATATTTCGATAATGGTGGACGACGACTAATTTGTAATACCAAAAAAGAATAAAAATCTATTTACTCATATTT
The DNA here is from genome assembly GCF_054136105.1 of Typopeltis vanoorti. Taxonomy (NCBI): domain Eukaryota; kingdom Metazoa; phylum Arthropoda; class Arachnida; order Uropygi; family Thelyphonidae; genus Typopeltis; species Typopeltis vanoorti. Next base: position 106,806,144 of record NC_143556.1, on the reverse strand, counting down.
TGATATATAAACATTGAATTACGCCTTCAGAACACACGCAATTTACAGACAAAACATACTAGTTGTGGTAGTGGTGGGCGGTAGATGGCGTTGATGGAGATGATTCGTAGTAGTGGTTCGGTGTAGTGGGTGAGACAGTTGTAGGTGTCCTCCCGCGATGAGTCTTCGGACTCCTTGGAGGTGTCAGGAATAATAATAATAATAATAATAATAATAATAACTAATAAAATTAACAACGTCCTTCACTTAACATTAATTTTATTATGCTTTTTTTAAAAAAAAAATGATTTTTTTTTGTAATTTAAATGAAAATTCACAATATGATTTTATCCTTCTTTCTTCAAAGAAAGAATTTTTATCTCTATAGCTGCCTTTTAGATCTTCCGCTGATTTCTTATTTTCATCTCTACTGTTCTAAATGCTTAATTATTAAGTTATACAAGTAATATATACAACTTTCTAGTCAGGAAGAACGATTGTCGTGAATGTTATCATTTCTTATTTTATGCCAATTATTTTCTTCATATAATTTATTTTCTTTTTTTACAGAAGAGAAAGATTCCGAGCAAAGTAATATTCATCAGGTAACTTCATTCGCAAAGAATTTTCATAACAAACTCGTGCCTTCGGCCTCTGCTCCCGTAGCATATTTAATGGAAGAATTACAACGAAATCTGAGCGACGATTTCAATAAAAAAATCCAAGAGTGGGAAAAAATCAGGTCGACTGGTTTTAAGCCATCGTCTCCAAAATTCGAAAGGAAAGAATCAGCAGTAAAGCGAAAAACTAAACAAGATAAAACAAAGCAGGACCGCTTGGACAAGATCCCAAAACAAAAAATAAAAGATCTAAGTTGGTTAGATAAAGAATTACAGAAAATAGAGAAAGAGAAACAACGACTAACTAAAGAGAGGCAAAAATATGAAGAAAGGGCTATCCGACTGCAGCGACTGCGAGAAACTGTTATGACAGCAAAGAGCACGAACAAGAAGGAAGTTCTTGTACGTACTTCAGCTGGAGAATTTCGCTTCGAAGGTATATCTGATGCCTTTACGAAAAAACTTTACGAGTGGGAGACTAAACGTGGAGTGCAACCAGAACTCTCAACGATAGCACTGTTAGATTCCAGTTTCAGACACAAGTACGGGCAGGTGTCGGGGGGAAGTGGAGGAGGGGATAAACTTTCGCAACTGCAAAGAGGACATTCCAGATCTGAAAGCAGTGTTGTAGACATGGGTCAACCGTCTCAAACGTCGTCCAATTCTCTTCCCTCATTAAAACATGACAATGGCGATTTAGAACGTCCCTTACACTCTAGAGCTAATTCGGAACCAGATCTGTCTACTTTCAGTAACCAAAAGGAAGTTGGAGTTCAGCATCGATCTCAGTCTGGAGATTTAGTTTCGACCGTTTCAGGTGAACACATTCAAAGTTACGCTCCGCCGGAAGTGACACAGCTTATTGATAGTGACTCAGAAGAAGGATTCGTTGACAAAGGAGATGAATGTCAAGGAACTCAGTCCTCTCAGCAGGCCGAAGATAATTATTACAGCCTTCTAGAGGAAAATGTTTTTCTTTTGGAACAGCTAAAGAACAAAGAGGACATCTGCCAACGTCTGGAGAAAGAGCTAGAAGAATTAGACGATAGAGTAGAAGAGATGAATAAGCATCACAAAGATGAAATGGGTAGGTAAAAGTTTTATAACTAATTGTTAATCTATGAGCTCACAGCTCTTAATGTGAGACTCGAATTCCTTATTTTATGAACTTTCAACATTATCATTCTTGATATGCACTCGGGGGGGGGGGGCGATACAGTACTCTACGGTTTTATATTATTAATAAATTCCTTATGCATTGAATTTTTATATAAAAATAGGTCTTTCCGTTTATATTTATGAACTGCAGAGATAAAAACTCATATCTACATGATAAAGATAATTTGAGGTTCGGTATTATATGTTGTGGCTAATATAGATGCGAAAGGTTTATTTCCATTCTCATGTGATCTATTAAGTTTATTTTTCAAAATGATCATCACGAAGCTATTATCTCAACTTCTTTACACGTTATATTTATAAATATACATAATGTTTCTGCTTTTCTAGAAAGATATCGCGAAAAATTATGGGAAGTGCACAGACCAGGAAGCAAACCACGTGATTTACAAGGATGTCTGAAAATCATTTCCGAACTAAAATCGCGCATAGATGAACTCGAAAACTATAGCGAAAAGCTGAAAAACGACAGAGAAAAACTGGAGGTATTGTATTAACAATATATTTAAAGTGCTTTTTAAATTTTACTTGAGTTTCCATTACAGGTGAACGTTAAAAATGGGAAGAGAAATATTACAGAAATGAGATCCGGAGGCAACATCGTTTTCTTTACTAAGAATAAAAAAATTGAAATAATGCATATAATCATTAGCATATATTGCAGGTTTCAATTATAAATCATAGAGAGCAAAACACTTAATAAAAGCAGCTGAGAATGTGGATATATATATAGACTTTGTCTCAAAAATATTTGGATATCCCTAATGTCAAAAAAAGTTGATTTCCAATAAAGTAACTAATAACCTGTGAACCTGCTTCCTGATCGATTGCAACAATTCTTCATGAAGCAAGTTGGAGCAGGTTACCAGAACAGACAGCTGAAAATTGAGATTCGGTGGTGTTATGATGAGGCTCTACAACGAAACCAAGTGTCTGTAATTCCAAGGAAATTCGTGTTCTATGAAATTATGTATTATGAAAATGTTTGAAAACATCTGTGAAGAACGATAGAGGTGAAGGGATTTGTTCGGAAAGCTCAGGGTTCGAGTCCCATCTAGAAGGAAAATCCTAAGTTTCTGGGAAATAAACCTGCTATTTCCGTATGTGAACAGTTAATTGATCTTCAATCGATAAGCTATTATAAAGGTTCCTGTTTATCAGATAGGATTCAAATACATTACAATTTGGTAAACCCACTGTGTTGATGTTTGTAAACAGCAATCGTCAAAATCAGATTTAAACTTAAAGAAGCTAATGACTTTGAAAAGTGTGTATTAGACCTTGTGCATTCTGTTCTTAAAAGCTAATTCAGCAACACTTGGCAGTTAACTCGTGATACAAATAAACTGATCTTCAAAAAGAATGATTTGTTAGCTAACAGTAGTCAAAAACCGATTACAAAGGACAGTTAAAATGCAGCTGTTTTTTAATTATTTTATTTAAAGGGTGCTTTATAGTAATGGGAACATAAAATTATCCAGCTACTATTATAATTTTTAACATGTAATAAAAATCTTTCCATTCATAAAAATCCTACAAGTTGTAATATCAAATCGGAAGTCAAATTTGAAATGGAGCTCACACTGCTCACGATGAGCTATTATGCAAATGACTTCGACATCAAGCTACTAATTTTAATTCCTACACTAATGAAAAGATCCTGCAAGTAGTACTATCGCTTCGTCATTTTTACAGTTGGCTATTTGCTAACATTTCAGTTCTGTACATCACCCTTCAAGATGATGTTTGGCTGTTAAAATAAGTAGTATCGTAAGTATTTGTAAAGTAGCTCTATTAGCAACGATCGAAGAACATCCATATTGTACAGAATATTGTTCCATTTGTTTTACGTAGGCTGTTGTTTAAGTGCTCTTGAGCACGCGGGAGGGGGGGGGGGGGAACTACTAGGGTATGTTAGCAATTTTCATTCAAACTGTATAAATCAACCAAGAAAGTTATGCTTTTTCCTTCTTTAGATGCGTAATTTACAAACCTATGATTGATAAATCACGACTCATTACGAGGAGGGAAAAAACTGACTTCTTTTCCTACTTCAAGGCTAGTTTTAAGGAAGCACATCAGTTCTTAAAGGAAACCAGCAACAAAATTTTAAGATAATAAAATGTGATATCGCATAGTAATTGCAGTAAGAAATACTGAAATAATCGATGAATGCAATGGCAATACAGAAAACAGCTTATAAAAATTTTCACGCATTCTAAGTAAACTGAGAATATGTTTTTCCAAAATTATGAACGTAATTTGACACAAAAATACATGACAGGTCGAGTAACCTACAGTCTGGTGTAGGCTACCATGGACTGGTGAGAAGGAACTTGTTCACATTTAGTTTGAAGAGCTGTGGATTGTGTTCCTTGGGAAACACATAAGGTGGAAGACGGTTCCAAAGAGCAGCAAAAGATAAACGAGGAGGTAAATTTGTTTTGTAGATATGGAGTTGAATTGTGAAAGGGTATTGAGTAGGTGCTGCATGTGTTTCAATTGATTTAACAGAGGATAGAGAATTATCGATACCAGTTAAGGTGTAACTGACACTGGCAGAAAAAACGTGCTATCCCACATATTAACCACATATTCCCTCTCTGGATTTAACCAAAAGAATGCTTTTCGATGTGGCAAGTCATAATCAAGCCAATTGAATGAACATCTATGTGCTGCAATTAATATTTTCCAAGCAGAATGGATTAAACGAATTTCTTAAAATCGAAAATAGAGCCTAAATCTCAGGGTGAGTACGAATTTCAGATATAAACAATTTTTTTGCGGTTTTACAACGCTATGAAATACTTGAATGAGAATTTTTTTTTTATCAGACCGATGGTTATGGTTATTACACTAAAACGAAGTATGAGAGTATTTTTTTAAAAATATTTTTGTATCTACTTAATGGAAATTTAAAGAAAATATTCATTCACTTTAAATACTTATCATTAATTAATGTAGAAGAAATGAGAACTCCCCGAAAATTTTGGTATAGCTTTTGATGGGCAATAATAGTCTCTTTACAAGACGTGCATGTGCAGTTTGTGAATGTTTTGTTGGACGAGGCAAATTCTAGCTCTAGCTAGCTAGATATTATGTTGGTTCACTGACCAATAGCTCAGCGAACCAACATATACATACCTCTCAAAATCCTAACATTCAAGTAGAGAAGGCAATATGTTCACCAGAACTTAGCATCTTGTGCGATGTGTCATTCAGGGATATTGTGGAACTTTTTCCATACTTTTTATTTTTGAAGGGACAGTTACCCACCATGCTCGAGAGAGAGAGAGAGATCTATTGTGCCTGCCATTCATCAGGAGTTGAAGACATTTACTATCCACAAGTGACACACACTCCATTATCACCGAGCCCAGAGTTCATCTTGGTGAACATTTCCTGAACCAGTAGATAGGTCGAAGCGGCATGTTCGGTATACCTCCGCGTCTGCGTGATTTAACTCCCGCCCAACTTTTACTTGTAGAGCTACTTAAAAGATGCAGCGTGCATATTGTGCAGTAAAAAAAAAAATCAAAGCCACAGTTAAAACTAACTGAAAATGAACAGTGATGTCGAATACCCCAACAAAGTAGGTGAATCTTCGTCATTAGGTTGTGTGTTGTCAAGAATGCCTTAAACAGCGGTCAAACTAAGCCACAATTAGTTTTTTAAACATATCAAATAAACAAATTTAAAAAAAAAAATTTATCAATTTTTCTTCAGATGTATTTTATGCATATATTTCTAATAAGAAATACAGCCGAATTTTCGAAAAAAATCCACTAAATTTTATCGTTTCGAATTGAAATTTTTTGAAAGCTACAAAAGACAGATGGTAGTATAAAGTGGATGGTTTATTACATCTTCCTACACTATATCTTGGACTGTTTTGAAGGAACAGTGTTTTGGAAATTTATATATTATTTCACCACTTAAAACAGAGGAATTCGGATAGGTCGCTTCATCACATATCAAAACCCACTTTCGTTCAAAAGGTTCAGCATTCTAGCCCTAAGAACAATTTCAACAATATTGTTTACACGATTGCATTCCTCTCAACACTAATTTACTTGGGCTACAAATGCAAAGGGTTCATTCAGATAATAAATGGCTTCGATGGTATACCAAACGTCATCATTCAAAACACCTTAACCAGATGGTATTAAGTTAGCCCTTTGTTTGTCCTATGCATCACATATGATACATACGCTTTAACCTCAAGACGCTTGGACATCACAAGCGATGCAGATTTAATTTTTTTTATCATATCATACAATCGTACAAATTTTCATACAAAACTTTACTTTAATTGCATGATTGTATCATACAATTAAAAAAAAATAAAATGTGATGCACAAGCATCTGAGATTAGCGCCAGTAGTATGACATAGGATGCACAGGACAGGCAAAGAGTTAATAAAAAAAAAAAAAAAAAAAAAAAAAAAAAAAAAAAAAAAAACATAACTGCGTGTGTTCGATACATGCCAGAACTAACAGTGGATGGACGAGGACTTCACTGATTCGTGATCTTTCAAATATTTCGCTTTTGTCCTTACTATGTATTTATTAACTTTGCTGTAAGGCGATCTTCACATTAGTCTCAGTTTTCTTTTCTTTTTTTAAATTCATTACTTCTATCACACTATCTTTACATAGTAAGCACTCGTGTTGTTAAATATTCATAACATTACTTGAATTATTATATGATTATGAGATTCCCCCCCCCCCATTCATTTGTATGTTTCCATCTAAGGCTGTCTCCCTCTATCTTCCAAATTTCACAATAACTAAGGTCTTAATTTACTACAGCTCAGGAAGTACGTAATGTACTTATATACTTGGACCATCACGTGAAATATGGAACTTTAAATATCAGTTCAGTTTTTAAGCATATTTGAATTGTAACTACTGTATTTACTCGAATATAACTCCAAAATTAAAGTTAAAAAATCGTGGTGCGAGATATATGCGGGATCTTCGAAAATTAAAGTTTTTTCAGGAAAAAAACTAAATTGAGGTTTATAATTAAATCCTCAGTATTCATTATAATTTATAATTGGCCACATTTAGAAAATGAATGCATTTAAATTTTAATTATCAATGTTATTTATGCTTTTATCACGGGATATATTTGAATCTTTAGCGACAATGCTTCTGTAATTAAAACAGTTTCATTATTGCTTGTCATTTTATCATTTCGTAATCATAAGATCTTTGAGTTTAAAACCAGCACTGTAACTTGAACGTTCTCTATATTTCCAGCAAAAATTACCAGTAATTTACAAGACGTTAAATAAGTTACGAACAATCCTTCACGAATGACTAATGAGAAGTGAAAGCGGAGCGCCAAACGGACAGAAGTGGTAGACCGGTAGAGATAGTGCATATGATTGATGCGGTATTAACAAAAATCGCGCGACTCAACGACAAAGGCAAGCCGACGAATGTTGAGTTGAAATGCTGATTCTCTTCAACCGAATTCCAAAATATCTGAAACTGCCATAACAGTATTCACTATCTATTCCTTCAAGTTTTAAACTTTTTTTCGTGTGCGAGGTATATGCGAAACGTTTTAATTTTTTTTTTTTTTTTCGTAAAGTAAAACCAGGGTTGCAAGATATACGCGAGGGTGAGTTATATTCGAGTAAATACGGTATAACCAAATGTTTTAATTACAATTAGAAGTCAGTATTTGCTTGTGTATCTTTTTTGTTACTTAAAAGGACAAAAATGAAAACGGAAGATTCGTGTTCAAATCGATTTACTGTATTTTCTGTTCAGGAAAGCTTCAAGTATCATTACGATCAACAAACGAAAATGACAGTAGAATTACTGGAAAAGATGAAAGAGCTTCAAGAAACCAGCACATGGGGAACCGTCTCCTCGTCAAACCGTTCACAGTCAGGTAAATTATTCTAAAACCATGTCCCAACTAATTAATCTCTCTCTCTCTCTCTCTTTCTCTCTCTCTCTCTATATATATATATATATATATATATATAAGTAATTTAATTTCACTATATATATAATGAAAGGCTGTAAACCTATAACACTTACCTTCAGTGTGTTAGATAATTAGGAATCTTCCTTTACTACCCAAACATGGCACTCTTATAAGTCATTTCGAGTCTCTATTACCAAGAGTTAATCACGAATATCCGTGATGCTGTGGAATTCGAGCTTCTTAGGATGGAACTCTTCGCCAGGTAACGAGGACCATAAATCAGATAGCAAATTATCAACTACTGTGGAGAGTTCGCAAACCTGGGAGGGAGAGCGGATATGATTTGATAATTTTCTGTGGAGACCACTGTTAATCTCTTTCATCCGTTGCCTTCCATCATTTCCGCGTTATTAATATCAGAGTTAGTTTCAGTCATTAGAATTAGTCGAAGTGATTGTATATGTGTCTTGTGTTGTAGCTTGTCTCTGTAGCGAACTCTCGAGAAACAATAGCCTGCTTTAGAAAGGATTAGGTCGAATCCTGTGTAGGACGAGGCACACTGATAAGCACTTTTTGAACACACACACACACACACACATATATATATATATATATATATATATATATATATATATATATATATATATAACTGAAGGTAAGGTAGCTGATCTCATGCGGAAGTGGCTGGGTTTCCCTCTAGTAGTGAAGTAGGATTTTTAATTCCGCTAAACAGACCTACTCGAAAATAGTCATAATTACCGAACATAACTATACTAGCCGTTCGTTGTTTTTAATAATTCCAATTAAAAACATCTGTATATGTTCTCAGATCAATTTTCCAGGAGGCATGTATTATGTGTCCTATGTTGCAGCCTGCCTCTGTAGCGAAGTCGCGAAAAATAATACCGTGCGTTAGAAAGGATTAATTAGATCGAATCCCATGTAGGACGAGGCACATTGATAAGTGCCTTTTTACACACACACACGTGTGTGTGTGTGTATATATATAAAGATACCAAGCAATTTTATAAGCTAGGTTTTAATCCTTTTTCCCAAGTAAGCAAACAGACATGTAAGTCAAGTTTGCACCTGCACGTAGTGCAAGTCTGAGGCAACTCGTGGTAAAGGTGAAATAAGATCCGATCACTTTCCTTAGTATTTTCCCCTAATGCACGCTATGTATTAAACGCAAGGGCCACTACCCAGACCGGTTTCCACCTTTATTTTAAAGGTTTCATCAGTGGGAGCCAGAACTAAAAATGCCAAGGTTGAAGTAATGCAGAGCTTATAAATTTTACCTAAACAAGTTACCACAAGGTGCTTTGACCTTATTAAATAAAATCTCAGGATGAGAGTAAGAATGTAGAAAGTTTTTTACCTTGGGTATATATTATGTTAAAGATACCAAGAAATTTTATTATAAGTAAAATTTATAAGCTCTGCATTACTTCAACCTTGGCATTTTTAGGTCTAGCTCCCACTGATGAGACCTCAATAAAGGTCGAAACCAGTCTGGATAGTGGGCCTTGCCTTTAATGAATAGCATGATGCATCTCCGCAAGGGGGGGTGTACTTTACATTAGGGGAAAATACTAAGGAAAGTGATCGGAGCTTACTCCATCTTTACCACGAGTTGCCTCAGGGTTTTGCATTACGTGCAGGCGCAAACACTTGACTTACTTGTCTGTTTGTTATTTGGGAAAAAGGATTAAAACCTAGCTTATAAAATTGCTTGGTATCTTTAACATAGTATATACCCAAGGTAAAAAACTTTCTATATATATATATATATATATATATATATACACTAGTATATATATATTTAAGAGAACAACCTGAGGGTCTCCTTAAGCAAAAAAAAAAAAAAAGTTCCCTCCCCGCTGAATTCAGGTCTCTTACTAGTTGACAGATGTGTATATTATTCTTACGATTACCGGGATTATGAAAACGGATGTGGTGAAATAGTAGAAACTTCTTGATGTATTTTTAATCATAACAGCATAAAAAATCCATAAGGGTAGAAACAAAGTGGAAACGGAAACGCTTAGGTACAAAAAAAAGGGGAAAGTCTAAACATACTGAAGAGCTAGATTAGTTTGCCTGAAGTATAATCCTATTATATCTACCTGTTCAGTCGTTAACAATCGCGAAGCTATAATGACAATGTCGAACAGACCGAAGAATTCGAAGAATTTGAAACCCATAATGGCGGAAGTCAAAGACTAATCAGTATATTAGTATTATTATTACAAGAGGTCGCATATTACTCACACCACGTCATACGTTCTTTTGAATTCATTCACGCTATTTTTGCACTCACAACCTCCGAAGGCAAGCCATTCCAGTCACGCACCGCTCTATGAGAGAAAAATCTAGCTGTCACCTCTTTCCTGAATGCATTCATTCTCAACTTCTATGGATACCCTCTCCCTACCCTCCATAAAATGAAAAATTCCATTTACTGGTATCCTATGATCCTTTCAGAAGTTTGTAGGTATATCATATTACTCCCTCTTTCTCCTGTCTGCTAAGGTCTAGTCCACAAATTCTCAATCGCTCCGCATCTGCATTCCATATCCTGATCATCTTTAACACCCTCCTTTGTACCCTCTCCAGCGTATCAGAATCACCTCGGAAACAAGAGGCTATATCTGTGCACAATAGTTCAAGTACTGCATATCAGTTGCATTCCTGATTACCCTGCCTATCTTTGCATCCTCAGCAATTAGCTGTATGTCACCTGTTAAATCCTTCCCAATGTCAATAACGTAGAGATTGAACAGCAATAGACCAAGGACTGATCCCTACAGTACACCACTAGTCACATTAAATATTGTTGGCTCGCATCCCCCCCCCCATTCACTACGTTTTGATATCTGTCACTCAGCCATCCTCTTATCCAAACTAGTAATTTATAATCAAATCCCACATCCGCTAACTAGTACAACAGCCTTCCATGTCGAATCTTATCAACAGATTCAGCAAAGTCCAAAAATACCATGATATATGCATTTCCCTTTGTCTAACTCAGAGTTACATTGTTATAAAATGTGAGCAAGTTAATCAAACATGATTTTCCATTAGTAAATCCATGCTATTTATTGAAAAATATAGATTCTCTGTCAACCCATTTCTGTATTGTGTTAACGGTGTGTACTTCTGACCTATTTAGCCAACAAAAATCAATAATTTCAAAGTACGTTTGTACAGTACTTATGTACGTTTGCTCATCTATATACCTGTACGCCTTTAATTCTTTTTAATATGAAAAAAAAAAAACACCGTTCTATGTGATACTCATTCAAAGCAGTTTATTTCATCACGTAAATCCCCAAATAAAATTATATATATATATATATATTGTACAAGTCTTGCACGTGCCTGGTTCTATTGAGAATTATATTTTTAAATTTGAATAAGCATTTTTAAAGTTCATTACAAGTGCCATTGCTTCCATCATCATTCTTGAAAGCAGAGGTGTGGGAAACCTTGGGCATTTGCCAAAGTCGCCAATGGCAGAATATTTTACCAATTATCGAAATTGCCACACTATAAAAGGTGCTTAGCTAAGTATTTGCTAAGGGTAAGGGTGCTAGCTACGTGGCTTCTTGAGATGTTTATTTAATTGTCTCCTGGAATTGTTATGTAAGCTATTAAACATCTCTTAGTTAAACTGACTGATAGTAAAATATTTAATTAGTACGTCTTGCACGGCTATTATAAGGAAAATATTAACACTGATTTAATTTTTATACAAAATCTAACAGATTTGATCTAATAGATAAGAAGATTTGAAAGAAAATTAAAACAAAATACATAGTTAACTTACCTTGCTGTGACAATTTTTTTTATAATCTTTAACTTTTCCTGCTTCTGTAGCGAACATATAAAAATGGAGGCTTCGCGACAGTTCAATTTCCCTCCCACTTCTGAAGTAAGAGACTTACTCTGGAACCAGCGCATCGATGATGTATTTTGACAATTAATTTTAACTTTTTTTTTTTTTTTTAACCTACGGTCATGTACCAAACTGAGCTACTAAGAATCCAATGAAAAGCAATGCACTACAGTTAGACTCGAAATATATGAAATACTTTTGCGATAGAATTTGGAAATATTGGAACTGAAATAGCAAATAGGCGCATTTTACCAGTATAATTTTGCTATCTTTATTAATAACTCAACCAGGCATACACACTCGTACTACTTCAATGATTCTTGAATTCACGGAAGGAGAAAGAACAATGACTTTGAATAGCAAAATTATATTTCATTGTCCGCGCGGTTAGCCTAGTGGCTATGCGCTTCGCAACAATATGCCTGTGGAAGGAGTGTCCTAGGTTCGATTCTCGTCGACGAGGTGAGGAGCTTAGGGATCTTCCTCAGCCATAGCCAAGTTAGTCGGTCTTGGGCAGCAGGTATCCCCCCCCCCCCCCAGTTTATCTGGGGTTTTTCATTCGCGAGCAGGCAAACCAGCCCCGTGAACACACACGGATACAGCCAGGAATACTTAAGACAATCCCTCCAGCCATAGGTCTGACTTGTCAGCTATGCGGTCCCAAGCCCGGATACAAAAAAATAGGGGGGATTGAGGTGGCCCCGTATCTCCCCGTAAAAGGAGGCTCACAGTCATTGAATCACCATATGAAATTAAATGAAATATTCCATTATCAATAACTGAGTGAAGAACTTTTGACATTACAACGTTAGGAGATTTACAGTATAGCACACTTTCTTACAAAATCTCTGTGAAGAGCCATAATGAAAATTCAAACATTTAATAATGTTTGAATTTAAAAAAAAAACATGGCTGTCGATGGCATTTTTATAATCTACTCATGGGTGTGTGTGTAAAAGTATGAAAAGTCCACGCCGAGAATTACAAGTAATAATATATTGCATAAATTCAAAACTGCAGTACAAAAAAATGGGACACTGGAATTAGTCATGTATCCCATTTTATGGAAAACCTAATTTTTCTCAACTATTGGAAATCAATAAGCAGTCAATCTTCATCCTTACTGTCACCAAGGCTGAGCTCATGGTTGTCGATGACGGCTTTCTCCAAATAACTGCCACCATAGCGTGATCCTGAACCCTAACTCGTACTGCTGTTCGAAATAGCATCAGTTCTAAGGTCGATTTCTCTACGTTCAGGGGAGATTAAAGATCCGAGTTTCTGCGAAATAAAGTCTTAATTGCTTGAATCAAAGATCGATTAACTCGAGAACCGACTGAAAAAAATGTCTTCTAGTTGGCACCCAGAATAGAACATATAACAGTCTTCCATCTGCAGGACTAAAATGATGGAGCCAGAAACGCAACCGCAACAGGGCTATGCTGGCTATAAGATGAAATATTTCTGCATTAAAATATTTCTGTATGCAAATGACTAAATATAGATTGGTTTAACATGTTCATTGCCAATCAAGCGATATCGCGTGATGCGAGTTCTCACCAAACGGCCGATCACGGGTTATCGCGTGGACGTCGCTAACTAAATAAAAAAATTAAAAAAAATTTGGCCACCACACGAAATTCCAATTTTCAGCTTGGCAATGAAAGTGTTAACAGACTTATAGTTGTCTACATATAATTATGTTTGAGATTGATCAGAGGTGAATTTTGAATTGCTGAAATATCCTTACGTTTATAATGTTATTCAAAGAGCTATATATTGAATGGCGGGAATTTTACACAACTCCAAGGAGTGTAAAAAAGTCAGTGCGCGGTTTTTAAAACTTCTACCTATTTCTAGATGTTCCGCAGATGTATAATTTTATTTCTTCTAATTATATGAATATAATGCGAAATAAATATTATCATTTCAAATTGGTTCACAAATTTTGTCAATAAAAATGATCCATTTGAAACCAAAACAGCATATGAAACATTATTCCACTTTACATTCTAAATAACAAGTTTTATTAAATTCCATCCGGCAAGAATGGAGTTATTGTCATTATAGAATTTAGAAGCGTTTTCCTCCTGTAAATGATCCGAATGAAACGAATTCAAGCGAGATGGCTCGATGATTTTTGTTAGTGTTTAAAATACAAGTTTAAAAAAATTGCACAGCTTTCCTTCACTATTACTGGCAGGGCATCACTATCTGAAAATTCCCTGGACTTAGGCTGGACTAATTAAAATAGAAACATGAATAATTTTCCAGTCTCTATTTATAAATGTAGATTCTGGATCCAGAAACCTATTCATTAGTGGCTTTCTTAGGGTTTCATTTGTCTAACAGTTGTCATCATCATCATCTTCTTCCTTTTTAAGTATTAGGCCTAGTGGCGTGTTACGGAGCTGTCTTAGCCCTTCCAAACCGTACCTGTCCTGAAGATAAGGTGGTTAGTCCTATGCCTGTAGATGCATGTGTTCACGAAGCCGGCTTGCCTGTTCTGGGGGCCAAAAAACCCGAGTTTCCGTGAAAAAAATCCTCCTACCTCTCATCGAACCAACTAATAGTAGTTCTCATCAGAGAGCAAGCAGAAAACCAACCCAAAATGCCATGTTAGTTTATGCCTGCAATAGGTTTTTTTTTCATAAGTGCAGTCCGAATCTGTAATAAATCATAAACATTTAAGAAAATGTCCCAAAAGGCTTGAACTGAGCAATGAAGAATATTAAAAGAAAGGATAATAAGTTTCCATTCAAAAAGCAGATATTTTTAAGCACTTTTATTTAATGAAGCAATGATGACATTTATTAAGTACATTAAGGAATATATACAGCATCCATTAAGAAGCAGAGCCACTTTAGCTCAGTCTTTTTTTCATACGGGCAAACCGACACAAGAGCACATGCAATTAACTGACATAATACTCTGGATTTAGAGTTATAATTGTTGGTGTTACTGCTTTAGCCATAATTCCAAATAACGCAGTCCATTATGATGCTTAACTTCATATTTTAAATAAAGGTATAAAACACTCCAATTTTATTTTTAAGAAAAAATCATTTTATTTTTATTTTACCAGGAATAAACCAATAACGATTTCATATTTGAATCTAACTAGATTTTAATATGTTCAAAAGGACTGATTTTGTTAGGACGTTAGCAAATTATCTGAAATAGTTATCTTCCACTTCTCTATTTTGGTTTTTAACAAAACTGTATTTCTAAAACAGGATTGCTAATGTAACATGTCATTAACTATTCATTTTCGTTTTTTTTTTTTTACTCTGCACAGGAAAAGGACAAAAATCCAAAAGGGCTTTCTCGTTTGATGCTGCTAACATTGCCAAGTTGCATGATCTCTCAGCTAGTCTTCTCCAGCAGGTAAATTCAATATGTGATCTTGTTAATTTTTTGAAGAATTTCTAAAGAGATTAAAACTGAACAAATAGCTAATGGCAATTCAACTTTTTAATCTCTAAGCAATATATTTTACTAAGCTTCAAAAATTTCTTCATAAATAATACTGTTGACCGCTACCATTAGAATATTTTATTTGATTAAAAATCATGACATTTGATGAGGATTTTTTATTATAAAATATCATGTATTATATCAGAACTGAAGTTTATCTCCTAATTAATTTTATATTTTATATGTAATGTTTATTGAGACTATTATATAACTAATGAGCTAGGAAGACGAATATAGGCATAATTAATTTGGAAAAGAGAAATTATATCAGGGCTTTGCTGAAAGAGGAAACCATCTCTGAAGGAGAGTATCAAAACTATTTTCGACTCTTAACCCTAGGAATAACCTTACACATGCAGGTACTGGATAGAAAACTAGAAACATGAACCTAGTGTCACTAGTTGGTTGTTAAGTCTTAGATTGAAACAGCGATATCATGATACCAAGTGACTTAGCATCCAAACAAGTATTGAAATCACTCGGAATGGTGAACCATATTTTCATAAAAAAGGCATTTAGTTCTTACCACTTTCATGCAGATATTCTATAATGGTCTCCTTTAATGTTCGCATTTAAGCTCCGGAAATCAATCTAGTTACACTGTGTGCATGAACGGAAATGTTGCATTATGGTATGGATAATGCTACGTGTTACAGCACTCTTTTATTCTAATGGAATAAGCAGACTCCGAGTCCTCCTACCAGGAAACACACTTTATACTATTCAGGTACCTCAACAGATCCCTTTCATTGTTGACTTATTACTCGGTTAAGAAGTTTATGGATTTATACGGATTTAATTCGTCGTGTTCTGGTTTATTATAGGAAATATAGTGAAGGTGGAAACATCAAACCACATTGATTTCACTATTCAACTTTTTTGGCTATATATATGCCAAATGAATTCGCAAGTTAGTTGGCAGCAATGACGAACGATTTGTGTATATAGAGGGCATTCAAGTATTGCATCTCCGCACGACACGTACACTGATTGCTGTAGAACGCTTCCTTAGCACAATTGTGAGGACGTCGCGACACTTGTTCTTTAGTTGAAAAGGCCTTGGTTTAGATCCCGTCGAAGATACAAGACACCTTTATGACGGTTTTTCAACTGAAGAATTAGTGAAACTCATAAGGAGGTGGCAGAGCATTTTTTTTTTTCGTAAAACGCGCAACCAAACAGAAAAATACGCAATTAACAGACATATCACACTGCCTCACAGCCTTAATTTTTTTTTCTATGTGAATCCCACCCAAACCAGTCTGGCTGTTAGCCTATAGTGGTCTCACATTGAACAATAAAATCTATCTACTACGTATACTTTGCGTCAGCCGTAATATAAAACAATCCAATTAAATTAATCTGCTATACTTCACTTCTGTTTTGTCTTACAGCTCAGGTCTGAAGTTCACTCGCCGCATATGCACTGCAGCTCATGGCGTTGAGTTTTCAAAAATGACATCTTCGTCTTAAGTTATTTTTTCTAAAATGATATTACCGAAACACTGCTGGCAATTTGTGTGGATTTGATTACAAGAAATAAATATGCACACAAACTTGTTTTTACAGCCCAACACTGCAATATACATATACCGGCCACTGAATTAGAAACTTTCATTTAATACCGTGTTGAACCTCCTTTAGTCCGAATTACAACACATATGCGGTTTGGCATAGATTGCACAAGGTGTTGGTTGCATCTACGTCTAGAACGTACTAAACAATCACCAGACAGTCCTTTAAACTCAGATTTGGCAGAAAATGATTTTATTCCCGGATCTGTTTTTCTAACATGTTCCATACTTTCTCAATGGAGTTCAGATCCGGGCTATATGGTGTCCAGGGGAGAATGGAAGTTGTTTTAATGCTCGTTGAACCACTGCTGAACAACTGAAACAGCCTTCCTTCCGGATAGCAAGTCAAAATCGGTGACTTGATCAGCAACATATTCACACACCCGACCTTCCAGTAATATCAGGGGACTCGTTCCGTACCAACAGAACATTCCCACATCATGACACCACTGCCTCCAGAACGCTGAATTATGTTTACAAAGCAAGCTGGGTTCATTGTTCCATGGGACTCCCACCAAACTCTCTGCCTACTGTCGGTACAGAACAAGATGTACCGTAACTCGTTGGACCACATGACTTTTTTTCCCCCAGTCTTCCAGTGAGTGACAGTGTTCCTGATACCTGATAGGCGACAGTTTCTTCGCGGAAATCAGTGGTTTCCGTATATACAGGCATTCGACTGCCAATTCCTACTCATAGCTTGGTGAGATATGGGTCGGAAACAGCTTTCATAAATACTGTACTTCGGTCAATTGCTGCACCGTTGTATGCTTTTCTGGAGGCTTCAACTCTCTAAAGATAAGTCACTCCACACACACACAATCCATCTATCTCATTGACAGTTTGCTCCTTCCTCATTCATGAAGTTATCTTTGTCCATACAAGCCTTCTCAGACGATAGACTCTCTTAAGACCATAGTTATGTCTCTTAGACAAGCAATGTGGGTTATTTTTCCACTGATTAAATATCCAAGATACCTTTCCTATTGAGAAACCAATCAGCCCTGCTGTTTTCAAGATCGTGACTCCAGGAAGACAGGCATTCGCAATATGGCCTTGATCAAATTCCAAAACATCTTTTGCTTTTCCAATTGCGATCAACACTATTGATGATTACTGACCATCCATCCATCCATCTGTTTATTGGATATCCACAGATGCCTATGGTCACTCATATGCTCGGTGATGTGCCCCACCAGTCCTTGCCATGTGAACTAGTGTGGCACATCACCATTGTATGCTTTTCTGGAGGCTTCAACTTTCTAAAGATCAGTCACTCCACACACACACACACACACAATCAATCCATCTCATTGACAGTCTCCTCCTTCTTCATTCTTAAATAGTTGCCTAGAACACATGGTTACAAATGTGATCAAGTACTTGGCACATACTCTGCGTAAGTGACGTTTACATACATTACTTTAACCCATTAAAGCTAATAATAATAAGCTAATGCCTTTTATTCCCTTATAGGGAGTAGGTGCGGACTTTAAACCGTATCTAGCTTTTGGAGACTGAGTGGCCAGTTCAATCTCTACCGGTAGCCAATCAGAGATAGCTGGCCCACGTCTATCACTAATTATAGGCGGTCACCAATGAAGAGACCGGCAAACAAGTGCTGCCATCTCTTGGTACAAAACCCTAATAGGATATGTTACTGTCTGAAATAATATGGGTTCTACAGTAGATTTTCTTGAGTTTATGGGACGAAAAACCCGAGTTATATATAAATATATATTTTTTTTCTTCTGAAGTTTCATGGTTCCTAATTAGGATATTATTCGATATCAGTGTTGTATATTGAAAGTTTCGTGCTACTATAAATTCGATTAAATTGGTGAATAAGTGAAATCGGTGGCCAGAGTGTGTTGTGCCATGACTGTGAATGAGTTCAAAGCAAAGTATGATAGATACTGCGCAAATGTTCGATAGGTCTTGACATGATGTGTAGGGCCTCCCTCAATGAGTCTAAGGACTCCTTGGAGTTGCCCGTAATAATAATAATAATAATTACATGCTAGCATGAGAAAGGTAATGATAATTAAGCGCATTTTTGATGCCCTTAATTATCATTACCTTTCTCATGAATCCATCTATCTGTTGACATAAGATCAAGTTAAAAGAATGAGTTACGGAAAACTCCCCAGAGAGATACAGAGATATCGACCTCAAAGGAGAAGGAATAGAGGACAGCCTTTGAAAAGATGGGAAGAGACTGTAACAGGCCATTAGGCCTATTACTAGAAAGGAGGAAGAAGAAGTTGACGTAACTTCACGGGAGCGTCTCATAGAGTTTGACGAATGTAACATGTTTTATTTTCCATAAATACGGAAAATAATTATCATTTTTATCATTTTTCGAATGTAAAAAATATCGACCTCAAAGGAGAATTGCTAATTGCATTAGAAATGTCTAAATATTTTCTAAATATTCATTTAACTATTCATCTAACTATTCAAAAAAATATCTTATCCAGATTTTTTTTTTTTTTTGGCAAAATTAGTATGTTACTATTATTGCTTTAACAAATAATAAATAAATAAAATAAAATAAACCACTTAATCACTTGTTTTTTCTCTTTCAGACCCGCGACCTTGAGCAAGCATTAGCGGAAAGAACACAACAAGTGTGCCAATTACGCTGGGAACTTCTACATCGGGATGTATCCTCAGTTAAACTGCATACCGAATTACAAAAAGCTCATTTGCAAGATGGGGTAAAAGGTCGTCACAACAAATGGGCAGCTAAAAGAGCAAGCTTTGCGCACAAACGATCTTGGTCTTCTGGAGAGGAAATGTTAAACAAACCGAAGGTAAATATCATTACATTAACATGTAATTGGCAGATGGTTGCATAAATTAGTAAACAAAGCAGCATCACAGCCACAGCATACGAATCATAATAATAAAAAACAACGTATTGCTATTTCTGAACCAAACTGTAATGATATTATAATAATAAATACAGTTAAGTTTGGTGTATAACTGAGAAACTAATACTAGATAAGATACAGTAGGCAGCTGTCACTCTCCTCTTAATTCTTATACTGGTCACCAGAATGAACGTTATATGAAGGTCTCGTAATCGTGCATGGTTAAAATAATAGTAATATGCTTCATCGCGGAGATTTTATTTAACATTTTTCTTTACACCGGCAAGAAAAGCTAATTTAAAAATCCCATTTGGTTAAAATTACAGCCAAAATGATTAAAGCTACTTTACTCTAAAAAGTAGAGCTGAAGATATGAAAAAGCAGTAACCAAAGCATAGGACACAGCTGAGCGTTAATACAATAAGTAAAGAATATCAAACACCATTCTGCATTCTACTTTTTGTAGAATAATTTTACAAAAGTAGACTTGGAAATTGAGATTTAGCCTTCGCGTACCTACTGGATATTTAAAATGAATTCAGCCTCACAATTCTGACCAGATTTTCAGTTGGTGCTGCTTTTGGATCAAAAAATACGTTTTCTTAGTATACTACATATAAAATTCAGAACTTTTTTTAAATTTTGCATATGAATTCCACTGGAATGAATGAATAATTTTTAAAGACTATTAGAGTGACATATTTCTAAATTCAGCTTGTGAACAAGCTGGATTTAGGAAGAATTATAACACTTTGGACCATATTCACACATTAAGACAGCTCATTGAAAAATCAATTGAATACAATAAACCCTTATGTCTGGCCTATATAGACTACGAAAAAGCATTTGATTCAGTTAAAACATCTGCAACACTAAAAGCACTTGAAACCCAGGGAACTGAGAAACCATATATTGAAACACTAAAACATATTTACAATAATGCAACTTCTGTAATTAAATTATATAAAAACAGTCAAAAGTTCCCAATACAAAAAGGCATCCGGCAAGGCGACACCATATCTCCCAAATTATTTACAGTTGCACTAGAGGAAGTCTTTAGAAGCCTTGATTGGGAAACAAAAGGAATAAACATAAATGGAGAAAGGCTGCATCATCTGAAATTTGCAGATGATATTGTCCTAATAGCAGATGATGTTAAAAATCTGGAAGAAAGGCTAAATCATTTAAATGAAGCCTCCAGAGTAATTGGATTAAAAAGAAATAGAGAAAAAGCAAAAATAATGATGAATAAATATATTAACCATAGAACTGTCAAAGTTGAAAACCATGAAATAGAACAAGTTACTCCATATGTATATTTGGGCCAATTGTTATCCTTTGAGGAATGCCAAAGAAAAGAGATTGAACGAAGAATTCACCTTGCATGGATGGCTTATGGGGAAAATGAGAGACATATTCAGAAGTTTTTTAAATAACGAAACCTGTGGAGAGATCATAATTAAAAGAAACACACGTATTAACCACAGTGAAAATTATTAACTTGTAAATATTTCATCCTAAGTATCTTAGGACATCATCAGTACAGTAGTTTTAAAAAAAAAACTAATAATAATTATTTTACACAATTTTGTATGACAATTTCCCATACTTCAGGGATAGTAAGAACTTCGTTGCGGTTTAAATTCGGTCTGTGTAGTAGGGCTTTAGAACTTTCTTTATATAAACGTTCATGTTTATATAAAGATCTATGTAAAAGTTTAGAATTTTCCCAATGGATCCTATGGCTTGGATTTTCAATTCCGTGTTGAGAGAGGCCAGTTTCTGAGGTTTAAAAAGACGAATGTGGTATTATTAGTGTTTTTTTTTTTTTTTTTTTTTTTTTTTTTTTTTTTTTTTACTTCTGTAACACGTTACGCACGTTTAATGAGATTCTGTTGTAATCATGCGCCCTAACTGTATGTTATTCCTATTATTGTTTAATCCTACTGTACTGATGATGTCCTAAGATACTTCGGATGAAATATTTACAAGTAAATAATTTTCACTGTGTTTAATACGTGTGTTTCTTTTAATTATATTTAGAAGTGACATCCCTATGAGTCTAAAAAGGAAAGCTTTCGACCAGTGCATACTTCCTGTCCTAACATATGGAGGAGAAACATGGACTTTAACAAAAGCCCTAAACAAAAAGCTGAGAACAACTCGCACGGAAAGAAGTATGCTAAAAATAACATTAAGAGATAGGAAGACAAATACGTGGATAACATCTCAAACAGGTGTCATGGATATTAAAATACATTAAACAGGCTAAGTGGAGATGGGCTGGCCATATTCCAGATGCAGTGACGGGAGATGGACTAGAAAAACATAGAGTGGAGACCAATGGATGGAGTAAGACAAAGAGTAAGACCGAGAAGAAGGTGGAGGGATGAACTGGTACAAATTGCAGGAGTGAGATGGATGGGAGAGGCAGAAAACCGAGTGATCTGGAAAATCACGGGGGAGACCTTCGTCCAGCAGTGGACAGAACCAAAAAGTTGAAGAAGAGGGACATATATAATGTTTACGAAAATTGGACCAAACAGGATAACTAGTGTTTTCGTACAAATTTCTAGTTGAGCACAGCAAGATATGTATAACTAGCACAATAAACCACGTAGCTATGCATGCAGTGAACAATAACAAAATTAATAAGTTACATTCGATGATCCACCAGAAATATTAGTTGGGAAATAATTTTTAACGCATTTTCAGAAATATTTTATAAAATCTTGACTACTCGAGAGAGAAAGAGAGAGTTTAAAAAGCAATAGAACGCTACTCCTTTTTATGAATTTACTACATTACATTCTTATATCATGAAAATTCGGTTACAAAAGATAAGGATGGTGAACGGACTAATTCCTTGACATGATGTCAGATATGAACATTTTATAAGTTACTAGACGGATTCGGATTTTAATCCCAAAGAGACTCAATGAGAGGAGCAGAAATACCCCAAGCTTCTAGAAACTGCAATTGAGCAAATAGTCTCATCCTAAACAGCTGTAATAAATTGTCAGGCCGTCGTCACACGAAGAAACAATTGCGCATGACGCAGTTCTAAGCACGTAATTTCCTTAACTAAGTCATTTTGTTACGTGACTTAGCGAGGATATCGTACATTTTTGGTACTTTCAGAATGTAGATTAAGTCGCCAGCGAAACATCTAATACAATTTGTTAATTTATGAAATTAATTTTGTTATATTCTACTATATTTGGTTTATTCAGGAAGTTATCTAGTACGATCACAAACGAAAAGGATAATGGGAATCGGAACTGATGTTGCGTTACAAACAAGGCCAGTGCAATGGACGAAGCAACCACCTCAGATCTTCTTGTAAGAGACGCAGCTCTCATTATTATTATTATTATTATTATTGCGTGACAATTTCAAGATCATGTGAAGGAACTCTACCTACTTCATTACACACATCTCACCGTTTAACCTACTACTTAATTCTCTACTACCATCAATGCCTACAACCATCATTAACAACAGTTTTTTCGTCTGTAAATTGCGTGCGTTCTTATGGCCGATTTGTCTGGCCGCGGGATAAAAAACTGAGTTTCCGGTAGAAAAAAAAAAAAATCCTACTATAGTCCGACCACATAAGCGAGAGCTGTCGTTGGAAGACTGCCAAGAAGGGCCAATTCATGTTGAAGGGGAGAAAGAAATAAAGCGATGTACGAATTGGTCACCAACACGCGAAATCACGTGCTTTATACGTAAAAATTTCCAACTTATACAAGCAAAATGGTTACCACTTTAATAACTACAATGATCATAAAAGAGAAGTTAATTTTCCGATGTGTAATAATAAACAACTCAATCCACAATAGGAATGATTACCCTATTATCGGAATGGATTCTACTTCTTTTGACATGCGCAGAAGTGTCGAAGGGTCTCGTATCTGTGGGCGTACTATACCTCCATATGAGATCAGCTAACTCACCTTCCATTGAAAAAACCCATATAATGATCCCTCTCGTCACCATGAGAATCGAAATTAGATATTTTCCTTGAAGGGCGCAGTGTTCTGCTGTTCTTTCAATTGAGCTACGGAGGTGTTTTGTACGAACGGCACATTTTACAAGACATTTTCAGCTACATTAGGCGATAATCGTCTCAGGACGAAATTTTCAAGTCTAGTTCGAGTTAGGAAAATCCAAACGTTATGACCCTCCCCCAAACAATCCAGTTTCTATACTCTGCATTCTTCTGGTGATGGAGGTCTGAGATTATTGGAAATTGTAGCAACTGGCTTCTGAACAAATTACTCCGGATCTTGAAATAAGAGATGCAACAAACACTAAATGCCGCATTGTTATTGATGGTGTTATTATAATAATACGATGAGCTTATTTGAAGTGTCTTACTGACTGGCAATTCCAGGTGCTTTTTGAATGAAACCTACAATTTTAATTTAGTTTAAGCTCAACTTTGTGAGTGTATTTTTATTGTTTTCAATTAATTTTTGAAAAGCAAATACAAATTATCACTTAAACAAGATATATATATATATATATATATATATATAATTTTTATTTTTTATTTTATTTTTTTTCCATGCTTCTAGGATATCGATTATTGTGAAGCTCAGTCCGAACAACTTCTGCGCACTTCAGCAGCGTCTTACATTAATTTACCTAAAGTAGACTTTGGACCAGGTGAACTAATAGAAACTGTTCATCAGCTGAATAAAGAGCTACTGAAACTCTCCTCTGTTGCAGGTGAGGTAATTTGAGGAACTCACTTTTAAACATCAGGTGACTACTACCATAATTCACATACTGTAGCTTGTTTTATATTATTGATATTCTACAGGTCTCTGTCTTTTTTCTTCCTCCTCCCCCCAAGATGGGTTTTTACGCAAAATATAATCTGTAAAAGAGTGGAGAAAAAATAATAAATTTTATAAACTTAAAAAGAAAACAGTAAAAAGTAAGGAAAAATTAAGATAAGTAGGATTTGCACACACATTGAAACAGATTTCGAGCATATATATCTACAAATTGTAAAATGACTTAATAAAATGACTGAAGATCTTGATGAATATATTAAATTTTTTTTCTTCTTTTCTTCGAATTCATTCCTTCTCGCGTTTCTCGAATAAGAATCCTGTCATACTGACAGGATTCTTACAATCACGTTACATTTACAAAGATTACGTTTCATTTAAAACTGGAGTCAGTTCAGATAATCATGCGATGAGTTACAAACAAAAAAACGTGGAGGGTATATAAAAATTAAGGTACAATTATAGCCTGGTCCTATTAAATAAATCAAACTAGCTTATAACAAACCGCAGAAAAGAGTTAATCCTCAAATCTGCTATTCTTGACCACTGCTCAATGAACAGATTGCAAAAAGTGGACTCCGGTGTGGATAAATGTTGCTGATGTGATCATATACTAATGGGATTATTCAAAATTCAACGGAACCGGAATTTTTTGTTTTCGTATCCACCATGGTCGTTATTTCGATACAGGGCATGTTTACCATTGCGGAGAAACACTCGATACAATGTACAATATTGTACATTGTATCGAGTATTTTATCAGTATGTTTGTCGTATGACCATATGACTGTTCGGTCGTACTTCAAATGAAGGACGTGACCATATGACTGAACAGTCGTCCTATCGATTTTCTCCACTATATCTTATCGATTTAGGTAGTACAAGGAATATTGCAAATTGAACATATTAATGTTTATAATTTCAGGCAATTACATATAAAAACGAATATGCTTATTAGATTACAGATTTTTAAAAAAATTTCCGGATTTATAAAGGGAAATAGTTTAAAGTTATTAACATGTAGACTTGTGCAACAAAAAGAACCTCATTTGAAGAAAATATCCTATGAATTTAAAGTCTTCGTCGGTAGTAGGATCCGACATTAATCCTTTGGTGGGAAAGACTCAGATTATTCTTCCAGTAAAACAGACACCCCAGCTGGCTTCGTAACCTTAGTTGCTAAGAGCTAGTTACACCAAAAGCCGAAGACTAATCCTAAAATGAATTTGATAGCAACATCTTATAAAATATTCTAATGCCTTTTTCATTCTCCAAATAAAGCAAACAGAAATCTCTGGACCCAACTTTTATAAATCAGTAGGCAACAGTCTTCACCGTTCGCCATTGCTAGTGGTTGACTTTAATTTCACTGATGATTCGTAGACTTATGGCTGAAGAGCAGAGGCGTAACTAGGGTGTAGCGTAGAAGGCAATCCGCCCCGGGCGACACTTTGAACCTTTTTGAACTTTCGCAGTTAATTCTAAAAAACAGTCTCGAGAACTCATTTCCAAATATTGTAATACTACTGCGAATTTTCCTCACAAATTGCTGTAAGTGTTGCTAGTTGTGAGGAGTTTTTCTAAATAAAATAGATTAAGAATTACCTACATTATTATGAAATAGACTTGTCAATGTCATCATTTTGCTAACAGAAAAGCAAGAAAATAACATTTTAGAATCTTAAAATTAAAGTTTTACTTAAAAAATAAATATTGAATTTTAATTTATTTCCTTATACGTCGTTTGACTTTTTTGTAGTATTTTTGGTATGTATTGAGAGGGGTGACAACCTCAGAGACCGTCCCGGGCGACAAAAGCTCTAACTACACCACTGCTGACGAGAGTGTACGATATACATTTGCTGTCATCCAGTGTTCCTAACTCCGCGATTGGTATTACTGTCTGAAATAGTGCGAGGTCTTCGATAGATTTTCTGAGTTGCAGCTTAAAAATCCCTACTTGCCTAAATGAAAGATCGAATAACTCTGAAATCAATGAAAAAATAATTTAAAAAGAAACGGAAACAGTTCCTCTCGTTGCTGATTAGAATATATAATCTATAATGATCTTTATTCTGCAGATCTAGTTTTGGAAATTACCATAAGAATGCAACCAAATATTGCTTAGCTGTAAAAGCGGTTAAGCAACATTCACCTGTATTATATTATTGCTTTTCTTGGATAACTTAGCATATGGTACCGATGCTATAGTAGATTTAGGTCTAGTGATCATATTAATTGTGCAGAGATGGGTAGATGATGAAACGAGAAATGAAAATACAGTGTGTATTCGGAACTTTAATTATTTTTTTGCACACGATTAAGGCGCATAAAATAGTTAATTTATGGATAGCTAGTTTTAGGTACACACCGCTAACACAGTTTTCTAAGATTTTTTTTTTTTTTTTTTTTTTTTTACTATGGCTGAGAACAATGGAAAATGATGTCAACACATCTTTAACAAATGCATTTTCCATCATGAGCGTATTTTATAGACTCGACAAGGATTTCATGAAGATAACTCCACGAAATCCTTGTCCTTGAATGCATCGCTTCTATAAGAAAAATACCACGATGGAGAAAAAATAAATTACGGCTATGCGTAAACACAAACAGTACACTATCACCGGAAATAGTTATAACTGTTGCAAAGAATGAAACAAACTTACGAATACAAGACTATTACAGTGAAGTAATTTACACTGGTAACTCAATGTCAGACAACAATCAATATTGCACATTTCTGATGCTGCAAAACCCGAATTCCAGTATACTGTTTTCGTTTATTTGTTTTTATTCCGTCGTGATATTCTCCTTAATTATAGAAGTGATGTATTCAAGGACAAGGATTTCGTGGAGTTACCTCCACACACTACCACTATCATTAACTTTATAGAACAACATGAATTGATGTCTGATACTGACACAAATTGATGCCGCAGTCTGTTGTAAGCTCCTATATCGCTATCTAATTCCCAATATGTGGAAGAATGCGAATAAGTGCATGGAATTTAATAAGCTCTTCGCCGTTTCTCAGCAGGCGATTTTGTTAGAACTGAATTTACGTTCCCTACTCATTCCCCAGAATTACCAATTAGTTTCAGCTATGCGTAAGAGATGTCAATACCTCTAGCACACAAACAACGGAAGCATTATGTTAAATTACTGCAAAACGAATACATGCAAACAGAAAATGTTCACTTTCCCAAGCAGCCTAGCTTATGCAACACACACACACACACAGGTAAGAGAGAGAGAGAGGGGGGGGAAGAGAATTCGCAGCTCATTCCGTGGAGATGAACCTTTATCAGGCCTTTTCAGATGCAGGTGAGTTAGCCGGTCTAATACGGAACTGGAAGGATTTTCCATCTCGCAAAATAGTCAAACTAGCTAGAAGAACGCATCCAATTTACAGAAGAGATAATACACTGGCCTGATTGCATTAGTTACTTCTGCTGTATATCCACCCCCCCCCCCCCCGTAATCCTCGCCAGTGCAATATCAATATTCTTTGTGCTTTCGCAGATGGCTCTGCGGCACGTGCGTTGAGAATTGCGACTGCGTTTACAATGCGTTGTTCCCAGCCTAGAACCGGTGCATGCTACCAACGCCAATTATGAATTAAATTCCCTAGATTTAACATAATCTTGAACTACTAATCTCTATTTGAATTAACACTGTATGTCCAGAATTTTGGTTTGCACAGCTTCAGCTATGACACTCAATTTTGACTTCGTATAATAATAATAAAAAAAAAAAATGAAGGAGAGAAGATTAAAGTAATTCTAGATAACATAAGTGACATGGATTGCGTTTATGGATTAAGGCTCTGCAATAAATAGACAAATTTAGAGTGGGGGGGGGACGCAAAAGCTATAAAAAGTGTGATATAAAAGTCACTCCAAATATATAAGGGAATTTGTTATGTAGAGAGTAAATATTACGTTCGTTGTATGCATTACATAAATCAGGCATGTTACTGAAAAATAAAATAACAATATTCAAATTAAATCATATCAGTACTTACATAAGTAGCCAAGTAGTTTATTATTATTATTGTTTTATTTCATTTATTTTTATAATGGCGACCGAATAAATCAACAAACCAACCACAGTATAACACCAACAAACTAACTGAATGCCAATTTTTGTCACATTGCATTCGTGGCGCCCTGAACGAATCCGGGCATTTTTCAATTTATTACTATAAATTGAAAAATGCACCTTGAAGCTAACATATCCTAATACCGTAAATATACATTTAATAAAAATAATAATAAAAACGAACACACACACACACAAACTGGAGTAGCTATATTTGAAGTTACATTATTATATTATTATCAGTGCACAAACCTACTGTTGAGTTTTTTTCTTAAATATGTCTTTTTTTTTTTTTTTTTGATTAAACACTACTTGAAAAGGCTGGTAACGTATCGCAAACCAATTCTAATAAAAATAATTTTAATAAATAAAGACTTAAAGATTTATTAGATTTATTAAAGATCATCATTTTAGTGATATGTCATAGCATTCGTAGTGGCGTACTCGTATAATAACAGTGCATGTACCTGAGTGCCATGTAAAAGTCGGATTTTGAGGCTAGATTAGTGAAATCTAACATCGGAATGAAATCTAAAACCATTACTTAATGACTGAAACTGTGGTTAGTATAGAGATGCGTCATATTGTTCCAGTGTACATTTCACTTAGGAGGCTATATAGGCATGTCGAGGCGTATATCAACGAATCTTAGCATGCGAAGAAAAACCAAAAATTGAACTTCGAACTATATTACCAAAGCTATCACAGCAGTAAAAAGCCTTTATTATTCCCTTTGATTCGTTGCTCTCAACTTAACTTCCCTCCCCTCCTCTTGCACTGTCTATCTCCGCTACGTTGTTCACAACAACCATCTATTTCGACTGAGACCGAGTGAAGAAAGTTCTGGAATGGTTAGTTATCATCCCACCTTGCCCATATGCATTTCACAGCTTTTTTAACAAAACAGAAAAGGCAGAATTTAAAATAAGAGCAATATTCTGAAATTTTATGTACTAGTTGTGTTCTGTATGAGCGGTGGGGAAGGACAAACGAACAGAAACATAATGTTAAATTATTATTCAATATAATATACTAATATTCCATATAAAAAGAACTGTGATTACGTTTCATTGTGTATACTCAAAGTCATATCGGGATATTATTATTATTATTATTATTATTATTATTATTATTATTATTATTACAATAAATAATATATTTATTAATATATCACTAATTAATATATAATATTTATTAATATATAATAAATTATTAATAAATTAGATAATAATAACAATAAATTATTATTATTATCAACATCATCATCATCATCAGGGAATCAAAAGCTCATTGAGAGAGGCCAATACATCATCCATAAGAGCTGTTAAATCGTCTCTTGAAGTCGAATGACTTCAAGAGATGCATGACTCTAGATGCATGTATCACATCAAAAGGCAGTATGTTCCACTTACTCAGTGCTCTCTGAGAAAAATCTACCTTTCATCCCTTCTTAATCGCAAACAAACTTAATTTTCACGGATCGCCAACTAATATTCTCCAGTTCATCAACGAATCTTAGCATGCGAAGAAAACCAAAAATTGAACTCCTGTTCAATTTTTAGTTTTTCCTGTTTTCCTGTTCATCAGTGTCTTCCTTCCACATACTCTCGATCTGTGCTCATAATGCTTTCGACAGCTTCTTTATGCCCTAGGAGAGCAAATCTGCACATAAAATGTTTGCTTCATTGTAAAGACACAAAATATTTTAATTATCCTTAAATTTCAATGTTCGTGTTAGCATTGTAATTATCTTCTGAGCTGTATTTGAATTTTTTGTTATGTGGCCTTTGAACTTCAACTTCCTATCCACCATAACTACAAGATCCTTAGCATAATCAGTTTCTCCAAGTATAATTCTACGAACTTAACATGCGTACATAATGTAAACAAATATACACACAGTAGTTCAGGTGCGATCGTATTAAGTCATCGTCAAGAGGCGAAATATTTTCATTATCCTTAAATTTCCATCTTTATTTTGACATTCTAATTATTCTTTGAGATTTATTTGACATTTTTGATATGTGTGACTTTGAACTTCAACTTCCTATCCACCATAATTCCGAGATCTCTAGCCTTCTCAGTTTCTTCAAGTATAATCCTACGAAAAACTATGACTATGCCGTTGGAAATCTCATCACGCCAAAGTGAATAACTTTAAATTTACTATCATTAAATTGAGAGCCATTTTCATTTGCCCATAGCTACAGTCGATTAAAATCATTCTGTAAGTGATGTGCAACAGTAAAATCACTGACTGTCCTGTATACCTCAACACTGTCGAAAAAAGTAGACATCTATCGGGTCCTTCCTAAGATCATTAAGGTACAGATTGAACGATAATTGTCCGGGGACTGATTACCTTAAATCTGATGGATTCTCTTCCCCCCTTCCTTGTACATATCCATTAGTCATCCACTTATTTATGTCAAAGCTTATATTTTAATCCCATGTCTCCAATTTAGGTAACAGCCTTTAATGTGGTATCCTATCAAATGGCTTAGCAAAATACCATAATGCACCGATTCCCTTTATCCAACTCATTCATAATATTTTCATAAAATATGAGCAAATTGCTCAGACATGATCTTCCTTTTGTAAACCTATGCTAATCCTTCCAAAATATAGCTTCAGGTAAATCCATTTATGTATGAGAGTTCTTACCAACTTTTCTAACATCTTCATGACTCCAGAGATACCGATAAGTCAGTAGTTAGACAGATTTATGTCTAATTTTGCACTATACTTGTGTAACTGGACTATTACACATATTTTGTATAGACGATAAAAGATCTCCTGGCTTTTTCTTATACTTACATTTGCAGTGTGCTTGGCCGAGTTAGAAATCCCCCCCCCCCCCAAGCACACTCGAAAAAGTCCGACACCAAACGGTACAGCTCCATCTCTCCACCTTATTCATAACTATGCTTTCTGACATTTATATCATTACCGCGTTTGCATAGCTTAGCTGAACTCACCCACACCTTCTCGACGTTCTTCCCGTGAGGATTTAGTTTCCCCGAATCTCCGAATTTGGTCTCATCGCAATAAATAATTTCTGCAGGTTCCTGTAGCCAAATCAATTCAAGGGTAGGGTCATCTCTCCCATGTCTTTTTTAACCTTTCATATATTGAGCCAATGCTTGGTAGACCTTGCATCAGTTTATGGTTCTATCACATCATAATCGCAACAGGAAGGTAGGTAAGAAAGTGGTAAAGAAGAATGTAGTCATTGGCTGGAGATCAAATAATTCTCATATACGAGGCATTTTTCTATTGTTGTATGTCTTGAATATCCATTAAGGATTCACTTCGATAATGTTTGTATACCAACCGCAGATATACCAACGATCAATTATGAAATTGTTCAGTTTGTTTATATGATTTATCCGAGGAGTTCAAAGAAATCAATACTCAGGATGAATGAAAACGTATTCTTCTGTAATGTATTTGTGGATGAGGAGGAAGGAAGGGAATGGATTACGAGTGGATAATCCTGAGGACTATTCCAGAAAATGTAATATTAAGAAATACATTAATGGGTAATAGTTTAAAGTTTCTTCATTTCATTGCATTTTTTTTAAAATTACACATTATTGGTTGTTGTGCTGTATATTCGTTATTCGTTCATCACAATATTTTAATTAAGGAGCATGTGTATTTAAAAATAAACATATTCTGACAACAAAAAAAAAGCAAAGTAGTATAGTCTCTATACTAAACATCTGCTTATAAGTTGCATTTTATTTGCAGATACTCTCTTTCGAGCGGAAGAGGATAAAAGGCCCGTAGCTGAAACTGCACACACAGAGGTTGATAAGTGGTACTTTCTGTGTAGTAAAAGTTTTAAATTAATTTGCTTTAGAGCAGTGGCGAGCAACTTTTTTTTTTTTGTTATTTTTTATTTATTTTTTTTTTTTTTGAAGGTCAGAATCAGATCTTCACGAAGAGATTTTAATGGCATGCTTTTGGTTAGTGGTGATCAACCATTCAATTAAAAAAAAAAAAAATCTCGAAAATGGTGCTGGCCAACGGCTAAAACATTTCGGTGAATATATTTTTCTTTTATCTTTTCAAACAATAAAATCCTTCGATTGATACTGATTAATAAAATAAAAAACTAATGAGCGATGTATATTCCTCACATTTTAACTTGACATATATAACAGATGGCCAAAAGTAGAATCTGACTCACTATTGCCAGAATGATTACCTCTGCTATTTAAGATTTATAGATATAAAATAAGAATTTAAGTAAATATTTTCACATGAATTGTTAGTAAATATTCGCACGCTGGTTTCAAGAAATATGTTTGTTTTAACTTTCGTCTTATTTTACTTTTTTTCTTCATCGAATTAGCTCCTGAGCCGAAGAGTGCTTCATACATTTCTTGGGTTGCTCACCACTGCTTTAAGGCGTATTCTTTACCATCTGTTCAAAAAAGAAAAAAAAGAGCTAATGAAATTAATTACTGCCCTTTAACATTCTATTAGTTGACATTGGTTTAATTATAAAGTGATAAAATTTTTATAGAGGAACAATATCCCTTTTTTTCCCTTGTTGCTGCACTTCTTATCTCTTCCGCCCTGGGACAGATTGATGAATGGTAATTCACCATTTTCTTCCTTGATAAATTTATGTTTGTCTATAATGTCTTTAATATGATACAGACATTGCAATGGCGTCTTCCTTTGGATCGTGATAATTTCATCCAACCTACATCTCATGTACTCCTTTCTGAATGCATTCTATGCCACCAAATCATTTCAACTGTTTTGATATTGTCTATATGTGTATGTGATCTCTCCAACAAACTCAAATCAAGCATGGCTGAAATCAACAAGCTCAAATCAAATCAAGCTTGTCTGAAATCAAGAAAATACAATAAACATAAATTCCCCCCCCCACACACACACGATTATTTCTGCAACTGTTCTTTCTTCAATGGATTGTTCATATATTATGGTTATTCGATTTTACAAAATTATAATAAAATTATATATATGATTGCTTGGTTTACTTCTATTTCTATCATCTCTGGCACCTTTTTTCCATCTTTTAGGAAGGGGAAAAAAAAGGTTTTATCTCTCTCTTTCTCTTCCTCCCACTTTCTCTCCTGCTCTCTCTCTCTCTCTCTCTCTCTCTCTCTCTCTCTCTCTCTCTTCGTATCCCCTCCCTTTCTCTGTTTGTCTTTTGGAACACTTTCTGGAAAAAGTTACACCCTGATTATGTTTTTTGCAGTGATTGATACAAGTTCATAGTTCATTGTTATATCTTGAACTGTTCTGTAAAAAGTATTACAGTCATGCTTTGCATATGCCTCTGTACATATTTCTTCTTTATATGCTAGCCGATCAAGTTCAGCTTTCTTACGCAGTATATCAATATTAATTTGTAAATATTTATAATGAACCCTTTCAGCATATTTAACTCATTCCTTTTTCTTCTCAAAGTCCAAAACTTCATTCTCATTAGTTCCCTGGGGGGAGGGGTATATTAGGCGTTCTAATTTCTTTTCTTTTCCTTTTTTTTTTTTTTTTAAACTTACTCGCTATCATTAGTGAAATGTTTTTTTTTTTAAGTGTTTGATGTAATAATAAGCACCTCTACACATAAGTCGGAGTATTTAATTAGAAAATTACAGCTCGTTTAAAGGATTTATAATT
The DNA here is from genome assembly GCF_054136105.1 of Typopeltis vanoorti. Lineage (NCBI taxonomy): Eukaryota > Metazoa > Arthropoda > Arachnida > Uropygi > Thelyphonidae > Typopeltis > Typopeltis vanoorti. The sequence goes on along the minus strand of NC_143556.1, from coordinate 106,772,018 downwards.
ATATACTATGGAATCGTGTTTCGAGTGGAGCAGTTTATATTTACATCACTTCTGTTTTGCATATTTAATATGGTTGAATATGTATCGAACGAACACAGAAGTTCAATGTTAAGTCTTTCACAATGCCAAAGTCATCGGAAGAATTTTTGAGCCAGCATTCCCTAATAATTTATGGCCATTCGAAGTGAGAAGAAACTGATTTTACGATAACTCAAAACTTAACTGATAATAGGAGCATTTTATAGAAAAACTATATTACTATATAAAACATGAACTTTTTTCTGATTCATACCGAATAAAGAAGAAATGCGATAAATATAACTATCATCCTGGAGTTCCTTAATCGTACTGTAACGGTTGTGCATTTATTTACTATTTTTTGGGAAAGTTACTGTAACTTAACGTAATTCTATCTTTACGTCTGTTGAATCCTACCTCTGCTCGCAGGGACCGAATTCTGTAAACACTTTGTTCATATTCATTGTTCATCTACATTTTACTGTCTTCCTCTTCTTGAGAATTCTGCAGAGCAGATTCTTCTCTTAGTGGCAAAAACTTTCCTTCAACTCTCTTCTGTTCTGAGCCTTCTCTTTCAAGGTTGTGTACCTGTCTCAATTCAGCATATTATCTAGCATTGTTTTCCTTACTCTTCCTCTGGGTCTTTTTTTGTCTATTTTTCCTTCGATGGCATCGCTGATGATTCCATTCCCTCTCAGAATATGTCTGATCCAGTTTCCCTTTCTTCTTTTTATCCTCCTTAACAGACTTCTTCTACTCTTTTTAAGACCTCTTCATTAGTTATTTTATCTGTCCATTTGATTTTTTTCTATCCTTCTCCAAATCCACATCTCAAGGCTTTCCAAAATCTTAATTTCTTCTTTCTTCAATGTCCAAGTTCCAGATGCATAGAGGGCAACACTCCACACATAACATTTTATTAGTCTTTTCTTTAGGTTTCTATCCATTTTACTTCTGAATAAATTCCATTTTCTATTAAAGGCATCTCATCCCATCGCTGTTCTTGCTTTTATGTCACTTTTACATCTTCCATCACTGCTAATCACACTTCCTAGATATTTAAATGTCTTTACTTGATTCAGTTTTTCCCCATTTATTCTGATATCCATATTTGCCTCTTTCCTTGCTATTTTCAATACCCTTGTTTTTATTATGTTAATTTTCATTCCATAATTGATACAGGATTCCAGTAATCTGTTCAACAGATATTGTAGTCCTGTTTCAGTATTTGATAATAATGCCTTGTCATCTGCGTACTTATTGCATATATCTGTCTACCTCCAATCTTTATTCCTTCTTCCAAATTTTCCAGTGCTTCTTTTAACATTGCATCGGAATACATGCTAAACAAAATTGGTGACAGAGAACAGCCTTGTCTTACTCCTCGTCCAATGATACCTGGTTCTGTTGTACCATATATGTCTCTGACCATGGCAGTTTTGTCCTATATATAGTGAAATAATTAGCCTTCTGTCTTTCCAATCTATACCAATATTTTCCATTACTTCCACCATCTTATCCCATTTTACAAAGTCAAAAGCTTTTTCAAAATCTATATAACAGATATTAACTTCTTTATTCATTTCCAGACTTGTTTCACTTACTATTCTTAACAGTCCAATCTCTTGATCCCCTACCCTTCCTGAAACCAAACTGATCTTCTCCAAGAAATTCTTCCACCTTAGATGAAATTCTTCGTGTTAAGATTCTCATAAGTATTTTTGATGTATGGGAAATGAGGTTTATTGTTCTAAAATCCTTGTTGTTCACTGTATTACTTTTCTTTGGTATAAATATTAAGTCATAAAATCTTTTGGTATTTCTCCTTTGTTATAAATTAAATTTATTATTTTGGTTATTTCTTCAGTTCCTTTCTTCTGAAGTTGTTTCAGGATTTCTGCAGGTATTTCATCTATTCCTTCTGCCTTTCCACATTTTAGTTCTTTAATGGCCGTTGCTACTTCTGTCTTCAAAATCTCTGAGCCTAGATTATCTTCATTTACCTTCTTGATATCTTCTAATAGCAATTCATTTGGTCTATTTTCCTTGTCAGATAGATCGATCTTCAATGTATTCCTTCCATCTCATTAGGATTTTATCTTCTTTAGTTAAAATTTCTCCATTCTTATTTTCTATGCCTCTAGCTCGAATTCCATTTCTTTTGTGATTTATGTTTCTCGCTTTTTCATACAAAAGATCATACCTTCCCACTCTTTCATAATTTTCCATTTCTTCACATTGTTTTTTTTAAACCAATCTTCTCTACTTTCTGCTTCCCTTCTCAATCTGTCATTCAGGGTTCTATAATGTATTTTCCCTTCTGGGGTGTATTTATTTACCTATTTTCTTCTTTCTTCCATTAGAGAAATCATCTTATTAGTTATCCAAGGTTTTTTTTTATTCTTTTAGCTCTTACATATCCAATTTCTTCTTCTGCAATATTCTTTATTTTCTCTTTAACTTGTTCCCATTTCTTTTCTGGATCTTCAGGTTTGACAAAACTTGTTTCCTCTAATTCTTTCTCCAATCTATTTCCAAAATCCTTGGTATTTTTTAATTTCTCTAAGTTCCATTTTTTCCTTTTCATAACTTCTTTTATTTTCTTTAGTTTCAAATTTATTTCTATGAATAGTAGGTTGTGGTCAGAGTAAATATCAGCTCCAGGATACGTGCATGCATTTTTTTACACTATTCTTGTATCTTTGCTTTACTGTAATGTAATCAATTTGATACCTTTCTGTATCTCCTGGTTTTTTCCATGTGTATAGTCTTCTCTTAGATTTTTTTATAGCAAGTATTCGTAATTAGTAGCTTATTTTCTTTACAGAATTCCACTAACCATTCCCCTCTCTCATTTCTATTACCTAGTCCGTATCTTCCTATTACACTCCCATCCTCTTCTTCTCCCACAACTCCATTCCTGTCTCCCATTATAATCATATAGTCTTTTCTTTTTTCTTCCTTAATTAGTTCTTGTAATTGTTCGTACATTTCCTCTATTTCTTCATCTGAATGGTCACTTGGTGGCACATATACCTGCATTATTGTTATGACCACCGGTTCAGCCTTCAATTTCACCACCATAATTCTGTCATTCAGACATTTTATGCTAATGATGCTCTTTGCTGTTCTTTTATTAAAAACAAGCGCAACTCCTTTTTCCTTTTTATCTCCACCTGATTAAATTACTCTTACTTCGTCACTATAAAGATCACCTATTCCTTCCCATCTGACTTTACAGAGCCCTATGATATCAATTTTTCTTTTGTCCATTTCTTGTTCGAGATTTTCTACTTTTCCACATCTGTTCATTTTTCTCACGTTCCATGTTGCAATTTTGATTCTCTGACGATCTTTCATTTTCAGTTTCTTTATAGCTTGTTTTAAGTCAATTTTAGAAGTTTTATCGGGAGGAACATCAGCCTTTGAAGCATCCTTATTTCCCGATATTGTGTCAATTTTACTGTAAGGTATGCAAATAAGAGCAGCTTGCCTGTTACACAATTAAAGACTTTTATTGTGACTTGGCAAGAATGAAATTTGCTGGTTTGCTTACATTATAAGCTACTGAGGGCAACCTATGATAAAGTCAGCTACAGTTACCTGTCCTTTCATTACAGAGGTAGCTATGGTAAACAGCACGTAACTGCTTTGTTTTTAACAAATCCATTGACTAACGCCTACTAGCGGAGATTAATAAGAAATGGATAGATAACAGACTAAAGTCGTTTTCTGTTCGAAATTCATGTAAGAAATCTCCGCCTATGATAGAAAAGCTTGTCGTACTACTAGGCAGCGAACTGACCTTTTAGCAGTTCAGATTCATATTAGCTTTGTACCCCATAATATATATATATAATACCTGTTTTTAATATGATGCATTTTTAATATAAGTATAAACAATAAATAAATAAATAAAAATAAAAAAAATAATAAAATAAAAATAAAGGATTGTAAAGATTTACCGATTCCAAGAGTTGAGCTGTTTTGTATTCTAAGTCAAAGTGATGTAAAAGAAGAAAAGAAGGGGAAAAAAAAGCTTTTTCATAGTTTGACTGCTGGTATCAATGCATAATTCCTTTGACTTGCTTTTTCAGGAATAATAATTCTTATTACGAGTTTCAGACACTTTTGTGTATATCAAATCGGAAAGAAAATATTTAAAAAAAAGCAAAGAAACATAAATGGTATAGCTTGATAGAAAATAAATGTTATTGCTTGAAGTTAAAGATTGGGGTATACGAATTAAGACTGAGTAGAGGTAAGGTTAAACATTCGTTTGTAGTACTGAACTATTGCAATTTCAATACATGAAGTGCACTGAATACATTCTGTTGATTATAGCATACTACGAAGGTGGCAGGATTTTTCGTCCGGCAAAGCAGCAAACTGTCCAGAAAAATATCCGCAATTAACTTTTTAATTAATTGCGATTATATGCATAAATATACTAGCCTCAAAATCTTCTTTGCTTCTACCGTAATTTAAACAATCCATCTCAACTGATGAAATGCAAACTTGATATTCTGTAAAAAGATCGATTTTACAGCTTACCTTAAAACTATAATAACAACAACAATGATGATGAAATAATAATAATGTTACGCAGGAGAATCATGCTTGATAAACGGAAAAACTGCAGATTGGTTATGTATTTTTGTTTTGGCTTGATAATTCTATTCACGCAACTTTGCTCGGAATCCTAGAACGCATTAGAACCTTTGGTGAGCTTAGAAATTAGATTATCCGGGAATCCTGTTCTAGAGTCCAACATGGGCTTTTTTCAAAGCACTTCAGACATCCAATAAGGAGGGTAGTAGTCTTTTACAAACCTGGAGATTCATAGTTTTTATTGCGAAGAGCGGATACTCGAAATTTTAAAATATAAAATAGCCTGGCTGGCCGAATAGTTAGCGCATCCGCTTTCCAGCCAAAAGGCTGCGTGTTCGAATCCCGCCGTGGGCATGGATGTTTGTGATTGTCTTTAAAAATACTAGTGGTGGTGGTCGGCGGTAGATGGCGTTTGTGTAGTTGTGGTCAGTTGATGGATTGAGTGGCGGTGACAGAGTTGTAGAACAGGTGCCCTCCCTCGATGAGTCCTTGCACTCCCTGGAGGTGTTATATAATAATAATAATATAACAAAGGTCGGCAGAGCCCTCTGCTACTAATGGCTCACGCAAAAAGTTAAGCAAGTTTAAGCATCATTAGTAGCTGGAAGGGGCTCAATCGTTCAGTGCTGTTGGCACACTCTCCCTCGACGAGTCCTTTGGACTCCCTGGAGGTGTCACCTAATAATTATAATAATAACTTTGCGCACACCTCAGTAGAATGAACTTTTATATCTCAATTTCAGTAGCACATAAACGAAAAAAAAAAGCACTTTTCTATAAATTTGCCAGTTTTGTGGTTTGCATAGTTATTTAAAATCGTGGACATATAAAAAGCAGTTAATCACATGGAGCGTTATGCATTTGATGTCTATATTGAATACAAAAGGCAAATACCATCAGAAAATAGCATATGGATAACCACCGTTCCTGCTTTAAATCTGCGGCAGAATTTTTTACTTTTTTTTCTTCTCCCAACGGAGTAATGAGATTGCTATTAAAAGGTTTCCTATTTACATTTCAGTTAATGGGAATTCCTTTCTCAATGATTTAAGTCTGCAAAATATATCTTTTTCGTTTCATTTTGAAACAAGACGAAGTCTATGTAAACAATTAATTATCAGAATTCCATATTTCTATGTATATTGGATAATGATGATATTGAAATACTGAAGTTTGATTTCAATTAATTCGATGTTTTATTATTTTTAGATATCGGAAAAAGGCAACAACAAAAATCTGGATGACAACAGTACAATATCGTTGGACTCAGAAAATCGGACGCTATATTCCTTCGTGCCGAAAACCGATCATCGCGTAATAGGAAATTCTCAAATTAGAGTTCGAAGAAATTCTGCAGATAATATTAGCAGTGTTTCGGGACCAGAGGGTAGCGAAAGCTCAAGTCTAAACGATGGAGATAGGGCATTTTTTTCTACCAGACTGCAGCAGCGTCCTCTTCAAAGAGCAAAGAGCAATGCATCGACGTCATCTTCTTCAGAAAATTGTTCTCAGGATGAAGAGAGTTTCCAAAGTGTGACGTGGTGTCTACCAGCAGTACGTACCACAGACAGCATGGAGAAACCTTTCGAGTCTTTAAAAGAAGAAAGTGAAAGTCGAGAACTTATTCTGAAATATCCATCATCTAGAAACAAACAAAGTGACAGTGAACGTAATAGTCTACAGAAACAGAGCAGTGCACAACAAATAAGAATTCCAGAATCAAAAATTCCATTGGCGAATCAACGAGTAACATCTCGAAGTGAATCTCAAGAACAAAGCATAGTTAAAGAAAAACGGAGGTTATTTGCCGGTGATCGGTCTCATTATGTTGTTTCACAAGACAAAAGGGATATTATAAACAACAGACGTGATTTTGCACAAAAAAGGAAAAGGAAAACAGGATTTCCAGAAGATGAAAAATCCCCAAAGGAAGGTGATTGCGTTTTAAATTGCAATAAAGTTTTCCCTGACAGCTTAACTGAAGTACTGGATCAAGGAAATAGAAAAACTACATCGAGAATAGCCAAGTTAGAAGTCACACATGCAAACTCATCTCAACCAGTTTCTAAAACTTTACGAACTACACCACGAAAAGAGACAAACAATTTACAATCGTCAGCATACACGATTTTCTTGTCAAAGCCCAAAAGCTTCAAAACAACTGCGCCCCAAGAAGTTTCCAATGAATCTAACATAGTTAGTAATCGTGAAAGTACCAAAACTCAACCTCGATTAGCAAATAACACAACAGTTACAGTCGCTCAAAGGAAGCAACAGAAAGAATTGTCACGTCAATCTACTACAAAGAGATCGTCTACTGATGGTGAGATATATGGTAGAAGAGACACGACGTCTTCGCAGCAACCAAGTGCAAAAAAATTACCAAATGAGAATAAATTAATTATAAGCGTTACTTCCGAAGTGGAAAAACCTGTTACCAATGTTCGACAAAGTATTTCTGATACTCACGTTTTTCACACCAGTAAACTGAATCTTAGTTGCTCTCGAATACAAAATGAAATTCCAGAATCCATCTGTAAATCTCATATTTCTAAAACAGATATCAAAGATGGGGAACATAAAATTAATTTAAAATCAGAAAGTCCTATAATAAAATCAAGAAGTCCTCGTAAATTTAAAAGAGAGATTTCTCGGGATAAACAGGAAGAAAGACAAGAAGAAGGAAATTATTTAAAATCAACTTCTGCCCCACAATTAGGCTGGAAAAAAATATATGCAAAGAGAGCCCATGATGGTGCACCAAGTGTGAGAGTTTTAATTGAAAAATATAATCAAAAAGTTTTAGAACATCAAGGTCTAACAGAAAATAAATCGCCCATCTCTTCAATACCCGTAAGGAAATGTGCTACATCAGACAACCAAGGAATAACGTGGTCTGATAATTCTAACATCAAGTTGAGTCCTTCTTCAAGTTTTCAAAGCAGGACACAAACTACGTTTCGAGAATCCAAAGATATCAGCAGTCCTTCAATGAGTCCGGCATCTAGAGCTAGGTCTGAGGCATTAAGACAAGCTAAAGAGCAATTTATTTCCTCGAATATCATTTCATTTCAAGCCCCTGTAAAAAGAGCAGAAGAAGAATGCGATTTTCCACTTTCGCAGTTACCCGATTTAATTAAATCCCAACAAAAAGCTGAATATTCGTCAAATACGCAACAACAAGTGGGAATGAAAGTTACTTCTCAAGAAGGAGATAACATTTCAACAACCTCAGGAAAATCCATGGATTCAATGAGTTTGGTGATATTTAGAACTGGTGAAACGTGTCAGGAGTCGAGATTTTCTCGTAAAGGAGAGATAGAAAGATCACTTTCAGCGGATAAGTCCAAAGACATTGGAAGCGGAACTGGCTATTCGGCAGAGTCAGCCTCCTCTGTTCCTTCATTGTCCAAGAGTCTCTCAGTAGGAAGTACATCCAAACTATCTTCTCATTTCTTGAATCTTCGAATTAGAAGAAGCAAGAGAAAGAAAGAAATGGCCACCGTCAGTGAGTTATGTCGCCAGAGTCTACTGGTAGGTTTACCTAATGATGATGGTCAAAGCGATAATAAAATTGGTGGAGAAGGTAGTGGATTAAGCCCGCATAGTTGTCCTTCATCTCCTGAGTTAAAAGCCAAGAATAAACCAAAAAGTGGTTGGTTACATAAAAACATATTCAGACAAAAATAGTTTAAAAATGATCTTAGTTAAAGAGGATCCACACATGTGCATGTTGCACAGATATATACACGTCTAAAAACTAGAAACAATAAAACTCTCATTTTGAACAATGATACTCATTTTCCATTAGGAGCCAAAGAACCGGTGCATTGCTAAGCAGACAAATGTGTAGCCAATGTTTCATATCCCGAATAGAATAACATTTTCATCCTGTGCGTAGAACGCTACAACTTCTGTAAATAAATCTTTTTATATTACCTTTTACAATAATCATTATTTTATTCTGTACTTGTTCAGAAGGAAGTTCAGAGTAAATTTTAATAAGGTTTACATTCCCTTCATTAACGTAAAAATGGACTTCAATATGCACAGTGATGCCTATGTAGTCTAGGCATAATCTAGCACAAAACACAAAAGTAGTTCAATTGATTGGAATTTCACTCTAGCATGCTCCTTGGCCCATATTAAACACAGAGCATGCATACTTTCATATAGTATTTTCAGACTATCATTTCTGAAAAAAATTTGCTGGATATTTTTTTTTTACCTCCTCGAAGGATATTTCTTGCTGTTCTTATAATAATCAAAATTTGATGCGGCATTATAATTAATTATAATCGCTTCAAGTAGTAGCAGTCATGTTTCTCTGTATACAGCGACTTTCTTTTATTTCCAAGTTTCTTTCTCGCATCATCTGAAGAGATGCACTGCTGTGAAATGGCAATCTGATATTGCGATAATATCTCTGTGAAATGTCCTTCCTCACGAAGAACATTGAAACACACTCTTCAAGCGATGTTAATAGTGCCATCTAACTCGCAACTATTCCACGCTAACATTAGCACTTAATATATTTATTCTCATTGCTAAATTTACATTTTTTTTATTTTATTTTAGGTGTGGCTGCATTTTTTTGCACTACTGTGTGTATACGGAGAAATGAAGAATGTGTACACAGTGAGGCAAAAAAAGGTAATGAAATAAAAATGAATTAATGGAATCACCTTTTTTCGTCACCAGTCAACTAATTTCTGTAACCCGCAAATCTTCAACCTGGTCTCGTAAGGTTCAATCCATAGACCTGATATCATGTTAGTCACTCGCCTCAGGATCCTCTCCACCTCTTCCTCATTGCCAAGAAACTCAGGTAACCAGATCTACACGTAATAGTCAATATGGGGTCTTATCAAGGCTCGATAAAGACGAATAATAACCTACTTGTCTGACCCACTCGCCAGACGGTGGCGCATTCATTACAGCTCCATCTTCATCATGTATATCACTCCGCGTAACCGAGCTATCTCCCGCATTACACCCGCATTATAGTAGTCAATCAGACTACTATTCTTTCCATCAACACTTTTGCTCTCTCTCTCTCTCTCTCTCTCTTTCTCTCAATCGTGTGACTTTTAATCCCTGTTTCAATGTAATCTGCCATTACACCGTCACAGACATTTTCACAAGTATTCTGTGTTCCGTCCACCGTTTCACTCTCGGGACCTGACCCGCACGTTTGCTCATCGGTTTCTTAGCATTTTCGGCACACTTTCTCACGACGATCACTTCATTATTTGACTATGGTAATGGGTACATCTCGTAGATATTTCACTGTACGAAGTCCCTATGGTTGAATTCTTTAAAGAACTTTAAAGCCTTAGACGCCAGTGTTCTGCTTCGCGTCCGTGCCATGTGCTACGTTACGCAAATTGCCGTGCAAAAAGACTATATTATTATTATTATTATTATTAAGGGGAGGCCATACTATTCTCACCAGCTGTCATATCTATTCTTGAATTCATTCACACTGGTTGCACACACACAACATCCAATGGCAATCCATTCCAATCACGCACTACTCTATGAGAGAAAAATCTAACTTTTAACCCCATCTTGAAAGCATTCATTCTCAACTTCCATGGATGTCTCCCTTCTTTTCCTTGCCCTTTAAAAAATGAAAAATTATTCCATCTACTGAAATTCTGTACAATCCTTTCAGAAGTTTGTCTCAATCATATCACATCTTTTTTTACTATATTAACTATATTTAAAATAAAACTTTTAACTTAAATCTAATTATCACCACAATGCAATCTAATTCTAACACAATTTTGAACTAATATCGCTATGTATTTTAAACTCAACAACTTAGCTTTCGGAGCTCTTAAAAACACAGAAGAGGTGGAGGAGATGAAAGATCGGAGGTGATGGTCGATAGGGACTTGAAATTTCGTGGACATTTTACTAAAATTGTGAGGACAACATAGCGGATTATGGGAATGATGCGGAGAAGACGGATATGTGGAAGTATAAGATGTATAAGATCCTCTGTACAAGGCTTTGATTAGACCCCATATGTATTACCGTGAACAGATTTGGTCGTCTGGTTTTCAAAATGATGAGAAGTTGTTGGAAATGGTTCAGAGACGATTTACTAAGTCAATTTCAGGTCTCTGGAATGTGAAGTATGAGGATAGATTTAAAAAAAAAAAATGCAAATTACAGAACTTATCGAATAGAAAGAAGAGTGGGGATATGATCGAGACATATAAGTTGGTAAGGAGTATTCATTCAGATTAATGTGAATGAGATTTTTCACAGAATGTGAGACAGGGGAAGAACAAGAGGCCTTTCCTGGAAGCTGTATGAGAAAGAGTGTGAGCATGGGGAGGGGGGGGGTGAGAAGTAGATTTTTTACATGGAGAGTGGTGGGTGATTGGAATGCATTGGAGGAGAGTGTGGTGGATGCATTTAAGTCAAGGTATGGTGAGCTGTGTGTGTGAGAGTGGAACATCCCTTGATGAGTCTCTTGGTCCCCATGGAGCTCTGATAATAATAAATAAATAAAAATAATAAAAGGTGGATAAGAAAGAGATAAATTCAATAATTCCCACAGACGTGAGATAACAAAAATCTGCGCGAAGTTTATTAGACACTATTTGAATTATGAGTAAAAACAGATCTTCACTACTTGCAAAAATCTTTTCAAACAGCTGAATGAAAAATCTTTTCAAACAGCTTTTGAAAATCTGTTTGAAAAGCTTTCAAACAGCTTTTCAAAATCGCACTGAAATGCAGGGAGAGTCTGTGTAGCTCAGTGGATGTAGCGTTTGCACACCACGGCGTTTAGCCGCGCGAAGGAAGACTTGGTTTCGAGTCTAGTCGGCGACTAGAGGAAATTTTTCTAATCCTTTTTTCGACCGGTTCCCGAGTTAGTCGATCTCTGGCACAGACAAGCGGGTTTTTCGTCCCGTAAGCTAAAAAAAATCGATATTAGAACCCACATTATTTCAGACATTAAATATATTGTTAGGGTTGGGGACCACGAGATGGCGGCATATTTGAGCCGTCTCTCTTCACTGTGTACCGCTTAATTAGTGATAGCCTTGGGCTATCTATCTCTGATTGGGTACCAGTGGAGATTGAACTGCCCACTCAGTCTCCAAAAATTAGATAGGGCTAAATGGCCTCACCTACTCCCCGTATATGTATGGGAATAAAAAGGCGTTAGCTGATTTTTTTTTTTTTTTTGGAAATGCAGTGATACATATTATGGTCTACCAGAGCAAAGGCCGATGCTTTTGCCCCAATAGGTCAGAAAGGCCGAAGCTAAAATACATCAAGATCTATCCCAAGCCGGTACGAGCCATTCTAGAAATTATTTGTTAGTGACGACGCCAAGCCACCAGTGTGCCTTGCGAAACTCTAAGTGACAAAATTTTAATGCCTGTAGAAGCCAAAGTCTTTGTAACTATCATTGCAATATCTTTGTAACTACCATATACCACGAAGGAAGATGGTAGCACTAGTGAAAAGAGGAGCTGCCCAAACTCCGCTTCACTCTGTCGAGCAAGATCTATTTCTGCCCATAATATGAGACTTTGTTCCTATGACTAAACAACAAGTGGGCGCGATCTTTTCAAACAGCCAATAGTGAACATGATTTACAAAAACAGATCTATTACTAGGTACGTGATTCGGTGCTTTCAGATCCAGAGTCCAGAATGCAAACCATAGAATGGCGATCGTTAAGGTTCTGCAAATTTTTTTATCAAAGCAATATTAATGGCATTCTTCGATCATAAAGCGATAATCAAAAAGAATTCGTTTCAGAGAATAGGACTATTACTACTTAGAGCAGGGGTTATCAACCTTTTTGTGGTTTCGGGCGTATTCGAGATTTGGAAGAGAGTGGCTGGCACCAATATTTTTTTAAATGAAAATTTTTATACTTGCGTATCATATCAATTAACAAAAATGATAATTAACACATTAATTAATAATGAAGTAGGATAAATACACATGTAACATTTATTATGCAACTCAATTGAACCACCACACAATAAGCAAAAACATTTCTCTTTACCCTGGATAAAACAGTATCTTCTTCCCAGTTGTTATTGAATTTATAGGTTCATTGTTTTTCATTTGGATTACTCATTTTGGAGCAAAATTTTTAAACATCAGAAAACAATGTATGGTCAAAGAGCCGACTACACTGGTGAAGTGGTGACACATCTCTCAAGAGCACAGTTGCCAGTAGACTAAATACATAAAACTTATGCATTATAAGAGGATTCAGACAGAGATATCAGCTAACGCCTTTTATTCCTGTACAGGGAATAGGCGAGACCATTTTAGCCCTATCTAACTTTTTGCGACCGAGCTGACAGTTCAATCCAGTGGTGTAGCTAGAGCTTTTGCCGCCTGGGGCGGTCCCTGAGCTTGTCGCCCGTCTCAATACACACCAAAGATACTACAAAAAAGTCAAAACACGTATAGAGAAATAAATTAAAACACTATATTTATTTTTGAAGTAAAACTTTAATTTCAACATTCTAAAATGTTATTTTTCTTGCTTTTCTGTTAGCAAAATCGTTGATGACATTGGCGAGGTCTATTTCATAGTAATGTAGGTAATTCTTAATCAGTTTTATTTAGAAAAACTCCTCTCACAACTAGTAACAGTTACAGCAATTGTGAGGAAAATTCGCAGTACTATTACAATATTTGGAAATGAGTTCTGGAGACTGTATTTTAGAATTAACTGCAAAAGTTCAAAAAAGGTTCAAAGTGTCATCCGGGGGAAGGACCACCCCCCAGCCACGCCTCTGGTTCAATCTCTCCTCTGTTATCCAAATCAGAGATAGCTTGCCCAAGGCTATCACTAATTCAGCGGCACACATGAAGAAACGACCCAACAAGTGCCGCTATCTCGTGCTCCCTAACCTTAGCATGTTCGTAATATAACGTAAATGTTAACTTTTTTTACGATTTCAATAAATATTATTTATTGAAATCGTAATTTAATTTAATACAGTGGGTGCGATTGCGCCTGTGGGCATAGGGTTGAGAACCGCTGACTTAGAGATACTAAAACGAGGAACTAATTTGGCGAACTGCTTAAGCGAAGATGTTCCGTGTTTGCTTTAGTAGATGGGAGAAATATTTAACAGAAATAAATTTTAGTGGAGACAAAATGCATTGTGCTCATCAAAGTTGTTAATATCGGTTTGGTCAAGGATTTTTATGTGTGTGTAAATGTAGAATGAATAAAATATACCCTCGGCTTAGCCTCCGTAAAACTATCTCATATCTCGATGTCCTCCCACGATGAGTCTTCGGACTCCTTGGAGGTATCAGGAATAATAATAATAATATATAAATTAGAATTTTGTTTCTAATTAACAAATAGAAAGAATGACATTAGTTTCCGTATTTTATGACAGGGAGTATTTGGACAGGCATAGTGCCCATCAGGATAATTAGCATTTAAATGTAAGTGTATAATAATAGTTTCAATAAATATAAATCCGATTGCGCCTTTTATACTCCAAATGGAGTAGGCAAAGGCCCGTTTAACCCTAACTTTTGCAAATGGAATGGACAGGCAGTCAGTATTTGCATTACATTCAAATTTTATGTTACTTTATAGAAGACTGCTATTGTTTTCTGAGTTTTTATATCGTGTTTAACTGAAATCCCCCCACCCCCAAATTAATTTATTATTTGAGTCAAAAGCTTCAAGAATAAATTCAGTGACATATTTTTAGGCAGCACAAACTGTAGTGAGAACAACGTCGTTAAATAAAGACATCATCTTCATTTATGAATATACAGAAATATTCATATATCAAAACTTCATGAAGATAAAGTCTATTAGATGAAAATGAGCTATATTTCTTTTTGTGATAAATGTTAAATATCAGATGGTTCTTGTGTCTCATCTTCAAAAACAAGTTATGTATTTCTAAAACTTTTCTTGGTCTTTCTCTTGCTCTGTGTCCATTAGTTGGCCTGTAGAGATGTCTAAATTGGTATCAAACCATCTCAGTTGACTTTTTGAGGTTGTTTCTATTAGGTTTCTTTGCTGGCTGTCTTCAAGCTTGACAATATTAGGAATGTGATCTTGCCATGTATATTCTAGTATTGTCCAAAAGCATATCGTCCTGAAGCTATTGATGATATAACTGCTTTTTGAGTAGTGGTGTTCTGTGTCTGGGTACCATGGCTTGACTGATGGTTTTGTAGAGATGAATTTTGGTATTTGTGGTGATGAGAGTGGATTTTCAGATATTAGTTACTTTTATGGAATTGAAGAGCTTTATGATTTCTTTTCACTATATCAGTTAGAGTTTCCAGCCAGGTCGAGGTTAACGTATCCACTCTCCAGCCAAAAGGCTGTGGGTTCAAATCCAATCATGGGCATGGATGTTTGTGATTGTCTTTGGAAATACTAGTGGTGGTGGTGGTTGGCCGTAGATGGCGTTGGTGTAGTTGCAGTCAGTTGGTGGATTGAGTGGTGGAGACAGAGCTGTAGAGTAGGTACCCTCCCTCAATGTGTCTTTGGACTACCTGGAGGTGTCTAATAATAATAATAAAAATGTAGGAACCAAGGTACCGAAAATCATTTACTGCTTCAAGAATGCATTCATGACATTTCCTTCTATTCTGTTCTTTAGGACTTTAGTTTTACTAAAGTCATTGTTGTATTGGTTTTGGGATGTTTGAATGTTAGTCAATCAGTACATTATCATTTGCAAAACAGATGGAGTTATTCCATACCTATTTCCCATGAGTGTGAATACATAATCAAGGGTAATAATAAAAAGATAAGGTGCCAAAGATTCCCCCAGAAGAACTGTAGTGTAAATAGGAACGCTCTCAGTCATGTCTCCATTAGCCTTTACTTTTTTTACTTTTATGTGATAATTCTTGTACAGTTCTGCTGTTGCTGTGAATATTTTCAAGGATATGTCATAATAACTAAGAATTTCTAATATCATTTGGCCATTGATTGAATTGAAGGCTTTTGAGAAATCAATGAAGGTTACGATTAAGGGAAGAGTTTTATCTCCTGCACCTTATACAAATTTTCTAATGCAGTGGATGTGTTCAACAGCAATTCTGTTTTTCAAGAAACCTGGTTGATTTTTGAGCAGAAAAGGTGTTACACATGGTTCAGTTTGATTTAGAAACATCCTGTTATAGATTTTCAGTGTGGTAGCATGATTCCTTTGTAATTTTCTGGGTTATTCTGAGGTGACAAAAGACATGCAGTGCAAAACTCAAATGTATTGATAATGAAGATAGTTCATTATTGTTAACATAGCTTGTTTTCATGAAGGAATGTGGAAGATGTGTTTTTGTGGAGATTGAACAAGAGAGAGGGAAAGAGTATAGATCTGCAGAAAGTATAATATTTTGATGAATTTCATACTAAATGTGAGTAGAGACTGAGAAATGAATGTTAGACAAAGAGTAGACAGTAGTGAGGTGATTGTGAATAGTATTAGCCAGAAAGATGACTGAGAGTATATGAATACTGAGTATATCATTGCAGGTGGTAGGAAAGAGCTTGAGGGTGCAAAGGCAAGTGTGATTTCTGATTTGAAATGGAGTACAAAAGAATGGATGATGAATATCTAAAATGAGTTGAAGGTTATGTGAAATTAGATGTTTTATGGATGTGGAAGGAAGTATATGAAAGGTTAGAATGAGATAAAAAGAGGTGTTGAATGACTCAAGAGTAGTGTTGCATGGAGTTTGAATTATTAAAGATATGGTGGATGACAGAGTGACCAAGGTCTGTTTTCTAGGAGAGAAGACTAACAGGGGGATCATTGCTGTGGATATAAAAAATTAAGTGTACAAGAGAGTGGTGGTTGTTGGAAAAAATGATTTGATTAGATGTAAGAATTGATATCAAGACTTACTTAGGAGAGCGAGGAACAACATTGTCATAGGAAGGATGGTTGGTGTGTTGCCCAGGTATAATAATGAGGAGTTAAGGAGAAAAAAAAAATCATAAATGGTATATTGGGGAATCTGTGTGAAGAGAATGGAGTAGTTTGTTGATGTGTGTAATATATTCAAGGGATAGATAGAATTGTACAAAAGGCTTGGAGTGAATCACTAGAGAAAAAATGAATGGTAGAAATAAGAGACTGGATGAAGTAAGAGGTTATGTGAAAGAGCAGGAGAATGAAATAGGCGAGAATTAAGTGCTCCTGAGATCAGAAGAGAGCAGTGTGAGACATGAGAATATAACAACAGATATGCAAGATGGGTAGGGAAACACAGCATAAGGAGATTGGATGCTTGAAGTAGTGAATACATATATGGGGATTGTTAGCAAAGTAATTGGTTGGCTGCATGCAAGAGTAATTAAGTCTCAATGCTTAGAGTATTGGAAATAAGGGAGAATAAAGTTAAGTATCAATGCTCAGAGTATTAGAAATAAGGAAGAAAAAAAGATGTTGTTGCATTTATGGAGTTGATTTATCAGCAAATTGTCGAAAGAAGTGAAACAAGGTTGGATGAGGATGTATCCTGATGAGAATAGAAATGGTAGAGTATGATATTTTATGTACGGATAGGAAGTGCAGGAGGAGAGTGCTTTGATAATAGCAGGGAAATTGTGTCTCCAATATATTAGCCTCCATAGCACAATTGGGAGAACGATAGTATGTTACACCCTTCGATTGGAAAAGGCCTAAGTTTGATTCTTGTAATGATGGGAGGAATCTTTATATGGGTTTTTACAATTGAAAGTGAGTTAGTTGATCTCATATGGAGGTAGCAGCGCTTTTCTCACAGAAACTTGGGTTTTTCATCCTGTATACAGACAAACAGCCTTCAATACACACACACAATTTACAGACAAAAAAATATACTGATGGTGGTGGTGGGCAATAGATGGCATTGGTGTAGATTCAGAGTTATAGAGTAGGTGCCTTCCCTCGATGAGTTTTGGACTCCTTGGAGGGTGTCATGAAATAATAATAATAAAAGGTCGATATGCAAGCAAAAATAGTGGAAGTGGTTTTGTGGTGCAAGGTGAAGGTTAACAGTATGAGATTTATTTTGCTTTTGCTATAGGCTGGAGAGTGTGGAGACAAATATGTATAGGCAAATTGGCTTAGTGAACAAGAGAAGGGTGAACATTATGGGCATTTTAATTATGGTATGGAATTAGGTAGAAAGGAAATAAATGCTGCTTGGATACTGTTCAACAGCTGTTTACCAACAACATTGTCTGAATATCTTCCAAAGATTAGAAAGTTAATAAGATAGGTGGGAAATGGATAAATGAAGTGATTGAGCATGCATTCAAAGAAGGCATTAGAGGCAGCACAGGTTAATAATCACTTGCAAAGACCAACTGAGAAAGGTATTTTGTTTAGTAAAGACAGTAGAAGTGCAGCATGAGCAGAAATTAGCCAACCAGGCCAAGAAAAATCCTACAGTTGTTTCATTATGTTGCAATTAGAGGAAAGAATGATTATTGGAAAACGAGGTTAGTGGTGAATATTGTAGATTGGTAACTGCTACATTAGGATTTGATAAGCAACTCATAAAGTATTTTATCTTCATAAGTGCGACATCATAGGGAGTATAGAGTACAGTGGAGGAGGGTCTGATGGAGTGAATGAGTAAACCTAGTAAAGCAGTAGTACTGAATTGATGTATTGCTACATCTTAAGAGGATATTCCAAGGACTTAATAGTAGTCTTGCCATACTTGTTTAACAATAGAGGACCTATGTCCTCTAAGAGTGGAGGCTTTGGAAGGAAGTGAGACAAATGATTTTGAGAGCATATGGTGTGAGGTAGAGGTAAGCAAGACAGGATATTTAGTGAGGTGTTGCTACAGACCCAGGAGCACAGAGGATGGGGACCAGGAGATGTTTAGACAGTTAAGTTTGGCAAGTACAAGAAGAATGATTGTTATGGGAGATTTTAACTACAGTAGTATAAATTGGAGAGAGGAAGATGCATGTAGCAATAGGGGAATGGAATTTCTAGAATTCTTGAGGGACAAATGTCTTAGGCAACATGTAAAGGAACAAGAGGTTCAAGAGTTTTCGATTTGGTTATAGCATCAGAAGAGTTGATAAATAATAACTGAAATGACATCTCTCCCACCAGTTGGAGAGAGTGACCATATGGTTTTGACTTTGAAAATGAATAGACATGCAGGAGTATCAAAGAGATGGGAACTTATGTGGAATTATAAAGCAGGTGATTATAATAGTCTTAGATGTCAACTTCGGGAAGGTTCATGGAGGGAGGAATTGGAAGGCTGGGATATCATTAGTGCGTGGGAAATTGAGAAAGAATATTTATTAGCAGCAATGGTAAGTTGCATACCACGAGTGAAGAAGAGGACACAATATGGAGTAAAGTGGATGACAAACAATATTAAACAGGAATTGCATGCGAAAAAGAGGCTATGGAAGAGATATAAGGAGACAGGTGAAGAGAAGATGCCTGAAGAATATAGGGTACACAGGCGAGAAGAGTGACTAGTGTGGTAAGGAAAGCGAAACTGGAATATGAGAGGAGATTGGCCCTAAGATCCAAAGAAAATCCTAGGGAATTTTTTAGCTATGTGGCCAGTAAGAGGAGAAATGACTGTGGAAGAATGGTATTGTGGGATAAAAATGGGAATAGAGTGACTGATGCAGAGGACATAGTGGAATTGTTCAATGAACACTTTATTGGAGTATTTCATCCTAGAGGAGTCAGTTTTAATGCTAGAGGGATAGGGCTGATTCGAGATTTAGAGGTACAGGAGGAGAGTGTGTTTCAGATACTGAGTACTCTGAATGTCAGTAAAGCTTTGGGACTGGATGGTATTTCATCACGCGTTTTGAGAGAATGTACTAGGGAACTGACAGTGCCTTTAACCTGGCTTTTCAATGAAAGTCTGGCTGCGGGAAAGGTGCCCAGGGAATGGAAGGAAGGTAAGATAGTGCCACTGCAAAAGGGTGGTAACAGACTGGAAGTGTCTAATTATAGGCCAGTCTCAGTAGTTGTTAAGATCTTGGAGAAAGTACTGAGGGACCGTATACAGCATTGGGCAGATGAGGGTAATGTTATCTGTGAGAGTCAATATGGATTTGTGAAAGGGCGCTCTTATTTTAGCAATATGCTAGCCTTTTATAATAGAGTTACAAGAACATTAGATGAGGGAAAGGCATATGCTGCAATTTTCTTAGACTTAGCGAAGGCATTTGACAGGGTGCTACATGATAAGCTGATATTTAAGTTGCAGCACATGGGTCTGGATGTCAGATTGGTCAATTGGATTCAGGATTGGCTGTCTGATAGGTATCAGAGAGTTGTGTATGGTGGAGCAGTTTCAAGGAGGCAGAGGGTTAAAAGTGGAGTCCCACAGGGCTCAGTACTAGGACCTATATTGTTTAACCTTTATATCAATGACATTGCTAGTGGATTGCAAGGGGATATTCAGTTGTTTGCAGATGATGCGAAGCTGGGAAGGATTATTAGTAATAGTGCAGATGCAGCAGCTCTGCAAGAGGATTTAAATAAGCTAGATAGATGGGCAAATGAATGGGTGTGTCAGTTTAATGCAGCAAAATGTAAGGGCTTGAGGTCTGGGAAACATCGATGGGACACTGCATACTCTATGGAAGGAGTTATGCGGGAGAAAGTAGGGGAGACAAGAGATCTGGGGTTGATGATTGATAGAAACCTGAAATTTAGGGGACATACTGCAAAGGTGACGAAGGTAACAGAGAGGATTGCTGCAATAATGAGAAGGACACTGACCTGCAGAGGTAAAATAGTTATCATTCCGTTGTATAAGAATCAGACCACACTTGGTCTATTGTTCTCAGATTTGGTCCCCAGGATTTGAGGGGGATAAATTAACTGTGGAAAGGGTACAAAGGCAGATAACAGATGGTTTCAGGACTGTACAATGATAGTTATGAGGATCGGCTGAGGGAATATGGACTGCAGAGTTTGGTGGATAGAAGGAGAGGTGATATGATTGAGACTTTTAAAATGTTGAGAGGTGGTTACAGGGTTGACACTGGGGAGTTCTTTCGCTTGGTTGAACAGCGGGAAGGAGTGATGACAAGAGGCCATCCCTGGAAGTTACGAAAGGAAACTGTGAGCAAGAGGGTGAGGAGTGGTTTCTTTGCATGGAGGGTGGTTGAACCGTGGGATGCATTGCCTGATGGAGTGGTGAGAGCGAGAACAGTCAATGAGTTTAAGGAGTGGTATGATAGACTTTGTGTTTCTTAGGGGGGGGGCCTCCCCTCGATGAGTCTTGACAGACTTTATGTTCTTAGGAAGGATCTCCCACGATGAGTCTTTTGATTCCATGGAGGCCTGAATAATAATAATTATGGCAAGACTGCTATTAAGTCCCTGCTTTCCACTGCTTTGGCACTTAACAAGAGTTAAGTGCCAAAGGTTCTGCTTCACAAAAGGAGCGATAAGATTGAAACTACAAATTATAGACCAAACTGCATGGTTCGAGTCATCATTAAGGTATGGGAGAGGTTGTTGACTTATGATCCAGAATTGGGTTGTTAATAGATGTATGTATTTGCTGTGATAGACAGTAAGGCATTGTTATGTCTCTGGAATGTGAAGACAGATTGAGAGAATTCCAGTTGCAGAACCTTGTGGATAGGAGGAGAAGTGATAAGGTGTCGGCAAGGTTAGGAGATTAATATAGAGGAGAATTTTTCCATCAAAAGAAATAGTAGTAAAACAATTAGCTATCCATGGACAATATAATAAGGATGTGAATAAGCAAGGGATAGGTTGTTGAAATTTCACATTGCAAAAATCCAAACAAAAAACACAACAAAAATGAAACACCCCCCCCCACACACACACTCCCAACAACATCAATTTTTACTAAACAGAATGTTTCTGCATCCACTTCAACACCTGTGGCATAAATTATAAAAAGTGTGCATCACTACCTAGGTAGGTAGTTGTGCACCACTACCTACAGTCATCTAAACCAGAATTACTATTCTTATCAGAACCTCCCAATCTGGCAACCTCAACCATTGTCCAAACTACACATTACACAGTTCTTTCTGCCATAAAGTGGTATTTTTTGTGGTATTAATGGTTAGAGCAGAACTTTGAATCCCCCTGTTTGATCTGCTTTTGGCTCAAAATTCTACCAAACCAGCCTGTCCCTTTCATATGCTCTCTCTCTATCACTCCAAACTCTGTTAACCACTCTGATTTCTTCAACCATCTCGCTCTCTCTGAAGCCTCGGCTTTCTACAGTCAAATACCCTAGTAGTGAGGTCATCCTTCTTGGGAACTTCATCTACAACTCAAATTGGTTTCCTTTTTCAGTTTTACTGATCAAGCAGGTAGGGATGCTGAGGTGTTTTCCATTAGCAATGACCTATCGCAGATCATCAATCTCCTTACCACAATACCTGAAAACCCACTCCAATTTGTCAATATTTTATCTTTTCCTAACAAGCTCTCCTTCCAAGTATACCGTGGATGTCACTCTCCTCTTGGCAACTCAGATCGCTCATACAAGTCTCTTTTGCTACAGAACAACCTTCACCCACCAGTTCTCAGTTTCATGTCCTTTGTTACTAGAAGGGTGTCAAACTGGTTTACCTCTCTGACTTCTATTTTTCCTTCTCGTAGTCTGAATACTGCTTCAGCTGTTCTGATCCCAACACATGCTCAGCACAAATAATGGAAATCATCCTCACAGGAGTGAAGGTTTTCTTCTCTTAATGAGCTCCAAATTCACAGGCACTATCCAAACCTTGGTTCTCAAAAAGTGTGGCAATGCAGTAAAAAGAAAATCCCTCTGTATATGATGACTGGCTCAAGACCAAAACTCCAGATGCTTGTTCTGCCTATACTGCAGCTTGCATCAGCCGTAAACCAAATCCAAATCAGACTTTGAAAGGGCCAAATGCTGCAGACTCATCTCCTGCCCAAATCGCTGTTGCTTTTTTTGATCCTCTGCTAAAGCCATCAGGTGCAACTTTTTCCCACCCAGGTTTCCACCACTCTCACATCCAGTTTGTACTGTAGTCACCTCCCCTAAAGACAAGGCCAACTTACTGGTATCACTCTTATCTTCCAATTCCTGCATTAATGACCTGGGCAAAGTTTCCTCCACTCCACCAAGAACTGCTCTCTCCATGTCACCCATAGTGTTCTGCCAGAAAGAAATCCGAAGAATCTGAAATCCTTAACCTGAATACAAACAAAGCATCTGGTCCTGATGGTATCCCACCAGTTGTGTTAAAATCTTGTGTCTCAGAACTGACATCTGTCCTGTATTGCCTCTTCAATCTATCCTTTTCAACTGCCACATCTACCCTACAACATGGAAACACCCCCACATCCAAGCCATCTCAAAGAAACATGATAAAATCAACCAATTAACTACCATCCAATTGCTCTCACTTCCGCTCACTCTAAAATTATGGAGAAGATAAACTCTTAAACCACATAGAGACTTACCAACTAATCAGTGACTAACAGTATGGGTTCTGCCACTAGTGATCTACAGTCAATCATCTAGCTTTCACCACCCACCTCTAGACTTAAGCCATGGAAAAATTTGGAGAGACTCACTTGGTTGCCCTTGACATTTCAAAAGCATTTGATCATGTTTGGCACAGGGACCTGTTTAGCAAACTGCCATGCAACTGGATAGCCAACTTTCTCACTGGTCACCCACTACATGTCATGGTGAATCGTTTCCTTTCCTCAGATTTCCTCACCAATGCAGGATTACCCCAGGGTTTTGCATTTTTCATCCACTCTCTTCTACTTGTATATAAATGACCTGCTCTCATAGACTTCCAATCATCACCATAGCTTTCCCAATGACAGTACACTCCATCCCTCCTTTTCATTTGACAAAACTTGTGGTGTCCAAGTATTAGAATCCTCAAGATTCACCATGACAAATGTTCTGAACTCCTATCTCCTAACGATATCTCAATGAGAAATGGACAACCTTGTAGGCTTCAGTACCGCCAAAACTCAGTCCTATCTGATCTCTTGTAAGAAACAGCTTGCATCCCTTCCTCTTTATCTTTAGTAATATCCAGATATCCAAACAAGCTCAGATTTCTCTTCTGACCTTTTCTAGTACAAACACATTTCAACTTTAGCTTTTGTATTTGCCAAGAAACTTGTATTTTTTTTTTGCACAAGACACTACTTCACAGCTACTATCTCTATATAAATCCCAAATCTGCCCAACCATGGAATATTGCTCCCATGTTTGGGGTGGTGCACCAAAATCCTCTCTAAGATTGCTCAATTCTATCCATATGAGGGAAATTCAGTTAATGATCACTCTCTCACAGACATTCAGTTTCTGCATTGTGCCTCTTGTACAGACATTTTCATGGAACCGACTTTTATGGTACTCTGCTGAATTTGCCACTATTATTCTTCTACTTTTCTCCAAAATCGTTAGAACAAAAGCCACTGCTAGTCAACACTCTTTTACAGTCTATATTGAAATTCTCTGAACCAACTTCACTGCCTCTGCCTTCATTCCATCTATTTCTATTCTTTGGAACAGTTTTACTACTCTGCCTTCCACAAAGAATACAAAATACAACCTTCACTTAAAAATGTAAATATATACCTTCTTATACTTTTGCTCACACCCAGTACTGATCTACTATAGGTCTTGTGGCCTTTTGTGTGTGGGTCAGTTATATATATATATATATATATACATAAAACAAAATATGCAAGAGATGTACTGCATTTGAAGATGGAAGGCCTAGGAATCTGCAGAGATTATTCTCTGGACAAGTGAAAGTATTAGGGCAGGGAAACTATCAGAGATAGGTATCAGAGAGTTGTGTATGATGGGGCAGTTTCAAGGAAGCAGAGCGTTACGAGTGGGGTCCCACAGGGCTCAGTATTGGGACCTATATTGTTTAACCTTTATATCAATGACATTGTCAGTGGATTACAAGGGGATATTCAGTTGTTTGCAGATGATGCGAAGCTGGGAAGGATTATTAGTAATGGTGCAGATGCGGCAGCCCTGCAAGAGGATTTGAATAAGCTAGATAGATGGGTTAATGAATGGGGTTGTCAGTCTTAAGGTCTGGGGAACATCGATGGGACACTGCATACTCTATGGGAGGAGTTATACTGGAGAAAGTAGGGGAGACAAGAGATCTGGGGCTGATGATTGATAGAAACCTGAAATTTAGGGGACATACTGCAAATGTGACGAAGGTAACACAGAGGATTGCTGCAATAATGAGAAGGACACTGACCTGCAGAGATAAAATAGTTATCATTCCGTTGTATAAGAATCAGACCACACTTGGACTATTGTTCTCAGATTTGGTCCCCAGGATTTGAGGGGGATAAATTAACTGTGGAAAGGGTACAAAGGCAGATAACAAAGATGGTGGATCGGCTGAGGGAATATGGACTGCAGAGTTTGGTGGATAGAAGAAGGAGAGGTGATATGATTGAGACTTTTAAATTGTTGAGAGGTGGTTACAGGGTTGACACTGGGGAGTTCTTTTGCTTGGTTGAACAGCGGGAAGGAATGGTGACAAGAGGCCATCCCTGGAAGTTATGAAAGGAAACTGTGAGCAAGAGAGTGAGGAGTGGTTTCTTTGCATGGAGGGTGGTTGAACCATGGAATGCATTGCCTGATGGAATGGTGAGAGCAAGAACAGTCAATGAGTTTATGGAGTGGTATGGTAGACTTTGTGTTTCTTAGGGGAAGGGAAACCTCCCCTCGATGAGTCTTGATAGCCTTTGTGTTTCTTAGGAAGGACCTCCCATGATGAGTCTTTTGACTCCATGGAGGCCTGAATAATAATAATTACTAGTGCGGCCATGGTGGATGGTAGCCGAGATGGTCTCTTGTGGAAATAGCCACATGGGAGATGAGAAAAAAGTATAGTATATTGCAGAATCAAATGGAATTGGGTACATTACAGAGACAATAATATCCTAACAAAAGACCACACCAATCACACATTATATGCTATAGCTTTTATGTAAGAATGATAGGCAGCCCAATGCAAAGCTAGTAACTAACGTATGATGGAAAGGCTTTTTTTTTTTTTTTTTTTGTTAATTCAGATATAAAATGAATATGCTTGTGTTAATTGCTTAGATGGCTAAAGATGCTATTATCTGGTGGCTTTGGGGGATCAAATTACAAAATCTTCCATGTATTTTTGTAAATGTTAATATAAATCAAATAACTGTAAATTAAACAAAATATGGCTGGCAAAATAACAACATTTCAAAAAAAATTCCTGAAATTAAACTCTATGAAGCTATTATTATGCCTACAGCAATGTATGGAGCTGAGACTTGGACATTCAATCAGAAAGAAATACAGAAAATCAAAGTATTCAAAATGAAATGCATAAGAAAAATAAAAAAAGACTCACCGATCAGAACAAAAGATATGAGCAAGTCGAACCATAGAGAAGATATTAATCTATAAAGAAGATATCATA
Source organism: Typopeltis vanoorti (assembly GCF_054136105.1). NCBI lineage: Eukaryota > Metazoa > Arthropoda > Arachnida > Uropygi > Thelyphonidae > Typopeltis > Typopeltis vanoorti. The sequence continues at coordinate 106,745,923 of NC_143556.1, read as the reverse complement.
GCCATAATTCTTAAACACCAATTAAGATGGTTTGGACACCTCCAGAGAATGTCCTTTCAAAGATTACCAAGTATAGTCTTGAATGAATCATTGGAGGAAGGCAATCAAAAGGTAGACCAAAAAGAACTTGGCTACAGTCTTTGAACAAAAGGTCATAATTATCAAGATTCAGAGAGATGACAGAAATAGCCAGAGATAGAACCAGATGTAGAGGGCTCAGCCGATCATCTGATCGATGAAAAAGAAGAAGAAGAACAGTAGATTACCCCTGTGTGCTAGCAGTGACATCACAGCTGAAGCATATGATTACGCTACCAGAGTTATTACATGACACCTCCAGGGAGTCCGAAGACTCATCGAGGAAGGGCAGCTACTCTATGACTCTGTCTCCACCACTCAAATCTACCAATTACAACTAACTGCAACTACATCAACATCATCTACTGCTCACCACCACCACTAGTATTTCCACAGTAATCACAAACATCCATGCCCAAGGCAGGATTCGAACCTGCAGCCTTTTGTCTTGAGAATATATGCTAACCACTCGGCCAACCAGAAAGAAGAATTGTAAAAGATGCATATATAAACATAATTATTGAAAAAAAGATTATGAATAATTATTATTAAATATTTCAAGATATCACCGATCATCTTGTAAAACAAACAAATGTACTCATGTTTAAAAACTTTATCAAAAAAGCAAGAAAGGCCTTATTAGTAAATCAAATACTTGAAATGAAAAAAGTTTTATTTAAATAATGCTGAACTTCTCGAACTTGAAAGTTCTTTAAAATGAGCAGACTGAGGCATTGAACATGAGAAGTAAGGGATAAAGAGGGTTGATAGTGGTAAATGAATGAATCTTTTGGTTGGGAATAAGAAGAATGGATATCAGGAGGTTATTGAAGAGAGAGTAAAAGATAACAATGTGGTAGGAAAGGTAGCCAGTATGTTTGCCTAGGTATGATGATAGCAAGTTGAAATGGAAAATGAAGATCATGAATTGTATGCTAATGGTGCTGTGTGAGGAGAAAGGAGTGCATTTGATGAATATGTGGGATGAATTTGAAAGATGGTAACTGTATAGAAGAAAGATGGAATACATTTAAATGGTTTTGGCATGTCAGTTGGAGAGAGAGAGGGAGAGAGAGAGACCATTGCTGGAAGGGCAATTAATGACTGTAGGGAAATAGGAAATTGAGGAGATAAGAGGTGATGTGGAAGATCAGGAAAGTAAGAAAGGAGAACTTGTGAACGTGAGGTGAGGTGTGAGTGAAGGGAATGAGAGAGCAGAACACAAGGCAGACATGGAAATGTGTGTAAGGGGGGGGGAGTTAAGGATGGACAGGGAGAAGTGTGGATGTATAAGTAGAGCAAGGAAAGATTGAGATGGCCTGGCATAAGGGAGGAGCTTTGGGGTCTGTGGAGGGGATGTAGAATTGGTAATGATAGAAGAATGGCTGGGGCAGGTATGGAGGAGTCACATTTGAGAAAGTGGTATCAGTGAGACCTGTTATGGGACCAGAAACAAGCTATTATGTTTGCTTAAAACATAATGTCAGAGGTATCCAGAATAAGGGTGAATTTGTTGAATGAAATGAAATTGTTGCATTGACTGAGTTCTTTTGCCCAAAAATAGTTGGAATAAGTGAGACATGGTTGGACAAGGGTGATATCGTGACAGGAATAGAGACTCAGAGATATGTTTTTTGTGAAGATAGGGCAGAAAGTGTGCCATTCATGATAGCAGAAGAATTATGTCAATGCAAGTGGAAAATAGTGGGTGATTTTGAGATAATTTAATGTGGATAGAGCCTCTGTAGCTCAGTCATTATAGACGAAGCCCTTTGGTCGGAAAGACCTGTGTTCGATTCCTGTCAGTGATGTGAGGGATCTTTATCTGGTCTCTTTCGACAAAAGGTGAGTTAGCTGGTCTCATAGGGGACAGTTAGGGGATTTTTTCACCCAGAAATGCGGGTTTTTCGACCCCCAGAACAGGCAAATCAGGCCCGTGAACACATGCATTTACAGACATAGGACCAACCACCTTATCCTTGAGGTGGTTGCAGTTGCGAGAATAAAAAAAAAACCTCGACACTGTAAAAGGTAGAAAAGGAGGATTAAGAAAGAAGGGTGTGGATAGAGGTGGACATAGAATATATAATTTTTTTTTGCTTCATTCGCATTTGTCAAAGGCTCATTTAGACCACATGTGACCAAAATATTTTCAAAGTTTGACTTAATATTGTATTTTCATTTTATCTTATAATAAATAATTATATCTCTGTGTGTAAGAAATTAAAGAACTTTGAAACAAAATGATGATGATATATGAATTATTTATATTCAGTACTTATTTTCTCTCTGAGTTTCACTTTGGTCATAGCAAAAAAAGCAGCCTAAAGTAACTGCAAAGTGAAATACACAGAATTGTTGTGAATTAGATTACTCCATTTTACTTGTTTAAAGACATTGTGGCTGGCCACATCACTCAAAACCCAACCTTGGCCTTTGAGGATAATTAGCCCTTCTTAACTGGTCCATCAAAGAGATGTTAACAATCTATGTGGCAAGCACACATAGATTGTTAACTAGACTTAGTATTGCAATGGATATGGTACAGTGTAATGCTCACTGGGCACTAGCTTGGCAAAGTCAATAAAAACTGCCAAAATGTTATTAAGGTTAGAATCTGACTTGTCTATAGTGAGAGACCTGCTTAGTGAGCCTTAAGAAAACTGTTTCATCAAAAGCAAAGTACATTTACTTCATACTGCAAAATCAACAGATTGAAGTAGCACTTGAGATTGTAATAAGAGTTTGGTTTGTGAACAGGATAATACGGTTCATTTTTGTGGAATTCTGAGGCCGTAGCCCACTTTGATTTGGTTCTGAAAGATGATCAATAAGCATCAATCTATCTTCTCAAGAACTAGACCAAGTTTGTGCTGCTCTTCATGAGCGATACCTGGTCAAAGGAAAGTAGACCTGACAAAACCAGTTGATGCTAGAAGTTTAGATACAAAAAGAAATCATAGAGCAGGAGCTTTCTGTCATTCAGCATATAGTCACAGACTATACTTTGAGAAGAAAGTTAAGACTGAGTGCTTCAAATTTTGTTTATCTACGAATAGTATTGTAGAAGATTAATCTGCTTCTGAAGAGGTGGATCAAGATGTAAAAAAACATAATGGCTGATTAATATAATTAACAGCTATTTTAGCCTGTTTTTTTTTAGGAGTGTCCCTTATATTTAATACATTGGCTAACATAACTCAAAAGGAGTATATATATATTTTAGGGCATTATGGGCGAGTGTAGAAGGCAATTATGGCAGAATAAAAAATGTGGAAAAATTATGTACATACTTTGATTTTGGTTTAAAGATGCCTTCTAAATCCAAGCTCTTGTTGAAAGGGGGGGGGGGGGGAAGAGAGGGAAAGAACATGGGGATGTACTTGAGACACGGGAAATAAGTTTGGGAACCTGGGTTACTATTAATAATATATATATATATATATTATTTTGTTGTGGGGAGAGGGGAGGAAGAAGGGGAAGGGTATCCTTATGTGGAAACTGGGGCAAAGGTTTACGGGGTGTGGACCATTTCAGTCATCGTCTGACCATCAGCGGAACTTTGTGGGAATGACTGTAGGGCTATGTCAAGGCTGCAAGATGTATCTGCCAAATTTGGGCATTTGTTGTCGCTAAATGGCCGGAGGCGTGGCTTAATTTGTAAGTTTTGGAACGTCCAACATTCGGAAATTAGGTAGGGGCGGTGGACGTTGATAGAATTACCATCGTATTTTATGGCAATAGTTTCGGATATTCTAAGCATCGTTTCGTTTTCTTGTTTGTCAATGATGGCTTTGTCAATTTGGGGAATGTGTTTTAGTTCAAGGGCGTGAGCTGCAATTTCAGTCTTCCCTGTATTCTGTGGTTTGTTTTTCTTTTTTGATGTTGCGATGTTTTTTCGTGTTCAGATATTCTGGAATGGGAATATTGCAATCCCTGAAATGCTCTTGTAGTCTGGTCCATAACGACCTAATTGTAGAGCCCGTGTAGGTGACGTCACAGTCTTTTTGACAAGGAAATTTGTAGACTACGTTGTGGTGTTCGAATAATTCTTTATGAGTGAGAGGTTTAGTAGGTTTTAGGAGAGTTGCTAATTTATGGTTTGTGGTGAATACTAGCTTATAGTCTGTGTTTTTGAAAATGTATTTGTAAGCCTTGTATGTGTTTTGGATGTATGGCAATTTGATGACGATACGTGTCGGGAAGTCTGCTTTTGTTGCATTATTGTTAAGACGGCATTTTGCCTTAAAGTTCGGGTAATTTATTAGGTGCGTGGGGTAGTTGCGATTTTTGAAAATCTGTGTTAAATACTTGAGTTCACTGTTAAGAAAATTGCTGTTGGTGGAGAATTTGTAAGCATTGATAAATTGTGATAGGATGACTGATTTTTTTAACGGAATATGGGTGGTATGAATTGAAATGGAGGTAGTTTCCGGCATGTGTGGGCTTGTGAAATATCTTCGTGGCAATTCTGTTATGGCTTCTGATTAATATAAGATTTAAGAAATTGATGGATATGTTCTGTTCTGTTTCCATGGTGAATTGTAGTCTGTTGCTAAAATCGTTGAGGGATGTTTGTAAGGCGGAGATGGTCATCTGTATTTTTGATACGTCTATCTGTATGATCAAAAATACAGATGACCTATTCTGGAAATTAAGCAACACTACTCCATCCCAGGATGACATCCTCTCCTCACTAGATGCAACTTCATTATACACCAATGTGGATGTTCCCAAAACTTTAGACATCGTATACACACTACTGTCCGAGGACCACACCCCACACACATGCACAAAATTAACACCAAATGACATCATTAGTTTGATTAAACTCACAATATCTGCCAACTTCTTTAAATTCAACAACTCCTTATATGTTCAAATTTTCGGTCTCCCAACGGGCCAAAACATCAGTGGACAATTAGCGGAGTTATTCCTGGCGCACATTGAATCACTTCTACTCCACCCTTCCCTTCCCCCCGGCATCACCTTCTATGGCAGATACGTAGACGATATTCTATGCATTGGCAAGCCCTCACACATCTCCGCCTTACAAACATCCCTCAACGATTTTAGCAACAGACTACAATTCACCATGGAAACAGGACAGAACATATCCATCAATTTCTTAAATCTTATATTAATCAGAAGCCGTAACAGAATTGCCACGAAGATATTTCACAAGCCCACACATGTCGGAAACTACCTCCATTTCAATTCATACCACCCATATTCCGTTAAAAAATCAGTCATCCTATCACAATTTATCAATGCTTACAAATTCTCCACCAACAGCAATTTTCTTAACACTGAACTGAAGTATTTAACACAGGTTTTCAAAAATTGCAACTACCCCACGCACCTAATAAATTACGCGAACTTTACGGCAAAATGCCATCTTAACAATAAAACAACAAAAGCAGACTTCCCGACATGTATGGTCATCAAATTGCCATACATCCAAAACACATACAAAGCTTACAAATACATTTTCAAAAACACGGACTATAAGCTAGTATTCACCACAAACCATAAATTAGCAACTCTCCTAAAACCTACTAAATCTCTCACTCATAAAGAATTATTCGAACACCACAACGTAGTCTACAAATTTCCTTGTCAAAAAGACTGTGACGTCACCTACACGGGCTCTACAATTAGGTCGTTATGGACCAGACTACAAGAGCACTTCAGGGATTGCAATATTCCCATTCCAGAATATCTGAACACGAAAACACATCGCAACATCAAAAAGAAAAACAAACCACAGAATACAGGGAAGACTGAAATTGCAGCTCACGCCCTTGAACTAAAACACATTCCCCAAATTGACAAAGCCATCATTGACAAACAAGAAAACGAAACGATGCTTAGAATATCCGAAACTATTGCCATAAAATGCGATGATAATTCTATCAACGTCCACCGCCCCTACCTAATTTCCGAATGTTGGACGTTCCAAAACTTACAAATTAAGCCACGCCTCTGGCCATTTAGCGACAACAAATGTCCAAATTTGGCAGATACATCTTGCAGCCTTGACATAGCCCTACAGTCATTTCCACAAAGTTCCGACGATGACCGAAACAGTCCACACCCCGTAAACCCTTGCCCCAGTTTCCACATAAGGATACCCTTCCCCTTCTTTCCTCCCTCTCCCCACAACAAAATAATATATATTTTTTTGTTCCCAAACTTATTTCCCCGTGTCTCAAGTACATCCCAATGTTCTTTCCCTCTCTCCCCCCCCCCCTTTCAACAAGAGCTTGGATTTAGAAGGCATCTTTAAACCAAAATCAAGGTATGTACATAATTTTTCCACATTTTTTATTCTGCCATAATTGCCTTCTACACTCGCCCATAATGCCCTAAAATATATATATACCCCTTTTGAGTTATGTTAGCCAATGTATTAAATATAAGGGACACTCCTAAACAAAAACAGGCTAAAATAGCTGTTAATTATATTAATAGTGTTTAAGAGGAGTAGCATGGGAATTTCCCAGAAATTATACTTTATAATGGCTGATATTTTTATTGTCATGTTTTTATTATTATTATTATCCAGACCTCCATGGAGTCAAAAGACTCATTGTGGGAGGTCGTTTTTAGGAAATACAAAGTCTATCATACCACTCCTTGAACCCATTAACCATCCCCACTCCAACCACTCTCTATCAGGCAATGCATTCCAAGGTTCAACCATCCTCCACACAAAGAAACCGCTCCTCATCCTCTTGTGCATAGCCTCCTTTTGTAACTTCCAGGGATGGCCCCTAGTCATCGCTCCTTCCCACCGTTCCACCAAGTGAAAGAACTCTCCAATATCTACCGTGTAACTGCCTCTCAACAGTTTATGTCTCAATTATTTCACCTCTCCTTCTTCTATCCACCAAACTCTGCAGTCCACATTCCCTCAGTCGATCCTCATAACTCATATTGTACAGTCCTGAAACCATTTTTGTTATCCGACTCTATACCCTTTCCACAGTCAATTTATCCCCTTCAAATCCTGGGGACCAAATCTGAGAACAAGAGTCTAAGTGTGGTCTGATCAGGGTCTTATACAATGGAATCATAACTCTTTTATCTCTGCAGGTCCGCATCCTTCCCAGTATTGCAGCAATCCTCTGAGTTACCCTCTCCACCTTTGCAATATGCTCTCTGAATTTCAGTTTTCTATCAATCATCAACCCCAGATCTCGTCTCCTCTACCTCTTCCAGTACAGCTCCTCCAATCGAGTACGCATCCTCCTGTCAATGGATCCCAAACCTCAAGACTTTACATTTTGCTGCATTGAACTGACAACCCCATTTATTTACCCATCTGTCTAGTTTATTCAAATCCTCTTGTCAAAGTGCAGACCATGATTTGGACATCCCTTCATGTTTTTTCATCATAATTTTTATAGTGTTAAAATAAAAATGTCAAACTTCCAAATTATTTTGAAGTATAATAATAAATATTCATAGGCATGTTCTGTGCTATTAAGAAGTTTGGTAAATATTTGAAACAGATTAAATTTTAAAATTTTATTTTTCAGTTACTGTTCTTAACAGATTCCATGGAAGCAGCATATTCATTACTTTCTTTCTTCCATTTTTATTATTATTTTTTTTTTGACTTGTGGTGTGAAGGTTATGTTTTATTAGTTCTTTGGCTGTCTTTTCAGTGTGCATCTCTATATAATCACACCATATTCAAATCATGTGTCAAATTAGCAACTCTGATTTGCCCTCCTAAGGACAAACCACGCCCTCTAGCTTATCCTGGAGTATAAATGAAGTTCCCTGTGACTTATCCTGTTATAGACAGACAGAAAGATTTTTTTAACATCTGCCTTGGAGCACATAAGAAATACATTTACTACTATTATTATGGCAAGTTTGGATGGGCAGACCATCTTTGGACATCCCTTCATACAGGATTAGATGGAAGAAAACCAATGTGCTATATAAAACTCATTCAATGTTAAAGATACCAAGCTATTTTAAACCTGGTTTTACTTCATTTCCCAAGTAAGCAAACAGACAAACAAGTCAAGTTTGTGCCTGCAAGTCTAGCTGACCGTGCAGGTAGTGCAAAACCAAGGCAACTCATGGTAAAAGTAGAATAAGCTCTGATTGCTAATCTTAATATTTACCCATAATGCAAAGCACAGCTCCTGGAAGAGATGTATGATGCTTTGTATTAAATTAAAGGCAAGGGGCCACTACCCAGGCCGGTTTCGACCTTTATTGAGGTCTCATCAGTGGGAGCCAGGCTAGAAATACCAAGATTTTAGTAATACAGAGCTTATAAGTATTTTACCAGAACAAGTTACCATAAGGTGTTTTAACCTTATTAAATAAAAATCTCAGTATTTCTAGCCTGGCTCCCACTGATGAGACCTCAATAAAGGTCGAAACCAGTCTGGGTAGTGGCCCCTTGCCTTTAATACAAAGCATCATACATCTCTTCCAGGAGCTGTGCTTTGCATTATGGGTAAATATTAAGATTAGCGATCAGACCTTATTCTACTTTTACCATGAGTTGCCTTGGTTTTGCACTACCTGCAGGGTCAGCTAGACTTGCAGGCACAAACTTGACTTGTTTGTCTGTTTGCTTACTTGGGAAATGGAGTGAAACCAGGTTTAAAATAGTTTGGTATCTTTAACATTTATTATACCCAAGGTAAAATACTTTCTACAAAAGTCATTCAAGGTCAGAAAGATTATTTTTAGAATCAGCAGTGGCTATGAAGCATTCTCCTAATCTTAAGTATGGCTGCATTAATGTGCCAAAAATTTAGGAGATTGTTATCCTAAGATCAATTCCTACATGCTTGTAATACTTTTTTCAACATTAGAAGATGCCAATTAGGACTTGAGATCTGTCACATATAAACTGTATCATGTGGTTTTGCTCTGAAGATGCTGGTTTTCAAACCAGTGAAATATAACCCAGTTAATAAATATCTTTTTATAATCTAGTTTGTTTTGTGTTCTGATACTATTAAAATAAGTTATGAAGAGTTGGTCTGGTGTGTTTAGAGTTGGACTGTTATACAGGTGTTAACCAGTGGCTGCTCTAGTTCTTCCATGATTGCAGGAAAATAGAGGAATGGTAATGGCCAGTTCAACACAGCAATGCCCATTAAAACTTATAAAAAAAGCATAATTGCAAAAAAAAAAAAAAAAAGAGTGCCTCTCATAAAGTGATTGGAGGGGAATCTTTGACAGAGGAGTGCCAATTAGGTACATTGCCCTCTTACAATCTACTTAATCAAGAATCTGCTTATTTACTATAATCAAGAATTCTTAGGGAGATTTCCTAAGAAATCTTGGAATTCTTAGGGAGTGCATCACCCCAAATGTGAGAATAACATTCTAATGATGGATTTGGGATTTATAAAGTGTTAGGAGTTGAGTAGGAGAGAAGTAGTGTTTTGAACAAAAAAGAATATGTAGTTTTTAGGAGATTCTGGGTGTCATATGCCAGGATAAAATGGATGTGAAAATCAGTCAAAGAAGGGGGACCTGATCTTGAATGGAAATCAGAACATTATCATAAGTAAGAAGAGTGATTTTATTCTGGTCATTTAAGACACAGATTATGAAAGATCTTGAAACTTCAATTATTTCAGTATAGGATTTCTCAAATGAAGAGTATTGTCATCAGCAAAATGATGATTAGGTTTTGAAGAGTTATAGAAAGTGAATGTCATTGACGTATAGAAGGAAGAGTGTGGATATGAGTACAGAACTGTGGGATACTCCAGCATTGATGTTAACCAGTGGCTGCTCTGATGAAAGGAAGTCCTCCTCATGACATGCACTGAGCAACTAGAGAGGTAGCTGGCAGTCCATTCACAAATGGGAGAGGGAAAAAACCATAAGATTGTAGTTTGTTGAATAGACCTCAACATTAGACAGGATCAAATGCTTCTGAAATATCAAGAGCAACTATATGAATTTCTTCAAATCTTTCCACATCCCATGTCCAAATATGGGTAACGGGAAACATGGAAGTCTACTGTGAAATAAGAATGGCAAAATTCAGACTGGTAATCACTGATTAACTGATGGGTCTCCAGGTAGTGAAGAAGCTAGTTGTTGATGACCTCCATCACTTTCAAGAGTACTGAGGGGGAGAGGAATAGGATGACAGTTTGTTGATGGTTGATTTTTATCTCCCCTTTTTAGGTACAGCCTGGATAAAGGATTACTTCCTGCTGTTGAGTACATGCCAGATGAATAAGATTCTAGAGCACAACTGGAGGGGTATTATCTGGACAAGGAGACATTAATATCAAGAAGAATGAAGATTTTTCTGAAGCCCCTCTGGCAAAAAATCAGGAGGCATGGGGGTGAACAGTTTATGGTATTGAAGGCAGTGATTTTCCTTAATCATTTATACAAGAGTTGGCAAAAAAAGACTGATGCCAAAAGGTCTGCCTTACCTTTAGGTATCTTTAGGTAATGTTACCATGGTACCATCAGAATATGAGAGAGAAGTGGAAATAAGGTAGGGCAGAAGTTATGTCCAGTGGCACCTTAGCCAATTGAGCAGGAGGCAAGCTTATTACATTTGGTACTAACACAGGAAAGGAAGAGTAGAGCAGATGTTCCAGAGGTCAACTCATTTGGTTCTTTATAGTACCAAAGCAAACTAGGTTTGGAGTAGTTGGATGGAGGGCATTCTGTGTGAGGGAAATTTGTACAACATTGTGATCTGAGTTATCAAGAGGAGCAGTGTATCTAAGAGAACTGGTTAAAAAATAAATCCTCAGATATTGGGAAGGTGGAGAGGGTTTTTAAGAATTTAGGTATGTAAATGTACAATATATATTAGGTTGCTTATATCAATAACTTCTGCATTTCATCCATCTTGGTCAGCAGTGTGAGGGAAAAAGATAGTCAGTTGGAGTTTTTAGCATTAAGATCACCTAGGAAGATGACCTCAGCTTCACTATTTGGATAGCTGGATTGTAGAAGGTGATGGATAGGAAGATGAAGAGGTCAGAGAATGACTAATTTAGAATCTCCTACTTTTGACCTTCTGTGGCACAAGGGTTCCTTACCTGCTCTGGCAAGCAATATCAGATCTCACAAAAGCATGTGTCATCCTGGTGATGAAAGGAATCACGAGGTGTGTAATTTGAACATGAGTGTGAGCTGTGGTTGATGCTAGTTTTAGTTTTGGTCAAGAGTAGGAAGTCTGATCTGTGTGTGTGTGTTTAAGTGATGATTTACATAATGTATGTTGGTGTTTATGCCATGGATGTTGGCAATGTGGATGTGAAAGTATTTTTTGTAAGGATTCTGGCATGTTTTTTATATTGCGTTTGGTTTGGCTCTTTTTGTTGGGATTAGTTTTTCAAGGAGATTTATTTTCATTGCAGCATCACTGCTACTATTCAATTTCATTTTTGATTCAGATTAGATGAATAGATAGAGCAGGGATATGAAGTGAGAAAAGATAGACTTTTGAACATGACACTCATACAGAGTGGCCAGTCTCATTGCAATAACATGGCCTTGACAGTACCTCCCACATAACACCACTCAGACTCAGCATCCCTGGCAGAGTATGTGGTATTGGCCCCTACTCACTAGGAAGTCTCCTGACTCGTTATTGACATGTTTGGACCATGTACTATCTTGGAGGTTGGCCTGCAGCACCATCATTTTCATTGATGTCCTCAAAATGGAATAGACATTGGGTCTCTAAATGTGGTTGGAATGTCCTTGAAGGGTATAACTAATGCTGCATGGAGGAGAGAGGGGACAGAAATCTGAACCCCCAGCTGTGGAGGTCAGAATCAGATATGGCATCAGATCAGGCTTCCCATAAACAGGATGATGGTCATGGGCATCTGCAGAAAATTTTCCAGGGGGGGGGGCAAAGTTTAGAGAGACAAATAAGTGCCTCTAGCGCAATTGGAAGAACGACGGTACATTGCGCCTTTCAATTGGAAAAGGCCTAAGTTCAAGTCTCGTCATGACGGGAGGAATCTTTATATGGACTTTTTCAATCGAAGGTGAGTTAGCCGATCTCATACGGAGGTAGCAGGGTTTTTTCTCCCGGAAACTCGGGTTTTTCATCCTGCATACAGACAAATCGGCCCTTCAGAACACATGCAATTTACAGTCAAAAAATACTAGCTGTGGTGATGGGCGGTAGATGGTGCTAATGTAGATGATTAGATGAGGTTCAGTGTAGAGATGGAGAGTTGTACAATAGATGTCCTTCCGTGATGAGTCTTCAGACTCCTTGGAGGTGTCACGAAAATAATAAAATAATAATAATAATTACATCAATAAATTTTTATTTAATTAGTTAATTTTTTTTTCACACATCAATGGGGACAAGTGCCTCGTCTGCCCCCCCCCCCTTGCAGACGCACATGATAGTGGTATTTCAATGGATAATGAAGGTCATCCACTATCTACTACCTAATGGGTTTAGTTGGCATTTCCTCCAACCAGGAAGATATCCTTTTTGTGTTGAGAATGTTTGCTGGGTATGCCAGAGCACCTTTTGTCAAAACAGGCTATTATTTCTAAAAGTTGCTTGCACACACAAAATCAACTTTTCAAGATAAGTAGTGAAAGAGTGCAGTGTGGTTATCTGAATTAGGAAAGCTATAAAATGAAGTAAGGAAATCTTGACCCAGAGCAGATCAAAAAGTGGGGATGCCATGTTCAATAACCATTGATAAAGAATGGCCAATATGACAAAAGTGCATGTGCTTCCCTTTTTTACAGAAGGCATAATTAACAAAGTAGTTGAGATAGATGAGGAAGACTGCAGTCCTGGTGCAGGCCAAATAGGGTTTGATACCCCAGTTGTTAGTGAAATAGATGTAGAAATGTTTTTATTGGATGATATTTTGGCTTTTTTTGGAATGTACTTTTATTATTGTTTGCAGTGTTGTATTTGTTATTATTATTATTTCATGACACCTCCAAGGAGTCTGAAGACTCATCAAGGGAGGACACCTACTCTACAACTCTCCGTCCCCACCCACCAACTACACCAAACCTGCAATCATTATCTGCATCAATGCCATCTACTGGTCACTACCACCACTACTATTTTTTGTCTGTAAATTGCATGTGTTCTGAAGAGCCGATTTGTCTGCATTTTTTGTAAGAGATTTTTTTATATCCTCAGTGACAGATTGTTTTGTTATCTTTCGTGGTAGAGTTAGTCCAGGAAACTAAAAGAGCATGGAGGGTACATAGCTCAGGTGAGAGAGATTATGCACTTAATTCCCACACAGGGAGTGCCCAGACTCCAATCCAAGTGTGGTCTTGACAATGGCCCCTGCAAACTGGTATACTCATACTCCTTTCAGTCATGGCACAGCAAGCAGGAGTATTGGCTAGCTGATCGGGAAGCCTCCAGACATGCCAGTATTGGATTCAGTCCTGCATATTATATTATATAGAGGCCAGTCTGCAGAAGCTACTTGACTGCTGTGACTCTCTTCTATTGCCATCACCTACCTTATAGTTTCTCATTATAGTAAACTTGTAATCAGGGATAATTTGCTGTTTTGAATTTCTTTCAGATTAGGTTTGTGAGAATTTAGTCAAGACTTTTTTGGTAGTTAATTGTACATTAGTGAACAAGTTAGTTTTAATGGTATTTTCTGTAGCGAGAGTAGACTGCATATCCTTTAATTAGGCAGTTTTCACAAAAATCACGTGTAAACTGGTAACCATAAAAAAAATTAAAAAAACAACTTTACCAGTTGTTTTATGTGCTCTTGTGGTACACTTCATCATGAGAAATACAAAAAAATGATTAGTATGTTAACAAGAGGTGTTTACAAGACAATAGTAAAAAAATCAATGGTTAAATGATTTAGCAGTTTAGTGTATTTAAGATTTTTGAAAAATGAAGACCAGGCTTGATTTAAGATAATTCCTTGGTTTTTGTTAAACTAGGTGGATTAGGGCTCCAGAAATCCACTTGCTACAGGCAAATTATCAGAGACAAGTGGGAAGTGAATTTTTAGCTTCTTTCTAAATGCATTGCCTTATTTATTTTTTCTATAATTTACACTTTTTTTTTTTTTTTTTTCAAAACTTCATCTCATTCACTATCAAGTTATTTGATCACAGGGTGGGGAGCCCTCCAATGAATGTAATAAAGAAGTTTTATTTTCAACCAGGAGACAGTATCTTATGTAATTCATTTAATAAGTTAATTCCTTTGTAGACTGATGTCCTTGCCAAAAGTTAGTTTTAATGAAGATACTCTCAAAGATACCTTGATGTGATATATCTGTGACAACAAGTGGTACTATTTATCTCTCATCCTGTTATAAACTAAAACTTACTCTGTGTCTACAGATTAATTTGAAATAAATAGACAAGTATTCTCAAACATTTCATTCTGCATAACTTGCAAGTTGTAATCCATTCTTAAATGAGAGATATCCTTAAACAAAACAAAATGAAAAAATAATATAACAATGTTGATTTTTGTTTGTTTTGCTGCCAACTATAATTATCCCATACACCCTCTTTAATCCTTAAGTAGGTATGAAGTTGTAATGTAGTACCGGTGTAAGCTTATTTTCAAAATTCACAACATGAATTAGCTTAGTATAATTATATACTTGAACATACTTAATGAAAAGGTTTTTAATAGGGTTATTTAAAAAAAAGACAGTTATCTTGCATTGATGAGCTGGAGACCAGATCATGTTATTGACATTGCATCATGAAAAGTTAGTCTGGCTCCATTGCCAGTGTTGACTATTTTCTGTTGTTTTTGTAAACTTGTCTTTCCTATTGAATTATTTTATGGATAATTTATATAAATTATCTGTAAAATAAATGAAATTTTCTTATTATGAAAAGAAATGCAAGCTACACCATTCAGTTTTGTGAAGTGCAAAACTGAAGGCAAAAGTGAGGAATCAGAAGATAATAAAAACAGTGGAGAAAAGAGTTCTGTTATTATTATTATTATTACATTACACCTCCAGGGAGTCCAAGCCTCATCGAGGGAGGGCACCTACTTTACAACTCTCCATCTGCAACTACCTTCATCATCTAAACCAATACCATCTACCGCAGACCACCACCACTAGTATTTTCCACAAACATCCATGCCCACAGCGGGATCGAACCTGCAGCCCTTTGGCTGGAGAGTGGATATGCTAACCACTCAGCTTTTTTTCAGTCATTGCCATGCTGGCAATGACTAAAATAACTAAAAACAATCCAGACCTGCTTTCAAGAAATGGCTCAAGGAATTTGAGTGGTAATTTGTACCTCCTATGATGAGTCTCTGACTCCATGGAGGTCAGATGCTAATAATAATAATAATTCTATGAAGACAAAATTACATGTTGTAACGTATAAAAATATCCTGGGACTGCTGATAGAAACTCCAGAATTTTTGCAAAGTTTTTGAGGTCTTTTAAAGTAGAGACATTTAGATTTCATGAGATTTCAATTTCAGAAAAGAAAAAAAAAATGCTGTGACATGGAATTGGCCAGAAATCACCCAGGAAACATACACGTAGCTGCTTTCCAAAGAAAGATGGATTGTAAAACATTTGAACACCTGACATGCCTTTTAATACAGCCCATTATAAAGCTAAATTCATACACCATACTGTATCAAAAGAAGCACTTCCTTTACAAAATTCCTCTATAAAACTCTGCTGCAATGTATACTTTGATAGATAAGAGAGTGAAATGAACAAGTTCCTCTTGTCATGGAAGATTAGTAATTGATCAGCAGACAGTGGAACAGAAGTAGCATATAACATGTTTAAAAAAAAAAAAAGACTAGTGACAAATTAAAGAGAGCGAGATGCTAGATCAGGGATGAGGAATCCTTGGCATGCATGCCAAATGTGACACCCCTATATATTGTGGATAGAGATGAAGTTCAGGGGACACATTGCTAAGGTGTCCAAGATTGCATATAGGATTACTTGATTGTTGAGGAACACACTAACATCCACAGATAAAGAGGTTATTATTCCCCTTTATAAGGCATTGATACTTCCACATTTGGATTACTATGCTCAGGTCTGGTCACCTGGATTCCTTGGAGATGAGGAGGTTGTGGAGCGGGTTCAGAGGAGAGTGACTAAGTTGGTGAGTGATGTAAAAATTGCTCCCTATATTGATAGATTGAGAGCTTGTGGACTGCAGAGGTGAGGTTGGTTGATAGGTGGAGAAGAGGGGATATGATAGAAACATTTATTATTATTATTATCCAGGCCTCCATGAAGTCAAAAGACTCACTGTGGGAGGTCGTTTTTAGGAAACACAAAATTTATCATACCACTCCTTGAACCCATTGACCGTTCCCGCTCCAACCACTCTTTCAGGCAATTCATTCCAAGGTTCAACTACCCTCCATGCAAAGAAACTACTCCTCACCCTCTTCCGCACAGCCTCCTTTTGTAACTTCCAGGGGTGGCCCCTTTCCTCCTTCACTGCTTCACTCCTTCCAGCCATTCCACCAAGTGAAAGAACTCTCCAATGTATATTCTGTAACTACCTCTCAACAGTTTAAAAGTCTCTATCATATCACCTCTCCTTCTTCTATTCACCAAAATCTTCAGTCCACATTCTCTCAATCGATCCTCATACCTCATATTGTACAGTCCTGAAACCATCTTTGTTATCTGCCTCTGTACCCTTTCCACAGTCAGTTTATCCCCTTCAAATCCTGAGGACCAAATCTGAGAACAAGAGTCTAAGTGTGGTCTGATCAGGGTCTTATACAACGGAATGATAACTCTTTTATCTCTGCAGGTCAGCATCCTTCTCAGTATTGCAGCAATCCTCTGAGTTACCTTCACCACCTTTGCAATATGCTCCCTAAATTTCAGTTTTCTATCAATCATCATCCCCAGATCTCGTCTCCCCTACCTCCTCCAATCGAGTATGCATCCTCCCATCAATGGATCCCAAACCTGAAGAATTTACGTTTTGCTGCATTTAACCGAAACCCCCGATTCATTTATCCATCTCTCTAGTTTTTTTTCAAATCCTCTTCAGGGCTATCACATCTGCACTATTACTGATAACTCTTCCCAGCTTCATATCATCCGCAAACAACTGAATGTGCCCTTGCAATCCATTGACAATATCATTGATATAAAGGTTGAACAATACAGTACTGAGCCCTGTGGAACCCCACTTGTAACCTACTTCCTTGATATTGCCCCCACCATACACAACTCTCAGATACCTATCAATCAGCCAATCCTGAATCCATTTGACTAACCCTTTATTATAAAAGGCAATCATATTACTAAAGCAAGAGCACCCCTTAACAAATCCTTGTTGATTCTCACAGGCAACACTACCCTCATCTGCCCAATGCTGTATATAGTCCCTCACTGATTTCTCCAAGACCTTAACAACTACTGATGACACACAAACAGGCCTATAATTAGACACTTCCAGTCTGCTACCGCTCTTATGCAGTGGCACTATCTTACCTTCCTTCCTTCCTTCCACAGCAAGATTTTTATTGAAAACCAAGGTCAATGGAGCTGTCAGTTCTTTAGCACATTCTCTCAAAACCCATGGTGAAATATCATTCAGTCCAACAGGTTTACTGGTATCCAGAATACTCAGTATTTGGAACACACTTCTAAACCCTGAAACTATCCTTCTAGTATTAAATCCTCCTCCAGGATGAAATATTCCAATAAAGTGCTCATTGAACAACTCCACTATGTCTTCTGCATCAGTCACTCTATTCCCATTTTTATCCTGTAATGTCATTCTTCCACAATCGTTTCTCTGCCTACTGGCCACATAGCTAAAAACTTCTCTACGATTTTCTTTGGATCTTAGTGCCAATCTCTTCTCATATTCCAGTTTTGCCTTCCTCACCATTCTGGTCACTCTCCTGGCCTGCGTCTTATACACATTCTTCGTGTATCTGTCCTCCACCCATCTCCTTATATCTCTTCCATAATCTCTATTTCAACTGCAGTTCCTGTTTGATATCGTTTGTCATCCACTTTACACCAAATCTCTTCCATAATCTCTTTTTCAACTGCAGTTCCTGTTTGATATCGTTTGTCATCCACTTTACACCAAATTGTGTCCACTTCTTCACCTGTGGAATAAAGCTTACTTAAATATTCTTTCACAATTTCCCCAAGCACTAATGATATCCTGGCCTTCTAATTCTGCCCTCCATGGAACTGCCCCTAGTTGATACCTAAGACTATTATAATCACCCGCCTTATAATTCCACATACGTTCCCTTTTCTTGGATACACCTGCATGTCTGTTCATCTTCCAAGTCCAAACCACATGGTCACTCTCTCCAACTGGTGGGAGAGATGTCATCTCACTTATTATCGGCTCTTCTGATGCTATGACCAAATCCAAAACTCTTGAACCTCTTGTTCCCTCTATTACATGCTGCCGAAGACATTTGTCCCTCAAGAATTCCAGAAATTCTATCCCCTTCTTACTACTTGCATTTTCCTCTTCCCAGTTTATATTGCTGTTGTTAAAATCTCCCATAACAATCATTCTTTTTGCACACTTGCCAAGCTCAACTGCCTACACATCTCCTGGTCCCCACCCTCTGTGCTCTCTGGTTTATAGCAACACCTCACTAAATATCCTGCCTTGGCCACATTTAAATTACTAAAAGGTTTTTATAAGATTGATGCAGGGGTAATGTTTCAGCTGTGTGATAGTGATGGAAGAACAAGAGGTTATCCCTGGAAATTAAGGAAAAGTGTGGTTAACAAGGGTGTGAGAACGAGGTTTTTTGCCTGGAGGGTGGTGAATGAGTGGAATGCATTGCCTGACTCAGTTGTGAGTTCTTCTTCTGTAAATGAATTCAAGAAGAGATATGATATATATTGTTTTGATAGTTTGGGTCTCCCGTGATGAGTCTACCGACTCCATGGAAATACCCGTAATAATAATAATAATAATGAGTAGTATGATAGTTTCTAAGGTAGATTTCCCATGCTAATGCTTTTAACTCCATGGAGAGATCTGGAATAATAATTATTATTGTTTTGCTTAGATATCATGCCATGTTGAAATGATTGCTACATAATTATAATATTTCAATGGTATCATCTTCGGCATTGCAGTTTGTTTATAAATGTAAATAATTTTAAGAATAGGAATATTTATGTTTCTAATTTAAATTCAGACACTACACAAAAGCATTTTTACAGGCCTGAGGGGAAGGTTTTATTTGCAAAAATGAAGCAGCTAACAGTATGTAAATCAGGGTGATGAAGATGGAAGTTTTTATAGCTTTATTACAATCTGCTATGATTAAATCTCCAGATTGTAACAAAGCTCAGTGATGCTGAATGACACAAACATTTTTCACTGTGTGTGTGTGTGTGTGTGTGTGTGTTATGGCATGATTATTTTAATATAACATATGCAATGGAAATTCTCTGTAGCGCTCACACTGTTACACTTTTGTTTTACCACAAAAAAAGTTTTTTAAGGCTATATTATGAAAATATGACAGTGTACCAAGATTAGAAACAGTGATTGTGATGTTTAATGGGTCTTGAAGTCAATTACATGTTATCACTCCTTCTCTCCTTTATTAAGAGATAACAGTTAGGAAGTATACTGTAAAATGGAATTTTGGATAAGAAAATGGATTTTGTACTTAATATATATTTTTTCCAGGTACTAATAAAATACAAATATGTTTATATTCAAGTCCTGGTGTCATAGCTAGGTAAGATGTAGAAGAAGGAACTGCATTTAAATATAAGTATTGCCACAAGTGGTATGGTAGGACAAGACTTGGTTTAATATACAATAGGTAAGGCAACATTTTAAAATTGTCTGTTTGTATTCTCACACAGTTCACAAACAGAAAATATCAATATTTTAAAATCTGTGTGTGTGTGTGTGTGTATTGTATACATGTATATGTATGCATGTATGTATATACACACATATATATGTATGCATGTATGTATATATACACATGTACAGTAAGTTATGTGTTATCTGACCTCAAATTAACTCGCTCATTCAGTTACTGGCCCTTTTTAGTTTAAGTCAAAAGGATGTGATTATCATCACTATTGTTTTAAAGTTAAAATATTAATACTGACCTGTAATGGACACTATTATTACTACTACTTATCAATGCTAACCTTTCAGCTTCAATGTTTGTCAAACTGAAATGCATTATATATACTAGTAAAGTTCATCATGTCTATTAATTATATAGTTCTCTAAAATACCGTATTTTTCCGTGTATAAGATAAACCCTACTTTTTCGAACCCAAAATTAAGAAATTAATATTTTAAACATAAAAGAGAACACGTTTGATATTTTTTTAAATATTCAAAGTATATTTAGTAATTAGGTAATATTTTTAAGATACCTACTAAGAAATTATGTATAACTCTCAGTTCCGGGCATATCATTTTTTTCATCGTTTTTTATTTTCGGACATTTTTGTGGGCTAGTGCTCAAAATATTGTTAATGCATTAATTTATCCTGCCAATGAGTTGCAGACGTATGAATGCTTTCAGAGTTCTGATTGGTTTATTCAGAATCAGCCGTTAATGACGTCAATCGACAGAGTTAACAATGGTTAGTGATTGGCAGAAGCCTGTTCACGGAGACAAGGTACCGGCAGTTTCACCACGGTAACCGTGGTTCTCTCAACCAGTTACCCTCTCGTGTGTATACGGGAGGGGTAACTGGTTGACGACCCCCAATTTTTGGGTCTAGAAATTTTAGAAAAAAGTATTGAGTTATACACAGAAAAAATACGGTAATTTCACTCATTTAATTTGCAATTTTTTTTAAAAATATTTTATTTAGGCATTGCATAAGGTATAGCTTTAAATAAGTGAGATATTGAGCTGGATTGGTATTACTATTATCATGTGATATCGTTTTAAAGATACACAATGACTCATTGCAGGAGTGTATTCCACTCCACACAACCCATCTTCTCACTACTTAATCCATACACTAGCACTATCCACAGTCTATGCATAATCCATACACTAGCACTATCCACAGTCTATGCATAATGGCATCTTTCACACACCAAGAAGATTTTTTTTCTTCTTTGTCTGTAAATTGCATGTGTTCTCTGGCTAATTGTCTGTATGTGCGATGAAAAACCCAAGTTTCCAGGAGGAAAAACCCTGTTACCTCAGTAAAAGATTGGCTAACTTATCTTTCTCTGAAAGAGCCTATATAAAAATTCCTCTCATTGCAACGAGAATCAAACCTTGGTCTTTTCCATTCAAAAGGAGTGCACAACATCCTCTCATTCTAGCTGCACTATTGAGTAGCAATTATATGAAACTATTACTTTTTTATATATTATATAAAGTTAGTCATTAACGAGTATAGATTCTTGTATATCACTAATGGCTTCATTCATGATATGGAAGTCAGAAATGCACTAGACCGTGACTGTTCTTTAGACAGAATACGTAGAGTGTATTCCAGTAATTTTAAAACAAACAAAAAATTTTTAATACAGTTAATCAAATTGATGCTTCTGTTGCATTTTTTAAAGTATATAGGTGAAATATCAAAAACCTTAGTAATTAAAATGAGAAAGAGTAGCTGAATGATAAACAACCACTGAACAATCTTAATATGATATTTGTTAGCCTTTTATAGTGGATATATAGCAAACAAGTTTAATTCATAGATACATTTACAATAATTAAATTAATGCTTGTTTATTAAATATTTGTGTAAATGTTTCTTGTTTTTTCAATTCACCTTTATAATAATGAGTTATCTGGTATTTTATGACAAAGCAGGTATCTATTAGTTTCATTATAATGATTAGTTGAATTTATAATAAATATACTGCAGTTCAGCATAACTATGATAGCATTGACTTGTCTTTTGCATATAGTATATATATATATATATATATATATATACACACACACCCCTGAATATGATTTTATTACAGGGACTGAAACGTCGAGTTAATAATAAATGTATTTATTCTCTAAAGCAGTTGCTTATCTTTAATTTACTGCAGAAAACTAATTGGACAAAAACATTCATTAATCACACTACAGTGCATGGCACATTTTTTAAGTTACTATAATACCTATGACCTAGACTTAGATATCTAGTGTGCAAAAGTCCTGAAGAGGAGGTCAGTTATTGAGTAACTTACTGTACATAATACATAAATATATATATATATATATATGTATATGTATATACTTAATACATACATATGTACATATATTTTGAACCAACCCAAACACCCCCCCCCTCTCTTTCTTTCTCTCTCTCTCTCTCTCTCTCACACACACACACACAAATTTCTGATTTGTCTATTCTCAGCAGAATGAAATACCATCATATTCATAATTATACACACACATTATATGTAGAACTATATGTGCTGTGTGTGTATGTGCATGCATGTGTGTGTGTGTGTGTATTGGCATTTAATTATTTTTTTGGCAAAATTTCTCCACAAAGAGACATAATATCATCTGTTAGTGAAGTTTACGTGACAGATACTCTTACACAAATGTAAAAGTTTACAAATGAAATAATTACTATCCGTTTTACATGTTCAGGCATAAATATTTTTCTGTATAAAATTACCTTTCTAAACAGTACTGTATAGTAGCATAAAGCTTAGCATGTCTGCAATATCATACAACAACTCTTGTCATAAATAAACACAGATATTTAAGAAAAATATGGCACAAAAAAGCCAATTTTTTTTTCTTCTTTTTTTTTCAGTAGACAACATAGGAGTTATTTTTTTTTTCACTAGATGGCATCATTAAAATTAATTCAAACTTATTATAAGTTTAAAAAATATTCATAACAAAAGTGGATTATCAGCACTTTATGGACAGCTGCACTTGGCCATGCACAGAGAGTTCTACTGTTTCGTAAAAATATTTCACAATATTATTTTTCTTGTTCTTCTATTCTTTGACTTTCTTTTTCACTCAAAAACTGATCAAGGATATGTTGCATGCTTTGCCTTAGGGACTCACTGTTTTCCTGAGTTGTTTCAGTTATTGGATGATGCTCACCAGTGGATGTTGTTACCCTGCATAAAGTAAAAATGAATCAACATTTATTACTATTAAGAAACTTCCTAAGAGTCACTAAAATTATTGTGGGAGGTCTCATACAACCAGCAGCATCACTAGCTCCTTAAAGTCATTCACAACAGACTCTGACAAGGATTAAGAAAATCTGTGAAATTAAAGATGAAAAGAAATTACATTCTTGGTTTCATCCTTTATTCAAGCATAAGCAAAGTTTGTGCATGAAGTAACTTAACAACTGGGCTACTTGTATAAAGAGGCTAATGCCTTCACATTAATTGCCTTAGTATCTCATAATGCAAAACACTATTTCGCTAGTATCTCATAATGCAAAACACTATTACAAATCTTTATGGACTTGTATAATGCTATGCATTATGGGAAGGCAACTACAATGACCAGTTTCGACCTTTATTGAGGTCTCATCAGTGGAAGCCAGACACAGAAGTACTACAAAGATTGAAGTAATGCAGTTTATGGGTTTATGGGATACTAAGGCAATTGATGTGAAGTCATTAGCCTCTACTGACTTCATTAGAGGCTAATGACTTTGTGCTCAAAGTCACAAACTTTGTTTGCTTGCACTTGGATAAAGGATGAAGCCAAGAATATAATTTCTTGGTATCTTTAATTTATAGTATAACAAAGTTTAAAAACTTGCAGTATCTATTACTAGTACAGACTATTTTAGTAATAAGGTGTGACACCTTTTGACTACTTGTATATGGAAATATGACTTCTGCATTACCTCAACCTTGGTATTACTTCTGGGTTTAGCTCCTGCTGATGGCATTTAATAATTTTCATCTTTGGGTTTGCTTGCTTCCTAGGGATTAGAGAAGTTCTGCTCAGTGGTGGGTTTTTGCCTCTCATTGAATGGAACCACTGCTGAGTTTCCTGTCCTGGAATCATTCAGGTCAGGAGTAATGAGTTTAGCAGTGATCCTTTAGGGTCACTCATTGGGATTTAGAGTGATCTTGTAGATCACTCAGAGTTATTGGAGAGGTGTCCCCACACTTTAACATACCACAATAAAGGTGGAAACTGGTCTGGGTAGTGGCTCTTCCCATAATGCATTGCATTATATGGACACATATAATGCAATGCACAAGGACATGTGCATGGCATTATCGGATAGTAAGGCAATTGATTTGAAGTCATTAGCCTTTACATACAAGTAGCCCAGTCGTGAAGTGACTTCACGTGCAAACTTTGTTTGCTTACACTTGGATCAAGGATGAAATCAAGAATATAATTTCTTCATCATCATCATCATCAAATTCCTGCCACCCCAAGTGGTGTACAGAATATGACAGTACTACATGAAAAGTCAGTGGTGGGTTTTTGGTGCTTAAGAGTCAAAGCTGTATAACTGAGAGGAGACCTCCACATAGCCTTTAAAGGAATGCGGAGAACCGACCAGCGCTTCTGACCTAATGTCCAATCCTCATCTTCTCGAGGTGCACCCTGTTGGGTATCTACTTTGATACTGAACGAACGAGGATGGGCTGGCAATTTGGGATTTAGCCGACCAAATTGTATTCTTATTGGTTAAACCAAAATAAAAAATGATGGTACAACATGACAAAAAAATATAATTTCTTGGCATCTTTAATTTATAGTTTAACCAAGTGAAATAAACTTTCAAAATCTGTTAATTCAGAACTTGAAGCTATTACCAAGATAAGTTTTGTTGATGCTATGAAAGTCTTAATATTGATATTTATTCTGTATGTGTGTGTGTTTTAGGCAAAACTGTGGAACATGATTATTGAATGAGTATGATTATATGTGTAAATGTCAATTGAAAGAAGGATGTGTAGAGAGAGAAATAGAGCTGCTGAGAAAGGAGATGGAAGGAATGAAGACTGAGTTGAGGAGGGTGAATGAAGATATTAGGAGGCTGGGGAGGTTGGCTAGTGCAAGAATAATGAGAGTTGGTATAAAAACTCTGCCATGGGATCCTTAAGGGTCTCATGCCAGTCCCAAGCCTGGATAAAGGAGGAGGGTTGGTCAGATGAGTGTCGATGCTCTGACCATAAAGAAAAAACATGATTGTTATCTTATGTCTATACAATCAACAGCTAAAACATACTGGCTCAGACATCACCCAGATGAACAAGGTCCACAATACCCATCAAGTGATTCGGGTTGGATCGAAAAGTGGGATACCGAAAGGAAACCAAAACTAACAGAACTATTTTCAGTAGGAATATGGAATGTATGGACACTTTGGATGTCAGGAAAACTAGAATTACTTCACGAGGAAATGAAGAGATATCGGGTGTGATATGCTAGGACTGGCAGAGATGTGATGGACATTATTAGGAGAGTGAAATGGGTGTGAAGTCATATGGCCAGGACATGACACCAAGTTCGAAGGAGTTGGTTTCCTTCTTAATAAAAATGCTACAAAGGCACTATTAGGTTACAAACCAGTCAATGAAAAAATCATCATAGCAAGATTTCAAGCAAAATCATTTAATATATCAGTAGTCCAGATATATGCACCCACATCTGACAGCACAGATGAAGATATTGACTTATTTTATGAAGATCTAACAGTGACAATAGAAACAATACCGAAGCAAGATGTACTAATTATTGAAGGAAATTGAAATGCCAAAGTCGGAATAGATAATGATAGTGTTGGAAAACATCATGGAAAAATATGGTTTTGGAGAAAGGAATGAATGAGTGAACAAATGTTAGAATTTGCTGTGGACCACGAGATGATGATCTGTAACACAAGATTCCAGCGAAAGGAGTGTAGAAAATGGATGTGGCAATCAAATGATGGGAAAGCCAAAAACATGATTGATATGATTATGATTAAAAGAAGATGGATAACATCAGTACAGCAGTGTTCAACTTTTCAAGGAACAGATATAGACTCAAATCATAGTTTAGTGATTGCAAACATCAAGTTGAAACTAAAAAAGAAAATATAAACCCCATCATCAGAAACGAAGAGACACAGCAAGATTAAGTGGAGCAGAAATAGGAAGAAGGTACAGAAGAGAAACTTAAAAGTGTGGACAAAGAAAAACATTTGAATCTAAGAGTGACAGGAGTACTGAAGGTGTTAGAAGATGCTGTTGAAAAAACAGTACCAGAAGAAGAGAAGATCAAAGAAGTGGATTACACAAGAAATACTGAAGCTAGTACAGGAGAAGAGAAAGTTGAAGAAAAGAAGGGATACATCAGAACAAATAGAAGAGCGATATAGAAAAAAGCAGTCAGAATTGATAAGATGAAATGGTTAAAAGCCCATTGCAATGATATAGAACAGCATTATGGAGAGCATAAAACCAGGAAGGCGTACAAAATGATTAGAACTATTAATAGAATGTGGAAACCAAAACAGACCACAATTAAAGATGAAAAAGGCAAAGTATTGAAGAATAAAGATAAAATAGTACAGCAGTGGACAAGATACTGTATTTAGTTATATGAAGAAACTAGATTTACATAGCATTAGGAAACCGACTGAAGAATTGAAGTAGATATCAACATCAGGTAATGAGTATAATATGGGCATTTCAGGAGGAAAGATAGAAAAAGCAAGGAGTACAGTTTGTTAATGTGTGGAATGAGTTTGAGGGACGAAGTGAGCTGTATAGGAACGATGGACTGCATTTGAGTGGTTATGGTGTGAGTCGCTTGGAGAGACTGCTGCTGGAAGGTAGAGAAGTGAATAGAGAGAATGAATCAGATCGAGAGGGGAGTGATGTGGAAGAGCAGGAGAGTAAGACAGGAGAGATTGAAGAAGTGGATATGAATGGGGAAGTGAGTGGTATGAGTATAGAAATTGAGAGAATGGGTGTGCAAGAGGAGCAGGGAAACAGGGAGGCTCAGGGTGGACAAGGGTACACAGCGTGAGTAAGGTGGATGCTCCAAGAGGAGGTGAGAGCATGTGTAGGTAGGAAATGAATGGGATGACCAGGGATCAAGAGGAAACAGTTGGGGTTGAAAAGGGTTCTAAAATGAAGAGGCAGAAAGGGAAATGGCCCCAGTCTAGCATGGAGAGATCACATCGAGTGAGTGGTATCAGTGGAACTAGCTGTAGATCCAGAAATGAGCTGTTGTGTTTGTATACCAATGCTAAAAGTATAAGAAACAAGGCAGATGAAATGGTTGCACTAATTGCGTCATCTGTTCACCTAAAGATTGTCAGAATAAGTGAGACATGGTTGGAAGAGGATGACATTCTGACAGGAATAGAGATGGAAGGGTATGATGTGTTTCGTGAGGATAGAAGGGGTAAAAAGGGAGGGGGAGTGCTATTGATGATAGAGAAAGAGTTATATCCATACAAAGTAGAGATGCAAGATAGAAATAATGCCAGTGGTTTTGAGGCAGTATGGTGTGAGATAGAGGTGAATGGAATCAAATACTTGGTGGGATGTTGTTATGGATCAGGTAATGTGGATGGTGGTGATAGTGAAATGTATAGTCAAATTAGCCAAGCAAATAAGAAAAGGGTGATCATTATGGGTGATTTTAATTATGGCAATATAGACTGGAACGATGATATAGCAACTGGAAGTAAAGAAAATGAGTTTCTTGAGTTTTTGAGGGATAACTACCTCAGACAGTATGTAACAGAGGGCACACGTGGTTTAAGGGTCTTGGATTTGGTCATCTCATCAGAGGATGTAATTATAAATGAGGTGTCAAATCATCCACCAATTGGTGAGAGTGACCATGAGGTGATTACTTGGGTGGTTGCCAGCAGTGCGAGGACCCCTGTGAGAAAAGGGTATATGTGGAACTACAAGAGGGGTGATTATGAAGAGCTCAGGAGACAGCTTGCAGGTGTAGCATGGAATCAGGAGTTAGCTGGAAATGAGATCAATTCAGCTTGGGGAATTTTCAAAAACTATCTAGCAGATGCAATGTCTGAATGTATTCCAAGGGTGAGAAGGTTAAATAAGGTAGCTGTGAGATGGATGAATAAAGAGATTAAGCATGCGATACAGAGAAAAAGGACATTGTGGAGGCAGCATAAGAGAAGTAGAAATAACGAATTTCATGAGGTCTACAAAGATCAGGCAAGGAGGGTGACTCGGTTGGTGAGAGGTATGAACAGCAGTTAGCTAATGAAGCCAAAAAGAATCCTAGGGAGCTTTCGATATGTAGCCAGCAAAAGAAAGAATGATTATGGAAGGATGACACTGATTGGAGAAAATCGTATAAAGACAGCTGTAGCAGAATGTGTGGTGGAGATACTTAATGAGCAGTTCATAAACAGCTTTCAATCTTGTGAATGTGACTTCATGGAGAGATTGAGAGCAGTTGTTGATGGGAAAGAGAGACTGACTGTAAGTGAGCAAGAGGTGTTTGGGGAGTTGAATAAACTAGATGTAAATAAGGCTGTGGGACTTCATAATATATCACCGCGTATTCTGAAGGAAAGAGCCAGAGAGTTGACACCTGCCTTGACATATTTTTTTAATGAGTCTTGCACTCGGTCAAGTTCCTGAGGAGTGGAAGGAGGGCAAGATTGTGCCACTTCGTAAAGGAGGTGATCGAACTATAGGCCTATCTGTGTGTCAGGTGTTGTGGTTAAGTTGTTGGAGAAGCTTGTGAGAACTAGGATCCAGAGTTGGGTAGACAACAATGGTATAATCTTTGATAGACAGCATGGATTTGCTAAAGGGAGGTCATGTTTCAGTAATCTACTTACTTATTACAATAAAGTGACTGCTTCCTTGGACAGAGGAGAAGGATACACAGTAATATACTTGGATTTCGCAAAAGCTTTTGATAGATGACCTCATGATAAGTTGACAGTCAACCTAGAGCAGATGAGGTTGGATATTAGATTAGTGCATTGGATTGGAGACTGGCTATCTGATAGGTATCAACAAGTTGTGTATGGGGATGCAATATCCAGGAAAAGGAAAGTCACTAGTGGAGTGCCTCAGGGGTCTGTTTTAGGGCCATTACTATTTAACTTGTATATTAATGATATTGGCGAAGATTTGGATGGAGATATTCAGTTGTTTGCAGATGATCCAAAGTTGGGACGAACCATAAAGAGTAGTGAAGATGTTGTGGCCTTGCAAGAAGATCTGAATAAATTGAGTGATTGCGCATGGAAATGGGGATGTGAGTTCAATGTTGCAAAATGTAAGGTTTTAAAATTTGGAAAACAAAGATAGGATGCAGAATTTATGCTTGGTGAGAATATATTGTTGGAGGTAGAGGAAATAAGAGATCTGGGGGTGATAGTGGATAAGGATCTAAAATTTAGGGGACACATTGCCAAAATTGTGAAGACAACACAAAGGCTTCTGGGAATTATGCGGAGGACACTGACATGTAGAAGTAGGGAGATTCTTGTTCTGTTGTATAAGGCTTTGATTAGGCTACACATGGACTATTGTGCCCAGATTTGGTCACCGGGTTTTCAGAAGGATGAAGAGATGTTGGAAAGGGTCCAAAGGTGACTGACTAATGTAGTTTCTGACCTCTGGAATGTTGAGTATGAGGAAAGATTGAGAAGATGTAATTTGCAGAGTCTGGTGGTGGAGAGGAGGAAGAGGGGAGATATGATAGAGACCTACAAGTTGGTAAGGGATTGTTATAAGATCAGTGGTGGAGAAGTTCTACAGAGAATAGTGGGAGATCAGGGGAGAACCAGAGGTCATCCCTGGAAACTGTATAAAGAAGGTGTGAGTAGGGGAGTGAGAGGCAGGTTTTTTTTGTGCAGAGTTGTGAATGCTTGGAATGCCTTGCCTGAGAGTGTGGTGTCTGCAAGGAGTTTGAGTGTGTTTAAGGCTCGGTATGATGAGATGTGTGAGTGATAAAAGGACCTCCCAGATAAGTCTTTGACTCCATGAGATCTTGGGGTAATAATAATAATAATATAATATGGTATGGAAAGAAGTGAAAATGCCAGACGAGTGGGCAAAATTGATATTAGTGATATTATACTAGAAAGGAAATAAGCTAGAATGTAAAAATTGTAGAACAATTGCTTTGACAAGTTACCTTGGTAAGGTGATGATGATTATACTGACAGAAAGACTGAGAACACAATTGGAAGAATACCTTGCAGACAAGCAAGCAGGATTTAGAAGTACAGAAGTACAATTCAACAGATTTTGATAATGCAGTTAACAGCAGAGAAAGCTAGGAGAAAAACAAAAACATATACAAGGGTGGTCTAAAAAGTTCTTGGTCTTGACCATAGATGTCAACGCTATCGGCACGATTTTTTTTTCTAAGTTGGTACATCTATCATAAGCACCCATTTCAAACTGCAAGTTATTCTATCATGTAGTTTGTTTTATATAGATGTCTTAAACAAAAGTGTTGTCTGCATCCCTTGAAATGGATAAAATTGAGAATCGTGCGGTTATAAAATTCTTTGTAAAAGAAGGTTTAACGGCAAAGGAAATTCATTCACAGTTCATGGGCACTCTTCTCCTTCGTTTTCGACAATTAAGAAATGGGCTGCTGAGTACGTGGCTGTACCAGCTTTGAAGATGATCCACGTGAAGGACGTTCAAAAAGTGTAACAACACCAGAAATCATTGATCAAGTGCATGATATGGTATTGGATGACTGGCGAGTCAAAGTGCATGAAATTGTTGAGACCAAAAACATTTTAAAAGAACATGTAGGATATATTTTGCATGAAAAATTGCAAATGAAAAAGGTTTGCACAAGATGGGTGCTGTGATTGCTCACAGTAGATCAGAAATGCACTTGACTGAAAATCTCTGAATAGTGCTTGGAGCGTTTTAACAAGAATAAAACTGATTTTGTGAGTCGATTGGATTCACCATTACACACCAGAATCCAAACAGCAGTCAAAACACTGAACAGAGGCCGGTTGTTCAGCACCAAAGAAGACAAAGTTGGTTCCATCAGCAGGAAAGGTCATGGCATCGGTGTTTTGAGATGCTAAAGGCATTTTATTAATTAATTTTCTTGAAAAGGTTAAAATAATAACCAGGGAATATTATTCTGATCTTTTAACCAGGCTAGTCATAAAAATTCATCTTTCATCAGGATATGATCTGATGAAAGATGAATGCACCTGACCACAAAGGTGTTTTGGCAATGGGAAAATTAAGGGATCCGCACAATGAATTGTTGGAACATCCACCCTATTCAACAGATTTCGTTCCCTCTGACTTCAATCTCTTCCCAAAACTAAAACTCTTCCTCACTGGTCAGCGTTTTTCTTCGAATCAAGAGGTGACTGCAGCTGTAGAGGGGTATTTTGCAGATCTCACTGAGAAGCACTACAGGGATGGGATAATGGTGCTAGAGCATCGCTGGAATAAATGTATTAGTCTTAAGGGAGATTATGTTGAAAAATAAAAATAATTTTGAAATTATAAATTCATTTTTTCATTGTTTCGGCCAAGAACCTTTTGGTCCACCCTCGTATACTTGCTTTGTTGATTTTCAGAAGGCATTTGACAGTATTAACCAGAAAGTGATATAAGTAGTGCTAGAATCCTATGGAATTGATAGAAAACTAATAGCCAGGGCCAGCAGAAGCGGGCATGCAGAGCATGTGGGCACCGCCGGCGGAGCATGGTTCATAAGTTCATTTTTAAGAAACAAAATTTTTATCATAAAAACAAAAAATTCTTAGAATGATCAATATTAAAATAAATAAAGCCGAATACACCGAATAAAAATTAAAAAAAATTGTATATTGCTGCCTCTTTGATCAGCTGGCTGTTTACAATTTTGCAGCGAGAGCAGGCTAAATGCTTGCCTGCAGAATGTTGTGTCTACTGCAGTCTATCTAAAGTGAAACGGTGAACAGTTTTTATGCGCAGAAACGAATTTTCGTACAAAACATTTGTTACTAGTTAACCAGTCATATGGTACGCATTTCAGTAGGCTACTGACAGTAGCGCAGTGCGAACTATTATTACGTCTCTGTGTAATAATTTCTTGTGGGTATAAAATAGAAATGGAATCAAAAATTTAAAAAAAGTTATCTGGTGCACAAAATCATAAGCATCATGCTGTGAAATAAGCAGATATTAAGAAACAAACTGGGGCTCTTAATAAATTTGTTAAAATATTCTGATGCAGATTGTAACCAGTTTGCATGAAAGTACTATTGCAACTATTGAACAAGACACATAATTTAAGTGAAAAACAGTTAGGAGAAAATTTAATTGTAGTTGACCACGAAACTAACACATTGTTAGTCTCTGTAAATTTAGAAGATCCAGGTGAATTGGGAAATATTGATGAAAAATTATGAGTTGTTTTAATTGAAATGGGGCCTGTTCAAAAGAAAATATAATATATCCCAGAGATACATATGGTCGTAAATTTGGTGACGTGTATTATAATAGAAAAATGGAAAACGGGGAGCTCGTGACAAGAACATGGCTCATTTATTCTGAAACTTTAAATTCAGTTTTTACTTTTGTTGCAAACTTTTCACAACTACTGACTCAAATAGTCTTGCATAAGGTTATAACAATTGGAGAAATGTAAGTACAACTTTGCAATGAGACTAGTTTAACTCACATGAAAAATTTATAAAAATAGAAGGAACTTGATAAAAATTAAAAAAAAAAAACTACTATTGATTGCCAGACTTAAAGCATGTATGAAATGGAAATGAAACATTCAACGAGTGTTTTCTAAAGCTTGATTGGAATTATAAAATTCCTTGGTAGCCAAAATGTAGCTTTTTGCGGATCATCTGATAAATTATATGAAAGGAATAATGGCAATTTTTTTAAATGAGTCGAACTGTTTGCGAAGTTAGATCCCGTTATGGAAAATCATTTTGAAAGGGCCCTACAACGAAACAAAAGAGAACACTATTTGAGTAAAAACAGTCAAAATAGAATATTGGAAACTTTAAGTAACACAATCAGGGATACAATTTTATTATCAATTCAAAAATCTAAATATTATTCCATAATTTTAGACTGCACACCTGATGCAAGTAAAACAGAACAAATGACCATTATTATTTGCTTTGTTTCCTGTGACAATGGAATTGTCAAGATCAGGGAAAACTTTTTAGGTTATTATTATTATTATTATTCAGGCCTCAATGGAGTCAAAAGACTCATCGTGGGAGGTCCTTCCTAAGAACATAAAGTCTATCAAGACTCATCGAGGGGAGGTTCCCCCTAAGAAACACAAAGTCTATCATACCACTCCTTAAACTCATTGACCGTTCTCGCCCTCACCACTCTATCAGGCAATGCATTCCACGGCTCAACCACCCTCCATGCAAAGAAACCACTCCTCACCCTCTTGCTCACAGTTTCCTTTCGTGACTTCCAGGGATGGCCTCTTGTCATCACTCCTTCCCGCTGTTCAACCAAGCGAAAGAACTCCCCAGTGTCAACCCTGTAACCACCTCTCAACAGTTTAAAAGTCTCAATCATATCACCTCTCCTTCTTCTATCTGCCAAATTCTGCAGTCCACATTCCCTCAGCCGATTCTCATAACTATCCTTGTACAGTCCTGAGACCATCTTTGTATCTTTTCCACAGTTAATTTATCCCCTTCAAATCCTGGAAATCTAAGAACAAAGTGTGGTCTGATCAGAGACTTATACAACGGAATGATAACTATTTTATCTCTGCAGGTCAGTGTCCTTCTCATAATTGCACCAACCCTCTATATTACCTTCACCACCTTTGCAATATGTCCCCGAAACTTCAGGTTTCTATCAATTATCAACCCCAGATCTCTTGTCTCCCCAACTTCCTCCAGTATAACTCCTCCCATAGAGTATGCAGCATCCCATCGGTTTCCCAAACCTCAACACCTTACATTTTGCTGCATTAAACTGACACCCCTATTAATTTGCCCATCTATCTAGCTTATTCAAATCCTCTTGCAGGGCTACCACATCTGCACTATTACTAATAATCCTTCCCAGCTTCGCATCATCGCAAACAACTGAATATGCCCTTGCAATCCACTGGCAATGTCATTGATATAAACGTTAAACAATATAGGTCCTAGTACTGAGCCCTGTGGGACCCCACTTGTAACCTTCTATCTCCTTGAAACTGCTCCACCATACACAACTCTCTGATACCTATGAGACAGCCAATCCTGAATCCAGTTGACCAATCTGACATCCAGACCCATGTGTTGCAACTTAAATATCAGCTTATCATGTGGCACCCTGTCAAATGCCTTTGCTAAGTCTAAGAAAATTGCAGTATATGCCTTTCCCTCATCTAATTTTTTGTAACTTCATTATAAAAGGCTAGCATATTGCTAAAACAAGAGCGCCCTTTCACAAATCCATGTTGACTCTCACAGATAACATTACCCTCATCTGCCCAGTGCTGTATACGGTCCCTCACTACTTTCTCCAAGATCTTAACAACTACTGATGACACACAGACTGGTCTATAATTAGACACTTCCAGTCTGTTACAACCCTTATGCAATGGCACTATCTTACCTTCCTTCCATTCCCTGGGCACCTTTGCCGAAGCCAGACTTTCAATGAAAAGCCAGGTTAAAGGCACTGTCAGTTCCCTAGCACATTCTCTCAAAACTCGTGGTGAAATACCATCTAGTCCCAAAGCTTTATTGACATCCAGAGTTCTCAGTATCTGAAACACACTCTCCTCCTGTACCTCTAAACCTTGAACCTACCCTATCGCTCTAGCATTAAAACTGACTCCTCCAGGATGAAATACTCCAATAAAGTGGTCATTGAACAATTCCACTATGTCCTCTGCATCAGTCACTCTATTCCCATTTTTATCCCACAATATCATTCTTCCACAGTCATTTCTCCTCCTACTGGCCACATAGCTAAAAAATTCCCTAGGATTTTCTTTGGATCTTAGGGCCAATCTCCTCTCATATTCCAGTTTCGCTTTCTTTACCACACTAGTCACTCTTCTGGCCTGTGTCTTATATTCTTCACGCATCCTCTCTTCATCTGTCTCCTTATATTTCTTCCATAGCCTCTTTTTCGCATGCAATTCCTGTTATATTATAGTTGTATACCTGTCTCATGGTATACAACTTACCATTGCTGCTAACAAATATTCTTTCACAATTTTCCATGCACTAACGATATCCCGGCCTTCCAATTCCTCCCTCCATGAAACTTCCCGAAGTTGACGTCTAAGAGTATTATAATCACCTGCATTATACTTCCACATAAGTTCCCGTCTCTTTGATACTCCTGCATGTCTATTCATTTTCCAAGTCAAAACTATATGGTCACTCTCTCCAACTGGTGGGAGAGATGTCATCTCAGTTATTATCAACTCTTCTGATGCTATAACCAAATCTAAAACTCTTGAACCTCTTGTTCCCTCTGTTACATGTTGCCTTGCCTAAGACATTTGTCCCTCAAGAATTCTAGAAATTCCATTCCACTATTGCTACATGCATCTTCCTCTCTCCAATTTATACTACTGTAGTTAAAATCTCCCATAACAATCATTCTTCTTGCACTTTCCAAACTTAGCTGTCTAAACATCTCCTGGTCCCCATCCTCTGTGCTCCTGGGCCTGTAGCAACACCCCACTAAATATCCTGTCTTGCCTACCTCTACCTCACACCATATGCTCTCAAAATCATTTGTCTCACTTCCTTCCAAAGCCTCCACTCTTAGAGGACATAGGTCATCACTTGTCATAAGCAGTACCCCACCACCACGCTTTCCCCTACTATCCTGACGAAAAATGCTATACCCAGCGACTTCTATTCCTGTTATTATATCCCCTTCTGTCAACCACGTCTCAGTGATCCCAATAATTTTTGGCCAGGCTAATGCTATCTGCGCCACCAATTCCTCTCCCTTATTCCGGATACTCCTGGCATTAGTATAAAGCATATAAATGCCATTGTTTCTATACCCAGCATTATCCCGTCTAGACTCCACTAGACTCAGTGTTACCTGACATCGTCTCCCTTCTCCCAAGTATCCATTCCCACAAGAGGCTACCCCTGCTATCATCCTCCCTGGGACACACTGACTCGTTCAGAACAGCAATCTCTCCAGATGCCTACGTCCTTCCTCATTCAAATGTAAACGGTCTCTCACATACAATTCCTCCCTTTCCTCAAATGCACTCCAAGCATCCACATATACCAGTCCTCTCTTGTCACACATTCTTGCTATTATGCCATTCAATATCACCGCTCTTCTGCTCAGCTCATCATTATCATTCCTATTCAACACGCACACTATATCAATATATCAATATCACCAAAGCATTTTCATCGCACATTTAGAAAGAGCAATAGATAAAATGAAGGAAGATGCAAAAGGAGTATCAGTACATGGGATGAGAATTAACAATCTGAGATTTGCAGGTGACATTGTTATTATTGAAGAAGATGAAAGAGAACTACAAAAAACATTGAAACTGTTAAATGAGGAAGGAAAGAGATTTGGACTTGTTATGAATTTGGAAAAAACAAAGACAATGGTATTTGGTGAGAAGAACATGAAACAAAAGATACAAGTGGATGGAACTGACATAGAAAATTTAGAACAATTCACATATTTGGGAAGTAAAATGACATATGATTTGGACTGTAAAAAAGAAATAAAGATCAGGATTGCAAAGGGAAGAACAAATCTGAAGGCCATGGATAACATCAGAAAAAGGAATGTGATTAGCCTGCAAACAAAACTAAGAGTGCTGGAAACATGCATCTTTAGTGGTGTACTGTATGGATCTGAAATGTGGGTGATAAATAAAAATCAAGAAAAAGAATATTGGCAATTTGTTACAGGAAGATTCTAATAATAGGATGGGTACAGAAAATTACAAATGAAGAGCTCTATTGGAAGATACAACCAAAGAAGAATTTAATGCAGAAGATTATAAAATGGAAGCTGCAATTATTTGGACACATCTGCAGAATGAGTGAGGACCAGAAGATAAAGACATTCGTGTTTGGTATTATGGATGGTGTAAACAGAAGAGGTAGACCATACAGAGAATGGATAGACAACATAAAAGACTGGTGTAGAATGAGTGTAAATGTGCACTGGACAAAGAAAGATGGAAGTAGATAGTGATGGAGGTATCAGACACCAACGTGATGAAGATGATAAAAGAAAGGCATCGGAGAGCAAGGTGAGAGAATTGGAGAGGACAGGAAAAGCAAGGAAACTGCGGTAAGTGAAAAGAGTATAGAAGAAAGGGATAGAGACATGAGAAGGAAGAGGCAGGGAGAATTGGAAGCTGTAAGTCCGTGATGCTGGTGAGAGAAGGATGAAGTAATTTGTTTGGAGTGTCATATATGGAGATTCAATGACTCAGAGTGTGCAGAGTAGAGTAGAGTGTTTGCCAAGTGGAATGATAGTGTGGCAATGGCCACACTCTCTATGGGATGAAAATGTAGAGGAGATGATAGTAAATGGTTGGCATGAATGACCTGAAAGGTGAGGTTGATGTTAGTGATAGTGCTACAGAAACGTGTCTGAGGAAAGACAGTGAGCATGTTGCCCAGTATGATAATGCAGAGTGGAGGGAAAGAGCAGTGATAAAGAATAAGATGATAGTGAGAATGAGTAGAAAAAGAGGTCTGAAATATGTGTATGCACAGAGTCCATTTGAGGATAGAAGAGAGCTGTATGCAAGAGGTGGATCATATTTGAATGCAGAAGGCATAGGCATTTGGACAGACTGTTGTTTTTGGGTAAGGGAGTGTCTCTTTTTTCAGTCATAAACTAAACACCAAATGACAAATATCCTTAGAAAATTCACAGAATCCCTTGTTCTTGCAGCCTGGTTATTATGGACAGACTGGTCATTCCTTTCAAATTCATCTTAGAAAACATCAAGAACACATCTCACTTCCACTGCCCAGTAAATCTGGTTTAGCTAGCTATGCTTTGTTTGTAAAGCACAGAATACAGCAGAATAATAGTGAAGTTTTACACAAAAGTTATTTTCTTCTGGAAAGATTGTATAAAGAGAGCTGTGAAGCACACATTCACAAGCCTAACCTCAAGGAAAACAATTCCTTTAAACCTTTTCAATTTTGGGAAGTTATTCTAACTAATACTCATCATTCATGTGTTTCATAAAAAAAAATATATAAAAAAAAAACTGTAATTACGAGGGTGTGCTGAAGAGTTGTGATAATCACCATGAAGGAACTGACATATCTTCTTATATATCCTAAAAGAAAAAAAAAATTATTACAATTAGATGAAACATGGGAGTTAAAGAGGTCTAAGATATGTTCTTTCTTGTGGTTATATTATCAGCCTCCCCTGTCATTAATTATTTAAAACTGAAAATTTTATTTTTATTTTATTTCTTTATCTATTGATGTTGGCAAAGTTATCCTCTTGTAGTTGATTGCACATATAATACTACACATTTTCAATTTAACTGTGTTAATTTTTTGTTTTTCTCTTCCTGTTGTATCTAAAACTGGTTTGAAACATTGCTGAAAATTTTACAAAAATGAATAATATATTTAGTGACATCCATATCTATTTATTATTATTATGATCTGATCTGCTGTGCTTCTCTTAGTTTCCCCATTTTTGCATCGTCTGCAAACAGCTGAATGTCATGAGTGATATAGAGATATTTATGCCACAATAATGAGAACAGATTATGCATTAAAATATAACACAAAAGTAAAAAACTTTTATTGCCAAATCCGAGGGTGGTCTGAAAAGTTCTCAGCCTCGACCATAGATGGCAACAATATCGGCACGATTTTTTTTTTCTAAGTTGGTACATCTGTCATAAGCATCCATGTGAAAATTACAAGTCATTCTATCAAGTAGTTTGTTTTATACATCTGTATGAAGCAAAAGTGTTGTCTGTATCCCTAGAAATGGATAAAATTGAGTATTGTGTGGTTATAAAATTCTTTGTAAAAGAAGGTTTAATGCCAAAAGAAATTCATTCGAAGTTCATAAAAGTTTATGGGCACTCTTCTCCTTCGTTTTCCACAATTAAAGGCCGAGTTTACCAGCCTTGAAGATGATCCATGTTAAGGACGTCCAAAAAGCGTAACAACACCAGAAATCATTGATCAAGTGCACGATATGATATCGGATGACCAGCGAGTCAAAGTGTGTGAAATTGCTGAGACTATAGGCATTTCAAACGAATGTGTAGGATATATTTTGCATGAAGAATTGCAAATGAAAAAAATTTGCGCAAGGTGGGTGCTGCGCTTGTTCACAGCTGATCAAAAATGCACTTGCATGAACATCTCTGAACAGTGCTTGGAGTGTTTTAACAAGAATAAAACTGATTTTGTGCATCGATTTATTACTATGGATGAGACTTGGATTCACCATTACACACCAGAATCCAAACAGCAGTCAAAATAGTGGACAGAAGCCAGTTGTTCAGCACCAAAGAAGAAGACAAAGTCGGTTCCATCAGCAGGAAAGGTCATGGCATCAGTGTTTTGGGATGCAAAAGGCATTTTGTTTATTAATTATCTTGAAAAGGGTAAAACAATAACTGGGAAATATTATTCCGATCTTTTAACTAGACTAGACGAAAAAATTCGTGAGAAAAGACCCGGTTTGCAGAAGAAAAAAAGTCATCTTTCATCAGGCAATGTACCTGTCCACAAAGGTGTTTTGGCAATGGGAAAATTAAGGGATCTGTGCTATGAAATGTTGGAACATCTACCCTATTCCACAGATTTGGTTCCCTCTGACTTCTATCTCTTCCCAAAACTAAAACTCTTCCTCGCTGGTCAGCATTTTTCTTCGAATCAAGAGGTGATTGCAGC
This sequence comes from Typopeltis vanoorti, assembly GCF_054136105.1. Lineage (NCBI taxonomy): Eukaryota > Metazoa > Arthropoda > Arachnida > Uropygi > Thelyphonidae > Typopeltis > Typopeltis vanoorti. Next base: position 106,706,054 of record NC_143556.1, on the reverse strand, counting down.
TGTAGCTTACTTGAGAAAAAGGATTAAAACCAAGTTTATAAAATTGCTTGGTATCTTTAACGTATAGTATACCCAACTTTCTACAAGCTGTACATTATCCCCTCTATTATTCATTATCTATATGGATCACATTATGAAGAAAAGTGGTATTAAACCTGATTTCAAAATTGGAGATGTTTATGTCAGCTATTTGCTTTATGTGGATGATGTTATACTTTTAAATAAATCTACTACAAATCTGAAGATCTTACTGAGGACCACTATAGGGACAGGATAATGACGCTGGAGCATCACTGGAATAAATGTATTAGTCAAAAGGGAGATTATGTTGAAAAAGAAAAATAATTTTGAAATGATAAATTCGTTTTTTCATTGTTAGGCTGAGAACTTTTCAGACTGCCCTCGTAGTTGAACTTGATATTTACATTTACAGGTCATCATCAGAGGCAATCAGACTATTAATTATAAAATAGATTTTTGCCAATGGATTAAGCAAAAAACACTATGAGCCATGTGGTAGCATAAAGAATAAAGTGAGATAGATGTGATTTAGTAATTGATAAGAAACAAAAATTATTGAGGTTTGATGAGAATGAGATTTTTATTATTGTTATTATTATTATTATCATCTGAGACCTCAAGGGAGTCAAGGACTCATCGAGGAAGGCTATAAATCACCCAAACCAGCTATCATGCCTTCCCTTAAATTCATTCACTAGGTTCACTCACTACCTCTAAGGGCAAATTATTCCACTCACTCACTGCTCTCTTCTCAGGGAGAAAAACCTAGCTCTTACCCCGTTTCTTGACTGCAAATAAATTCAACTTTCATGGATGCCCCTGTATTCTTTCCCCAACTTCCATATAATGAAAAATTTGATCAGTTGATATCCTATAACACCCATTCAAAAGTTTATAGACCTCTCTTTCTCCTGTTAACCAGAGTCTGCAATCCACATACTCGCAATCTGTCCTCATAATCAAATCGCATAATCCAGATATAATCTTTGTAACTCTTCTTTGCACCCTTTCCACAGCTTCTTTATCCCTTTGGAACCTGGGAAACCAAATCTGCACACAATAATCCAGGTGTGGCCTTATCAAAGCCTTATAAAGAGGCAAAATGACTTCCTCATCCTTACATGTCAAGGTTTGCTTCAACATTACAATTATCCTGTGAGTTGTATTTGCAACTTTTGCTATGTGACCTTTGAACTTTAAATTCCTATTCACCAATAAGATCCCTTGCCTTTTCAGTTTCTTGTAGCATAACCCCGCTAATATAATATGACACTGGAACTCTAATCATGCCAAAGTGCATAACTTTACACTTACTAACATTAAATTGACAGCCATTTTTGTTTGCCCAAATTTCCAGTCTTTTCAAATCATTTTCTAATTGCTGAATATCAGTAGCATCCCTGATTGCCCTGCCTATCTTTGCATCATCGGCAAACAATCACATATCTGATGTTAGATCCTTCCTGATGTCATTAATGTATAGACTGAACAATAAAGGCCCAAGGATTGAACCTGAGGTACACCACTGGTCACCTTAAATCTGACAGATTCACACCCACTGTATACCACTTTTTGATATCTGTCTGTCAACCATCCCCTTATCCAAGTCAAGAGTTTATATTCCAATCCCATATTCTTCAGTTTATGCAACAGCCTTTCATGTGGTTGGATTTTTTGCTTTAGAATGTTGCATTGTCATAGAATCCAACATTGTCATAGTGTATCTATTCCTTTTATCCAACTTGGCCGTAACATTGTTATAAAATATGAGCAAATTGTTAAAACATGACCTTTCTTTAGAAAACCCATGCTGTTCCTTGCAGAGTATAGCATGTTTGTTTACCTATTTCTGTATGCAAGTTCCTACCAACTTCTCTAAAATCTTCACTACCACACCAGAGATACTGATAGATCAGTAGTTAAATACATCAGTTTTTGCACCATCCTTGTACAATGGAAACATCATACATTCCTTCCATTACTGTGGTATCATTCCTGAGCTGAGAGTAAAGTTATACAAACATGTAAAAGGCATAGCCAATTTGGCTGGGTCGATAGTTTTCTCAAAGCAGTTTCAAGCTGCTTTGGTTAAAGAGGTACAGGAAGATGTAGTTCTTGATGAAAGCCAGTTGCACTATGCTCGATTCTCCACTTTCACAGTTTTGGTGCACCTCTTGGAATGAGGCTTAGATTAAGGATTGCAGTTTAGAGTGAAATGGGAGAATATGTGTTTCCATACCAGTAAGGATTACTTCAGTTAGGAGTTCAGTGCATATGTTTGGATGGGAAGACTGAAAATAGCAATCCAACTAAGTGAATGAGGCATAATAGTTATGAAGTTTATTCCACTTGGTACTGTTATAATGCCAGACAACTCTAGATTGGGAGTCGCTGTGTAGGTAATGTTCTATGGGAGAAGAGATAAGTGCTTACTTATGGTCTGAATTGCCTTAAGGAATACAACATTCACAGTGTACTTTGAACACTCTGTTTCACAACTGGTTCAAGTGTATTTTTTCTGCTGAATCATTTCAGAAGATAATTATGAAAGAGTATCAGAACCATTCAATTACTTTTCTTGAGTAAATTGAATGTAGCGTTTTATAATTAACATTTATGAGTTTCTCTATCATTACTTGTCCATGTTAACTGACACAGGGATGGGTTCCAACCACTGGACCAAGCAACTTGGTAAATTAAATTTTTGATGGGATTTTAATGATGGGATTGCAACATATTTTGATGGGATTGCAACAGTATACAACACTTCTTCATAAGATACTGCAGGAGATCTACCATCCTACAATGATAATTTTGTTATGGAATACCTGCTGTACCACACACAAAGAAGTTAGTCACACTCTTTGCACTTATGATGACACATTCTAGAAATATAATCCAATCACTTAACACAGTCCATTCAAAAACCTATTACTTGCAACATACCTATTTTAACACACTCTTATACAATTTCTTTATTTTAATGTACCCAGTCTTACTCTAGCTAATAATATATATATATATATATCATTACACAGGCTTGCCAGAAATACTGTTGCAACTTCCACATGCTGCCACACTGCCTGCAGAATTGCAAGCCCAGTCTGATTTGTAGCCTGCATAGCCAAAATTTGTGTGTTAATCAGTAGAGAGAGAGAGAACAATTTCTAGCTGTATGGGTTAACATGGAGTGGAGAGATTATGAGAACCATGAAGCTGTAATAGTTGGAATGCAACCGCCTTTTATTTTCAATATTATTATTATTATTACCCAAGACCACATGGAGTCAAAGACTCATCTAGGAGGTCCTACACTCAAATTCTCTTCAGACACCACACTCTCAGGCAAGGCATTCCAATCATTTATAACTCTGCATGAAAAAAACCTGCTTCTCACTCCCTACTCACACCTTCTTTATACAGTTTCCAGGTTTCTCTGATTCTTCCCCTGATCTCCCACTATTTTCTGTAGAACCTCTCCAGTATTGATCCTATAACAACCCCTTAATAACTTGTAGGTCTCTATCATATCTCCCCTCTTCCTCCTGTCCACCAGACTCTGCAAGTTGCATCTTCTCAATCTTTCCTCATACTCAATATTCCAGAGGTTAGAAACTACCTTAGTTAGTTGCCTCTGGACCCTTTCCAACATCTCTTCATCCTTCTGAAAACCAGGTCACCAAATCTGGGCACAATAGTCTATGTGTGGCCTAATCAAAGCCCTATACAATGGAACAAGAATCTCCCTACTTCTACAAGTCAGTATCCTCTGCATCATTCCCAGAAGCCTTTGTGTTGTCTTCACAATTTTGGCAATGTGTCCCCTAAATTTCAGATCCTTATCCATTATCACCCCCAGATCTCTTATTTCCTCCACCTCCGACAATATATCCTCACCAATCAAAATGCTCCCTTAAAATTCCCATGAAGGTATTAAAATTTCTCCTACTGTGAACTTAAACACTCTCCTTTTCGTTGATGATCAAATAATAATTAAAAATTCTGAAGATAACCTACAGAAAGATATTTTAAGTTTAAATGAAATAGCCAATGATTACAGAACGATAATATCAACATAAAATCAAAAACAATGGCCTTTAAAGGACAAGATCCAGTAAGAATTACAATAGTAATGATAACAAGATTTTAGAACAAGTGAATTCATTTAACTACTTAGGTTGTATGATTACATATGAAAATGAAAAAGACATAAAACTAAAAGTAGCAAAATATTTAAAATAACAGGAGCAATTAACTCTGTATTTAAACTTAATCTAGTTCAGAAACAAACTAGATTAAAAGTATACAATACATTAGTCCTCCCAGTCCTGTTGTATGGAAGTGAAATCTGGACAATAAAACAAAAAGACAAAGATTAATAATAGCTGAAATGAAGTTTATGAGGAAAAACTGCGAAGTATACTCTCTTCGATCACAAAAGAAATGAAGAAATTATGAAAGAACTAAAACAGGAATCAGTAACAGAAAAAAAAAATATATATAAACATAAATGGATGGAACATGTTGAAAGAATGAAAACAGAAAGATTATCAAAACAAATATTAAATTACAAACTATTAGGCAAAAGAAAACCAGGATGCCCTCTAAAGTGGTTCAACGATGACTTCTAAACCCAAGAAAAGTATGATGATGATGATGACCTATTCAGTGCTATGCCAAGCCAGATATCTTAGATTTCTTGTTGCTAATATAAGATTAGTGTTCTTGTATTCTCTTTTCCACTGAGCAAGAATGATGACAGTCACAAGGAACTTGGTGAATGCCAAGCGGGGCCAGAGAGAAGTGTTTAGCTTTGGAAGATGGAAACATGATGATAATTTGTTAATAAGAAGAAATGTAGCCACTAAATTATAATTCTTAAAAATTCTGGAAATTGGTTTTGAGATGGCAGAAATGTATTCAAGGGAGACCAGATGTATTTTCAAAATAATACATCTCTTTTCTCCTTGATGTATATTAGAGAATTTTAATAAATTCTATATTTTTTCTAAATGTGTTAGCTATGTAAATATTTAGAAATGTATCTAGTATTCATGTTCCTTTAAAATGCTTGATTAAATCTTATGGTTGGTTTATGAATTTTATCATTACCTGGATATTGTTGTCCTGTTTACATCACTATATCTAGTTTCACCTTGAATATCAATCCTTTGTTCACACACCACTTGATGATCGTCTTCTGAAAATAAAATGACAGTTTTCACAAATTCATATAAATAGTTAATATTATATGTAATTATTAGAAAATATTTGATATTATAAAATGAATCCAGAAAGAACAATATGAACAAGTAGAAAGACTAAAATCAAACTCAGATAATTTGTTTCAATTCCTATTGGTCAAGTTTCCGCAATAAATAGAGACAGAAATGATACAAAACCCAGAATTTACAACAAATAACTTTGGCTTTATCATGAGGTTTAAAGAACTCTAAATACATAATCTTTCCTGGAAAAATTATTTGTAATATTGTTATTATAACAACACAATACTTCTTCATAAGATACTATAGGAGATCTACCATCCTACAATGATAATTTTGTTGTGGAATACTTGTTGTACCACACAAAAGAAGTTATTCACACTCTTTGCACTTATGATGACATATTCTAGAAATATAATCCAATCACTTAACACAGTCCATTCAAAAACCTATTACTTGCAACATACCTATTTTAACACACTCTTATACAATTTCCAGAGATGGCCTCTTTTTATTCCTTTCATCTCTTCTATAATTCCTCAATATCTATTCTGTAAGTTCCTCTCAGTAATTTATATACTGCCAATGTATCATTCCTTTCCTATCAGGCACTGCAATTTATAATTTCTTAGTCTGCCCTCATTATTCTGCAGTCCTGTAAAGCCATTTGCTACCTGATTCTGCAGTGTCCAAAATTTCCACATCACAATGAAAACCAACATATTAGATCTTCATACAGTAATCCAGGTGTGATCTGAGCAAAGCTTTATACAGTGGAAACATTATTCTTGTTGAGAGGCTTATATGCTGGTTATACATGATAACTAATAATTAAGGAATTGACAGTGTACACTAGAAATATAAATTAAATAAACTTTAATATATACTTTCTGATATTTCGGCAAACGTCACATTGCCATCTTCTTGGGAACTTATTACAAAGACAAGTGCACACAAGTACTACATAACAGCAAATAAGAACCGAAGCCAGGAAGCTAACATTTTTCCTAAAGTCTCCTGATGGTGTCCCCTGGCAGGCTATATTGGTAGTTCTTGGCCTTTGGGCTGAAGTTCTTCTGATAAATGTTTCCCAAATTTGGGGCAGTCTCATGCATCCAAATTTGTTGAGGTTTGGCATGTTCCTAAGGGCTGAGGCTGATTCCATGAATAGTCTTTCATATTTGAACTTGCTGCGGTGTATTACTGCAGCTTTCTTCCATCTTATTCTGTGGCGAGTATCCAGAGCATGGTCTGCAAGCCCAGAGTGGCTGTACTTGTGAAATTGGATGTAATCCTTGTGTTCTGAGATTCTGATATTTGCTGTCCTGCCTGTTTGGCCAAAGTAGGACAGTTTACAGCTGCAAGGGACCTGGTATACACCAGGTAGGTCTAGGGGAAGTGGTTGGTCTTTAGTGGAGCGGAAAAGGGATGCCAATTTTCTATGTGGTCTGTAACAGGTGGTCAAGTCATGTTTTTTTAAAATTTTGTTGATTTTTTCCGAGGTGCCTCAGATGTAGGGAATGGTGATGGATTTAGAGTAATCTTTTTTGTGAAGGGGAGAGGATGGTGGGTTGTGGATAACTGGGTTAAGTATTTTTTGGATTCTTTTGTGGGGGTAGCCATTTGGCTGAGAAAGTGTCACGGATGTGATTTAGTTCAGTGGTTAGGGCTTGATCATTTCAACAGATTATTTTTGCCCTGTTGAATAGTGTCTTAATAACTCCATATTGTTGTGAGGGGAGGTGATGGGATTGTTGGTGAATGTATCTGCCTGTATGGGTGGGTTTTCTATAAACTGAGAAAACCAAGGTTCCATCAGGTTGGTGGGTGACTAGTGTGTCTAGGAAGGGGAGGTTATTGTTTTCCTCTTTTTCCAGGGTGAACCTGATTCTAGGGTGTTGGTTGTTTAAGTGTGTTAAGAAGGAGAGGAGTGAATCTGGGCCATGTGGCCAAATAGCGAACACATCATCAACATAGCGAAGCCATATGGTAGGTTTTTGTGGGGCTGAGTTTAAGGCTTTCTCTTCAAAAGTCTCCATAAAGAAGTTAGCCAAGGGTGGGGAAAGTGGTGAACCCATGGCTGTCCCCTCTATCTGTTTGTAGAAAATTTTCCCTGGTAAACAAAATAGCCTGAGTTCATTGTAAACTGAAATAGGGCTGAGATATCAGGAGGAAATTTAGCTTGGATTAGCTCTAACTTTTCTTTGAGGGGGGGGGGGGGGACATTCGTGAATAAGGAAGACGTCAAAACTGACCATTATGTTGGAGTGTAAGGTTTTCTATACTGGCTTTGAAGTGGGCTGAGTTTTTTATGTGTGATGCCAGTATAGTGTGAGAGCGCTTTGGCTAAATGCTTGGCTAGTTTGTAAGTGGGGGAATCAATGCCATCCACTATGGGACATAATGGCACATTTTCTTTATGTATTTTTGGGAGCCCAAATATGCAGGGGGGGGGGGTCTAGAGTTATAGGGTTTCAATAACTTCAAAAATTGTTAAATTCAAAAAATGTTAGCTTCCTAGCTTCGGCTCTCATTTGCTGTTATGTAGTACTTGTGTGCACTTGTCTTTGTAATAAGTTCCCAAGAAGATGGCAACGTGACGTTTGCCGAAATATCGGAAAGTATATATTAAAGTTTATTTAATTTATATTTCTAGTGTACGCTGTCAATTCCTTAATTATTAGTTATCAGTGGAAACAGTATCTTCAGCTTTACCATAAGCAGCAGTACTCAGGATTATCTTCTCTACTTTTGCAATTAATTCACAGAACTTCAACATCCTGTTCCACTATCTCTTTTTAAGATCTATAAACTCTTTCATTTTCTTCCAAATCACCCCACTCTTCCATTTTTTTTATGTTGCTTCCATCCATGAAAGGTTATTTGCAAACCTATAGTACATTTTGTACTATAGGTCAATTTTGTATATATTTTTTGTATTTTTTTAATTAATTTTTTTACAGGTCTGGAAACCCTGCTCTAGAAACAAACAATTTTTTCAAGTCACTTTAGGCCTCCAGTAAGTGGGGTGGTGGTTTTGTACTGGGCAATGAAATTCATCTCCCACCTAAAGACAATCAAAGCCTTAGAAGGGAATTTAAACCCACAGCCTGTTGGAGAGTGAGTATGGTAACCACTTAGCTAGCATCCCCATTCATATGCCTGCATTGCCAATAGATCTGCATCTCCTGAAGAGCTACCACATATGCCACATTTCATTTATATGTAGGTTGAACAATAGTAGACCCAGTACAGATACCCAATTTTTCATTCTTCTTTCAGATGTTGCTCCTCCACTCATGACTCCCTTTTATCTTTCTCTTGCCAGTCCTCTATAAATAATCTACTAGCTGGACTCCATTGTTGTAATTTATACACTAATTCGATACAGAACAATCTGTCCAGTGCCTTTACAAAATTCATAAATACCACCAAATATGCATTACTTAATCAGTATTACCTTGATATGTTTAAAAATCTGGTTGATAATTAAACCCAATTTTTAAAACACGACAATCCTATAAGAAATGCATCCTGGTTCTCACAAAGAATCATATTCCCCATCCACCCAATCCCATATCCTTAGCAACTTCTGCAAAACCTTAATCATCACTCCCGAAATTTATACTGATTTGTAATTCACTGCATCTAGTTTTATACCATATTTGTAATTTTATTTGAATTCTATCCACAAAAGGCAAATCTATAATACATTAGTACCATGAGTGGGATGAAGATTAGATCAGGACTGGCTCCATGTTTTGTGGGATCCTGTGCAATATTAATATGAATGCAGGGTCCAATTTCTTGGCAAAAAAAAAAACACCTAGAAATTTTGTGGACCAAAAAAACTAGCAGTTTCTTTCTTCTCAGTGTGCAGACTTTCATATCACATTTTGTATATAAAAATAAAAATAATTTATAGATGCAAAAATATATTTATTAAATCTTTTACATGTTAACTTGAGGAGGTAAGTTAGCAGTTTTGCTTAATATTATTCACTTTTTTGGTAAAGTCAGTTATAATATCCTCAAAATTTAAATTTTTATCTATTTCTAGATAGTTTTTCCCACTTAGTTACCAAGTAAATTAAACTTGTCAAGAAATCATATTCTCGTTTTTACAAGTATCTCTGATCCCAAGTATTTCAATAATAAGGCAATAAGCATTTTTACTACTTGTATATATAAGTCAACATTGGTAACTTCTAGTCTGGCTCCCACTGATGAGATCCAAATAAAGGTTGAAGCCATAATACAAAGTGCACTTTGCATTATTGGATACTAAGCAATTGATGTGATATCATTCGCCTCTATATGCCAGCCTGGCCAAGTGGTTAGTGTATCCCCTCTCCAGCCAAAAGGCTGTAGACTTGAATCCCGCTGTGGGCATGGATGTTTGTGATTGTCTGTGAAAATACTAGTGGTGGTGATCTGCAGTAGATGGCGGTGGTGTAGTTGCAGTCAGTTGGTGGACTGAGTGGTGGAGAGAGCTGTTGAGCAGAGGTACAATACCTTGATGAGTCTTTGGACTCCCTCGAGGTGTCAAAATAATAATAATAATATACAAGTAGCCTACTTGTCAACATATTTCATGTGCAAACTTTGATTACATATACCTGAATAAAGGATTAAATAAGAATATATTATTATTTGGTAAGTTTAATTTAATTTTCGCTATTTTGTTTTCAATCAATATAATTGCAAGTGATGACAAACATTCTTGAAAAATGAAAGATCATAAATAATTTTTCACAAGTATGCATATAAAGCAGATGTTGTCAAGACAAATCATCGATGGAATTTATGGTAAAGAAAGGCTTACATGGTGGATATTCATAACTATTATTTTTGAGGTAATTACAATTTATACTGCATTTTAATTTTAATATTTGTTTCAGTAAAGAAAGACCGTGAGTCGGCATATTGCAAAGAATTAAAAAACCAGAGGCAAACTCACGTAAATAACTTTATTAGTGTAGAATTTTCGCCTAAATATCATAGGCAAGATCACAGAATGGCAATTAAACATTAGCAGACAATTCTAAAAAAGTATCACCTAAGTTGCTAATGTAAGATAACTATAAATAGTCAATAATTTCTTAACTTACTTATTAAAAAAAAAAAAAAATATATATATATATACACACACACACACACACACACACTGACTTTTTACAATAAAGTAATCATTGAGGTGGATAAGGGAAATTGCAACATGAAAATTCTAGACATTACAAAGACATATGACAGGATGCTGTACAGCTCTCTGCTATGTAAACTGGAACAAATCTGATTAATGTGAACCTATTGACACAGAACAGAGCACTGGCTGGGGAGCAAAATGTGGTAGAGTCAAATCATGAAGAAGGCAGGTGACTTTCAAAAATCTCACATAATATTATTACTTGTTATTTTCTATTTTTACAGTTTTATATATATATATATATACACAAATACTAAGTGAAAAATTTCATTAAAGAGTTCCTATTTATTTATTTTTATGTGACACCTCCAGGGAGTCCAAAGACTCATCGAGGGAGAGTGTGGCAACAGCATCGAACGATTGATCCCCTTCCAACTACTAACTGTGCTCAAACCTCTGTAACTTTTTGATGAGAAATACATTTTTTATATGATAACATAATGTAAAATATATATGTGTGATTTGTTCACATTTAGTATTGCAATTTTACAGTATATGCTTAATATCATCATCAGCCAGGAGGAGGTAATATAAAGAGAAATGCAATCAACAAGAAAATAATTATCAACAAATAACCATAATCAAGAAAAGTAACTAACATGTAAGGAAAGATAAAATTAGCTTAATTTTATAGCATATTAAAAGAGACTTAAATGTAATTAAATAGTAAGCTTGCTTACCATATATCGTAATAGAGAATAGCACAGAAATGTTGTATGTATATTATTTGTAGTTTTGTGTTACAGTAGTATTTATATATCACTATTACTATGTGAGATCACTGTAACAACAGCAGCCATTTTATCACCTGAGTACCATTTTCAATCTTGGTAACAAGACATGCGCGTTGGGTTTTTTTTTAGACCATCTGTCGTTTGGGAATAGAAATGCCAAGAGAAGTAAAGTGTAGTCAATCAAGGAAGAAGAACCAAAAAAAGTCTAAAAAACTACTGAGTTAAGTTCTCTAATCTGATGTATTCCTATTGTTTGAGCAATTATTCTTTATGCCTACTTCAGAAAACGAAAAGATGGATACGATAAGGAAACTGGAAGACATTTTCAAGTTTTTAATCTTTAACTTTTGTATTTAAGAAATTTTAGAGACAGACTGAATGAGTAATATATATATATATATATATATTAAATAAAGAAAGATATATTGAATATGTTGTAAAGAAAGTTTCTATATGCTAAGTGAGACTATGGAACTTTTAGCTGAATGTTATGTTCAGTTTGTTTTGTGAAGTATTTTGAGTCATCTCTCAATATTGAATTTTGAAAGTCAGAGTATGAGAGAATATCACTGAGCTCATTTATGTAATTATTATTATTATTATTCAGGCCTCCAAGGAGTCAAAAGACTCTTCACAGGAGGTCCTTCCTAGGAAACACAAAGTCTATCATACCACTCCTTAAACTCACTGACCGTTCTTGCTCACCACTATCAGGCAATGCATTCCATGGTTCAACCACCCTCCATGCAAAGAAACCACTACTCACCCTCTTGCTCTCAGTTTCCTTTCGTAACTTCCAGGAATTGCCCCTTGTCATCGCTCCTTCCAACTGTACCACCAAGAGAAAAAACTCTCCAGTGTCAACCCTGTAACTACCTTTCAACAGTTTAAAAGTCTCAATCATATCACCTCTCCTTCTTCTATCCACCAAACATTGCAGTCCACATTCCCTCAGCCGATCCTCATAACCAAAATTGTACAGTCCTGAAACCATCTTTGTCATCCGTCTTTGTATCCTTTCCACAGTTAATTTATCCTCTTCAAATCCTGGGTACCAAATCTGAGAACAATAGTCTAAGTGTAGTCTGATCAGAGACTTATACAACGGAATGATAACCCTTTTATCTCTGCAGGTCAGTGCCCTTCTCATAATTGCAGCAATCCTCTATGTTACCTTCTCCACCTTTGCAATATGTCCCCTAAACTTCAGGTTTCTATCAATCATCAACCCCAGATCTCTTGTCTCCCCTACCTCCTCCAGTATAACTCCTCCCATAGAGTATGCAGCATCCCATCGATGTTTCCCAAACCTCAAGACCTTACATTTTGCTGCATTAAATCGATTCCCATTCATTTGCCCATCTATCTAGCTTATTCAAATCCTCTTGCAGGGCTACCATATCTGCACTATTACTAATAAACCTTCCCAGCTTCGCATCATCCGGAAACAACTGAATATCCCCCTGCAATCCACTGGCAATGTCACTGATATAAAGGTTAAACAATATAGATCCCAGTACTAAGCCCTGTGGGACCCCACTTGTAACCCTCTGCCTCCTTGAAACTGCCCCACAAAAATTACACACACATACACACGAGCCAGCCAGGATTCAAACCTGGAATCTTCTGATCTGTAGTCAGATGTGTTATTAAAATAGCCATTTAATTAGATCTTTATGTATTACCTATTGTATATAATTATATATATATTTACAGTAAATATTTTAATTTTTTTTATCATTGAGCTTCATTCTTTAGAACACGACATGTTGATCCTGAAGTCAATGCACCATAAAGGAATCTGAAACATTCTAACCAACTAAAATAAAATTAAATATCATGATAAGCTGATATTTAAGTTGCAGTACATGGATCTGGATGTCAGATTGGTCAACTGGATTCAGGATTGGCTGTCTGATAGGTATCAGAAAGTTGTGTATGGTGATGCAGTTTCAAGGAGGCAGAGGGTTACAAATGGGGTCCCACAGGGCTCAGTACCAGGACCTTTATATCAATGACATTGCTAGTGGATTGCAGGAGGATATTCAGTTGTTTGCAGATGATGCGAAGCTGGGAAGGATTATTAGTAATAGTGCAGATATGGTAGCCCTGCAAGAGGATTTGAATAAGCTAGATAGATGGGCAAATGAATGGGGATCGATTTAATGCAGCAAAATGTAAGGTCTTGAGGTTTGGGAAACATCGACGGGATGCTGCATACTCTATGGGAGGAGTTATACTGGAGGAAGTAGGGAAGACAAGAGATCTGGGGTTGATGATTGATAGAAACCTGAAATTTAGGGGACGTATTGCAAAGGTGGTGAAGGTAACATAGAGGATTGCTGCAATTATGAGAAGGACACTGACCTGCAGAGATAAAAGGGTTATCATTCCGTTGTATAAGTCTCTGATCAGACCACACTCAGACTATTGTTCTCAGATTTGGTACCCAGGATTTGAAGGGGATAAATGAACTGTGGAAAGGATACAAAGACGGATGACAAAGATGGTTTCAGGACTGTACAATTTTGGTTATGAGGATCGGCTGAGGGAATGTGGACTGCAGAGTTGGTGGATAGAAGAAGGAGAGGTGATATGATTGAGACTTTTAAACTATTGAGAGGTGGTTACATGGTTGACACTGGGGAGTTCTTTTGTTCCTCACCCTTTTACTGTGAGCAAAAGGGTGAGGAATGGTTTCTTTGCATGGAGGGTGGTTGAACCATGGAATGCATTGCTGGATGGAGTGGTGAGAGTGAGAACGGTCAACGAGTTTAAGGAGTGGTATGATAAACTTTGTGTTTCTTAGGAAGGAACTCCCACGATGAGTCTTTTGACTCCATGGAGGCCTGAATAATAATAATAATAATATATTGTTATCTTACTCCACAACTGTCTTTAATATATAGGTTGAATATAGGTGGGGAATAATATACTTCAAGCAAAATCAAGAACATGTTATGTAGAGAACTTAACTTGGTAGTTTATAGACCTTTTTTTTGGCTCTCCTTTCTGGCTGAACTACACTTTACTTCTCTTGGTATACTTGTTCCCAAGTGGCAGATGTTCTAAAAAAAAAACATCAACCAATGCACATGTCTGTCACCTAGATTCAAAGCAAAATTCAAGTGACAGAATGATTGTCATGGCTACAGTAATACATCATACTGTATTACAGTATGTTGCAAGGCTGAGAGAGAGAGAGAGAGGGGGAGATTTTGTTTCATAACAAGCAATACTGTGTATTTTATGTTAGATTTAGTTTATTAATCTAGTTTTTACTGAGTCTGCAGTATTACTGCTGGCCTGGTTGGCTGAGTGATTAGATATCTGTTCTTCAACCAATGGGCTGGAGGTTTGTGATTATCCTTAAATAGTGGTGGCCTTGCACACTTATTTTAGGCTTAAGAGGTTTGAAAAAATTCCATGTTTTGTCTCTAGTGCAGCTTTCTGGGATTGTGGGGACAGAAGTCCTAAGGTCGTCTGCACTATCCCTCATGTTTTCTACAGCAGAATACTATGCCCTGTCTGGGAAAGAAGTGTGCACACTAACATCATAGATACCCAGCTAAACTCTATCATGCACACAATTAGTGGGACACAGAGAAGCACCTCCTCTTTCTTGGCTGCCTGTCCCATCCAACATTGCTCTACCAAATATATACCGAGAAGACAAGCCTCGATTAAAGAATTTAATAAAGTAATGAGCAACCAGCTCTTGCCCCTGCACCGGACTCTCAAAAATCCGCCTACTCTTTGCCTAATATCAAGAAATCCTTTCTGGTCCATGGACAAACTCTCTTCAGCTGCCTTACCATCAACATCTGACATGTGAAGAGAACACTGGTAGAACAATCTCCCAACAAATGGCTTTCTGGTTGTAGATCCCTGTGCTCTGCAACCTGGTTTTGCTCTTCCTAGGAAGATTTGGTCATCTGTCAACAGGATGAGAACTAACCAGGACAGATGTGGCTACCTACTACACAAATGGAAACTGTCAGACCACTCTTATTGTGACTGTTTCCCCATAGCCCAGACGATCACTCATATCGTGAATGACTACTCAAGGCACCAATTTCATGGTGGTGGCTTCCAGGACATCCATGAGGTGATGGATGAAGCCCTTAATTGGCTTTCTGGGCTAGACATTAACTTATAGCTGCATTGTATTCTTTTCGCCATAATAAATAAAAAATAAAGTGCAGGTTTCTAGATCATGTAAAAATGAAATAAAAATTCTTAGTCATCTGTGGTACTAATGCACTATAAGGTTTACAACCATCTTTCATAGATGGGAAGTTACAAAAAAAAAAAGTTTGAGTTGGTGTGTATATTATTACACTTGAAACTTTAATTTCTATTATTAATATTTAACTAACGGCACCAATGCATACCAGAGTGTTAACTGCCAAGATGTCACTCCTCAAGAAATGTAATATGTGAGGGACTTTGTGAGATGCAGTGTATATTTGATATATAAATTATTCAAAATTATGTTGGGTTTTTTGAATTACAAATCAAAGAAATTCAGACTATGATGGCAGGAGACTATTATCATGTCCGTTAATTACAGTTGTTTTTTCATCTCTGCCTGTTTTATAGATTATTCAAAAGAAAACAAATAAAATACACAGATGAGAAGTTTTTGCATATAAAGTGACTATTAATAACTATCAGCTAAAAAAAAAAAAAAAATCAGCTAACGCCTTTTTTATTCCCGTATACGGGAGTAGGCGAGGCCATTTAGCCCTATCTAACTTTTGGAGACTGAGTGGGCAGTTCAATCTCCACTGGTACCCAATCAGAGACAGATGGCCCAAAGCTATCACTAATTAAGCGGTACGCAGTGAAGAGAGACGGCTCAAATGTGCCGCCATCTCGTGGTCCCTAACACAATATATTTAATGTCTGAAATAATGTGGGTTCTACGGTCGATTTTCTTGAGTTTACAGGACGAAAAACCCGAGTTTCCGGGAGGAAAAACCTGCTTGCCCGTGCCAGAGATCGACTAACTCGGGAACCGGTCGAAAAAAGGCTTAGAAAAATTTCCTCTAGTCACCGACTAGACTTGAAACGAAGTCTTCCTTCGTGCGGCCAAGCGCAATGGTGTGCAAACGCCACATCCACTGAGCTACACAGGCTCTGTGTATAAGCATATATGAAATTCATTCAGCTAGTTTCTGAAACACTTTTATGTACTTCTTCAGGAATATATTAAGTGGTGCTGATGCAAAAATTATTAAACATAAAAGCATGCTTAAAATGTATAATGTGTAAACACATGAATAGAATAATGCTAAAAGGCAATAATAAACATTGTGTTGCCTGTACTAGATGCATGCATGCGTCATTGTTGATTTGAAATACATATCATATGTCGTAACCTAAATCAATAAAATTAAGATGGTTAATGAAAGAGGACCACCATACTGTTTGAAGGAAACCTTGGTTTTTGTTGACTCAGTTGGACAATGGATAACCATTGTGGCATCTTTAAATTTACAGACATAACCAATGAATTTGATGTGACATATTTGTTAGTTACCAAGCTCCTTCACACTTTTTCTTTGTTGCATGAAAAGCTAGACCTGACACATAATAAAATCTATTTTGCAAACATCTTTTATATGTTCTTTTATATGAATTTCTCTTAATTGGCCCATCTGACTTACATAATATCATATATATGGGAGCAGAAAATTTTGTATACACCTGATTTCTTTAAAGTGGATGAAGCGTTTAGTGATTACAGAATTGATGATTTTTTTTAATGATTGAGTGAATGTAGATTTCAGATTATTCTGTTTGAGAACCATGATGACTTGGTAATATTTTTCATGTAGAGTAGAGTGACAGCATTTTTGTAGTTACTATTTTTCTGACTATTCAAGATCTAAAATCTCGAAAACAGTCAGAAAAATAAAATTAAATAAAAATTATACAAAAAATACAATTTTATTTTATTTTTATAGAGGAAATTAACTCAGCCATTTTTATGAGGATCTCTCTTAAGTAAATTAACTCTTTTTTTTTTTTTTAATATTTCATATGGCACAAGCCTGTTTTTAAGGATTTTTATGATACATTATTTTTGGTTAGGATAATGGTGACAAGTGACATGTAGTGATCTATCTGTGTTATATATGCACAGATGTAGTTTTCTCCAGGGAACCATGGCGAACAGCAAAAAGTCAGCTACTGGAACAAATCCTAAAACATACCCTAACTCAACATCACCAGAGTTCAAGATTGGTACTATCAACATAAGCCTGAATGGCCAAGAAATGGAGCTGGCTGAGGAATTGAATAAGTACCAGATTGACATAATAGGGATGACTGAAACAAAAAAAGACAAAAACTGGTGAGATCTTTCTGAGTAATAAATACAAAATGTTATATTTAGGCAATGACAATCAAGGAAAAGAAGGAGTAGCCATAGTATTCAACACTAAATACTATGCTAATCTTCTTGAATGGCATGCAATATCAAGTTGAGTGATGTGGGCAAATATCAGAATTGGGAACTGGACAATGGGACTTATTTGTGCCTATGGTCCCACAGAAGGTTCTACTAAGATAGAAATGGAGGATTTAGAGAAAGCAACTGACACAATGAAAAAGGAAAAGTTGGTCCTTGTTGGGGATCTAAATAGTAGAGTAGGAAAGGATTGTCAGACATGCAAAAATATTTTGGGAAAATTTGGAGAAAAAAGTAAATCTAATAATAATGGCAAATACCTGTTGGATTTCTGCTCAGGACATGGACTGATTATTACTAACACCATGTTCCAACATAAAAATGTTTTTAAATTCACATGGAGAGAAGAGGCAAGGAATAAGAAAAGTCTCATTGACTATGTTATTGTCAATTCTAGTGTTCTAGTGCCCTGCCAGTGAGAAAACAATAACATAGTGATGTTTACTCATTGGTGCAGGGCACTAGAACACTAGCATGTACAAAGGAATTGAAATTGGAAATGTTCACTAATTAGTCTTGAGCAGGATAAAATTGAATTTCGTATTATTATTATTATCATTCATGACACCTCCAAGAAGTATGAAGACTCATCACGGGAGGACACCTATTGTACAACTCTCCGTCTCCACTACTACACAGAACCTCTACTACCAACCACTACCAACGCCATCTACTGGCCACAACCACCACAGCTAGTATTTTTTGTCTGTAAATTGTGTGTGTTCGGAAGGGCTGATTTGTTCGTGTGTGGGATGAAAAATTCCAGTTTCTGAGAGAAAAAACCCTGCTACCTCCGTATGAGATTGGCTAACTCATTCAATTGAAAAAGTCCATATAAAGATTCCTCCCATCATGACGAGAATCGAACTTAGGCCTTTTCTAATTGAAGGGCGCACGGTACCGTCGTTCTTCCAATTGCACTACGGAGGCGCTTTTTGAAAAGAAGAACATGTAAGAAAGTTTTAAAGTGAATAAAAGTTAAGCAGCTCTCAGATTTGAACTGTAGACTAAAACACACAAACATTAGTCAAGTAAAAATGAAAGAGTTTGAGAACAGGAACCAAACCTTGGAGATTCACTGGCAAGTCTTGAAGAAAACACTGGTTGATTCAGCAGGAGAGGCATGTGGTGAGGTTGTCTGTAAAGATAGAAAAATTAGAACTGTGTGGTGGACAATGGAAGAGAAAGAGGCAGTGAAGGAAAAGAAGAAAGCATATCAAAAGTTCCTGGTAGATAAGTCAACTTATGCTCTTTGAGAATACAGAGACAAATGTAAGAAAGCTAAACACTGTGTCAAACTAGCTAAACAGAAGTCATGGGAAGACTTTGGTAATAACATAGAAAATAAATATCAAGAAGGTGGCAAGATATTTTGGAGGTTGTTGAAGAAGCTCAGAAATGGAGGAAAGAGTGCTGTAAAAGGAATTAGAGATGATAAAGGTGACATAAAAATTGGAGAAAAAGATATCCTTGAAGTATGGAGTAATTACTTCAAAAAATTGCTAAATGAAACAAGCAATAATAGCACAGTGGTAAAAACACTGAACAGGAACACTTGTGAATGCAGTCAGGAATACATATCCATACTTGAAGTAGAAAAAGCCATCAAAGGCCTGAAATGGTGAAAGGCAGCAGAGTAGATGATATTTGACCAGAAATGCTCAAGTATGGAGGTATAAAAGTCTTACAGTGGATGCACTGCATAGTTCAGAAGGCTTGGCCAGAGGGATGAATTCCGGATGACTGGAGTAGAACTCTCATAGTACCCATATATAAAACTGAATGTGAATTACAGAGGTATTTTTTTAATTGAGTGTTCCTGGTAAGATTTATGCAAGCATACTTGAGAAAATGGTTGAGAAGGATTGTGGAAGAAAAGCTTGGTGAAGAACAAGCTGGATTCAGGCCAAATAGGGGCTGTCAGGATCAGATTTTCACTTTACGACAAATAGTTGAGAAATCATGGGAATATAACAAAGATCTGTATTTAAGTTTTGTAGATCTGGAAAAGGTGTATGACAAGGTGCCAAGAGAGAAGCTATTCAAAATGCTACAGTTGTATGGTATCAATGGAACAGTATATCAAACAATACTTAGTCTTTATTTGAGTTGTAAGTCAGCAGTTAGAATTGAAGAAAGTACGGGACGATGGTTTAATATTAAATCTGGTATCAGACAAGGATGTACATTATCCCCTCTGTTATTCATTATTTATATGGATCACATTATGAAGGAAAGTGGTATTAAACCTGATATCAAAATTGGAGATGTTAATCTCAGCTCTTTGCTTTATGCAGATGATGTTAAACTTCTAAATAAATCTTCTGCAAGTCTGCAAGATTCCCTGACTAAATTGAATAGCTATTGTAATAGATTTGGTATGAAGGTCAGTAATAACAAGACCAAGACAATGAAAATAGGCAGAAGCATTGAAAATATCAACTGCATTTTGAATGGAGAACCTATAGAACAAGTAAAACATTTCAGCTACTTAGGCATGATTTATGGTGAAGATGGTAAATTAAATATGGAAATAGACAACAGAATCAACAAAGCTGGTATCGTAGGAAATCAGTTGAATAAATTTATATGGAATAAGAGAGAAATTAGTTAAAACACTAAATTCTTGTAAATTATACAAGACAGTGCTCAAACCAATTTTAACTTATGGATCTGAGAGCTGGGTCAGAAGTAAAACGCTTGACGAAAGACTCGAGGCTGCAGATATGAGAGTCCTGAGAAAGATTAGGGGCATGAAGAGATGGTATCAATGGCAATATCATATTAAAAACAAGGATATTAGGAAAGAACTTGACATTGTTAGCATCCAGGAATATGTTAGGAGAGCTAATCTCAGGTCACTTAAACAGAATGGGAGAGGAAAGATTAGCAAAACAAATGTTCTCTGCCAGATTGGCAGGAAAAAGACCCAAAGGAAGACCTAGATATAGGTGGATTGATATGATAAAAAGTGCCTTAGAAGATAGAAATATAAGATTTGATAATGTTGGAGTCTTGACAGGTAACAGATTGATTTGGAGGAAAATTGATAGGAAGTTAGTAAAGTATGTAAAGTTTTCATGTAGTACTATCATATTCTGTATCCCCTTGTGCATACATGGTAAGAATTTGATGATGTCCCCCCCCCCAGTAAACACCACAAATTTTGGGTGGATGAAATTAATATGCCAAAAGAATGTTTTTTAATGTGACTTCCACTCATGAAAAGTTGTGAATGGGAGCCGAAGTGTAGTACTGATATAATACATCATCGCCATGAGTAGTCAAATTTCTTTTTTTTAATATATATGTTTCTCATAGTATAGAAACACTGCTCTAGAGACCAAATGTGGAACTTTTTCAAGTCATGCAGGCCAAGTGAGGCAGTATTCTCACACTGTTGATGAAATTCATCTCCCACCTAAAGACAATCACAAACATTCATGCCTACAGGAGTATTCCAACTTGCAGCCACATGGCTGACCAGGCTGGATTACTGTGCTCAAATCTGGTCTCTTTGGTTTCTTGGGGATAAGGAAGTGGTGGAAAAGATTTACAGCCAAGTCACCAAGATGGTGAGTGGTCTGTGGAATGTTCCCTATGAAGATAGATATCTTCATAGGGAACATTGAGGGCATATGGATTGCAGAAGTTGGTTGATAGGAAAAAAAAGAGAGGATATGATAGAAACATTTAAGTTGTTTCAAGGGTTTTATAGGATAGACGCAGGGGAAATGTTTCAGCAATTGGCTGGTGGGGCCAGAACAAGGGGTAATTTCTGGAAGTTGAATAAAGGTGTGGTTAGTTGGGGTGTGAGAACTAGATTTTTTGCTTGGAGAGTTGTGAATGAGTGGAATGGATTGCCAGAGTCAGTTGTGAGGCTTTATCTGTTAATTATTATTATTACATGACACCTCCAGGGAGTCCGAAGACTTATAGAAGGAGGCACCTACTCTAAACTCTCTGTCTACCAAGAATTATCAACATGTTAGCACAAGCATAATATTTTAATATATTTGCCAAGCATATTTCAGTCTGAAATTAACAGACTATCATCAGTGGCTTGATAGGAACAGTTTTTACAAGGTGGAATACAAACAATTGATCATTCAAAAGTAGAACGAGCCACATGATGTTACATTGCTAAGCAATAAAGAGAGGTAAATTTCAGAGTGATGAGTGAATTATAGGTATCAATTCACAATTTCATACAACAATCTTAATTTATAAATTCAATTAAAGATAACATTAGACTAATGTAAGAACTAGAAGGTCTCAATTGAGAGAAAAAAACAAAAAAAACTTAGCGTGTTATCCGGATCAAACTTCCCCATATTTTTGACAAGGATAGGCAATCATTTTGATTCAAGTTAGGGCATTGAAGTAAGGCCTCAGCACTCTCTTTGAATAGGCGTTCGAATTTATAGCGACATCTGTGTAGAAGGTGAGTCCTGGACCAGAGAATGTTGTGGCTTGTCTCTATCCCATGTTGTGCCAATCCAGAATTATAGGATGTACGAATTGTTAATAATGTACGAATGATGTCCTTGTATTCTTTTTTCTATAGAGCAACCAGTTTGTCCAAAGAACGCCAGATTGCAGTCACAGAACTTGATATACACCAGGTAGCGACATAGTTGAGCATTTATCTTTAGAAGAGTGGGAAATAGGTGGACATTTTATTAATAGGGATATAAGTGGCTGTTAGATCATATTTCTTCAGAATTCTTGAAATTGGTTCTGAAATTCTGGAAATATATGGAATTGGAACTCAACGTATTGATTCTTTGTTGTTTTGGCTTGGATTGTAGGAATCAAATAGATGTTGTGTAATCTTTTCGGAGAAGCCATTTAATTTCATGTAATGTTTGATTGTGGAAAGTTCTTTCTGTAATTCATGGGGAGTTGAGCTTTGGAATAACATGAGATGTTAATCATTTTAGATAGTAAATATGCAAATTCCTTACAGAATTAGATATAAATTTACCTCCCTTTAGTGCTTAGCAATGTAACATCACACGAGTCGTTCTACTTTTGAATGATCAATTGTTTGTATTCCACCTTGTAAAAACTGTTCCTATCAAGCCACTGATAATAGTCTGTTAATTTCAGACTGAAATATTTGGCAAATATATTAAAATATTATTCTTGTGCTTACGTGTTGATAATTCTTAATTTCATGTCACAAGTGTCTCTCAAGAATAGAATTCTGTTCCTACATAGGATCTCTGTCTATCACTCAGTCCACCAACTACAATGAACCACAGCTACACTAACGCCGTCTACCATCCACCACCACCACTAGTATTTTCACAGACAATCAAACATCCATGCCCAAGGCAGGATTCAAACCCATAGCCTTTTGGCTGGAGAGCGGATATGCTAAGCACTTGGCCAACCAGGCCAGCATTGGGTTCAAGGAGAGGTATGATAGATTGGTTGGATAGTTTGGATCTCCCGCGATAAGTCTTTGGACTCCATGGAGGTGCCTGTACAATAATAATAACATGAATGTAAAATTCAGGATGATTGATATATTTCATCCATCATAGTCAAATGGGTGGATAAGAGAGAGAGAGAAAAAAAAAGAAGGGTAACAAAAGTTATTTTGGTCCAGATGCACATCATGCTTATGAGTATTATCACTCAATATAGATGAAATATTATCCCATGTATTAACTCTTATCTTTAAATATTTCTCAACACACTCTATAAAGATCACTGATAAAACGTTGAGCTTGTAAATCTTGTATATTATCATACTCAACATGCAATGGAAAACTCTGAAACCTTTCTCACTATATTATTCATTTCTAACATGTTATATAATTTTGTTTTCATCAGTTCATATTTTTCAATCTTTATCAAAAAAGATGAAATTTCATGGAATTGTGTGCAGGAAATAAAATTTAAAACACACTTAACACAAATCAGTTGCAATATGTCTGACAAGAAGCAGTACATATTAAAACAAAGCTTTGGATTAACCCAACACCCAAGATAGCAAATATCAGTATTTCACAACAACTAAATTTATAAAACAAAAAAAAGCATGCAGCATATAGGCATTCTTAATTTCAAGAAGCTAAACAGCGTCATGCACATTTAAGCCTTTTTTTTTTTTTTCACAGGAGAATATTTTTCAAATTATCACATTGTGTTCTCTCATACTGTAAACTGATTCAGAAGATATTAATTATTGTTATTCCTATAAATAATTATATTTTCCAGATTGTTTCATTTATATGTAGACAATGCTATTTTCATTTAAAGTTGCATAAACTTTTCTTACTTTGTTAAAAGAGTTCCTAGATTAAAATAGATGCATTTAATGAATGTAAATTTATCGAGTTAAATGCAACTAATAAATCTAATAATTGGCATTTCTGTAACTTAATAAACAGATTGTTAATGCAGTGATGGAGCATAATTTCCATTATAGGCATAATGGAAATTATGCATATTCCTTTCTGTTATAAACAGAATTAAAAATAAAAGTGCATTGACCACAGTATTATAAATTGCCTGATGCACATATATTTTTGATTGATTAACTCATCAATGTCAGCCTCAGCCTTCTAATCAAGAACTATTTATATAATTAGTGTATTATGTATTGCTAAATATAAACTACATGAACAGCATTATTTCTTAAACGAAGAACTAAAGGTTAAACTATATCAACCACATAGAGAAACATAAATTTGGCAGTTACATCTGCAATGGTTGCTGAATGATAAAAGAAAAAGCTTGGTAAAGCCAAATAAAAATAAGTTGCACTGAATTATCTTAAAACCTTTTTTCGATGAACCGTGGAATTTTAGGTAATCAATGATGACATCCTCATCTGAATCCACTGCATCTTCTGAGTCAAATCTTTGCACCAAGTCCCTATTATCTCGTGGTGCTGGGAGGAAAATAGAAGTAGAACAAACAAAGAAATAAATGAAGGCAATTTTAGAATATTTATTTTCTTAAGGATGAGTGTCAGCATTGCACTTATTAGCTTGTTATTGTGTATTATACTAATAAATCAATAGAATAGTCATATAAAGAATTTATAAACACAAACTGCAGTCTTTGTAAACAATGAGTTCTTTTGCATAATGATAAGTGACACAAACTATGAAATCAAAATGATACACCTGTTTCTTTCATACACATACTAGCAGTTTTAAGTTTGATGAAATTTGAATATATCAAGGCCTGGTAATGATAATAATTTACAACTTATTTCTGCACATCTATTTTTGAGTTACATGTAGGAACTGGATTTTGTGTGTGTGTGTGTGTGTGTGTGTGTGTGTGTGTGTGTGTGTGTGTGTGTGTGTGTGTGTGTGTGTGTGTGTGTGTGTGTGTGTGTGTGTGTGTGTGTGTGTGTGTGTGTGTGTGTTTATATTGCATTATTAGCAGACCTCTGCAGAATCATTAGATTCAAACCAGCAAGATAGCTGTTAGTGTCATATTGAATATTAAATTCATTCATAGCACACAGAGTTCTCATGTGAAAAAAAAAACAAAAATACTTATTCTCTTGTTCATCATACTCTTCTACAACTTCCATGGATAGCCTCTTGTTTTAATAATGTCTTCTGTCACTTGGCTTATAATTTGGATTATACTGAATTGTATATTAGTTTCGGGCACTCAACAGCTTCTCTGGAAGGGCTTTAGGAAAAGCAAATAAATTTGAATTATCCAGGCATAACATTGTGTGGAATTTACTTATTTTTTGCATTGATTTGTTAACGATTCATGCCTTGGGTGTCGCTTATAAAGAACTATGTGAGGGATTTTACAGAAAATATTTAGTTGTTTGCGGTAATATAGAACTGGAGAGAAAAATAAGAATTAATGCTGGCATAGCAGCTTTCCAATAGGACTGATTAATAGACTGTCAATGTGGATAGACAAGTGGTATCCCAGTCCGGCATCACAAAGTTTTATACTGGAAGGCAGAGATGAGATGGAATGAGATAAAGCTGTAATGGAGAGATGCAAACAAACAGCTGGAATTTTGGGGGTGCACCGCAAAATATGTAAGGACAAATATATTACTGCAATACTGATAAGGATAATGACAAGTAAAACTATTCTTTAGTAAATATTAATTTAAATTTTTACAAGTCAACTCATGAGAATCGGAATAGAATCTGTGGTGTTCAGTATCTTAATTTTTTAGTTTGTAATGGTGTTGTTTTCCCATTGGCAGCTAAACATTTTGAAAATGAAATCTCTAAGAAAGCACATGTCAAGATATAGAAAGTTTCAGCTCAAAAATTGAGGTTTGCACTGGATTTTTCTCATGGATACACCACAAAAATTGTTATATATATATATATATATGTAACAGGAAATGTAAAGGTTTACCTGTTAGGATAGACAAAATGAAAGAAGTGTTAAAATGTGTGCAAAGTGTTATGATAAGCTAGAATGTTTCAAAATGGAGACCAGTGTTGCCAAGAGCAGTCAGAAAATAGATGGAAGCACTATAATGATAACGGAAACAGAGTGGAAGGGCTATATAAGAGTTAGTAAAAATAAAGATTGAAAATGAAGCATCTAGAGAATGGAACTGAATACCTAAAGAAACAACATGCTGATGTGAATGAGATGGAGAAATTAGTACTATGAAGCAAGTGTCGAAGAAAGAGATCTGGAAAAAATAAGTACTATTTTGTGTAATAATTGGTGATATTACTTGCATTCAGTATATATTTATTTTTGATAACTTAGTATGTCTGTGTGTTTATTGGACTTGTGGATTTATTACTGACTTTGTTATTGAATTTTTGAATCTTGCCTTGAGTGGAACCGGTATGCATGAGGTCAACAATGAGCAAAGTGTGAGTGGCACAAAAATCAAATGCCGTTAATGATGTAGATTTTTCAAAAATGGTTCGATGATGCAAGTGTAACATG
This sequence comes from Typopeltis vanoorti, assembly GCF_054136105.1. Lineage (NCBI taxonomy): Eukaryota > Metazoa > Arthropoda > Arachnida > Uropygi > Thelyphonidae > Typopeltis > Typopeltis vanoorti. The sequence goes on along the minus strand of NC_143556.1, from coordinate 106,679,468 downwards.
TATGTGTGGCAAAATGTGAAAGATGTGTCTGTGAACAGGAGACGTGAGCAGTATGGATTTCTAGAAAGTGCTATATTTTGTTACATTATGAGTTAATGAATATAAAACAGACTGAAGGAACGAAAGCGTAAATGAAAGAAATGGAAACGGAAGTAAATCTAGCGAAACTGAGGGAGTGAAAGAACTCAAGAATGAAAAGCAGATGTAAGCATTAAGGGAGTGAAGGGAAGTATGAATGAGAAAATGGAGTAAGGCACAGCAGAATGAGAGGCAGCGAGACTACAGGAGTGATGGGGAATGAAATTGCCAGAATGCAAGATTTGACGAAAGAGTTATTCAAAATGAAAAGAGGAATATGCATAGTGATATTAGACATTTAGTGAAAACATATGAGTGTGCAAAAGAATGGAATGATAGAAAAAAGGGTAAAAGAAATGACGAATGATTTGAGAATAGTAGTATATGGAGATTCCATTATGAGAGGATTGGTTAATGAACGAGTCCATAAGGTCTGCTATCCAGGAAGGAAAATGAGCAAGATATTCATGCTTTGGACATGATGAGAAAGCGATGAATAGAATTAGTGTAGTTATGGGGACTGAAGAAACTGTTGTTAGATGGAAGAGCAGTGTGTTGAAAGCAAGCGATGAAGTAAAAGATTAGGAGAGTGGTATTGCTAAGGGTCAGAGGGAAATTGCAAAGTAGGTTGTGAATGAACAGGAGAAAGATGAATACAAGAGTGAAGAAATGATTATGCAAGGACAGAAGTCCATAATGCATAAAGATGGAGATATGAATAAAAATCAGAATAAAGAACAGAGAAATAGGATTGTTCGATTGGAGAGAAAAGTGTATTATAGTAGCTAGAGTAAGGAGTGATTTGGTGACACACATTAGAGAGAGAAAGGGAAGGACTGCTGTGTTTGTGTATTGATGTAAGCAGTATTAGAAATAAGGGAGCTGAGTTTGTTGCATTGATTGAGCCAGTATATATATATACAAAGATAATTGGTATAAGCAAAACTTGGTAGTCTGAGGATGATGTACTGTTTGTGATAGAAATGGAGGGATATAAAATTTTCCAAAGGGATAAGAATTTGAAAAGAGGCAGGGCAGCACTGCTAATGATGATAGAGGAAATTTGTTCACTAAGAGTGGAAAAAAATATGAAGGTTTTGTGGCTGTTTGGTTTGAGGTTGAAATTAATAGAACAATATATCTATTAGGATGTTGTTATAACAGAGTGCACGTTTGAGGGGGGGGGCATGTAAAAAAAAGGAAGGTGATCTTTATGGGAAATGTTAATGAATAGCTATATAACAATGTGGACTGGAAAGAGGATAGGGTGTATAAGAACTAAGAGAATGAAACTGTGAATTTCTAAGAGGTAACTAGCATAAACAGCATATGATGGAAAGAACATGAGGTTTTCAGATTGTCAGAGGTGGTGATATCCCCACAAGATGTGGTTGTAGGTATGAACACTGCTAACAGTTGGTGTGAGAGAGAGAGAGAGAGATTATGGGGGGGGGGTGCTTGTTTGAGAGGTGAAATAGGAAAAGCTTACCATTGGAAGGGATATATATGGCATTATAAGGGCAGTGATTGTGAAAAGTTCTATAGTCAACTAGCATCAATCCCATGGGTTGACAGAGCATGAGAATTCATTATTAGGAAGCATCTAATGCAAGCAATGCAAAACTGTATACCAAAAGTTATTGTGAATAAACAGAATTAGGAATGAAATAGATGAACAGCGAAATGATGCAAGTAGTATGGGAAAAGAGGTTGTTATGGAGGCAGTAAAAACAGTCAGTAGTGAATGGATGTTTGAAGAACATGAAGTGCAAGATGGAAAGGTGAAAACCTTGGTAAAGAAAGAAAAGCTGCAGCATGAGAGGAGATTGGCTAGCTAGGCCAAAGGTAATTCAAGAGCATTCTTTTGCTTTGTGGTAAGCAAGAGAAAGATTAATTCTGGAAATGTAACTGATGGATAGTTATGGTGGCAGAGAGATAATCTGCACTATCACTTTATATAATGCTGGTGTAAATGATACAGTGCAGCATAGAAGGAGGTGTACTATCACTGATTGGTTTATATGTTAATAAGGCTATGGGAATGGATTACACATCACCATATATTTTTAATGAATGTATAAATCAGGTGTGCCCTTGATATGGTTACTTAACAAAAGTCTTGTACTAGGAAAGGGCTAAGGAGTGTAAAAAACAAAGGGCAAAACAGTACTACTTCACAAGAATGGTTCTAGGACAGAAATTTCCAATTATAGGTTGGTCTGTATATCTGCAGGATTTTTTTGCCTCCTGCCCAAGAAAGATTTTAAACCTACACTACATTAGTAGTGTGGTTGGAATAAAATTTTTTCAACCTTTTTTGTATATTTTATTTATCTTTTAAATAATCCAAAACCCTGTTTTAAAATCAAACATGTAACTTTTTCAAGTCACTTTAGGCCTCCAGTAAGTGGTGCATGGTGGCACTTGGTGATGAAATTCATCCCCCCCCCCCCTCATAAGACAATAACAAACATCCATACCTACAGTGGGATTTGATCCTGCAGCCTGTTGGATGAGAGCAGGTACAAGGCATGTCCAGAAAGAAAGGTCTGGTTAAGAATTAAAAAAAAAAAAAAAAAAAAAAAAACTGATAAAGAAGAAAAAAAAGGTTTTATTATGCCCTAGAATACCTACATACATATATAATTTATTTTTCTACAAAATCACCATTGACTTCCAGACATTTTTGGTATTGTGGCAGCAACTTCTTCATATGCATGTCAGTCTGCCACCAATGAATTCAACCACTACATCACTGTTCTTCAGTTCCTCATCTTCTTCAAAGCACTGAGATGGGAGCCACTGCTTCAAATGCAGGAATAAGAAGTAGTCACTGGGTGTGACGTTGGGACTGTTGGGTGGGTGGTCAAAGGTTCCCACCCAAACTTCTGAATTTGCTGGACAGTTTGAGCTGCAGTCTGAACTTACATGTTGTCATGCAAAAGCACAATCCCTGACGACGGCATTACTTATCTTTTGTTCTGAATTGCTCATCTGAACTTCTTCAATGTTTCACAGTACACATCAGCATTAATTGTGGTTCCTCACTGAAGAAAATCAATGAGAAGAATCCCTTTTTGGTCCCAGAAGACAGTGGCCATCATATTTATCATATGTAAACCTTGTGAATTTCTGCAGGACTATTGTTTTCTGCCAACAAAAACTGTATCACACCACGAAGTCTACAACTGGTGGGAGTTTTTTTTTTTATCACAGCACTCAACAATTTTATGATAATGCGACGAAAGTAAAATGGTCAACAGCTAGCTAATGAGTAATTCTATGCTACCACATGTGCACGATCCCTCTCCCATATCTTATTTAACATAAATTTTGAACAGACCTTATTTTCTGGATGTGTCTAGTACATTAACTGCTTGGTGAATCAGGCCATCAAGGTATTGGAAGATTGATTACGAATCAAATACATGACTGGATTGTTGAACATGAGATTCTTTATGATGGTTTTGTTTCTTCTTCTTTGGTGCATCAATCCGAAGATTGGTAATTATAGTGGCACATCACAACATCCTGTCTTGTGACCTCTTTTTTATCTCTTCATAACTCTTAGCACCAGTTAGCATCATTATGTTATTTATTTTGCATGAGTTTATAAAGGGTAGGTCTTGTTTTAGCAGTCTACTTGTATTGTATGATATAGTGATGAATGTGTTGGAAGGTGACTCCTATGCTGATATTCTTGGACCTTGCAAAGGCATTTGATAGATTCCAATCCATATGGTATGGATTGCAGATTAGATATCTGAACGATACCAGCAAGTTATATATGAGGGATCAGTGTCTCAAAAATAGAATGTAACTAGTGATGTACTACAGGGTTCTGTTCTTGAGCCCTGCTATTATTATGTGACACCTGCAGGGAGTCCAAAGACTCATCGAGGGAGAGTGTGCCAACAGCATCGAACGATTGAACCATTCCAACTACTAACCGCGCTCAAACTTGCTTAACGTTTTGTGTGAGCCATTAGTAGCAGAGGCTCTTCCAATCGACCAACCTTTGCTAACTTATTTGTTAATGATATTTCATGCAGATTGATTGGGGGGGGGGATCATCAGTTGCTTGCCAATGATGCAAAGTTGAGAAGAATGATAAGAAGTACTGCTGATGTTAATTCTCTTCTGGAAGATATGAATAGACTTTTAACTTAGACAAATGAGTGCAGTTATACTTTTAATAAGTGCAAGGTGTTGAAGGAGGTGGATAAAATTTAAGCAGTGATTTACAGTGGACTGAAGTTAAGAGGGCAAACTGCAAGTGTTGCCATTTATCATCACATTGCTGTATGGTAAGTATACTGACATCACATTATTATTATTATTATTATTAAACAAGACCTCATGGAGTCAAAGACTCATCTAGGAGGTCCTTTTATCTCACACACATCTCATCATACCGGGTCTTAAACACATTCAAACTCCTTGCAGACACCACACTCTCAGGCAAGGCATTCCAATTATTCACAACTCTGCACGAAAAAAACCTGCCTCTCACTCCCCTACTCACACCCTCTTTATACAGTTTCCAGGGATGACCTCTGGTTCTCCCCTGATCTCCCACTATTCGCTGTAGAACTTCTCCACCATTGATCCTATAGCAACCCCTTACCAACTTGTAGGTCTCTATCATATCTCCCCTCTTCCTTCTCTCCACTAGTCTCTGCAAATTACATCTTTTCAATCTTTCCTCATACTCGACATTCCAGAGGTCAGAAACTACCTTAGTCAGTCGCCTTTGGACCCTTTCCAACATCTCCTCATCCTTCTGAAAACCAGGTGACCAAATCTGGGCACAATAGTCCATGTGTGGCCTAATCAAAGCCTTATACAATGGAACAAGAATCTCCCTACTTCTACACGTCAGTGTCCTCCTCATCATTCCCAGAAGTCTTTGTGTTGTCTTCACAATTTTGGCGATGTGACCCCTAAATTTTAGATCCTTATCCACTATCACTCCCAGATCTCTTATTTCCTCTACTTCCAACAATATATTCTTACCAAGCATAAATTCTGCATCCCATCTTTGTTTTCCAAATTTTAAAACCTTACATTTTGCAACATTGAACTCACACCCCCATTTGCTTGCCCAATCACTCAATTTATTCAAGTCTTCTTGCAAGGCCACAACATCTTCACTACTCTTTATGGTTCTTCCCAACTTTGCATCATCTGCAAACAACTGAATATCTCCATCCAAATCTTCGCCAATATCATTAATATACAAGTTAAATAGTAATGGCCCTAAAACAGATCCCTGAGGCACTCCACTAGTGACTTTCCTTTTCCTGGATATTGCACCCCCATACACAACTTGTTGATACCTATCAGATAGCCAGTCTCCAATCCAATGCACTAATCTAATATCCAACCCCATCTGCTCTAGTTTGACTGTCAACTTATCATGAGGCACTCTATCAAAAGCTTTTGCGAAATCCAAGTATATTACTGTGTATCCTTCTCCTCTGTCCAAGGAAGCAGTCACTTTATTGTAATAAGTAAGTAGATTACTAAAACACGACCTCCCTTTAGCAAATCCATGCTGTCCATCAAAGATTATACCATTGTTGTCAACCCAACTCTGGATTCTAGCTCTCACAAGCTTCTCCAACAACTTAACCACAACACCCGACACACAGATAGGCCTATAGTTTGATGCTTGAGTTCGATCACCTCCTTTATGAAGTGGCACAATCTTGCCCTCCTTCCACTCTTTAGGGACTTGGCCAAGTGCAAGACTCGTATTAAAAAAATATGTCAAGGCAGGTGTCAACTCTCTGGCACATTCCTTCAGAATACGCGGTGATATATTATCAAGTCCCACAGCCTTATTTACATCTAGTTTACTCAACTCCCCAAACACCTCTTGCTCACTTACAGTCAGTCTCTCCTCCCCATCATCAACTGCTCTTAATCTCTCCATGAAGTCACATTCACAAGATTGAAAGATCTTTATGAACTGCTCATTAAGTATCTCCACCACACATTCTGCAACAGCTGTCTTTATACCATTTCCTCCAATCAATGTCATCCTTCCATAATCATTCTTTCTTTTGCTGGCTACATATCGAAAGAACTCCCTAGGATTCTTTTTAGCTTCATTAGCTAACTGCTGTTCATACCTCTCTTTAGCTACTCTCACCAACCAAGTCACTCTCCTTGCCTGGTCTTTGTAGAACTCATGAAATTGGTTACTTCCACTTCTCTTATGCTGCCTCCACAATGCCCTTTTTCTCTGTATTGCATGCTTAATCTCTTTATTCATCCATCTCACACCTAACTTATTTAACCTTCTCACATTGCTGTTGTGGTAAGTATATACTGATAAATAGGGATAAGGAGGTGGTTGTCCAATGTATAAAGCTTTGGTCAGACCACACATGGAAGTTCTGACCTTATTTGGTCACCTAATTTTTATTGTACTATCGAAACACTGGAGGTAATTCAATGACAAGTGACCAAGGCAATAATATCAGGACTCCATTTGTGAAAACATTGAAAAACATTGAAAGGTGAGAGGGAAGAACAAAGTGTGTAGAGGTATGGTAAAAAAGGGTGTGAGGAGTAGATTTTGACATGGAGTTGTGTGTGTGTGTGTGAGTGAAATGTATTACCAGTTACTAGAATGCTTTTTGAATGCTGGGTGTGTGAAGGTCCAATATGCTAAATATTATTGGTATTATTATAATATTATTATTATTTAAATTCAGAATGAATTTCAATGTCAATTGCAGTGTCTGCACTATACAAAGGATAATTTATAACTCTATATGTAAAATTAATTTTTATTTACAGTTAATGATCCACATTTTGATGCTATTGTATTCCTTGGCAATCTTGACAGCCAATGTTAATATATCCAAGTTCACTCTAGAATGGTAACAAAATAAAGACTGACTTCCTTTGTCTACTACTGGTCTACCCAAATATGCCTGTACTTTATTTACACCTAATTAACCGACATTGTCACCATCACATACTGACTCTATGAATGAGAATCCTCATTCATAGAGTCAGAAAACTATTTGTTGCATCCAGATAGACTTACAATAGGATCTTAACACGCTGGAAAATGTGCCTAATTGGCTGAGTGGATAGGATTTCCAATCTCCAACCAACATGTGATGGATTTGAATGCCACTGGATATGTCTTTAGTTGGTAGATGAATTTCATTGGCTAAGGGAACTGCTTATTGGAGGTCTGAAATGGGCTTATGGAAAAAAAAAAAAAAAACAGTTCTTGTGTTGTCTATACAGAGGCTTTCCTACTAATCTGACTCTATAGATACTAATGCATAGGGTTTGCAATCTTTCATGGAAATTCACATACAAAAATCTCTTATATATATATATATATATATATATATTTTTTTTTTTTTACTGCAATCTTATTCAATATTAATATAAAAAACACAGTTATATTGGTATTGTAAACCCTTAGCATTTATACAAGTAAATACTGTAAATTGCTGAAAATATCATGAAACTCCAAAATTATTTAAAGCAGAAAAGAAAAAGCCAAGCTTTTTATGATGATGTAGCAGTCTCTTTGTAACAAATAGGCTTAATTGTTAACTTTAATGAGGTTTAATTGAAGGATATTAATTTACATAGCTGCAGAGGCATAGCTAGGGAGGAGCAGAGGGGGCAGTCTGCCCTAGGTGGCACTTTGAACCTTTTTTGAACTTTTGCAGTTAATTCTCCAGTCTGGAGAACTCATTTCCAAATATTGTAATACTACTGCGAATTTTCCTCACAACTGCTGTAAGTGTTGTTAGTTGTGAGAGGAGTTTTTCTAAATAAAATAGATTAAGAAGGGTGCTAGTGGGCCAAGTGCTACGGACGTGATTTGAAGAGCTCCTGATTCAGATAAGTTTTACTAGGAATAATTAAGTATATATGCATAATTGTTTAAGTAAGAGCGGCTGTAAACGTTGTACACTACCGATATTATTAGTGTGGGGGTTTTTTCCTTGCCTAAACTAAATACGAAATCGTTATTATTAGACCTAGTAACCTGCAGAGAAAAAAAAAAAAAAAATGGCTGCGGCATTGTCATTCCATGATTTTAATTTAGATTTCAGTCATTTCGTTAAGTGTGAGGTCTGTTATGTGTATTCCTTCG